>NW_027094093.1:12825020-14052520 GCF_029207755.1 Chamaea fasciata | reverse complement strand
TTCTTACCTCAGTGTTTTTCTTTATTGGCTGTAACGTGTATGAAAAAGAAAACTTCGGAATGCTTGAATGAACATGCTTCTTATAGCCTATGAGGATACCGTTGGAATGAAGGGTAGATAGGGAGGAAGATGGGTGATTGCACTCGTACAGAGACTGATAGTTGGAATCACAGAATGCAGTCTGATGGGTAGAAGCTAACAGCTGGCACTGGACTCCCTCTTTCTCCTGGCTAGGGATTTGACCTCAAAGATGAGGCTCCATCGAGCAAAATGATTTTGCAGTACAGCTTGTCTGATAGATGAGAATGTTTTTCAGACTACCAGTAGAATGCTATCTACTGGTGAATCATAATACACACCCTCCCTGTCATTTTCCTTTACAAAAATGCAGTAATTTCTCATTGAGTAGAAGAAAATGGAATGCTTAGAGGAGAATTACATGCAATCCCAAGGACATAGACTTGCACTCCTTGAAAATTGTGTGGCTTTATTTTTTTACTTTGACTGATCAATTTCTCTACTCGTATCTCTTTCCTAAAACCTTAAAATACCTTCACATTTTTGTAGAAGATACTATCTCATTCACATCAATCCATCAACAGCTGAGTTGGTCTTTATTGGCAAACCTAAACATTTAAATTATAGATTTTCTGAGGAGACAAAAAATCCTATATATAATCATCTCCTGTTCCTTTTGAGTGTCAATATACAGTTCAAGCAAGAGTAGTTCCAGCTCAGAAAAGTTAGATTCCAGCAGATCTCTATTTGGGCCTTTGAAGGAGAGATGAGTCATAAATCCTAGTGGGTTAATCCTATGTGTATGGTGTATTTGTTATATACATATCCCATTTATATGGTGTATTTGTTCTGCATCCAAGCCCTGGAGCACCCATTTGTAGACCATTTTACAATTAAGGGCTGTTTCTTATAATTTGGGCATAGCTTAATGCCTTCTATTTTACCTGTGAGAGGTACTGGTAAAATAGTGAAGTGTTTTGGCATTTCCCTGAGAGCTGCCGTGACAAGGTTCTGTCTGTCCAGTGAGTACATGGGTGATCTGCCTGATCTTCAGGTGATGATCTCTGCAGAAGGGGCTGGTTGAAAAGTTGCTTGTACCTGCTCTGTAGCTTGTCCTCTTGGCTGGTGTGCCAGGGGGACAGGCAGACTTCATTGTGTCTTTATAAGTTTTGATGATGTCCATAGTAAAGTAGCTCCCTATTTATGTTTCTCCTCCATCTGCAAGTTTTGAGGCCAGGTAGTCTTTCCTAGCCTTTGTTTGTATTTTTTTGTTAGTCTTGCAATGCTGAATGCCATTAATGGTGCTAAGACCAGAATATCATGGTGAAGATTTGGGGATAATTCCATCATTCTTCCATGTTTTGAGGAGTTTTACTGCTGCCAAATATAGGCACCATTCACTTCAGTTCCTGTAGGTCGGGCATTTTTTTGTTGAATGCAGTTCATTTTGGTGCTGTTTGCCTGCTGTGACCTTTGCCCAAAATGATGATGAGGATAATTTTTTTTTAAATCCTCTGTGATACTCATTTGGTGGGTAGTATTTTGAGTGTTAGAAAGCTTTCCACTAACAATTTTTATTTCTGAGCACAAGCCAGAAGTGAAACAGACTACAAATTTAAAGCTCTAAAGACTTTGCTCTTATTGGAAGTGTTGGCTGCAGGCTGCTTTGGATACAGAGCTTTTGTAAGTGATGAGTTTCATGAATAAAGAAGATAGAATGTGACCTGGAACTCTGTTTAACTAACTTCTTCCTCCAGAGCTCGTCAGAATTCCACGTGCCATCTCACCCTGCTACTCCTGCATGCTGGTCAGTTGCAGAACAACCTTCCTATGGATTCCTGGTTGAGCAGCTATTAAAATTCTCTCTCTATTCCAGCTGCAACTTTTTCTGTAAGGCTTTCTTAACTATTTCAGTAGGGATTTTGATGGAGAAGTTTCATCTCAGATTTTTTTTTCATCAGTCCCAGATGTTAAACACCACAAAGGCAGGACAGAAATACAGTGATGCATAAATAGGGTAAGCAATAAAGAAAGCTACTTATGGCAGTGTGTCTGTAGCTCTTCTAGAAGCAGAAGTAGTTCAGGGGCTCTGCAAATCTGACCAAGGTGATGTTGCTGTTTTGCAGGGAATAAAGTCTAGAATGGCTCACTGTACTCTTTCTCTTTCACAGGTAGTGAGGCCCTTGCAGCTGTGCAGTGATAACTGTGCCTCACTCTATCCCGGGCAAAACCAAGGGACTTCCTCTAGCTTGTGTCATACTTCATCCTCAGTGAATTGGATGATGGTGCTGCATCTCACCTGTACATTTTTTTTTAAACTGAAACAAGCTTCTGCTTTTGAAATAAATAGTCCCAAACTGTTCAATTCCCTGTTTAAGTTACTTCTCTAAAGAAGTTTTATTTTCATTATCTTGGTTTTTATTTGAACTGTGGGTTAATCTACATGAAAGCCTGTATGGAAACCAGAACTCATCCAGGATTTTTTTTTTTTTCTGTTAAGTAAAGACTCCAGAGGGTTTGCTTTTAGAAAAAAAAAGGCACAGTATTTGTTAAGCTTGCAGGAAAAAAAAAAAAAGGGCAAATATAATATACATCAATCAAATGTTTATATATTGTGAACTCTATGAAATGCTGTTTGCCTCCAAATCACATTCCTTCTACTCAGACTGAGTTAAAAAGTTATTTGCGGTAACAATGATTTTTGTTAAGGTATAATTTTTTTAGAATAAATAAAATAATTGGCTGCAGTAGGGGGTTGTCAGCAATCTATTAGATTATTTTTACAAGGTAGTTTATCTCATACTGAGTGTGAGTTAATTTGTGGAAATACTTGGTCTGTTCTAGTGTGTAAAAAATGTAGCATACTTCGCTTTGACTCTGGTTTCAATTGTATTTTTTTTTAGGTTACTCACTCTGCTGAGATTTCTATAGAAATTCTGTATTTTTCTCTAGGTTGCCCCCCTGGCGCTCCCCATTCTATAGAATAGGTTACAACAGTGTACTAATGTATAAAATTAGCTTAATTTGCATATTTTTCAAAAGTCTGTTTCTCCCTGTTGCCTTATTTAACAGATATGTATTTTTTTTTAGTCAAATTTCCCACATTACTGTCATCTTCTGTTGCTGGCACCTCTCAACCTGTTCTTTGTCTGCTCAAAGAACAGAACATTGGAGATGCGATTGCTCTCTTCAATTGAATCTTCCCATGTCTTCTGTAGGGTGGAAAGACTTGCTGAAATTTTTTAAGGACTGATGGGAGTTAACATGCTCAGCTCCTTCAGAATTAGGTTCATTTGAAAAACCAAGCTGCTGCCAATTTACAGTTAATTTTCCCCTGCTGGCTGTAATAAATGTACCCTGAACAAATGTTTCAGGAGTTCCTGGCATTATAAGCTACAAAAAGAGAACTCCCTGAGGAGCTGGAAACCTGAAATAGTTGTTTTGGGTGACAGAAAGGAGAAGGTTCATTGGCATTTCAACATTGTGCATAAAGACCAGCATTTGCATAGTAGTAGTCAGGATGCAGGTGTTGTTTAGAATGTAATAAAAAAGGAAGATGCATTTTTGTTTTTGAGGGAAAAAAAGTACATGAGTGTGTGAAAAAATAATTTAATGTTAGGGTTTGACAAAGATAAATTATGATTCTTCTGTGTGAGGCAAGAAGATTTGCATGTAAAAATCCAGAGAAGTCTTCTGTGTTAATGTTCCAGGAGCAGTTATTTGGATAGCTCTCATTCAGCTGCTGACTGATAGGAGGTACTAATTTTACCTGAAAAACCCTCTTGGAAACCAGTTCACTGACTTCATGAAGAGCAAAATTAGAGCAAAATTAATTTTTGCTCTAAAACCTCATTATAGCTCATAAGTGCTTAGAAGAACACTCGTGACCCGTGTGTTTTAAATATATTACTTCTAAGGGTGTTTTCCTTCTTCTGATTACTGTTGTGTTCATTCCACTTACTTTTTCAAACTGTCAGCAGAACAGAATTGCTCTAAATGTTTCTCCTTTTCACATACTTCCACTTGGAGTGAGATGGGTCAGAGTATTGTGTTGGCCCCTTAATCCCTGAGTCTGGAAAATGTTGTTTTAGGTAGTTTTCCCTTTAAATTGAATTTTGTGTGTTGTGGGGGAGTACTTCCTGCAAGTAAGAATGTGAAAGGAGTAGATGGTTTGTGTTTGTACATTCAGGATGCTTTTTTCTTAATAGGCCCTTCATGTATTATTAAAAATGTAATGCTAAAGCTGGACTGCGTCCTCCTCTGATCATCCCAGGTCCCTGGTAGCTGTGCTTGCAGTGTGATTTTTTTTGTTTGTTTTGCTGCAGCAATATTCACTACCATTTAGCTCTGAATAGTGCCTGAATACATACTTTGGTTGTTTTCATTTATATATCAGGAATTTTGCAATTATATATGTATCATATTCTTTCTTGTCTGGCATAATAAAATATGTATTAATTGCTATTGTCCTTTTATTAAATAAGCCATATTCAAAGACAGTAGGAAAACACTAGGTAGATTTTTTTTTTTTTGTAACTTCCTATTTTCCAAATAAAAAGTACATCTGGCAGTATGCACACATTGTTTGTCCTGGTGTGACACAACTGTCTTTGAATGCAGTGAAAGTGGAGGAGTCTGGCTTATTGTTCATGGTGCAGTTCGTTAATGGCTGTAGATAGGAAATGAGCATCTCACTAAATGGAAGTCTTGGTCAACCTCTGACTCTTGCCTTAAGGCTTTGAGAATAGACAATATGAAAAATAACCCCATCTTCTTTCCAGATGGCTGAATGCTTGATGCGTCTTTATGTTTAGCTGTCATTCAAATGTGAATGCTGTGGTGATTATAAGTGTCTTCCATTTTTCTGGTTTGAAATGATCCCTTTTATGCATTGTGTGTTTAGAGATTAACTATTTGGCTTATCAATATGGATTTTAAAGTAAAAAACCCTCCAACTTCATCATGTAGCTAAATCCAGGATGCTGGTGTTCAGAAGCAGACTTGCTGATGAGGGTCTTAGTTCCACACACCGTGGTTCAGTCCAAAGTAGTTTTGAAATAGATTGTAGTGGACTACTAACATTCTGCAAAATCTTGTTGTTTCAATTTTGAAACATCTTGTGTGTGATAAGTTTCATGCTTCATACTTGTTTGGAATCTGGGAAGAAAAAGTTTGATGAAGGAGGCTTTGTGGGATTGAGTTTCTTTTAACTGGGAAGAAAAAAGCTAATTTTTAAATGGTGAGTTTGAGTCGTGTATTTTCATGGTGGTTGAGTTCGTATTGAAAGATACAAGCTACAGTTTAATGATTGAGTTGTTAAATACTGTTGTAGGTTGAAGGACACTGAATGGATTTTCAGGCTGTTCTTCTTGGGGGTTTTCTGTGTGTTTTTGAGCCTCATCTTGTAATGTAAGAGATACCTATAATAATGCAGCCAAAGCTCGTGCAGGTTCTGTAGGAGTCCAAATCACTTACTTTGTGACCATTAGACCAGTAAATTCTGATGGTATAATTTTTTTCTATTAACTGACAATGGCAGTGTCCTTAGTTAGTAACCATTTAAAGAAGAGAAAGAACTACTTCATTGCATGTGCTGGTTTCCTTTTCAGGCAACATGATAAAATTTAGTGGAAGTAGATCCAATCACTTTGCTGAAAAGCCTTCGCATTTTGTGGCTGAATTTGTCAGCACCTGGCTGTCAAGGGTACATCTAGTACAGGCCTGCAAACTGTGCTCCAAGACCTGTATGGTTAAACCCCTTTGTTTTCCTCCCTGCACAGCTGATTTTGAATCTATTACTTTCCACCACTATCCTTTTAATTTTTTTTGTATTTTTTTTGTTTTCATTGGTAATGAACTTCTGCCTCAAAGGGATTCCTCTTATATCTTCAAATGCTTCTAATGCTTTGGTTATTTAAAACTACCCTGGCTGTCTCAGCCTTTTTATAGCACTGGGCCGCCTATGATTGTCCCTTGTTGCTTGATTTTCAAACGCAGTCACTGAAGGTGCTGTGAAAGGTCTCATATTTTCTCTGAGTGAGGAAAGAGACCCGAGGTCCACACTTAACTCCTCTCTAAGGGGATCAATGAGCTGTGCCTGCTGGGGCGTGTTCAGAGAGCGTGGAGAGAGTTGATTAATGTTGATATGGGCAGTGGCAGCAGTGGGAGTTGGTGGCATTTCTGAAATGCACCAGCTTTGGATATGTGAGAAGGGAGTGGTGGTCTGGGTTCTGACTGGTCCTACTGACTACAAATCTGGCAGTCTTTGGCAAAATTCCTCCCCAGTCTCTGGTTGGTGGTTGACTCATGCAGGAAATAGGGTGGTACTGCAGTAAAGTCTTGCTGTTCTTTGTGGAATTAATAAAAATATCTAATGGCTTTCTATGAGGAATTGAGGATATGCTCCTATAGTTTACTGCGATTTTTTTCTCACTTGAGCTTTGTCTAAAGCTCAGTTTATGTTAGTTTGACAGGATTCCAGCATGCTTGGTCTGCCTTGTCTTCCAGGCATTTGTATTCAGTTCCGTTTAGAGTCTTGTGTTACTCAGTCACATCTTTGAAGCTCCCAGCTGCTTCTGATAAGCAGTCCTGTGTCAGCTGCAAATGCATTAATCACTTTATCAAAGAAAGGCTCAACAGTTGTAAATAAAACAGTCTTAGATGGTTTCTAGATGCAGGGCTGAAGTGCTGGCTGCCCTTGGAGATGTGAACCATTTATCATTTTTTGAAGATCTTGTATCCTTCAGTGCTGAGTTTGTTACAAAGTTGGGTTGTGTTAATTTGCAGCCAGCCTTGTTTTTGTCTGTAGCTATACTGAATGATTTGAATTTAAGGCATCATCAGTTTTTATTGGCAAAATAACAGCATTGTCTGGACTTTACTTTTGAAATACACTACTGTTACACACATGCCTTTCTTACTTTTCTTTCCCCCCTCTCATTTCTATGTGAAAAATATGACAGTTTGGAGGAGTAGCTTTATAGTTCTGTCTGTCTTAATGTTGGATGTTAAAAAATCATGGCTGTGGTCCTTAGCCCCCCCAGTTTTACCTTTAAGTAATCAAACAAAAAAGCCTGTCTCAATGCTAATTAAGTACTTGCCAGGTGCCTGGAGCTGGGTAGCAGTTTGCTTATTAGCATAACAATACTACTCTGAAGATTGTAGGTAATATTTGACATGGAGGACCTGGGATATAAAAGGTAAGCTTTAAAAGCTTGTAGCTTTATTTAGAGATGTTTTGCTCTGGAACTTTTGTATTAATTTGCACAAGGTTGAGTCTTTTGTATTTCTGCATGGTTGAAGCAGTCTAATCTAATGGGCTTGAAAAGTTAAAGGATAATAGTTTATAACTGAAGATCAGTTTGCACTTATATTCTTACATTTGCAGAGTTATCTTGGATTCAGTGCCTGGCATACAGTGTGCTCCAGTTTTAACAGAGGCTTTGAAGGGAAGATTTTGAGTGGTTGTTACAAATGCAGTGTGTAGACCTCTGTCTAAATGTGTATCTCCACCTTGCTCTGTAAAACCAACACAGGCATACTTGGTCTTCACTGAAATGGTCTTCTTGAATGTTGGAGTGTAATGTAAAGGGGGGCTCTGTGGTCCTCTACTGATGTATTCTCTGCATCATATTTTATTCAGGAAGTATTCAGACAGCTATATTCAGAGAGTGGTTTTTCATTCACATTCAGATTCCGTATAAAATCACAATGCTCTTATTTTTGAAGGGTTCCAGTGCTGCAAACCAAGTGGAAGTTGGAGTGTTAGTTGAAATAATCTGGGTCATTTTGGATTTATATATCTGTGCTCTGACAAATAGGGAATTCCATGATAAGGAGATAGCAGCAGCTTTTTCTGTTTTCCTCCTCAGACTTAGTCTGGGAGATAGATATTTTCCCCCCTGCATATTCAGCTGTCTCTTGTTTTTCCTTTCTGATTATAGTGAAGTACCTTCCCTGCCTTGTGAAAAAGGAAGACCTTATTATTAGTGCGTAGTCCTGGTAACTTCTCCGAACATAGTAATTTAAAGATGGCTAAAGGACAAGAATTCTTCTAGTGCCTCTTTGCCAACACACTCTCTGAGAGCCAGAAGAGACTCAGTGTCCTTCCTTCTGCTGTGACCTACAGTATGCAAGTGTTGAGTGACTCAAGTGGAAGAGTCCTATTCAATGTGCTTCCCTTGGTGTATAGCCTATGTGAAGAGCTTTCACTGTGTTCATGTTCTGTGGTGTGTCTACTATGATCTCGGGTCAGAATCTTTGTCTTCAAGAGTGATCTGGGACATTTTTAACAGATGAAACTCTATATATGCCATTATATATATACCTGTGTGCCGGGTTCCTTGCAGCTCTCATCTTCACCCTGAG
Organism: Chamaea fasciata; assembly: GCF_029207755.1. Lineage (NCBI taxonomy): Eukaryota > Metazoa > Chordata > Aves > Passeriformes > Sylviidae > Chamaea > Chamaea fasciata. The sequence goes on along the minus strand of NW_027094093.1, from coordinate 14,044,135 downwards.
AGCTCTCTGATGTTTAAGCCTATCTTGCCGTAATGAGGTGGCTCTTATAACCGGTCACTGTTAGTTTCTGTCTTCCCAAGGAAAACAGAATGTGCTAACTGTACATGAAAATCAGAGAAGGAAAAAAGTGCAGGATTGATGAGTTTCATACCTCCAAAATTAATTTTGGTATGTGGTGGTGTGAAGAGAACCGGTGAAGATAGAAGTGACCATCAGTCCTTGCTGTGGGGTTTTGACTATTAGTCATGGTAATACTTGATCCTGTTAATTTCTCAGAGCATAATAATTTGAAGATGGCTAAAGATCAGGAAGTGTTCTAAGTCCCTCTGGAGACTAGGGATTGACTAATGGTATTTTTGACCATTTAGGATGTCAGAGATAAAGCTGATGGCGAGCTGTACTTGTGCTGTGTTAGGCCTCCTTCCAAAGACTAAAAAAGAAGCGCTCCTTTTTGAATGTTCGTTGTGCCTAAGAGAAGATTTTTCTGCTTTTTTCACGATGGGTAACAGATTTTTTTTGTCTCAAATCCTTGGTAGTCCACAGGCTTCATGCATGAATTGTTTGGTTGTGTTTTGTGCTCTTGCCGTCCTTGATAGCCAGCAAGGCAGTGTGACTGGACTGCGCAAAAACTGCAAGTGTACTGAGATAAACCCAGCCTTTCTGACAAAGGTGAATGTTTCTCTACTGACCTGATCTGATTAGTTCCCCTTTTGACATCAGGGTTTTAGCACCTTCAAAGACGGAAACTCTTAAAATGGAATATTTAAAGTGATCTTACATAAATTACTGTTTTTTCAGAACTCCTGTTCTACTTTCTACCGTTTGGCTATATCACATCTAGTTATGATTTGAAAAAGAAAAAAGTGCTTGGAGGAAGAATGCATTTTCTACGACTAGTATTAAGAGATAAAATGAATGAATCTGAACAAAAAATTTAGTACATGTGAAAATACATAGAATGAGATTTAACTTTTTAAATATAGATTGTTTACAGGGAATAGTTTAGCATAGCTTGAAAAGCAATCCTTCTAAACAGTAGGAGAAATTGTGTTGTTTTAAGAAAATAATCTTTAATTCACCTCATACTTGAATATTAAATCCTTATAGGAGGAGTAAAATTTCTTCTGTGTTATCTTACTGTGTGAAGACCTTCCTAACCTATCTAAAAAAATGAAAAAGTGTGCTTTGGTCAGAAGCAAAGCATCATGGGTGTAACAACTTAGACTGGCATTACTTCCTATGATCAAGTTTTGGCATGAAGTTTGAAGGCTTATTAGACCTGCTAAATTTATAGTGAAAAGCGGAGAGCTTTGTCTTCCATGGACTTACAAGTTTGATTGCTTGGAATGAACTTCTTTCTGTTCCCCATCACCCCCCTATTTAAGATAGAATTCCTCTCCGAAGATCCTTTCTTGTGCAGCTTTATTTTTATGGTACTTTATTTCATCTGGAGGATGGATTAGGAAGCATCCCTTACAGTCACCTTTCTAAGGCTATTTCTGCTGTATGGCCTTCTGTGTTTTCTGTAGTTTTATTTCTGGATGCTTAAAAGCAGTTTCTCTCTGAGCAGACTACCTTGTCCTTTGCCCTTGCCTCAGCTTTAATTTCTGTCTTTGAGCTCACTCAGTATAGATCTTTCTTAAATATTAATAACTTGAGAAAATGTGTGTCACTCCAGCTGGTAGAAGGCCATAAAGAAGTTTTATCTTCTGTCTTGCAGCATCTTGCAGCATTTTCACTTCTAATGCAAGTGAAGTCAGAGTTTTGGTGAAGGAGAACAACAGCACTATGAAATACACAAGGAATTTTTTTACTATCTCACTGTCTTGTAGCATGTTTCTCTTCCTTCTATTATCTTGAAGATTACTGCTGCTTTTGAATTTCTAATTGGAAAGGGTTAAAATGTGTTGGTTAATGTTATGCTAAAAAGAGAATGTAATTAATTAGGGGTAGGAATTTATTTTTTCTATAGTAATACCTAGAAATATGAGCTCGTAACATCCTCTGTTATGTGTAATGTCAACTAAACTCTGGAAGCTTCCTGAGCAGTGAAACCTAAATAATTGCTTTTTCTCTATTTTTTAAGTTTGTGAAAAGAAGACCCAGTTGGTACTCGGTCACAAGTGTGTGTGTGTATGAAGTACACTTCTGTACTTCATACAGGAAGGCTTATTCAGATCAGGTCTGTGCCAGGAACTGCTGCATTCAGTAATGTCTGGAACAGACTTAATCTCTTGTGCAGGTAGCTGTTCATCTTTGATTTTTACAGAAGCTTCTTGTGGCTCTGTTTGTTCCATGAAGATGTTAAGTCTATAGCCTACAATATTGGTATGCAGTGATACAATTCTACGTTTGTGCATATGAGGAGGGTGGAAGTGGTGGTTGTTTGCCTGCTGTAAGGGCGGGGTGTGATGCGTATTGGGGTGTTTGTTTTTTGCCTTGGGATTTCTCTTGGGTTGTGCAAGGCCATCATTGCATGTTTGTTGTGTTGCTGCTGGGCTCTAACTGTTCAGCTCCACATCGTGATAGTCTGTATTGTGCAAACATTTGCTTTGTGATCAGCTCTTGATTTTAGAAACTCAGTATTCGTATTGCTGTGAAAACAGAGACCCACCTCTACTACAGCTGAGGATGGCAGCCCTGTTAGTGGCAGTTGAGATGAAGTTTGAATAAACTACCACTTCAGGCTTGTTTGGAGGTGGTTTTGGTATGCAAATGAAAAATGCTCAAGGTTGATCTAATTCAGTGACAAACTTTGAGAAGGATTTAGAGATGAATTTTGAGGCTGTGTCTAATGTCATCCGTATGTTCCTCTCCAAGATGCTTTTTGTGCTCTGCTCCCGGAGGTGTGGTGTGAGAGTAATTAATGCTTAGTGCTGTTTGGCTGTGCATAATGATACATTGTGTAGCCGTAAAATGCTTATAGAAATCATTAAATACTACTTAATATATTGAGGTAGTGCATCACATTGCAATTTATAGTCTAAAAATGATTAAGTGGTAGAATACCTCTTTTACTGACCTTAACCTAAAATATCCCTGAATGAGAAAATGTTTTATGATTATAGGATTTTTAATTTTACTTCTACACTGTCTGAATGACAGAAAACAATGTGGCCATTGGAGGCGACTCCTTCCCCCAAGTTTGACCTCGCATTTATTCCATTGTCTATGTGGAACAGGCATATTTGGTTTTCATTTTTATGCTGTATTTCACTGGAGTCTGTTTGCTCTAGTGAAGCATTGATGTGGAGGTACTTCAGAAATATCAGCATGAGAAGTAATTGTAACTCAGTCCTGTTTCTGATTCTTTTTTTTTTGATGCATCCTGTTGTTACTATATTAAATTAAAAATTCCAGTTTGCTATTAATTTTATGCATTCTGCACAGTGGAACAAAATACAGCAGCAAACGATAATTAATTGTGAAATTGTTAAGTGGTGGTGTTTATTGATGGTCAGCTGAAATGTATTTAAACTTGTTAGGATTCTCTTGCTCATTAACAGTCAGAAATGCCCATTGTGGACTGGAACTTCTATTAAGTATGTTGCTTAGCTTTCAGAAAAGGAGATTGATACTTTTTTATCTGAGTTGGAAACAAAACGAATTAAGAATGCACTCCAACTTTCTGGTACATTAAAAATGTGAATCTGTTGATTTATATAAAAACTTAACAATAAATGGGAGTGCTTTAATTATAGATTGATTTGTCTTTCATTTGAATGTGTGTGTGTCGACTGAAAATAAATAGGCAGAAGAATTCTTGAACTGGTTTTAGACAATTTGAGCAGTGATGGTGTTGTAGTAGGAGGAAACAGCTAAGTCAGGATTCTGTGACAGCGTGAATGTCAAGCCCATTTTTTAAAATTTATGTCACTTCTCTGCCTACATTGCACTTGTGCATTCATGTGACCTGGCTTTAATTTAACATTTGGTAAATATTTGCATAGTAATTCCTAAAGTGTTCTCCCACACATAAAGGAAATGATGATAAACAGCTTTTAAGTGGCTTGATGTTAAACACAAACATGACTTGCAGCCCTAAGGTAAAATGCACATTAGAGTAACTGTTCAATATTCATTTGCCAAGTGCTGTTATGAATTATCCCAGGTAACTTAGTCATACGTTTTCTTTATGTGGATTTTTACAGGTTTGTACCTCAGCTGAATTTCTGCCTAAGGGTCATGTACTGTGCCATAAGAGAACTTCTCCCCACTTGTGATGCTAGGAGTTTTTGGAACTGCAGTTGTGTTTTCTTCAAGATGAACTTTCTTACAGGAGAGGATTTAGGAGTGCAGGTTTCAGGTAACCATACCTGAATGCTGCCCAGAGCTTCCAGGCTACTGTTAGTGTTTTATTTTACAAGAGACTTTTTTGTTTTTCAAAACTAATTATTTCTTTTTAAGCATGTCAACTTTTAATGATGATGGTTAAGAAGATACTGTGAAGAATCATTCTGGACACTGTCATTCATTAGAATTTGATTTCAGTCTCAGGCTAGAGAAACTTAAAGAAACAACAATCATTCAGCTAAAAAATCCCCCAAAACTTGTCCTAGTATTTTAGAATATAGTCGTTAGACTTTTTTTACTTTGTATTTCATAGTTTCTCAGCAAGTGCTTTCTCAGTAAGTGTGCCCTTAATCAATCTCTTTCTTGATCAAAAGTGGGGTGTCATCCAGCACTTGCTGCTTTGTTTCATTGAAGCTGTCTGGCACTGACCCTTCGCACAGGCTGTCATTGCTGTTACTGGGTTCTGCATTTCAGACCGTTCAGAAGACAGTGTAGAATCAGCAAACTGTTTTGCAAGACTTCCAGTCATATGCTTTATGAAGCGTAAAGTTACTCTGTTACTGTAGAAAGGCAATCTCCTGCCTAGGAGTTTTAAAACACCTGGAAACCTTTAGTGTTCTTGATGCTCCTCTTGATGGTTCCATCATAATAAAGCATAAGAACTTTAAAATAGGACGATCCTTTTCCTGAGCAAGTTTCATTTTCTCTGATAATGATTCTGCCTTGGATGTACCACAGTTATGTTTTGGACCCATTCTATGCCTTTTGAGTTCTAAATAATGTGCAAAATGTGAATTTGTGCGTATGCATGTGGATACAGTGCTGTTAGGAACTTTAGATACTCATTTTTTACCTCTGCTGGTAGTTAGTAGCTTGTTTTAAATGGTGAGTTTTCTAAAATATTAATGTCTTATTTAGTGAAGCTGTCTGGACTCTTGGTGTGAGTAAAGAAACATGGAAGCAACTGATATATAGATTTTAGTTTGTGGCAGGGTTTATTTGTGTGGGGTTTTTTAGTTTGTTGGGGTTTTTTGCTTGTGTGGGGGTTTTGTTTGTTTGTTTGTTTTTGTTTTTGCTTTTGTTTTTTGTTTGGTTTTTTTTTCTTGTATGGACACTATTTATCCAGTGCATGGCAGTGTTTGGAGTGTTTGGAGTTCATATCAAGAACAGAAAATATTCTCTGACTTTGAAGTCTTTTTTGAATGGCTGAGTGAGTTTTCTGGTCGGATGAACCATTGTTACCTTTGTGACTGTGCGGAGGGAATCTTCTCCACCTAGACTATGTAGCAGTAGTTACTGTTTGCTTCACCAAACAAGTTTATGAAAAGCTCCCTGCTCCCAGCATGGGGTTTTAACTTTGAGGGATGAAGTTCATATAAGCTAATAGAAGCCATTCACATTTGTATTTCTGAGGCAGCAAGTATCCAGTCTTGCTGTAGTCTGTGCTGGTTAGTGTAATTGGGGAGTCACAGAATCACAGAAGGTGTAGCTTGGAAGAGACCTTCAAGATCATCGAGTCCAACCCAGCCCTAACACCTCAACTAGGTCATGGTATCAAGTGCCACATCCAGTTTCCTTTTAAACACATCCAGGGATGGTGATTCCACCACCTCCCCGGGCAGACTATTCCAGTATTTAATCACTCTTTCTGTTTAAAATTTCTTCCTAATATCCAACCTGTATTTCCCTTGACGCAGCTTGAGATCGTGTCCTCTCGTTCTGTCAGATGCTGCCTGGAGAAAGAGACCAACCCCCAGCTGTCTACAACTACCCTTCAGGAAGTTGTAGAGAGTGATAACGTCACTTCTGAGTCTGCTCTTCTCCAGGCTAAACAACCCCAGCTCCCTCAGTCGTTCTTCATATGGCTTGAGATCAGAAGGTTGTAGTGTGTTCATACTGTGTGTACCTGAGCCACAGTATGTGGCCAAGACATTAAGAAGCATTTTTCTTCAAAAGAAACTATGAATCCTGCTCTACTTAGTTCTTGTATTTCAGTGTGAATTGTCATTGTTTTCTTTTGAAGAATCTTATGCTGGCTACGCTTGTTCCAAAGGTTGGTGAGGAGTGGCATCTTCTGCTCTTTGAGACTATTTTAAAGATGTTCCCTTGGTATTGCCACTAACAAAAATAAATAAATGACTGTATTTGCTGTGGCTCAAAGTAAAAAAAGGTTAGGAATTCATTAAGTTTAATGTAGTTGAGGGTGGCTGTGTCTGGAGCTTGTGTCCTGCCAACTTGCAGCGTTCTATTGGGACAATAGGGTTTTGCACTTGGTTTTTCTTTGTTTCTGTTTCAATGACACATCTGTGTTGGTGCAGCTACTGAATCACAAATAGAAGTGAGCTCTGAAAGCAAAATATCCTAATTAGCTGTGTATTTTTTAACTTCAGCTTTGTTCTTAACACTTCAACAGCATGATACATACAGCAGGTTTTAATGGATCTTCAGCCAAATAGGTTAGCTGCAGAAGTTTGCCCAGTTAAGAGGAGTGATTTTCAATTATGCTGTTTTACTGTTGCTAACTATTAAAAGCTTTGTGGTTGCATTAGTTAAAGGGTTCAGGAGGAATATCTGTAGCTACTGATGTGTTCTGGTTAAAGAGTATCATATTTTCGAAGTTTATTGGTAGGGTCAAACTACACTCTTTTTTCAAGGTATCTGCATTAGGTAAATTGTATGATCTAAATTAACCTGCTTATTTATTGCATAAAGGTATGTTTCTTTTCTGCCTTTTCATCTTAGAATATTATGGTTATGGTAAAAATACCTAAGCCTTGGGCTTGAGGATAGAAATTTGAGCTGTAGTAGTTGTCCACACTTCATCACTTTGCAGAGAAAAAAGCATATTAATTGATATTCTTAAATTTTGTAATTTTGAACATGTGATACCTAGAATGAACAAGCATTTGCTGTTTCACAAATGGGTGGTTTCATTGCAAAATGAAATAACTGCAGTAAGAGGTAAATTAGGGATTAAATGGATGTGTTACAAATAGACATACTTTTAGATGCTCAGTTGTGTGGTTGTCATGCAGCTGTACTGTATCTAGTTACACCTAACCCTCAGTTGCAGCTCCTCAGTGGTCATCTTTTTTAGTCCATTTCTGAAACATATCTCAAAGCTATGTGTGTGCATGCCCCTTTCCTGGCCCTCAATTTTAGGATAATCCGTCCACTCTCCATAATATCTGATGGAGGACTCAAATATGCTTTATAATCCTGACAAGGCATTAGGCATTTTTTTTCTTCATTGTGCTGTTGCAGATGCAAGGTTCATCAGTGCTGGTACCACGGAGCACTCAAATGTGTCACTGTGACTCGCTGAGCTGCCATGTGCTCATTTAGCAGGAACTGGTCTTAGGAGGACAAGTCTTAACTGAGGCAGTGTCCTAGGGTGGCTTTATCATGCTCGTATCCCCAGTTGTCTGTTCTGTGTGTGCTGTGCTGTGTTCTGTACCTTTAAGACTGGTTCTGAGAGCGAAGCAAAGAAAGAAGAAGCGTGCAGTTTCTTTTGAAACGACAGCCTTCATTCCTACACGTTCTTTTCTCTGGACTCTGCTTTTTCAGCGGCACAAACAGCAGTAAGACAAAGATCTCCTGTGCTTTTAGTTAGTTTTAGCTAGTTGAGGCAGAGAAGTTCCCTGAACTGGGTTTTTTTCCTTTTTCTTGGGACTGTTTAAATCTGCTCTGAACTGAAAAACCCAGAGGTGCACCGGGGGCTGGCACCTGCAGCGCGCCGGGGCCTGAACCTCTGGAAGAACTAGGACTAGTGAAAAACTGAGTGAGCTGAGCTACGCACCCGGCAGGAACTTCCTCAGTTTTGCCATCTGTCTTCGGAGCGGCGAGAAGTTTTGTTGTTTCATATTGTTTATTCTTTGTATTTGTAGGCATTTTGTTTGTTAAATAAAGAGTTTTTTCCACTTTTCTCCAAGAAAGTTCTTTTCCCGGACCAGCTAAGGGGAAAAGCTGTTTGGGTTTGCTCTCCAGAGGAAGCCCATTCCGAGGTTTCCTCCCAAATTTGCCCTAAACCAGGGCAGGCAGTTCAGACGTAAATACCACCTGGAAGTTGTGTACCACAGGTAGCTGGTACAGTTTGGGGGCAGTGGTTACAAGCTGTTCGTCCTCTCTCTGATTTTGTATTTCCTGTCAGGGAGAATTTGCTGTTGAACAGTACACTCAGAGCGTTTTGGCTTCAGGGTTAGTGGAATGATGTCTGAACTCCTGGTTATTGAAGTGAAGGAGTTAATAATGTATGAAGAAAGCATTAGTTTTGGAGAATTAATATTATCCCTCTTAATATAGTACACAGTGTTGCATTGGAGTTTGAGAGTATTTGTTTGTGAAAGCAAACTGGGATTTATGCATTTGGAGGTTTTTGCCACAATAGGATTATCTGTTTCTTCAGAGAAAGAAATGATGGATGAGTTTTATATATCTAAAAATATATGGATACACCTCTCCAGAACCTGTCAGGAGTGGTGCATGTCCATTTATTTAGTTATTTAAATATTTGTGCTGATAATAACCAAAATATTCCATCTATAAAGTGTTGTAAAGCAAAAAGATTTTTTTTTATTATTTTAAATTCACTATTCAAATTTGATAAAGATTGATAAGGAAATAAAAATGTGTGTTTTAAAGATTTTTTTTTGTGCAGTGTTTCTATAGGTATTGCCTTGTTTTTCATCTGTAGTTTTCATTTGCTCTCAGTTTCAATTTTGAGTAGTGACTCCAATATTCTGCCTTGTGACTATAGAGGGAAGTAGGTGGAAAACAACTGGGACACAAAACTGTTTTTTCTGACATCACTAAAATCATGCAAGGCTAGGCTAAGAAATCTTGTATCTGTCTTACAGGATCCAGCTTCCTGGGTAAATATTCACCACCTGGAGTATACAGATGGAGGAATCCTGGACCCAGATGATGTGCTGGCAGATGTTGTGGAAGACAAAGATAAGGTAGAGCTTGTATGGGAATATCATGTGTCTTTTCAACTAACGAATGCTGCTTTCTCATCTCTTGGACATCTGGCAGGTGGAATGGGTGTTAAATATTCTTAAACACATCTGCCCATAACTGCTGGAACTCTCCCCTTCTGGAGCAGAATGGGAGAGTGGGAAGCATGACCCAAGCAGTGAGGAGAGAAGCCTAGCAGTTCACTTAGGACTTAACCTTTCCAAGCAGTTCTGTGTTTCTTTTTATTTTTTATATTCAAATAGCATGGTGAAAGAATGTGAGTTTTACAAGACTTTCTTCCTTTTTTATGCCACTTAAAGTATCTTCTATAATCTCTTCCTTTGCGTGAAATTAAGTTTTTGAGAATCATCCAAATGTGATTGTTGAATGTGATGAAAGAGTCAAATCCTGTGATGACAAGGTCAGCTACTTCAACTGTTAAATTTTGGGAGGAGTTCCTGTGACTTCTACTGAAAGTCTAAGCAGGCTGCCTATTCATTTTAAAAGCTGTAAGTCTCTAAATTTCAATTAAAATAAGACAAGTTTTTTTCTGGGTCGAGAAGTAGTACCTGTAGAGAAATCTCTCCTAATTTTATTTTTAGTTATCCTAAAAATTTAGTTCTGGGAAACTTATTCAGCATAGAGAGGGGAGGGGTAGTATTCATAAAACTTTGTTGATTTTATCTTTCTTTTTTTCTTCATAAAATCAGAGGAAAAAATATTTAATGGCTTTAAACTGAAGATCCAAATATGGGTTATGCCTGTGCTTTTAGACAAATTGCTTTGTCTATTTAAAGTGCCATATGCTTGATGACTTAAAAAAAAAAAATTAGTATATTGTATGCAGAATTGGTTGTTTTGTATGCTGTGTTCATTCTTCAATGACTTAATACAAAGCAGAACATTTTGCTTATGATTAATGGGATGCTGCTTCTTTGTATCTTAGAAAATTGTTTAGGGTGTACTTCAGTGTCAGTTTAGGGTGGTTTGTGTGGGAGTTCTTAAAAACAGTGGAACTCTGTTTGTTATGTATTCTTTTTATCACATTTGTGTTTCTTGCTTGTCCACATTTACTGAAAGTATGCTTAAGTCACCTTAAGACTTTTTTTTCCAGGAGTGTTTGGAGACAAAAAGACTGAGTTCTGAAATTGAATAGCTGTGTATAAAAGATAAGACCATGAGCATAAGATGTCATGAAATGAGATATTACATCAAAGAGGAATGTTTTGCTGGTCTCATTAGTTAATGAAAATTAGTACATTTACCCAGGATTTTCTCTATTTAAAGTACTGATAGAGGAACACTTGTGGAAATGTTCAGAATATTTAATATGCCATGCAGTTTTTAACCTATGACCAGAGCCTTTGCTCTACTTTGTTGGTGGCTGTCACTGGTTGAGTATGTGTAGCTGAATAAGCTTCTAGGTCACAGCTGTGGGTCTGAGCTTTGTCAGTTGTAACTGTGCTAAGTGAGGCTCTGAGGCTGCCTAGGGGAAAACTCGCTGGGAAACTGGAATCTTACTCTTTGAAGTGGGCTGGTGTGGTTTAGAAACACAGCAGACTCCTCAATTTCTCAATTACATGGGATGTATCACTATCGTCTTCTTCAGAGTGGCTTGGTGAAACAGGGGTAAGAGACTTGCTGAACAGAGCAGCTGCAGTGAAAAATCAGATTTTTTTGATTAAAGTAAGGGAGAATGTTGTAAGGGTTCTGCTGGTCCAAGAGGTTGAATTCTTTCATATGAGAGTGCAGTTGGGCTGTAACATGTGTAAGGAGCTGTCCATACTACCTACTTACAAAGTTTGGTCTGATCTGATATCAAAGAACCAGCCCTATAAAAGGCTTATAAACAGTTTTGATAGTTTACTGTGGCCTGTTAGTCTTTAAGCCTTCACCAGCATTATTTCACACTCAGAATCTCTACCAGGGGATCTTTAAGCTTTGCCAAAAAGGGGAGGAGATATTCAGGTCATATTGACCTGCTCTCTTTTTTGGTATTTCAAGTCCCTGAATAGATGAAGGAATTTTTGGTGTATTTATCTGTGCTCTGCTTGTCTTTGGTTATGATTATCTGTATATGTGGTAAATGAATAGGCCACAGGTTTGTTGCTCCCTTGTCATCGCCATCCTTTGCTGTGCATCCAAGCAAGTGACATAATTTCACCTTGAATCAGTCACTCTCTATAAAAATAAGCTTGCACTTAACCTCAGTGCCTTTAACCAAAGGTGTGTTTGGCACTGCTGACCATCATGCTCTTCTTCAGTGGGAGAGGAAATGCTTTTCTCTGTTTTTGAAGAGATAATCTGCTCCAGATCATACTCTGATAGCAGTAAATTAGCACAGTTTCTTCAGAGGAAAATGTCACTGCTAATCTACTGAATTCTTTCCCTGTGACAACAAAACAGTGAGAGTGCTATCAGATATAATTTATTTGGAATTTCAAAAGCTTTTGACAGTCCTTAACAATAGACTGTTAAGGAGGCGAACTACTCATGAGGTAAGCAGCAAGTGCTGTGGTGGGTTAGTGAACAAATGAGAGGGAACTAAAAAATGGAATAAGCGCTGAAGTTCCAACCCTGAAGTAATGGCCCTGGAATGTGTAATGCCCATCTCTGGGAGTGGCAGTGGTTTTGAGCTCTGCCTATGTTAACTTCCTGACTTCCTCTTGAACTCCAAATTAATCAAAGTTCAACAAATAGTCAATTCAGTGGATGATATTAAGAGCTGTCAACCGCACAGTTATGCATGCTGGACAGAGTGGCATTTTTTAATTGCCTGTAAAAAAGATCTAAATTAGTATTACATGTGCTTGGTAATGTGTCATGTGAAAATGCTTTGGAAATTCTGCTGGCTGAGAGTCCCTCTTGCTGCTGTTGCCTCAGCAATAATCTGTGGCCTGAATTGAATGTCAAAGCTAGTTGACATAGTTTTGTAGAATAGCTTTAAAATAGCTTGTTTTCGGTGAGTTACCCAACAATTGATTCACGTCCTGATAATCTGAATGTTGAATGAATTAAAATCCCCAAATTTTGGCTGTTGAATAAGAACATGCTATTTAAATTGTTTGATTTTAATGATGAAGTTATAAATGGAGTCCTCTTTGTATGCTGTTCTTAACAGATTTCCCACTTGTAATGAATTCTTGAGCAAGAAAATGTTCTGAGAAAATTTCTTTGCTGTGTAAAAGATGGAGTACAAAATGTTTCCCTTCACAGCACTGTGTACACAGAGCCCTGTGTTTGGCACGTCTTAAATGCATAAACTTAATGTGCTCATCTAGACTTCCTGCTGATTTTTATATGTAATCGTGTTTTGATATACTTGCAAACACTTGGGGAGGCTAAGAGGATGTAATGAAGACCTGTGCTAAGTTAAAACTTGCTTAGCTTATAGGACAACAAGCTTCCTAGATCAGAACAGTTCTGCTTTCGGAATAAATGTAGAAGTCTACAGGGAAATACACTTTCTATCAAACTTTGTATGTATGTGTTCATATTTTGACAGGATTAAATACAGGCAAAACATGTTTTCAGGTGTGCTTTTTCAGCAGAGCTCTTCTGAAGTAGGAGATGGTGGGTTTTCCTTTGGGTTGTTTTGATTTTGTTTTGTAGGTGTTTTCCATCTGTTTGTTTGCTTGTGTCTTTTCTTGTTGCTTGGTACTTTTTGGGTTTTTTGGATATCTTGGGTGTTGTTTTGGAAGACTGTGTTTGCAAAGGCAGTATTGCAGTAGCTACAGTTGAGCCAACAAAGCTGCTGGACATTTTTGTAAAGATACATTTTCTGATCAGTGCTGATGGCAAAAGATTAGGCATATCTAATAGGAGGTGATGTGGGTTTAAGCTCTTCAGAGACTTACTCGTTGGCAGCTCAGCTGCCAGCGGTGGAGGGTGTTTTGTGGTGTGGCTTTTTTAGAAGCGGAAGGAATAACAAAAGTAAGTTATTGTGATGGGCATTGTGCTGGCACTGAAATAGCAGGATACCGATATGATCTTAGAAATTAGCTTTTTCTTGGGTATCTCCTTTGTTAAATATAGATGAGTAGGGGTTTTTAACAGCAGCGGAAGCTTTTGAAGGACACAAAGCAACGTCAATGAAATGCTGAAATAGTGACACTCTTTCAAGATTTGTAGTGACTGCAACTGTCATTTAAGTGTTTCTAATGATGATATCAAGTAAATGGTATGAATTAAGTGTAGCTCAGATACCTATTTTAGCTAAGCGTTTAATGAAATATTAAATAGGAAAATCAATGAATTCTTTCGTGTCGGCTCACTACCAGCAGAAATGCAATATTGAGAAAACATGTCTCCTGGATGGTCTCCAAATGCTAAGGAAATCAGCTGCTGGCTGTTCAGAATGGCTATTGGGCCCATGCACGCTCCTGATAAGAAGCTCAAGATTTGGCTGAAGCTTTTGTCACAGATGCTAAGTAACTCTTTGAAGCCCTGCTTCAGACAGAAGCCTTTGCAGATAGCTTTAGTTTCAGTGATGGTTTTGCAAGTGTGAGGCTGGTTTGGAGAACTCTTTTCAACAAAGCAAATAAAATGAAGCAGATGTGAACTTCAAGACTGATGTAGTTATACAAAAGAAATGTTTTTCTAGGTAGAAAGACATGCTGACAGGCATGTTTTCTGTCAGTGGATTTGGAACTTTTCTGTTGTTTGCAGGCAGGTTTAGTCACTGGGAGTGATGGCTGTCTGAGTTTCGCACTGTGGAGCAGTTATTTTTTGACCTGGGTTTGACTCTGTAGACCTTCAGGGTTGTCATTTTGACTGTGAAAGTGATGGCATACTCTAATGTGCAATGTGTATTTAAATTATAATGAGCTATTCCACCTTTGTTCAGTTTCTATTCTATTCTATTCTATTCATCCATCAAATTCCTTGTGAAACAGAGAAGTAAATCAGTAAACCCTTGGATAAGCATAGAAGCTCTGACTGAAGACAATGAGGTGATAAGGAAAATTCCTACATCAAGATGAAAAATGGCAAAATTAAGTGAGAATGAGAAGGAGGCTAGTGGATAGAAATGTCTCAGTAGTCTAAATAAAGAGCTAAGGTACTCTGAGGCAGTTTCTCCTCACATGGAGTTACAGCATTGCTGCTTTAAAAGCTTCCCCTGGATGTCGGTGGCAGAGGCCTCAATGCTGGTTGAAGTTACCTCCCAGTGTGTCAGCAGAGCCTGTAAATGTCATGCTTTACAGCTGTTTTGTGGTGTGGCTTGATTCTCAAATATATGATCCATGCAAGTAATGCATACTTAAGTTAGAGAAACCTGTTCAAACTCTAGACTTCTGTGTAATTGAGCTCTCTGGGGTTTTGTAACTTTCTGATAACTGGGATGTAGAATAGAGTGGTTTTTTTCTTGAGTTTGTTGTACAATAGTATATTATACTTGTTTAGAAAAAGCAGGAAGAGATGTGAGACTTCATTACAGCTGAGGTTTTTTTACTTATTGAAGATTATGCTGCAGTGTTTTCTTTATGTAGATTCCTCTACAAATTATTGCATTTTGGGCAAGTTTCCCTTGGAGAAGTTTAAAAAATCCCTTTTCTTATAAGAATGTGAGAGAGATGTCTGGTAGCCCAGAAAGAGTTTGATGATGTTAGTTTCATGTAATGTGGTGGTAACATTGGAAATGTGCAATGGACTCAGGATAGTTCAAAATGGTGTGTTGTAGCTTGGATGTTTTGTGTCTTTCATAAAATCTGTATCAAAAAGAAAGAAGAATCAAAGAAGAAAAAAAATTACAGCCTTTCTTCCTTGCCAGGTGGTTAATATTGCTCTGGACTAGGGCTTTGACACCAATATTTATTAGCCAACATTTAGTTGGTTAATACCATGGCCCATTATTGCTCTGATGTGTGTGCTTTTGGTGACTGTTGAACTGGCTGCAGCAAATACATGCTTCAGACTTCTGACACTTAGTGCTCCTGGCAGAGTCTTGGTTACACTTGTGTAAATTTGAATGCTTTTTGGAAAAATGGGTGTCCAGAGGCAGCCAGTGTTCGTGTTTAGTTCCTTGCTGCTAATGAGGTAAATCAAGGGATTAGTAGATCAAAAAGCCTGATATGATCAAGATGAGGAAAATGAAGTGGCAGAAATTTGGCAAAACTTGTATGTAAGGGCTGTTGTACTTTAATTTGGGGTTTTTTTTTTTCCCTTATTATGAATTTAAAGTTGTGGTTAGTATCTCTGCCATAATACGTGTAGCTGTTTGTGACTCTTCCTCACTGCCTCTGGTTTTGGAATTGTATTTTGTGATTTCAGTAATGAGATACTACGGATGCCCAGAAATCTTAAAATTTTATTGGCAAAAGGATAACTAATAATGCGTTCTTCTTTCAAACCCTATGTTTTAAAAATTAAAATGGATTTAATGTCTATTCTGAATAGCATGTTTACAACCTCCAAAAGCATAATACAGTATTAACATCTTTGTTAAATTTAGAGTACTCTATTTCTTCCTTGTGCAAATTCTTTGTAATAAGTTTCAGCTGTTATTTCCAATAATCAGCGTTATTAGGATGCAAAATTGTTATTGCTGGCAGTATTTGTTTATTTAAATATTCATATTTAGTTCTGAGTGATGGAGTTATAAAGACAAAACAGAATTGTGAATAAAAACTCCATGCTGTTTCTGTTCTGCCAAGGGAATCCCAGTAGAAGCTCTTCAGGTGTCTGATGATTAGTGATACATCGTAGGTCCACAAGAAAGGGAGGTATTAGAAAAGGCGTATTTTAAATAATACCTTCATCCTTGTTAGCACCTTAAGGTATGGAAATGTGGGACACCGGAAAATCCAAGAACAATAGAGTATCAATCCTTTTGGGCTGCTTCAAAGGAAGCATTGCCAGCAAGCTGGGGAAGGTGTTTCTCCTCTCTGCCCCTGTGAGAGTCCATCTGAAATACTGAGTTCAGACCAGGATTCCTCAGCACAGGAAAGATGTGGACCTGTTGGAGAGGGTCCAGAGAAGGGCCATGAAGTTGATCAGAGGGAAGGAGCCACCTATTCCATGAACACAGGGTGAGAGTGTTGGGATTGTTCAGCCTGGAGAAGAGAAGGCTCCAAGGAGACCTTATTGCAGCCTTCCAGTGCCTAAAAGGTGAGACAAATGAGGGAGAGAAACTTCTTATGCAGGCAGATAGTGAAGGGACAAGGGGGAGGGTTTCTAAAGTAAAAGAGGAGACAGATGAGATATCAGGAGCAAATTCTTCAGTGTGAGGGTGGTGAGGCACTGGCACGGGTTGCCTAGAGAAGATGTGGATGTCCCATTCCTGGAAGTGTTCAAGGCTAGGCTGAATGGGGCTCTGAGCACGTCCTGATCTGGTGGACGGAGTCCCTGCCCATGGCAAGGGGCTGGAACTGGGTGATCTTTATGGTCCCTTCCAACCAAAACCATTCCATGATTTTTCATTGATTGTAATAATGGGTTTTCTTGTCATCTTGACAAGGATTTTGGACTTGTTCAAAAGGACGGCACTGATGCTTGCTAAAAATTTCCACTGAGTTTGTCTAGGGTTTGCCAGTAGCTCAAAATCAGTCAAACAAAAAAAGGCATTAGGGCTGGGGTCATTCTTACGGAGAAACTTTATACCATGATTTTCTGGCCCTTCAATGAACTAAGATGGAGTTTTGCTTTTGCTATTGACAAAATAATATGCAAACCAGTCAAGCTGTAGCCTATTTTTAAAAAAATGTTTTCACACTTTTTAGGAAGAAAAAGTTTCACGCAATTTTGAGCCAATGCTTGTTTAGGAAACAGATGTCTGATTTCACTCTTGTGTAGTCGGGTATGCTGTGAGCCACCATATACATATAAATATATAAAAAAGGTATTTTGGTAGGAGTTGATCTGTTTATTTCTGACATAGGGTCTGAACTGTAAATACCGGGGGGGCAAAAAATCACCATCGTTAGTACTTACTAAGCAACACACTATTTGAGTAATGCACTGTCTTTTAGAATACAGATTACGAAGCTTTGCATTTTTATGAAATTTGTTTTAATTTCTTGCTGCAGAGGTGCCATGCATTATTCAAGATTATAAAATGATTTGGATTTCAGGAGCATTTGGATTTGCTGATGAGGATTTCAAGCTGTGTAATTATGAAACTGTATGCACATGGGTTGGAAGTTCAGAACTCATTAGTGTAATCATTAAAATAACCATTTTTAAAGTGTGGTATTACATTCCGGGTTGTGCAATTACACTGTCATGTGCTTTTGGTTACTGGGAACGTTCTTGTTACAAAACTTCAGGTCTAGCCATATGCTTGAACGTAAGTTCATAGCTTTAAGAAGAGACACCTGGTCAAATGTTTGCTTAGGTTATTAAAGAAAATTCAGTTTTATAGACTAGAGCCTCACATGATGCCTGTATGCATAAGTTTACCTCCTGTTTATCCTAGAAGAATTTGTATGTTTTTTTAAATTTAGTCCTGTATAATGTAATTTTTCTTAAAATAGGTATCTTGGAACATCTTGCAAGGGTTACTTACTTCAGCTCTACCTACTTTAACAGTAGTGTGGGCATGAAGGTTCCTACCAGATGGACTCCACAGTTTTAGTTTTTTCCAGTGTACTGTTTGTGTTTGAACATTCTGAACTGTGAACTCTTTCTCTGAACATCTGTAACCACCAGATTTTTTCCAATTGTGATAAGTATTCCAATACTTGTTTCAGATAAAAAACCAGTTAAATATCTGTGACAGTAGATCTATGACATTAATAAAATTCCTGATAGTTTTGGAATAAGATTTTCTATTTAAATGCTAAATGGGAGATTTTTGGAGTTAAAATTCTCTTTATGTAAGATACATGTAAATCTGAAACTTGTGATTTTCTAGTTTGGTTTTCTTTTGATCCCTCTATCTGATTTGTATTTTGGCTTTTCAGAATATTAAAAACACAGAGCAATAGAGCAGGTTTGCGCCCTGGGTCTCTTAGTTTTTGGGGAGTATTCAGCTGTACAGCCATGACACTTTCTCTTGACCTGCAAATGTGTTTTGTCATCTGGGCACTAAGTACTGTTGCTAATTGGTGATCTGACAAGTGAAGCTGTCTGGTTTCTGTTCCATGCACAATGAGAGGGGTGGAGGGACGGAGGTCATTCTAAGTGCATCTGGCCACAGTGAACTGAGTGAACATTCAAATTTCTTGATTAAAAGAAGCTTAATATCTCTTTGTGTAAGCATAACCTGGTGGAAGAGTTACTCGTTCTTAGTGATTTTCATTGATGCAACAAATACTTGGAATTTTGTATACATGTGTTGATGCTCAAGTGCCTTTAAGCACACACATGTTAATGGTTACCAAGGCAGTGACAGGCATTGTAAAATGCTGTAGCCTTGTGGTGGTAAGATAATCTGGTGGGTTGTCTTGCTATATAAAGTAAGCTGAGCTCTTAAATACTTCCACATAGTGGTTTAATTATTATATGGTTTGGAAGCTGAGAGAATTGGGGTTGTTCAGCCTGGAAAAAAGGCAGCTTTGGGGAGATTCATTGCAACCTTTCAGTACTTTAAAGCGGCATGTAAGAAAGGTGGGAACAAACTTTTTCGCAAGGCCTGTTACAATAGGACAAGAGGTGATTGTTTTAAACTGAAAGAAGGCCAATTTAGACTAGATGAGAAGGAGGAAAGATTTTTACAATGAGGGTGGTAAAACACTAGGGCAAGGTATTCAGAGAGATGGCAGATGCCCTCTCCTTGGGAACATTCAAGGTCAAGTTGAGTGGGTTTCTGAGCAACCTGATGTAGCTGAAGATGTCCCTGCCTGTGGCGGCAGGGTTGACCTAGATCACCCTTAAAGGTCCTTTGCAACCCAAACTATTTATGATGCTACTATATCATGTGTCCTATTTAGATTGCATATGAATTAAGGGGGTTTTGTTCCGTTTTACATTTGGGGCTCCAAAGATTCTTTCAGTACAAGGAATTAAACACCTACTGTGATATACCTTGTTTCCCAGTGGTGAAGGAGAAGTTTTGTATTGGTATTTCATTCCTGTTCAGAAATGAGTGTGTTCTGGCCTAATGGATTGATGTTGGTCCACGTGCAGCTTTGGTAAAATGCTTCAGTATAGTAAGCTTTCCTTATTTTAGATCAGCACTCAACTCCTGTATCAAGTTCTGTTCTTCTAAATCCTCTGACTCTTCCCTCCAGAAAGTTAAAGCTTGTTTAAAGTTTAGAAACACTGGTAGAAATTTCACTTCTATTTCAGCAGTTGTAAACAATTTGGGATTTGTGTTTTGGCACTCTCCATTTGTAATGGGCATGGTGTACTAGTGAGAGATGCCTAATACCACTGCTATTGTGAAAGCAAACACCTCCTACAAGTATTGAAACAAAACCAACTCAGTTATTGTGTGCAGGTTTGAGACATCAACCCTCATTTATTTAGGGCATAGTGGGCATGTTTGAGGAAAATACATTGTGAATTGCCTTTGAAAATGCATGCATAGAACCTGGCACACCTGTGCCCATTTCTTGATGTATGTTATGTGGAGTTTAACAGAAAGTCTGCCCTGGTTTAACTTCAAGAGGCAGGGAAGGGCACTGGCTCCATACTTCAGCTCAGGAGGCAGCTTTGTGGCAGAAGCATAGCAGATTTCTATTGAAAGTTCTAAGTATGAGTTAGTTCCTTCCTTGTGGGGTGGAGAGGCTGATGTGTGTGAAAGGCTGTAGAGATGGAGACATGGACCTTTGATGTACCTGTTGTACAGTAAATATCCTCTGAAAAGGTGTAGAAATAAGAGAAAATGCCTTCATCTTTTTGAGAGTTCAGAGGTTATCTTCTGCAAAGCACTAGAATGGACTGTTCATAAATGCTGACTGTGTTCATAAACTGGTTACAAATTTTATGGAGGATATTTAACCTGGAAGGAGGCTCAGGGGAGACCTTTCCTCTCTCTACACCTTTGTGAATGGAGATTGTAGTAAGGTGGGTCAGTGTCTTCTCCCAGGTAACAAGTGATAGGACAAGCAGAAATAGCTTCAAGTTGCACCAGGAAAATTGAGATTGAATATTAGAAAAAAAATCATCTCCAAAAGGGTGGTCAGGCATTGGAACAGGCTGCCCAAGGAAGAGTTTGGGTCACCATCCCTGAAGCTATTTAAAAGGTTTGTAAACGTAGTGCTTACAGACAGGTGTAGTGGTGGACTTGGCAGTGCTGAGTTAATGCTTGGATTCTGTTATCTTGAAGGTCTATTCCAACCTAAATGATTCTGTAATTCTATTCAGTATTAATGCTTTCTTGTTCTCTTATTCTGTGACAATGGAGTCAATAGTAAAATTGAGTTAGAGTAATTTGGAGGCTCAAGTGTTGAGGGATTTCAATTTTCCTCTCTTTCTTCAAAGACAGATGGAATGGTAGTTCAAGAACTTCAGTAAAAAAAAATATTCACAATTACACATTTAAGGGTCAAGTTGTAATGCTGCCACTACATGGTTAAAGTTCAGCTAATTAGCAAAGAAAAAAAAAGTTACAAAAGAATCCTTAAATAAAAATGTGCAGTCAGAAAAATGTTGTAAGAAATGATATCCAGCTCTAAGTAGTCTAGTTGAAAAAAATGATGTAATGTTAAAATACTCTGAATTTTCTAGAATGAGAATGTGTTTGCTGACACATTCTACAAGCCCTTCTACTGATTTAATTCTATAATGGCTTCACGTGTAGCAGTTCTTTAGGGATTCTGAGCCTTTTTTTTCTTCAAAGTCATATGAAGCTATTAAGAGCTGTTCTCTCATTGCTCTAGTGCTGGTAGTCCAGTCCTTGCTTTTTTTACTCCAGACGCTTCTGAGACGTTTAATGGCATCCTTGTTTTTGAAGATTCCTTCCCTGTTATCAGAGATGCCAGGTAATCCAGAAGTCAAAGGCTTGAGAAGCAGAAATGGAAAAAAAAAATTTGAAAAAATGCTAATGTTTTTGGGCAGCATGCATTCTGAAGTGTATAAAGGCTATTCTAACTTCAGGTTTGTGTAGCATAACTATCCACAAAAGGATGCCAGATTATTCCTTAAGTTCACTTTCGCTGTTCAGTAGCGGATGATGCTTTTCCCTACATCTTTGATAGTCTAGTTTGTTTTCTGTTGGGGTTTAGCTCATGCTCAAAGTCTCATTTTCTAGTGGTATACCTGTCCATTCATATAACTGAAAGTGGCTGTTTGGAAGAAGGAAAGTCAGCAATATTTTCTTAAGGTCTGAAGGGTTTCCAGCATTCAGGATTTTACTGCATTATCTGAAAATAAGAGGTTTTGCGAATCACTCAGATTTAAAAATCAACACGGAATGCCTGTATCTTAAGAATCATTGGGATTGTTGTTTGGAACCATTTTGGACAAGTGTGAAAGAAGCAATGTGAAGAGAATAGCAGATGTTGAAAATGTTTTTGGAGTAGGCTTTGCTGAGGACAGGGGCTGCTGTGGAGAAAGAAGCAATGTGTCTCCAGAGCAGCTGGTACAGTAGGTGATGGGCTGAGTTCACAGAGGAGGACAGACCTTTATGGCTGTCAAAAGTCTGGGTTCGTGGGGGAAGACTAGGCTGAGAACTCTGAGTGCAAGTGTGTCACTGCTTTCTGCTGCTACCTTTGGTGGTAAAGTAACAGCAGAAAGCAGTGACACGGTTTCTCCTGTGGCCAGAGCACAGCTGCAGAAGCGTAGACTTCGGGGAGGTTGTCATGTACTGTTCGCTCTTCAGGAAAGGATGTTGGAAATGGAGGAAAAAAATTTAGGGCATCCAGGCTGCATTTAGCTTGTCCAGTTCAAGGCTCTTCCTGGCTTCCTGTGCCAGAAGAAACTTTAGGATAAAAACTTTTGATAAAGAAATGCTTGATAACTGTAGCTGAATAAAATATAGTCTTTACTTCCCATATGTTTGAAATACATTTACGGTCACAAAATGATGTGGAATGTCAATTGGATGCAATATATGGCAAAGGGTAGTTCTAAAAATGACACTGATTTATTTTTACCTTGGTTGAAGTCTTCGTTTGTGGATGCTTTTCCTGTTTCTTTTTGTTGATAATGGAGTTGAAGACTAGCAATAGTCAAAACACGAGATAAAAATGGATGAGCAGCTACCCACGTACAGATGTGCATTATGTGGTTTCCTAGAACAGCATTCAAACAGTACATGGACTTACACCATTGTTTTCACAAAGTTGCATTTCTTCATGTGGTGTGTGTGATATCTTACTGATTAAAACTAGATAGTTTTCAGTCCATAGGGGATTTTTTTGGTTAATCTCTTCCTGACAAAGCCATTTCATGTCTTCTTGGCTTTTTCAAACAAAATAAGACCTAACTTTTTGATGAACTCAAATTCTACACTTATGTGATTATTTAGCAAGCTATAGTAATTATAGTAATTAGGGTGGGGTTTTTTTTTTTTAAGTAAACCTTTTCCAATGCATTTTTAACTTTAGGGTGTAATTCTCAAGAGGATAATAAAATACACCACAGTAGATCATGCAATCAAGTTAATGCAATCAAGTTGCTAATCATTTTCTTGGAAGAACTTCTATTAGAGAAGATGAAGACTTGCTCTTCTTTTGCTGAAGAAATGTCCTCATTTGCTGTTGATTGAGGTCCTAAGCTTAAGCTGCTAGGTTAAGCTTGGCCCAGTGGCACTTTCAAGTTATGATTGCTTGCCTTCTTGGGACTGCACAAAGATTACTGACTGATAAGAAATCAAAGAACTGAATTTCAGAGTACTGAGATTTTCCTGATCTTAATGTTTTATGTGTTTAAAATCTGAGGAATCTTTCATATGGTGCTAAAGCATTTTATATTAACACTTCTGAAAGTTTTTCTTAGATGACACGTTTCTTACATCGTTTTATGTTCAGCCTTTAAGAAAGGTTTTTCCAAAACTTTCCTTTGTATCTAATATCTCCCTGTAGCAGTCAAAGCCTCAAGGAAAAAATATGTATGATCAAGAAGTTCCTGTGGATCAGTGTAGAATAATGATAGTGAGATGGACAAACAATGCAGCAACAGGAATTAGGTGTCTTAAGATACTTTGCTGTCCCTTTGTGACATTGGAGCCAAACTGCTGAAGGTAGATATGAAATGTATTATGTAAGGAGCTTTGATCACCATGTGTGGTGTATTTAGTTTTCAAGTTACCAGATCTTGTGTGAAGCTAAAACTACCTACCCACTGGCTTTATTTGTAATCCTTGTATAGAACTGTAGTTCTTATTTCTGTGCCTCCTCCTTGCAAACTGGTTATAGTAACTGTTGAATAAAGGAGTGAAGAATTTCAATTTCTTCTTTTGGATAACAGCTTCTATTTTGTTATTCTGTGTAGTAGCAGTATTCACTTAATGCCTATTTAAATAACACCTTCACAGCTAGAATACTATTGTGTCTTATGAATAAACACAACCTGGAAAAGAAAATTCATTTGGAGAGAGTAGTAGTTAATCTAAGAAATAAAATACGAAGTGCACTTCAGCAAAGTTTTTTTCCCTCTCTTTGAGGTGTTTTTTTTTTTTTTTTTTTTTTTTTTTTTTTAAGATGAAAGCCTACAGAAGTCCAACATTTTTGTGTTTAGAATCCCTTCCTCAAAAACTTTCCATGCTCCATCCAGCCCCTGCAAAGCTAGCCTGAGTTACAGCTAAGGACTTACAGCTAAATATGTTTTATTTACATCTTCCATAAGTGATTCACATTCCCATTTCCCTATAACCATTTTAGAATGCTGTCCTGGTCTTCTCATGCAAAAGTGAAGATGGCAGCAGTTGTGTACTCCTGTGCTTACCTAGCCTGTTAGATTTCCTTTGTCTCTGGAAAAGAGGCTTTTACTTCAGTAGCTGAAGGCTGCTCTTCCAGAAGAGGCACTCAGAGACAATGAATGTTTCTTAGGCTTAATTTTGCCTTAGTCTGCCTCAAGGCTGCCACCAAACCACAGCCAAGTGTGCATTAGCTTTCCAGATAAGGTTTTGTCTGTCCCCGCCCTGTTCTGCTGCTCTTGTCCTCTGAACTGTACAGGAGGAGTTCTGCATCTAAACTAATTTGACACAAACATAAAACTTAATTGTTTTTACCCGGAACAGTTTTCCCAATTAATTCCTTTTGTGGGCTCTGTTTTTGCCAGAAGTGGTGAGAGGCGTCGGTTCTGGGTAGGGGAAGGTGTTGCTGATAGCATTTATGAAGTGGTCATGCTGCTGTGGTACATCAGGAGTTGAGTCCTGTTCTTTGCTTGCAACCACTACTGGAAGAACTTCAGTCCCAAATTGTGTTGCTAAGCAATAATGCACTAGAACTGGACAATAAATGTCCTTGGGAAAGTAAGACCATCTTTCACTGCTTTGACTGTGCTGCTTTGTTGAGCTGGGCTTTCTTTGCTGTTGTAGCTCACAGGTTTCGGAGATTTTGTTGCCATTTCACAGTCTAATTTTTGCCACTGTCCTCTGATCAATGAAATTCTATTTGTTTCTTGGAAGGCAGGGAATATGTGAATTATTTATATAATAACTTAGAAATTGTGGTTGAACCTGTGGTAAGAACTGTCCTATATCTCTTCATGTACCTTCCTGCTCTGGCTGTTGCTCTTGTGTCCAGTCTGCTTGGAAGTTCTGTCCGTTCCCCCAGAAGAAGGTACTGCTGGCATTGTCTCTCATCCTGCCCTGCAGGTCTGGCTCTTAAAGGTGGTTTTAGAATTCCGTTTTAGGACACGTATGTGGGTGTTTTAAAAAAAAATCTATATGCTGCTTCATCCATATGTAGTTCGGAAACCAAGAGGTTGTATTTCATGAAGTCAAAAATATTGTAGGAAACTTGTTTTTCACCTCCTTGGAGTTAAAAAAATGGAGAGGTATTATGCTGCGGCAGAAAGGGCTTTGTAGCTATGCTGATTAGCTGTGCTGCTTCAAAGTTTAGAAAACTTGATGATTGGTAACATATAGGGGAGGAAAACCTGATAATTGCAGCAGTTGGAACTTCAGCTTTTCTTCATTAAGACTAATGAGGATATGAATAATTCTACAGTTTGGAGGTCTGAAAAGCAGTACAAGACCTGGAAATAGAGACTGTGGGGTAGACTGAAAAGCCTGTTCTTGTGCTGTGACACTTAATTGTTCAACGACTGTTTCAAAAATCCGAACTTGTACATTCCTGTCAGCAGGCACTGGGAGAGTTATGGATCATTATAAACATTGGCCATCAGGTGTTTGTGGGCTGCCTGCTTTTCTGCTTTAATGAACCATATTCTGGTAGTAAAACTGAGCTTGAAAGTTAATGTTCACAGATATTGTAGCAGACCTACCTGGCTGGTAACCTCAGAGCAGAAGAAAAAAGTTGAGGTTGACTGTATCCAGCTTTCTGGCAGACAAAGTATGGCACACCATTTAGAGCTACATGTACACCTATATCCCTGTATTAATACAGATAAAAACACAGAGTGTAACTCTGTTGGAAATTCAGGTGAGAAGTGGTTTCTTCTGGCTTATTTATTACTTCAAAAGTGAAATTTTCAATTTGTCCCAATTGCTTAAAGCGCATGAGTAAATACTTCCAGCTATTCCTTTTGCTGTTGGCTGTCTTCTCAGTAACACTAGCCACTCTGTGGAGGATAGCTGAAAATATAACCATAGTTTGAATATCTTCAGGTCATATAGGATAGGATTGAGGAAGAATAACAAACAGCGTTAGAAGTATTTTTATCTTGTGTTAACGTTTGATTGAATTATAAACAGTGGGTGTTATTGGGACTTCTAGTACTTGGCTTTTTCCCCAGTATGTTCCTTATTCTTAAGAAAGGAAAAAAAAGCCCCAAACCCAGACTTGTACTGTGAACACATTATAAACACTATCTTAGTTGCCCGTTTAATTTTTCTGCAGTGGAGTACCAAGTAGTAGAACATAGTTTCATCTAGTTAACGGAAGACACATTATTGAGTGAATCTGATGCGGAGAAAATAGAACTATCTTAAAACTGAGGAACTGCTTATTTCTAGTACATCGTTCTGAAGTGCAGACATTTGTAAAGGTAATTCCTGGACTGCTTATTTCGCAACAAGAACCAAAGCATCTTTTAGCTCTCTATGGTCTTAATGTGCTGCTTTTTGTTGCCCCTAATTGTTGGAACTTGATGTTACCCTTCCCATCTGACCTAACAATTTCCTGTATTTTCCCTGGGAAATTAGGAACAAGATGCAGTACTTGGCCTTGTGTGGAGGGGGTAGTGAGTGGAATATCCTTACTATTTAGGGATGAGAGCAGATCCTTTCTTTGTCTCTTATTCTTGTGTTAGGCGGAGACACCTAAGGTTTTTATCATGAGGGATAAGGCCGGATTTGAAAAGTGATTGACATAAGTGTCAACAGAATCAGATCTAGGAAAGCCACAGTAAAATGCAACAGAGTGCTATTAGCTGCCAGTAAATTTTGAGAATTTACCAAAAGGATGTTTGAAGTAACAGATGAAAAAAATCATATACTTAAGGTGAAGAAGAGAGTAAACAATCTCCTGACCCTCTTAAATAAGCTAACAAAAAGCTACCAACCCCCCCTGCAACATACAAATGAAGAACCCCTGTCAAAACCAACTGACCAAGAAAAAGAAGTCAGACAGCCTTTTTGGTTGTTTGTTTGCCTATACCTAGAAACCAGTGTATGGACTGATAGCATACAGTTAACTTCCTCAATGTCCTGTCTCCCCAAATTCCCTTCTCCAAAAAATGAGAGAAAAAGCCAAACCAACTGCAAAGAGCCTTGAGCAAAAACCCCAAACCACTACTGCATTATGGAAGTAGCGGCAGCATCACTTGTTTAGCTGGAGTAGGGAACAATGGTTGGTTTGCAGATTGAGTGATTTCAGTGTTTTCCATCTCTGCACCATCATCTTACAACCCCAAGAGCTTGTTTTGCAGTTTCTGCCTGCCCCTCTGCCTCCAGTGTTCTGTTCAGTGTGCAAATTACTAGGCAATTCCTGATTTATGGTTTGGAAAAGGGTATGTTAATCTGGGCAAAGGACTGGCTACGATCACTTTTTTAGATGGTTTGTTTTACTTTCCTGTTTGGATGTGCCCAGTGTGACCTTTTCCATTGTTGGTTCTTTTTTGATAAGCAAGCATTGTCTAAATGTTTGTTCTGAGAAAACGTGTGTTAATGTCATCAGCTCTGAACTTTTGGAGAAGCTAAATGGGCTAAACTCAGATCACTCACTTCACTCAAACCTGCAGCCGTTTTCCATTTCTTTCTTCATTCTGTCTGATTGCATTTACATACAGGCTTACACCTACACGTTTTAGTGTGACATTCTGAACTGCATGTGTTATACTTGTATTTATCTTACTAATTGTATAAATGATATTCATTGCATCAGATACCTGCATTCAACTCTTCTATACAGCTAAAGGCTAAAAGATTAGATGGTCTTTGTGATATAAACTAGTCGTTGTAGAAGCTGTAATCTGACTAGTCTATTATCATTGCTAAATCCCTTTAAATCATGTTTTCCAGAGAACTTCCTAATGTACAAGGCATATTACTTATTCCTGTTAACTTTTTCCCATTATTTCTCCTGCTTCCAGCTGCTGTCTTGCCTGGAAAAATAGATACAGGACAGTTGGTTGGATAAGCATGTTGCAGACAAGACCATTTCTTTAATGAAGTCTAACACAAAGTCTGAGAAGCTCTGTCAGAGTGGCAAACAACTGCTTATCCAAGCTGAGACGGCTTTATTTTGGCAATCTCCTCTAAAACTTGGCAAAGTACTGGAGCACATAAGGAACTTCTTAAATATATATATATATTATTTATTATTTTCTCTTCACAAACAACAGATTTATTAAACTTTGTCACATGTGCTTTGTAAAAGATTGTAGGTGTAGCGTGGAATGAATTGCAAGTGCCAGGCAGTTTTTGAGAACGTTTGAAATAATAAATTCAAGAGCATTTGTAATAATAAATTTTACTGTGAGTGGAAAAGATCAGCTACAAACACAGCAGGCAGAGCTGTGGGTCTTCCATACCATAACTGTGCTTGGGTTAGGATGAGTCCTGACCCTGGGACATTGTCTCCCTTTGCATTGTCACCTTGTCTGCAGAGGAACTCTGTCTTTCCCTTGCTGCCTCCCTGGCCGGAGTGTGGACAGCCCAGGGTACCGTGGAAGGGTCTCCAGCTGCCCCTGGGCAGCACACAGTGGGACCTGGGCTTGGTAGTGGCATGGTCCTGAGTGATGAGCAGTGCTAAATTGTGTGGCAAGGTTCTCTCATCTTGTACATCTAAGGGCAGAGTACAGATTCTGCTGGAGGACATTGCTTGGTCATTTTAAGTCTTTGAACTACATCAGCTCTGCTGCTGGTTGTGTGATCAAGTCCCCTTGTGAAAAGCGTGTGTTGAGTCTGGCCAGGCTTGTGCTGTTGCTTTGTGTGTTTATGGATGTCTTGGGCCACCATTCCTGTTTTCTCTAGCAGATTGCTGCTCCCGTGTTCTCTTCCCATGCTTTTGTAACCTGGTGTGTGGCATTTGAATTTTAGTGGAATCATAACTCTTGCCCCTTTCATTTATTAGCTATCAGTGTTAGTGATTATGTAGTACTTCTGGCAGAGGCATGGTGTGTCGTATTTTAAAATGGTTTTGTACATGTAGTGTATCCAAAAAGAAAATTTTGTCAAGGCTTGAAAAGCCAGTTAAGCAGTAGAATATTAATCGTCATGTTGAATGCCCTGACATTTTAAGCAATTAAACATTTTCAGGAGAAGGAAGAACAGTCAGATTGGAATCAAGTAGCACTTGTTCCAATTTATAGTAGTTACTGTTTTGTTAGCTGGCTAGTACTGAGAAATTTGTAAAGAAGTTTTTTATAGTGGATCTAAGAGACATGTCTTTGAACTTGTACAAGAATTGCCTTTTCTATTAATTAGATATTGATGTGTTCTTCCCAGTTGTTAATTGCAAAGGGCTCGTTAAACAATTTCTATTAAGTTCAGTTGTTTGTTACTGCACGCATGGCTTTCAGCAGTGTAAAATGTAAACAAACTTAACAGCTCAACAGTGTGATCACATACTTTGTGTAATTTAGATAATGTCTTTTGGGGGGTTTTTGACTAGATTTTATAGCAAGGCAGCTTCTCTTCATTTATCTATCTGAATAAACTTTAGTGTTTGGAAAAGGATATTCTGTCTGCAGTGACTTGCAGTGTAATTACATATTGTTTTGAGTTTGTGCTGTATATTTCAACTGAAAGCCTCTGCTCCAGCTAAAGCTTGGACAGAATAAGCTGAACTAAGGGAGATTTTTGGATGACATATGAATAGATTATTTGTCTTTGAAAAATATAGAAACGTTTGGAGAAAAAATCTAAGTGGAGTTGAAATTTTTTGTTTCTTAGATTTGATACCATTTGAACATGGAATCAGCTGATCCGTGTGTGTGATGCCTTTGGATAATGGCTGTGGATTATTCTGGGCAGTTGATTGTGGCTGTTCATTGTGCCTCAGCACATGCTCCTCTCCCCATAGATTTTAAATACACTGTTTTTGAATGCACTATGTGGATTCTACAGAAAATTGTAAATTTGAAAGAAGTGGTGCACAGCAGGACTTCCCAAGTGTTTAAGGACTGTGTTGTAGTACAAATAGCATGAGTTTTGACATTTGTGGGTTTGGTTCCGTATGAAATCTAATATGTGGATACATAGCCTTCAAGTCTCGGGCTCAGCAAACCTTATTTAAAAGTGCTGGGTTTTCCCTTTGAGCTTGGATATAGTCTTCTTTGTCTTTTCCTCTTTTTCTTATTCCTTTCCTGGAAAGAAAAACAGTGCTGTTGAATGATCCTAAAGTTGTCAGTTTTTAAGTCTCACTGTCCTTGGCTTTCTGAATGATCAGTGCCATTATAGGTACTTCGGACTTCGGTTGAAGCAAAACAATGTGACTAAAATAAATAGTATTTGAACACTTTTGTGAATAGTATTTTGAGCACAGTCTTGGTCTGTTTTGTAGAAGTCTGAATGTTTCTGTGCATCCTTCAGCCCTTATGTTGTATTCCTGTCCCAGGCTCCTTGTGGGATCTGGAACTGGTTACTGAGGTGGTTCAGGGCAACCTGAATGAGAGCTTTTCTTGCTTAATCTCAAGCACGGTGTCTGTGTTTTGTTTTTTGGAGAAGGGAAAGGGACAGAAGGAGATAATTCAGTTGTAAAACTTCTTACAGTTTTACAGTGTCCTCATGATAAGCACATAAGTGAACAATTTTGAGTATGTTTTGTGATTTTTCTTTAAAAATCTGATGAAAAATAAATTAAGTGTTTAAGAAACTAAATTTTCATTTGTTATCCACTTGATGTCAATGGCAAGAGCAATCCAGTACAGAGCTTTTGCTTTTTAAAATACTGTTTTGCAGCCTACTTAAAAGTGATTTTCCTACATGTGGGAAATAGTGAAGTAATTAAACACATTTGGGTCTATGCATAAATTTTCTAAAATTAACTGTCTCTTTCACACTAATCTTTCTTGTTTTTAATTGGGTTGAAATGTGTGAAAGGGAAAAAGGTTTGATAGGGAGCTATTTTTCAGAGAGTAGTTTAACTACAGAGCACATGAAGAAGTTGTTAGATGTGCTTGGGATAGGGAGGTGGGAACTTTCTATTAAAAGGGGAAATATTTTTGTGTTGGTTTCTTCTGCACTGTTTTTGAGTAAATCATCTGCTATTTCCATGCTTTTATACCTCTCACTCCAGTGGAGTAATTCAGCCGTGCTGCAGTTAGGAACAAAATATCCTCTCACCTGAAGAATTAAAAATTCTTAATCATCAAGTTGTGGTTATCACTCGCCACATCATTATAAATACACTTAATTAGTTTTCCTATTTCCCTTTTACTTTCCCCAGCAGTTTGTCAACCTGTTCACTAACAGCAGTGCTGACTAACCTCTTCAGACTTCAAACATGTCTCATTAGTAAACTAATGCTTGACCCACATGCACAAAAACTGGGAAATCATTCTGAAAGGTGCCCAACAGAAGGAAGCAGGATTTCAGGGAGTAATGGAGATGTCATGGAAACAGAAGTCACATTTAGGTGTGTATCATGCTGTAGCATGATTGATGTAAAATAGTGGAATAAACAGTTGAAATACTTTGATTGTAGCTGTGACTCTCTTTTTGGGGTTATTTACAGCTGAGTTTTTATCCCCTCTGATCTCAGCGGAGCTGTTTCCTGTTTCGAAATTCTTTTCCAGTACTGACTAGGATGCTTACTTATTTTGGGTGTATATACACCTATTTTAACCCTGAAGCAAATGTTTTAGCACTAGGGAACTTTTACCTTCAACTCCGTCATCTTTGTTTTCAAAGTGTGTTTGCTGTTATAATAAACTCATTTTTTCAATTAACTGGAATTTATGAAGCATATCTTGGGATCAGCGTTCAGTCTTTCACCTGCTGTAACAAATTTGAGACACATGGTTATGCGTTTTGTATTCAACTTTTCACTTCCGAGTAAGTGATTAATCTTTCTCCTTGTCATGTTTTGTGTCACAGTAGCACTGTCATTTTCTCCCTTTGACAGCCTGACACTGTTTAAACATCAGTCTAATTTTGCACATAAGCCAGTTTAAGAGAAGGAAAAAAAAAATCACGTGAGGCATGTCACAACTTATTTTCAGAAGCAGCAGGCTTGCAGAAGGCACAACTTGCTCTGTTCTGTGCTGATTTCTGCTGACAGCAGGCTGTGGTGTTAAGCACATATAACAAAAATCAGTATTTCAGACAACAGAAGTATGGAGAGTACATATCTTACTGTGCAATGAAAAGGCAAAGCTTGTTGGAGGGAGGGAGGAAGTGGTGGAGCCCATATATGACTGATTTGTGCTGGTATCTCTATCTTTTTAGGGAAAACGTCTGCTTTATGCCATGTGTTTTAAGAACTACAGTTTTCTTAATATGCAGTACATCCTGATACAATCCTTGCCCCCTGCCCATCAGCATTTGAGTCTTCACCTTGAGAATGCTGTTTTAATATGCTGACTTTACCCTTCTGTTTTGCAAGTTCACAATAAGTCAGATGGAGGTCACGTTGAAAACAGAAGTAAGTGATGAGCTAGGAATGGTTTCTGTCTCCCTCCCGTGTATGAAATCTTGTGTGCTGTTCCTTACTATATCATCTGAGGTACATTCGTGTGGCATTTTCTTCTGGTTTTGTTCTCCAAGAATCAGCATTTTATGACAAAATGGGAAAGTCCTGCTGTTTTGTTTCTTTATAAACGAGTTGTGTGAGAATATAGAAGCAACACCCTTAATGGGTCGAAAGCATAGCTTTTTTTTTAAATTTAACAAGTTTCCATACGTAACTGTGTTTATCAGCATTCTAGAGGTGTGTGGGCATGCCTGGAAGAATATCTAACCAATATGTATGGTTGTAACGCTGTCCTAATGAGAGAACAGTTTAAGAAATACTTTTGTGTCTAGATATTTCTAGCAGAATAAGATAAGACAGAAAAAGCTCTAGCCTCTCAGAAGACTTTTGTCAAGGTAGTGTGTTAAATATAATTATTCTGTATATTTTGTAGCTGCTCACTTACCTTTAATGCAAAACTTTCTGTATTTACCAGATTATAGTGACGTTTAGGTTACGTGGGTCTTCTGGAATAGAGTTGATAGTCTATGGAATGTGTTGATAGCTCAAGGTATTAACTAAAGTCTGGTCTGCTCCGTTTCCCTTCAAAGGATCCTGAACCAGCCCTGTGCCTCAGTATTGAGAGTGAACAATTCAGGAAATGGTTGTCTGTAAAAACATCTTCAGCTTGTATTTGTTTGTCAATCTCCTTACTTTGGCCATGAGCTTGAAATTCTAATTTTTCATTTTTATTTGCTCCTCAACTTTTGAACATTTAGAGTTGCAAAGGAAAGCTACAATCTAGGAAATTTTTGAAGAGTTGGTTATAATCAGAAACAGAGTTTTCAGTTGTGTTTTCTGTGAGATCTCTCTTCAAGTACAGACAAGACAGAAATAGAAGTTGTCTTAATAAAGGAAGGGAAAGAATTCTTCATGCATCCCGTTTTTCAAATGCTTTTGCAGGATAGGTGTAGAAAACTTGATGTATGTTGGAGGGTATTTGCAAAAAACCCCCAAAAACCTACAGTGTGAAATCTGGCTACATGGATTTCTCTACCATGGGAACAGTGTTTGTAAATAATAAAGTTCTTGGTGAATCCAGGAATAGTCTTTTCTACAGGAAGGATGATACTTTGTACATTTTCTGTAAGCAAGTTTTCTTTATTTATTTAATGTAAGAATACATGAGTGAAAGGTGCCTGAAAGATTGAAAGGTTTAACTCTGGAAACTACGTAGCAGGTTTGTTTTAATGTTTAGTCAGAGTTCAGTAACGGTGGAAACATCTATTAACTGAATGGTATCTTTAAGGACAGGAGTGAGAACAGAATTGGGACAGAAAATCCTATGGAAAGTGGAAACGACTTCATTTTTCATAGGAAAAGCGTTTTTGTGGTGTCTTATTGTCAGCTGTTGTGTACACTTGTCTCATGGTCATTCCAGTTTTCAATTCTGAGGTAGTGAACTGTTGTATATGTGTTCTTTTGTCTTGAAAGAAGTTAATGGTGTAACTTTGAAATAAAGTTTATGCTCTTTTCCCTTGAATAAATTTTGCTCTGTGTCTGTGCTGAAGAAGGTAAATTCATTTTCTACCGGGGGTGGGAATTTGAAAAAACTGGTGGCTTGTTTTCTTCTGAGTCTGACCTAGTGGTATTTTTCTTTTCTTTTATGACAAAATGAACACTTTCTTTTTAGAACTGCTGTTGTATGTTGCCAAGCCTGGAAAATGCAGTAGTTTCTTGCAGGATCATCTAATCCAAGTCAGTCTTAAAGATGTGTAAAGGCAATTGCTTGTGTGGATTCAGTTCTTCTTCCTTCTGGATTTCCCTTCCTGCTATGTACATACTTCCCTTTCATCTGCAGATCAGAGAAAGAAAGTGTTGCCACTGAAAAGAGGGGTATGTCAGACTCCTTTGAATCAGAAATAAGCCTTTTCTTCTTCCTCCTCTTAGACTCTCTAATATTAGTTGATCTCTCTTCTTGTCTCTCCTCTGGGTTATCACGAGCTGTTGGCAGGATCCAGTGTGTTACTCTGTCCGCTCAACACTTGTAAGATAGCCCGAACTGAAAGTGTCATCAGGGGGAACTTAGGGCCCTTAATTGGAGTGTGTAACTAAAGCTGATTTGTATTATGCTGGATGGGGGTTATTTGCCTGAGAGATTTCTTAAAATCTTCAAGGAAAATGAGGGAGCTAATGAAGGTCTTTGATGTCTTCTTTACAGAAGTTAACTGATGTTTGGGTTGCCCATAATTAATTTCATCCTTCAAATTAATTTTCACGAGCTTTCTAGATTACTAGCTTTGCAGTAGTTCATAGCTCTGGTCTTTCTATTGGGTATTTGTCTTAGCTGTAGCTTGGGGAAATTCCGTTTGTGATAGAGGGCAGCACGTTGCCATTTAGCGGAGGAGTCAGCTGGCTTGGGAGCAGCGTTGCTTTCTGGGTCTTGTCCAGTGTTACTGTTCTGTGTCCCTGTGTCCTAGCGAGTACACTGACATTTGCTCTTTTCTCCTTGTGTCTACTCACAAAGATGTTAGGTAGTTTATCACAGCCTGCAGGCATATATTGTCTAAAGAACACTAGCTTAAAAAAATATAAACGAGGGGTTTTGTTTATACAGTTTTCACTGATTCTGTTTATAGTGAATTGGTTTAAAACACTTTGCAGAATGATGGATGACAAGAGCATTGCACTCACCCTTAAAACTGTTATTATGTTACGAGTTGGCAATTGATTCCTGTGGAGCCTTAAAGTAATGGCAAAAGATCCTGCAAATTCCATATCTGCCCCTTTTGCAAGAAAACCCAGAGATGTCAAATCTCATGAAACTGTGAACTGTTGTTTAAATGAACTTGGATGCAGGTGGGTATAAAATCTGAATATTTAATCCTAGGATCATATTTTAAATAACAAGATGAAATGAGTTTTGAAAGCTCTTCTATTACATTACTCTTATGCCAGCCCTGTTCCTTGTCTTGAGTCAGCATCTTAGGATAAAAGTTTTGTGTGGTTTTGCTGTCTCTGAGGAGATCTTTTTCATGGGCTTTGGTCTTACCTGTCTAAAATTGCTGGACTGTGAACTGGGCTCTTCTTTGTTTAGTACAGCTCCGTGTGTGTGCTTTCTCTGTTTCGCTTGGGTTGCTTACAGTTAATTAAATTAATCCTAAAGGAAAGCCCAATAGGAGCTAGTTTTAGACCAAGTAGACTGAGTCAGCACTTGTGTAACCAATACTTCAACATAGTTTTGTTACACTATCTCCTTTTTCCATTAAATAGTTCCATGGGACAAGCAGTTGTTTACTTTTGTATTTTGTGTAGGATTTCTTCACCTTTGGAAAATCTGTTGAAAAATCTGCAAATGTTCCATGTTGTATTTATATTAAAAAAATATTAATATATTGGAAAGGACTTCTACATAACCTGGAACTGTGGGTTCACTTCTGCTGAAATCACATTGGATTTTCTCTACAGTTAGAGAACGAAGTGAAGATTATGTGTTGTACCAAGTGGAATTATTTCTTATTGAATGAAATAGCCAGTTATTCCATAGGAAAATTTCCATTGTGTCTAGGGCTTTGAAGTACAGTGTTAGCAAAGGAAGAATAGGGAAAGGGGACATTTTTTTTTTCCCATTGTAATGCACTGAATCTCTTACCCTAGTGATGGCCCAAAATGCCATGTTGCACCTAATCTCATCTTCTCTACCCCTTCTGCTGCTGGGCTGCATCAAAATGACAACAGTGATGTTCTCCTTTATATTTTCGCATTTTTCATAGACTTCCATTCCTGTTGAAAATAAAAGCACTGAAAGGTTATATTTACTCCTAGAAGAAATAGTGAGAGGTGGAAAGAGCTCTTGACAGTTGTCCTGAGGCAGCAGAAAAACTAATAATGAAAGAAACAGTTCAGTGTCTGTAAAATGTCTGGTCTAAAATGAATACATCCCTCTGCCCTTCTTGGAGATATGCTGGTTAATGGAATTCCAGCAGACTGGTGAGTTTTGTGGATGATAACCATTACCTAAGAATAATAGTTACTGCTGCAGTGGGGACAACTTAATTTTGGTGTTAGCTGTAAGCATCATTTGCATATGCAATAAAAAAATGTACTCGGAAAATAAAAGACACATTACGTCAAGTGATTTACGTGTTTTCCTTTCCTATAGAATGTCCTATCACAGTGACCCAGAACTTGGCAAGTTGCTTGAAGCCATCAGTTCTTTTCTCAGATCTTGAAATGGTACCCGGGCAGATGGAAACAGATAGTGATTTAGATACAACTGTGCAGCAGGACAGAGGTTGTATTATTGGAATTTAAGATTGTTTCCCTGTTTATGAAAGATCTGTTCCTCTCTCCAAAGTAGCAAACTAGAAATAATTTATTAGATTCTATTTCAATATCCAGTGTTTGATTTAGACAATAGTAAAAGAGAAGGCAGGCTCATCTTCAAAACAAGCATGTTAAAATTAGAAGCACAGCTATATAGAGCTGTCTAAGAGTAGTGTCTTCTCAATATAATCAGGCAATAAAAAAATGCAGGCTTGATGTGCAATTCCACAGCCTCTATAGCTTGTATTTAATATTTTATATATTTTTTTGTCACTGCTAGGCTGTAGAGACAAAAAGTAAAGACTAATGAGGCAGGTAAAGTTCTGGGAGCAGATTTAGAATTTTTTAAGCTTCATGATGCATGAGGCTGTGTTGTGATGATAAAACACAAGCAGACACTCGACAACATTCTTGGATTACGACACGCAGAATTTTAGTAGGAGCTAGATGAGCCTCTGTTCAAATCTGAGGCTAGGTGGTTTGCAGATAGCTGTCTGCAGCTCCAGCCTTGGATGACAGACTGATGATGCATATAATTTAGAAAGACTGGAGTTTACTGAAATATTTATATTTCTGCAGACTGTCTTGTTCCATGTGTACATGGAAACTGCAAGATTATTCTGAGAAGCTGGCCAAGCTTCAGATGGGTGTTAGCTGAAACTCTTAGCTTCTGTGGGATACTGGGACAAGGAATGGCTACTCTAATTCCCCTGAAATCAAAATGCAACAGAAGAGGATGTCAAATCTGTATGAAAATTCCTTGGATATGCACGAGGTTGTCTGTATTTGGGTTTATTTAATGTTTATTGTATGTCTCTTAGATCCTTGGTCCTCCAACTTTTTCCTGAAGTGTAGTGAATGTGATTATTTCTTTAGCACACTCTACTGTGAGAAGCAGCAGATGCTGACTTTCCCCTTCTTGAACCATGCTAATTGAAGCAAAAATGCATCACAGAAAACAAGAGCATTTTTGTATTAAAGAATGCACCTTACAGGTTTTGAGCAATGTAATTTTTTTTGCAATTTACTAAAGATGTGAACTGTAATACTTCTGTGGGGACATTTATTTTGAAATAAAATAATGATCTATGCAATAGATAAAAAATGGATATACGTAAACCAGATTATTGTCAAGTAAGTAACTAGAATTAGGTAGAATTTGTAGATACTCACAAGGAGTAGCAGAGTTGAGTCTGTGTACATGTGAAAATCCAGGCTCTGTTACATGTCACTGCTGTAATGCCTGTTAAAATAGTTACGGTATTTTATCGACTTCCTTCATTAATTTGAAATAAGCTCAGTTTTTCCCTCCTCCTTTGTTTAGGTTTTGTTGGATTGGCTACCTACCACTTCAGGAGCTCTGGGGTGTCTTTGTCCCTTGTGCTAGGTGATGTTGCACATGCTCTCTTCGATTTAGCCAGTGCTGCTGCCAGGAAACCAGCCCTGTGTGGGAGTTGTTCTCTTACCACCCCTAAGTGTGGGTTACTGATCAGTTACGTTTGTTACAGAACCGTTTCATATTGCTGCTTCATTTATAAAGAAACTATTTCAAAGGTGCTGGGTTTTGGTTTTTCAGCACTTGCTCCACAGCTGTGGATTTATGCTATTATCCTTAGTGCTGTTTGTGTGAGCAGTGCCATTGATTGTGCGGAACTGTTCATATGGACTGTTTAGCCACAGTGTAATTTCATTTGAAAACTCTACTAATAATATTTTTCCTTCAGCAGGTCTACATAAAAACTATGTCTATTGTGAGTTCCTTGTCCTCACTCACATACTCCTCTACCTGGAATATGGAATGTGTAACCATCTTGCCTCCCTCACTAGCTGGATAAACAATTTCTTTTTGCTTTATAATGATTGTAAAGAAGATGTAATAATGTATTTATGCTTGTGTTCTGGAAAAAATGTGTGAATGTTCTGTATTTTATAAATATTGGAGGAAAAAACCTCAGCCTCTTAGGGATTTGGGATTCACAAGTGCTGTTTGTCTGAAATTGCATGATGTGTGGATCTGTATTTTTCTTTGTCTTGTAAATGCCAGTAGTGTGTTGCTGTTTTCTGCAGGATTTTCATTTGTATTTTGAGGGTTAAATAACTTTTTCTATTTTTTCTTGATCCATCACTGTAACCACAGTAACCATTTTAACTGTGTTTGATTTAGTCCCAGTAGGCAAGCAAAAAATTAATATTTAGAGCAATTCATAGGCAAAGCAAACTTATCTTCTCATCCCAGAGGATTTAAGAAATGAATTAATTAACTATTGTTGACTTCAAATTTTGTGTATTATTGACAGGTAAAAAGTTGTTTTGTTGTGTTTTCAGCTTTTTAACTAGCTATGTAATCTTTCAGCTTAAGAAATACACAAAAAACCCCAAAAGAGCTCTCACTGAAACCAATGTTGTAAAAGTGCCAAATCTAACAAAGACCAGAAAGCTTCCAGTAAGTAAAAGAGCACAACAAAAACCAAACAACCTGCCCCCCAGTTGGTCTGCCCCCCAAGGAGGAACTCAGGGGTTATTTTGACCTTGACTTGATAGTGCTGTTAGAGATATGAGAAGCCAAAAAGGTTTCACATATCCAGCAAAACATAAGAGTGTCTTCACTCCAGTTAGCATTTGTTTTAAATCCGAAAATTCTGAATATTGGCTATTAGGCTCATATTTAAGCTCTTGCATTTATTTTTGTTGTTTCCAGCACTATAATTTCTTTTCTAGATCAAAACCAAGCTGCAACTCCTCCTACAGTTATATTACATATGATATATATCAATATATCAATATCTATTGGTAATGCAATAACGTATCAGTTGTCTGCTTGATCCACATACAGGCTGAAGTCTGGCATGTGTAAGGGTAAAGCCCTCTAAGTGGGGTGAAAGTTCTTAGGTCATGGAGAAACAAAGATCTTCATTTCGCATAGTGGCATTTGTTAACATATAAGCAACTTCCATAATGTCACAAATGCATTTGCAAGTTAGGGAGTTTCAGAGATGGAAGGGGTCTCTTACTCACATGAAGCATGGCAAATCTACAAGAATTGGTCACAAACATTCAAGGGAGTGTTAACTTTTGCACTACATGGCTTTAAAATGGTATTTTGTTAGATTTACAGCCTGACTGCATTTTTAAAAATTTTAAACTTCTAGCAACTTAAATGTTTTATACAATAGTCTTCCATTTTTTTTCCTAAACCAATGGGAACATATAATACTTGGGAGTGATTAATGGTAATTACTGTAATGTATTACTCTATGTGGTTCAGTTAAATGCAAAATAAAAACATAAGAAAAAGCATGACAATCGCAATGTCAACATGAGAGCAGCAACTTAGAGAGGTACAAGTGCATTGTGGT
Source organism: Chamaea fasciata (assembly GCF_029207755.1). Classification (NCBI taxonomy): domain Eukaryota; kingdom Metazoa; phylum Chordata; class Aves; order Passeriformes; family Sylviidae; genus Chamaea; species Chamaea fasciata. The sequence goes on along the minus strand of NW_027094093.1, from coordinate 14,004,138 downwards.
TTTTTTTAATGCGTTAGCTCTCTTGACAGGCATTGTCCCATACTTTGATCTGCTGATAAACTATAGTTTTTACTTGTTTATAGTTTTTACTTGTTTACTGCTAGTAAACAAGTTTGTTCCTAAGTGCTCTGCGCAGTACAGATACTTAATTTGTCATTTCTTCAGGAAAGTTCTAGGGGAGCTAATGAAAGATCACACTCACCTTGGAGGCACCGGAGAGGAAAGGTGGGAAAAGAAGGTGTCTCACGGGTGGGAACTCTGCTGTGCTGGCTGCCACCCTGGGCTGTGGCTAATTGGGCAGCTCATGGACACGGGGTTTTTGCTCTTGCCAGAATGCAAAGATGCAACATAAAGTCACAGCTTTATCTAAAAATCCAAAATTGTTTTGTTTGCTGCTTCACTAGGTAATGAATATATTGGGATTCTCTGCTTTACCAGAAACTTGGTCTTTGCCTAATTAATCATTAAAGGTTGTTAGCATACTGTGGTGGAGCTTATTATTAGAGCCTGCATATATTTCAGAGAGCTATAACCCCTTCACAAGTAACTATAGAAACCTCAGCAACCGTAGTTATTATCTTAAACTATGGAGTTAATATTTTTAAAGAATATTGGCCAGAGTCAGTGGCTAATAATTCTGGTGTCTAAAATGATGAAGATTATAAAATTCTGATTATTTAATTTTGAGTAGCAATGTGGTAAACGGTCTATCAGTTTGCACAAGTTCAGGAATGATAGAATACTTGCATGAGTTACTAGACAGCACTAAAAAAGCTCTTGGACACCTTACATGTTTTCCAGAGCTTTTGTGTGGAAACATTACACCCATGCCCTTTGTGCCAGATTCACAATTTATGGCTAAAACTTACTGAAACAGTAAATAAATGTCTTCAGTGTTTCTGTTTTGCTTTCAGTATATTTCTAATATATGTTATTTCTTAACGCTAGACTTGATTTACAGGTAATTGAGGTACTGAAAGAAATTCTGTGTCAGTTTGCAAAACAGTGGTAGGAGCAAGCACCGCTGAAATGGAAGGGGAAAAGAAGAAATGTCAAATGTGAACATTGTTGTACAACATTAGGGCCTGTAGGAATAGCAGGTTTGAAAATAGGAATTGTGTAGTTGTACAGCCAGTAAGATTGAGTTGTTACCAGCTTGTGTTTTAGAAAAATAAAGGTGCTTTTTTTGTAGCAGGGGCAACCCAACTCACTCCCTCATGGTTTAAATTGCTTTATAATTTGTCTGAAATGTGGAAGGAAACCTGATTTGAAGGGTAGGAGTATTCAAAAATCTTCATACTGTTTCATGATAATTACAGCACAGGCCAGTGTGGGGAAGGTAGGTTACTGGAACAGAGCAGTGATAATCATAATGGTTTCTGTGTTGCTAGAGCTGGGAAATGCAGGGGAGAGTGTATCACAACATACTAACAGGAAATGGAGATGCTGCTCAAACATGTTAGGATGGATTTTGTCCTAGTGGAGAAAAACTAACTAGTTTCAGTGGTATTGTTTTTAAGGAAATGAATCCCAAGCCATTGTGCTTTGGACCAGATAAATGATTTGGGCAAGACTATCCTCTGTGTTTGTGAGTATTTGGGATACAGGGAGCAAGGCAGTGGGCAGAAATAAAACTTGTTTTGATGGCAGGATCAAAATGTAGAAACTAGCCAGTAGGAGGAAACGCCTGTGTTAACTTGGCATAGATGTTGTCCCACTTGTGAGTCATTGAGCTATTCAAGTAATTAATGCTGTCATTGTTTTGTTTTTCTGCTCTTCTCTCTGTGTATCTCATATTATATTGCAGGTTGTTCAGTCTGCAGGTGTTTTCCTGGCAGAAGGCCACTGGCTGACTGAGACAGGACTGGCTGCTGACAAAGCAGTCCCTCTAGCTGGGGTGTCTCCGGGGTACCTTCACATAAATACTTCGTATGAAATGGCTGCTTCCCTGAACTGATGTTGAGGGAGACAAACTTAATTCTTACAGATATGTTAATCCCATAGTGATGTGTTAATAACTGGAACATGTATAAATGTGAGATGGGTTGTTAAGTTGGGCAAAGTTTGCAGGTAGTATTTTTCATCACCGTGCCAGCATTTTAAGGGAAATCTGTCTATCAGAACTGTGGATTTCAAAAGCTGTGTTTTTATTACAACATAACCTGGAATAGGGAAGGTGCTTGAAAGGAATGAACATAAACAAATGAATATAAACATGGAATGTGGCAGAATGTGGAGAAGACTGGTAGAGCAGTTCCCAAAACCCCACTCTGCTGCACCCAGTTCTTAGCTTTGTTTTTGGCTCAACAACCCTTGAGGGCTTCTTGGATAACACCAAATACTCTGGAATCCTGAGTGCCAAAAGGAAAGCCTTTATGCTGCCTCCAAGGTTTGTGTGTGTGTGTATGTTCTCCCTGCTTTCCTTGGGAAGGCTCAGCCTCTGGATGTCCCACAGTGGAGGCTCCGTGGGGACAGGGGAGAGGGAGGCAGAGAAGTTTCTGTGTCAGCTGCCTGCCCTCTCCTGTGCTCTGCACAGCTCACCCACTGCTCAGTATGTTTTCAGGCTGCCCAAAATAAAATGCAGCAGCCAGGAGAGTCCACCTGGGAGCCTTTTATCCTACTGACCTGTCAAACCCTTGGGAAGGAAAACGACATACAGTAATTGCAAATCTACAATGATGTGCATGTGTGTTTTGTTTCATGTGTGCCTCCAGTTTGTTAAATCAGGAGACTGATTTCTTATGTACCTTTTAACTGTTGAATCTGCCCTCCTTATGTCCACATCCTCCAAAAAAGTCCTTGTTTTGCTGGTTTTTATGTCTTTCAGCCCTTCTGCAGCTGAAGGTAGCGGCAGTTAATTAGCACTTGTGTGTGTATGTTAAATATTCTGTAGCATTTAGGCATTTGATCATCATTAGAATTGTGCAAAGATTTATTTATAACCCTCTGTAAAACTTTAAAAAAAAAAAACCAAACCCCAAACCAAGAGCAATTTATCTTTTCTTTAAGGCGTGTTCTCTGCTCACGGTTAGCCTTTGGATCACCAGGATAACTGACGAAATAGTCAGATTCTTTCTTCTAAAACCTGGTATGCAGTACATACTTGATATAGAGCATTAATGGTACATGTATTTTTCTGTGAACATACTTTCTCAGTAGTAGAAAAGACAGTGAAGATTTTGGTGCTCATTCTCTGTGGGTTTCTGGGAGAACTGTACTGAATCAAGATGGGCCTTTTGCAGGAGCCTGTGCTGCGGTGGGGAAGCGAGTGGTGCAGAAAACTAGGACTGGCTTTCTTGAATTAAAGTGGGCTCACTGCTGTTTATACAGTTGGGTTTTTGGTGTTTTTTTTTTTTTTTTTTTTCAGTGCTGTAAAAATATAACCATGTCTTAAGCATTTTTGAAGTAAAAATGTAGATAGTTAGATGTGTGAGATCTTCTTTATTGAAGACTACAATATAAATATCAAACCTGATCTGTTCTTTATATACCACTTTTATCTGAAGAGATATGGAGGGGGTACTTACTGTGTGTATGTGATCAATAGTCTTCAAAATAATTTCACCAGTGACTTCATTAATCCTATTCAGAATGCAGTGATGAAGGGAGAAAAAGAAAAAAATTCCAGTAAAGAATAATTAGCAGAATGAAATTGAGTTAGTAGGTGTGACATCCAATTATTTTCTTCCCTGGAGATAAATATCAAGTCAGGGTTGGATATTACAATTGGAGTGTAGCACCTCTGCTGATTCTGTATCAGGCAGAGTGAGAAGTAGCCATGTTGTGTGAAGAAAAAAGGTCATGTCTCTGACTGCTGTGGTTCATGCCTAGTTTGATTCAGGAAGGGGTTAGCCGCTTCTGATTGCTGCTTTAATGAGGACTTCACTCCATAAAAATCCTTGTTTCAGGAATCGCTACATGGAATGTTTGATTTTGATAGTCTTCGTGCTCTATGGATGGCAGCCATATGCAGAGGTTTTTGAAAGACTCGTGTGTTCCAGCACAGTATCTTTGAGGGCTAAGACTGAAGCACAGGATTGCTTCCACACACCAAAGGATTTCTGCTAGGCTTTCCTTCTAAGAAGGCAGTTTTAAATAGTTGCAATTCCGTGGCTGTGTGATGGTTGGATTCCCTGGTCCACTGGAGGGGTGACGTGGGGTGGAAAAGCTGGCTGTAATAGATCGACATCAGATTATGTGTGAATCTGTACGTGTGAATTGACCTTGTCCCACGAATTGCAACCAAATAGTTTTCTGCAGTGTTAGGCTGTTAAAGACATGGCTTTGTCTGTGAATATGAAGCTTTTCTTTTCCTTTCATTAAAATAATAAGAAAAAACTTTGCATTTTATAACTGTCCTTCACTTGAATCTTGTTTGGAAATACTGTATCACTTTCTCAAGCTTATAATAGGCCTATATTGTGTATATTTAGTGTTCTTTTAATTTCACTGCTACCTGGGGATGTACTTCTTAGGTTCAGTTTTTGTCACGGTACTGTCCAGATTTTTTTTTTCCCCAGTACAGACATTTTTTTTTCCTTTCTTGTTTGTTACTTAGTGTTGTCCAATTCATTCCTGGACTTCTGACAAAATAAGCTCATGGTCTATTAAGAAAAGCTTAACTGTTTAAATAGATATCAAAAACAATGTCACAAGTTCCTGCTCACGTAAATTACGGACATTATGGAAAATTGTGTTGTGTTGGAGAAAAGTTTCATTACTAAACAGATGTAGAATTAGGTTAGAAAGTGTATGTAGATGATATAATTATCTGTTGGAAATAAATGAAAAACACTGTTAATTGGGTTTTCGATCATGTGAAAATGGCCTGTTTCTCACCAGCTGGTTATTCTTCCACTCCTTATTTTTAAATTTATGTTGAATTTACTGTTTCCCCCATGGACTATTTTGCTTTGAACTTTTACGGTTTGTATCTTACCTGGTCAGCACTTTTTTGGATGAGAAAGGTGGTTCATTGATGTGTTTGTATAGCTCTGAGAATTTCATGATACTTATGAGATGCAGAAATACTTATATTGGTTTCTTAATGTAGTTTTGGTATTCCGTCTAATAAAGTATTCCACTATTCAGACTCTGACTTGATTGTGTTATATTAAATGCAGATGTGTCATGTAGGCCAGTGTTCTTTAGAATGAGATAGATGAACATAGTATGGTAGAATTGTTTAGGCTGGAAAAGATCCATCATTGTCGAGCCCAACCATTAGCCCAGCACTGCCAAGTCCACCACTAAACCACGTCCCTAAACGCCACATCTACGCATCTCTTAAATCCCTCCAGGGACAGTCACCTCACAACTTCCCTGAACAGTGTGTTCTGATGCTTTATAACCCTTTTGGGGTTATCCAATGCTAATTTACAATCTAAACCTCCCCTGGCACAGCTTAGTACCAGTCCCTCTTAGCTGTTGCTTCTCACTTGAGAGATGAGACCACCTCCCCTCACCTGGCTGCAGCCTCCTTTCAGGCAGCTGTGGAGTGATAAGGCCCCCCCTGAGCCTCCTTTTCTTCAGACTAAACACCCTCAGCTCCTCCTCAAAGAACTTGTGCTCCAGACCCTTCACCGGCTTCATTGCCCATCTGTGGACACACTCCAGCACCTCAGTGAATATTAGTTCAGTTGACAGGAGATGTTCAGAGCTGAACAACGGTAAAACTGTAGAGTGAAGAGGCACTGAGGTGGGGGTGAGAAAGCTGGCATTGTTCATGTGAAGGAGGAAAGCTGTTAGATTAATGGGAAAACCCCCCCTCCTCACACAAGCAGTCTTGACAACGTGTAGATGCTTTAATTAAAGGATGGATGTCATGTTTGATTGGTTTGGGTGCAATTTTCAGTTCTTAGAGCTTTCCTTGTCTGTATATTTGGGTCATTAGTTTTACTAGTAACTGTCTTAAGTGGTTGTTTATTTCTTGGAAACAAAAACGAGATGAATGAAACAATGATCCATGCTCACTGTTACTGAGAAGTTACTGTATCTAGGACTAATGCAAGCAATCTGACCTTACTGCTGTCTTGGAATATTTTTTCAGGCTTCTCTGTGTAGCTGTAGTAAATACATGGAGTGTGGGAAGTCCAATAAATATTCACTCTTGTGCAGGAAATGAGGTTACTAAACATTGGGTTCGTGCAAGTGACTGTTATAAACCCCATTCTACAATGTTTATGTTTTTATATGTAGAGTTTACATTTAAAATCACATAGATCAAAACTGACTTTTTTTCTTGTTGAGTGGGGCTAGAAGACACCTCTGACTAACAATAATGTTTCTCCTCACTGTAAAAAGCGGTAAGTAATTGTATGCCTTGGAATTTTTTCATAACAGAATGCTTGGCAGACAGTTGTGTACAGGTACCTCTAGGGATGGTAGAATTTCATCTGGTCAAAATGGGTGTGTATATTAGCTGGAGAATATAATGAACTTGTGCAAAATATACTTTGCTGTACATGACTTTTATTTGGCAGATAAGTGACTCATCAGTTTTATATGGCTTACCAGATCAGATTCAGGATATTGTTCAGATATTTTTTTACCTGAGAATGACCCATGTTTTCTTTTTTTTGCAATTCTTGGCCACATACTTTTCGATTGCTTCAGTAGATAATTTCAAATTTTATTGTAGCTGTATTTTGAAAAAGTCAACAGTAAACTTCAAGGACTTTAGTTTGTTTAAAATATATTATGTAATTGTGGGCTGTGCAGAAGAGTTCATCATATTGTCATACAATGTTTTTCAAAATCTGATACTGATTTTGGAGTAAATCTTGAATACAAAAAACTTTAATTTTTCTTTTACTACCATTGTAGCTTCCTTGACTTCTCCTCCATCCTTAACAGGAAATGGAGCGAGTGGCTTTCCACCTTTGTGCTGTCTCTTGTGTTGTCTATACATGTCTATCCATGTAGCCACTCACAGCAAAGCAGGCTCTCCTAGAGCTAGTCCAAATTCTGATCTTTGTAAGAGAATTCTCAATTCATACCTGCCAATGTGTCTACACCTGTAAGAGCAATTTTTAGTTCTCTTTATGTTAACCAGTTCTAGATATATGGTAGAGGTACTACTCTGCTTTTAAGTCCTCTGAGTTTGTGAAAACAAATTCAAAACAATGGTTTCTGTCTTCTCTCTTCATTCCAGCGAGAATGTTTCATTTCATTGTGTTTGCCCAGATATCATCCTGAATAGATTGTAACTCTAGCTGGTCACTGCATAAACTATTGGTAAGAACTGGCCCAAGGAAGGATTTTGGCATGCTCCCATAAATACCGGGAATCCTATGAAAAAGGTTGCTGTTTTTACAAAGGATTACATAGTGATTTGCTGCTTTGGGGAAGGTAAAATTTTGCTCACACTTCATATCAGTCTCTTCCCACTGTATGTAGTTTATAGACAAGATGGAGTGGGGGACAGTGGAGGGCGGAAGAAAGGGGAAAAGAGCAAAGCATTGCTTTAAGAACACAAATCAGCCAAAAGGCCACAACACATATTTATTTCAGACTTCCTCTGAAGAATTAAGTAGTTTATTTTAGTTCTGGAGGAAGGGAATTCTGGCTTTTGTACATTTTCGTGCTTTGCCACCAAAGTAAGCACTAACCAGCAGTTGTGGGAAAGACTTCAATTCATTAATAATAAAGTATTTCTGTCCGGTGCTGTCTTTCCCCAAGACCAGATGAGTCCAGGATCATGCTTACTTGCTATTTAAGTAAAAGCAGTTTCATGATGTTAATGCTCTGCGTGTAGAAAAATTTTCACCTTTGGAATAAGTCTACATGGTGAAGAAAGGAGGAGGGTGACTGGGCAGGCCCTCATCACAGTTCATAGCATTTAACATATAAAGTGCAACCCACCCTAATGCCTAAAAATATTAAGACTGTTGACTACAAATTTAATTACAATGTAATATGTAGTGTGTAAGTATTGGCTTAAAAATACAGACAAGCTAGTTTGGAGTCATTTAAACACTTGCGTAATACTAATACTTCATTGTCAAGAACTTGGAAGGGTTTTGGTAAGATTTCCCAAGTTTAGACAGCAGACATTTTTCTTTTGATTCAAGCAGACCTGGCAGGTCTCAAGACTTCATGGAGAATGCAGAGGGAAGGGTGGTGTGGAGACCTGAAACGAAAGGAGTGCAAGTAGCTAAGTGAAGGACAAATCTGGTGTGCTGTCCCAGTGCACCTCCCAGAATGCCCAAGGTAGGGGTGTCACCGTTAGCCCATTAGCAGTATAAGTTTCGAAATGCCATTTCTTCTTTCACTTACAGCAAAACTAGAAATCTGTAATCTGGCCCTGAGTCTCGCAGGTCTTTTGGGACTATCTACATGGATTTTTCCAATGAAAGCAAAGTTAAATACTGTGTCACATAAGAATACATGAATCCCTATGCAAGGAAGTTTTCTGGCTATGAAGTCATCATTACCTAAAAGGAACTCATCCCTTTTTTTATTTGATTCTGACATCATTGCTGAGAATATTATTATCTATTTTAAAAGTTTATGAGATTTGTCATGTTGACCACACAGACCTGCAATCAGCATAAGAACAGGTTTATTCTAATTGCTGGGTCTCCTAATAGAATTAGCATTAAGTGGTACATTCTCCTTGTAACCAATTTAACATACATCTTCAACTGACAGGATAAGTGGTAGTATAGGAACTAAAGAATACTGGGAAACAAGTTGCAATTGTTTGTTCTTTCGAGTATAAACTGAAATTTCTGCTAAGACTTTGTAGCTTTTCCTTTCGCTCTCAGTTGTCTTCGGGCATTTGATTTAGAAGAATGTGGTTAAGTTCTTGCCTTGTGGATTGAAAATCCATACTCTCTCCCCATAAATTCCTTTTATTTCACTTGATACAGAGTACTTCTGTGGGGTTTTTTTACTCTTAGTATTAATCTTTATAGACTATAAAATAAATACATAATGCATAAAAGCTCAGATTTTTCGTTTTACCAATAAATTTTTATTGACCCGCGGTATGTTCAGTACCATAGCTACTGAAGATAATGCTTTGCCCAATTTCTCAAAAGCTTCACAGAGTAAGAAAATACTGTTGAGTTGGGAAATTGAAAGACCATTATACCAGTTTCTTGTCTCTTTGGGGTTTTTTTTAACCTTTTCTTCCCACTGGTAGTTAATCATTTGGTTAGTCCTAATCGTGTACAGATGTTATCGCTAAAACGTTGTTGTAAGGGGGGAGGGACTAGGCATAACAGATAGTGTGCTTTGATAGAAGGGCAAAAGTATGATGTACAGATACATTGTAATTTATTGTTTGACTCTTCTCTGGTTTTTAATACTCTGGAATTTTGTGCAGTATGCATGAGTTCTCACAACTGAGCCACTTTAGGCTGTCAATTTGACAAATGGTGCATATTAGTTTTTAAAGCTTATTTGTAGCTTCATACTGTCTTTGAAAATATTCTTTTTCTACAGTGTGTCTAAGGTACTTCTTTAACATCACTTGAAATGTTTGAATATTCACAAATATTTTTGTTTAGTTAATTTAACTGTCATGTTCTCACATCTTAAGAGAAAAATCTAACATGACAGAGCACTATAGGCTTTGTTTTTCCCCCCTGAGGATTAGGTTTAATACATCCTTACAGCATTTTGAAGGAGTCTGTCCAAATCTGTACTTTCAGTACACTATTTGGCTCCTCAGTAAGATGGTTTTTGAAACACAAATGTCTGTTATGATAGATCATAAGGGTATCTGCTTTACTAGAGGAAAGTATCCTGCTCTTCTATGGGGATATAGTTTATAAAATCAGTTTAAAAGAAACAAATGTCTGTCTTTGAACTGTGTTCTTTCGCATGTTAGCAGTCGCTGTGCTCTCCTTGTTCAATGGGAAAAGGTTGTGGCTTCTGCAATAAAACCACCGGTAATGGAGGTGTCAGTGTCCTCATACCTGCTGTTCTTGCCCAGTGACTTCTGTTGTTCTGGGATCACGGCATGAAAGGAAGTCAACCGAAATTCAGTCGCTCCCGAAGTTTAGTATGGGGAGATGTTGTAGAAATTCAAATACAGTAAATACCATAAACTGCTTCTTTTACATGGTTTATGGAATGTGCATGACAATAGAAACTTTTTGTTTTGTTTTCTGTCTGATGCCTTTGCATCCTGTTTTGGGATTTCTTTGGTTGTAGCGTTATAGAGAGAATATTCAGTTTGTTGATTCCTTCCTTATTAATGGTTATAATTGTCTCTGTAGTTCTTCTCTACAATTGCATCATGTTTGCCTTTCCCTTGGTAACATCAGTGAGTATCAGTTTATAGATGTGTATGTTATGGCTGCCTGTAAGAAGCTAGTGTGTGTTTGTTTCTCACAGTTGAGGTCTCTGTGGAGTTTCTTGCTGATACTCCTCAGCATGTGTGATGTTTCCTATAAAGCCAGTCATCCCTCACTGTGCCTGTGTGCTTCCTCAGCAGGACTACCCTGTGCTTTGCTGGATCAGGGCAGACAGAGAGTTCACAGGTGCTTGTGAACCCCTGGCTCTGGAGACTTTGACTGAGGAGTATACAAATGCAGCTATCGAAAGGAAACTGTTTATCCAAAAACACAAGCAAACAAACAAAAAACCCCAAACAAACAAACAAAAACTGTGGAAAAGGAAAGAAAAGGGGGGGAAAGGAAGAGACATCGAACTTTTTAAGTGTTTAAGGCTTTTTAATGTCTTATTTCCAGCTGCTGCACACAGGTTTTTTAATAGTGCCATGCTTGAGATTTTGGCAGTTTGATGTCCCTTGGAATGTCTGAGTTAGCAAGGGCGTGATGGAGTTTACATCAGCAGCTCCTGTCAAAACAGTATGTTGTAAGTGCTCCTAATTTTTTTACTGCTGATATTTTTTCCTTATTAGTGTATAATCATCATTTTTTTAATCAAAATATGAAAGCCAATAAAGTAATACTAACAGTCTTTACATTTCCCAGTTCAGGATCCTGGTCCTGACTTTCATGTGTATCTTGTACCTGTGACAGAAGTTTCTTGAAGCAGTTTTATTGAGAGTGTTCTCAAACTGGGAGACCAGATAGTGTGTTATCTACTCATAGCAGCAGCACAGTGTCTCAACTTCACAGTCTGAGTTCTTTCTTTGTTAGAGGACAATGTGGACCCAGAATCAGTAGATTTTGGCATCAGTGATGAATTTACTATTACAATGCAGGACTTTTTTTAAAGCCCAGTACAGGTGTTCTTAAAGAGTTAAAGTAGCATGTCCTGCATTTCTTTCTATAGCATTGAAGTATTCTGATATTTAAGTATGTGTTTTATGCTTTGTTACGCCATATCAAATGATATTGCCCTGAGGACGAAGGTGGAAAACCTTAACAAGGGAAAACATAACATTTTTGTTAGATAGGGGAGCTTTCTGGCATAACTTCCTTGTGTGTGTCTGTGTTTCAAGTGTGGAGAGAATAGCAAGGAAATAGCTTTTCAGAACACCGGTGAGCTTGCTTGTGTTACAAGCTGTTTCCATTTCTTTTTCTACTGATAAGTGACATGGTGCTTTACCAGTGATACTTCCCCTACTCCCCTATTCTCTCTAGATCAGAGTTAACACTTACATTGAATTAAATGGTTCAGTGAAGAGCATGAGCTTAAGACTCAGTGAGTGATAAAAATTGACTTCTGAAGATGAGCAGTGCTGCACAGGAGACAATTGGATTGGAGTGCTGGTGAGTAAGTCCTTTACTGTTACATAAGTGAGCAAATAAAATTAAATAGTGGACATTTTAGTGAGATCCCTCCTAGGCCTTCCATGTTCCTTGCCTGCAATAGTTTCTTCTGTTTTTCACCTATATGTTATATAAATAAATCAGTTTCCAACTAATTGGATTAAGACTTGTTACATATGTGTGAAGTTTGGTAAGGAGAACATAAACTCTGATCTCAGAATATATCTTCTGCGTTTTCAAAAGAAAGGTCAAGGAGTATTTTCTGTTAGATTAAACCTGAGTTTCTGAATGTGCCTTGAACATCTTACTGAAGCAATTACGTGATTTTTTTGGATTGACTCAATGCTCATGCAACAGATCAGACAATTATAATAAGCAGCCCAAAACTGAACTTTGAAGTGCTATTTGGTAATACTGAGTAAACCGTGCATGTTTGTTAGCAGCTTCAGAACTCATTCTTGAAACTTCCTTGAATTCTGAACTTTGGTCTTTATCCAGCAGACATGTTTGCACAGTGTTAAGCATGAGATAAGCCACATTTGTTTCAATGAGAGAACACTTGAGCCTGGAAATCCTGTCACTCCTGAATTCATTGTCTGGGTTTACCTCTTGCTCATTAAATTGCACTCTAATGCTTCTGCTTGGAAGATTGATACTCAATGGTAGATTTTGTCAATAAGGATGATTTTAAGATCTGATGGCGTTTGAAGTTTTACTTGGGAAAATTTCAGTAAGTTTAACACTCCTTTTGTAGCTGCAGGATGCCACCAGTAGTAGCAGTAGCCCCAGCATGCACATGCAATTTGTGCCAAACAGTGTGTTATGGTTGGTGTTGGTGCCATAGCTGTTCCTATGAATTTTTCCACGATGATTGTTCTGTGAATGCTTCAGAGGAGGAGTAGGGGTGATATTCTTTGTGATTGTTTTTTGAGTATTTCAGGTTGGGGTGTTTGTTTGTGTTATGAGCCTAGTGCCTTTGTACAAATCCTTTTCTGAAGATACGGCTTGAATATGAGGCCAGGCTTCCTTAGGTAAGCTCTTAACATTCTAGCAGGTATGAGGGAACACGTTTGGCCATGTCTCCTGTGTGCTGGAATAGACTTGCTTGGAGTTACCCGCCTGACACCACCTGGCTTCAGACAGTCCCCTCCTGCCTTTCAAAGGCTGCCAGGCCAGCTAAAGTAAAAGAACCAGCCTTACATTTAATTTTATCAGCTGCATTCTATTCAGAGTGTTAGAAAACTGTACAGTGAACTGTATTTCCACTTAAATACTCTTGATTTTAGTGCAGCAACATTAATAATAAAATGCAGTAATTTTAGAAATTAACTTCCTTATATTCTGAAGTTGTTAAGAATAATGCATAAAGCGCAGTGAGGCATATAGATAAGTGAAGTAATATAGTTTGAGATGCTGCATTTCCAGAAGTCATGTTAATTTCAAAGGAAATTTAATATGTGAGTAACTCACTGTGAAGACAAAAAACCTTAGAAATTATTACTTCAAAAAGTTTTATGGTAGTTTGTGAAGGCTGCAGAGAGATTCCATGCTATGATGATCATAATTCAGAAATGTAAATAATAGACCATTTATTTTTCTCATTGCCTATTAAATATAGTCCCTGAAGTTATAAAACAGGAGTCAGAACCTCTGGGTGGCTACTTAATTTTTAAATATGTTGATGCAGTTAGCAGAGAAGGAAGAGGCCTGAAAGCTTGTGTATCACAGCTTTATATATTGTGGAATTAAAAGTAGATATAGTTGATTTTCTTTTTTCCTTTGAAAACAAACCAAAGTGATATTCTTTTAAATGGACAGAATTAAATTCTACTGCTTGACAGAGTTCAGTTTATTGGCATCTTTCATAAAAGTCATTTTAAATTGTAGGATGCATGGCTGATGCAAGGTTTACGAAAAAAAAATAATCCTGTTAACAAAATCAAGGTCTCATGATCAGGTGAAGAATGCAATGCCAGGGGCTGTGCTTTTGAATTTACTAATGATTTGATTAATATGAAAAAGAATAATTGTTCGCCAAATGGATAAATCCTTGCGGTGGAAAAAAGCTCTTTTTTGTTATGCATATATGTAGATAACAAAGCCTCCTAATACTGTGATTTCTCCAGGTAGCTTAGCAATGCTGTGTACAAACCACTTGTTTTGATGCTGCTTTTGGTTCTCAATTCTTGCAAAAGGAAAAGAAACAAAACTCCCAAGATAAGCCTGTGGTGTTCTTGAGTGAAGAACAATTTATTAGATCAATGGAAATGTAAAAAAAAAAAAATAAGATGATGATAAGATGCATTAGAATCTTGAGAGTAAGAGAACTCAAGACATGTTCCTCTAGTAGATGTTCTTGTTATATGCATGGGAAGGTGAGAGCAGTTTGTGATCTGCGTGCAGCAGGATGTGATATGGAGGGATTAAACTAGAGGTGTCAGGACCTCCTCACTGTTTCTGTGCTCTTGCCCCTGGCTAATTTTTGGACTGTGTATGACAGAATATTGAGGATCTCCAGCAGTGGTGAAGCTCAAAGCTGCTTTTTACTGATTGAAGCATTCGTCAGCCTCACTTTAAGGATAGTAGAGGGAAATTCCTTTTTTAGCTGAGACAAGCAAAAACTTTAAAGAATGTAATAATTTGTGTAGATCTAAAAGGAACAATGTTGGATAGTGTGAATACAAAGTTTTTAAAATTTGTAAAATTAATTAAAGATTAATAAAGGTTCTTAAAACACTTTTATAGGAATAATTCACATAGTAATTCTATAATAACTTTTGCATATCTGGGTCTTGAGAAGAATTTATTCTAATATTATTGCTTCAGTATGAACTGTATACTTGGTAAAAGAGAAGCAATATTCTCATGGGGGATTTTGCTTTCAGGGTTCATGGCTCAGAACAGTGAGTGGATATTGGGGCAGTTCCTGCTATTCCTTCAGTGTGAGTGCAGGCACAGGACTGGCTTGGGGACAGCTGGTGCTGCAGGGTCCCCTGGGACACAGCAGAGTGAGTCCTGGTGCCTTGGCTCCAGAGCCGTTCGTTCAGCTCACACTGAAGGCCGGAGCTGCTGAAATGCCGTGGAGGCGAGTTTTTCAGCATCATTACAGTTTTTCTAATCGACCTGTAATTATGCTTTTAGCCTGATCTAATCACCCTGCAGCTTGTAAAATGTCATGTTTATAATTCAGATTTACTCAGGACAAAACTGGGGAAGCACATTCCAGAGCTAACTGAACTATGAGAAGGAACTTTAAAAACTACAGTCTTATTTAAATCAATAAAATGTAATACTGCGGTGTTAGTGAGACAAGACACGTCCAACACCTTTCAGGTATCTTTCTACATTTCATTTTCCAACACCAAACTCCACTTTGCAAGTCGGAAAAACAAGTTATTGGTAGGATGAAGATCCCTTTTGTGATCTTGGGTCATGAAGAGGGAGTACATTGCTGCAGACGATTCGCTGCGAAGGGATCACTGTTGTTTGTACAATGAAGCCAGTGAAAGAGAGAAATTATGAAATTATTTGGGTAATTTTTAATGATGTTGCCTTGAAAAGTTGGAATAGAACCTGCAATCATAAAATGCAGCATTAAGCTTAGTTTTGAAACAGTTTTCATTTGGGTTGATTTTAATAGGAAGATTTATATGTGAATTGAATTGAAAATTTCAGTTCAGTTTCTCGCATGTAAGCATTCCCCGTGTGCTTTCTGCCTCCCATTACATTTGACATACTTTTTGGCAGGCTGACAGAAACACAGCTTACTAGACAATGAACCTGAACTAGATTTCTTAATTTTTCTAACCAATGATAAAGTGGAATGGTTATGAGAATAATAAGCTGTCAACAGTGAAGGAAATCACAGCTCTCAGCATTGCAGCTCTGTGGAAGTGCTGGATTGCTGTGCATTCTGTCAAACTGGCTACTTTAAGCTTAAAGCAGGGATTCTCCTTTCACATTAGCACTGCTTTTAGTTGACATCACTGTCCCTACAGTTTATATAGTATTTGTATTCAATTGTGAAAAGATTCGCTAAAACTGGGTCACTAGTTTTTATGGCAGCAGTTCTTAAAAAGTAAAAGCAAAAGAGCTTTTCTGCAGAATGTACTGCACCCTGTCTGTGAGACAGCAACTAAAGTGCCATAAAAAGTCCCTTCAAATATGAAATTGTTTGAACCTGGCAAATCTTTGTAGCATTCTGACCCTCACATATTGTTTTTAAAAATGAAATCTTGGGAATTAACTTGTCATCAGAGGATGTTATGAGCAGAAGAGAAAGGTTAAGCTAGAGCAGAACCTCTTTTCAGGAATAATGAATTAATGAACAAAAATTGACTTAACTCTAAGCGGAGAATTTCTGGGGATCATTAAATTTCCCAGAAGGCAAAGTCAATTTGCCTTTGGCTTCTGCCTTAATGTAGCAGTGACAAGTAGCACTTTTGCAGACTGACTGTCCTCTAGAGGATCCTGATTCTTAATTGTGTGAAAGTTCTAATTGTTCCATTTTTAAGTACTGTCTTAAATAAGTTGTGCGTATAACTTAATTGTGGTATGAACATCCTGGATGAATCTAAATGAAGCAAATAAATCTCACAAGTGTTACTGAAAAAGAAAGAATTAAGGACATGCTAAGAAAGCAAGAGATTAAGTGTTTCATTTGCTAAAATCTGGGTTTTTTTTTAAATCATACTGTTACTGCAAAGTTTGCAAGTTTCCTTACTGTACTGTGCTTTTCCTGCTGAGATGGCATCTACAGTCACTTAACAAGGCTTCAGTGAACATTACACGAAGTTTAACAAAACGACGCTCTTCAGTGTGGAAAATTATGGCTGAGTAAGGAATTCCGATGCATCGTGTGGCTGTTGATAGCTGGTCAGAGCCTCTGGTACCACAAGCGCAGGTATAAAAGGCTGGAAAGTGATGTGAAAGCCGAGGCCAGGGGAGATGTGATGGTTTCAAGCCTGTGTTCGCCTCACCGCATCGGCTCTTGTGTGAGTTTCTGTGGAAAGCTGGTTTCGGGGGAGTGGCCTGTCTCTTACACATGCTTCAAAATCAATGTTCTGGTGTAGAAGGTTTCAAAGACTCAAAGCAGAGATATCTGAAGTTTTGCTGACACCTGCTTATGATGACAGTAATCTTATTGAAAGAAAAAGGGCAATAATAATTTTTGTTATTAACTGTAGAACATACATTTAGCTTAAAAGGATATTGGAGATGCTTCTTGCAGCGTGTCCTGTGTAAGTGCTTCCCAATAGAAGAAGCATACTAAGAATTTCATCAATTTGGTTAAAACTGTTTAATCAACAGCCTAAATATGGAAGGTGCCTTAAAAAAGCAGTGTTGACTAAAGAATAAGTGGCAGCTACTTGGACACACCTTAAATGGAATAGACTTTCCAAAATTACTGCAAATAGAAATATTGATGAAGTCCCTGTGTCTATTCCAGGAAGAAAACAGTGAGTAAAAATAATAATTAAAAAAAAAAGTAGAAAAAACATTAGCAGTATGTTCCTTTTAACAGGAATATATATATATGTATTAGCAAACTGTATTTTATAGTTTAGTCTGTGCTTTGGGGATGTTGATGTTTCTTGACACAGTATTAATATTACAAAATATACAGTGCCTGGTGATTCTTTGGGTTTTGATTGGATTATAACTCTGCCAGACACTCTCTGCAAATAGTGAATTCTTTTGGGCAATTGTAATAAGTTTCAAGCATGCATTGGTAAACACTGCATTTACTAGGCAAGAAAAAAGAGCAAAACTTAACTGGGGTATTTAGACTACTGTTTCAGCATGGAAAATTCCCCTTTTACTGTAGTTGCTGGTTTCTAATTAGGAAAGATAGGCTTCCAAATAGTAAAACATCCCAAAATGTTAGGTGTCCTGGACAAACTTGGTATACTTTTAGTGTAGCTAGAGCAGATTTGTAATGCGTATGGTTTATATGAATAGCCCTTGTGCAAAAATGTTTTTGAAGTGGGTTTCAGTGGATTAATTGAACACTGCTTAGGAAGTCTACACAACTAAGCAATTAAGGCCTGTGGTCTGTAGCAGTGAGTTCATTCTATTGGGAACGCAATTCTAATATCACCATGGCTTTTCGAAACAAAGAAACGTGGCCAAGTGTTTAGCATGTGCCAACATTTTATTCCTGGGAAGAAAAAAAAGGAAAAGGCTAATACAAATTTGTTGCTTTAATGACTGAGGGTCTAGCAGGCTTTTAATAAAAAGTGCCATATCACAGGCCCAGACTCTTTAATATGATGGACCAAACCAATTAGGCAGGGAAAGTCACAAATGCAGTGTCAAGTTTAAAAAACAAACTCCACCACCCTCGGCATCCCCCCCGCCCCAAACCAGCAACCATCAACCTCTCTCCTTCCCAGGTGACTTCTTGAGCTATGGATGTGACTGAAAGCTGATCCCTGGATGCTGGGAGCTGCTCTGCTGAACTTCACATTTATCACTTAGTAGAAGTAAATGTTGCTTTATTTGTGGACATCCAGTTTCCCTCCTTTGCAGCGCTTCAACAACCAACCATTCTTTCGTTTTAAATAGTTACAGACATTCCCTCTGGATGGCAGAACAAGGCAAAACAATTACTAGTTGTGGATTCACAAAATTGAACATCTTAAGGTAACGATGCGTTGCTCATTAAGGTGTCTCCACAGTCCAGCTGAGCTGACAGGCTCTGTTAAGCTCTGCTCAGTTGTTTTATTTACAGGCTTTTGACATGATTCTCTGGTTGCTCTGGACTTTGCTAATAACCCCCCCTGAAATAAATTATTTTGGAGCTGTTTTTCAGTAACTCTATGAGATTCAGGCAGTGATCTGAGCAATTGAAAAGAAACGTGTGCTTAGTTTTATTTAACAGTAAACTGGTACCTCAGTTTTCAGGTTCATTTAGGGTTGCATATCTATAGCAACTTTTTTGATTAAAATTCCAAATGTCACAGTTGTGGTAGAGAAGAAGCGTTAAAGAAATACATGCAGAAAGTACTGGTAAAGCAAGGTGACCCTGATTTTACTCCTTTCAGACTAGGGAAATGTGTTAGTGCATTAACTGTGTGTAGACATTTTTCATGGATCCATTACAACAGATCACTACTTTTTTCCCAAGGACTTCAGCTCTTGAGTATTTAGAGTTTAGACAGATGAAACTGTTATTTCTCACAAATGAATCAGAGGCTTGACAGTCAGTTAAAACTTAATTTATGTGCAGGATATAGAGAGTGAATATGGCAGAATTCCAGATTTTTCTGTTAACTTATTCTGTGACTCCTGATGAGCATCTCAGCCCTGAAAATAGACGGGCTGCTGATGCAGACATAAGATAAACTCATCATTTTATGGGAGCTTCAACAAACTACCGTAGAGCATAATCCCCACAGCAAAGCAAAAAAAAAAAATCACTTGCTTTAAGGAATTTTCTGGTACCCCTTAGGGAGGGTATTAATAGAACTTCTCAAGCTTAACCTCGTTGTAAGCCTGTAATATGACCGTTGCTTGTTCTTAAAAGTCAGGAATTTTAAGAAGATTAAAATGAAGACTAGCAGAGCTCAGTCTGAATCAGGTTTTATGGTGTTGTCAGTGTCTAGTTAATTCTTACGTAAAAGTCACTTGTTTTGATAAAATGTACATTAAACCTCAGCAGCAGTTTAGTCAAGTAGTTGACCTTAAGTTAAAAAATCCTCAACAAAGTAAAGCTGTCTAAATTCTTTTGAGATCTTTATTAAAGGTTTACGGCAAACATGCTTTCTGTTCATTGTGGTGGTTTATTGTGTTTTATTTTTTTTTTTGAAAATCAGAAATAACAAGTCTGTTTGATCTGGGCTGTGTTTGAATAGTGTTCCCAGCTCTGCAGAGTTTTTAGTTAGTTTTAGAGTGGCAAGGTGGTCTCAGGGTGGAGAGGACTGCAAAGACTAGTAGACAGCATTGGGAGAAGAGAACGGTGCAGCAGGATGCTGAGAGCTGTTGGGCAAAAACTCACTGGATGTGTTGAAGAAAAGGATGTACCTTACTGAGGCAATTAACTTGTGCTCTTGCAGCGCACAGGACTTGCAAAGTCACAAGAATAGAAACTGAAATTAAGAGAATTGTAGCAGGGAAAAATAATTTACTTTAGATCTTGATACAAATGCAGTTTACAAATGAAAAGTGCCTGATGGATTATTGAGTGATGTTGTTGCATGAATTTTATCTCTTTTTACCCCAGTTTTGATGCTGGGGAAGAGCAGGATGAACCACCAGGGTGCTTTTTGAGAGGTATGCAGTTAGCAGTTGTGAATCTCTTCTGCACAGGGAAGTTCTGCCAGGGCTTGCTTGCTGCAGCATTGTGTTGGTTCTTACAGTGTAAACCCAGACAGAATGGGAAGGCTTTGGCAAATAACGGATTGCTTTTGGTAGTTACTCTGTCCCTCAAAGAACTTTCCTTGGCGTTTAAGAAAACAATATGATTGTGTGTGTCTTCCCTTGATGATCCTGTGTGTCTTCTGCTGGGTCCCACTAGGTTTAGCTGTAGAGCAGATCCACACTGATATTTGTTATTACTTCAAGTGATGTGTGTTTGTTTTTCTCTGCTAACAGATAAGAAACAAAAACTGAAACCCAGCTATCTGAGGACATCAGATATGACATGGAATAAATATTAGCATTTTAATCAAAGTGTTTTGTTTTAACACTTCTGATGCTAAGCAGGGACACAGTTCAGAAAGCACATGTTCATTTTTTGCCTGGTACCTTCAGCTCTGGATTGTGGGTGACAGGCAGTAGCTTAAATAACACTTGCGGAATCCTGCAAGTAAAGAAGGGTGAAAGGCTACTCTGTAGGTGTCTTTCTAGAGTTCATGGGAAAAAAAAAACCAAAACAAACTCAAAACTAAGATGATAAAGCATGGAAGGACTTGTTTCCCACTGCATGGTGAGAGTGTATGAGCTTCTTGAGGCAGCTTCAATTCTTTCAGAAACTAAATATGGAAGATTAAAAGGAAAGTTGTATTTGTGTTTGCAGTATTGGTGACTGTGGAAAATGAAATCTAATCTGAGTGCTTTATTTTGTGAAGATTTTTACAGGTGAATGTGTGAAACTGGGTGAACTGGGCTACAAAGATGTTGAGGGAGAGTTTTCTGTAATTGACTCGGGAGTGCATGGTTGGAGATGAGAATTTTTTGAATAGTAGATTTCAGTTTTCTTCCTGTTCTGGCTTTGTTCCAAAGTGAGCTAAGTGTAATGTGAGGTCAGGCTTCCCTACTTCCTTGTCCTATGACTGAGAACAGCACCATCAGCAGTATCGAATTCTAGAAGCCAGCAGTTTTGGGTATAAAAGCAGATTATGTTTTCAGTAGGTCTTTAGTTTTCCTCAGTTTTGCTTGGACTGGTGGTGCAAAATAAGTTGTTCTCATCTGTGCTAAGACTTTCTGAAATGTGAGATGAAGATGAGCTGGTCACATGTTAGGTGCTCATGGGATCTCTCTGGGACACTGGAGTATTTATTTCAGTGTTGCTTCCTGTAGCACTTACAGCCGTTCTTTGCAGGCAGGGGGCTTGTGATGGCCAAGTTGCTGTTGTTTAGCTCAGTCTGTATTGATAAAGGCACTGTCTTCTTGGAAGAATTCTCATCCAGGAATTTAATGTAAGTTTTACAGTGGAGCCAAATTCAGTGGTGTCAGCTCATTCTCAGAATTTGTGAAGAGTAGTATTTCTTTCATTGGGCTTAGCAGAACTGTTTTTCTTGTAGACACAGTGTCTGAGAAGCATGAGAACAGTCCAGATCTTAAGGATGAAAAGAGAGCCAAATAGATACTAAAAACCTGGTTTTTTTCACCTGAGGATTGCTGATTTTAAGTGTATTCTCCTTAACATATGATGTGTCATTCTAGCACAGTGGTCAGATGTTGTCAGTTAAATCTGTGATCAAAACTTTTGCACAAATGGGGGTAGAGGTACTTGGCATTGTAACATACAAGGATGTTACTGTGGCTGTGAGTAAATACACTGCACATCTAAGGTAGTCTGTATGAAATTCAAAATACTGCTGGAGATACTCCTTTAAAAAAAAAAAAAGTACTGAACTTCCTAAATAAAATTGCCAACATGTTAATGTCTGATGCTATTTCATGATTGTTCAGCGAAGTATTACACATGGAAGAAGGGAAAGTGTATTGGAATGGAGATGGAGTGATGGAGAATCCTAAAGAAACTGGAGTTACAAGATGCTATGGAAACTCTTTTTGGCAATTAAAAGAATCACAAGAATTGTCATGAAAGATGTTAAAAAAGATTCTTCATTTGAATAGTTATATTTCTTCTTTTTTTGGTTAACATTAAATGGCAGTTATGAAACAGGAAGGCCCACAAAGATTTGCTCAAAAATGCAGAGCCTGCTCTTCTTGAATTGAATTTTTTTTTCAGTCCAGAGCAGGTTTAAACAGTTCCAAGAAAAAGAAAAAATACAGTCCGGGGAACTTCTCTGCCTCAGCTAGCTAACACTAACTAAAAAGCAAAGGAGAGCTCTCTCTTGCTGTTTGTCTGTAGACAGTGCAGTCCGGGAGCAGAATGCACAGAAGTGAGTGCAGTATCTGAAAACAAATGGCACACTGCTTCTTTACCCCCCTTTGCTCTCAAAACCAGTCTTCAAGGTGTAGAACTCAATATCCAGCAGAAACAGAACCAACAGTTGGGGATACAAGCATCATGAAGTCACCCCAGGACAACATACCAGTAAATGAAGAGAGTTTATTTTGTTTAATTGCTGAGGCTGTTGTATTTTTTTGGTGTGTAGTTGGCAAAACCCAATTACCTGCCATGTGTCCTACTGAAAATTAGCAGAGTTCTATTCCTTTCTTTAATCTGAGCTAATCTTAATTAGTATTTTGTCCTGATCTTGAATTTTGAGTTCTGGATTTGTAATGGATATCGTTTTCCCTGTGGCAGGAAAATTTGATGCAAGTACACACTGTGATGACTTGTTGAAGAATCTTTAAAGTGAGAACTCAAATGGTTGATTTTATGCTGTTAATTAAATAAGCATTAACATAAATTGAGGAAAAACGTTGACAGAGTGTGTTTTATAAATACTTTTATTTACATGTTCAAGTATTACATGTTCTCACTCCAGAGAGTCAAAATGATAGTGCTTTAGACTAGGCACAAAGTTTGTGAAATTATTCAGCTCTGAAAGTTCATCTTTTTTCAGGGGGAAGGGAATTATGACTTGGTGTTTGCCTTGCAAATGTTTTGTCCCAATGCAAATAAGTATATACCCTCTTGTCTGACAATATTGAGGAGCTGTCCATCGAAATTGGCTGTCCTCCCCTGCGAGTGACCCCCTGTGTGGGACCAGCAGCTGGGGGCTGCAGCTGCGAGCTCTGCTGAGCTCTAGGGCAGAGCCTGTGGCTGGCTACAGGGGGTTACTGCGCCTCCGTGATTCCATGTGGCTGGGATTTCTGGGGAGGAACTGAAGCCCCTTTTCACTACATCCTGTCGCCACAACGCATTTGAAACAGTAGCTGCGAGAGGTATTTTAGGTCAAAAAGTTGCCACGCACAGGCCTTTTGTTTCATCTGTTGACTGGGCGCTCCTTCCACTAAAGGAGCTACATAGCTGGGAAGAGGATGGTCACAGTGGAGAATACAGACGCATGCACAAAAGCGGTTAAATCATTTTCCTTTAAGAATGGCCGCCACTGTACCGATTAAGAACTAGTACATGACGGGCAGTGTTATCCCACTTCAGTGTGTGTGTGTGTGATGGCTGAGATGCCTTGGGTTTTTGGTTGCATTTTCTTAGGTGTCCCAGTGATTTCCACCGTACAGAGCTAGATGGAGCTATAAGATCTTCTGTCAATAGGTACAGTGCTAGGGACTCTTCCAAGTTCTCAAGTTTCTGTGTTAGCTTTTGGGCTGCCTTTGTCTTTTGAAGAGTTATGAAGAGTGAGCACATGTAACCCATAAATGTTCGGTAAGGGACTTGCCACTGTTTAACCAAGGCCTGGTATGTGAGTGTACTGTGGCTGTAGCCAACCACTGCCTTACTTGAAAGGCACAAATTTCATTTGAAATTTGCTCCTCTGGGCCATCAAGATGCTATTAAAATTGTCATCTGAGGTATCATGAGGACACTCTGCATAAGGTGTCAATGATACTGGAAAGGATTGAAAACATGATGAACCTGGTGAATCTGCTGAAGATCCTGTAATCATGGGAGGGTTGGCATAGCTTACAGGATTGAGTTCTGCATAAATATAGGCATGTGATAGCTAGTAGCCAATTTTTAATAGCGTCTGATAATGTCCAGAAAACATTTTAATAATGTTTTCTCCATTATTTTCTCCTGTTGTCATAATTGTGGTGTTGCTTTGTGCTGCCGATGCACGATAGATAGGAAAAGAATATGAGGTGCTGTATTTTTTGTTTATTGTTCAAGTAAGAATTCTGTATATTGGTAAGACGGTTTAATAAAGGTCACCTTTGAAGTAGTTAATTGCAATAAATTACCATGTTGGATACTCTAGCAGGATTGCTCAGGTCCTTAGCTGTTAACACATGCAGATAATCACGATGGTGAGCACCACAATTTTTAAGTTTTCAAACACCACTGGAATCAATTAGGTATTTTATTAACTGCTTAAACTCTTAAAAATATTTCCATTTTATTTATTTTAAATTTTCCTTCTGTCTGGCTGTCATTTTTACTTTGCTGGGGACAGGCATGGGGACTGCACAGGAATAGAAGAATACTTTCTGCATTCGAAATTTATGAGGTTTGAATATTGCAAAAGATGCTATCTTGACAGGCCCGAGGGCTGAATTTCTATCTGTAGGAAACAGGCAGCACTCCAGGGAATGGTAGTGCAGTTATATCTTTTCCAGGTGATGCTCATCACCCCTGAAGTGACCAGCTTGAATGAGGTGGCTTAGTCCCTAGTCTTCAGTAGGTCTGCTGGCAGAGAACAATCAGCATTGGCATTTTTGTGTTTATGCTCACCTGGAATATCAGGGAGATAGGAATTACTTTTCTGGATTACCTGTTCTTATTCCTATATTTCTTTATTTTTGCCCAGTGTTCACAAGAGTACAGTTTCTAATGATTTTTTCCTTGGCACTGCTGCAGTGTGTGACATGTTGCTCTTATTTTACGGGCATGAAATGCTGTTGAGGAAGTGAGGCTGGGAGTTGCATAGGACACTGTGTCACAGGACACTGAACAAAATCCAGCACTCTGGGATCTTTTTTATATCCTGATCCTAATCAAGCAATTCTTTCTCCCTAGTTTTGGATTAAGGTATTTCTAATAATTTTTTAAGAAGTGCTTGGTTTATGTCATGATGTACATAGTATTCATTACATGTTTTCATTCTTCAATGGAAACCACAGTTCTTTTCATCTGTACATATTTCATATTCCACTTAGAATAGATAAAAAAAAAAAGATAGTTTTGTTAGATTTTTTAAAAGTATTTGCAGTAATAAATGGACTATAAAATGATTCAACTTATGAAGAAATTTGACAAACTTATCTAGCACTGTATTAAACATTATTATAGGTTATACATAATTGCTGTGTATGGGTTAATTACTGTATGCAACTATTACAGCACTGAGTATCTTTAGTGTATGTTTCTTTCCCTTGATTTAGATCAGAACTCTGCTGCAATTCTTTACATAGGAGAAATTTCAGCTAGTCCCATGTTTTCTCTTGGGTGAGTAAAAGCTATTCAAGAAGCTCTGCTGTAAATTTCAACATGGTGGTATATACAAGTGTGTTATTAATAGCTTGATCCAAACCATAAATAAAACTTGAATTTTTTTCCATAGATGAGATTTTTAGTTGTTGTGTTGTAGCTCTGCTGGCTGACCAAGTATGTGGATAAGAACAAGGGCAGCAGGGTTCCTGACAATGTATTACGTTGTTAATATATTTGTCTTGAATTGTAGAGAGAGACTGAGACCTCTGAAATGGATGGACACCATCTGCTGTTATTTAAAGTTTGTGTCTGCTTCAAAATGTACTTACAGTGTTATCTTATTGGAATAAGTGTTTGCATGCATGGGAGAGTGAGTATTTTGCCTGATTAGAGGCCTAGTAAATTATGTACTCTGAAAGGGTTGCTGGAAGAGTTTGTTGCTTTAGGCAGAGATCTTAACCTTAGCATTTCAAATGTGATGTATAAAGTACACGATGTGGATTCCCTCATATGCTTATAACAAAGAGAGCTAAAGGTTTGTGTTTTTTTTCTATATAACTTTGTGCATGTGCTCATGTCTTTACCTTTCACGTGCTCAGAAAAGTTCATCTTCCTTAGTAAGATTAGCCAAGCCCTTTGAACATGGCTAGCTGAATTTACCTGCCAGAGTCCCTGTTTAAGCACCTTCTCTTGGGTTGTGAGTGAAGTACAACACAAAGCCACCTCTGGGGTGGCAGCAACTGTGTGTGAGGTAAAGAAGGCCCAGCCGCTGCTCTGTTTTCTACCAGCAGAATGTGGGCAGGTGTGTGGTTTGGCCACAGAATAAAAAGAGAGGCAACAAAGCTGCATTTCCATACCTCTTTAGCAATATCCCGAATGGCACTTGACTGAGAAGAGGAACATTGGGTCTGGCATTTTATACACGTGTGCATATTCTGTCTGGGTATCCTAAAGCTTGGTTTTTTGCAAACTCTCGTCATACTGGAGCAAAATTTATCATATAGTGTCAGATAACTTTCCAGGATGCTTACAGGAGCACAGCTGGTCATTGCATTGTCTGAAAAAGCAGAAAGATTGAGATGCTGGTAGAGACTTGTGGATAGGGTGGTGTGTTAAGTGGGCAGTGGGTCTTTTAATATCTATTGATGAAGAAAATTCATTGTATCATTTTAACAAGATACTTAAGCTTGTTTTTCTTTAAATACAGAGGCTGGAAAAGAAGGAAATTGGAATTTGTTCATGGGCTATTTGTTTCCATTGTGGAAGAGAAATAATAGAGAACAGATAAAAATAGATAATCAGCAAAGTGATTTACTGCTGCATGAGTACTCCTAGATTAATGTAGTGATAATGTGCTGTTTAGAGCTGGGAAGATGCTCAGAAGAAGAGTTAATGATACTTTTTTAATAGTTAGCTTTTCTTTTGTGTACTCCTACTGTCAAGCTTCATTGTTACTGTGATTATTTGTGCTGTTTATTTCTTTTTGAGATGATGAAATCTGCTAATGTCTTTCTAATGCATGTGTGAGTGTACGCTTACATCTGTGTCCTGCAAATGCTGTCTTAACTTCCATCCTTAGAAAATGTACTGTCACCTACTCTTAAAGTTTTCTGTTTTCAGCAATTAATCCCTCCCTTGGCCACGAGATTGATGTGCTTTCAAATGATATTGTGGAAAGAAGAAAGCAGTGTCTTCATTTGCTTTGTAAATTTGCTGGTTGGTGGGATGTACCTCATGGCTGGAAGCATTTCTCCAGATTGCAAAAAGTAACAAACTTCCTTTAAGTCAAAGCTGAAACTTTCGTCTCCTAAACTGTATCTCACAGCTGCAGTTTGGAGATAAGATCAATTATGATGAGATATGCACTAATGTGTTTTGGGAGCTGGCAACTCTTCGAATAAAAGACTCTGTTCTGTCTCTTATGGTAGATTTCAGTGAGAGGGAGGAACTGGGTGGGAATCTAAAAAAACTTCCTATATCCTAAAAGGGAAATAAAACCTATTCAGTAACCTGTAGATTTTACAATTTCAAATGTTCTCCCTTGTGATTATTAGGTTCTAGTTTCTGGTGTATGAATGTTAGCAGTGTTAGATCCCATTTTTAGTGACTGTGCATATTGTTCAAATGCATGCAAAAATATTTTGTGGTTTCAATAGCTTGTTTGAATGCGTTTTTTCTAAGGGCATTCAAGAGAGGTGAATGAACAGAGATCTGTGGGAATGGATCAACCAAGTTGCTTTAGGTAAGGAAACAGGTTTCTCCCTGCGGGATGTGTCTCACACTGCAGAAGGAGGGATTACTGGCTTGTCACAAGGCTAGAAAGACCATCTGGTAGGTATCCAGGTATGCCAGTTGGTTGTCACTGATGAAATCCTGATAGGATTGCGATGCACTTCTGATGATCTGTGGGCCTGTGTTGAGGAGTATCCCCTACTAAATTTGAAAAGATGGAAGGTGAGAAACCTGCCTAGAGGCTGCTGTGCATCGTGGGGCTCGGGAGCCTGAGCTCTGGAGCGTGGCTGTCATGGGATTCTTGGTTGCCAGTACCAGATGAGTTGGAGAAGCATCTCTGCCAGCCAAATACAAAGGCCAGGCACAGTGCATGTTTTATTGGACACATACTGATGTGAGCTGGGCTTTTGGTTTGCAGAGGGAGGGAGTGACAAATCTGCCTGCTTGCAACAGTCAGTTAAACTGCACAGTGTTTTCTTTGCCTTAATAGGAAAAGATGTGGTGATTGTGTAACTATTTGGATGCATTTCACTTCTTATGTGGAGCAGAAAATCCCATCTGGAAAGAAATTATTCTCTCTGTAAAAGGAAGGGTGTGGGCTATTACCTCCTTTACCAAACTGCTTCCTTTTCTCTTCTTTATTATTGCCAGGAAGACTTTTTTCCTTTTCTGATTGCCCCAGTTCTGCTTTATTACAGGCCATTCAAAATGGTGTAAAAATGAAGAGTGTTGTTCTAATTATGAGGGAGAGATCTAGGGGAGATTTTTTTAGTGTTTAATGTAGTTGTAGGACATCAGTGAGGTTGTATCTTCTTTGCTTATCTTCTTTGACTAGTAGCCTGAGTGTTACATGAGTATTTTTGGAAAGCAGCAAAATGCATGTTTTACAACCAGTGAGGTAAAAACTCATCATTATTTTTCAGAAACTTACAGCTGTTGTGTAGCTGCACAGCAATTACTTTCCCATGGGCAAGTTATCTTTTAAAATAAATAAATAAATTTGCATAACTCTATAGGGAGTAAGATAACTGATGTAATAATTACTTAGGAGCAGAGCCAGCATCCTGCAATTACTTTAAAGCACATGTGCTGCAATGTCTCTCTGTATTGATATGCTTCTTGTGACATCCTTCTTCTGACACATTCAATTAATGTTTTATTATCATCTTTCTATTTAAAATACCCAGTGACTGAGCTAGAAGTAAAGTAGTCTGTTCACTTACTTAACAAGAATGGTTAAGTGGTTTTTTCAGCCCTACTTGTAAGTATCTCTGCTGCATGAGTTGACCTCATATCACTGCAAGTTATTGATTATATGTATGCCTGTGGTTGGCTGAGAGCAAACAGGTTGCAGCATTTCCTTCAGTGTGGAAAGCTCATGATGAGATGGATGTGGTATTGATTAGAATTTTCAGATTTGTTGAGTATCATCATCTGCATTCTCTATGCAGCACATGTGGCAGCTACCAATCCAGATCAGGGGCGTTTCTTGTCTTCCCTTTGAACTCCTTTTGTTTAAAGTACTCCAAACAGGTAACAGTGCAAAATATTTTGATAGATATTTGCCTTATTTTCATGTGTATTGCATTACTTGCTCATTATCTGCTTTAAAGATGCCATTTTCATCACTTTTAAATTGTTATATTTATTTTAGTCCCTTTGGAAAAGCTGCACGTCAGAAAGGAAAAAGGATGAAGCTGTAAAATGGTGATGAAACAGTTTCTACCAGATTTAGAGCTATTGTGTCTATAAAAAGTTCCCTTCTTTCCCAAAGCACCTCTGCAGGAGGGGATCATGAGCAGTCAGTGTGCTCTGGTGACTGCTCTGGCTGTTGGGATCTGTAACCACTGGCACACTGGAAAACTGCTCTCAGGCTCTTGGTAACTGCGTGGTGGTCTGAAGCAAGGCACAGATGAGGAGCTGCAGGCAGATGTTTGTGTGCGTCAGCCCGTTCATGGCCACAGCCAGGAGCGAGCCCATGTGCTGTGCACGTGGGCCTGCCTGTGTGAGTGTGCTCAGAAGGGGACGTGGCTGGGGAGGTGCCACGCACAGCGTGTTTAGCTGAGGTGTTTGTGTGTCTGTATGGAGGGTGCTCACCTCAGCTTGTTGCTGAAAACTTTTCCCAGCTTGTTCAATGAGTGGAGTTCACAATGAGAGCACTATGACAGTTCTGGTTCCACGTTGTAGTTGTGGTAATTAATATTTAGCGTTGTATCTTGTAATTTTCAGCTTCAGTGCACTTTACAAACATTAATTAATTGTCACTGCACCCCTATGCAGTAGGTAAATGCTTTCTTCACTGCTGTTTTTTAGAGCAGCTGGGAGCCCTGAGACTTGCAGGCTCACTGACTCCTACTTGGTGATCTGTACCTTAATAGTTTGAAAAGTTCTTTGTTAAATTAGACTAAGTTGTTATTAATTCTTTGTAAAGACAAAATTGTCGTTAGATTATTATTGCGTTAATTTCTGCAATACTGTGTGCTCTAGATGCCACAGATAACATTAGAATGTAAGAGATTAAAACCAAATTATTTCCCTTTTATTTTGCTTATTCTTTGCATGCTTTGGCATCCTCAGCTTACGCTGTGGTGGTGGGAGAATTATTTGGAATAAATATGAGACTTTTCTATGGCAGTCTTGCCATTGTCTTCTAAGAATGCACTTACTTTGCTGTAACTCCAGCCTCCATTAGTAACGCAGGGTGAGTATGTTGGAAACTGGCTTTGGAAATGTGTTTCCCTCTGCTGTGTCCTGCAGAATGTGAAGGTGTTCAGTGTGGGTGATCCGTACGGATGAAGGAATGTGTGCGCTGGGTTGGGTCTGTAAGTGCTCTCCTCCTCCCCCAGTTGATGGGGTTTAATGGGAATAAAGCCATTCATGTCTAAGTGTTGCTTCTGTGTAAGTCTGGCGAGCAGAGTACTGTGGCTGTGTTTACAGCTGTTACCTTTGCCTTTCCACTGTGCTGGGCTCAAGTAGAAGGTTTGACTGAAAACTTTGAGTTGCTATTGCAGAACTTTACCCTGGTAACTGTTTTTACTTAGAGCTGCTGACAACTCAGGAAAGCATTTGAAAAACATTTTGCTTACTGGAACAATTCTGCTGCCGTATTTTTCTTCCTATCCTTTTATTACTAGCAAAATTTGCATGAAAACAGGTCTCTGTGTATTAAGAGTTCACAATCCTCAACTTGACAGTGTAATTAGAGTGGTGTTCAACTTGCACAATGGAGCTAGAAGGAATTTGCTTGATTTTCCTGTGAACCTGAAACTTCAGGCCCTGTTTAATCATCTTAAACCAAATTTGTGTTAATCCATGTTTTGGTGTGTAACTGAGGCAAGATTCAAAATGAAGTGTAGTGGACAGAGAAAGGCTTTGTGTGTGGCAAGGCAAAACAGAAGACTCATGAGAAAACATTCCCTCTGTCTCCCCCAAGCCTAATGGAAAATGTCAGGCTGTGCCCAGTTCTAGTCCTAATGACTGAACCTAATCATCTCCATGGCCCTAATTATGGTCCTGTGGTAGGCTGAGATATTAGGTGAGGAATAAGCAGCAGGGGTAGATCAGCTCTTGAGCAGCAAATGTCTCATTATGCTCCAGTCATCAGTATTAAAAATAAAGGGGAGGGAAGAGTCAGAAACACACTGCTAAAATGCAATCCAGAGTAGCAGAATTTTCATGCATTTATGTTAATTTCTTACTAATTCTTTGTGTGAAGCATGTGGCTCCCTTAGCAGCCCAGAATTTTTATGGTTCCTTCTTCCTCTACAGGCTTTTTCATAGGACATTTGTCCCGGTTTTGGTCTGGAGTTCACAGCAGACCTGTGTCCCTTCTCATTTTAAGAAAAATGTATTGGATGTGGTGCAATTGGCTTTCATTAGGTCTTTACTGAAAGAATTTATGATTTCAGATGTACATATTGTCTCCATCTGAATGGTTTCTCTATATTTTTGCTCTTTTGAGGTCTGAGAGTATTCTGGAGTGTTTTTCACTCCTCTGGCCCAAATGAGTAGTGTCTGGCCATAGTTTGTTGACTGCTCTAGCAATTGGAAAGTGTTTATGTAAAAAAGTTAAGAACACAGTCCAGGTTTTTTTTAGATTTAAAGCTTCTGTTGATGTGTTTGTAAGAAATCAGGGTTAGCTTTTATAATTTCTGAATAATGTTCTGGATTTGTATTGTCATACTGTATTTAGCTTAAGCAGTAGCAGAGCAAAACTGTTTTTTCAGATTTTATGTTTGCTTAGAGGGTGTTTTTGGGGACATTATTTAGATGGAGTAAGTCAAGTGCTTTGAAATTAGTAATAATACTTTTGTAACAGCACTAATGTATGCTTACAAAATTTTTTTTTTATTTTTTTGAAAGGAGTGAAGTACTCAGTACAGTAAACATGTTAGATATTTATGGCTCTTGCCTATAGATGGTATATTAGGACACTTTTCGTCCATGTTCTAGTATATCTTTCCTTTCTTCTTTTGCTACATTTTCATTTAAAGAAGCCACTTAAACATACACAGAACACAAGTCATTCAGCATAGGGTTTGTTCCCTGCGTTCCATGGAACTTGAACGAGATGCTGGCCAGCAACCCCTTCTCGTTTCTGTGTGTTCATCGTAGCCCTGTCCTGAATGGCTTTCTTATGCAGTGGAGTTTGCTTCAGTTCTGGTCAGGTGGTGGATGTGCTGATTATCAGCTCAGAGAGGACTGAAATGTGAGCCAGCAGTACAGAGAAAACTGTCCTGGCATCTTGGTCAACAGTTCTCTCTGCGTGGAGAGACCCATCTGCTTGCATAGTAGCTCGGATGATAACTCTTTAAGAAAATCATACATCTATCTTTATGGAAGATAGGAAAGTTATGAAAGTTTTTTGACTTACGCATGGAATAACCTACTTCCATCTCATTTGGGGCTAGTAGGCTGTTGGTCCTCTGTGACTTGGGCTGTTGGACTGTTCTGAGAGTGCCAGTGGTTAGAATTCACCCCCTTCTCATCAGGGAAACAGGATGTCAAAGTCCAGAAAACGTTGTATAAGTCTTGATTTTATTACAAGGAACTAATTTTGTCTGAAAGAAAAAAGCAAACACAAAAACAATTTCTTAAAAAAGATTGTTAATTGATATTTCCACACATAGAAGAAAGCACAAAGCTAGATCAGAGAGCATTCAAAAACAATTATGTATTTACATTCCCTGTTATCTTTATCAGTCCATTTTGGGACCATGGAAAGAAATTTTTGTAGGCTAGTTTTTCATTCCATATGTTAAGATGGAGTATGGCTTCAATAGACCTAGAAATGAACTGGAATGCTTTTAAAAGCGCTGTAATATATAAAGTATGTTTCAGTGATGCATACAGTTTATATCTTGGTTTGCTAGCTGTAAATGAGATTAATGGTGCTCTAGAAATAATGTTGGTTGCTTCTACAGATGAAAGAGGATTCAAAAGATAATGACTTCTAAAAGTTAAATTTCTTTGTTCAGGAATACTACAGTAGACAGTGATTAACTGTGAAAGAGTCTTGCTGTAATAAAAATTTGCAAAGCTATTATGTTTATAAAGACATTTTTTATTGCAAGGTTATCTCTGTGTGTCTTTTGAGCAAGTTCTTTAAGGATTGACCAGGCAAATGGCTGTTAGTCAGTGTCCTGCTGTTACCCTAAGGCACTCTGGGGGAGTTCTCAAATAGCGTGTTCTAATTGTCTCTCAGAACTGCAGCGAGACCAGCAGTCTCATTTCTCATTCAAGGTTGCTTTTGTTGAGCTATGCTGGATTATATTCTGATTGCATGGCCCTAACAGAACTGTGCAGTGCTACTTGTGTAGTGCTTGTGATTTGCTGGCAGCTCTGTGACAGTTGTTTCCTATGGCAGTGGTGCTCGTGAGCATTTAAAAAGAAAAAAAAAGAAAAAAGGCAGTATTAAAGACCTATATTTCAGCTTCATCTCCCTACAGCTCCATTTGTTTGATTGGTATTATGGTGGTGTGACAGGGCAATATATCAGAAGTAATCGATCTGATTAGTGTGGAGATGATATAAACACAGATTGTATTGATGTTTAATAATATGGGCACCCAGGGTAAACATAGATGTTGCATAGGCTGTGGGAAAGGTCTCTATAATGAAAACAGCAAATGCAGCAGATTTTTGAGCTAAGTTATTTTTCTGCCAAATTTCACAGCAAGTTATGGGTAGTTTGACTTTGCAGTCTTGAAGAGGGTGGTCAGATGGGTTGGCATAAATTGTTTTAATTGTTTTTTGAAATACACATCTTTTTCCCCAAGGCAGATCTAAATCTTAGTTTCATAGGCTGCCTTATGTTGAGTCAATTCCAACACTGTGGTAAAGATTACGGTGTTATTAGACGTGAAAACAAGCACTTCTTTCAATTTTGTTTTTGATGAAAAGGTTGCCTACATCTATTATTAAAATCTTGATCTCTGGGTAATTTGACTTGATGGTGAATTATTCCTTTTCTGTAACTGAGCTTGGGAAGAGATGTAAGTAAATGCAGTAAAAAGTTTTTTTGTTGGATTTTCCAGTGAATGGCTGGAAGGAAATTACCATGAATGAAGGAGCAGAATGCTGTATCGAAGTTCCATAAGGAAGAAAGTACTTAAATCAAATTTCCCCCACTTCAGAAACAATTGTTTGGCGGCATCTGTTTTAGTGCAGGCTCCTTGATTGCCTAAGGTGTGTCTCGAGGAGAGCTCCAAGGCTCAGCCCTTGTAAGAGGTC
Source organism: Chamaea fasciata (assembly GCF_029207755.1). NCBI lineage: Eukaryota > Metazoa > Chordata > Aves > Passeriformes > Sylviidae > Chamaea > Chamaea fasciata. The sequence continues at coordinate 13,969,788 of NW_027094093.1, read as the reverse complement.
GGGTGTTGGTGCTGAGCTGTGATGCCCCCGCTGCCAAGGGGATTTCAGGAGCTGGGCCGTGTCCCTGGGCGGGGTGGGCTGTGTCTCTGCACACAGGCTGAGCTGCTGCTGCACTGCCGGGGCTTCCTGGGCAATGCTGAGCCCAGCACCCAGCACCATCCTGCCTGTTTGACAGCCTTTTGGAACAGGCTCTTAGTGTGGAAATACAGTGCTGAAAGACAAACTTACACCTTTAAAGCAGAGCCCAACGTGTCAATTACTTGCTTTCTCGGGTCGAGTCCTGAGCTTGTCCCAACTGACAGTCTTGTGGCAGTGCTTTGCCTGCTCCCACCTGCATGGGCAGTGCTGGTCCCAGAGACATGCCCTTGGTGATTGGTGTGCTGGAAAATGTGCTCCCAAAGCTGGGCCATCACAGGAGCCACCAAGGGTGATTTCTGACGTTGCTCATTGTCTGCTGCATGGGGTCCATTCTGTGTTACTCCTGGTGCCACCAGCAAACAACCCAAACAAGTGATGCAGACTGAAACTTTGCTCTGAAAAGACTGCAGTGAAGAGGAGGGGTGGGAGGAAGAAGCAGCAAGTTACAAGTTCTGCCCTAGAATCTGGATGAGGTTTTCTAAATTGATGGTTAAATGGAAGACGGGGAAGAAAGAGATGGTCAAGTCCCACACTCACTTCAGACCTTTGTGAATGCAACATGATTTCAAATTAAAACTTTCTTTTTAATGACTGGTCTTTCTGTGTTCAAGGTCAAGAAGCGGAGCTTCTTAATTGTGAATTTTCCCCTTTTTATAGGCAAAGACATGTTTCATGGTGAAGCAAAAGGAAATGGCTGTTACACTTTTCAGGCTATTATTTTCAGACTAAATTTGCTTGTTTAATTTGATCAGTTAAACAGAAAAGCATTCTTCCCTGTCTGCTTAGTATGGTTCAGATAAAAAAAAATACGAAGTACTGTTGGGAATTTTCCATTTTTAATATGAAACATTTTGGATCGGATCACAACCTAATTTGTGCAAGTAGTCTGGTATCAAATTCAATTTGTGAAGAAGAGCAGTTGATTTACCCACCTGCCTTAATATCATGGAATGTATTTCATAAAATATGGAAAAATATGCGCTGCCTTGCACCTGTTTACACATGCAGTAGTAACTGCTGATTGTAGGTGTTACTGGGTATTAATAATGCGACAGTATTGAATTTTCAATTTCATAGCAAAAGTATGAAAGGATGTGTATATACGCAAAGAAGTTCATCATTCGTATGAACAAAAAGTAATTTTTTTCTAAAATATAGACCCTGGTAGAAGAGTCTGTTCCTTCAACAACTGTTTCCTTCCTTTAGTCTCTACAGAAGGAAAAATTCATTTCAAGATGGTCTGATTAGTCATGTGCCCTTATGGAGTTCCTGATATTGATGGGACTTGGTGCTGTATTCCTCAGATACTAACTGCAGTTCCTTCATGCTGCTTGAAAACTAGAAAACGTTGAGAAGTGATTTTTCCAGTGTCTTGTATTCACTTCATTTACATTTATGATAGTTTCCTTTTTAAAATATCGTTTATAACACATCAAAAGACAGATTTGAACAATATTTTGAGAATCTAGGTTCTACTTCTGTGTTATTTTCTTTTTGTAGGCTGGAATGCAGGCTCAGATTCCAAAACTGTTGTTTGTTTGCATGTAGATTCTCGAATCTCTGAACTCTTCAGTGGTAGTAGTAGCTACTGCGGTGGTGTCCTTATCTTCTTTGGAAGTCAGATCAGCTCAGATGACAGGGACATCACCTGTTGAAGTTTAAAAATCTGTTTAAAGCTGTAGTCAGTGGGGTTCTTTTCAAATTGGTCTCTAGTGACCGTCTTCAAAGGCAGTGTGTTGGTCTTGGGTTCTGTGATGTCAAAAGCTTGGAGGAGAGTGAGATGCATTTGTAATTTGCATCCCAGTTCAGTATTTACAAGGACATTAAATGGTAGTTAAGCACCTTACGTCCCAGTTCATTTGCGGTGCGGTGACCTTTCTACCAGTGACTTTTCCCCAGGTTCTTCCCTTGAAGAAGCTTGTTAAAACCCATGGATGGATTGTTCATGAAGGTAATTACACTAAGTGTGTTTGTGTTTTTAAGATATTTTAAAATTCTATTTTAAAATGAAAGAATCAACGTCATTATATTGCAGTTTGCCAAACACTTTAAATAAAGGGATGGTTACAATGCAGAAAGTAAAACTGAAACTGAGAGGGACCATTAGAAATATGAATGTTAAATTCTGTGGAGAAGAAGAAATAATTGCGTTTAGTGATGAATAAAGCTGGATTTTCAATTCAGCAATATCATGAATATTTCTTAAAGGGGTTCTGCACCTTCCTGCAGTGAAAGTGTCTCTTTGCTTTTCTGTAATCGTTTTTCAACATCACCACCTTGTTTCGGTGTTATAAATCAGAAGAGGAGCCTCGTACTGACCGGTCCAGAGAGCCGTGTAAGAAGGTGCTCAGCACTGGGCCTTGTCTCCAGACCAAGGGGATTTTGTCAGAGTGCTTGAAGCTGAGCATGTGTTTAGATGCCCTGGCGGTGATAAGTAACACTTGAGTCTGAGTCCAGGTTTTTTCATAGATCTCAGCACATTGTTGTAAAACTGGGCGTGTGGTGTCTGAGTGCCTTTCCAATTTAGTCATCCTCCTAGCATTTGGCTGGGTGTTAAGACTGCATCCGTCCTTCTTGCATACTTTTTTTTCTGACTAAATGCTAGACTTGTGGTGCTGGGAGTGTGTAATTGTTCAGTGCTTACTTCTTCCTCCTTTCTTTAATTTGAGGATTTGTTTTGACAGCTAAAATTCTGGTGGTTTTCTGGTTGTCTGCTGCAGTAGAACCTATGAACAGATGCCAAAGCAGAATGTTTGTGTCCTCTTTTAAATAGTGAAAATTCAATTTCTCCATTAACTCACAGTTTCCCCACCGAGACAATGATTTATTTTTTTTTTTTTTTTGGTGGTTTTGTACCATCCCATGTCACACGTTTTGGTCTGGTGGTTTAATGACTTAAAGCTAACATATTTAATATATTTTTATTTGCTGGGAAATTCTTCTAATTATTTAAAATATAGTTTTGATGCTTGACCTAATGCATGTTCTGTGTATATCTGAGATTTTTCTTCAGTTGGTACAATTAATCTTTGTTTCAGAGCAGATTTTTATTCTGTGCAAAGAACTATTAAAATACTCTGTGCTTGAAATACTGGCTGTACTTTGCTTACCATAGATTTGTCACAAATTTTGTTGTCAGGGTAGCTTCTAAACCACCATTTTCTTTGTGTGTTTGCTTTAAAATAATTATGCTTGACTGCAAATTATAAAATAAAATATGAGCATGGGTTAACTTGTCTGCGGATGTGCTGCTGACTCTGCAAACCAGGTTCTCATGCTGCCATCTCCCTTCTCACCGAAACTTACCCTGGTGTGCAAATTTATGGTGTCAGATAAAGTTGAGATGTTGTAATTTCTGGGGTGAACGCCGGTGAGATGCCATATTTTGTGGGAGCTACTGTGGAGATTCGGCTTTATTGAACCATTTAGATTTCAAACCCCAAATTTGCAGAAGCTTCGGGTTAAAAATGCTCTGGATTGTTTTGATCCTTTCTGGGCTGCCTTGAAGGGCTGGTTGTGGCTCTGGCATACAGGGCTGTGCTGTCAGGGGGTTCCCTGAGCTCTGTGCCCACCCCTGGGGCTCAGGGGCTGTGCGAGGGCTCAACTGCTGGCGGGAGCCTCTCCTCGCCTCTTGGATTGGTATGGAAACTGTTGCTGCTATGAGAACCTCTGGGATTTATTTCGTAAGGTGCACTTGTTTATTTTTTTAATTTTCAGTGAAAATCAAAGTGCACTATTTGGATTTCGGTTTCTGTTTTGAGAAGTGATGATTTTTCAGACCCTGTTAACTTCCTATTTTAAATACAGTTCTCACAGTCCACTAGGCAAAAAGCTTTCACCTTGTTATGGCAGGTTCAGTATTTGTTTCTATAGAAACAGCTGTTGACAGGGTTTTTTAAAACTCTTCTCAGTTTCTCAGATTTCCAGTGAGATCTAGAAGAACAAGTTCCAGAAACCCTTGAAATCAGTAATCTGTGACAAAACAGAAATGTGTAGCTTTACTTAAGCATAGAGATTGGGCAAATGTTGACTGATTGAGAAGTGACTTAACTTGCTGAAAATATGTAGGTAACACTTCCTTAAGATGGTGAAGTGATTCATCTGCATTACAATATGTTGAGTATGTTTTTCAACCATTTCCAATTGACAGAAGACTGTTAGTACCAGTATGGGGTTTGATTTTGACAATTTAAGTATTTCAGGTGCCTCGTGTGATTTCTCAACTGTGTTCTTAGTCTTTTAAACTTTATCTAAACCTGAAAATAACTGATGCTTTGGCCATTTTTTCTGATAAATTATAAAAAAGCTTTTTACAGAGAGTTTATACTTAAAGGATTTTTACAGTAATGGTTTTATTTTTGTAAGTAACCAGTATTGTCTGCTAGGTCAGTGTATGTTCTGTTGGACTTTTTAGCTCAGTTGCAGTGAATGTTATAAGAGGTGTTGAAAACCAGCTTATCCAAGGTTTGCCGGTGCCCAGTGTGCCCTCAGGGGTGATTGATCTGCAGTTACATTCCCAAGGCCATGGTTGTTGGTGAATTGTTCTTGTTGGTATTTAAGTTTTATGATAGCTATGTTTGTATTAAGGATAACTTTTGACAGATTTGTCCATTTAAAGGATTTTTAATATCTGAATGTGTTAGGAAAATATTTCTGTGTTCCAGGTTTGTGAAGTGGAATTATTCTTAAGTTAATTTCTTTGCACTCTATGTTGGATGATTATTGTTATGAAGGCATTTGTATCTGCTCAGTTGCTCCAAGTAGGTAAAAAAATGGTTAAAATTTTCTCTTTATATAAGACAAAGTAATCCTATTTTATGAAAGATTAATCAAATTTTTAATTATGTTTTTGGAGGTTTCAAATCTACTTAAAAACAATTTGTTTGACTTTTTCTTTCTTTATCTGATGCTGCTTCTTTACCCTTCTGTGGAACACTTATTTTCAGTTGTTAACTACTTCTCAGGAAATAGGACTTTTTCCTTCACTCCTAAGAAAATTCAGGGAAGGTGTTGTCCAATGGTAGAGGAAGATTGGAAGGCCCCCACGGAGCCAATTGACAGCAAAGTTGTGCCGCTTTTTGGATGCAAGTTGACAAAAGTAGAGAAATGAAAAGGTATTGCTGATGCTCTGCTCACAGTTGTAGGTATTTGGCATGCTCACTGTAGTGGAGAGTGGTGCAACATTGCTTTCTGCTTGAAGTTTAGATGTAACTTGAAAAGTGAAGATAGAGAACCTTAACTTAGATTTTTTTTTTTTTTTTTTTTTTTTTTTGTCAGCTAGTGTTTCACTGTTAAAGCTAAATATTTGGTTTGGCTGCTGTTTTATCAGTCACTTTGTATAAATGTGATTTCAATGAAAAATACTTTTATCGCAGTAATTTCTTAGCTTATACTGTATTAGATATAAAGAAATGTTTGCAAACCAGACAAGATAAACAATTTCCTTGTCATTAATTCTGTATTAGTGCATTTCTAAAAAAGAACTGTCACATTGCCTTTCTTCAGTAAAATAAATTCTAAATTCTTTGCTGGAATACAATTTTTAAGACATTTATCTTGAAGGCAAAGTGATTGATTTGTGCAGGTCACCCTTGGTACCATAATGCTAGATATTGTAAGAACTGGGTAATATGGGAAAAACTGCATGCTTAATAGTGTGGATTCTTCAGAAAAAGATGGTGCAGTGTTCACACCCCACTGAGCCCACCTTATACCCTAAACTTCTAGAGTACCAAGCGTTTGTTGGCCTACAGAGTTGCTCAAAACTGGGATAATCTGTTTTGTTTAATCTTCCATGTAATCACCAGGGATTATGCTGCGTTGAAGTTTCAGGTACACCTGTAGTCTCCCTGTTTTTCTTTCCTGTTCCTCATCAGTGGCATCTGTTAATATCGTTGTGGCTTTATGTGCTGAGGAAACGTGAGGGAAGACAGTGGGTGCAGTCAGTGATGGACAAGGATGGATAAGAAGTGGTTCTTAGGGCGAAGATACAGAAATTTATTTTGAGTTGGGCTAGAGATAAGGTTAAAGCTGTTTGGGGCCCTAGTGATGCCATTAGTCCTCTCTGCCCTCGCTGGCCTTCAGATTGCGGCTGCGGCTCAAGCTGCAGGAGCTTGGATGAGCATTCGTGCTGCGGGAATGCTCTTCGTGCCCTCTGACAGCACCAGTGAGCAGCTCCAACCTGCAGCTCTACTTTGCTTCCTGGTGAGCAGCAAAGGTCTTGGACCCTCTGCAGAAAGTCACCTGCCAAGTGCTTTTATTTTTCTCCTGTGGGCTGGCAGGTGCGAGATTGGCTGTGTATGACAGTCGACTTTGCTGTCCTGTATCTTGGTGGGAGGTAAGCCGGTTTTGCTTGAGTGGTTTTGGCAGCACTCTGAAAAGCTGCAATCCCCAACCATCTTTGGTGTAGGCAGTTCCCCAAATGCCCCTGTAGGTCAGGACGAATTCCCCAAATGTAACTGAATAGGCCAAATACTGCGGGACCTGGGCTCTAGCCTGTGCTTACTGGACTAACATAGAAATTTGTGGGGTTATACCATTTGCAGATTTAAATATTTCAAAATACTTAAATGTTTCTTAAACTACTTGAACTTGTGGATTAGAAATGAAAACAAGTTACTTAGACTGAAATTCAGTACTTCTTTGCGGTGCACTTTAATATCCATGGCTCTCTTGGAATTTATAGACCAAATGCTTGTTCCGCTAATTCTGTATTGTCTGTGATCTGCTTCTTCTTTCAGCCTTATGGGTTAAAATTGCTCTCTTGCAATAGCGCAGATGAAAAGAAAATGGGAAAATGTTTCCAAAATCTGTCTTGATTGAGCAGCAAATGCTCAAACAAGTTATAATAGCTGGTGATGTTTTGTATCGTGATCAACTGCAAATTCTCAGTGACAGTGGGATTGCAATTATCTGCTCTATACTGTCTTGCAATTGCAGCTGTAGATGTCTTGAGAAGTTTTTTTTTTTTTTTTTAACATACTTATTTAGTAAGGTATTTTGTTTTCTTTAGTGGTGTGCCTTATAAGCAATGACAACAACACAAAAACTCTGCTCCAGAGTACAGTACAAGAAATTTAGGCATAAGCCAGTCTTCTATGGCATGTTTCAATGAGCTGTAATACAACATTTCTGTAGTGGAGCAGGTACTGTCAAAATAAAAAGGTATTTATGCTGGAAAGTGGGCTTCTAACATGCTTTTAAGGGCAGTTACATGGTGTGGGAATTGAGCCAGGCACACACAAGTATTTCCTGTAACTGTGTCACACAGAGGCATCAGGTTTTGGTTTTTTCCCCATTTCTCCCTACTCTGGTTATACTCTGAGTTCATGTAGGTCATGTAAACTTCTATATACGCACATTTTTCATTACTTAAAGCTTGAAATTGGCTGAAATTTTGAAATTGGATGTTAAAATTTTAGTTGTAGCAGTTGTTTAATAATTGTGGTTTTTTCCCTCTGGTTCTGTTGCAAGTGATACATACAAGGCAGCCTTTTAAAATGTCTCTCTCAAAGCTTTGTAAAAATCAGATATGAAATAATTAAAAATTCATTTGAGGTTATGGTTGTGAATTTGACCGATGAAAGGTTGAGTGGTCAGTTAATAAATGTTCTTGGGTAGCCTGACCTGTGGCTTCCTCAGGTCACTTAGTGCCCTCTTCTAGGCCTTGGGTGTTGGGATCATAAAGTACTTGAAGATTGTCTTTCTCAAAAGGTTGGGTAAAATTCAGCGATGGAAAAGCAAAGCAGGCCACAAATCGGCTGATCCTAAACCTCTTTGTCCTCTTGTATTAAAAAAATTATTTCCATATGATACTGAAGTAAGTATTCCACTACAGGAACACTACAAGATTGGTTTGATTTTGTCAGGGAGATGCAGAACACTGGGAAAAAAAGGGTTATTTCAATAACATGTAATTTTCACTGGGGCTCTAAATGTGAACAGGTAGGAGATGACAATGGACTGCCTCTAGTCCTGCTTAATGGTTTGTCTCAGGTGTTTAAGCCCTGGCCGTCTTTGTTTTCCTTGTCTTCTTATGTAACCAGGATAAAATCTGGATTTGTAGGGCTGGTCTTTTAAACATAAGGGTTACATACTTACATTTAGATGGGGGAAAAAAATCAGAATCTTGCAGAAATTCACAAGTAAAACCCAGCTGGCCTTGCAACACTTGTAATCTGTGGATTTGCAACAGAAGGTGTCAAACAGTATGTATATGTGCGTTGAATTGTATATATGTTGAATTGGATACAAAGTACTTTGTAGACCAAAATGAAAATGTTTTAGTTAAAATAATGCATATTGAAACAATCATCATAGTGGTTAGAGATATGTGGCAAAGGTACAAAAGTCAAAACCTTGAGGGCTGATAGTTTTATGAAAATAGGTTAATTTAAATGATTCTCCTAAGTGAACTAGAAAGTATCTGTTCTCAAGTATCTCACAGATTTCAAAATAGCCCTGTACCAGTACTAATTGTTTTTAATTGTGGAGGTGAGGACACAAACAGTAACACTAGCATTAGTCACAAGGCTGACAGAGCTGCTGTGTGCCACAGACCTGGCTCTCTGCGGCTGTCTCTGTTGATTTAGATGTGACACTTTCCTTCCTCATTCTTTTCTTCCACCACCCACACTTGTGCTGATAAAAATAAAAGTTATGTAGATTGAACTACACTTGATAGGGAGAAGAGTGTTTTTGGACTAAGCCATCAGTCCTAGTCTTAAATGAGAATGGGCTAAAGTTCCAGCTCTGCCCTGTGTGCTGCCACAGACTTCTGGTGTGCTTGTCAGCAAAGGCCTCATCTGCCCTGGTCTGTCACTCCCCTGCAAGCTGGACGTGTAGTTAAAAGTGGGGGAATGCTGCTAGTGACTGGCTTGTCTTTTGATGCCAGCCTTTGCAGTGGGCATCAAAACTGTTTCCTGGGGCTCAGTCAAGATCTCTTGGGGTCCTTCTAGGCTGCTGCAGAGTGAGTGTGTAGCAAGTCTGTCTTCTAGGCAGCTGTTTTCGCTGGGTCTTGGAGCAGTCTCTCCAGTATTCAGAGCTGTATATGAATGGACTGTACCCTAAACGCTTTGTGGTCAAGATATGTGGCTCAGCATAGGTAGGATTTGAACAATCTGCAGTGGTCAGTCAAGGTGTGAAAAGCTGGGAGGTTAAAATCCAGCCTCTGCAGGGGTGGTGACAGTTGGCATTGCTGCTGCTGTCGTGGTGGTGATCCATTATGTTCTATTAAGATATGGATAGGGGGTTTTTTCATTATGAGGAAATTTGTTATTTTCTGGTCTGAATTCACCTACTGGCAGTTGCCAGACACTGAAAGACTCTTCTTAAAGACCATCTCCTGGTTAGTACAGCAATCTCAGTAGAAAAAAATTACTGTATCCATATTGCTATTGAGGTATTAGCTGCTCTGTCTACCTGGGGATCCCAGGAGAACATCCTGGAAAGCACTGCAGAGACAAAGCTGCAGGATGTTGCAGAGCTTGTTTTACCTGGAAGGGGTTTCCAAGGCAGAGTGGTGTTAATGGCCACACCAGGCAGCTGGTAGGAGGACGTTGGCTCCTTCCTGTGCCTGTTCTTGTCCCAAGGACCAGTCTTTTGAGTTTACTTCCACTTTCGCCCCTTTAGCTCTTCCTGGTATCCTTTTGATAGACTATTAGTCATTGCATCTCTTTCATGTCAAAAATTCATTTTGTTTTATGTGGCTACTGAGCGTTTGATCTCAAGCCTTCCTGTTGTTTTAGCACTGTGTGTCTCTAGTTAACACAGTAATCCCTGCTGTAATGTATCCTTGCATTAGTCACTCCTATCAAAGGCTTGATCTGGTGTGATTTAATGTAAGAAATTATTCTGTTAGCCTAAATGCAAAAATCTGTTTTTCTTTTCCCCCCTCTTTTATTTTTCCCCCTTCCATCCCACTGTGCATTGTATAGGCTTTTTATTTATTCTGCCAGATTGACAAGATTATAAATGAGAGCTGCATGTTGAAGCCTCTAATTTTTCATAAGTAAATGAATTAATTTATCATAGCTGTTGTGTTTTATTGCTGTCTCAATGCCAGACCAGCCAGCTTCTTTATTCCCCCTTTTACCTTCTAAATACTGAATCCATGTCATTGTGTTTGACAGCTTTCTGGTTCCCCTGTCAGATGCAATTTGGTGCTAATCACATTTTCTTTGCTTAGTGTCAGTGGTACAGGCCATGCATAATATTCCTGTATGTCCACTTATTTACTTGAAACACAGCTGAAATGTCTTGGGCATTAATCTGATGAAGCTACTATATTAGAATGCAAAAATGATGCTTGAGTAGTAAGATAATGCGGTGTGGCAGATGTGCAGTAGAAAATATTGAGGCTAAAGTAGTGATCTTTATCAAGCTCTGATGCATTTTTTTGTTGGTTCTGCATAGCTTTTCCTAAAAAAAAGATTATAGTCAGTTCTGGTTCATTAGAATGGTGTCACTTATGATTTAATTCCTTCTTTGTGATCAAACTATGAGAAACTGCTTCTATTCCTCCCTCCCCTCCCCCTTTTTTAAATACAGGGCGTTTCTTGTTTTGGTTTGGTTTTGGGACAAGTCATGGGACACACTTCATATATGCTGATTTTTAATGGGAGTGTTCAAGTCTTTCAGTTACTCATTTGGAATGTTTCAACTTCCTGTTAAAACTCTTCATACATCTCTGCAGTTTTCAAAGCTCCTATTAACGGAGCCCAGAATATTTAAAATTTCAGTAAAATACAGTAGTCTGTTATTGAAAACTAGAGCATGCTGTAGGTGTTCCCCTCCTAACTCCAACAAAGGTATGTTTGCAATGCTTCTGCCTTAATTGTATTGAAATTATACTACCTAGTATGTTTATTTCCAGTTACCTGGTCATGGGTTTTTTGGTATGATTTGAAATCCTTCTTTTCCAACAAAGAGAAGTGTATGCTTCTGGAAGACCTTGAAACTATAGGTCCCTATAGTGCGTATCAGGAATTGAAGTTTCCTAGTATTTACCTACTGAATTATGCATTTTCTTTGGTTTCTGCATGTTTTTGTCTACTTGGAAATCCTGCTATGTACTCCTCTGCTGCTGTGTAGAAACAGTGATGATGGCTTGTGAAAGACCCAACTGCTTTAGAGGCTGTTCAAATATATTTTTCCCTTTGAAAGAGTGCATTTAATTATGAGATTTGGGAAAGGATGTAGTGTTGATTTGTCATAAAATGGATTAATTTTGAGGAATGTATAGTTTATGAAAAAATTCAGACTAATGTATGCTTGTCAGCCACACAGGCAAGGATGTTTTTTTTCTAGCAGCACTGTCTGCAGATGAGCCTTGCAGCTCAGAGTCTTTATTTTAGATTACATATGGGTGTTAGGAGTAAGAGCTTCTGTGAGTGAATCAGCAGTTCTAAAATTTCCATCTCATGGCATGGGAATTCTGTTCCCACACACAGAAATCCGATGCTGGAAAACAAGCTTTATGGAGAGCATGTGAATTCTGCTTAACAATATTTGCATGTCTCTGCAGACAGACTTTATGTGCTCCAAATAAAGCATCTTGGCAAGTAATTAAAGTGCAAGTCGTTACCTGGTGGAGGTTTCTAACGAAGTTATTTCATACAACAGGCAGGTTTGTCTGTTCTGTGAGAGCTCTGGATTCCTGAAAACTGCAGCTTCACCTGAAACCCTGAATAAAGAATTCTAATCTCAAATACCATTCTATTTATGTGAAATCTGCTTATGCTTGCTTGAAACAACATGGCTCATGATGTTGAAATTCTTTCCTTGTAAAAAGAACAGGTTACAATTGCTTTCTGCTTTTTGCAGTCAAAGTGCTCACACTGATCTGCAGGGCTGTTGTGGCCTGGTGGATAACACAGGGAGTGGATAACATACTTCAGTTCTGAGATGTTTCATTGGTTTTGTGGCGAGTTGTGGGTAAGAGATTTGATGGAGGACATCGGTTCTTCTGTATGGAAAGGTAATATCAGGACTTCGTGAAGTGCTTGACCTATTAAGAGAAAATGTTACAAGGAAAAAAATTTCATTTCACTTGCAAGGGACTTGCAAGAAGTAGACTGAACTCCAGGTTTCTCGTGTACGATCTTGGATAAATCAGTTTCTTTGTGCATTTATGTCTCTTTGTGGAGTAGGAAGGATAATTCTGCAGTGCTTCATAAGTCTTCATGAAACATTTATGTACCACACCCATGTATGTATACACACAGTGTGCTTCATCTATTTGGTTATTTTTGTGACCTTCCCTTGTGAGTGCAGAGATAGTGTGCTGTTAGTTACAAATAAGCTTAGTGAAACCAGTGCAGTTTTCTGGACATAGAGAGTTTAGATGATTCAGCTGAAATTAAGGAATTGGAATGTAGCTGTTGCAGTTTTTTTGTTCATGTAAATGGAAAATGTTTAATAATAGTAACATATCATCCACTGAGAATATGGGAAAGTTCTTCATGTTGTCTTACGCTTTTGGTAGGACATTAATTCAGTGTTTTGGGTTTTTAAAAGATAATCACATACAATACAAAATAATTCCTGTTCATTAGCAGAGCTGCTGGCTTTTTGTTCATGTTCCTTTTTAGAATGCTTCAGTAGTTGTATATGCTTTAAATTTCCTAACATATTAGTTTACCTGGTCAGAGGCATCTGAATCTATATAATGATAGTGGTGCTGGAACGGAGGATAGGATTTGTGGTACCTTAAAATTGTTTCACCCCATTTACATAAAATTATAGGGCGGTTCATTATGCTGCATTATCTGTTAGGGTGTGGATGTGAATTTTTTGATTTATTTCACTCATATTTTGTTGTTTATTTGGAAAATACGGAAAGAGTTCCAAAGTAAGATTGAAGGGAGTATATTCAACCCTTAGCCTCTGTGCTGAGACTCCCCTGTGGTGATGATTAATTGGTAATGTGAACATCTGTGAGGGAATAGTGGAAGTGCCAGACTTTTCGGAGGGGCCATGACTGGTTGGTAGGCTTCATGTTCATATGATGTGGAAGAAAGTACCCACAATCTAGATAAGTCACTTGCTGTTAGTGACTCAGATGATTTAACTTGTGGTTTTTAATAATGCCTGAGGAAATATTAGTTAAGTGATTTACTGAATGTTGGCGAAGCTCCGATCTGGTTGGATGTGCAGTACATCTCAGTGCATTTCTGCTGGTGTTTTGGGTGACCTTGTTTTGGAGAGATTTGTGGACTTACCAAGTTGGTCAACACATGTTGAAGATGAGAAGGAGCAGTGATAGAGTCCTGCAGGTGTGAGTGGGGATATGACTGAAATAGAGATGTGCTGTCAATTTACATGATTTCTGTTTACGTAGTACTGATCTGAGAATCTTGGACTCGTGGATTTCCAAAGAGAGAATGCAAGCTGTGATGAAGATGTATCACCTGGGGTCCCCTTTCATTTGCTGCTGTTTGTCTGGGCATGAAGTGGCTGGGGTGAACAAGTGCTGTTTTGTCTGCCTGTAGCTGAACTGTAGCTGTTTGCTGGGATCTCTCTCCTACAGGAAGTGTCAGGCTGCTCTGGCTGTTCCCACTGACAGCACCACGTGCCTTCAAATGCAGGAGAGAGAAGCATGAGAAAGGAAGGGTACACCGGGTCTGGTGGCTGATAGTGTTCCAAGTGCCTGCTTGAGCTGGGCTATTCCATCTGCTGGCAGGCTCCTGGCTGGCACCTGCCACCTTGGTGCAGTTGAAACTGAAACATGCTGCTTATATGAAAAATAAGCTTTTTTTCTTCTTTCTCCCAGACATGCCATATTGTGGCTTTAAAAGAGCTTAAAGGAAACCATCTAGAGACTTCTAAAAATGAGTGATTGTTTTTCAAAGCTTGCTAAAAATGCTGGTATGCAGGAAACCCTGTCAGGTTATTTTTCAGTAGCATGTACTTACATACCTGGTGTGAAATTAAAGTTTAAGCACTGCTTGTTTGGTGCTCTTGGATATGGAAACTTTCAGAAGGGGTTAGGTGCATAATCACATCAGCAGTTGTTGCCTCTTTTGTTCTCTTTTAATGCAGCTGCTAATGGATTCCGATTTTTTGTTGTTGTTGTTGGTTTTTTCTCTTAACAAAACATCAGTTAATGTGAGAATTAATATCTGATAATGGGGAGCAAGAAATCTTTGAATGTTAATGGTATTATGTGTGCTCTCTCTACCCTTTTATATTTGCATTCTAATAGGATTGGAATCTTTTAATGGCATAAAAAAATCTGTAAAGAGATCGAGTGTGGGTAAACCCTCAGTGATGCACTTTTGGATGAGAAATTTGGGTTGCTTATGCATTTCACTGTCAGTGTAACAACTGTGTTGATTGCAGAAGGGAAAATGCTTCAGTAGTTAGTGGGTTATGTCCTGAGATCCTGTTTCCTAAGCATAGAGTGAACTGCCTGAAGTCTTAAGTGACTGAAAAGTAAACAAAAATGTATTTAAAGTAATTAGATTTCAATTAAATATATTTCTGCGCTTATTTAAAATAATCGTTGATTTTCAGTGATTGATCACCACTAAAATGTTGATGTGCAATCAAATGTCTGTACATTAAATTTAACACTTTTTTGAAAGAGGAAAATGCATTATATGCATATTTATGCAATGATACTTAGCATACATTTATTCAGTCTTAATTTTTACATTTAGCTTAGGAAATGCTGAGTGACAGTTCTTATTTAGTAGACTATTAATTCCTTCTTCATGGCTTGTGTCAAGCTAGTTTTAGTAATTGAAGTTCAATTAAAGCTGCGGAGAACTAAAATGAGTTTTAGTTAAGAAAAAATGCGAAACATTCTGGATGTGTATTGGGAAGAGGTTTGAATTTAAAGCTGATATGTTGAACAGTAGCAGTTGGCAGATGATAGGCTGTGCAGCTGATAGAGTAGATGAGACCAGGAGAAATTTCTCAGGGTCTTGGAGTGAATGGAGCTCGGCTCTTGCATTCAGTTGTTTTTCAGAGGCTGTAAAAAAGTAAGACTAGAAAGTTTCCCTGCTTTGCAGTGATCAGATGATTTTTTGTTTTGAATGTGCTTTTTCTGGAGTTGACTTGCCTAGATAAACTGAAATTAGAATATACTCTTTGCCAAGAATTGCCATCTCCCTCTCTCAGGAGCTTGTCATTTTATCTCTTCAGAAAGCTCTAGTTCCATGAGGCTCTAAAAGCTCTGTGCTTTCCCCTCTGGTGAGTTTCCTTCAAATGTTGCTCAGGAACATGCTTCTTGTGAGCAGTTCTTTGGAGGGTAGGAATTGACTGTGGAATCCTCTTGGTTTTTTTAAGTCTAATTTGCATTACCTTACAGATGATGCAGTAGCCTACCTGTCTCATGCTTCCAAGTTGTGGTTGAAGTGTAGATGGGAAATTATTAGCATACAGTTACAGTCCTAGTGGAATGGGGTGGCATGTCCAAAGACTGATGCCTCAGATGAGTCAAGAAAAGCTGTAGAGTTTCTCGATAGAGGCTGAAAGCGCAGAATGAGAGAGGAGGCAAAATGGAGCAACATAGTAATTACTGTGATGGCTTTGGACTGGAGCCCAGGCTAGAGGATGGAGCTGCCCTCCTTGCCTCTTCCCTGTACTAAAGCCCTGAAGGCCAAGCGGTCAAGTACTAAGGGGTCATTAGTAGGCTACTGTCTATCAGGATCCAGCATACTTGGAAGCACAACTCTGCAAATTTCATTTTGATTCCAAACTGTGTGCTGTTCCCATGTAACTTAAGCCGCATGTATAGGAAAATGCAAAGAGCAAAAAAAAAAATCTTACCACAAATATGGTCAGAACTTCTGTTTAGAATATGTATCCCTTGTCACATTTTTTATAATGTCTTTGTGTTTCACTTGTGTTAGCCAAACTTGCTTGAAATTAATTCCAAGTTAAAATGTAGGAAAAAAATAAGTCTTTTATCTGCATACAATGCTCAGTTGGGTTTTGATATATCCCACGTAGTAGATATTTGGCAGATTTTACTTTGTCACATAATGTCTTTGAAGAGTAGTTGGATTTCTGTTGTTTTCTGTTTCTGAGCTTTTCTGAAATCCCTGAATCACCACACAAGGGATACGTGGCGGATGCAGTTCTCCTGAGCATTGACCTTCTGGGGCAGGCTGTCAGAAATGCCATTCTGGCCTTGGGTCGGTGTTACCATGGAGCTCCCAGTGAGAACAGCCAAAACTGAGCTTGGCCTTCGGGCACCAGGCTGCACCATCAGCCTGTGTGGTGCCCTGATTTAGCTTCTAGATTAAAGTACAACCTGGGAGAGAAAGGAGTGGCATTTTTTTGTCATAAACATCTCTCCCCAGATTGTGTCGAAGTGAATAGTGGACATCCTGGGGTTTTCCAGCTGTGGCTCCCATTCATCACTAATGGAGTGTATTGTGGTTTGCTTTGGGCTTTTTTTTGTATGTTTGTAGGTATGATTTTGGATTGGTTTCTTTCTTAAAGGCACACAGGTCTTTAAATCAGAAGTAAAGGTACTTTCAGGGACCCATGTGAAGACCAGTGTCAAGTTCTGCAGTGTGCGTGGGTGAATTACTAATAAAAAACGATTTAACTTACATTGGATGGAACCCCCTGAGACTTGATTTCAGCTAACAGTGAAAAAGCACTTTTAGTCTCTTGGACAGAAAATAATTTGACTGGAAGATAAGGATTCAAGGTAGAGTTAATATATTTGTTAACTTGTCTGGAATTTTTCTGTGTGGATTTTTTTACTCCCTTGGCTTTTCTAAAGCTTCAGAAGCCTCAAAGAGCAACATTATGAACGTGGGGCTTACGTGGAGGGGACTGAATGCTCAGTGTGGCATAGCCAGAGAAGAGCAGAAAGGCATTGGCATGCAACGACTGAGTCAGAGGAGCAGGAATGGCATTCTCATAATATGGTATTGGTTTCTTTTCCCACACTGGAAGAAAAATGTTAAAAAATCTTCCATAAATGTTGACAAAGCAGTGATTCAATGTTGTTAGCTTTTTCTAACAACTTAAACGTTCATGTATTTCAGACCTTCCGAATAATGGTGGATAACAAGGTGATGTGGCAGTGAGGAAGGCAAATGTGTTTCTCCTATGAATCCTTTCAAGTAGTAGCAGTAAAGCTGCAAAAACATGAATTCTTTGTTACAAGGTCTGGAAATAGCATGGATAGGTCAGGAAATAGCCATGATTACTTTTCTGGAGGTGCCTAAAATACTGAGCTGGTTATTTGCCTTCAGTTTTGATGACTCTTTATGATGTTCAAGATTTTGGAAAATGTAGGGCAACTGAAAAATTTCAGGGGAGTTTTCTATTAGCTGTAAGTATTTTGCGCCTTTCCCATTGTGTTGTTTATTAAGTAGTTTAGCTTGCTTTTGAAAGTGGAGCCTGGTATATCATTCACTTTGAGGGTTTTTATATAAAAGTGCTTTGCTTTATGAATACAATTTAATCATTTGTAATGAGGAGTGGAAAATGGATGAACAAGCTTCTCTCTGAAAAATCACATTTGAAATTTCTGAATAATGATCTGAATGGTCTGAAGTCATTTATTCCCAAGACATATCACTGTTTTGCAGAATATTCAAACTACTGTAATCAAAATTAAACTATGCCCTAAGCATGAAGATTATTTTTTTTCTGAAAAAGAAAGCTTTGGATCACATTAAACCAGTAATTCAGAGTGATAGGACTCTGTTAATTGAATTCTACATCTTGGCTAAATGTATTCTTCAGTGTTTTTTATTATCAAATAAAATTTTTTAGTTTAATGAGGGTAGGTAAGAAACGATGTTCAGTATATTGCAGTATATTCAGTACAACAAAAAAGTTCCCTTTGCTTTCAAGGTTTTTCTTGCAGAAAGTAATCTCCTTAAGAAATGTTAAGATAATTTTAATCATTGCTCAGATGTTAGACTTGCAGTCCACATTTTTATAGCTAAATGTTACACAAAACTTTGCATCAAGTAAATGTTCAACAGTGTTCTTAATAGGGTATTGAAATTCAGCGTAGAAATGAGGTTTGTGTCAAAATCCATCTAATGAGCAATTATAATATCACTTACAGAAAATATGCTTTGGTTTTACCTTTTGGATCCCGTCCTGTTGTGGAAGGACAAGGACGTTACTACTATTGTAATTTTTTGAGTGTTATTTTTTTCTTGTGCATTCTGTTTTAATAGGATGTGTTCATATATGAGTAACAGGGATCACTCCATGGGTGGAAGGGTATTTATGTGATGTCTTGTCTTGTCTGCTTGCAATCACATTCTTGTCCAAGGTGTGCATAACACATGTGTACATACATAGCTGCGACCAACTTTGCAAATATCATTTTGCTCAATTGAATTCTGAATTTTAATGCTCAGAAAACCTTAAAAAGATCTTTAATTTTACTGTGGATCTTGGACACAATGTCAACATTTAATTTGTTTACTAAGAAATTAAGAAACTTATCTATGCAATTAGGCTGTGGGCAGCTAATGTTGGGTAAAAAAAAATGACTGAAATTTATAATATGTAGATCATTCTTTTAAGGAGTATGATGAGCAAGGCAGCAGTACGATGTCTGTTATGAACTGATTGTTGAAATGAGTAATTCTTATTGAAGGGTTTTTTGTTATTGCCAGGGATGTGACTATCTCTAGAAATTTTACTTTTAGTTTCATTGTTTTCACAGTAATGGTGCATTACGGTGTCAAGTCAAAATAATTTTTTCTAGCCCTTCTGTTCTGGTAATTACTTTGGGAATACGTATTTGTGTTTGGAACCTTTGCACTGCTTCTAAAGTTCCTGAATATTTCACGATTTTGCCTGTTACTGATCTTCTGA
This sequence comes from Chamaea fasciata, assembly GCF_029207755.1. Taxonomy (NCBI): domain Eukaryota; kingdom Metazoa; phylum Chordata; class Aves; order Passeriformes; family Sylviidae; genus Chamaea; species Chamaea fasciata. The sequence continues at coordinate 13,950,840 of NW_027094093.1, read as the reverse complement.
GTGCATAACTTTTTAGGTTTCTTCTTCAGTTGCTGTAGTCTTCATAAACTGGCTTGTCTTTAAAAAAGAAAAAGAAAACACAATTCTTCTGTGAGTGGCAATGATGGACTTTGTAGTCATCTATTAATGAGTATGGTGAAACAATTCATGTGAACTAGCCAATTACTGAACGCATTCTGAGGAATTTGGTGATACTTCTGTTGCATTTCTTTTCAGTGTCTCTCCCCTGTCCTCATGTTCCGCTGTCTCAAATTTTATGCGTAAGAGCATTATGATGTTTAGGAGCTTTCTTTAGAGACATGATTGCTAGAGATCAAGGTCAGCTGACTTCTACTAGTGATGCATGTAGGGTCATGATACTTCTGCAAATGAGGTCACCATGTGAAAGGCAAAAAGTATTTATTTTCTAGTTTTTTCAAAGGCCTGTGCATACTTTATTTTAATGCACTAGAAAGTGCCTAGGAATACTGTGTATTGACAGAATTAATAACAAACTAGGAGAGACTGACATTAGTTTATCATTAGGGACAGACCTTTCCTCATCAAGGTGACAACCAGTTTTGTAAGCTTACTTTTGCCTTTCTAGAGCCTGACATATAAACTGTCAGAGACAGGGCAAATAATGCAGTCTCACTAAGCAAGGCATCCGTAGGAATAGGACTCTTGGCAGTTGTAAATACTGAAATGTTTTTCTGCACAGACAGAAACAGAGTGTGAGAACTGCATGACGTGTGGCAACATCCCAAGATTTATCAAGCCTGTCTGTACTAATGGAAGTTGTTGTGTGTGCTGTGCTGTACAGATGGTTTTACACTTTCTGATGGGTTTTACAATTCAAGCATTTTTTGTGCTGCTATTTTTTTTTCTACTTCCAAAGTTTCGTTGCCCCATACTGTAATGTCCTCTAAAAAGATCAAAGCTGTTTAAACCAAACAAGCAGCTAACTCGTGGGCTGTCATTGAGTAATTGGGGCTAAAGCAAAAACATATTTTTGCATACGATGCATATTGTCAGATCAATGAGAGAGAAAATAAGAAAGAGTGACTTGGTAGAATTTGTTCTAGGTTTGTCTCAGGTTTGCATCTAAGAAGGCTAAATACACACTGAGGACAGTAGCCAAGGGAAGCAATTCCATCTGTTTGGCACTTGTGAGGCCACAGCTGGACTGTTTTATTTAGTTTCAGTCTCCTTTGGTGCACAAAAGACGCTGACATATTTGAAGCCAGCTCAGCACAGGATCACCAGCAAGATCAGGGAGTGAACACGAGACTTGGAGAGAAAGGGTAAGTGTACTTCGTAGGATAAGAGAGAGTGTAGAGTAGACTACATCCTACCTTCTTGAAAGTCCACAGTGACAAAAGAAGAGGTAATGGACATTAAATGGTCACGAGGAAGATTCTGTTAAGATATAAGAGACTTTTTTTGCACTACAAGGGTGGTCAAGCAGTGAAACAGTGAAATACTGAAATATTCATCCTTGGAGATGCACAGGTCAACCAAAGTCAACTTTAAGTTTGAGCCAAGTGCCAGTATTACCCTACTTTGAGTGCAAGAGTGGACCAGTGACTTCCAGAGATTCCTTCCAACCTAAATTGTTCTGTGGGCCCGCATTAAAATGGAATCTGGAAAATAGAAGAAGGTTGAAGTGCTCAATACAAACTGCTTTTTAACATCATAAATCATTGTCTAGACTATGGAGAGCGATGCATATTCCTAAAAATACCAGTTATGCCCTCTGGTCTTAGTTGAAGTGATATGTCTCTTCACCACAGTTTACTTTGGTTTGAATTTCTGAAGGTGTTCACATGCCTATATAATCCAAAGTTTATTTGAAGCCAGCTGAGGACTTTGATCTGGAAAGGTGTGAGAAGAGGTCAATGCTGGAGGAGTCTGCTGAATGCCAGGCAAGGAGCCTGCTGAAAGTCGGGGTGGGAATGCCTGTGCCACTGCAGGAACTGGGAGCAGCTTGAGCTCTCCTCGTTTGGCTTTCCACACCCTGCCTCAATTGACCTTGCGTGGCTTGGAGTATCCAGAGTTACTGTGGGTTTTCTCTCAACAAAGATGATTGTTCTGTCAGGTGGGGTTTGTGTTGTTGTGTAACTAAGCAGTTAATTTAGCGTTGAAGTAGTAAAATTTATATTATGAAGTTGGTATAATTCGTATTATGAGAGTGAACATTCGTTGCTGCTTACTCACAATACAGTAACTAAGATGTCACTTTCATTTCTAAGTATAGACTTATTTCATGGCACAGTAAATTTTTCCTTTTCAATGACTGATTCCAATAAGTGCATTTGACAAGCATGGTTCTAGTAAATAATGCAGTCTTTGGTATTAATTATCTACGTTTTTATAGTGCCATTTTAAATGAACTCTCCAAAATTAGTTCATCTGCTGTAAAGTCCATATAGGTGAAAGTACTCAGTTTCAAGTTAAGCAGAGAGGAAATAATCAGTCTTGCATTCCACAGTCCTTCTTCAATTTGTTTTTTTCACTTGGATAGAGGAAGAATAAAAGCAAAGGGCATTTGTTATCTAGCAAAACTCAGAAGCTATTTCACATGAAAACATAATGAGTGTGACAGGCTACAAATAGCATTGAACATGAATCTTTTACAGAAGAAAGGAGAAATGTCCTTTGGTATATTTACTTCAATCAACCCTAATAAGGCTTGTTTTATGTGTTTTATGCATCCGCCATCATAATTATAAATCCTTGACATTTTAGCACTAGCATTTATGTCTGCCAGGGAAGCTACCCAAAGTCAAACCTCAAGGAATGTCTGTATTGTACTATGGATCTCCATAACAGCTCTCAAGTAGTTACTAAGTGGCTTAAAAAATTACATCTCAGTCATGCTTGAAGGGCTCATCAAACTTTGACACAAATATCAACGTTAAGTACCCAATCAGCTGCATTGTTTGAAGTACAGTCACGTGTGCCCGTGGAGGAATAGGTTGGACAGGAAGAAGAATTATAGAAGGGCTTATCAATCAGGTAATGGTTTGGTTTTTTTTTTTCATGACCTTTCAAAAATTCCCTTCCTCCTGAAATAGCTGGGTCTTGAGCTGGCAGCTGCTAGGCATGCTGCTTCTTTTCCTATTTAATATTTTTGTCGTCTTGGAAACTTTTCAGAGCAGAGGCTACCAGTGTTTGTATTTGTGTAGTAGGATCTTGTTGGCTGCTTTTGGACAGCAAAAAAGTCTGAATAACAAGGATAGGAAAAGTGTCAGGTGGTCTTTGGAAGACACTTGGGTGTATGTCGTTTTGGCATGTAGGTAAACAAGATGAGCTAATCACCATAGCTTTCATGTAATATATCTGTAATTTGTTTTCATGTGTAGGTGTGAAGGAAGGCTTGCCATATGGTGTGTATATTGGTATTTTTCCTTGACAGCCTTTATTTTAAGTTTAAGGAATTCCAAGGCATACTATTGTGCAAGAATACCATTTCAAACACTCATCAGTATATACCAGAAGAATACCTTGAAAGAATATTGAAGAAAGGTTGTAGAGCTCCAGGAAAGTTTGAAATTGAAAAATTAAATAATGCTTTCATCCATTTTGAGATACCCTAATTACCTTAGTTCTGTGTTGCACTGTTACCAGGCTTTCATCTTTTAACCATTTGAACAGGATTCTTTCATAAGTAATATATAAAATCTAATTTTACATTAATTCGTTTGTGGAATTCTCGAGCAACTTTCACTGTGTCTTTGTGATTACTTCTTCTTTATTTGGTTCAACATGTGGTACACTTTACTCTCAGTCTTCTTGCCTCAATGTAAAGTCTTCTTGTCCCCTTGTGGATGTAAGTTAAAAGTAGAAGTCATTGAAGTTCTGATTTTTAAAATTATTTTTAAATGTTATTTTGAACATTGCTGTGTTCTGGTATCAGTGTGTCACATACAGAGACAGTGTGCATTTTTGTATCTCTTTGTTACGTATGTGTAGGCATAAACGCAAGATTAGTCCTACAGATCCCAAATTGAGGGACCAGAGAACAAGGTAATGTGGTCCTGTGGTGAACATCAGTTTCTGCTGTAGCTTAAGCCATCTCTTCTCCTTATGCCATGAAGCTCAATGAAATAGTCACTGAGCTTTTCATTCACTCCTCCTGACAGCTCTTTGTTAAAATTCAGGTGCTTTCCGTGAAAAGTCTTTTACTAATGAACACAAAAAAGGGAGGAATTTTTAGCCACATTATTTTATGAGCAGCTGAGAACCGCCTTCACAGGAGCACTGGCCATCAGAAGTAAAGATATGGTTAAAAAAAAAAAATCTTTTTTTCCTAAATGGGCATTTGGAATCATGGACAGAGAGTATTTGAACAGGTAACAAACATGTCTGGAATAAATCCACAATTTTACTGCCTCCAGTTGTCCCTAAGTGAAACAAGAATCTAGGTAAAGTGAATGTGGAAAAAAAATTAAAAGGAAAAATTTCCATCCAACTTGAATGAAGAATTTAATGGAAGTTGAGCATTTAATTGCTTTTTGTGTTTTTGAGTATATAATTTCAGCTGTTGAAAATTGCATCTTTTCAACCATGTACCAATGCTAGCCTATGACTGAGAACTTCTCTTAGTGATTTTATCCTGACAGTAATTGAAAGCTGATTAATTTAATTGCAAACAAGCTTGTATTTTCCCATTTCTTCCTTAGTACTTCATGTAAATGCCTGGTGTTTGGGGTCAGATGGGAAGTAGTGATGTCTATTTTCTAATTTAGTACAGAAAAGCTAGTAAAATATACAGGTTTTAACCTTATTAACCATAATCTAGTTGTCAAAAGTGTAGTTTGAAGAGAAATAATTATGAAACCTTTTATTTAAAATGGTGTATAGGGCAGTGTAAAATCAGCTGTTTCTGACTCAACAAACAAGTGCCTTAAATCGCTGTTTGTTCAAAGGTGAGGATGTTTTTCTTTAGAATTCTGAAACTCCATGAAGTTATGTTTAAGATTAATTAGCAATGACTGAAAAAAACCTGTTGCAGTATGAATTTGGAAGGATTTCTTTAGCTGCCTCTTGTCTCTCCCCAAGCCCAGGGAGGCACGGCTGCAGCGTCTGCCCTTCGCTGCATCTTAATCCAATGAGCGTGTTGGGGAATGGAGTCACATAACTTGTACGTAATCTTGTTTTACTTTCCTGCAAGCTTTGCAGCTGAAATATCAGTAAAGTATTAGAAGAACTGTGCCATAGGGCAACATACCCTATGGAATATGGAAGTTAAAAGTTCGCTGTATCACAGTGCCTTGTAATAAGGTACCACCAAAAATGCAAATAAAATAGAAGTGTTTGTTATTGTTGCCTTGTGTTGTGACTATGTCAGTATTGATAGAGAGAGTTCAGTAATCAAAAATGAAGGATAAGTACTAAATTTTGATAATTTATTGATTTTTCTATGTAACTAGTAGGATTTAATAGATATTGGAAGAACAATAATAATGGTTGTGGAACCATTTCACCTATACAGAAATGCATATATATCTTTCACAGTAAACATTCATGTTCTTTAAACAACCTTTAAAAAAGCAATGCCTGACTACGGCAAGTGTACAAAATTGTAAAAATTGCTCAATTGAAAAATGTCAGTGGTAATATTTTGATGTGTTAAGAAGCCCCAGTCAGCTGACCCACTGAATTGTCAATATTTGTAAATATTGAACTGGTAAAGAATTAACTAGTGTTGCAAGGTCTGGTGTTGTTTTATTGATATGTTTGTGGGGATTTCTTAATGCATCCTGAAATTCTTTTCAATCAGAAGATTTTGGCAGTCTGTTCCAATTAAAGAATTTTCCGTACTGGAAATGAGAAGTCAGTTATGAGAATTATTTTTGAGTAGTTTATTCACAAAACCTTATTTGTATTAATTCCCTTTGAAAGGCTGAAGCAGATATTTATAATACTTTGATTGATTAGCAGTGTATTTGTGTTAGAATTGCTACTGATAAGATGCTGCTGCAACTATGGTCCTGAGGAGTTCTCTCCCAAATAAACATTTTAGAAAATAAAAGGCTGTTTATTTCACTGGAGAGGAAAGGCATCACATCTTTGCTACCTCCACAGGCAGTACTGTAGCAACTCCTTTCCACACTGTCAAAAATGGGAGTTCAGATCATGTTACTTAATTACTGGTGTGTTCCATAGTGCAAAGAAGTAGATTTTCCTTGTTTTTTAATCTGTCAAAATAGTGCCTGGGTGTAGACTAAGGAACTGTGGATTTCTCTCGGAAGTCACTCACAGAATGTCAGCAGTAGGAGGCTTCCTATTTTCAGAGGCGGGTGTTGTGCCTATGCGGTCTGGCTCAGGTGGAATCTTCTTCCAGCTGTTTGCCAGGCCAGGCTGTATTGCAGGTGTTGGCTTGCAGCTGTGTCCTGTCTGCTCAGGCTCGGAGTGTGGAAATAGAGTGCTGGTGTGGGTACAGTTGGGAAGGGGCGTAGTGTTGTCATCTCTTCTCGTGCCTCTGCTGCAGGAGGTGGGAGGAGAGGAGCCAGCGTGTCTCCATGTGCTGAACCTTCTTGACTAGTGACCAGGAGTGGCAAGTGCATCAAGGGGCAGAGCTGACAGAAGCATGGAATCACTTGTCTGTAATTCTGCCATATAAGGAGAAGACCTGGGGGCTCTATCCGCCGTGATTTCTGCCCCTCACCCTTCCTGAACCCAGCTCATTTCTGAGCAGGTGTTGAGGAAGGCATTTGACTGGTAACCTCAGCTCCTGGGCAGTGTCACCCAGTGCTACGGAAGGTGCTTTAGGGACCCTTGGTAACATGAGGATATTGTCCTTGCAGTCAAAACTTTATTTTAACCTGGGCCCCTCTGTAGGTGGGATGGGCACCACTGATGCCCTTGGCCTCGTGCGGGGCAGCGCCTCTGAATGCAGGACTCCCTCAGCCCTCAGTGGCAGAGCCTGCCCACCCGTGTCCCTGCACGGAGGGGTCGTTCAAAAGGACCTGTGGGGACGTGGTCACCCACCCTGGGGAAGTGGCAGGTGACCATGGTGAGGAGCAGGCTTGCTGGGAATGCAGGGAAATGGTTGCGCGGTGGCCACGACGCGGTTGGCCTCTGGGGGCCGGCAGGTAGGTAAGGTGCCCACCACGTCTGGCAGCATTAGGAGTCTGTGAACTGACTTGCCTGTTAAAATAATTCTGTATTTTTATTTCTGCACAAGGTTCATTTGAGCTTTAGAGGACTAAGGAAAGGTGTGGTGCTTTGAAACCACAGTATGTGATAGTACATGGCTGCTGCCCTAGTCTCTGCCTGTGAACAGTAGAAAATACTTGCAGAAAGCACATAGAAGTAGAGTAATTATAGCATCGGTTTGTGCTGGTTTGCCCTTCTGGTTTGTACTACTACATATTTTGGAGGTTTCTGAGACTGAGGTAGTGCTTGAATTTACCTATTTAACTGTTCTTCCTGGTGTTTTCCATGACTTTGTCTGATTTTTTTTTTTAACCAGTTCCTACTTTTCACCTCTGCAACATCCCGAGGCAATAAGTGTAGAATGCCCCAAAGTAATACAGCATTTAATAAGGTTTCTGTAGTGTGAAACCAAGGGGAAATTCAGCTTCATTTGGTTGAGGAATTCAGTTGTTCCCATCAAATCACAACTGAGTTCCATTTATTCCATTCTACATTGTGGATGCTCAAATGAACTTTGTATCCTGCTATTACCTAAGTGCTTTCAGTGCCACAGTCCTACACAATCTCCAATTTCCTCTTCATTAGTAAAGCCTCTTTTGCAGAAATTAAATTTCCACAGCGAAAGTGAGACTGAGAAAGCAAACCTTTTGGTGTACAGTGGTGGTGGAACTCACTGAATCAGGATGAGCTGCCATAATAGCAGGAACATGAATAGTGATTTTAGAAACAAATAAAAGATACAATAAGATGGGGGTTTGATTTGTTTCTTGGTACTGGAGAAAATTGCTGTGATCTGTTCATATCTGGATCTCAGTCAGCCTTTTCGGCTATATGTAATTTTGGAACATAACGAATGCAGTGTGAACACTTGGGTACTTCACATGTTGTGCAGGAATAAACTACAAAGAGGGTTGTCCTTGTTGTTGGAGTGAATCTTTTCTGTATGCTTTGGACAAGTAAAAAACAAATTGTGTGTTGTAAAAACTTAGTTGTGTGGCCATGGAAAGGAAACAGGCTCCACATGGAAAAAGCGCAAGTTTTCTACCTAATTATTTAAAGGGTTTTGTGTGTCTCTGAAATGTGCCTTGGTGAATATGAGCTGACACATTTCTAGCAACCAAATTATAAATGAGTGGAAGACCTGAAAATGTCAGTTTCTTCCTTTTAGAAGCACTTCAGGATTTTTCTTTCCTTTTCCTTCATACATTCATTTCTTCCCTTGGGCAAATGAGTTTGTTTAAACGTTTGTTTCAGTATGCTGTTTTTCATAGGATATAATTGTTGACACTTCTTGGAAGTGTCAGAGGAGATTTGATGTACTAATATTTTTATAAGAGAGGGCATATGCATACCTTAAAATAACACCGAGAGAGAGGAAAAGTAGTAAATCAATCCTTTAAATTTGTTTCTGTGTATATCTTGATGTCGCCTAACCAGTTGAGTGTGTTGTATTTTTCAAGATTAGCTGGGAAAACAGTAGGATAATCTGAAGGAGTTCAGAAAAAGTAAAATAAATTAGCACCTTAGGCAAAGTGTTTGCCATTTAAATGGCACAAGAACTATGTCATGTCAGGTGATGGGGTAGGTAAAACACTTGAACTGCTGCTTTTACCTCCTCTGCTTTTGGAGAGGACTCTGGAGTGCCAAGTGTCCCAGAGTTGAAAATATCATGTCTTCTATTCCATTTTAATCGTATTTTGGTTTGTTTTCCCAGGTTTGTCTTGTAACCTGCTTAACTGTTTTCCTGGAACTTTAATACAATTTACACCCAGCCACATGTGTATGAGTCACTTCTTGATGAGGCTGCATAACCACTGTCTGATCACTTTAAATTAATAGAGACCAAAAGGACGATCTTTGTGAAAGTCCCGGTTAACAGAGGCAAATTGGCTTTTTTTTTTTTTTCTGGTGGTTTTTTTATCATTTTCATGGCCACGTTGGCATGACCTTAGACAGCAGACTTTGGAGCCTTCCCATGTGACTGGAGTGGTGTAAGAGCCAGTGACTGAGCGACAGTTTTCAGAAACGTGTACCCGGTTCAGGCTTTCAGGGCAGGATGGGAAGAAGGGACAGATAGGTGGTGGGTAGAGAAGTGCTGGGTGTATGTGTGCTGTGCTGGACCAAGCAACTTTTATCCTTAGAGAGAGACAGATTGGACAGCTAGAGAGGCCTCATGCTCTGTCATTGGGCTGGATGGATCTTGTCCTTGGAATATAGTTATTATGTTCTTACAAATAAAACAGGCATCTGCTCCCTCAGTGCAGCTTCTGTGGTTGTGTTACCTTTGTGCAGCATGTCACTCAGTAGCACTAAAATTTTTTAGACTTAATTACACCCTCTACCCCCAAGAATTAAATGCTGTTCTGTGTTTTTAAACATGCTCATCCCTAAGTGTTTTGTAATAATGTAAAATGCTCACTAATGGTAGCATACTAACTCTGAGAACTGTGTGTCAGCACAGGGCAGTGCTGAAGCATATACTTAAGTCATATTGAAGTCAATATATCTAAACACAAATATCTGTGCTTTCTGGAATCTATGTGTTTGTTGTTAGTTGTTCTGAAATAAGATCATTACTTTTGTACTTTAAAGGAAGTATAAGTTTTGGTGGTTTTTTTTTTAAGGAGTGAAGTTTGGAAATACTTTAAATATACAAAATACAAACTACATTATCTTTTGTTTTGATAGCTGATTGCCATTTATGACGAACAAGAAACTCCCCGTAAGACTGATGGCACCAATGGGAATTTGACAGACAGAAATAGCCCAGACTCCTTTGAGGCGGAGGTCGCAACTCAGCTGGCTGCCTTTCAGCCCATTGGTGAGATTGAAGTGACTCCTTCTGCCCTAAAACTGGGTATGTATATCTTGCATGTTTTTTTCTTTCATTTTTCTTTTTCTGTGTATGTCTGTAATCTGATTTTATATATTTAAGGTTTATATTTTTTTTTAGCATCCCACTGTTTGCCTTGTAGCTCAGTGAGGGGCCTGGAGGGGATGCCATGTGGGCAGTGTCTGAGGTCACTTGGTCTGTTCAGCCTGGAAAAGGGGAGGCTGAGGGAGACCTCATTGTGGTCTGAAGCTTCTTTGTGAGGGGACATGGAGGGCCAGGCACTGATCTCTCTGGTGGTCAGTGACAAGACCCGAGGGAATGACATAAAGCTGAGTCAGGGAAAGTTTAAGTTGAATATTAGAAAATGGTTCTCCAACCAGAGGGTGGTTGGGAACTTCAATAAGTTCCCCAGCACCACGCCTGGCAGAGTTCAAGAAGCATTTAGACAACTCTCTTTGGCACACAGTGTGACTCTTGGGAATGTCCTGTGCTGGGCCAGCAATTGCTGACTATCCATCATAGTGTTCTGAGAGCACATAAGATGAAACCTTTGCTAAGTATTTTCAAATTTCACAGTCATTGAAAAAAAAAACCAGCCCAGCTTTTTGCTTTTTTTTTTTTTTTTTTTTTTTTTTTTGAGGATCCTGGGCTCAGTGAGTGTAAAACTGCTGTGTGCAAGTACTTTTACTGGTTGTCTGAGTGTCCTGTTTTGGGTGTGGGAGGTGGGAAGAGGGATATGGTGGTTGCAAACCATTCAGCTCTTTGCCTTTGAAGACGTTGCACAACTGGGCCCGTTTGCCTTTCTGGCTTTCAAGTGAGCAGACTGTGATTAGGAAAGACTGCTGCTTAGTTCCCTCTTACATCACAGGGTACTGCATGAACTGCTGCAGCTCTGGTGCCCTGTGTTGTTTGAGTGTTCTTGGACAGTCAGAAGTTCAGGCTGGTTTCCAGTTATAAACAGCTGGAGTCTTGTATGTTGCACACAAAGCAGTTTGAAAAACTTTCTTGGATTGAGAGTAGGCTATCACCTAAGTACTGGATACAGAAGCTTTCAAAACCAGATTGAAGGTGGATGCTGTGACTGTCTGCCTGTAAAGCAAATGAATAATGCTCAGGTGAGGCTGCTCTGCATCCTGTCAGTGCCCGTTGCCCAGCTCCCTGCGTGTTCCTGAGGGCTGCTGGACGTCTCCAAATGCTGTGCCATAAAATCTGAGTGTAAACAGCTGGGGGAAGGGTAGAAGTACCATCTCTAGTTGTGCTACTCTCATGGAGTAGTCTGATTACAACTTGAGAAATGGAATGTTCACTTGTCTATTTTAATTACATTTTTAAAGGAAAAGGCTAATTAATTAAAGCAGTGAGGTAAAATAAAATTTCAACTGAAGTTCACTGGATGAAGCTGTGTAACTTCTAACTGAAGTCTGTGCTCGTTTTTATGCCTGTTGTAGAAAATTCTAAAATTCAAGCTGCATGAGAATTTTTAGAGTAAAATTTGTGTTAATGGATTGTGTCTGGTTTATTTCAATATTCTAAAGCAGAAAAATCTTTTTCTGTGTTTAATTACACACAGGAATTTCTCATCACTAAAAATCTTGAGGCAAGACATGACTTATTGACATAACTTGTATGTATTTGTCTGTGCTTTTTGGTATGCATGAGGTAAAGAATAGCTCGTAGGTCAAGGTGCACTGGTTAAAAGTTTTGCCACTTCATTTATTGCATATTTTTAAATTGCGCTGTTACCACATTTTAGCTTGTTTCAGAAAGTAGAGATTGTTCTTCAAATACCTCTGAGCACTATTTAAAAAAAAAGTGGTTTGTCTTGAGTACTGTTGTTAAGTAAGTTGAGAGTTGGAGAGAGTACTTCAACTTCAGACAATTTTATGTAAAGCAGTTAGGTGCTCAAGCTTCTGAGCTAATCAGTAAGCTACCACATAGTTAATGTCCGAGTACCTATGAAATCCTACTGTAGAGCACAAAGGAGATGAAATATAATGTGGAAAGAAACCGTCAGGGTTCTGTTTTGTTTTCAGTGCAATACTATATATTTGAAGTTAAAATGGTGCTTGCTTCTTAAAAGAGGAGATCATAAATGTAGTGGGTTTGTCTCATCAGTTCCGTTTCAGACTGGTTTATTTTACAGGGTAAGTGAAAGATTTTCTACCTGTAAGTCCTGTAACTTAGTTTGTACTCTGAAATGTACCGGTTTTCTCTTCTGGATTTTACATCATGGTTTACAAATCTTTGGACTTAATTTTTGCCTTTGTCTTTCATGTACAAGTTCCTGGTCCTTAAATTATGTGGCTGTTTCCATTAAGAGGCAAATTGAAAAGTAAATGAAGAAATAGAAAGACAATTTGGTTGCATCAATATCATTGATGCATGAACCACAGTAGTCTGGCTTCCTGTCTAATTATTGAATTGACTCCCACTTGCTAGCAGAAATAAATAATATTAATTTATAAAGCTGTTCTTATTTTGGGAGCAAGGATATGATTGAATATAAATGTAGGAAGAAAGTGTTGCTTTCCACGGTAGAGCTGTGCTTCAAGAACTGTCATGTACTTACCTTTCCAAATATTTTTCCAGAATGCTTTTAGGAGGGAAATGCAGGGAGTTCATGGTTATATGAATTGTCAGATTGTGGAACAATATTGCCTGTTAATTTCTGTTGGATTTTTTAATATTTTATGAAATCAGATCCATGGTTTTATGTAGAAACAATGTCTGGCTAATGATCTGCTTATGAAATACTTAGTGCGTGGTGCTTAATAATCACGTGAAACTAAACACTGCCCTTGTCAGATGTGTGAGAATTGCCACTGGCTTAAAACATTTCTGTCTTTTATAAATTGTATGTGTGACCTAGTTAGGTTAATTGTTTATTATACCAAATCTTAAACCCCTTCCTGTTTAGATAGTGATGGCAATAATTTTACTTTTTGATATTTTTATTGTACGGTAACTTCTTTGAGGGTGTTTTTGTGTTTGTTAGTCTAGAATACTGATCAGCTTGACTGTTTGAAATGATAGATTTTTCATGATGTAGTTGGTTACCCTTTACTTTTACCTTTATCATCTGTAACTCTGAAAGTGAGCCAGAATAAAAACAGTCTTATATTTGACTCGAAAACTAAAATAACCTTATATTTTACATTGCTTTCATATTTTGGCAAAATTTTAGAGCAAAAAAGTAAGCTTAATTTACTTGATATCAAATTACTTTCTCAGTATGTATCTCCTTAAAACAGTTCAGGAAATTATTCAGCTATTTGTTTTCTTTTCCCTGAAATAAACACTGCTCTAGTTTTAAAGCTAACTCTGTTCCCCAACAGGTGCAATTGTGGGTTCTTATATTTAATTTAAGAAAAATGCAGGAAGATTTCAAGAGTTTGTGGACACAGTATCTTCTGTGTCCATAAAATGAGGTGAGGTGCAAACAGATTTAAGTGCCTCCCTCCCTGCCCCACATCACTGGATTATCAGGTGCTGTTGCTGGCAGTGTCTTTTAATAGTGAAAAAGCAAAAATACCAATTTGACAGAATCTGTGCTCAGGTAAAGAAAACATTTCATGCTACAATACAAATGGTATGAAGCACCTGCTAAGATATATGACAAAATTTAGTGAAGCACACAACTGTTTAATGTGTTCAGGCAGCTGTTTAAAATAGGAAAGAAATTGATCTACTGATTTTGTTATTTCTGTGGGTACAAGAGCATTGAGACAGTTGCTAAGATGGCAGCAGAGCTTGTCTTGTATTACTGTTTCTTGTGAGCAGAATTACCCAGAGTACAATAATGATGTGGCCATGACAACAGTTTTCAAAGAATGATACAGGCAACTAAATGCTGGAATAGCTGATGTACGTTTGAAAAATGTATTTGAGGTAAACTTCAACATCTCTAACCCCAAATACCATTGCAAATTCTTCACTGCCTTTTTTTTGTACCGTATTTCCTAATTATAAACCTGTGTTTAGACAAAACCCTTCAATGAACAGTGAAATCACAGTGTGTTGAATACTTTGTAGCTGCATGACTTCAGCCCATGACGAGTGTAAGGTAATACACGTCCCAGGGAAAGAGATTATGGCCCTCATAAACCATCTTCTAATTTTCTGTGCATCTATAAGCGTGCCAGTAGTGCTTCTGTTTTCCTTTTGCACCTCATAGTTTACTGTTGTTTTCTACTGTTTTTCCCCACATGGTAGGTCATGGAACAGGAAGGGGGGAGTTATTTTCATTATGTCAATTTGTTTTTCCTTTTCAGTCCATATGGGCAGGAAGGAGAGAGCACTAATTTATTTATGGAGGATCCGTGCTGTGGACAAGTCACTCCGAGTTGGAAATGCCTTCATGACTGGCTCAGTGTTTTGTTTGCTTCATTTGGTAAATGGTGGTCGAGTACACACAAAATTAGTTGTTGCTTTTGTCTTGCTCATCTCCTTGGTGTTAAGTAGTCAGGAAGACAGGCAGTATTCAAAAATACTTTTTGCTTTTTAATACTAAAGTATGAAAAAAGTAAGGTCTGAAATGGGCATCTCCATGATTTTTTCTTTTGGTCAGTTGTTTTTTTTATTCTTTTTCCCTTTATTTGGGAATTGGTTTGAGGAGTCCTGAAGCTGTTTTCTGAGTACAGTCTGGAAGCAGAGACAATTAGATTACTTTGTTGGGTATTTCTTAATCGATTGATACCTTTACTAGGGTAAGTTAGTAACTTCATTTAAAGTTGAGATTAGATAAAGAAATAATTCCTTGTAACAGTTATTGATAATGGATTAAAAAATACTCTTGTAAACTGCAGTAGATAACTCCTCCCCTTGCAAGCTTTCGCTGTTGAATAGAGTAGTGTCTTGGTTTTCCTGTTGAAAGGTCTTACTTCAGTATTTCAAATTTTGCACGACTGTTTTATAGCAAATCTCTGAGATTTTCTCCTTTTATGTGTACATGTCTGCACATCTGATCAGTGTTCTAGGCAAGTGGAAGACTTAGGTGCAAATAATGGTTGGAATGGCTGATTACAGTCTCCTAAAATAAGCTTACAAATGGTAATGGTAGTTAGAGTTAAAACTAAATGCAGGCACTTGTGCTTTTGAGCAGTTAGTTCTTTTGATTCTGAACATTTAATGTAGTTTCTTCTCAGTGAACATTTTTTTGTCCCTGAAAACAGATTTCTGGGAATGCTTCAGTCCTCAGAAGGGCTAGTTAGTACCGAATAATAAGAGTAGTAGCCTAGAAGGTTTTCATTTTCCATTTTTGATGCAGTTGGTGGTGTTCTGGCCATGGTTTTTTTGACATTTGGGAAAGGTTACTTTGCACTCTTACAGAATTGCCTTGAAGGTGCTTCAGACAGAGAATATACTCAATTAGCTTAATGTATTCCTGTGGTTTGGGGAGTTTCTCTAGTTTAAATTCTGCTTCATGGGTTTGTTTAGAACACTTACTTTGATTTGCCCTTTGTGTTTGGGTTGCTGAGTTAGTCAGCAGAGGTGCTTTCATTGGCAGTGTCTTAGTTTGAAGTTTAAGAGAATTGAAGGGAAGGTTTCTTCCAGGAATTTTTGGAAGTTTCTGCCCTGATAGGCCTGACAAAGATTAAATTGTTATCTCCAGGGTACAGATGTTGACAAATTTCTGTGTAACTTCAGAGCTCAGAAAGAATTTCTTTTCTTTCTCATCCTCTTTGAAGTGGAAGCATTGTAGTAGGCTTGGGGGCACTTTAAACAACATATATTTGATTAGTCCTCTTTCAAGTTTGAGTTGAGATACTACAGATATGCAGACTGTGTTTTTAAATACAGAGGAAATGACATTATTATGTATTTTTAAAATCTGTGGAAACATACAATGTGAAACTATTAATCTGATAAACCAAATCAAATTGCTAATGCCTTATGTATAGCATACAAGAGTAAGTAGGAAAGACACATTTTCTTGCATGAAAGCCATCCTTTTCTTCCTAATCTTGCAACATCAGTTTATTGGCTGAGCATTCTGATGTTTGTCAGTACGTGGAGTGTATTGCATTCAGGTAACAATTCTCTCCTCTAAGATTCTGGAAAAACGAACATTCTGAAATTGGTACATTTCAAAAGAAATGCATTGTGGAAGAACATGCTGTTTTCTGTGGTTTGAGGGAATACTGCTGATTTCCTTTAGGAAATATGGCTGTATTCTCTTTCACTGCACTGGGGAGCTCCTCTCATAGTAATGATATCAAGTGTTGTTCTCTGCTATTTGCCATAGGTGTTGAGAGGATGGCGCTGTACTTGATAGATTTTTCTCCTCTGTGGCATCCAGTGTAATCTGCTTTAAAAGAATTGTGATGATGAATTCAAGTCTACTTGCATTTCTAAAACAAATGGTTTCTGTTCTCAGGGAAGCTAAAGGTTTGAAGATAACTTTTCATTTCAGTCAGAGGGAAAGTCCGGTATATTTTGACCTCATGACTTAAGCTTGGTCTTATTTAGTTGTCCTTGATTCATAGAAATGAGTTTTGCTTTATCTTTGTATTGCAGCAGAAGAATACAGTAATGGTTTCTGTACAGATGTGGATAAAATTTCCATGTGTTTTTCTGTCTTTGAGCTGCCTGTTTACAAAACAAGCCAGTATTTCCTTCCTTTCACTGTCCTCAGGAACTTAGTGCTAGGGTAGGTAATAAATTTATGTGCATAGATACCAAAGTATCTCTTCTCTTTTTAATAGCCCTTCTGTCTCTGATTTCCCCAAAGATTGTTCCTCATCAATTATTCTGCCTGACTCTATTCCCTTTGCACTTGGTTTAATATGCCTTACTTTGGAGTAAGAGGGGTATCTTCATGAAAATATGTTAACTAGAGAGAAAAAATATTTTTCCATCGCAAGTTAGACACTCTTCTTGAGTAGCTCTCTAGCTGGGATGTTGATTTCCAGCCTCTTATTGCCATGGGGAAGGTTTTGGGGAAGGTAATGAATGGGACTTAAAATGATGGAATAAATTCCATTATAAAAATCAGTGGTACTTTTTGACACACTTTGTTTGATGTCAGTGCTTTTACTCAGATTTTGTCTGTTTTGTGGATTTTGTGACGTTGCTGGTTTTGTTGATATTTTTGTATTATGATGCATAGCTGGTTTTAGGGTAGTATCTTTTAAAAAGGAAAGGACCAACCCACTTAGCTAAGTATTTGCAGCTGAGGGTTTTGAAAGGCTGTAGTATGAATCATACTTCAAAACCCTGGTGCAGTCTCTGTCAGTACCCTCTAGTGTTGAGTAAGACGGGAGAGTGTGTCTGTTTATAATTCTCTACAGTACTTGTGGTATATTAACTCTGAGGCAATATGGCAAAATGTGTATTTCAGGTAAAAAATGAGCCTGCTAAGCCTGGCTGATTGATAGTTTGAAATTGTTCAAGTTAAAACAATTGGGACTTCAGCTAAAGGTCTCAAGGTACTAGATCAATAAGAAGTTATTATTCAATTTCCTCACCATGTAAAAACTCAAACATAACTGTTGTTCAACAAGTTGCAAAGCAAAACAACCCTATGCTCATTTTCTTATGAAGCTTTCAACTAAACCATAAAATTTGATGTAACACACTAAAAAGTGATGAATTATAATAGGATTAGACAAATTCACAGGATGTGGCTCATCAGTGTCTTGAAATATGGTTGTCTAGATGCCACACAGATTTGGAAATATTTCAAAGGTTATTTTTTGCAAACTGGTAGGATACAACACTCTTAGACTTTCTCCCTGAGTCTTTGCTACCACTGTTAGATTCAGGATACTGGGTGAGGTAGACCCAGTATAGCTCCTCTTATGTTCTTACTCCTTGCAACCTCACAGAAAGTTTCAGGTTCAGGAGGTTTCACTATTTTAAATTGAAAATTGTCAGGAACAAGATTTGAAATCTAAGATTAAGCCTTGTTTACCATGACCAGAATAGAAAATAATAACATCTGCAAGAGTAAGACATCTCTTTCTATGGAAACATCGAAACAGAAAAGGTTCTTAAATTAAATCAGATATGTAAAACACCGGTCATACTTAATTGTTACAGAAATGTGTGCTAATGCTGTGATTTGTGATCATTCTTTAAAATACAATTAAAATACTCAAAAAAATTACTTTGCAACTCCAGTACAGCAATAAAATTCTGCCAAAGTGATATTCAAGCTGTACAGTTTAGCTGCCAAAGTTTTGAAGAAAATTAAATCATTGAACCGTGGAAAAGTGACTGCATAAGCACCTGTAACTGATGTTAGCTGAAGTGCTAAACCAGCTTTTGGCAGCATGGCCTCTTTTGCAGGTGCACAGAATATTTTCTTTGTGTCAGTTTATTCAACTAGTACAGTTCATTAAGTGTTTCATTTGAAGTTGAGAAATGGGCTGGGAATTGAAATAGAAGAAATACCTATTTTCACCTTTCAATCTGTGAATAAAAATAAGGTGTGTGAGACTAAGATCTATTAGTTTTAAAATCTTATAGGATATATTACCCTAAAATGATTTATTTAAATTCAGTAACTACGGGTAATATGCTGCTTAAAACCCCAGTGTGTTTTATAAGATGAATACTTCTTGCTGTGTTCAGCAAGTTGGATGACTAAGACAGCTTGTGGTTTAAGTATATCTAGAGTTCAGTTTCTTTTGACATCTGAATGCCACTGGAAGGATATTAAGCTTAAAAAAATAACCAACCAAAGCAGAAACCCAAACAAAACCCCCAAACCTTAATCCCCCCCCAAAAACCAATCAAAATCAAAGCACCCCCCCCCCCCCCGTGTATATGTGTGTAGGAAAATTCTAATGTAGCACAACATTTTTTCTTCCCAAAGTAATAATTGAAAACCATAAGATGTTTGAAGTGGCTGTAACTTTTAATCTTGTGTCTAAAGACATAAACTGTAGGATGTACATCAGTCCGGAGTTGCATATTTTGCTTGAGTTTGAGTTGGAGGGGAAAGAAAGAAAAAAAAAATCACAGCTGCCTGTTGTGAGCTGATTATCCTTGCTCCAGGATTCTGTTGTAGCTCCTTCCCCTCTATCCAGACTCTTCCATGTGTGGTACCCATAGCCAGGATCCTTTGGAGCAGAGTCATGGCATTCCCTGGACTCCAGTAAGTGTGGGTGCTCTCTGTGCCTGATGAAGGGCTGAAAATAGGAGCAATGTGTTGATAGAGGTGAGAAGATCCTGTATTACTCTGTATCTGGCATGTGTTGGGACATTAAGTGCAAGAAAAGAATATCTGGTTAAGATCAAAACTCAAGCCCTGTCCTTCTGGAAGCTCTTTTGAGAAAAACGTTTAAATGGGAAGAAAGTACCAGCATTATCCATCCTCTGTAGATGGATATATCCTAGTGCTTTGAGAAATTATTAACTTCTTAGTGTATGGATGTGGATTTTGGTCCTGAAAACAGGATTTTTATGATTGAAATCATGTGTGTAGGTGATTCTTACATGTTAGTCTTTGAAACTACAAAAGCTGTAAATATAAATGTTCCATAGTCGTTTCATTAGGCCCTGTTAGCACCAAAGAAATTCCATTCTGGTCATAAAAACTGAGAGGACAGTTCTTGTGCTTCATAACTGAAACTCGACTTAATACATCATAGCACATGCAACCAGAGAAAAGATTTTTTTTGAAATAACTGGCACTGGAAAATATCACCCCAAAACAGTATCTGTTTAAAGCCATTCCTACAAGTTTTACTTGTAGGCCATTGCTTTTTTATTTTACTTTGTAAGAAAAATTACACCTCATTTGGAGGGAGAGGGAAGTACTTTGTGCTGGGTCAATGTGTAAAAGACAGCTCTTGCTGTAACTGGCTTCTCACCTGTTTGTAGATTAAAGTCAATTGTCTTAACTGTTATACCATCCTAGTTCATTAATCTTCTATCCATGGGAATTTAAGAAGTGCACTGTGCACTTTGGGGGGAAGCACAGCTGTAGATTTGAAATTGTATTGATAGTATTTGTATGTTCTACCCCGTGATGGTACTGAAATTGCAGTAGCATCACAAGGTAGAGCATACAAGCCTCTGTCAGCTCCATTTGAAGTACGTGGCAGAACCATTCCATGATGCATCAGGTGGTGGTATGCAATATATCTGAGGGTGACCAAATTTACACACACTGATTGCTCTCAAAAAGTGCCGACAGGAAGAATGGTCTGTATGCCTGTCAAAGTGAAAAATTGTCTGATAAAAAGGAGAAAAATAGGCACATATATTAATCATTTATGTATTTAAATATAAATTAAAAGCTTGCTTGTAACCTTGTTTCCAGGGCCTGACCTATTTCATGACAAGACCAGTTTAAAAGAAGTTTTGACTTCTCGATAGTTGTTTGTTTTGTGTCTGTTCAGAGCTCTTCTAGCCAAGAATTGTCCATGCAGAAGTGCAATTTTACAGTTGTGTGTGTATATATACAGTATTTAGGTATTGGGTTTCAGCTGACTTGAAATATTGTGATTTAGTCAGAAGGAGCTCTGAAAAAATATTTGGAGGCACCTACAGGTAAGAAAATAATTTGTCTGTCTGTCCAGGCAGGGGTAATTTAGAAGCAAGCAGCAGAATAATTGTCATTGGTATGGCCTTCTGCAGCTGATAGTTTGATACACGCTTGATGGACAGCTCTTTTCTCATCATAGTCAGCATTTTTATATTCAGGAGCAGAATTTTAAATTATGACTTTAACTGCCTAGGTGATTTATTGTAAATCTCTTTCTGCTCACTTACATTATTCTGTCCCAGTGTATCTTTAGTTCTGCTCTAGGATAATTCTTCCCTGCTACCTAGAAAAATGAACCAACCAACCAACCTAAGAGAATATTAGTTGTCAGTGATGCAGTAGCACAACAATACACCTGTGCTTGTGTTTCCTGTGTTCCTTGGTTTGTCAGCTTACCTTAAAGTCATCTGAGAGTGTTTGTATCCAAAGCATTGCTGAAATCGATTTTTATTACATGATTTGACTGCATTCTAGATAGCTCAGCCTGCCAAAAATTCTCATGGGTAATAAAGTCTGTTTGTCTTCAGCATTTTTTGGCAACCTACAACCTAAATCTCAAAGAATAAAGGGATTTCAGACTGGAGATGGACTGTGCTTTCCTGAGCAAATAGGTGTTAGTGCAATTGAGTGAAATTAAGGAAGGATAGGAATACTGGTTTTGTGACATTGGTCAAATGGAGTGGTACTCAACAGTCTAAATGTAGGCCTGAACGGATGCCAGAACTCAGTGCCTGGAAACGCTGCAGAGCTTAGTGGGACCCCAGCAGGGGCAGCTTGAGCTCCAAAGTTCCCCTGACCATTTTCAGGTCCTGGAATCCAGACCTTGCATTGTTTACCTGCAGTTGCACAGTATTCTTGAACACATCACTCCTAGTTTGTCAGGCCCCTCCTGACCTCAGACGCTGATTTTTGAACTGCCAGAGGGCTTCAGTAAGGCAGAGCACACCCCTGGTCATGGTATGTGTTAATGTCTGCGTACAGCTTTTCGGTGAAATTTAAATAACTAGCAAAACAAAGACAATCAGGTTACATCTGGTATGGAGATGCTTCTTCTGCCATTGTGTTGATGAAAGTTTTCACTTTTTAATTGTACACAAATGGCAGAAATCTCTCTTCTGGCTTTTTTTTTTCTTCCCTAATGCAACCAATTTAAATCTAAGTGTGGTTTCTACCATATGCTTGTTTCAACCATATTTGCAGTTTAAAAAATATTTCCAAAACATAAGAGTTCAGGGAAAATACACTGTTAACCATGAGTCTGTGTAGATACTAATTTTTGAGGGTGATGCTAGCAAAAAGAAGAGATTGTTCTATATTGGTTGAAAATAAGTGATAGACTTTAAGCAAGGAAAACTACGGGACTTTATCCTCATCAGCTTTGTCTAAGAGTATGAGTTGTGAATAAGGCTGACACTTGGAAGGGGCTGTGGTACCGTAATAAATGGTACTCTGCAGATTTTTAAAGAATGGGATGTAGACCCTGAAGTGATTGAGGTTAAAGGCTGTCATTATGAGAAAAAGTTTTGGACATGTGTTTCAGTTTTTGTTGTCTGCGAACTCCTGATGCAGTGCTGCAAGATGAGGATAACTGTTTTTTAAAACTGAGTTCCCAAGTTTAATGTACAAAGTGCTACTCTGGCACAAAATAGTAGTGCTTATTAAAAAATGTGTTTCTATGATCAACTTGGTATGCAGGAAGGAGTTTCTCTCTCTCTCATCACTCAGGGAAAGATGGATTTTGTGTTTGAACTTACATTGGTTGTTATAAATGTTCAGCACAAATGTAAGAGCGTGAGTAGAATAACGTGGAAACACAGCATGACTAAAGGAAAGCTGTAAGGAAAAAGGCAGCATTCCGTTTCCTGACAGAAGAAAACGATGACAGCATCTCCTAAGAAGATGCGTGTAATTTTCTACAGCACGTCTGTAATAAATGGTATCGCTGATGGTTTTTCAGTTCATTTTGTTCATGGCTGAGGAAGATGGGGATGAATGAATTCAAGGTATGTATGGATGGTGGACGTGGTCCAGCTCCTGAGTCAGGTTGGGTCTGGGGTAGGAGATGCGGGGAGGTTTCTCTTTGGGAATGCAAGGGAGCGTGCTTGCTTTCAGGAGACCTGACTGTACGATGCAGAGGAGGTGGGGAAAGGCTGGAAAAAGAAAGGAGCCTGTGGGAGATGCAGCGAGCGGCTGGAACATGTTCTTATGGCAGGGAACAGCCCGAGCCGCAGAGGAGATGAGGGGAGATGGAGCAGAGTTTGTTAGCTCAGGGGGCTGCTGAGAATTGCTGTCTCATGGAAGGGAATAAGGGATTCTCCTGCAAAGAAGGAGCAGTACAGCTTCTTCTCACTCTTTCATCCAGTCGTCCTCTTTGCTGTGGGTTTTCTCCTATTAATAAGCACATTTTGGTTCTGTTTATCTTTGGCTAATAACAGGTTTATTTTGTATTTTTGTGGTGTGCACATGTAAAACAATAAGGGCCAGAGGGACTGTTTAGTATAATCTTAGCTAAAGACAACAGCTGACTTGTTTACAGAGATGTTATGACGTGTAATATTTCTGTACAAGAAATTATGTTACATGTCTGTAAATACGTTTAAAAAATGAAGAAAACAGACTCTGGTTTTCTCTTCAAGAAAAAAATTATCTGTAAGGCCCTAAAATTTACAACATACTGTGAGAAAAGAGAAAACATTGTATATAATAGCCAAAACGTCCAGTTGTTTTTCTGCAAGAAGGGAAGCATTCCAGATGAGCACCATAAATTTCATTGCTTCATGGCAATAAGAAAAAATTTGCAGGAATAAAAAGAAAGAAAATAGCTGCAAGGCCATCTTCCCAGACTGGAGAAGGTATTCTCTATAATCCTGTTGTTCCTGCAGACTTTTGTTTCAAAGTTTAGACAGTTGTAAATTTTCTTTCAGTTTCTTTGGAAAACACTGGCAAAAAGCAAGTGAAAGGAGGTCTTCAGAACTGAGGATGAGGACTGTGGTAAGAAACATCTTGAAGCAGTCAATACAGAGAGGAGACAGAAGTGCTAAAGTGGTGTGGTACAGGAGACCTTTCACCTGCTGTGTAGCTGCTGGAAGGCCCCGGAACAAACAGGGGTCTTGTCTCCCAGGAGTCACAGGGTTGGGAGCCTTCGTCTTTCTCTCAGCCAGAGGAATGAAGAAGAACTGAGGAATTGGTTGTAGAAGACAGCTCAAAAAAGAAGGAGAAATCTAGTTTCAGAGTGTTGGCTTTGGGAGAGGATAAGCTTGCTCTTAAATTATCTTTTTATGTGGGGTCACTCATCCCCCTCCCTTCCCATCTTTGACTTCTTAAGTTGACTGTGGGGAATTTTTTGTACCCTCTTGGAGTTACTGTGGATTTCTCACCCTTGGAAAAGAGGAAAGGGGTTGGGATGATGGCTTTGAAGAATGTAAGGAACAGTATGCTCATTGAGTTGGGCAAGTTCTACAAATAAAAGTACTAGTGCAAAGGGTTTTCAATAGTTTCTCTGTATTGTTCATGTTTATGTCAAAAGGAGTTGGAGACTAAATTGTGTTGAATCACACAAAAATGTTTCAGCATCTGTTTTCAAACTGTTGTATTGAAGAGAGACAAAAAATTGGATACAGGCCACCAGAAACTTTAGTCATACACAGAAAATTTATTTTAAGCTATAAGAAGGGAGTAACTTGTATTTAGCTTTTATACACCCTCTAAACAAATATGCCTGAAGAACCAAATTTCCCTTCAGCTTCATGTGAAGAACAAGAATATTTGGGTGGTTTGTTTTGACCTATTGACGCTTTTGGAAAATCAAACAAAATTTGGTGGTCAATCCCTTTCTACCCAACCTCCTTGTAATAACGTGCATAGCTCTTGGCACAAAGATGATCATCATTTGGCAGAAAAACCAATACTCACCTTCTGATGTTTAAGCATTCCCTTAATACCGGGACACAAATTTAAGTCTTACTTCTGCTTTTCCTACTGGTTTCCTGCAGAAGTGAGCATGGAAGGGATTACCTGCATATAAAAACTTGCTCACCATGAGGAAGGGTTAAGAGCATTAGGTTCTCTGTTTGCCACTCATCAGGTGCTGGTATTTATTCCAGCTGTATTGACAAAGTTGTGCTGAAAGTGAATGTGGTAGAGTCACTCCAGCTTTGTTAGCATCTAACAAGAAAACTTGTTATGTTCGAACTTCCTTTACAGATCTAATAATTATGGCTGCCATCAGCCCCAACCACTGTAACTGGTAGTATAACTGACAGCTATAATCTTAATTTCACTCACTTGATGGTACCTGTGGTCACAGATACATGCAACTAGTCATTTGTTTTTCTGAGGAGGTGCCTTTTTCTCCTGTTTGTCAGCAGTTCTTACCTAATTTAGGTAGCTCATGGGTGGAGGTCTGTTACATCAGTGCGTAAAAAGGTTGTCATTTCTTTAGCTAAGTAAATGCGAAATGGTACAACCCTATCAAATCTAGTAATTTAATAGATGAATATTGCCACAGATAAGCTTATATTTAAGTGCTGCAGACTTCTCTTATTTAACCACATGAAGCTTTCCCTTGTGCTAATTTAGCATCCCTGAACCTTTGAATTCAATTTTGTCTCACAGGCACACCGCTTCTGGTACGGAGGAGCAGTGATCCGGCTTTGGGCGCACCTGCTGACTTCCCAAGTGCTTCTCATCCCAGTGACCACGGTCTCAAGCATGTTGTGGCAGTAGGTGTCACGTAACTCACCTTTTCCTTAGGACCTAAACTTTTCTTATCTGTTGGTATATGGTAGTTTTATAAGCTATGTATGTATTCGGATCTATAACAAAATGCATCATACTTATTTTCTGTAAAATAGAAAATTTTCATCTGGAAAAATAGTTATTTTAGATGATGCATTCAATTAACAATGGTCCTGGAGGTTTTTTTAATAAGAGATTTACATAAAGCTCAATGGTGTCATAAGGCATTGGAGTATGAACTGAACTTTCAGCAGTTTTTTATTTGCTCAGTATTGTCCAGTTTACCATTGCTTCTTTGGTCTCAAGCATTTTTTCACTTCTCTTGTTTTCTAATGGCATTTCTGTCATTTTTGGTACCCTGCTACTATCCTGCATGGTCTCTTCTTTATCTCACTTTTCTGTTTTATCTGACTCTTCCCTTTTGAGGACAAATTTGTTTTCAATAGATTATTACCAAGTTCCATTGCAAAGCCACAATTAGTGAAAATGCAATAACTCTTAATCATGTGTTTTTGCAGACTGTCTTTAATCTTCTTAAAGTGATGCTGTCTTAGTCACACTTGGGCCACATGTTCTACCTCGCTGTTTTAAGACCTGAAGCTTTGTGTGTGGGGAAAGTGTTCCTACATTACTTATAAACCAAAGAAATTCTTTAGAATCTCTGAATGTCAGCTGGGACACATAAGTGTCTCGAGCAGAATAAAGCTATTCTTTAGTGTTTGCCTAGAAAGCTCTGGTGGGTCTAGTTCTATTCTTCTTTAGACCACATGAATGCTGGCTTCAATGATGCTGCTGCTTTCATTTGCTTGTAATATTTATGCCTTTTCCCTTTTAGATTCTCTATACTATGTTGCAATTCACTCCCTATCCCCAGCTGTGCAAAACAGTCTATTGCTGGTTTATCCAAAACAAAAGCACACTCAGAAGCCCAGAGTCCTTGTGTGGTGCAGGAGGGATGTTGCAGACTAGATCACAACTAGTTTAGAGCAAGGTTTTACAAATGGCTGTGTTGGCACATTAGGGAGCTGGGGGAGAGTGCTGGGGTTCAGTGGCACATGCTGGAGGTGGGAACCTTTCAGCTGAAGGTGTAATTAAGACCAAACTTCCAGTTAAGTTCATGTGAATAAAGGAAGTAAATACACAGTCAGTTGACTTGCATGCAAATGATGTTCTGTGAGTCTCACTCTAACACTGTAATTCTGAAGGCCAACACAGGATTTTAGTTGACTGCTCTTTGTTTTTCTTTGCATGGTCAAATGCATGTGCATCTAAGTATTTTGTCTGCACCTTATTTTACATGGGCTTCTATTATTTGCTAAGTGGTGCATTTTTAAATCTCAGTGACTGTCCAAGTACATTATGATGTTACAAGGGGCTGAACTTTGTCAAAGTTCTGCATCATTTGTCAGACCTGTTTGAGTTGAGAGGTTTTTCTTGATGTTTGTTGCAAGCATTTACATATTAATGAAATACTGAGTCTGATAAATTAAAGTACAAAGAAGAATTCTTTGTTAACAGTGCAGATCTTACAGTCTTGGCAAAGCTGAGAAACATATGAAGTGAGTATGTCAGTATGTAATGCTGATCCCTGGTATTTTATAACCATGAAAATGGCAAAAAAAAAGGTGGAAAAATAACTGAAATCTGTTTCATTCCAGGGTGTGTTTTGAATGCTTTATAGACCATCAAGAAGGAAAAAATAGCATTTTGTTGAGTTGGGTTTTTTAATGTAATTTTAGTGGTGACAAGTGCATTTTATGCCATTACATGAGGATTGCAGTAATACTTGGAGGTTAAAACCTCACCATGCTTCACTGACTTGCATTAGTACAAAAGAGTCCTCTAGGCCTAAAGGAATTTTCTGTGCTGGAATACAGAGCATCCCTCTGTCAGCTGTAGGGGTGACAGTCAAGGCTGGACAAGTAACAGGGGCGGAGAAGGACTTTTTTTTAATATATCATTTTAAGTGGAGGAGGGGGAGGCCCAGAAATTTGAAAGTTGTGGTTTGGTGTTATTCTGTGTTCTTTTTGTGAAAGCAAAAATCTATTACAGCAAAATACGTTATACTAACTCTTATTTTCTCAACAGTACCATTTCTAAAACTCTCATCATCAATCATACTGAAATATGCTTTGGCATAATGTTCTGGGAAACACAGAAAGCTTAAATAACATAGGTTAAATTAGGTACAGATTGTTTTAAAACATGCAGAAAAATCAATATCTGACAAATGGAAAAACATGGCAGAAATAACTGAATACTGCATTCTGAAAACAGCTATAGTCTTTCAAGTGTTAAAGTACTATTTAGAAAAAATTCATTTGTTTTCTACATTGCTGCTGAAAATTTAAAACTAATACTGAATTTCCTTTGCCACAAACCAGACTTTTTTCGCAATAAACTGCTTCCTTTAGTCACATGTAAGTTAGAAAACCCAGAACTATTACTAGATGAAACGTTCTTCAGTGCATGTAGTGAAAATTAAGTCTCTGTACTTATGCCACAATTCTTAGGCATTATTTTGTAATTGAAACTGACTTTCATAATTAGCTGAGCTGTTTTGGCACTTCTGGCATTTTGGAGTTTGGTACATGTAGAACTGGCAGTGGGCTCTGTGTAGCAACACCCATATGCTGCCTTACACTGGTGCACCAATGCTTCAGCAGATTTTTGAGAGGTGACTACCATGGGATTCTCTGAAGACAACGCTGATTTACCTCCTGGAAAGTGCATTTCAGTTGTACAATGAGTAATGCATGAAATAGGACAGCAAATATGCGGGAATTTTGTTATCCCATTCAGGTGAACTGGTTGAACATGACAAACCATTTGAGCTGTTCACAGTATTTGTGGCATCGAGCAGAGCATGTGTTCTGTTTTTCAGATGTTGTCCCATTTATTCAAAGGAAGATCTAATTTTTTAATGCTATATGATGATTACAAAAATAACAAAACCTTTTCTGAGTGACCAGGTAGTTTAAGGAGAATTTGAGCTATTCTTTCCTATTTTGTCGCACACATCTTAGCTGTAGTTTTAGCCCCAATTAACAAAATACTTCTAGATCAATCAAAAACTGATAGTGAAGTCCAGCATCTGTTCCCTCAGACTGGAAGTCATTTAACAGATGGTACAAAATTTGAGTTTCTTTTTTCATCCAAACCTCTCTTTTCTTATTGTGATAGCTGCCACTGAAAAATTTAGAGACAGTAATCAGGGAAAAATAGGGGTAACACATATCAGAATTTGTTCTTTGTTTGTATTGAAGAAAAAGTATTTGTTAATGATTTTTTTACTTTATTAAAGCTACTCTTTAGCTCTTCTGCTTAGTTAGGATCACAGACCCCTGGCCAGGCTTTCGAGAATGAAAACTTCCTTTCCTAGGTATCCAGAGAGGACTTCAGGGATACAGAATTAGTTTAATGTACTTATGCACACCTGTGGGTTGGGCAGAGAAGCGATTGAGAACAGCCCTGCGGAGAAGGACTGCAGGGGTGATGGCTGATGAAAAACTCAGCGTGTGCCAGCAAGGTGCCCTTGAAGCCCTGAAAGTCACCTGAACCCTGGGCTGCAAAAAAAACTGTGACCAGGAGGTTGAGGGAGGGGATTCTGCCTCCCTACTCCATTCTGGTGAGACCCCACCTGGAGTGCTGCATCCAGCCATGGGGTCTCCAGTACAGGAAAGACATGGATCTGTTGGAGTGAGTCCAGAGGAAGGGGCCATGAAGTTAGTAAGGAGCTTAGAGCACCTCCCCTGTGAATACAGGCTGAGAAGGTTGGGGCTGTTCAGCTTGGAGAAGAGAAGGTTTTGTGGAGACCTCATAGAAATATCTGAAGGGGCCTGCAAGGAAACTGGAGAGGGACTCTTCATCAGGAACTGTAGTGACAGGACAAGTTATTAACGTGTGCAGACTGTGAGGGGAAATTTAGGTCATATATGAGGAAGAAATTCTTTATGGTGAGGGTGGTGAGTCACTGGCATAGGTTGCCCAGAGAAACGGTGAATGCCCATCCCTGGCTGTGTTCAAGGCCAGGTTGGATGGGTTCAGAGCATCCTGGTGTAGTGAAAGGTGTCCCTGCCTATATCAGGGGCGTAGGGACTAGGTGATCTTTATGGCCCCTTCCCACTCAAGCCATTCTAGGAATTTGTTCTACTTCTCTGAAAAGTTCTGTGTCCATAGCTTTGCTCTGGCAAAGGCCAAGAGCTGGTCCAGCTGCCTTCGGGCTGCAGATGGGCTGGCCTCACAAAGTGGGTTTAGCAATGGGCATGTAGTCTTCATCTGGGGATCTCCTCTGAGGCCATGGAGTGGGATTGACATGGTTGAAGCCTTCCAGAAGAAACAAGAGTTCTTGGGGTACTTAACAGTTGCTCAACACTTGTCCCCAGTTTACTGAGCAGAGCTGCAGTTTTGGATTTTCTTCACCAACTCAGAAGTTCCTGACTGGATTCTTCTGCACAACATGGTAGGGATGAGATGCAGCAAGGCAGAAAGTCTGAACTGTGTGGCTCTGTTGGTTTGGTGTTAAGGAGCAGAAAACATTTTTCTGCTTCTGCTAAGTCCAGTTGATTCAGTTAGTAATTGCTAATGTATAGTTATAATATCTGAACTTTTGTTTCTGGAGCTGTTACTTCTGTTTCTCTTTTGCCCGGGGGCAGATTTCTTCTATCATCATAAGACTTGATTTGTCATGAGTTTTAGGCAGAGGATTGTGATCCTGTTTTTACATTAATTCTCGTGGGACTAGGGTTTCACCCCCTCTTGTTAACTTGCTGATTGTTATTGTATGCTATTTTCTGCATGACTTTCTTTTATAGTTACATGTTTTCTGGACAAATACTTAGGTTATCTTGGAGTTAATCAATAGGACTGGCAGATTAAATTGTATTTATCCATTTTTAAAGATACAATGAGATCCTGGATCAATTGAGGAGCTCCAGTGGCTCAATACAGTTTCAATTTTTGCCTAGATATGACTTGAAATTGACTGTATTTTATGCATTGTGGACATGTAATTTGCAATTTTGAATAAGGTTGAAATATAATTAGAACATTTTTATGTTTCAAGCTCTTGTTAAAAAGGGTCAAAACCTCCTCTGGTTCTTCTGGCTGTTAATTGTGCTTGTGGTGTATTAGCCTTCCTGATTAGCAGCCTGCGGATTAGCATAATGTCCACATGTGTAAGGATGCAGCTTCATGATTTGTTCCATTTCTATATGAGATATATATACATACGTAAGCATAAAGATACACTACAGATTTGGCTATGAGATAATCAGTAGTTCTTACAAAATGTGTGAGTATTTTAGGAAAAAAAAACACCCCAGAAATATTAGTTAATTTAATCATGCTATTTAAAAGTAGGGCAGGGCAGAAAAGGTCTTTCTTGGCACAGTGGCAGAATAATTCCATAGAGTTTATAACTTGATTCAGCAGATTTCTGCTAAGACTTGATCGGAGAGACTGCATTGCTGTGAGGGTTGTACTGTCTGTCTGATTTTGGAAGATAGAACTTTTGTCCAGTATGTTTACTGGATGAAGTCAGATAGTTTTACTTTTGGGTTCTTTTGTATGTGTTAGAATTTCAATATGAAATTCTCCCACAGTTATGTGGTAGAATGACACAACACTGGGTTGGAAGAGACCCTTAAAAGTCACCTGGTTTCATCTCTCCTACCGTAAGCATGAACATTTTCCACTAGATCAGGTTGCTCAGAGCCCCATCCAGCCTGACCTTGAATGTTTCCAGTGGCAGGGCATCTCCCACCTCTCCAGGCAGGCTTTTTCAGTGTTTTGTTACCTGCTTTGTAAAAACACCTTTCTTTTACCTAGCCTAAATCTACGCTCTCTTAGTTTAAAACCATTATCTACCCCTTGTCCTATAACATCAGGCTCTACTAAAAAGTCTGTCCCCTTCTTTCTTATAGGTCCTCTTTAAGTGTTGCAGAAGTGGACTCCGAGCAGGAAACCAGATATTGGTAGAAACACAGTAATTTTTTAGGAGCTAGCAGTGCTGGTGCACTTGTAAAGCTTTAAATCCATGCTTGTTGGCGTATAATAATCAGACATCAAAGTAAATTTGGAAGTAGATCTTGGATATTACCATGTGTGTTGGAGGGTAAAGGCAGGACTGCCTCCCTGATGTGGTGTGGTCTCAGGCTGTCATTCAGAATAGCAAGATTTTTAAAATCTGCAAGGCATTTACTTTTTTCTGTTAAAATTTTTTCTATCAATTATTTAACTCTTGCTCTTGAAATACTGCAGTGTGGAACTGAACAGAAGATCTGGGGAGATTTAAAAGGATTTTCTGTCATTCAGCTGGGAAGTTCCAAACAGTTGGAATATTTTAAAAGGGAATTCTGATGTGGGTGAATCCATTTATGAAGCAACTACTGTGTGTCTGTTTACGCTGTGAAACATATATAGAACACTTCTAATCAGCGCAGGAGCTTGTCAGTGTATTGCTTTTGATGTCTGATTAGATGATCATAGGGACATCTGCAGTGAGTTAGTTTTGAAGTTGTTGGTGTGAGCACTGCAGGAACCAGAGCTGTGTGGCACTCTTACACCATGAAAACTGCTGCTCTTAAGGAACGTATTATAAATCCAACTATGCAGCGAGCTGAGGGCTGTCGAAATAACAAAAGCCATTCCTTCTCAATTCTCTCCGCTGCCTTCCAGCCCTGCACTGCTTCTTTCCCCCTTCGTGTACTGTGTGCCGTGGCATTCTGTGTCAAAAAGAAATTATTTTATATTGTAGAGGAAAAACTAAAATATGTAAATTAAATATTAGTCAGAATACTAAATTGTTCATCTGAAAAAGGACAGAAATGCCCTGTGGTAATTTCTTCTTTTGAGGGTGCAAAGGCAGTGTATGTGTGTGGA
Source organism: Chamaea fasciata (assembly GCF_029207755.1). NCBI lineage: Eukaryota > Metazoa > Chordata > Aves > Passeriformes > Sylviidae > Chamaea > Chamaea fasciata. The sequence goes on along the minus strand of NW_027094093.1, from coordinate 13,918,750 downwards.
GAAGTGCCCTTTGTGTTCCTTGCACAGTCTGTGTGTCAGAAAAATTGTATTGTTTTACCTGTATTGTTTAAAATGAGCAGTGGGTGTAATTTACATATTTTTATTTCAGCAGGATAAGTAGACTTTTTGTGATTTATTGTAATAGGAGCTAATAATGAATGTGCTGTGATGTTAATATAGTATATAAATTATCAGTAAAAATGGTTTAATCAGTGGAAGTTGTTACTCATTGTTAACAGGTTGTTTCCAATGTGAGGAGTACTGGTATTTTACTGACTATTCATTAAAGAAAGTATCTCTAATGAAAATCATCATCAAAGCTCTTCATCGTTCTTATGTTATTAGGGGAGTAGGGTTTTTTTCCTCTTTAAAATGAATTTTGGGCCTTGGCTGTGATTTTGAAAATACCGTATTGTTTATACGCTTTCCTGCCTTGTCCTCTGCCGTATGCAGTCAGGTAGATAAGATTGTAGGTGATCCAAGATGGCCAAGAGACTGAAACACTTTGTTTTTCTATGTGGCCTGTCTTACAGGGTATGTGGAAAAATTAAAGGGTGGAAATAAGAACTATTGACAAAAAAAGGGAAAAAAGGTCATGCTGTCAGTGCTGTTGACACATATTCATCTCTATAGCTACATCTTTGGGGTCCTACAAAATACTGTCATTCCATCTGGAACAGCTTTTAGCAGGCAGCTTATGCAACAGGCTCATGGTGCTGAAATTGGAGTGAAACATTAGCAAGTTACTTCCATGTCTGACAGTCAAAAATGGAAGATGACAGTCAACATGGCTCATGCATATAATTTACTGTCAAGCTCTAGAAACATTTAGCTAAAATAAAATAGGTTCAGTCAGGGTCCTACTGAAATGCCTTCTGCTAACTTTTCCCATAAATGTAGCAATCTAATGGACAACTAGGAATAATGACAGAGATCTTTGATACTTACCTAGACACAAGTGTTTCTGTGACATTAGGAAAAAACTAATTTTGGATTTTTTAATATGTCACCTTGCAGTGCACTGTCGTATGAAGTTCTACTCTTGTTTGGGTAATATTTGTGTTTCTCTGAAAGTTAGATGTGTGGCTTTGTTTCTCTTACAGGATTGACGGTTATTCACACTCTAAGGAGACGGAAAATTTTCTTTTTGTTTTTGGAGTTTTCTTTCGTTTTTGTTCTGTTTCATTCTGTTAGGTGAGGCCTCTTTGCCACTAAACTACCCAACTTGTTGGAGACGCTTTATTCTGGGGATTTGTTCTTCTACATAACTGGTGTCTCAGCTAATCTGGATTTACAGGTTTTTGAGCTGTAATAATAATATAGGTCTCTTTGAAACTTGCACATTCCATTGGATTTTTTTTTATGGCAGCATGATTTTACTCCATGCCTATGAAACAGTTTCTGACATTGGCAACTGAAATGAAGGGAGGAATATTTTAGTGCTTCTGTATACTGTGTGCTTTTGCTGTTGCAGGTGTTCTGACACGTTGGAGTCAGAAATAATAAACTAAGACCAGTGTGAATATGGATGAAAATAGTAAGGGTGAGTCAGTGAGCTTCAGGGTTTTGAACAAATACCCCACCCTTGATTTTTGTCAGCAATTGCAATGTTTGTTTCTGGCCTCTAATGTGACCTTTTCTTATAATATCAGCAGTATAGCTTCTCTGAAATAACTTTAAATAAATAAAATTAAGAGATAAACACTGTAGTAAATATTCAAATCTTCAGTTAAAAGGAAGTGATAGACTGTAGAATAACTGTTGATGCAAGAGCAAATTGTTGTCACTATTTCTCTGTACTGTGAGGGATAATAGTTTGTGAGACAGCCTGGTGTTCAACGATGGTCATACCTGTGGTCTCACTTGGCACAGTTGTTCTTGAGATGTATTCAGATCCTAAGAACCACATTTACCAGTTCAAAGTGTTACACATTCCGAGCAGTATCATAAGGGGAAAAAAAATGCCCCCCAGAGAGGCATTATAGGAACAGTTGTTCCTGTAAGATTTTTGTTGGGGTTTTTTTCTGAACAAATTGAGTAGTGGCTTGTGCCTTTTTTAAAAATTAATTGTCTTCTTTAAAGTACTAGTAACAATAAATTTTGCCTTTAATTCATCTTGAACATCTTTGAAGAACAGAAAGATACTGCTAAGATTAGAGATTACCATGTTAGTGATAACAAAGCTATCCTTGAGTTTACAAAACACTGAACCTGATAATTGCTTAATGCCTGGCTGTGATTTGCTGCCTTTTTACCTTTCATTGTCTACTTTGTGTGTAGTTGTCACTTTCAAAAGGCTGTTTTGAGAGGCATGTTGATAACTTTATTATATTAATGTCATCAGTTACACAAACACTGATATTTACAGGTAAAGTTGGTTCATTAGAACCAGATGCATGCACTCACAACTAATTTTTTTTTTTAAATTATGTTGGCAGTAGGCCAAAAGATTATAAGACTTTTGGGAAATTAATCTGCTGCCTATTACATGTATTTATAATACTACACAAGTGTCTAAAACATGAAATTATTGATGCTAGTTCTGTTAAAATTTTATAGTAATCAGACTTCTAGTGTTTGATGTGTTGGTTTCCTGTTAAGGTGAGGAGCTACATGCAGATTCTAGGTTTATAGTGATTTAAATTTTCTTGAAATCATTCAATATTTAGAATTTATTACATATCATGCTATATTCATGTGATGTTGACTACCACATAACTACTACTTTATTATTTGTTTCATAAGTAGGATTACTTCAGGTCTAACTTTCTCTTCCATTGCTGCGGGTATTTTGTTCTGTAACAACCAAACATGCACATTCAGGGCTGGTTGGCAACTTTCTTCAGTCTGGACAGCAAAAACCAAGTGGGAAAATACTCTTTGGTGTAATATGTGCAGGTTATAACAGTTTTATTTTTCTTTTAAAGTAGTTAAAATAATATAGGCTCTTTGATGAACAGATATTAAGCTAAAAGGTACACATTAAAGTTGGAAAGCAAGTTCATAGCTTTCACTAGCTCTCTAAGGAAAACAAAGTAATTTTCAAGCAGAAGACAGAAAAATGTCTTTGCCTATTGGGAGAGCCTACTGGAAGCTCTTTTTAGCATGAAAGCATGTCTTTGGGAAAGCAATATAAAGTAATGCTACCCCCTAATTCTATACATGCATATGTAGCATATATACTCATGTGATGCCCTTTGCCAAGAAGGTATTTTAAGAGAACCGAATTTGTGCCTCAGGTACATTGTTGTGGAAAGAATGGGAACTAGATCAATATATTGCAGTTCACAGGTAATGAAAGGATGTCTGTGCGAAGGAGGGTCTGACAATACGGCTCCCTAGAGAGTAAAACTTATTTTCTAGCAACACTAAAATTTGAGAAGGGCCTGGCTACCTGGGCACACCTGCCATGGATCTTGGCTGGTACTGTTGGGATCAGCCCCTTGACCCTCTGTAGCCTCCTTTTTCACTGGGACCATTATTTACTAGTGTGCTTGTCCTGCCATGACTTTGGGCTTTTTTGAACTGGGGAGCTGGGGATGGAGCTGGCAGGTTTGGTGTCCTCCTGTGTGCTGGGCTGTCTCCCCTGCCCTGTTGATGCAGAGGCCTGGGGTTAGGACAGACAGGCTGGCTCAGCCTCACGTGTTTTCTTGTTACCTGTGCAGCTGCTGCCCAGCCCCAGCTCCCACCTTCTGGGCCTGTGCCCTGGCTGGGTACCTGCCCCTGGGCTGGTGGCATCACCCTTTGGGGTTCCTGCTGCCAGGCCAGTGACAGGTCACATGTGGGGGATGTCTCAGCTTTATTCTGGGCTATTTTTTTTTTTTTTAATTTGGACTTTGATTAGCTCTAAGTCAAATAAGAAATGCTAGCCAACAGAATTGTAGGGATTCATACTGATAATTTTCCCTTGCTTTTGGAGTCAGACTTGGCTGTACACTGCAACTGGGGAATAGGAGACTCCTATTGAGGAGGACAAATTGTTTCAGGAGTGTTCAGCCTCCAGTCTAATATATTTTCCCTACTGCAGATAGCACTTCTGGGTTCATTATAGCTTACTCTCACAAGTCGTCATTTCTGTCTCAAGGCTGTTGTGCTTTCCAATGTAAAGCAGATTGATGCTGGCACATTTTTTCTATTTTAATTTTACAAAGTTGTCACACTGAAACTGTGCCTCATATTGGAAGCGCTTTGAAGTGAAGAGATAAACAAAGAGCTAAAATAAAATTAAAGAGGAGTATGAGCAACATTTCATCTTGGTTTGTCTTTTTTAAGAATAAGCTGAATGGATGTAGTACCCTTGTGCCACTGTAGTAAGTCTGCAAACATTAGCAGATCAATCTAAATTGAGTTAGTGTGTATGCAGTAAGCAGAAACAGGTGAAAATTGGGTTATCTGTGCCCAACTTTTTCTATTTGCTATGAACTGTGAGATATAAACTAGTTTTTAGATGTGATTAGGTTTTGTTTATTTTTGGAGAGGGGCAGAGGCAGAACTTGTGCTGTGTACCTACCATAGTTATTAAACCAAGAAACTATATAAAAGTCACAAGCTCAGTTGTGACATTTGCAGGTAAAGGTAGAAAGCCCTCCTATAAATAAATCAGAAGTGAATCCAGGAGAAAAACCGGCTGTAGTCCATGGTACATTTCAGTTTTATCTCTGAAAAACAAAAGCCAGGAATTTCTATCCCTTCACTAAAAACACCCACCCCAAAAAAGTAATTGTCTTTGTCAGTGTCAGAAATGCCAACCAATTTATAATCTGAAGTATGGTTTATAACTTCACTTGTTTTGGTTTGTTGACTCCCAAAAACTTTCCAGTGAAGACATATCTTGTGCTAGATCTTCATAGATTCTTTTTATGATGTTCCAGAAGTCGTCAAGGAATTTAGAGGTCTGTTGACCACAAATTGAAGTCATTGTCTGCAGCAATAAAATAAAAAACACCAGTAGCAAATATGCTCTTACTGTTACAGTTCTTGGGCACACAGTTGCTATTAATCTTCAGTTTGAAGGGGAATGGCAAGTCGTTGTCTCTAGACCAGCTTTGAAATCATGTAAAGTGTAACAGCTTTCACATCCCTGTGGAAGCCTTTTATCCGCATTAATGCACCTCTCCTTACTGGTGAGAAGCAGCAATTGCGCAAACAAGTGTGATTTCTCCAGAGGGGCAGGGTGAGGTCATTTCCCAAGACCACAGTCTTAGCTGTGCAGGAGTGGCTTGTGTTCCCCTTTCCCAGCAGAAAGATAGTTGCCATTTTGTTTTCCTTGTGCCATTCAGTATCATGACCAGTGCAGGACACAGATAAAGATCTGGGAGACACAACTATGAGCTTCCACTTTGAAACGACTTGCTTCTAGAACCCAGCATTTATTTTCTAAACTGTACCTTATCTGTGTACTGAATTGTGTTGTAAGTCTCTAAAAATCAATCCACTAGCAGAACGGGAAATCCAGCCTTGCCTTTTCCACTAGTTTCAACAGGCTCGTGAGCAGTAGTCTTCATGCAGTCTTATCTAAAAACTTCTATGCCTGTTCAGCCTGGGTGCCAAAGAATCAAAGGATCCTCTTCCTAGACACTGCTAATGTTTTCTTTGACAGAGATTCCCTATCGTTCATATTTACCAGGCAATAAAATAAAAGTTAGCTAGCTCACAAAATATTAACAAGTTCAAGAATCATTCCCCAGCACTGTTTGCTGAACCCTTCTGAAATGCTGGTAGCTTTTCCTGTTGCCATTCAGCAGGGATTTATGGGGAAAGTATTTTGCCATTAGGTCTTCTGGCATTCAGCATCATTGTGCCTATTTTGCCTTTAAGAGAATTGTGAAGATGATTAGAATTTACTCTTAAATGTTCAGGTTCTTTCTGTCAGACTGAACTTCAAGTTCTACTGCTGTTTCTGTGTCATCTCTCACTTGAAAGGTATCTGCCCTTTGACTTTTAAGCTGAGCTGTTGTTATTGGGGCCTCTTTGGGTTGCCTGAGGCTATCAGATGTCCAAATAACCATAACAACAGAAATAATATTTGCTTTCATATGCTAAACAGTTCCTGTTTGATTGTTACTAGTATGTAAGACAGTTCAGGCTTAAGGAAGAAAAACCAAACAAAAATAAACTGTTCAAATTTGATTTCAGTTTGCCCTCAGCTCCCTCAATCCTTCCATTTGTGTTTTCAAGACTTGATGGTACTTTTAGCTGTTGGACTTGGATAAAGGCACGGGGATACTTGCACAAAGGAAACAAACTAATTTTTAGTCCAAATCAAGTGTAATTATACCTGAAAGTTTTCTGGTTGGATTCCTGTTTTGAGTTCCAGTGAATGTTCACTGACTGAACTTGTCTCTATAGAAATTTGTAACCATTTAAATAGGAAAGGGTTCTTTTCTGGGAGAGGATAGAGCAAATAAAAGCCTTATCTCTGTCCTCTTGGAACCTGGACTCCGTCTGTGCTCACGATGCTCTGCTGTAGTCAGTTCATGCTTGAGGAAACTGTTCAGACTAGTTTCTGAGCTGGAGTTCAGCTCCCCAGGCCCCTGTATTTGTGATCTCCAGGCTTGATCACTTCATTACCATTGTACAGGAGTGAATGTAAATTGCAGAACCTCTGAGTAGCTTAAAATGCGGCAGTACATCAGTTTAGCAACACAGATCAGTATTACCCTGTTATTTCAGTGTTTTGTTTCATGTATCCAGTAGTTTCTATTAAAATATTAAGCCTAATTCACAGTGCTTTTTTTTGGTTGAAATTTAAAGCCCTGCATGAGATTATGCACAGACACTTGAAAAAATGCCATTCCCTCCATGATCTTCCTTTCTCCTGAGGGCAACTTTTGTCGAAGATGTATTGCTCTTGCCTGCAGGTTGTATCAGCTCCTGGACTATTAAGCTCATTTTCAGAAGAAAGCAGTGAATGCTTCCTTTGGCTGCTTTTGAATTTGGTAAAGTTCATCTCTGAATGAGAGGCTTTTCTTTAGGAAGTCTACCTTGTTCTTTCCTTCACAAAGTAACTCATTGAAGCTATTTCTTTCTACCTTTTCTTTCTAGAAGAAAAGGTGATGTGACTCTTTACTTATGAGTACCCAGAATGCATTACAGTGATGTGGAGCTGTTAAATATGTAGATCAGTAGTGTTCAGTATAAGAAAGTTGCATGCAAACTCTTGTAGCTTACAGTGCTTTGGGTTGTTATAATACAACTATAAAATCTTCAGAAAAAAACTTTGCTTTTCTATGTAGTAGCAGAAGAAACTCAACTGTACAAAATGCTTTTAAATTTGTTTTTTCTAAATAGTAAATTTTGATGAACTTGGCATAGGTAGTAGGAGTGAGACATAAAAAAAAAATCTATAAACCACAACCCACACCCTAACTCCCAGCATGCTGCCAGTCTCCCTGCCGTTCTGGTTGTGAAGTATTTTTAATTACCATCTGACCTGGATAAGTAACATTGAATTTCTTCGTAAGTAACAGTATTTGAAACTATTCATTGGTATACAGAACTCTACTGTGCTTTGGATCTAAGCATATTGTACTGAAGTTTTAAAGCTTAAATAATTCGCATGTATAAAAACTTTGTTAACTTTTCAGGCCGCTCAAATTTTCTGTCAACACATTTCTTAAAATTAAGGGAACTGTAAGTTAAGGAAATACTCATGTTTAAATCAATCTGGCTTCACGTGTCTTAGCTGAGAAGCCTCATAAAGAACTGAGCTGTACTGAACCCTGTCACTCGTGCAAGTGTCACATTCCTCACTTTGTCTTAACTGACCTTGGCCCTCTTAGGTAGCCAGACTTGATTTATTCTGCTATTTGGTGCCATGCTTTTGGTTTCCAAGTTTTGAGGAAATGGAAACAAGGGAACTTTTTTGCCTCCAAGTTTAATTTCTCTGTGTATCTGAAACCAGCTTGAACATCTTGTGTGGAGAGGTTAAGAAATGGTCGAGCTTCACAAATGCATGCAAGGAGACGGGCTACAGCTATTTCCTTCCACTTTGTGGCAAACACTTATATGCTAAATATGTCTCTGTGACATTTTGTTTCTAGGAAATCATTGATATAATTGAGAATGTTTATTTTTAAATAGGAATAAATAAAAATTGGGAATTTTGCTGAAAGGCCTTTATAATTTCCAACACTTCTGTTGGTTTACCTTCCCTGTATTTTGCTCAAAAGCAAGGAAAGAGGCGTTGAATTGAAACAGTATGTTTATCCAGAGGACATGCAAGGAACAGGACACTTGGTATCTCCTGCTGCCTTCTGTCTTTTGGAGAGTTACTCATTTGTCCACGTCACCTGTTGTGCTCACCTAAGCAGCTGCAATATCTTCTCTGACCTTTGTTCTTGCAATTAGAGATGCTGCTATTAGCCAGCAACTATTGTACAATTAAGTTCACCTGTAACCTTAAAAAAGCTGTTTCTGGTGATAATAACTTTGTAATATGAAATTGAAGTTACTCATGGGATTTTGTTTGCTTATTCTCTTCAAATAATTTAAAAAAAACCCCGGTTGTGAGAGTCCCCATCATAATCTGATTAGTAGATACAGCTGTGCTCATTAAAATGTCCTGAGCTTAATTAATCTGTAAGGTCTTATAATTGCTGTTCTATTTTATTCCCAGCAAATTTGCTGATATATCTTTGCTTAAGATTCCAGCTTCCTTTCAGTTGTGTGATAAATCCTGTCTTTTTACACTGCAAATTTTAGTGCTGTCAAGTTATTTACTAACCAGCGCTGTTATTTCAATATGTAGTTAATAAATAACATGGAACCAGATCATTTTATGAAAGGTTATTTTATGATGACTTTTAAAAACCCTAGGAGAGGTTGAAAATACCATTATGCTTCATAAGGATTTATTGGAAATAACAATATACTCTCAGGTGATCTGTCTCTAGTCTAAATTGCCTGGTAGGTTTAAGATAAGCCAGTGATAGTAATGTCTTGGCTCACAGGAGTCAACTCAGGTTTATTAATAATACTCACTCATAAATTCGGGATAACACTGTGCCTGTACTTTCAGATCCGAAAACAAGCTTTTGTATACAGTTCAGCAGAATTAAAATGCTACACAGTTGCCTTAATTTCCATTGAGAATTGGGATTGAGATCAAGGGGTTTATGTAGGACAGCATGTTTTCTCCCATTTGGATGCAAGCAACTCAATTCTTTGAAGAGACTCAGACAACATTTTAACCCTTATTTATTTGTTTGGTGCTCTGTAGGTTTAGATGTTCTCGTGGTCTCTTAAAAAATCTTCAGCATAGATGGCTTGTTTTTTCTTTGACAAATTCTTTTTAAAAATTTGGTTTAAAGCGTGGCAACAGAGAAACTTAGGAGTATGTCTAGTCTACCTATGAAAAATAATAAAATAAAATATGAAAGTATGATAATTTGCGTGTCAAATAGGGGCCTGGCAAGATGAATTTGTGTTCTGTTTTCCTTAAGCCATCATGTTTGTTTGGGGTTTTTTTGCCACAGTACTGGGGACAATTTGTTGATAAGATGGGCAGTTTGGTTTGTAGAATGCCCAGAGCCAAGGAGAGAATTTTTAAAGATAACTCCTTCCTGTACTGAGATATATTGGGAGACCTCCAGATTATCTTTGTGACCAAATAAGATTTTTGGAAGAATTTCATCTGGAACTTTATCATTCACATATGCACACACGCACACACACACAGAGGTGTGCTTTTATATATGTATGTATAAATATACAAAGTTAAAATATAAAAATAAACAAATAATAATGTCTAAAAATATTTATTAAAATAAATAAATAACAGCATAAAAATTTCTTTTGAGACTTTACATCTCTAAGCATATGGCACAAATGGTTAAATATAAAGATGTCTGCAGGACAATATACTGTTAGTCACTGATTCAGTAAGTTGCTTAGACTAGAGGAAACTGGTAAGTTTTAAATTAATTCAGCGTGTGAATCTTTCGCAAAGTAAATAAATTTGCAGCCCACAAAGTTAAGAAGGAATACTTAACTCCCTGCAGGAATGAAAGTGCCTTTGATCTAAACAGGCAATATAATTCTTAGTACCTTGTATTGAAGAGCTGCATTCCAAGCTGAGGAAGTTCTGTGCTAATCACAGACTGTGGTTCCCTGGGACGTTGTGGAAGCATCTTGGGAAAATACTGGATGAGTGATCTCTGAGAGCATTCAGATCATTGTCATGCTGTAGATTGGCTCTCTCATGGGACCTGTGTACTGGATTTATATGAAGTTTTCTGATTTCCTGGGGTACAACAGAGAACATGTTTTCTACTTTAACTCTTTAGCAAAATATTTCCCCTGTAACATTTTACATTCCTTTTTAGTGTTTTTCCTTTCAGGCAGAGTGCAGCAGAAGCTGTATTTCAATCTCTTTTTTGCACTGTATTTTCAAGAGATTAATTGTTGTCTCATCTCTTGCTATCCATGTGAATTGCTGTCCAGTCTGTATACCACCATTGGACAGAAGAAGGGTCTGTGACTATTGCATTAGTACCTAAAGGGCACTACTCATATATTGAGAGATGTGTCTGGGAGTTTGGTGTTCATGTTCTTTAATGGCTGTTGTAAGCTCAGTGTTCAGCCATTGACAAGGACACACAATAAGGGATGTACCCCTCAGACATCTGGAGAAAAAGTTTTAAGTTACCCATGTATGCTTTTGTTAATTTCATGTTGTTTCATGTTCTTATGCTTAACTTGGTTTGGTTAATGTTTCTGAGACACCTGGAGCTTTGACTGTTTATACTGTTGGCCACTGTACGGTGCAGACGTGCCTGTGCATTCTGGAGTACAGGAAATGCTGTAGCTGTTCTACAAAGATTTAGTCAAAGCTAAAAAAAGTTATCTAACTATGCCATCTGTCTTGTGGCTCTCCCATCTTTGCATTCTTCAGGCTCCAGCATTACTTGCACGCAGAATCACATTCTGATTGTTGTCTCTCTAGCTTTGCAGTGAGGGTGCTCTAAATATTCATAATGTTATGTATATATCATTAGAAATCCTGGGCTTTAAGCACACTGTCATCCATTGTTCAGTAAACACAATTACATTGCCCTATCGTTCATCTCTAATGAATCCATGCTAATTGATTAATCAGTGCTGTTGCTCCACTGCGATAATCCCATATGAGGAATAGCAGTAACATAACTAGCAATTACTAACATACATTGCACACTGAGGAAAACTTACCATAATACACTGTCGTAATAATACATAATGCACAGGGCAGATGCCGATCAGCAGGAGCAGAGCGGTGCCCCAGCCAGGCCTTGCGTTCCGTGGCACGGCTCTGTCTTTCGGGAGGGAAGGTGGCCAGGTGGACTGGAGTGTGGTGGTCTTTGGGTGTGTGCACCGGGAATTACTGGTACAGGGGCTGTGTCAGGCTATCCCTGATGAGTGGGATGTTACCAAAAGGCGTGTCTGAGATGGGGGCGGTCTTTTCCATAGTTTTCTCTGATGTTGGTTACTGAGGTGACTGCCTTCTTGGCTTAAATATAGCTACGGCTGTGACTGCTGAAGTAAGAGAAAAAGCGTTCTTATACCATTGCAGCATTTTTATTGATGTTACTGTTCCAAAGCAATGAGTGGAAAGTTCTGATCCAAGTCAAAGCTTAGCATTGGCTCTCACAGGCTGTGAGTGGTGCTTGGTAGGCTGATGGTAACAATGTGTTTATCCTTGCTGCTACAGAATCTGTGCATCTACGGATTCCTGCTGACGGACCTAGCGTGCCATTCATACAGGGAATTAAGAGCAAAGTACCAAATGCAATCTTTAATGAAGACCCATTTTAACTTTAAAAATGGATTTGATTTTTATATTTTAGAAACCCTGTTGTTCACTCCCACTGTCATTGGTGGTGGTGAAGACACATGTAATTTTAAATTTGATAAAAAACAGATGAAGTCTGTAAAGAATTTTTTGCAAGGAATAGAGATGCAAGGTTAAAGTATCACTTGTACATTGAGCTCTTAGATAATACATATTTTTAGAAGCCTTTGAGATAATATTGAAGGCATATTGTTGTAACAAAAGCAGACAGTTTTGATTCAGTAGTGCAATTACATTTCTAAAGTTTTCTTTATTGTGCGTTAGGTTTGTAGGATTTTTTTTAAGTGTTCAGAATTAGTGTCTTTATGTGGCAGGAATAAAATTCAAATTTTATTTGTGGGAGAAGTAGAGAGGTGGCATCATACATAATACTGTCTAGATAACATTTAGATGTCCTCTAAGTACTACTTTTATGAAGAAGTTATCTTGATGTAATGGATAGTGGGTTAAGAGATTTTTTTCTTTACTTTAAAAAAGGAATACAAGCAGTTTCTCGCTAAACAAAGAAGAAATTAATCAAAATGCAGCTTTGTAGTTTGCAAATCTCTCATAAAATGTTTTGTCATTTAAAGATCTTGGGATGTTTGGAGCAGTGAGTCAAGCAAGGAAAGGTCATGCGGGTGTTCTTTTGGTCTGAGAAAATTTGGTAATTTTCTTGGAGAAACATTAATTTCTTTCCCCTTTTTTGCAATGTTAATTGCCCAGTGGTAGTTTCCAACCAAAAGAAGGGATTAGTGTGCATTTGCGGAGGTAATGATAGTGCACTTTTAATTGATGCTTGTTGCCATGGGAATAATTGCTTACAAATAATTTATATAGTAACTCAGATGTCCAAAGTTTGCGCACCTTTTTTAAACACGTATTTTTTGTCTCCAAATGTTACATACAGAAAAAATCACAAATTTTAGCTTGGAAACACCTGTTTCTTTGCTGCCTTGCACTGTTGATACCACTGCTAAATATTCTTTATAAATAAAAGGCCACAAATATATTTCTGGACAGTAAATTTAGCAACAGTCCTTAAAATATGAAAGTATAATAAAAACACTACAAGGTGAATAAAAATATTACTGTCCTAGCAGATAGCAGGTCAGCCAAAATATTTCAAGTGCTCTAAGCATGGCCTAGTTCAAATTAATAATCTTGCTGAGATGAAAATGCTCCAGACTCAAGCACAAAGTCCTCCAGTATTGCTCTGTAGTGTCTCTGTAGGCTCGCAGTGCAGGCAGAGAGCTCACAGGCAATTAAAACCAGCATGATAAATGGGGAGAGAGCTAATAAACATATCCTCTTTTTTAAAGCTGCCAGTGATCATATGGCTGGCCAGTTAACTGCATCATTTGGATAATTATTCCAATATTGACAGCTCTTAAAAGTTGTGAACATATACCATATTACTTATGTTTCCAGTAGTTTTTCGGTTGGTGTTGGTGTGTGGGTTGTTTGGTTTGGGGTTTTTTTTTCACCCTTACTGGAACATTTCTGTTTATTTTAAGAATTGGTTCTTGGCCAGTAGAGGTGCCAAATCCTAATATTTATCAATATACCGTCAATCCTTTTAAAAGCAGCTTTCTGCTGTTTTGGAAAAGGCATTGCTCACACCTCAGCCTAGAAATTGTTAAAAATGTTGGGCCTAAGTCCAGCGTTTTATGTACAGGAAAGCTTCTTCTGGAGACTTTTAACTGAGGTTTTTTTTACATTTTTCTTTTTCTCTCAGCCCTTCACAGATTGAAGTATCTAGGCACTCCAGCTGCACCTCTTCCTTCCCTTCACCCATGCAAAACAACATCCAAGGAAGATGTGAACTCTCCAGTACTGTTAGAATTAGCAAAATACTTTTCTCAGTGATAGAGAAGCTTTTCGTATGAGGATTCTTGGAGTTCTCTTGCCAAAATTATTTGTAACAATTTTGATCCCCAGGCCTGAAGTAATCCTTGGCACTCATAATAATAAAGAACTTAGTGTTTGTGTAGGACTTTAAGAAACAGAGCATTGCTTTTTCCAGGCAGAGAATGCTCCTCAGCTAGATTTTTGAATGATTAGGCTGGAACAAATTGGGAGCAGGTGTAGCAGGAAGGGTCAGGGAGAGCATTTTGAAGGTTGGCGTTAGCAAGGTGTGTTTTATGTGCAGAAGTTGAACATGTCCAGACGAGCTCAGTGGGAGCGCAGAGGAGGGAACTTGGCTGGTGTAGCATGTGTCCCTGGAGAACTGAAGCTACCCTGGTTTTGGTTCCTACTGATTCTGGTGCTCCCTGGGAGCTGTGTTTGGTACTAACAGTATTATCCTGATGTAGAAGGCGGGGACTCCAGGGTCCTGCTGGCCTGGGGCCTGGAGAAATTAGGTGGGTAGAGGAGGTTGCCTCCCATGTTAACCCAGGAGCGGGGTACCCTTCCCTGGTGTGGTGGGCTCAGCACATCCTGTTTGCTACTGAGAATTTGCCCTCATGTTATTCTGACTGAAGTTGTCGACCACTGAGCTAAAGCTTAAAGCAATAATTTTGAAAGTGTGTGTCTGTTGTGTACGTGATGTTCCTGTCCCACTTCTCCTAAAGATACTGAGCACTTCCCCTGGACTATAGATGTGATGCAGTTGCTCCCAATCTGCTTCAGTGCCAGCTCAGCCTGAGTACTTGGACGCGGTGGGGAAGGGGATTTCAGGCAGCTCAGTGTTTGCACTGAACAGGGAGTATGAAATCCACCAGTGCAGTCCAGCTGTAATGATGACCCTCAGCAGAGAGTTGTTAACAAACAATTTGGGGGAATAATTTCTTACTCCAGACTGATTCTCAGGAGAGCGTCCATTTATGTCCTTGGTTTAAAATAACCTTTTAAGTGCCAAGATCACAACTCACTACAATATTCAAGAAATCCATTGGTAGTTGAGGGGAAAAATATTGCTGTTGTGGTTCCTGAAACTGTCATGTAATTGCTAAAAGCCGTACTATATTATGGCTTTTCTTTATGCTCTGCTAATTAAACATGAATCCACTTGGATGTTATTAAAAATATCTGAAGACATACAGCTATTCTTATGTTGAAAAATATCTTTAACCAGTCCAGTTGAATACATTTCAATTGACGAGATTGAAAGAGGCTGTGTGATTCTTATTTTCATAATAGTTGACTGCCTAAAAATCATCTTTAGCAAGTGATTAATTGCATTTGTAGATACAGCACAATTGCATCAATTATCCATTTCAAATTAATTTCATTCTGAATAGTTGAGAGGATGATGTAGTTTAATCAGTAAGTGAAATGGAAGTATTGTAAGCTGTTTAGAAATACTTTCCACATTCTATGGCACTGTGATTTCAATCAAGCAGACCACTGGAAAAATAAGAAATAAACAGTAACAAACATTAATACTTTTCATTCAGTTTAGCAGCATTTTGTTAGCCTCCTTTGCATTGGTTTCCGCCCTTGATGTATTGATGCTAGCAGTACAGTGTGAACTATATTTTATTACGCTTATTTAGAGGGGAAAAAGGAAAGCTATGTTAAATTAAAAAATTAATCTGGATTTTTTTGAGGTATTGTTATGCATGCCTTTGCAATACTAAACCATTCTTGCATATATTTTAGGAAGTGGGTTTGGGTGTTATGTAAATCTAAGTGGATTGGAAGACTGGAAGTTAGTCTGTTATTATCTTGGTAACGAGAGAGTAGCTGAGCAAATGAAATGCAGATGTTGACACCAACTTCATACCTAATCCTTGAATGACTGTGAACAACACCCAAAAAATAAAGTGATGCCTGACACAGTTGCTCACCACCCACTGACCGATGTTCAATCTGATCACTGAGTGGTGATTGGCCTCTCCCAGCCAGCTCCCTCCCCGGTTTATGTCCTGGCCATGATGTTCTAGGCTGTGGAGTATCCCCTTGGCCAGCTGGGGTCAGCTGTCCCAGCTGTGCTCCCTCATGGCTTCTGGTGCACGCCCTCTGGGGCAGAGCATGGGAAACTGAAGTATTCTTGACTTAGGGCTAGCACTACTCAGTAACAACCAAAATATCAGTAGTTTATCAACATTATCTCTTGCTAAATCCTAGACATAGTACTGTGCCAGGTACTAGGAAGAAAATTAAATCTGTCCCAGACCAAACCTAGATTCCTTGGTTATGAAAGTTTTTTCCTACACAGAGGTGTTACTGCTACAGTTATAGTACAGGTCTCTGCTTACTGGAAGCTTGCTATGTATTTCACTTGCCAGATTGTTCCCTGGCCTAGGGATAACCTGACTCTGTACATGGAAAGTAATAAAGATAAGATAAATGAAGGGTTTATGAAGGGTTTTAGTGCCACATCTTCAATCGGGCCCATTGTGGTTTTAAGGCTGAATGGAGGAAGAGAGATACTGATTTTCAGTCTGAAATATTTTGAAAGCTTGTGGTGTGCTACATTCTTCTTTTTGCAAACTGAGGCTGACTATTATCACAATAAAGGGCAGTGGTTATTGTGTTTGAATGAAGTTTCTTAGCCATTTCAGGAATACACAACTTACATTTTGTCCCAACAGACCAAGTGAGCCACAGAGAAGCCTTTTGGGTCTAAAATGTCGTGTACAGTTGGCCAGAACCTGAAAACAGCATAGCGTGTTACTGCTGGGCCTTACAGCCAGATATGTATAACTTTGGTTCAGATAGGGTTATCATATTTTAACCTGTGCTTGCTTATATTATTACTGAACAACAAGGGGCCGTTATGTGCGTGTTCCATGAGTTTTGTGGTCTTCTGTATGCAATGTCAGGTATTGCATTTGTTGTTCTAGGTAAAGGTAAACAACTTTATAATGTGGACTAATTGGTTTGGGAATATTTATGAAAGTGTTGATTTTTAAAGCTAAATATAGTGCTGTGGCTTTTAAAACTCATTCTGGCTGTCAGAAATGCTTGCATGATCCTGAAAGTGTTGCTAAAAATGTTCAATTTTAAATACAGTAATTAAAATTGTCTGTTGTGAGAGCAGTAGATGAGACATTTCCTGCATTTGTAAACTAAGCATCCCTTTCACCCCCAGGTTTCCTTGCATCTCACTGTTTATGTTGGTGGGATCTGAACTCTTACTGAACCTTCTTGGAAGAAGGTTTGCTGTTGGCCAAGTAGGGAGAGGGAGCTCTGCAGCCTGCCACCCTGCTCCATGACCTTCTGCTCTTCGATTTGGATACTTTTCCTTTGTTTTAAAGAGCCGAGGCCCTGAGGGAATACAGTACTGGAAACTGGAACTTCAGACATACATTTTCACTTTTAACTTTGTTGTTAGAAGAAAGTCTCAGATAAAGATGCTTTCCTTTGGGTATACCAGACTGTTTGAGTCCTAATTTGAGTAGATGTGTGTATTTCTTCTATTAATAGATCTTACTTATTTCCTGCAAGTTTATTGCTAGTGTTTGATGACCATTTTCTATTGCAAGTGTATCCTGCACTCAGTATTTTCTCCAGTTCTTTATTTAGAGTCCTTTTTTCTCTAAATGTATCTATTTTGAGATTTTTCTCATGTTGGTTATTGTATAATAAGTTTTTTTTTCAAAGAAAATAGGATGGTTTTTGCTACACAGCTTTCCTAAAAATGATGTATTGGCAATTTTATGCTACCCAAAAACTTACTTGTCTTAAGAATGAATTGTGTTCTGAGCCTATCAGACAGACTTTAGGTGATTTAGGGCCCTTCTATTGCCACTGGTGGCCGGCCTATGAATATTTCTAAAGTTTTCTTGCTGAGCTGGATGGTATAGTCTGCTCTTGTGTGAATGTGCAAACTTCAGCTGCAGAAGAATCTCAACAAAAGATTTGTTTTCAGCTAAAATGGAATTCAATACGACACTCTAGCCAGAGTTTAGGTAGCAAACGGGTGTAGTGCAGTTTTTTTGAAGGTACCAAAATCCAGATTTTTTTGGAGTGCAATGAGTAGTGAAGAAATAGAGCAGTAGCACTGGTGGGCAGCCTGGCTGCTGTCAAGGCAACCACTGCTGTTGGCTGCTCAGGGCTGCACCCTTTGTTTGTAATGCAAATGATTGGTTGACCATTTTCAGTCAATTCTGTCTCTCTGTGTCTCTTTTTCTAGCCAAAAATGGATACTTTCATGTCCCTGTACAAAAGTGCCACTGTTACTTTTCCCCTCCTTTATTTTGTGGGTTTTATGAAATAAGCCTTTTCAAAAATTAAAGAAAAAAACATAGACTTGGTAATACTCTCTAAGCTCAAAAAGACCATGACTAACTGCATCATATTTGTTGCTGGGACTAACATATGCCCATGCTGACTGTTGAATTGAGAAGAGTGGATGTTCACAGAGTAGAAAATGTCACTACTGGTTCATACTCTATCACTCCTTCTACTGCCTTATGTACACGTTTCCCTAACTTGAGAGCTGTCACTTAATGAATACAAGACTCTCCCTAGCATTTGGGTTGCAGTTGTTTACAGAGGGCTGTGATTTAATAGAATCACTCTCTTCTGCTTACCCCTAATTTGAAGAACATGCTTTTAGTAAAACTAAGAAGAATTGCTTAATTCAAATTATCCCTATGTAAATAAATTTTTAACACTTCCACTGTTCTTAGATGCATATGCTTCCTTGGCTTTTGTTTTTACCACACCATTTTGCATTTATTCCTGTGTCCTAAGTGAAAGCTGCAATTCTGTCACTGTAAATCTGTTACAGTGTCAGCTGAATTTGAGTCAAGGTTTGTTAGTCGGTGTCCTTAATTCTGCTGCTATTGAGAAACTGACAATTAGTCTTTAAAAATTGAACCAGAGATTGAGCATTTTTGTGTGTATTGGATCATTGTTTTTTGACAATGCCTTTAATTGTGCATTTTTGGTTTGCTGTTGTTCTGCTTGTTTGTCAGGAGATGATCTGTTTAAATTTACTTTGCTTCTAATGTAATGCTCAAGTATGAAAGGAATTTGTCCATTTATAGTGACTGTTACGTGACTGGAGCTTTAATGTCATTCTCAGAGAGCTCACTTATAATGTCAGTGTTATGATTCATGTTTCCTTGATCAGTTAAGCCTTTAAATATATCTGGCTTTGTGTTTATTGACTTGAGCATGTGATAATCTGTGATATGTGGGAGCACTATACTCCTGCAAATCTAAACAGGCACTGTGCAGGATGGGGGCTCTGACACTGAACTTTTTCTGAAATCCTTCAGCACACTTCTCTCTAGTCAGGGGAGGATAACTTTTCTTTAGAGGCTTTTATCCTTAAATTTAAACAAGCAAAACTCCCACAGCACAATAAACAAACAAACACACCAACCTATAAAAAAACCATAAACAAAAGAAACAAAAAAAAGAAGCTGTAAGTGTTATGGACTCCAAACTTCATCCTGTAATTCCTCATGGAAGTTTTATCTTGTGGAGGGATTAAAATGTGGACATATATGACTGTCAGGTGCCTCACAAGGTTACCCCATTATTTTCTGGCACAGAAATGATCATGCCTTGAAATTTATGAGACACGTTTATAAATCTGGTTTTGAAGACCTCTTCCAAAGGTCTGATAGCCCCAGTATCTATAATAATCTTCTTATCCAGCTTCAGGATACTTTCTGCTGGTCTGGCCTTTAGCAGAAAAGAAGGCTGTTTGTTGCCATCTTTTTGTAAGGACCTCTTGCTTATCTTGGAGTGTAACTGTGCTCTTACCAACGTTCTGTTGTGCCACAAAGCAAATGGAAGTATGAGATTATACTCGTTGATCAATTTTTTTTTCTTTCTGGTCAAAAAAAATCTGTGAATCATTCAAAAGAAACAAGATATGAGATTGTGTTCTGACCACCAGTGTTTATCATAGCTGGGAGATCTGTTTCCCAGGAAGGGGGAGATAGGGGACAAGCATGGATGTAATCTCACTACAGCAAAAACAACAGTAACCAAAAGCTCAGTAACAGAGAAACAGCATAACTTACTGGTTAGCTGGTGTAGACTGCAAGGAAGGCTTCAGATGGCAAAACAATTCTGAGGCATGAGTAGCATGTTCTCTGTCATGTACTGCATTGCAGTCAGTGTCTGGGAGAAAAGGGTCTAGTTAATCACATCCTTGAATCTGCTCATGGCGTGACCATATTTAACTTTCCATAAAGAAGAGCCTTTTAAAGAGAAGTAGCACCAGTGTTTTCAGTGGTAGGCTAACAAAGGTGAGCTTTGTTGGGAGCATTATTGTTAAAGGGTTTGTCTGCTTCTAGCATCTGCTGCTACCTAAACATTTTTTTTAAAGCTTTTGTCAAGATGAAGTTTTAACATAGGAAGGCTGTGTGTCTGATTTCTGTCGGTAATGCACTGCTTGAGGTCAAACTCTTGATTTACAAGGTTAGTATGGAATATACTTCATATAATGAGAATTGTTCCTTGACATGTGGTTCCACTGTGAAAAGTGATTGGAAGAGATGGCACATACTCAATACACAGCTTTTAAAAGTGGTTCTTTATTAGTGACAGGAGTTCACTTTGAGTGAACTGTATTGGTCTTGCAGTTGAAGCCAAGTCTGTTGGCGTCTGCTCTAATTAACACACAAAGAGCATCACTACCAGTATTATAGGTTCAGAAGCACCATGTGAACCAAAAGGGATCGAGCTTGGTTTGTATCTCAAGGGTTTGCTTGCAAGGCTGCTCATGATTTTGAAGTGCAAGGCAACCCACACTTGCCCCCAACTCACTTGATACTTATAAACTAAAAATAAGTTCTACAAAACTTTGAGGGACTGGAAACACCAAACCTTTTTTGAAAATAACCATCTTTTGAGAGAAGCTGGAACTTCTAATAATCAGTGTAGAACTTTTACTGAAAATTAAATTACCTATCTAGTTGGCTTTGTTCTTTGAAATTAATTTATAGTATTGCTACCTTTTGCCTTGAGACAACTTAATATGGCAAGTTTATACACTGGAAAACTGTACCACTGCAACAACAACAAAAAAATGATTAACTTTAGCCTTTATCTAGTTAAGATCAGGCTCTGAATTGAATTCTCTTAGTGTGTTGACAGCTGAAGATTTATGTCTTCCAGCTCTATTCCTTTTGCAGAGTTGACAGAAGTGACCCCTCCAAAAAAGGTCTTTGTTACGGATTTTGCTCTGTTTACATTATTGCCATAAGGGTTGGGAT
Source organism: Chamaea fasciata (assembly GCF_029207755.1). NCBI lineage: Eukaryota > Metazoa > Chordata > Aves > Passeriformes > Sylviidae > Chamaea > Chamaea fasciata. Next base: position 13,897,813 of record NW_027094093.1, on the reverse strand, counting down.
GAAGTACAGTATGTTAAAGCTAATACATCACCTGCTGACAGTGGTCTTATCTCATTGGTGACTATTTCCCTCTCCCAGTATGAAAAAAATGCAAACATTGAGTGCAAGGATCACAAAAAGAAAGTTAAATAATACATTTCAAGAGCTTTAGCATTGGTGTCTGGACTCTGTGTGCTCTGTATTTTTGTGTCTGATTGTCCAAATGGCTCCATAATTTCTTTTTCTGGGAAGCTACTCTGAAAATATGTCTTTGCCAGATAAACACTGCCAAGGGATAGACCGCAAAAAAAAAAAAGAAAGCTGTTGGGTTTGCTCAGGGTCTGTGTGATCTCTTGGAGAATGGAGGCAGCCCAGAGTGGGAGAGAATGGCATTCAGGTTAGATAGGCAGAGAAGAAAGTAAAGCAGTACAACTTCACAATGTTAAGTAGAACAACATTAAGCTTCTCCAGGGAAAGGGGTGGTGGGACTGGCACAAGGAGCAGGACTTTAGGTACTCTCCTGTTTCTCCAAATGCTGCGTCGCCGGTGCCCCATCCTGCCTGGGTCTTTCAGTCCTCACTGTCAGTGTGATGATGTTATTTTATGTCTGATTTTCTCTTCCAAATAGAGACTTATAAACACAAACATGGCATTGTTCTGTATGCATAATTACACACACAGTTTCAGTATGCACTTTGAAATCTCTCAACAGGGTGCTTCCCAGGTATCCTTTCCGGATGGGGACACAAACCTCACTGGACCCACAGAACTGCTGTTGGCTCAGAGGGCGCGGCTCCCTAGCAGGTAGGAGCGTCTTCTGTTTGGTGCTGGCTCAAGTGTGATTTATCGATTTATGCAATACAAGATGGACTTCGCATTCCAGCTGCACCTCTGGTTCTGCACTGTACTTCTCATCACCGTGATCTCTTTTTTGTCCTGCCTTTCCCAGCCTAAAAATGCATTTTGATTCACATACCAGAAAGGGTAAGGGGGAAATCTGGATTTTGGTTTCTATTCAGTCCTGTGAGTGTTTCATGTCTTAAGACAGAGGATGTTCTTAAGTCATATATCTCAGTAAATAGCTATTTAACTGAACCATATAATCCTAAAATTATCTCCTTTGGTTTAAGTGTCACCTCTAGTATTGAGTGGTAAGGTTATTGCTTTGCCATATCCTGTAGTAGACTCTGTGTCTGTATTCATACACAGTGTAAACTATTGGTAATATTTGCAATATTTCGCTCTGCATTCCTTCGCTAGAGAAGTCAGGTGGAATAAATCCTTTTCTTCTCTTCATTTATAACACTAGAGATGGCCTGTGCTGTTGTATCTGAATGTGGTCATGGTCCCACTGACATTTTGGAAAATATTTTTTATTTTAACCAGTCTAAAGTTTGAACAACATTAAGGTAAATATATGATCTGCACTGGAAATGAGTGGAGCAAAACTTGAGAGCTGCATGGCTGAAACAAGAGGAGAGGAAATTAGGTGTTCTCAAGAGGTTTAGTAATGAGCAACAATGTTTATTGCTCCTGAAATAAAAGGGAAAATTCTAAATGGCTGAAATGAAATTGAAAAATAATGATTTTGTAAAGAGCATTTGTTACACCTAATTATCAAGCCAGGGTGCTATAGTGTCAGAGAGTAAGTTGGTCAGATCCTGAGTGGTGGTGTTGGAGTGTTTTCATGCTGCTGTTTTTCTGTCTCATCATAAGCTTAAATTTCAGTTTTGACTGGTGATTCAGGTCATGCTGGTCACCTTTTTGAGTAGGCAAAGGAAGTCTGTACTTTGTCCAGTATCTTGTGTTTGTTGCAGAACTCTTGAGATTTTATATAGCACATTGTATAATTAAATTAGGAAGTGTTACATGACAAACTTCTACGTGACAGCTAAAATGTGAAAAATTAATCTGTTTCAATTTTAATGATGGCAGATAGTCATTTGCTATAATTCTGCTGCTTATAGTTGTTTGTCAAAACAGTGTAAGATAAAACTCATGAAATAAACAGTATCTGCTTGCCTTAATCTTAGAACATTTATCCTTGCAAACATCTGAGAAAAAAACAAGTCTTAATTTTACCTACATGGGGTCTGGGAAAGAGGCATGCTTATGTACCCCATGCCTGTGGGGAAGTTTGCAAGAGCAGGGACTCAAACATTTCTGGTGGTCTGGGTCGTGCCAGGATTTGTGGAGAAGGATCACCTTTCCTTCCACAGCATGTCAAAAATTTGTCTTTTCCGTACAAGGGAATTAATTTCTCAGGTTTTTTTGTTCTTTGAGCCATAATTTCAGTAATTTTATGGGCCATTTTATCATCTTGATACAGTTGTGTTTTTCGACTCAATCTGTCTGGATTTTTTCCTCCCTCTTGGAGGCCTCCTTGTCACCCAGTGCCTATGCCATTTTGTAATTCCTTCTCCTGCCTGCTGATACTGATGCATATTTTTAGGATGGTCTCATCATGAAAAGGAACTGGAGTGCTTTTCCAGCTTTCCGTGCACCTGCCAGGCTTCTAAGTTACACGCCTGCTGATTAGTGTTCATCATGCAGGTATAGAACTTAGTTTAGTCGCTAATGCGTATTTTCTGTTCATGGAATGTTGCTAAAGACTTCTACAGCTTGTTTCACCTGAGGTAATTATTATGCATCACCAAATATATGCACTCATTTGTCTCTTGATCCGTTAATTTGTAATGGGGATTAATCAAGCTCTGTGCGCACTCTATTCATATTTACTGTTTTCCTTATGACTTTACTAGGGTGTTTTAGACTATCTAAGTCCTCTTAGGAGTTTTCTGAGAGCATATTATTGTTTATCAAGTTAAACAGTTGGTTGCTTGCATTTGGGATTCTTCAGGAAAGGTTATGATACTTGTTTGCTTCATAATTTGGTGGCTATTTGAAACATTGACGATGATAAAACCCCTCGTGATACTCTTCAGAGGCATTCAGATTTCTGAAGCAGCCAGGTCTTCTCTGAAGTGTCACAAACCAGACAAGAATAAGCTTAGGTTTCTGTCAGTCTCTTACAGTTTTTACTGAATTCTGAAAACTGTCTTGACACAGGAACATGAAAGGAAAAATTATAAAGAATATAAATTTGGACCCACTCAATTGATGCCGGAATATCAATCGAGTAAGTGTTGAATACATAGGGAGCAGAGGGAAATCTGACCAGAACAGGGTATTCCCAAGAACCTTTTTAAGTTGGTAATAGGTTGTTTTAGGGTTTGGGGGGTTTTTTGAGATGAATTATCTTAATCTTGATTGAGATTGCATTGTCTGAAAAATATTGGCCAAAACCAACCAAGCAAATGAAAATCAAAACAAAATGGAGAGAAAGGAGCAGTTTTTCAGAGTCACAGTAGAGTAATACTACCAAAATGTGCTTTGTTTGTGGTTTCTGGATCCTGGGGGAATGTTAAAAAACAGTTTTGCCTGCAAGAATTGAGATGGGTACTATGAGGAATTTTTCATCAAAGTTGTGAATAATATTGGAGTATTAGTAAAATACTCCACTTTCTTCAAACAGTGACCATGAAAGAAATTCTGAACACAGTATTTTGTAAAGCAAGGATAATTCATAGCTCTGTGAAATCCACAGGAATTTCAAAAGTCAAAGAATTTAAATTTTATAGCAAAGATTTCATTTTTGTTTGGCTTTTTTCGTGTAAGTCAAGTTTTTTTAACTGTTTTTCTGAACGTGTTTTCATTAGGAGTAGAAGGTTTATAAAGGGAAATAATGAGTCATTAGAGACCATCTGTCTGTCTCAATTATCTTCATTTGATTGACTGTAAGTGAGGAAGGTTTTATTAATAAAACAATATTAAATAATAAAACTATTTTTTTCCACAGGCAGTAAAACAAGCATCTTAATATCTAACTTGTCTTCTTTCTGAAAGAAAGTGTTAGTCATAATTCTGACTTATTCAGGTATTTTTCTTGTTGAATTTTAAAGTCATCAGGGGCATGACGGACCACCAGGTCATTAACCCTTCATTTAAATCTACCACATGAAGAGATGTTAATAAAGGTAATACTTCAGCCTAATTGTAAGCTACTCTATGCTGTGGACAAAAGGTTATGGAAGAAAGAAAAATACCACTGGCCTGGCTGCTTTCCCTGCTTTCCTTACTGTCACTGAGTCTGGTAAGCTTTAAGGCCTATAATGCTTGAGCAAAATAGCAGCTCGTCACCTGAGAAAATGATTTGAGCCTTCTCATCAGAACTCCAACCTGTCTGAGGTCAGAGTCCCTTTCTAACTGCATCCAATAATGGGTATTTCGGAGGGAAGCAGAGGAAAAGAGTACCGTGATTAATATTTCATGATTGAGAAGCCTAGTCAGTTGAACTTTAAGATTCAGGCTTGGGTTGTTTTATGTTCCTCACTCAAGCAGGAAAACTGTTTGATTTGAAGAAAGTCAGTTCACTGGTTTAAGTCTGAAATCAGTTGGGCATGGAGTAAATGAGTGTCAGTATGGAGGGGTTTTGGCACCTCTACTTAGAAATTAATGGGAAGTCCCTTTGTCTGGATTCTCTTAACACATTTCACTGCAGAAGTACTGGAAAACTTCAGGACTGTATCCCTTGGGAGTCTGAAAATCTTAATTTGACTTTTTAAGAGTTGAACTTTACTATAGCAGAGACTTTACATTGGGTCATTGGAATGTTTTTTAATGGAATAAATAATGGCAATCCTCTTGTAAATTCTGAAGGTGGCTTTTTTTGTTGTTTATTTGAGAGTAAAGATGATGTTCAGGGTAAAGAAAGCCAAGCTAATGCTATCAGTGTATAAAATTTTGTATTTCTCTGTGTCCATGTTCTATACTAGGTCTGAAAGATTTTCATAGTAAGAACGGAGTCTTGATACTCTATAGATGGTCACAGCTTCTAGGACTGAATTCCTTAGCACACCCTACATTGGAATACTGGTTTTAAAAGCTTGCTTTTCTCAGTAAAAATTACTGTGTTAAGGAACAGTAAACACGAATCTGCTTGGAAGTGGATGTTTGGCTTAATAGCAGTGGATTAGTTGGAACGCAAAGGGTAATTTATGCATAGATAATTCATTACGTGTTTTCATTATGTTCGCTTTTGCTGTCTTCCCACTTCTTTTTAGCAGAGGTCAGGGTCAGTTCCTTGGTTTAAGCACTGTAGATACATAATTAAAGTGTAGCTGAAGCATTTTTTCCTTCTCTGTGTTTTCCTATTTTTAACCTACTGTGTCTTTCATTAGTCTAACAACAGAGAATTGGAACAATTTGATTTAAAGAAAAAAACCACAAAGCCCCAATGCTTGCAGGCTGTCTGATTTCTGTCTAAAACTTCAGAGTTAATCTTGTGAGAACTAACTAATTTTAGTGTGGAAAAAAAATCTGGAATAACTAGATTAATGCATTTTAGTTAGGAGAAGGCGATTTCTTTCCTCTTTAAACCTGAACCTGGAAGATTGTGACATTATTTCATAGTAAATATTTGAACTGTGGATAGTTTAGTGTTGTGTAGAATGGAGCAGCTGCTGTGTTCCTGTCTCTTTTGTAAGAGTGACCAGTTTCCTTAACTGTACCTGGAATAATTATCCTTGCATGCACACTGAGTTGCGTTTTCTTCTTGTAGGGTGCTCTCTAGCCCTATTCAGATACTGTTCTGATTTTTACCATTTGAGTGTGTTCACACTACATAACATCTTGAGTTCCAACCTCTTCTTCAGGGTTTTCAAGACTTTTTCAAAGGTTAAGCACCTAGCTGGAAAGAGGGAAGGAAATACGCAGAAAAGGGTAGGAGGTGGATGGGAAGCGTGCTGTCTGAGAGGTTTACTTTAGCTGACTACTCTGGAAGCCTTCTCTGGATGAATAGGGACAAATACTTTATTACCATCAGTAACTGTATTGGTTTAGTATGTGAAAAAAGTGCCTGGCAGTCATCAGTCTCTTTATTTGGATAAATCTGTTCATTTTTCCTCTTTAAAATGCCATATAGGAATTTGACATCTCCTGTAGGCCTGTGCTCTCTACCAAACATCAGCTCCTTTTTCCGATGGATGGTTTCTCTGCTAGAATGGCAGCATTGGAAGAAGAGGCATGGAACTGGAGGTGCATGTGAAAAACAAGCAAGGAGATACAGTTTAATAACTGCATCTGTGAGCTCTCTACATCTGACTGACATTTAATTTGCCTTTTACTTGGCTGTGGTCAATAAAAACACCACATAGCATGTTCAGAATATCAGCTGTGCTTTTCTGTTTGCAAGGGAAACATTGACATTCTGCACTAAAAGATTTTTTCAGATATGGCACACTACTAATCTATACCTCTTCTTAAAAACACTTGAGGAAGTGTTGAATTTGACTAAAATTGCAAAGGAAAATGCCATTGGAATGGTAAATACTTTGTGTTTACTCAAGCAATAGGCTCTTGTGACATACACATTATGACAAGTTTTGGCCGGTAAGCAGCTTTTCTGAGGTACTGTCTTCACAATTAATTGTGTTGCAAAACAATTAATCTGTTTTAGGCTGTGGTTACTACATTCTCCTAGAGCAATCCTACCAAACGTTTGTGGCTGGGGAAGGTCAAAGCACCTCAGTGAACTCGGTCTTGCTTCAACAACGGATAACATTTATTTCTGGAGAGGGTTCCCTTTTAAGCATCTGTGTGATCGGTGGTTGGGGTCGATTCTTCAGTGTTCCTGAGTAGTTTGCACAGAAACTTTCAGCTAAAACTGATCTTTCCCCTTTATGTAACTCACAAACTGCTAATCCTTGATCCAGGTTTCAGGAGAGGGAACTACAGTATTCCACAGCGAAGACACTGCAAATATGAGGATCAGATTGATTCACAACTAAATATGACCACTAAATGTGCAGCGCTCCATTAAAATCTTGCTTTTCAAGTTGCCAGTGCTGTGCATGCTCACCGCTAGTGTATGCCTTCTCTATCTCTGCTGAACAGTACTTATTAGCATTTTTAATAAAATGGATGGCAAGCCTTGTTGAAAAATGTAATAGACGGTTAAGAATCTGTCAGAAATCAATGATATCAAACAAAGAAGAATTTAAATAGTAAATGATGACAGCTTCTTCAGGTTAAAAATCTACAGCATCTTGAATCAGGTCATGCTGGACAGGTGTTCTCCCCTGAGTGAGACCTGAGGTACCTTCAGTGCAGCAAGGGGAAGGGAGGTGCCGGCATGTATTGGAAGAAGCCTGAGTGCTGTGGTTTTGGTTGAGGTGAACCTTGCACTTTGGAGAAATTTCACTGATGGCTTTTTTAAAGTTCAGGCTTTTTGACTGCTGTGAGAATGTATCTCTATATATTCCGTAGAGACTGGGTTCCAGGTGCAGCAAGGACAGGATTTCCTGAGGTAGAAGCTCCATCTGCTCCTTGAAGAACAAGCAGGAGATACTCAGAGTGCAGCCTACGGAGGCACCCTCTGTGCATTACTCACTGATGCTCCCAGCCTCTCATCCCCCACTAGAAATTTTACTCCAGATCTTTTATACTGACTTGATGGGCCAGGCTTATGGTTTCTTTTACTGCAAAAGGCATTTAAGATCTGTAGGGGAGATTTCAAAGAGCAGTAGGTCACAAGCAGGTTACTAACTTCTGGAATTTATTTTTTTTCCTATTTAGGTGTTTGTTTGTTTTTAAAATGTCTTGAATATTACAAAAAAAACCCAAACTCTGAATTACATTCTCTGTTGTCACAACTATCAACCTGCATAGACAGTAATTCTGCCTTCTCGTACTCCTTTCTTTAATTTGTTTAACCTAGCTCTGTCAAACTGAAGAGTCCTAGCACCTGTGTGTCCCATGTGCCTTTGGAGTTTAGTAATTAGTATTCTTAGAGTTCATCCTATTTAGGATCTTGCTCAGCCATGCTCTCTTCCTGAATACTTTCTCCAGTACAGTATAAACTATAAGCCAGCGTGAAATAGTACAGTGCTGAGTTCAGCTGTCCTTGTGAGCAGATTAAAGCTGCCCAAAGACAGACAGAACAAGTGAATGGTACCAAATGTGTCTGAATCTCTAATCTTTGAGGTTCTTAAATTTAAAAAAAAAAAAAAAAGGCACCAAATCAAATCCCAGATATTCTGGTTTTTAAAATTTTTAACTGTCATGCTTTCATAGGTGTAATATAAAAATAACATGTCCTCAAGGATCCATGAAAGTTGGTGTGGAAGGCTGTTTACTTCTCAGATGTAACTAAGAGTTCCATTTTTATGAGAAGCAGTCTATTTAGAGTCATGGATTTTTGATTAAAATTATAACTTTGAAGTGCTTAATACATGTATTCAGAGTGTGTTCTTATTCTGAACATTTAGTGCTCTAGAACATCCATAAGTTTATGATGTACAAAAAATTTTAAAGTAATACATAATGTGCATGTGGTCTATTTGTTTTCACAAAGCCTATTTTTCTTAGTGTGTAGATTACATGTTCAGTTTAAAAATAAGTTCGTATGTTTTCTTTGGCTTTCAGCCTACTTTGAACTGTAAGTGCATTGATTTAATGTGACAGCTCACCTGTCATGATAGCCCTCAAAAAAATTCTTGCTCTCTTTTACAGTTGCTCAGGAAGACAACTCCTCCCTAGAGCACATGGGGTTATTTGGGGACAGCTATAACTTACTTAAATTTTCCCTGTACAAATGAAAACCCATTCACCACTTCTGATCATTTTCTGTATCTAAAGGGTTTGGCTGCTTAATTTACTTATGCGTTTTGATTTTGTAGAAGTTCAAAAGACAATAAAAGTAGCCCTTTAATTATCTTTCTTTGTGTGTTAAGAGAATTGGAGGAAGTAGAAGATGGAACTGAAAGAGGAGTTAATTTCCTATGCATGCATTGTTGAGGTTTTTGGTAACCACCCTGATTAGCTTTTCTAACCACCTTCACCAGAAAAAATGTATTTAAAACTTCTGACAGGAAGAGTTTGTCAGGATTTCCCCATTTAATTAATGAAGGGGAATACAGGAAAGAAAAATCCACAAATGCCTGTTGATGGTGTCTGTGTTATAAATACAGTAACATGTAAATCTGTTACATTGGGATCAGTGGTGACTTGTTGTTCAGGGTCTTTCCATTTAATATCCAGAGAACCTAAATTCATTACAGTGCCAGCGTTTTTGGAAGAACGGTTTACAAAAAAAAAGCTGCCTGAAACTCACTCTGTCCCCTAATTAAAAAAAAAAGAATTTATAAACTTATTTTCTTATTCCATATTTAGCCAATCAAACTAAGAATTATTGTATTTAGGGCAAATTGCTTCTCATTAATCATTGTGCACTTGGATAAAGGTTCATAATAACAAAAAAACATTCCTGTGTTATTAGGAAGCAGTGCCAGATTTTGTCTAAGGTCATTTGCAGTAATTGTGCTCCATGTGAGACGCCTCAGCTGTGCCATGTGGGTTCTTGTTGTACCTAATGTGGTGTAACTGTGCTGCCACTTCAAGGGTGGTTGTAGATTCCTGATTGGTTTCGGTGCATTTTTACTGATTCTTGCATTGAATCAAATGATCATAAGACCATGGGTCAGCAAAATCAGTCAGCTGGTGCCAGAGGAAGTTGTGGTACTAGGGAAAAATCATCTGAGGGGAGAGGGCAGGGTGGTAGGAAATAGTCAGCTCGGTCATCTTACCTAGCACTCGTGTGCTCTCTAGATCTGGTGCACAAGGAAAGATCAGAAGTGTCTTTGTCACTAGCAGTCTGCACTTGATCAGTCAGACTGAGTCTTAAACTCAGGACAGGATCTGAAGTGGCCGTGTTCAGCTTCATGTGTCCTGTCCGCGCTGTAGGATTGGCATGCGCACACAGCTCACAGCCAGGGTGTTGTGAGTGGGTGTGCCCGGGAGCTGTCTGCTGGCCACTGAGCCTGAGTGCTGGGGCTGTTCCGTACCATGGGAGGGGAGAGAGTGTTTTGGAAGATGGACACTATTAAGGAAAGAAGGAACAAGGTCTGCTGAAATACAGACATTGCTAATTTTTTTAAGGCTCTAGCCAGTTCAAGTACCTTCCTTTTCAAGTCATGGTCACCCAGAATAGAGTTAAGGTCATTGTAAGGCTGGCAGTGTAAAATAGTCAATAGGAAGTGAAACAGCACATGCCATGAGACAGCATAAGTCTGTCAGAGATAATATAGAGGTTTTTAATAATGGTGTTTGAGGAAGGAAATTTCTTGATAAAATAAGCTGAGTTGCACTGCTGATCAAAATTTGTTTTGCTCTTTGTTTGTCAGAGAGGTTGTATGCAACTGAGGGAAGAAGTCAGGATATTTAAATATGATTTGATTTAAAAGTCTCAGTGTCCTTTCTGTGTGATCTTCATGTTTATAATGTGGCCACATGGGAAAACTGAAGCAACTCACATGGAGCCTAAATTAAGAATATGTGAAATAACCTCCCCCTTTTTTTTTTCCTTGGTGATGAAATCTCTCCTCACTTAAAAGCTTATTCTTTAATATTTTAATTAATTTACTTGAAGGTTAACTTAGGAAAATGTCTAGTATTTGATTTCTTTCCCTTTTAAAAAACACAAATGCTAATTTAAAACAATTAAAGAATTTCATGGCTGTTTCACTTTTCATTTGATTTTCATGTATTAGTGAGCTCTGAGTCAGATATTTTTTCTACCCTTTCTGCTGTCTGATCAGTCAAGAATTTGTTTTCAATGTGGAGAATTCTCTGAGTAAGCTTATGAGATGTGTTTCCCTCTGCTCTTTTTTAGTGAAATGACAAAAACAGTCGAGATTTCTGGGGAAGGTGGACCCTTGGGTATACATGTAGTGCCCTTTTTCTCATCTTTGAGTGGAAGGTAAGGTATTTTCTGCATTGCTCAAGAAGTATTTTAATGAAAGAATTTCAGTTGTGTTTATCTTAAAATACCTACTATTTACCAAAAAGAAAACAAAAATTGGTCTGTGACACTATCTTCCATTACCAAAATATTTACTAGTCCGAGTTCTATATGAGGAGACCACAGAATCATTTACGTTGGAAAAGACCTCAAAGATACTTGAGTCCAACCTTTGACTGATCTCCGTCTTGTCAACTAGACCATGGCACTAAGTGCCATGTCCCGTCGTTTTCAGTCAATACTACCATCTTTGTTCATGTGTGCCCTTTTAATTGTCTCTGGTGTTATTCTCTGAATGATAAACTGGACTCAGTAATTTTGTGTGGTTTGGGGTTGGTTTTGTTGAGCTGTTGCGAGCTTGTTTGTTTGTTGTTTTGTTTTCCCAATTGAATACCTCTGCATAGGCTCTTCCTTAGTGACATACCAGACAAGAAGAGTCAAAAAAATCGCTTGCCTGCTCACACCTCATATTTTTCAAGCCATCTTTCAGATTTGATTGCATAGCATTTATAAAATGTGCTCTATACCATGAACCTTTCTTTGTCACAATACAATTACTTTAATTATAAATGATTTAACAAAGTCCGTTGAGATCACAAAAGCCTATTATAGCAGCGTGCTCATATTGATGTGCTGTAGTTAAGACTGCGTCAGCATTTTCATTATAGCTGTTTTCCAAGCTATGTAACTTGGATGTGTTAAAAAAAAATCTAGGCTGAAATTTGACATACAGAGGCTTAGCCAGAGAGTTAATTTGACACTGGCAGCCGTGAATAAGAGATGGGAAATTGCCAGAGCCATACATGAAACTATTTTATAGTAAAATGGCTGCCTGTAACACAAAGCAAATTATTGCAGAAGTAAAAATTGCCTAATTCTTAAATGTTTCTTCACTTGTCAGCTTTCATGTAGGACAGAGAATGTGAAGGATTGAATTACCATGTAAAGGTCTGTTTTATTGGCAAGATCTGAACTTGTAAGTGGACCCAAATTAATTCAGATCGTTTTATTTACCAAAAGGGAAAATAGATGTCCATCTGCTGCCTGTAAAAATGGCATCACTGTCTCAAGAAGAAAGTTGGTCTTGGATGGCAACTGTTGGAGATGCGAGTTGTGTCCTTGGCTTTGTGGCCTGCCTGCTCATCTTGAGAAAGCTGCTTGTGTTTGTTACCCATTCTGAAATGCAGAACAGAGCTCTTTGATGTAGGCATGCCATGAATGTTGTAGTGTTTACACTGTATTTCGAGATCTTTCAGTAGAACAATTTTGATGAAATTGCAAGCTATTAAAATCAGTAATTGTGACTGAAATGCAGTTTAGTACTCAAGTATCACTGTGTTGAGTACAGCTTTTAAAGACCTGCGAGAAGAACTGTTCCTTGGTCTACATTGTATTCATGTTAACATGTCCTTACTTACAAACACTTTTGGGGATCTGCTAGAGAGGTCTTCGACAGATGAACTACTGGTTGTTTAGGTAGTTGTCTTTACATTTTAGTGACCCTTGGCAGAACTGTACTGATACCTTTGTTAAAGCACTGAACTGACTTAAATGGCTTGACCATCTTTTTTTAATCTAGCCAAAGAATATAAATTGTAACTCATCATAACATGAAAAAGTACAGAAGAGCATCTTTTATTTCTTTTGGTGACATGATAGAATTTATGAGGACATGCTGGCCATGACTAATTGAGTCTGGTATTTCAATTGTAAAGTTATCTTCTAATAAGGTAATGCAGGCTTTAGCCTGGTGCTGCTGCAGGCCAAAGTTTTTCTACAGGTCATTAAAACATCATATTAATTTACAGAATCTTAGTTTATACAGGAACTACAAAAGTAATAGAAATAATTTCCCCTCTTTCTTTCGCACTTAAATATCATTAAAAACAGGAAATTAAAATTTAATAGTGCATTAAAACGCTAAAATTTAGGCTGTGGAAAAAAGTAATGGAGAAATGAATTCAAGCTGTCTCAGTCTGTAACTCAAGCTGCGTGGGCAGTACAGCACATGCAAGTTTCAGACAAGCAGGCAATCCTATTGCATTATATGGATGCAGTATCTAAGTGCACAGGATTAGTGAGCAACCAACTTAATTTGTGATTTCTGTACTTCCACTGGTTTGCATTTCAACATAGTTGTATTTAATTAGTTCTTAGGGTTAAAGTTTTTGATTGCCACCAGTGGGATGTCATCAAAAGGGCTGTGGTCCCTCACCACCACTGCCCTTTTTAATCCTTTAGGGAAAGATAACTCTCGTTATAAGAGAACCTTTATGCTATTAAATCACTTTTCTGTTAGATACTTGAAAGAACTAATATTCAGTAGGAACCAGTTTTTCACTTAGTAATTGACTGGACAGAAGTACAAATATTTTAATGTTCTTAGACAGTAAATCTAAAATCAGATGCTTAGTGAATATAGTGTACTTGAAATAGTTAATGGTGTACTGTGAAGCTGTTGAATGGACTTAGGTACAAGGGACAGTCATGAACCTGAGACAAAAATACAGGACTTCTGTTTTGTGATTGGAGTGCCGGCACGTTGAAAATTGCACATTAATATTTTATGTAGTATAACCAATAGAAAATGGTCTCTAAAGGTCATCTTTGATGACCATCATTGATGCTGAAGTGGTATGGAAATTTAGTGGACAAAGATTGATTATAAAAGTTCTTCACAAGCATGCAGTTGTTAGGATTTTTTGGAGACTGTAGTGGTATTTTTGGATATAGCTCTGTTGAATTATAGTTTGCAGTACAGAGATGTTCCAGGCAGGTCAGGATTAGCCTAGTGCTCCCAGCAGTGTTATCAACACTGGAATTTTGCACCACCCATGCTGCCTCACTTACTGCATTATTCTGTGCTGCACCTGTGTTTTCACTTGCACTTACCTTGTTATCAGACAAGTTGGGTGTTGATGTTCTGCTGTTGTCCTGCCACATGAATGAGTAGTATTGCTGTCTTGTACCAAAGCAAGGGGCTTTGGCAACTGAAAAGTTTTAGAGACATTTTCAGAAGTAGAAAAGTCAGTTATTTTTTTTGTCCCATTCTAACTCTGGTTTATTTTATTGCAGTCAAGGTAGAAAATTACTTTTAATCTGTTTGTGCTTTTCTTCAGAGCAGGGGCAGAAAAATATTGCATAAGCTACACTGATATTTTTAACTGGAGAGGGATCTAGGTGTTTTCCTCTTTTTCTCCAAGTATGACCTACAGGACTTAATGCTCCCTAAGTTCTGGCAAGTAGTAAAGCATTAGTGTGCAGCAATTTTTTGTGATTTTTTTTGGAATCCCCTCCTTTCTCTAGGTTAAGCACTTCATAGATGGAGAGGCAGTCTACGCTACCATTTCATACACAGTAGAGATTAATATCTGGTTTTAGTTGCTATAAATTCATATCAGCACAATAAGGATATTTTTCGCCCATGTTTTGCCTTTTTAGGATGCTGGGACTCTTCATCCGTGGTATTGAAGAAAACAGCAGATCCAGGCGTGATGGTCTTTTCCATGAGAACGAATGCATTGTGAAGATAAACCACGTGGACCTTACAGATAAAACCTTTGCACAGTAAGTGCTAATACTTTATTAGTACTAATACTTTTAGTATTAGCATCAGCTTTTTTATTACTTTATTAGTAGTATTAGTTTACTAAGAGTATTAGTATTACTATTTAGTTAACTAGTACTTTTAACTATCCAGGATTTTATACAGTGCTGTGTTTAAGTGATTTGTAATGGGATTAATACTTATTGAAGGAAAAATGCCTGTAAAATTGATATGTGACAGAAACTTTGTAATTTTCTTTCTGAAACCTCCAAATAAGGTAAAATTTGAGGAGTTTTAGTGAACTTGCTGTGTTTACTTAATTTAATAGCATTAAATTTGTAACTGCCATCTTCCCTTTCTAGTTCTTCTATTACTTTTACAATATTTTCTTTGTAATTTTTTCTTTATAAGACCTTCAGAATGAGTCAACATCACATCATGGTGTTTAATGTTCTTTTGCAAATGAAATAAGATTTTTTTTATTGTGGTGCGGCTTTTTGAGCATTAATTTTTTAAAAATGTGTCTACTGTCAAACTATGATTACTTGAGCTAAATGTAAAGTCTCACTTCTTGTGACTTTTAATAAAAGCCTGTTGACATTTATTATCTATCTCAAATATTTTTTAACTAACAGGTTGTTTTGATCATCTATGAATTGTTGTGGCATTGTTGCACAAAAGAATAGCCTCTCAAATTTCACAGATATTTGCTGTAGTAATTAAAAAGAAATTTGTTTTTGCTTTTAATCCATATATTTAGACAACTGAGTGATTGTTTATAATATAACAAAAACCTCTTGAGATGTCAAGGGAGTCGAGGCTTAACTTTCTAAACAGTAAGCCAAATGTTCAAGGCTTCTAGACTAAAATCAAATACATAATTTCACAGTTAGGGATAACTATTTGCAAAATAGGTTTTCATTAAACCAGTGTCGTTCTGTAGCATAGGTATTCTTGTTTCTGAGACTCTGCTTTTTTCCCTCCTGATAGCTTTTCAGTTACAGCTTTCTGTGTATTTGGTGGAAAAGCACTCTACTGTGTTATGGTACGTGCCATTCTCTTCCATCCATGGAAATTCCTAAATAAGATACCAATCTTGGCAGAACACAATTGTCGGTGTCTTATTGCCCCGTTCATTGCCCCACTGTGCAGTTTTGTAATGAAATTTCGCAAGTAAGGTTTTGCATGAGTCAAAACCTCTCTTTTCAAAATCAAATCTGATCCTTTCTTTATAATGTGTTGTCTCCTCTGTGTTTCCTTCTGAATGTAACTAGATCTCCAAAGGCTTTCAGCCCGTAACATGTTTGTGGAGTGGAGGACTCTGCATGTTTTTCTGTATGGTTACTAGATTTTGGGGCAGTTTGAAATACTTCAGGAAGTTTCCTAGTTCTCTGTCAGGCTTTCCTTCAAAATGCGACATGCAGGACACTTTCTAAAAGCTCATGTAAAGTTTTGGGAGTTGGAAGGACTATTTATTAGCTTAGAGAGATCAGTCTTGTTAGACTCTCTCTGTCTTTGGGAGAGAGAAGAGTGACTTGAAGGTGATTCAGAGCACAGCCCGGTTTTGTTGGTCTTAAGTTTCCTTATGCTACAACACCAAGAAGCGTGGTTGCAGTGGTGTTGGATCTGAGGAGAGAAAATACAGGAATTGTGGGCTCAATGTCTATTTGGGGACTGGAGGGGAACATTTTGTATGAACTCTAGCCTATTCCCAAGCCTTACATTGTTCTGCTGAATTGTTTTCCAAAATAGCCTTCTACATCATCTCTCTTCCCTGTCTGTGGAGAATGGCTAAAGAAAGACTCTTTCCAGGTTGAAACTAATCTCCATGAACATGCCTTTTAGTTTTCATCTGGCATGACATAACTGTACTAACCTGACAGAAGTCCAAGTTACAGAAATCCACTAATTGTAAAAGATACAACAAAGCATTGTTCCAATGACTGTTGACCCAGAAACAGCAATCAGATTCTCCTTCTAGAGGAAAATCTGTTGGCTAGTTTCAAATTGACATTTCTCCTTAACCCTTGTAAAAGCTGTTTTAACACTTAGAAGAGACTGTTAAATGCTGTTTTTTTCTAATTTCAGCTAAGACTTTCTAGTATAGCTCCTGACAATTGCTTCTTCTGCAGCTGTAACAGCAGCAGCCTACTTTCTGTATTCCCATGTTTATAATAGCTGTATATCGGCACTGTTGGTCTGCTTTTTCATTTGCTGCTAATCTATTCAATTACATTCTGTTGTGCGGCATAGTTTCTAGCACCTCTTTTAACTGACTCCCTTATTTCTTTAAAGTATGCACTTGAGGTCTCAAGAAATATAAATTTCTCCATTCATTATTTTTTCCCTTTGAAGTGCAGCCAGTTATTTTGCCCCTGAAGACTGCATTTAGACTTTCCCATAGGATGTCTTGAGTGATTTCCACTAATTTTTGTTTGAAGGAGACCTTATGTTTTCTCTTGCATACATTTTAAATATTAATCTTTTGAAACTGAGTTATTAAATTACCTTGTAACATATGACCAAGTGACTACTTGCAAGGATGAAGATGGGGTGTGAAAGAAACACAGTTAAAATTTTACATCCTTTATGCTGGAAGTATGCCATGGTTTTTCCTATCAGGGTAAGGTCTGTCTTTGAGAACTTTGACAAGCTATAGGTGAACAGATAACCTATAACCTCTGCAGACACACTGGGGCACAGTCTGTTACAGCTCTGAAACAGAACCCTTGAGGGTGATGCTAAAAGAATGCCTTCCAATAATATTCTCCCTGCTATTTTTCTTTTCCAAGTTTGAGGTTTCTCTCTGGCAGCATCGCCTGTCAATGAATGTCGCTATTCTGACTCTTGATGCTCGTACACTCAGTGTGGCAAGAATGGTTCTTTCCCACAGCAGTATCCATTGGGACTGACTGCTGACTTTAACGTCTTCATGCTACAGAAAACCCTCTTAAAACAGCCTCTCTTTTCCACTACCTACAGCTGCAAGGTGGACGTACTATGCAGCTCTGTTCATCTGGGAAAGCAGTAGGTGTGTTTTCAAGACATTTATATTTGCAGTGGCTTCCTTCCTGTGTCAGTGTTCAAAAAAAAAAAATTAGTTCAGAAATACTTTCAACATTGATTCCTGTTACATAACTGAGTGTAAATCCAAAGCCAGGACTTCAACAAAATACTGACTCAGACTGACAAATGCACCACAGAAGGGTAGGAGGTAAGTACAATGTTCTTAGAAGGACTCCATGATTTATTTAAAATTTAATGTGGTTCTTACTTCCCCTCTTGCCCCAATTCAGCTAAGCAGAATTTTTCAGTTTTTCGTTCTCAAAATACGCTTCAGCTACTTCTGTTTATACTCAAGTGGTCTTCTGCAGTATGGTAGAAAACCTGTCCACTGCAACGGAAGGTAGGAGAGGAAAGCCTAGAAAGAGGGAAGTCTTCTTTGTTCCTTTAGAATCCAAATTTTGTAACATTGCTTGATTGACCAAATCTGCAGGTTATTCAAAATCCTGGGAAGGCTTTATGAACAATTATTTTGGACAACTTGTCTTAATTGCCTTACAGTGCACAGGAATCTGAGCATAGTAGCATTACCACGGTATCAGTTCACAGAATGATAGAATGGTTTGGGTTGGAAGGGACCTTTAAGATCATCTCTTTCCAACCCCACAGGCGTGGACAGGATGTCACCCACTAGATCAGGTTGTTCAGGGCCCCATCCAGCCTGACCTTGAACATTGCCAAGGATGGGGCATCCACAGCTTCTCTGGGCAACTTGTTCAAGTACCTCACTACCTTCTGAGTAGAATTTCTTAAGAATTTCTTCTTAATGTCTGGCCTAAGTCCTTCTCTTTTAGCTTAAAATCATTCTCCATTGCCCTAACACTATCAGGGGGAGTGGTTCCCTTAAATGCTCTAACACAGTTTCTGGTGTTGCATTTGAGCACATCTGTAAAAACATTGATTATGTGAAGTCTGCACATCCACTTAGCAAAAGGTTGCTGCTTGAAAGGTGTGAGTAATATCAACCTATTTATGTATCCATTTTCGTAGAAACACAAATACTTGCACTGTTTTGATCGCAAGGTTTTTTTTTTTTCTAATGTTTATGTATCCCATACCCTCATC
The DNA here is from genome assembly GCF_029207755.1 of Chamaea fasciata. Classification (NCBI taxonomy): domain Eukaryota; kingdom Metazoa; phylum Chordata; class Aves; order Passeriformes; family Sylviidae; genus Chamaea; species Chamaea fasciata. The sequence goes on along the minus strand of NW_027094093.1, from coordinate 13,879,301 downwards.
CTATTTAATTGCTGTGGAATCAGCCAGCAGTTGCATTAGGGATTACAAAGGAATCTGAAGAGCAATTAGACTGGATTTGGAAAAAATAGAGAGTTGAGCTTGCTTGGAGTAGTTGTATTCATGAGAACAATTGGTGGTGAGTGCTCAGTGTGCCTCTATGCCAACAACAAAATACGGAACAGACAAGCATTTGGAAAAAGGCAGCCAGCTGTAACTTCAGCAGTCTTTTGATGAGCTTTTGCCATCAGAGCTTCTCTTTCTGATGCTCTGCATGAAGAAATATGCTCATTAATTTATTCTGACAGGTATGATTTCGTAGCAGCTTAGGAATGCCTACAGATATACTGCTCCTACTTGAAATATAAGGAAATGCTGTAGTTTTGAAATCTTATTTCATGTGCACTTTTCTAAAAAAGGGACACTGTAGATGGGAACATAAGGTAAATTTTCATCTTATTCTCTGTAAACAACTTAAAATCTTGCCCAGATTTCCTAGTTTGTCATGTGAATTTTCATACCTTTATTTTAAAGGGCTCAGGACATCTTCCGTCAGGCAATGAAATTTCAAAGTGTCGTATTGGAAGTGCTTCCTCCATATAACCGAGAACAGTATGAGAAGTCTGCTATTGCTCCTCTTTGTATTCTGAATAATGAAGAAGGAGTTACAAAAACAAAAATTCCACCTCCTCTTCATCCAAAACCTGCTGTGAAAACAGTTAATATTTCTGGAGCAGGCTTGGAGTCAGGTGTACAGGGAACACTGCAACAAGCTAAGAGCCCCAACCTCCCACGTCTGGGTAGAAAGCCTTCTTCACCCTCACTGTCTCCACTTATGGGCTTTGGCAATAAGAGAAATGCAAAGAAAATAAAGATAGACCTGAAGAAAGGTAAGTCTTTGGGGATGGTATGATTCATTTGGTATCATGTTCTCTATAGTAATACCTTAACTTTTAGTTTAACGAGCAACATTGAAAATACAAGCAAGTTATTTACCATTTCAAAGTTCCAAAACTTTCAAAAGGTATAGGAATGTAAACAGTAATGTTTTCTACAGTGGGCTTCCTCATGAACTTTGGATGTATGTTATCCAGATTTACTGATTAGGACATCTCTGTTACTGACTGGAAGCAATTCCGTTAGCAACAAGTGATTTTAAGAGATGGTTCAATCTTTTCACAAATATGGAATAAAACTTTGAACTGTTAGCTGGTGACCTTCATTATTTTCTTCAACCTGCTAATTGACCACAACACTGTTATGACTTTCTTTTAAAGATACATTTAAAAATCTACTCTGCTCTGTTTCATGTTTTCTCAGAGCTTGACCACAGATTTACCTGTCTTTCCCTTTTTTATTTTCTGCAAACCTTTTTTTTTTTTTCAATCATATTTATTCAGCTGTCAGGAGGCCAAATTTGCATGTGTATCTTTAATTGCTGCACCGTGCAGCTGTCTTTAAATGGAATAACAGGTTTAGGAACATGTAGTAAAATGTGCTTAAGCAATTTCCAATTAGCATTTGTATTTTCTATTTGATTTATGTCTCTGATTTGGCTGAGAGTTAAATTTGGTCTTGGAAGTGGCCCTTTTGAAAACTGTCTGTAACTTTATTCTCATAACACATTATGAATGTAATCAAGCTCTCATTTCTTAATTTTTGTTGTTTCTTTACTTAAATCACTCGTTTTTGCTTTTGAACTCTTCAGCTTTGTGTTAATACAACCTGCTTAAGAATTTCCCCATTCTAGATCTAATTCTTTTGATTTTGAAACACTTATATTTTTAGAAATTATAGCAATATGGTACTGACATGATGATATCTTTGAAAACTATCACATGGGTAGTAATACCACTCAATATAAGAAGATTTCTATAGACCCTGCTATTCCTTGCTATAGTGATTTTAGTGCCTAATAAGCAATACCTGTTAATATTTATTTTACTCCCTAATTATTTGTTGTAACAAATGTTAACACTTGAGGTTGTTTATTTCCAAGCAGCAAGCAACTTCACTAATGGAAGCTTAGAAATACCACTTTGTCCTTTCTGAACAGCACATCACCAAGTTTTGCATTCAAATCATGTGATATTTTCCCCATTTACCAAGTTTCAGTAAAACCTGCTAAATGATATTTATGTTCATAAATAAACAATTCCAATTGCTCTGATTCTATGAAAAACGATTGACACGAAAGTGAAGACTAATATTGAAATGACCTAAAGAAAAGGTAAATGCTTTAAAAAGGGAGTTCTTTCTTGTTTTTTATTGTTATGTGCTTACCCAAGTATTTCCATCTGTAGCTGTTGTACGGGCGTTTGGGTATGTGTTTTGACGTCAATAGATTTCTAGACCATGCAGAAAATTGGCTCCTGTTTACAGCTTTTTGATTGCTTTTTTTTTTTTAAGAATTAACCTGAATGAGTCTCTGGGGTATCTTGCTGACATTGTTTGCTTACTTTTAATGATCATTGTTTACATCTTGAAATTTACTTTGTGAGTTCTTTGTCTGACATTCTAGGTCCGGAGGGACTTGGTTTCACGGTGGTTACCAGAGATTCTTCAGTACATGGTCCTGGTCCAATCTTTGTGAAGAATATTTTACCAAAAGGTGCAGCAGTAAAAGATGGTCGTTTGCAGTCAGGAGACAGAATCCTGGAGGTTAGGATAAATGTCCGTTGTATTTGCATTGCTTAAAGTTGATCGCTAGCTTTGTCATAAATCTTTCATTTCCTCATACATATTATTGATGTATGGAACTGCAATTCTTGTCCTTGGTTTAAAAAAAAAGTCACTCTCATAGTTTCTATGTCACTTGTTTGTCAACAAGTGTTTTACACCATGAAGTGGAAAAATTATTCTTTTCACAAGGGTCCATGGGGTGTTGGAACAAGGGGAGCCTGATAAGATCTTGGTTTTTAAAGCAAGGACCAAAACATGTCTTACCTCTTCAGCCACATCCAAAAGTCTCCAGTTAATATCAAGCTGGTAAAGTGCTCATTTTAGGCAATTTTGCTCAAATTGGTCTGTTGAAAATTTTCAGATGTCTTGTGACTTACAATCTTATTATCTAATGGGTTATCTCTACTTGCTAACCTCAAAAAGCTCTTAAGGTAAACAGTTTTAATACTAAGGTCTTGTTTCTGCACTTTTCATCTTCAAAGTGCTTTACAAACTAATTAAGCCTCACAAACCCCCTGCAAGGTGGGTAAGTACTACAGAGCTGCTTTAACAGATGGTGAAAATGAGGAGGAGAAAGGTCAAGTAATTTGTGCAGGGCCAGAGGGGGAGACAGTATGTGAGCTGTTGCTGGTTCTTCTTTGCTCTCAGTCACTGAATGATGCCTGTGTTAGGTGAGGGGAACCTAATAAACCTGCTAAAAGGCAGTCACGCTCAGAGATGTGACATCCTCTCTTCTTTTGTGGCTGGTAGGTGAATGGACGGGACATCACCGGCAGGACGCAGGAAGAGCTTGTAGCTATGCTGAGGAGCACAAAGCAAGGCGAGACTGTCTGTCTGGTTGTCGCTCGTCAGGAGGAGGCCTTTCTACCTCGAGAGCTGGTAAACTTGTTATTCGTTCCCAAAGAGTGATTTTGAAACAATTCCATGGTTGAAAACTAGCCCAAGAAAAAGAAATGATGTCAGCTGAGAAATGCCAATAAAAGGCAGTCACATGAGGCTTGTTTCCAAGAAGTATTTATATTTGATTTTTGAGGGGTGTTTGATTTTTTTCTACTACAGATGCAATTCCACACAATCTGATTTTTCATCCCCAAAAATGACAGCATAAGCATAGCTCACAGGGGAATACTGTAAATTAATTTTGTAAGTGTGAGGTCAAGCACAACTAAAAATGGGTTATTCTCTTTCAGAAAAGCAGCAAGCTTTAAACCAGAAATCTAAAGTGCATGTAATGAGGCTGCAGCTTATCAGTAACAAACTAGTGAGGGTGGCTGCCCCCAGGAGATGTCTCCTAAGCCAGGTGCCCAGCTGCAGGCGTGGTGAGGAATAGAATTCTGCTGCACTCCTCACAAATTTTGGAAGCAAGTTTTTCCTTGGCTGCTGGCCTTTGACTTGATAGGCTTTTGCTTGTCTTTTTTCCATCTCAAGTGCTTAATTTTCACTTTTGTGTTTTTATTAACACTGGCATGAAACCGTGTTCTCTTTTCTCTCACATAGAGAGAGTAATGCATCAGAGTAAAAGTGCTATCTGATACATGCTTGTTTCCCTCAGAGAAGGTAATTTCTTTGGTTGCCTCTTCCTTATCTTGATTGATGGCTATACTTGACCTTTCATTAAGTCCTCAGGATAAGGGAAGGACAGCATTTCCTGCTTTTGTGTCATTTTATCTCCTTCAAAGAACACAAACTGCCTTCATCCTTTTCTTAAGATGCTGCCTCCTTGCTTTTCTTTTAGACTGTTGTCAGGATTTCTACAGAAATCCTCTGTGATGTTTCCTCACAAAACATTGCTGACAGTTTTCCTCTTGTCTCCTTGCTGCCAGTTGGACCTTGTTGAGGTCAGGATTGTCTGTGATAGGATAGGGAGCTGGAGGGGCATTCGGTTTCTCTCATGTGAGTCTTTCCTCTTCTGCTGCTGGTGTCCAATTTTTGTTGTGAGCAGTTATGAAGTGTCGTAGCAAAACTGGTTTTGTATCCATTTTTCTCTTTTATTATGTAATTTTTAAGGAGTGTAATGGGAGTTTTCAGCCTTGTAATTGGGCATTTGTTGTCAATGATTCCCAAAGCACAAAAGTTGCCCATTGTATTGCTCTCTGAGTAAGCCCTGAGCCGTAGAGTCAGGGTTTGTGTGGATCCAAGGGAAATTTCTGAGTAATAAAGTACTGAATTATCTATTCTATGTAGAATTTCTGTTCATTCACCAGCTTTTCTAAATAAGAGGTTATTTTTTGAAAAAGCTACCTATCAGCAGTGCTTTCTTCTGGGTTTTTTAAGTTATAAAGCACATTACTTAGAAAATGTACTTTAAAAAGTATACATTCTTCTCTCCCCTGTTCCCACAACATTACACATTATTATGTAATGTCATAGTGCAAATTCTGCTGGAAATCACTGTAGCAGTGTGTGGGTATAAAAGATTGAAAGAATCTAAAAGCTGTTTATAATTTTTACCTGCCAAAATTGTGTGATAATAAATTCTAGTCTCTACAGCAAGGATTAACTACCTTTCAAAAGGTGATTTACTTATGACTGGCATGATTGAAATCCCGGAAGTAGCCACATTTATCCTGCTGACTTGACCTTCTCTTAGATTGCTTTCTCTGTGAAAAACATGATGCACAAGTGATGGCCCTCACTGCAACAGTGATGATGTGGGAATTCTAATACTTCTCTGTGTTCCTCATTATCTCAGTCAAGTACAACATAATACAAATGAGAATTACTGAAATACATTACATAAATTTATGGAACCAGCCCATCTAAATTAAAAAGCCCTTCAGCAACATCTGGTAGCTTACAGCAAAAAGTGAGTTACCATCCCACTAAGCTACCAGATGTTGATACTAACACAATGCTTGTTAGAATTCATGAGGTGTCTGAGAATAGTCTCCACAAAGATTAAAAAAAAAATTAAAATTGGTTTAGCTTTTTTTGTTTGGTTTCAGCTTTAGCCATGATATTACATTGGACTAATCCTCTGCTGCCTCAAAAGTTACAGTACTGTTTTATCAAAGAGGAGAAAAATGCCAGCACTTTAAATGTTTGTTTTTGGAAGGAAAAGCAGTGGATAATCCAATATTTTTCAAGGACGTCTGTAACTGAGTGCCCTGACAGTGTAACATGCATGCAGAATTTACCTGAATACTTGGGGATTTTGTTAATGCCTGGCAATAATATGTAATTGCTTTATATCAGACTTGTTCTTGCTTTGAGCAGTTCTCCAGGGACTTTAATCTGAGCTGTTTTCTTTAGATTCTCTGTTACCTGTTGAAAGGAAAAGGAGAAGGTCCACCTAATAAATGTGCCCATTCACCGCAGCTTCCTGCGGTAAAGATCCATCTGGAAGCTGGACCCTCTAGAAACCCATGCACAAAACTGCTTTTGAGCATGTTACTCCACTAGAACTCTGTTTTTATGCAGATTTGCTGGAGAGAATTTGATAACTGCATGGGAACAAAGCAAATAATGTAATAAAGTCACAGTGGGTGGCATTTGGTTGCATGGTTCTGTAATAATATAATTTGACTTTACCTTGTAATAATGCTGCGGCTTGGGCAAAGCTTGGTCTCACGAATATTTTCTCTTCAGTAAGATAGATGGGAACAGAGTTTGGGTGTTTTGTTACTGTGATCTGTTCTTATGAATTGCTAGCAAGTAGAAAAATATCTTCAGAGTAGCAAGCCTTTGCCACAGCAGCCGAGATGTGATACGGATGAGGATGAATCAGTGGTGCAAAAAAGCATTATTAAATTTGAGGGAACTGGGGCTTTGGTTACGCAGCCCCATGCAACATCTGAGAGTTATACAGTTGGAGTGTTTGTGCATAACAAAACAACATAACATTGAAAACCCAGTATTTGTAAGGTTGTTACTCCTTAAAAAAAGAAAGAGAAAAAGAGGCTGTAATGAGATTTTTTAAAAAAAATATTGAAATAGATCAGGGAAGTAGAATTTGGACTAACCACAGGCTGTCCTCCTTATTATCCCGTTAGCCAAATGTTCCCAGTAATTTGTGCCAGCTGTTGACAATGTAGCAGCTAAGTAAGGAGCTGATTCCAAAACTCCGGGGGAAGATCTTGATTCACTTAATTACCACAGTCTGCGGAGTGGCCAGTGCTTAGTGTGTTCTTTAAGGTGCATTTGGGTTCTAAACTGTGTAACACTCTTTTCTAGAGGATGGTGAATATTATACAAAGAAACTGGTATAAATGAATAGGTTTAGATTTTCCAGCTTCTCTCGAAGTGAATGGAATGCACATCAAACTGTGGCTATCATTCTATTGTGTTTTGGAAATAACAGTGTTTTGATCACGTGTGTCTGTTGCATCATGTTTTTTCTCTAGGGAAAATGTGTGATCTGTAAGTGCCATTTATTTTAATAACGATGCAAAAATTATTGACTTCCCCTTCTCTTGCTTTATCTCCGCATTGGTAAAACAGGGAAAACTACTTGGATGAGAGCAGCTCTGGTGCAGTCCATTCTGTGCTATGATCCTTGGCAATTCTTTATTCTGTATGATGCACATGAGCAGAGGAATGTGACTGCTCTGCAATTGCCAGAAATAGTATAAGACCAAAAATATTTCCATGCATTTTTCTGTAAGTTAGAGCACATACATTTTAATTTTTGCATACCCTTTATTTTTTGTTTTAAAGATCTTTTTGACTTACCAGTTGCAACTGTAATTGCTGTTTCTGTGTTTTCTTGGCATATTTACTGATTCCTGAAGAATGGCCGGGGGGGGGAGGTGAAAGGGTACAAACCATCGTTTTTTTAACAATAGCTAAAGAAACAACAATTTACTAAACGTGGTATTGGTCTTTTAAGTCTTTTTTTACATGTGTATTATACAAGATGGAAGGAAGCAGGATGAGTGGCAAGTTCAATTAAGCATTTTTTTCTACTTACCGTATGATTAACTTTTATGTTTTAGTCTTCCCCCAGTTAATTTCTTCCACTGCCTTGAACTTATATGCCTGAAGGAAAACCAGTTGGCCTATTTGTTTTATTATTCAAAGCTTAATTTCTATTACTTCCTTTTAATTGTTGCTTGCCTTTTTATGTGCAGGAAATGATAGGTGAAATTACAGCCTAGACTTAACCATTTTTGCACCTGTTTTTGTAGTTCAAAACCATGATTCTAGTGCTCAATTATCCAGAAATGGACAAATTATTTCAGTCAGAAAGTGATCAGCAAGTACCATTTCTGCATTGTGTTACCTCTGTTCTAAGGGAGATGAACTGGCTAGGGAAAAAAAAAGAAGTATATATTGAGTTTTAATAGCATATACAAGAAGGTGTTCTGTGTAATGAAGACAAGGGTATTGTGAATGCACATGGCACCTTTCATTGTTTATAAACTGTAGATTTTTAAATATCCTGGGGGTTTTAAAGAAAAGTTTATTTTTGGACCTATTCTCTTCATCTGAAATGGCTGAGAAGCTGATGTAGGTTGTGTCTACACAAACGTACATTTTTTAAGATGAAACATCGTGTAGTGCAGCCCCTCAAAGTTTTTCAGCTTCATTATGTATTTCAGAAGATGGTTACAATTTCATTATGTCTTAGAGTACTGGAGACTGTTCTTTGAGGTTTGTTGATTAGTTGTGCTCTTTACAAAAGTCAGTGAGAGATCAGTGTTAGGAAGGAATGCAAATCTTTCCGGTCACAGTGAAATGTATCTCTTTATCCAAGGTTTGTGTGCGACTCCCTAATTTACCAAAGGGGAATAAATTGCTTGGTAATCCCTGCACCTTTAAAAAGTGTTGAGCTTTGTTATGTAGTGAAGTGCCCATAAAGGTACCAACACAGCAAATATGATTTTTCCATGTGATAGCAGTTGTCAGCATTTTTGAGGCCACAGAGACCTTACTGCGTCTGGTCTACTATTGCTTTCTCTATCAGGCCCATCAGAGTGTTATGATCCAGCAGTGATTTGCCTTTCAGAGCCCAATGTTCCTATATTCCAGCAAATATGAGGAACCTTAAAAGGATGGTCTGAAATACATGGTCAAAACCCTCATCGCCTGCAAAAACCTCTGATGGTGCTCTGCCTGCTGGTAAAGTATAAGTTAGAGAGCATAGAGAGAGGATAAGGAGACAAAAGCATAACGTTATTTGTACTATGAGATAATATATTCGTAAAATGTGTTATGGGATTACTGCCCAAAGTTCCTAGGTTTAGAAACCCTACCTCAGAACCCTGGAAAATGAAAACTGCTTACTTGATAATATAAGTCTTAGCTCTGAGCTTGCCCAAAATTATTTGGAAGCCCACTTTAATGTATGAAATCATAAGTATATATACATCAGAATAGAGACATGTAAAATCGTAACATGGTCGTAACAGAAATTGAGTCTTCATATGTTTAGATGCATTTATCCAAGTCTACAGTATTTGCATTTAATAAAACCAGAGTATTTGGGCAATTTTTAAATCCTGCTAACAAATGTAATGCCTTGCTATTTACAAGGGTCACCAGTTCTGTTCCATATACCATATGAACCTTTCTAAAATCTTTGTCATAGAATACATAAAAAACTTAGAAAAAAGTTTTCCTAGGCTGACTTAATGTAAAACATATGCATGTGGTGTTTGAAGTGGATATAAAAAAATTATACCCTGCTTATTGCTTTGTTTACCATACCTTTAAAACACTAAGCACTAAAATGAGTAAAGAGTTGGATTTGTATATCCCCATGTTGTGACCTGTGACCGGAATGAATTCTGAAACGATACAGTAGCAGCAACCCTAAATGCACCCTGAAAATACCATGCAGCCTTCCATCTTCATGTGTGATAAGATTTCAGGCTCCAAGTGCCAAGGTGCATTAGCTGCACTAGGCTCCCACTCAGCAGGGTGTGTAAGCACACAGCTTACCCCGTACATGGGCTGAAAAAAGGTCAGTGAGACTGACCTTCACTGAGGACTGAACTAGGTAATTTTTCTCCCTGTGTTTCCTACAGTTATGTAGCTTAAAAGGTTAAGTGAGACTGCATTTTTTAATGTTGAGGAGCAGTGCACATCGAATTCCAAATACAAAACTTTTGCAATGGCAAAGCATTTCCTTGGTGGTTTCTTGAATAGGTGAGTCAAGCAAACTGGAGAACCTCCATTTCTGAAATTCACTGTGTCTGCCTTGGATAAAGAGTTGAGTCTAGTTTTGTCAGTTTTTGAAGCTGTAATTCCAGACTGCTTACATAATTCAAGCCAGACACATTCTATCTAACATGACAAAAACTTGTAGTGTACTGTGTTAATGTTAAAATTACCCAAGCCCGCTATCATGCATCTCCATGGATTTGCTACTGCCTTTCTTGTCTTAGCTGGGTGTGCCATTAGTGGCCATTTAGTTTTTATTGCAGTATGGAGTATAGATCATTTTAAAGAAGCCAATATAAAATATCTGTCAGATCTGCTAAAGATGAATACATGCAGCAACGATTTCAGTTATGTACTAGATTGTGACAAGATTACAACAGTGTCTTACCTTTGAGTATTACTTTTAAGAGTGTTACAGTGTGTCTATTGCAAAATGCAGTGCAGATTTTATAGTGACTGAATGACTGAGCTGTCAGCAAAGTATTTCTTAATTGTGACTAAGTGCTTGGAAAGAACATGGAGCATGATGCAAATAGGGGGTATCTTCTTTTCAAGCTTTTCTGCCAATAATAGCTATGTGGTGCCACAATTTAAATATTTTTATCAGAAAGTAATTGCAAAAGCATGCAAATGTCCTATTTCCTTCATAAACCTTTGAAAATAACCCTCCTGGGTCTTTTGCCTTTTGCTGTCAGCTCTGAATGGCACCCCAGGGAGTTGACATCTCTTATCAGAAATGAGCAGCCAGGCAAGGGGCAGTCAGCATATTGAGAGGCCATAATAGTGTGTTGGTCAAGGGCACCAGACAGGTACTGAAAGGTCTCTTGTTGTGTTAAACAAATGCTATTTCCTTCCTGCCTAAGTGAGAGCTAATTTTTTTTGTAAGCTTCTCTTTTGGCAAAAAACACAATAAGGATATATAAGGCAACCTTTCCAGTGAGAGATTAGCATTAGATTATCATAAATCCACAGATTAAAAGTGCTGTGGTCAATGAGAACAGGCATTGTAAGGTTAAATAAAAGGACTAATTGAAAGTGGTGTGCCACGGTAGACAGAGAATTGACACAATATTGTGTAGATATAACCATGGGCTAAGTAGAAAGTGGAAGAATGAAATGCACAGTACTTTTTTCAAAGGTTATAGTTCTGATTGTACTGCTCTCGTGACTGAGCAGTTGTGCATTGTGGGAGTAAGGAAAGGCTAAAAGTATATTCTCTGTGGTCTTTAAAATACTGAGATTTTTTTTTTGGTGAGACCAGTAAAATTTTAGATTATTTTTAATAATCCTTTATTATAATATTTTAATTAAAAAATCAGATATCTGAGGTATAGATGTGCTTCTAAAAATTAAAATCATTGGCAGAAGATTAATTAAATGTATCCTGAGACCCTTAGATACAGGTTTTCAGTCCGCATTGCTGAATATTATTTAGTACTGTGTTATTAGGGCTTTCTGCTTTCATATCTAGCAAACTCTCTGTTCTCTCACCTTCATATAAACTCTACTGAACTTTTGTGTCTGGTTTCTGATGATTCGGTCAATGTCAGAATTGATTTTACTGAAGTTGTATGCAGGTATATCGGTAGATTAAAACATTCCTGTCCTGATTTTCCTTGAGAGGGATAGTACCTGTTTGGTTGTTTGCTCTGTTCTGTTTAACCACCAGATCTGGACAGCAAGCAAAAAGATTTCCTCTTAGATGATTTCTGTCTGTTGCCTTCTGGTCCAGGAAAGAGAGAGGAGATCTTTGTCTTCCCCAAGCAATTGAGAGAGGTCAGGAGCTGCCTAGAATGCTGGATGGTGCAACCAGGAGGGAGCTTTGAGCAGAAGCTGTGACTGGCAGACTCCTATAGAGAACAAACATCACTAGGCTGCAGAGATGTGCTTACCAGGAGGAAACTGTTCAGAGCTTGTTGCAACTGTAGAAATCAGTGGAAGCTGATAGGCTAAGATTTAGCAAGGCTGAAGGACGGGCCTGTCCAGCAAGGACAAAATGAACAGTGGAGACTGATCCTTGAAGTGTTGGGTGATTTTTTTTTTAGTGTTGGAATTTTTTCTTGTGAGGTGTTTTGTTTTTAACTTAAATCTGTGTCGCTGTTGACTAAATTTTATTAATACTTAAGAGGGTTCCTGTCTCAATGTACCCCTCTTAAAGGAAAGAAATGAGCAAGAAATTGGGCAAGGGGAGAAGGAGACCTGCATGGATGAATAGAGAACTCCTGTCATTACTCAAGCATAAGCAGGAAATAAATACACAGGAGATGGAAACAGGGTCAGGTCACTTGGAATGAATATAGAAGGGTTGTCAGAGTAAGTAAAAACAAGATAAGGAAGGCCATGGCCCATCTGGAATTAAATCTGACCAAAGATGTCAAGGACAGCAAGAAGGGGTTCTTGAAATACATCCATAACAAAAGGAAAACTAAGGATAATGTGGGGCCATTACTAAACATAACAGGGAGCCTGGTAACAGAGGATGCAGAGAAAGAAGGCAGAGTTACCAAACACCTTTTTTGCATTGGTCTTCATTGACAAGGCCAGCCCCCAGGATTCTCTGACCTGGGAGACAATGGTAAAGGAATGCTGGGAAGAATTTCCCTTGGTCAAGAGGGGTTTGGTTAGAGAATACCTGGGCAAACCTGACATCCACAAGTCCATGGGCCTTGATGAGATGCATCCAGGAGTGCTGACAGAGCTGAGGAGGCCATTCATAATCATCTTTGGAAGGTCATGGCAGTCAGGAGTGGTGCCCAAGGACTGGAAGAAAACAAATATCACCCCATTCTTCAGAAAGGGCAAGAAGGAGGACTTGGGGAACTCTGTTCACATGGGTGACACGAGGGTAATCGGGAGTAGCCAGCATGGATTCACTAATGGTAAATCACGCATGACTAACCTGACTGCCTTTAACAATGAAACCAGTACCTGCATGGATGAGGGACACTGTCCACCTTGACTTGGTGGCAAGGCGTTCAACACTCTCTCACCACATCCTCACAGGCAAAGTCAGGAAGCGTGGACTAGATGAGTGGGCAGTGTATTGATGACTGGCTGAACAGTGGCACAGGAGCTCATGGGAGGCCTTGGTGTCCTCCAAGGCTCAGTACTGGGCCCATTATTCATCGGTGACTTGGATGAAGGGGCAGATGCCTCGTTGGCAGGTTCACTGGGAGGAGTGGCTGATCCCCCTGGAAGCTGTGCAGCCCTTCAGAGGGACTCTGACAGGTTGGAGAGATGAGCAGGGAGGCACCTTCTGAAATTCAACAAAGGCAAATGCAGGGTTCCACATCCAGGGAGGAACAACCCCATGCACCAGCACAGCCTGCTGGAGCAGCCCTGTGGAAAAGGACCTGGGGCTCCTGATGGACAATAAGCTGTTCCTGAGCCATCAGTGAGCCCCTGTGGCCAAGAAGGCCAATGGGATCCTGGGGTGCATCAGGAAGAGCGTTGCCAGCATGTGGAGGGAGGTGATCCTGCCCTGCTGCTCAGCCCTGGTGAGGCACATCTGGAGTCCTATGTCCAGGTCTGGGCTCCTCAGCACAAGAGAGACATGGAGCTCCTGGAGCAAGTCCAGAGGGCAGCAACAATGATGATTAAGGAACTGGAGCATCTCTTATTATGAGGCATGGCTGAGGGAGCTCAAGGTTATGGAGTCTCCTTCACTGGAGATGATTCAAGAACCACCTGGACACAATCCTGTGCTACATGCTCCAGTATGACCCTGCTTGAGCAGGGGGATTGGGTCTGATGACCCACTGTTCTCCCTTCCAACCTTGCCTACTCTAGGACTGTATGAAAAGTGCAGGCCAGGCCATCTCAAAGCTGTAACCATCCTGAAGGATCACCACATAGCTATCTGGACTTCAATTTATGTGAAGATTTCTTGTTTATCCTGCTACAATTGAGTTACTTTCCTATCTCTGCAGTAGGGAATAGCTTCAGTGATATACTATCATCTAATTCCTGAACTGCTGGGGTATGATACATTTATTATGGAAAATATACCATGTGGTTGTTGACTGGATAATTTATAACATAAAGCTGTAAGTTTTTTCCAGGCTAGAAACATATTTGTGTTGCAGCTCATTTCATTCATTCTGTGTTTGAGTGAGTTCAGATGCTGGGATGATCTCAGGGTAAGAAGTGTTTCTAATAGAATTCAAGTTTTAGTGCATTGGAGAGGGTTTCCTTTACCAGACCATAATTCAGCTGATGGTGGTTGCTATACTGTAAAGTATTGATGTCTTGGGATAATGTTTTAGCAAAGTCAGGGAAATAGAAGCAGTAGGAATCCAGCTCTCTGAGTCACTGTCAGCATTTAATATTCATACCTGCATATTCTAGGAACAGGGGCCATCATTCATTAAATTAGTTGCCCAACTGAAACAGTTAATTGATGAGCTGTTAACTTAAGGATAACAGGAGCTCTTTCTGTCATCAGTGAAAAGGTATTGCTTGGGAAGAGCATTATGATCGGGATAATAATTTTAAAACATTCAGCAAGTATAGGATGAAAACAAGCTTCTAGGTTTTGTTCATCCCTTTTTTCTCCTCTGGTTTTCCTCCTTTCTACTGCTTCTCACATCCTCCCACAGATAAGATTTTCAGTCTTGTATTTGCACCAAATAGTCTTGAGGCATTTGCTACGAGGCATTTGCTATCAGATGCTGTACAATGAGTAGCCAAGGAAAATTTTAAGGGAGTAAAGACAGAGTTTACATGCCTTAGAGTGAATTAATCACCAATTTGCAGATATGCATCTCCTTTCCTCTTACCCATCCCTGTGAAATCTTTGAATGGTCATTCAGCCTCCATCATGGGTAACAAATTTTTGATAGTACTATTAGACAAAGTTCAACATTATTTTAAAATCAGCTTTTGCTGGATCTTTGGATAAATCTGAATATAAACAATGAAAAGGAGAGATGTTTGGGATGATTGGACTATGTTGAACAATAAACATGTGAAGGACTTCAAAAAATATTAGAGTTTTCCAGTAATAGGTAAAAGCAGCTTACATTAAATTTACTGAGGTTTTGAAATAATTAAGTGATATTTTTCATAGAAAATGGTAGCAAGGAAAATGGTAGACAAATGTTACAGATTCCAATTTAAGTACTAAGGAAAACATAGGAAATGAAATACTGACAAAAGTTTGCTGTACTTGTCTGGATGCATAGAGTGATTTGGTAGGTTACTTAACAAGGGCTGGTGCACAGCATAATCATGTTTAAGGAAGCTGAGAAATAGAGAACACGGAGCAGCTCTTTTGGGTGACCAAATCCAGCTTTATATGAACTCTGAGGTACTGAGGTAGCACTGTAAAGCAGTTTGTGGCTCCTCTGGTTACTACAGGCATGAGCACTGGGAGCTTTATGTCCGGTGGTAACAGCCCCCTCACTGCCTTTCTCCTGGTATGGGCAAAGACAAAACCCCACTGTTGATGCAGAGAACAGGCAAGTCTAATGCGGATATCACAGATTAAAGTGGAAGGAGAGCAGAAACACAGTAACTGCTTGCCTAGGGGGCCAGGAAAGTGATACAAAGTCCTGTCCTAAAGGCGGGAGTCATCACATGCTGGGACCCTGAGAAGAATTTCTTCTGTCCAAATCTTGACAAGATGTACCAGCTGAGTAGAATTCTGATCTAAGAGATTGGAATCAACTGGCAAGAACATGTGCAAGTTGAAAAAAACCAGAAGATTTGGCAGATAAATCTTTTCTCGAAAACCTTGAGAAAGTTAAATTCAAAATGGTTTTGTTAGAAGGCTAGTAGTGTTTTTTTTCCTTACACAGGTTCTTCTGAAGTCAGAGGAGGAGTGTTTATGAGTTATCATTCTGTATTCTTCACAGCTGTTGCAAATTTGTAGATTTGGGGGTTATGTTCAGAATGTCCATATCCAATGCTAAGAATTAAAAGGGACAGATGTGTAACTGAGAATTCTGTACTTCTGGTGAACGAAAACAGTACAAATGTGTAACTTAGGCACTGAAGATGAATGCTGATATCAAGACAATTGTCAATGTTGGTGCTACGTCATTTTTATATTTGTCAGTTACGCAAATTGTATTGACTTTAATATAATGTAATTGCATTCCAGGAAAAATTTAAACATGATGCATATTCAGATTGAGATTGATACTCAGTTTTCTGGCTGATGTCATTCCTCTCTACCCAGTTGTTGCTCCTCATCAGTGAAAGGGCATCTGAAATAAGTGCAAGTATACATACGTGCTGCTGTTTCTTCAGGATATTAATTTCTGCCCTTAGTTCTGGGGTCTTACTTTTGTTGATCAGACAGCATGATACCTGAATGCACAGGTGTGCTGTGGCTGCTGAGGAAACATCTGTACTGCTGACACCTTTGCTGACAACTGTGTGGATAGTGTTTGTGCTGCAGCCGAGGTCCTGGAGGTGATCCCTCACTGGGGATGAGGAGGATTAGCTCAGCTACTGCACTCCTTGCAGGTGGCCTCGACTGAATAATTTAATGTAAGGATTTGACACCCTTGGAAGCAGCAGCCAGTCATCTTTCAGCTTATAATTGTCTATGTGCTTCCTTTTCATAGTTTTTTCTCCTATTAATTTTTTAATACTACTGTTTCAAAGAATAGAAAATGTCCAAATGACAAGAAACAAAAGCCTGGTAATTGTCTTAGAGTAACGTGGAGAAGGAAAAATGGAATAAAATTGAATGTGTTGCATGAGGTCTTTTGCACTAACACCTTCCATGAACAGTTCATTCCACAGTAGCTCTCCTTGTCCTTGTTTTATTTTTGAGGTGTGCCAAGATAAATATTTCAGGCAAAAAAATTGATTTTGTTTAATTTTTTGATTCTAACCTGCTTTTAAAAAGACAGCCACACCTTCTTCCCCTCTGCCCAGCAACAGACAGCCGTGCAAAACTGCATATACAGTATACAGTAAAAGAAACTTCTTTCTGATCTTTCGTGGCTGTGTATGCTTGACTTGACAGTCTTGTAAACAGCTCTCTAATCTAGAGAAAGTCTTGGGATCAACCTATACCAGAAAGAAAAAGGAAAAGTCAAACCTCTATGGAATAAAAGTATGTACTAAGGGAGTTAGTGCAGAATAAGTTACCGTGCTTTCAATTTTCACCTTTGCTTTTGTTACACCAGCTTTCCTCTGCAGACAGGTTTAAGGGAAGGATAATTTTTTAAGGATGAAACTCAATTTTCAAAGGGGAATGGGATTTAACAGTACAACTGTCATTGTAGTTTGTGAGCTGCATGTAAAGATGTTGAGAGTTTTATGGCTTACATTTTTAATGCAGCCATGTATAAATGTCTTTTCTACATTCTGCTGCAACATCAGTTTTATATCATGTGGAACTAAGCTATTTTGCCTTCTATTTAAGCATATTCCCAGGTATCATTAAGAGTAACATTCTAAGCCAGATCTTGTGACAAAATGTCAGCTAAATGAATGCACTGTTGATTGTAAGACTGTTTCTTCGAGCTACTTTCTGGAAAGGAGGACTATTTATTATTGTACAGATCTGTGGGAACCACTCATGCTGACTTTTCACCCCTATTTTCATCCTTGTTTTCTCCAACAGAAAGGAGAGCCAAACTGCAGTATCTTTTCTCCAGAAACCACAGAGCAGCTGACCTTTGAGATTCCTCTGAATGATTCTGGCTCTGCTGGACTTGGTGTGAGCTTGAAAGGCAACAAATCTCGGGAGACAGGAGCTGATCTTGGGATTTTCATCAAATCAGTTATTCATGGAGGTGCTGCTTTCAAGGTATGGAAGAAGCACATCAGGAGATGAATGTTAGATTTCTGCCATTTCTGTGTTGAGTGCTGAATCTCACTTGAGAAGCATTCTAGGTATGAATACCTTCTTTGCTCATTCCTTTGGGTGAGCTACAAATCTAATGTTTTGTCCCATGGTTTCTGGGGTTGTGTGTGAAGCAACAAAGTTTGCCAAAGTGAAAGTGAATTGGTGCAAACCTTAGGGAACATTTGGATGCTGCAAGAAATGGGAAAGGGGGAAGAAGGGTAAGGATGGGTAGATATGAGTCAGGGCTGCCTTCCAGCCTCCCCACAGCCTACAGGAAGAGAAGAGTTTGGCTCAGGGACAGAGAAGCTGATACCTACACTGTGCCTGTCAATAAAAAGCTCTCATAATTTTCTTCTTTTTTTATTCATAATATTTTTATCACTGTATTAAAAATGTGACTTGGCTGAGCTTGACATCAGTTATGTGGAAGTTATCAGTTGTTCCTGAGGTGGATTGAATAGGTAATATTAAATTGGTAAATGACGATATTATGACTCGTTCTGTTCCTTCTAAGCCCTGTAAAAAGACTGTTGTATATTTTATTATTAAAAAGTATTTGAGTTATTGTCTAATCTTTAGGAAATCTGTGGACTGCATTTTTTCCCCCAAATAGAACTTGGAAAGGTAACTTCTCTGAACTGGAAACAAATTACTTAATCTTTCAGAGCTACTATGTTTAACACCTGTAGAACCATAATGTAATTTTTGTCTTTTATCTTGGCAATTCCTTGTAGTTCTCTCTTCTGTAAAAATACCTTTTAATTCAGCATTATGTAAATTGCTCTACTGACATGACCCTGCTGAGTAAGACAATTTACAGCATTAAAACTTCAGTGATCATCTATTTACGGCAGCTAGTAAATAGCAATAATCAAGGTTTTAGATTTCATGAGATTGTTTAATAGTTCCCTGCTTCTATTTGCCTGTCCTAGTCTCACAGTTATTTCAAAGCTTGGATGTTCATCTGATTGGATTACACCAGAACTGAGTTAACACACTTTCGGCCATATTAGGGCTGGATAAACTCAATTCATGTGCACATCTGCTGCTGAGTACGACTCATTTTACCATGGAAATGAGGCTGCCCTCTTTGTTTTCCCAGCTCTGTGTCCACACCAGTTGCAGCGACAGTGCTTTGTCATGGATAAACTTGTTTTGAGTAGCCAAGCTGTGGAGCCATATTCCATATTAATGGCCTGGCTGCCTGACTTGTCACATCACAGACCCACAAGACACCTTTTTTAGCTCTGTATGTTTGCTGCTCTCTGTTCCCCCACAGCAACTTTCTCCAGAGCAGCTAATTTTGGTTTGAGATGTCTGCAGACTACTAAAGCAGGACTTCTGTGCTCACCCCTGAGTGAACAGGCACAGTTAGTCACCATGACTGGGAGATTATTTTGTCTTGTGAGGGCCTGTAGTCCTGTGACCTGTTCTCCATTCTACCTCATTATAACCCTTCCAGCAATTAGACCTGTGTTGTGGTAATGGATCTGAATGTAGGCTCCAGAGCAAAGGAGACAGTAGATGAGGCTCTGGCTTCAACCAGAACTGTTCAGAGACTCTGTCCTGTGTGCGAGTGCTCAAAGAATGCAGTCATTTTGGCAATGTTTTAAGAGTTTCACAGTCTGTTGTTGTGTAAGGCATGGAGAATAGCTGTCTTTCTTATGTCTAATGACCTTTATATAGAACACAACCTACACAGTGGGTATTAACAATTAATAAAATTTCTTGTATCAAGTTAAAAATATACACATATTTGTACATAAATATTTAAAGATGTCCTATTGTCCTTATTTTAAATCTCTTCCTGGAGCAAGTTTTGAAATAAAAAGCCTCTCTTTCCAGCTGGTAGTTGTCCAGAGCATTTTCCCATGCTATTCACTGGTATTCTCTGAAATGGATTATTATGGATTAAGACATGTGCATTTGCTTTCCAGTGTTCAGTGTTTTCTTGGGAAACTGTCACAGAAGGAAATTTTAATGCTCACTGACATGAGAATTCTTTCACTATTTCTCACTTCTGCATTTAGAATTTAAAATTTTTTTGGTATTGGTGTATCATGCTATATAAGTGGGAACTTTATCCCCTTGTCTCTACAGTCACTGCTTGTCCTCAGAAGAAGAAATGTAATACATAGAATTTCAACACATTTGTTTCACTGATAAAGTAAATGCTCAATCCTTCTAATGCTGTATAAAGGTTTTGAGACATTAAGTTTATTTTACCCATGTGTTTTTTAGAATGGAGAGTAGACTATGAGATCCAGTTCATCTTTTTTGGTTACCATTACTTGTTATTGGCTTGAACCAAGGTCTTAAGAGAGGTCTAATATTTTGAAGCATTTTGATATATTTACGCATTAACTACAATGGCATTGCAAAATGCAGTAAGGGATATTTTTTAAACCGTAATGGAAAACTTCAGTATTTAATTCTATCTTTTATGACTTTTCTTTTGTCCTACCTAAAGGTTTCAGAAAATGTCAGTGGATATAGCATCATACATGCTACAATAAAACCCAGTCCTCTTTAATACTCTTCCTACAAAATCAAACAAAATAAAAATACCTTAAAAGTTACAGTGTATTCTAACAGGAATAAAAGCAGTTGCTTTTGCTGATTGAACCATTATGTCTCTTCTTAACCTTCTTTTGTAACTATTTTTTAACATCCCTAAGATAAAGAAGTTACTGGAATACTTGATATTTGTACTTATGCAGAGCCTTTCATGTGAAGAGCACTAACACTTGACTGAGTTTAAATGCATCATCACTCCCCCTAGCTTTGGGGATTTCGGGCTTGTTCTCCTCAAGACATCTTGTCTTTTCACTTAGAATACATTGCCGAGGATCATGTACCTGCAATCCACTGCAGCTGAAATGAAACAGAGCCATTACAAGAAATCATGTAATATTTTCTGTGTGCATTTGTTCAAATCAAGCATGGTGTAGCTCAAATGTCCTTGGTCCTTCTGTGTGCTGTTGCACTAAACACTGCTCGTTGTGTGCAATGGATGGGGAGATTGGATAATTCCAATGACTGCCATTAGGGCATTTCTGTCAGAAATGTCATTGGTGTGATAAGGGAAATAGCTTATAGTGCCTTGATTGAAAATGTAAGCCCTTGAAGATCATGGCATTATATCTTCCTGCTCTACTGTAAAAAGTGGGAGTCTTGTGAATGACAGTGAAGAATGTGGCAGCCATGTGGTGGTAGATTCTGCCCCTTGCTGTGAGTCGCCATAAAAAACGCAGCATTTTTTGAGTTAGTGAGGGAAGAATAACATCAGCCTCTATTAGAATAGCTCACTCACAGTTCCAGAGATGGCATTTGAAAACTGTTCTGCTGAAATGCCAAATGTTGTTTTCCTACTCAAAAGCCACAAAGAAACCTACCTCTCAGAGATGAAAGAAGAAACGTGTTAAAACAACATTTAGCTTGTTTTGAGCCAAGCAGATTTTCTTGCAGTTCAGGCTTCCAAACCAGGCCATAACACAAGGGATGTGAAAATCTGTGTTTGGAAACTGTTTAGACGTCAAGATTTTTTTTTTTCCTGGTCTCTAAAAAGGCAAAAGGTTTTTCTGTGAAGTAACTTCTGCCTGTTGTGTGAAAACAGCATTCAGCTGTCTTACAGCCTGTCTTGTACAGGTGACTTAGCAAGTGTGGTTGATCAACAGTTAAGAATGATGCACATCTTTTTTTTCTTCGATCACAATTGAAGTGTTGAATTCAAGTTGAATTTTTCATTTAAATGCTGCACATAACAGATTGGGAAGAAGGGAGGATGCATCAAAAGAAGCCCTTTAAGAAGTAATATAAAATAAATAAATATAAAGTCTCATACAAAAGTACTACAAGGAAAATTAAAAGTTGGGCCAATACAGAGCCCTGTGAGGCTCAGTGATTCATGTAAAAATGCATGCTGTATTCAGGACAGTTGCATACTTAACAAATGTAGTCGTGACAAGATGCATTTGGCATTGTATTTGTGCATACTTTAGAAAGAAACTCTAACAGATATTTATACATGGTGGGGTTTTTTTTCCAGAAAGGAGAAACAGAAATCCAAGAAACTGTAGGACCATAGGGGGAGGACATGAGGACCTGTAAAATTTTCAGTGTCATAGAAACTTAGAAATTTTTTTTTTCCCTTAAACTCCTGTTGCTCTGAATAGCTCCATTCATTTCAGCAAATTTTGATTGAACACAGAGGGATTACAACATGTGCAAATAATAAAATTTTCTCTTCAGCAGTGTTAACTCTTGTCTCCCTAAACTTCAGCTCTTGTGATGGCATCATTTGTAGGTAAAGGGTGGGGTTAACTCACTGACTTTGGCTGTACGTACATCTAAGTTGGCATAAAATATTCAGCAGAGAGGTGGGAGAGGTTTCAGTATCTCTTCCAAATGATCTCTCTGTTTTCTATCCTCCATTCCCAGACCCTCCCAAGAAAAGTTTTATTTCTCTTTATTTTTCTTCTCTGAGTGACTCATCTCCTAATTATTTCTTTCCATCTTCTTGTCTGTCCCAGTCTATTTTGGATTTCGTTATATACCGTTTTTTCTTCAGCTTTGTGGTTATCGGTACCCTGCTGTAGTAAGGATGATATGCAGTTCCAAAAAAATAACACTTAATAAAGCTGGGTGTGTCACAGCAACTGTAACTCACTCAAAAGTGACTTAGACTTGGCAGCAATTGCTGAACATCTTAGTTACAGAAAAAAATAGAAATCAGATAGTATATATATTTTGTATTGCTCATGCATGAAATATGTAAACAGTTCGGATGAGTGCCTTACGAAGAGTTTGTACTGAGTCTGTGAATGAATCAGACTCATCTTAACTAAGCACTGTATTTCTGTGCAAGATCTTCCCTATTACTGTCTCTTCATTGCCTTGTATCAGATGTCCTTGGTTTCTTACTCCTTCTCCTACTTGTTTGAGGTCTGATGCCAGCCTGATAATTGTGAACTTCACAAGCTTTAAAAGAAATTTCTGTGTCTCAATTAAAGAGACCTTATTTCCTTGTTGAAGACAGAAAAGTCCATGGCACAGTCTTTTATGAAAAGAAATAAATCACAGATCACAATGACAACAGCAACAGGACTCCTAAATCACAAAATAGCAGTGTCCACAATTTTATTACACCTACAAATGTCAGTTAACCTTGGCAAATTGAACTGAATTACTTTTTCAAAGCATAGGTTACTTCATATGGCTCAACCCTAATTTTGTTATTGGCAGCAGTTTTGGATGTTGTAAAATAGGGACAGCATTAATTAGTAAGGATGCTTAAGTTTTAGTGACCGTTCTGTACTGAGGACACTGGCTCATGTGATGGCATGAGAATTGTGACAAGATACACACCAATAAGATTGTAAGACAAAATTTTTGGAGCTCTTTCTTACCAGATCTTAGTAGCAGGTAATAATGCATGAAAAATAGGTTGTACTACTCCTTTGTGGTTGCAGTGTGGATACTAATAGTTATATTGTGGGCCCTTTAAACTAAAAAAAAAAAAAGCTTCTTTCACTTTTTTTTGGGTAATAGGATGGGTGGGGGTTTTTTGTGGTTTGTGTTATTTTGGTTTTGCGTGTTTGGTTTGGGTTTTTTAAAGTTATTTAATTTTTTGCACTGATGCAAATATACTGCAAATGCAAGAAAAGCAGCAGTCTGTGCATGAGTGACTATGTATTTCTATGTATTTGCACTATGAACTGTTTCAAAAAACGTAGTAAGTAGGAGAAAATCGCCAATTACTGGACACAGAGTTATTTCTGGCACTGTCCAGTCTTTTATTTATTGAGTTATAGGGGCAATGTCTGATTGTCTGCATCATGCTTTCCCATATGTAACACCTCTGATTACTAATTCTTGGGGGTTTTTTTGATCATCTTTGTGTTTTGCTTTCAGGACGGTCGTTTGAGAGTCAATGACCAGCTGGTTGCAGTGAACGGGGAGTCGCTCCTGGGCAAGTCAAACCACGAGGCCATGGAAACCCTCCGGCGCTCCATGTCCATGGAGGGCAACATCCGGGGCAGGATCCAGCTGGTCGTGCTCCGCAGGCTGGAGCTGCACGCAGAGGTGAGGCAGTAAATCCTTTTATTAGAGCAATTTCTTTCCGGTCCCTGTGGTTTTGCACGTAAGAGATGATGGCTAAAGTCTTGGTCACAGAGATCTTCTCCTGGCAGAATTAATTCTCTCCTGGAGAGGGGAAGCACAGAATATTTCTGGTTGATATCTCCTGGTCTTGCTGTTCTTTTTGAGACTAGGTTAAAAGTTGTTTCTTATTTTGATCCAACAAGTATAAGAGCAAAAGAAAACACGATTCCAAAAAAAGTTAATTTAGGATTAATATATTGATGTAGTTTTGACTATCTGCTACCTTCTTAAGGCAATTGTTGGGATACAGACAATTAAAATTATTCTGATTTCATTTGTTGTTATAATCAGACACCTCAGTATCTTAGAGTGACTAGGATTTTACTTTACTCTTGCTTCTGTTTTTCATTAGTACCTAAAGTTGGTTTGGGGGTTTTTGGAAGGGTTTTTTTGAGTGTGTTTTTCTGGACCTGTCTTGCCTTTTTATTAGAGTTTTTTTTGACCTTCAAGGAATTAAATATTTTACTTTTCCTGGTCAGATGAAAATTCCTTCAAGATGGGTTTCTGAGTTGATTAACATAAAATCTCTTTAAGGCAACAAAATAAGAAAAGAAAGACATTTTTAGCTATTATATTTTCTAGACATCATATAAATGGATGTTTGCTAGTCACTTCTTATTTTGAAAAAGATTGGTTTGATGATATCCCTTGCTCCCTTTCATTTATGCATGCACACACATATACACACTCTTTTCTCATCTTCACATAGATTATATACATATATACTGACTGCCTTTTCTATTCACCCCAGTTTTAATTCTAACCCTTGAGCAAATATTTTAAGCGTTTTTAAATACCTGTAGAGTTCTTTAAAATGAAAATATGTACAAATGGATTTGGGGTGTAAAAGGTTGTAATAAATCTCATTATAGAATTCCAAGATATTTCAAGCTTCTTATTTAATGAGCATTACTGGAACGTTTTAAAATGTTACAAACAATCATGTTTGTGGGTGTATTTGCATAAAATTCCAAAGGGAGGAAGAGGATGCAGGTGTCTTATAATTTAATTGACTCTTAAATATTTTTCTGATAATTTTCTATGTAATTTACTATCATCATTTATTGATTGAGAAATGGATTTAGAAATATATAATTTCCCAAATATTATGCTCTTACTTTGTTGGGAGGACACTTTGGAAAAGCCTCATGATGTCAGTTGTGCCAGGAAAATATGAAAAGTATCCATTAGCAATTCTGAAATATGTTACAGGAAAACACATTTTTGCTTTCCTTTTATATGTGACAGCATCCTGTTGTAAGGAAGAATTATGAAGTATATACTATATTTATTGTGCACTTCTGAGGTATAAGAAAGCTCACCTTCAAAGAAAGTTCAGTCCTGCAAGTTTTCTTTATAACTAAAGCTACTTCTTTTTAAAAAGCTTCCAATCAAACATCAGATTCACCTAGTAAAAGTATGAGGCTGCTTTTTATAGTTAAGTGTTTAGTTTTGAATATTATCCAGATGTATGAAGGAGGTAAATAGTCTTGACTCATGCCCTATGAAGAATGCATAATGAGGTCTTGATTGAATCAAATTCATTTTAGACAGGAATTAATTTTTATAGGATAGTCTTTTTGTTCAATTGTAATTCCATTTGAGTCTGGAGACTGTAGCAGAAATGGGTTGGTGCCCATTCTTTCCTTTCCCCAAAGCAGCTACCCAAGCACTGCATCTCAGCTTGGCTGAAGGAGAATATGTTTAGAAATGCATTATTGTTTTTATTGGGCAGGACACTAATGGAGGTCTTCCATGACAGCTATGTTTTATAAGCTGAATACTTGAATTAGGTTGGTTACTGATCAGTTGTTGGGATATTGATTGTGTCATTTATCAAAGAGCTGGTAAAGCAGATTTGTTGTTGCTGTTAATTCAAGGCTCCTTATCCCACTGTGTCTCCAATGGATAGTTCGAAAAAGCAGTAAATGTGAACTTTACAACCTAAGGAGCTTGTGTAAACTAAGACTCCAGTTTCATGAGGAAACACAACTGTCAGTGCCTGTGTGGTGTTAGTGTGTTTTCTGTATGGAGGTTGAAAATAACCTTTTCAAATGGCTGATTCTGCACTGAGGAAAAGAGAACGTTACACGTGCTGTCTGTCCACTAAGCTTAGATTTGTAGCCATATTGTCACCATGAGCATCTCAGCACTGAATTGTGTTCTGAGGTGCGATTTTTCTATTTTATTATGCTTATTTTCATTGTATTTTTTCCTCCTACTATTTTATTATGATTTTATTTTTATTAAGTTACATTATTTTATTTTTGTTATTAAGCTTGGAAAACAGGTTGCAAGGAGGTGTAACATGCTGTCCTTCCTTATGTCTTGATTTCCAGGCAATCACTTGCCAATACATCAAATCTCTTGCATCATTTTAAAAATAAATTACATGGGTTAGATACATGCATTTCTTCTGTAGATGTGACTATGGAATTTAAAAAAAAATGTATATTTAGTATAACATTTGCTGACATAATGAACATGCAGTTTAAAAATAGAAGCCAGTTGGATCCTACTTCAGAAAAACAAATTAAAAATCACAGAAAATAGAAAGGTTGCTTTGAAAACTAGCCATAATATTTCCCCTGTGTGGGTTTTTGGTTTTCCCTGGATAATGACTACAGAAATGTCTTTCTGGGTCTGTCCCACTTTTAGAAACTGTGATTTTTATTTTTATTTTTTTTTCCCAACTTTTTTCCTTTGAGCAACTGCTGAGGAGAATAAATTAAGCGCTATGGCATGTATGGGGCGGGGGGGGTAGGAAATGTCTCAAAAGGAAAGCTGACTAGAGGTGTGACAGGAGTTTGTTTAGCTGCTAGCCAGAAGACCTGCGTTTGGGAGTTTGGTGTAACTCCTTACTTGCAAAACTGTTCTAGTGTGTGATCATCAGAACATATGCACTCAGTCTCGGGGAGAAGGGAACCAGCTGGCTGGCAGAAAAATACCATTGGCATTGCCCATGTTCTTGTGTTGACAATGTCACAAGCTGCCCTCCCAGATGGAGAATTTGAATGAAGCCAGTTGTGGGTCATAAAAAAAAAAAATCTTCATTTTTGTGCATCATTCTTAATGGTTGTTATTGCTTGGATGTTGTTCTTATTTCATGGTCAGCAAAACCAGATCACAATTTTGAAGAGCTCTCTCAAGTTTCTCGTTCGAGATGAGGCAGTACACTGTGAACACATGATATCACACTGTGTCCGTGCACTGTCTGCAGTGATGGCTGCTCTTCTGTGTTGTTGAATATGTAAATTTTGTGTTGCAATGTGTGGTTCTGTTTTTCCCTTAGGAACGCTCAGACCAGGGAGTCTTTCAAAAATCAGCCTTTGACAGGAGTCATAACTTTGCAGCTGCTTCCCGACGCAGTGATGCCATTCTCCAGCAATTTGTAACAGGCAGTCCTCAGGAAGGAATAAAAGGTAGTCTCTATATATGCTTCTCTGTGCTGAGAGAGTGCTTTGTGGTTTTGTTTCCTGAAATCCACAGCCACCAAAAGCAGTTAATTAGAGTAAGTGCACACTATGTTACTTTGAGGCTTGAAGATCCAGCGAGGGTGGGAGAGCTGACTCAGAAGTTGTGAATGAGATTCCTGGCACAAATTCCAGTTTAAGTAACAGTTTCTAGCTCGCTGCCCCAACACGTAAGGCTGGATAAAAAACAAATGATGAGTGCAAAATATATGTTGTCAAAATGTTTATTTTCTATATATCTTTAATGAGCGCAATGATTTTTACGTTTAATTTTTAGATTATGTCCTAGGTTATTACAAGCTTAATTAACTTACACTAAAACATGATGTTCGAAAAGTGCACTTGCTTATTTTAAACTTTAAGGTAAAATTTGTTCAAAGGTTAGAAGCATTCCCCTAATTTACAAACTGGAATTATATTAATGAACTCATTAAAAAGAATTAGGTAATTGTGTAAATTGTGCAAAGGAAGTCTACATGTGCGAGCATATGGAAGCATACAAGTAAGAGCATTTAAGGCCACTTCTTTTCCTGTCTTTTTTCATTTCTGATGGCAAACTGTACTATCTCTCCAATGTGCTCCTGACTCAGCAAGGTACTAGTTATTTGAAAAGTTTAAGTATTTGAGATGGTCTTGACCCCTATCCTTTTAAGTGTGCTCTCATTCTTCAAGCCAAGCACATAGCTAAAGACCTTTCAGTAGGAAAAAAAGATTTTCTTTGATGTAATTGAATTATGCATGGTTTTTCCCACTTTCCTAGACAACTGTGGAATCAGGGTAGCCTACAAAAAGTAATTTCATAGGCTGCTGTGATGACTGTGTGGGGTACTTTTAATCAAAACTGAAGAGCGCTTATCTGTAAAATTTAAGAGGAACTCCCATAGGATTTGGGGATAATTTATTTGTGTTGACTTAAATATTTTGACAGTGTGACTCCAGGCAAAGCATGAGGTATAGTCTGAAGCACTGTAAATATTCAAACATCAGATCCTTTTACTTACATCTACCTTACATTTCTCCTGTATGGAATTTACGCTCATTCTGTAAGAAAAGGGTCCAGTCCTTGGAGCTAGCCTGCCCTGTAGACTTAGGCTACATATCAGAAATATCAGAAGGCAGCAAATACCTTTAAATGCTTCCTTAAAAACCATAAAAGCAAATGCTCTGAAGCCATTGATGCAGATGAATGGCAACTGCTAACCTGTCACTTAAATTCAAAACAAAGTATGTGGAAGTGTTGTACTTTCAAATGAGGATTCTTCAACTGCGATCCGAAAATCAGGGTGGCTAGTTCTCAGCTCAGTCATAAAATTATTTTAAATAGGCATCTTTTTAAATAAAGAATTATGGTAAGAAGGCATTATAGGAAAAAAAAAAAAGGGGTGGCCTTAGAAGAGAATGTGTTGGACATGAAAAAGAAGCTTTGGAGTGTTGCTGGCACAGGGACAGTTTTGCGTGGCTGGGTCTTCGGAGCCATGGCCTGGGAAGTGATTGGAATTGGAGTCAGAGGACAAGAGACAACAAAGATATTGCTACCACTTACTCAAGATACCATTGTATTGAGATTTGTGTTGAAGATTTGGCATTTGTTGAGTAAAATTTCAGTGATCCTAATGGAAAATTGCACAGGCATTTGCAGCAGGAGGGCTGTGGGATGGCTCTGATAAGAAATTGTTTTGGTGGTAGACAATTCAGGTTTGCACTAGTGTCACACATTGCAGAAATATTTTTCTTATTTTGAAATTATAGTATTAATTATTATTGCGCTAATACTCATTCTGCTTTTCATATGAGCATGTCACCTATTTCCTTCCATCGCTGGTTTGAATTCTTTTTTTCATTGATTCTTAAAAAGTTTTGTCCTCATTGTTTCAAGGCGTCTGTAACGGTGAAACACTTTGCCTTTGCACAACCCTCTTTTATCTCAGCTATGAACTTCAGGTTGTGTGTCTGTTTAAAGACATGAGTCACAGACCTAGGGAGCTTCTTGTGTCAGGCAGGAACAGATCCTTATACATGCTCAGTGTGCTATCTACATCTTGAACGTACACGTGCGGTTGGTACATTTTTGCAAAGAATAATAAAACGCAGAAGAGGTTTTTAACATAATATGGGATCTGATGTAAGAATTTAATGTAGGAGCTGTATTATGTTTCAAAAAATGTCACTTTCTTAATTAATGTTTTCTAATAAGTTATTTCCAGTACCATTCACTGCTCCTACCAATAAAATTCTTATAAAAGCTCAGCAAAAATACACAGAAGCTTGGCCCGCTAATATTGCTGTCTGTTTTAAGAGTCTTTTTTATTATACATGAGCAAGAAGAACTAATGTCTGGGGAAAAGTGCTTGTAGCCAAAACATTAAATTTTGTCTTGCCTGTGGATATTTAAATAAAGGGGGAGGGGATAGTGATCCAGTATTGAAATGCCAGTGTTTGTTCTATTTTTGCATGAATAACACTTGCTGCCTTCAGGTCCTCACTTCTTTTGCTGCCAAGCTGTTGCATGGTGTTTTTTAGAACAATCTCTTTGAGAATTGTTACTTAAGTGCCAGAAGCTTTACATTTCTGGTGTTGAAAGATTACTGGAATGTGTTTCATTAGAGGTTCTGATATATTTCTTATAACCCTATATTATAATAGTTATAATGAAAATGCTGTCATCTCTCAGTTAAGTAGTAAAATAATCAAACTGTCTCTACTACCAGAGACGCCAAATCCTCGTGGTCGTACAAGCATCTCTGTTTTCATACATTTATGGTAACATCAAGGTAGAAAATTAAGAAGTGAATTTTTTATATATTTAGATTTTCCTTGTAAATGCTGCGTATGTCTTATAGGCACTCATTTTTTCCTCTGCCTGAGTTACTCTTTTTTACTCTCTTAATCTGTTTAATATCTGAAAATTCAATACATTTTGTTCAGTGCTTAGATTTATCCAGATCTGTTAAGGTCATTTCCTGAGGTCTTGAACATGGAGCCAGTGACTGCCCCTTAGGTTAATTTTTCTCATGCTCTGGCTCCTGCTCCCATTTTACTGGGAGCTGTAATCCCTTGTGATCATTTCCGATTCACTGAGGAAGTCTGACGTTTTTCCATATGTACCCTTTTGTTACTGTAAGAAAAATACCAGTGGTAACCCATGTTCAAACTGCCTTGGTGAAATGAGGTACCAATTACGGTGAATCTAAGTTAGTTAAGCTAACTTATGATATTCCCAGTCACTTGGCATGGCTATAGGAGTCTGCAACCACAGTGTAAATGTGGTGTAGTTCTATGCTTTTTCCTTTGCCGGGGGTTTTGTGGGTTTGGGGGGCGAGAGTTTCAGGGTTTTTTTCTTTATTTGGTGTGGTTTCTTTTTTCTTTTTCTGGGGGAGGGAGTTAATTTTTTTCCAGACATCTCTTTCCTACTTTTGATAATCAGCAGTTTAGGGACTTACTAACTCAAAGGTTCTGTCTGTACCGTTGTGCCATGTATACATCTCCAACTTTTGGTACATTTCTTAATATTTTCTTAAAATTTTGTTTCCAAAGTATCTTCATGGCTGTGAGTTCTGTGAAAAACACTACTTTGTCCTAGGTGTGCTACTTGATAGTTGAACTAGTTGCCTTCTTGTTACTGTGCATGAGACGGTGAGAGCTTCCTTTTCACCTTATGCATAGCTTCTGCTATTTCATAGACTCCTCTTGTATCATCCTTTTCTGGCTTCTTTCTCTAAACTAAAGAATCTTAATCTGAGGTCCTTGTAGGAATGTTCATACCTGTGTCCAACTATCCTTGCTACCTTTTCAATGTGCTTCTGAATTATATTACATCATTTTATAGATAGGAAGAATGAAACTTTAGACACTATTTTAAAACAAGGCACACCATTAACTATTGAATTCTAGTTGGAGTGTTTGGACTTTTTTGCACTTGCAAATAACTGCCTCCCTTTGACTTCACTAGGCATATACTGAAAGAACAATTCGGTGCACGTCTCGTGTACTGTTCCAGAGCCATAAGAGCCTTTGTGTCAGTCTCAGGAGTTTTTCCCTACTTCCATGTGCATCACTTTGCAGTCTCTGACTGGGAATTTCACCTGCATTTCTTCCTAATGTCCTGCAGTCTTCTTGCAGAACTTCACAGTCTCCTTCCTTTGGGCAGTTATATTTGTTATATCATTGAACAGTATGAGTTCCTCTTCTGTTCTAAGTTATTTTTCCTGTGAGAACTTGCCTTTTACTTCTCATTTGTTTCCTGTTCCTATAGTCAAACCTGTAAGAATGGGTATTACAGTGCAAGAAGCCCATGTGTATATGTAAGGTAACATACCTGTATTTTACATCGGACTGGCAATCATTTTTTAAGGTCTCACTAAAGCTTTCCTCCTCATCTGCTTTTCTTAATTTTCTTTTGATGATGCTCACACTTTTCCTGAGATACAGGGTTTGGGCAATTTTTTCTTATTCTCATCTTTAGGAGGCTATCCAGCCAATAGGAATTTTATAGGATTCTTGAGTTAATAGTGTGGGTTTGTGGGGATTTGTTTTTGTTTGGTTTTTTGGGAGAGCTTCTTGTTGGAATTTTTTTCCCAATATTTTTTGTTTGTTATATGAGTGCTCTTTTCAAATAAATATAGTCTATTGCTTTCTCCTTTGATCCCTCCTTGCCAACCCTTTTTCTCTCAGGTTATGTTAGTGCTTTTAGACAGGATTGTACAAAAAGACTGCCAACTTTCCATGCAACAGAACAGTTAAAGTGTGGCATGACATACTGTTAGAGTGCTTCCCTGCCATCGAAACCCAAGGAAGTGTCCATGTTTCCTGTTAAGTTTCACAGGGGTGAAGACACATCCCACACTGAAAAATGCAGGGACTTTTTCTGAGGCAATACCTTTGGGTTGAGAAGTTAATTTACAGGACAGTAATGATCTGGCCTACAGTGAGCACAGCAGTCTTACTAAATATTCCAGGTGTTTAAGTGTTATTGGGGCAAACCACTGAATGGTTAGAGTGGCTCAAATTTGTCTTTGTAAAAAGTAACTTTCTAGCGTTAGCTGGATGCTGTTTGTAAAGGTAAAGAAGGAGTTACAGTAATGGTAGGAAAGTGAACACTGTAATTAAAAAATGCCTCTTTGTTGTCTTGCTATAGGATAACAGAATTTTTTCCTTTTCTGAGCTCTTTGCTGATAATGTGGTTTTCTGTACATGAAGGGTGATAAATGCTCCCCATCATGAAGCTACAATCAGTTTGAATGCAGTGATGGAGAAGTTAAAAATGGAGTAAAGCACCCCACTAAAATGGAGTAAAGCAATTAGTGCTTTGCATTCAGCTTTACTAGAAGTACAAAGTTTCCCTATATTTACCTTTAATTATATATATGCAAATCTGAAAATCAGCTCTTCAGGAAAATCCCAAGGGGCATATTTTCTGCTTGGTGTGATTTTAATTCTAGTTTAGTTAGTTTAGGGATTTGAATAATTTGTGATTTACTTCAGCATTGCTTGAGGCCTTCCAGTCATCAGTCAGTGAACTGGTGTAATGTAGTTGTTTCTGCAGGTCATTTAACCCCTTTCTAAATTTTGTTTCAGAGTTTCCAGTTTTTGATCGTGGCAATGGTGAAAACGAAACTCCTCCACCTCTCCCACCACATCCTAGTGAGGATCTGCTGAATGAGGATTATAATCACAGGTTGGACTTCAGCTCTTTGTAATAGTTACAGCACTGATTGCTCAGTACTGGTTGTGATAATAGTTGTAATTGATTATAAAACCACTTTTTTAAAAAATTTTTTCCACTTTCTTTAGTCACCTGGAAGGTCTTTTAACATAGGCCGTGAATGTTATTTTAGTATTTAGTGTGTTGTTCATTTCAGTGTTACATAAACTGCAGTATACCTGCTAGCCATGATAGATGATACCTGTCTTGCGTTCAGTGAAACAAAAAAATCCCAAAGCATAATCGCAATTAAAAAAAAATAATAGTTAATTTAAAACTGTACTGTGGGTGCAATGTGTAAATGCAGTGTGAAATCTCTTAAAGCTTTGAAAGTCCAGACCAAACACAGTGTGTAAAAAACTGAATCGCCTTATTTCACACAAAGATATTCTTGAGATTAGAAAATCCATTTTCAGTAAGTCTGAACAACTGAAATGTGTAGGAGAAAAATTAGTGAACACGTTACCAGTTGTAGAGGTATTGGATAGATTTTTCAGATACTTTTTCAAAGCCTGACATGCTTGATAGCAGCTATAAGCTTCAATTTCCTTAATAAATACAGAAGTTTGGAGGTACAGGAAAAGGTGTAAACATATTGAAGTTCATGATGGCTCATACTCTCTCTGTCTCAAGTAGTACAGGATTCAAATCAAAGGCACAATTTCAACCCCTGCTGATGATGAGGAATGCAACCAGTCCCTGATGATGCTGAAATGCAACATTGAACATTGCTTCCTTATTTGCTGGGTGTTCAGTTTTTATAGCCATGCATCTACTGCAATGATATTAAGAAAGTATGCATTTCAGCTAAGAATTTATCCATGTGTCTGTCCTTGTGTGCATGGGTGTGAGTAGAAACTACCATTAAATGATTGTAGTGTCAAAGGGAAGATACATTTTATTATGGGTGCCTTGAATGCTTCATACAAGACTTTTACACTATTTTCTTTTCACTAACACAGAGTAATTACACTAGAATAATTTTGTTATTTCTGGTCTCCCAGGCAGGTATGTATGACATGATAAACAAGTCTTCACAGATCAATGCAATTCAGCATTACATTCTCAACTGCAGTTGTTTGTTAGAATCTATTCCTAATTTTTCCAGCAAGCTAGGAGAAAAACATTCTCTTAAATGCTAATAATGTATTAAAATGATGATGAACTTACAGGCCCTTTGTCTCACCCTGACTGTTCCAGTGTTGTATTGTTTTTCCATTTAGAGCTTAAGTTCTCTTGAAATTGAATTGCTGTATCAAGTCACACTGATTTCACTGAAATTGCATTTCAACTGAATGCATATAAAAATACTTAGGAAAGTATTTTGACACTGTAAAGCTAAACCTTTTGAACAATTTGGAGATGAATATTTTTGTTTTTCTAAGTCCTTTTTTTGCCTAAGACTACTTAAAAGAATAATACTTTCTGTTCCTAATCAAAAAGGGACACGTAAGATTTCAGATTGCATTGAGGTGTTGCATTTTGTGCTGAAAGTTACTTGGAGTTTCACTCAGGTGCAGTTTTGAAATGTTTAGAAGTGGCCTTAAAGTAAAAGAATTTAAAAAAAAAATTAAAAAAAAAATAAAAATCAAAGCAACCAAACACAATACCCTGGAATTCTTCAGTCATAGCACGCTCTCTAAGACCTCCAGCCTCTGCGTAAGTGGTGCAAGGCTATAAAATAATTTTATATCAGCAGATGAAGTAGAATTGATCCAGGTACATTGCCAGTATTTCTTCAATATTCTGTAGCATGTTATTTGGAAGTGCAGTAGTTAGATAGAACAAGCAAAATGAAAAGAAAGTTATTACTAATCATTAACATTTATATTTCCATCTGTGATGAGAAACCAGGTAACTGAAAGTGTTAAGTCTCAGAAAAGGAAGTTGAGGATCAATATCTGATTTAAAAAATGCATGCTGTAAGCAATGGAGGAGGAAACACATATATTTGTGCATTCTTTAATTAGTTCACTTGTGGTTTGAACTGGTACCTTAACATTTTACATAACTTTTTTTTTTCTCCCTACAGCCCTATCATAAATTCAGCAGTGCATTTAACAGATCAGCAAATCAACTTCAGATCTTTGACACCAGCCAAGCAGTCTGAATCAATTAATCTGAAAGCCTCAAAAAGCATGGATCTGGGTAAGAAGGGCCGGCGGGACACATAGGTCAGCTTTTTAGCCTTAGCCCATCTGCACCATCTCTGTTTCTTGCTTTTGTTTCTTTAACACTAACATCAGGGAGTAAGTTCTGCAGAGCAGCTACAGTGGTAGG
This sequence comes from Chamaea fasciata, assembly GCF_029207755.1. Lineage (NCBI taxonomy): Eukaryota > Metazoa > Chordata > Aves > Passeriformes > Sylviidae > Chamaea > Chamaea fasciata. The sequence continues at coordinate 13,844,095 of NW_027094093.1, read as the reverse complement.
GACAGTGGTCAGCCTCCTGTAGCAGCTATTTGCAAATACCCTTTTTATTGGAGCTGAAGAAAGTTTGTTGTTTTTTTGTTTGGTTTTGTTTGGTTGGGATTTTTTTTTTTTTTTTTGTAAAGGCCCATTGTATTGAAGTCCTAGCTGAGGAAAAGGGGGAATGATGGAAAAATGGGCAGAAAGAATTGCTGTGCAAGTTTTGTATGTCTAAAATATAAGGCAAAACCAGCAATCACAAAACTAATTTTTTAGTAGAATATAAATGGTTGTAAAACTACACTGGACAAAGGCTAACATTCCTAACACAAGTTGTTTATTTCTTCATTGACAATGACAAACACAGGAAATTGAAGTTTTGCTGCAGATCTTTATAAATGCTTGAAGAGTGTAAGGTTATGGTTCTCTACCCATCAGTGTTGTGCAGGAAATCTTCTAGGGAGGTGAAGTAGAAAGTTAAAGGCTCTTTCAATACCAGGAAAGCTTTTGAAGGGTTATTGCAGCTGAAAACCAAGCCATGATAATGAGGGTTCAAGAAAGCTTGTTAAGTCTCAAAAAAAAACAAATAAGGTTTTCTTTTTACTTTAATTCTTCTTGGCCATGCTCAGTCTTTATCTGTTGTTTGTTTGGGGTTTTTTCAAATTCTTGTGTTGATGGGGAAACTTTGAGGACTACCATTAGGATATCTTTAATAACAGATTTGTGCGCTTTTTTGGATCAGATTTGGTACACCATTAATAGAAAGTGATTCATTTAATACATAGTTTTAAGGTAGCTTTTTGTTACCTTGCAGGTTTTTTTTCTGTGAAATGTTCCAGACTGGTTTTAGGTTTTGTATTGTTGATTTTTATTGTCATCTTAACAGGATATTTTGATATAACACTAAATATGTATACTCCTCTAATGGCACGTAAGGAAAGCCAGACAGTTATTAATGCATGAAATGCATAAGAATGGATATGAATTAATTGAAGAAAGGTCTTAAGGCAGTATTATAAGACTACTGCATGACCAGGCAAAATAGGTCACTTTGCTCTTCTGTTCCACTGTTTTGATGAAGAGTAATGGATTAGATATTTTTTAAAGAATGAAAATGCTCCTCAAAAATGATTGAGTTTACAGACTTGAGTCAAAACATATATTATATGTAGTCTGCTAGAAGAATTAATGTCCAACTTTACTGAGCCTTCTTTTAGAAGGTTTTGCTTCCAGCTCCCACAGAAGTCCCGGGAAAGAATGCTCACAAGCACCAGTGTTAAATTAGGCAATGGGAGCATTTGTGCAAACTACCAGGTAACTCATATTTAAAATTTTATACACAATCTGCTCTTGACACCCAGAAGCAATCCTTTGAGAATATACATGAGTCACTAAATCATGGTGACTAAAAACTAAAATAAAATTGAATGTAAAAATAAAACAAACATTGGATACAGAAGTATCTTTTAGAGTGTTCCAAAAATTGTTGCCTGTAGAAGGTAGCTGTTGAAAAGTCCCCTTGTGTTATAAAAGTGAAAAATAAAGAGGGTAATAACCAGTCTGATTGGATATGTGAAAATAAATCTACTTGAGACACTCATGTAAGGAACTGGAGGGACTATGAAAGATCTGCATCATTTTGTTTTATAAATAACAATAGATGAAGTAAAATTCCTTGCACGTAGCTTGGCAAATAATGAGACTGAGGAAGATGAAAACTGGGACCTCCTACAGTCATTCTCTAGCAAGCAGTGAAGTACCATGTTTGGCCTTCCACCTTTTGAAAGACTTTAAGCAGAAGCTACTGTCTGAAAGAGGAAACGGGACAGAAACATGAAAATCTCAAGTGAAGTAACTGCAATATGAAGTGCTTCAGATACAAATAAAATCCCAATAGTTTGGTGTACAAAAATGTACTTCCAAATAGAGGATTCATATAATACACATTCCAGGATAGATTTTTGGGAAAGCAAAGTTATTTTTTAGGGGTTTTTTGTTTGCTTCTTACTTAACTGCGGTCATGACCAACAGTAACTTCTCACCCCAACATGCAGCTGTGTACCCATTAATGATTTCAGTGCACTACTGAAAAAAAGAAGGAAAGAGGGTAGTTATCTTCCGGCAAATTTGGTAACAAAGAGGAGATGTCTGTTCTCTGAAAAGTTCTAGATCCTATTTTTCCAGTATTCATGGCATGCTGTCCACTTACTACTTTTCATTTGTTCTCAAGTTCTGTCAGTCCCCTCAAAAATAAATCTGACAGGATGCACAGAAAAAAACACAGAATGGGAGTCCAGGAGGAGAGCTCAGAGACCTTAGAACACGTGATTTAGATACAGTTTCTTTCTTTTTAAACCAAGTCACCACTGAACCATGTGTCTCTACAGGTGTGTGAAATCACCCAGAGATCTGAGGGGTCTAGAGACCCAGAACGACAATCACAAATTCAGCAGACGACAGAACTGATCTAATACAGGGCATAAATGTGAAATCTGTGCTGCTACTCACTTAGGAAACATTCTATTTCACTTTGAAATGTGTATAATGCACCCATTGCCTAATTATAAGGTAACAAATGTGGGGATGGCTTAATGACATTGCCATCCAAACGATCATGGAAGATGGGTAACATTTTAAACAGAAGAAAATCCAGATATTACTATGGATTGTGAACCTTATGTGAAACTAATAAATTCATTAACTTAGGGAGCTAGTGAAATGATATAGTAAGGGTTTTCCTGGCGTTGATGGGGGCTGATGTATTTACAAGAGGCAAATCTCTTAAGGAAAGACTAGTCTGCAATTACACAGGTTCACAATGGAAACTCATTTAACATTGATGTTTATCTTTTCAGTTTTATATATATTTAGGCCCAGGAACCTTTAAGTGCTTAATGTGCTTTCTAGTAATAGCTATTTACAAAATAATAATTGCTATAAATTATTATCCTCAGTGAATAATACGAGGTAATAAGGATGGGTGATGAAAAACTGTTCAGTACTGCTACCATTGTGCATCAATTTGTTGTTGTCACTCTCCAGAGCAAACCCTGCTGTGAAAGGAACTTGGCACATCCAGCCGTAGGTCACTTGCCAGTGGGGCAGCTGGAGTTTAGTTTATTGACACTTGGTGCATATCAGGACTGTTGGCTGGGCAGCTGGACAGGAGTAGAGGGTATGAACCACTGCCACCTGCTTGTTTAGGCTGTCATGGCGTGGGTCCTGTGGACTGACACAAGTCCTAACTGCCAAATTCACAGACAACGTGAACCCAAAAGTAGTGTTACCTGAAGCTGGAATATTTCAGGAACTCAGTTTCTTTCCAGATTAATTAGTTTTTGCTTGAACCTACTTTAAAAAAATAAAATAAAAATCACTGGCATATGTTACTGAGTTGCTGCTGTAGAAATTAAGAAAAATATTAAAAAACACATGTAGTGGTAATGATAATTTTTTGGTTTTGCAGATATGAGCAGAACTTGCCTCATCTGTGCGGATGTCCTTGTGCAGAGCGTTTGGGGGCAGGGTGACTGGTTCCCTGTTTTAGCATCCATCATTTCCACAGAGATCAAATGCTCCTCAAAATTTACAGCTTCATTCAGAGTAATAGGCTACAGATTAGTTCCATGTCAGCTATAAGTCTTAATGTTCTTCCCTGCTGCTATGTTGAGATAATGACAGCACTTTCTGGATCACTGGCAGAGTTCATATCCTGTGTCTTATGGTAGATATTTCTTTGCCTTGCCTATTTTTATTTTGAACTGGTGGTGATAAAATGAGCACAGTCCCTTGTTTTCTTCTGCTGATCCTGGCACCTGACACATCCTCTCAGTTGCCTTTTTTTTTTTTTTTTTGTTCTTCAGCCATGGCCATCCATGTGTTAGCAAAGCAAAGATCCTCCTTATAACTGTGACTTCAAGAATTTATGCAGAGCCAAACAAAGTCTGACTTTGTACTGACCAGAGTTACACTGCATGCAACTTGTGCATATGGACTTGTGCTTAGAGCATAGTGTTAAAAATCAGGAAAACAAAATCAAAAATCATGGAAATAAGTGTTGTGTTTTTCCTTCACACTGAAGTGGAACACCTTTTTTTGGAACTTAACAGCAAAATTAAGAAATCAATGGCTTCTAAATAGGTCATTGGAAGGATATTTACCCTTTCTTTTAACAACTTTCTATACACATACATTTTCCCTTACATTACCACAGTTCTCTGGAGAAGAATTTCTATATAATATTTTGTCAGAATCCATTTTCAGTAGTGTTTTTTCTTTTAACTATATTAAAAAGGTAATTTTTGTAATGTTAATGTGAAATTTTTTTAATGTTGCATTAGAAAGTGTAAATCAGTGTGCTCTATGAAAACGAAAGGAAAGAAGGTGTTTTATTATCTATCTCCAACACCCTTACTTTCCATAAATCTTTATGCACAGGAGTGATTTCGGCTGTGCATAAATGTACTGTTAAAACTACAGCCATGGGAATAGTATGCAAACACATGAAAGTGTGGCTTGTTTTAACCTGAAGCAACATGAAATTGAATAATATGAATATATAGCAATTTTGTTGTGTATCAATTCAGGCAAAGAACTTTGTAGATTTATATTTGAGGATGTTGGTATAATAACCCATGACCACTATCCCAAGGTGCTGCTTAATTCCCTCTTCTTTCCCCCATCAAAGGCAAAACCCCATAAATTTAAACTGATTAAGCTCTATAGCCTGAAGAAATGGGTATGTCCTTTACTTGATTTGAAATGTGAGTGAAATATTGTTTGCTGAAACATCATTAGACATACTTGGAGTCCCTTAACCTTGGGGCATATTTATTAAAATATCAGGCAACTTACTTATTTAGGAATAATTAGCAAGTAAATGTGCAAGGTGTAAGGTATGGAGTATTCTGCAAGGAAGCCAGTATTTAACTAAATGCTAATATCTTTGTTAGTGAAGGGATGCATTCAATTACAGTTCATAGTTTTAAAATGCCTCAAAACAAAGGGAAACCCGTGTCCCATATCCAGAAGGATGTGGAAAATGCAATCAGGATGCTATTAGCTGCTTCATGCTTTGCTCTGAAGTAGATTATTGTTACTCTGAGTGTAATTTCTGTAAACTGAAATAAATATCCCAAGACATGGGCAAATGAGGACCAGACAGAGCTAATGAAGATCGGTCTTTCAAGCAGTGTTTGGATTCAGATACAATTAACAGAATACATTTGGGAGGTCCCTAGTGAGAGTGATGGGATCAGTGGCACAAAAAGTAGTTTGGTATTTTAAAGTCATTGTTTTGTTAACCGTGTTGTATATATGGAATACATTTATTTGTTTACTTTGACTTGAAACCAATTTGAGAACTGCATTTAGGAGCTAGTTAGGTTTGTTAGAGCATTAATGAGGAAATGGAGAAGACATCAGAATTCTGAGACTGTTGTAGGCCAATGTTACTGGCTTACAACAGTAACTTAAAAATCATCTTTGGAAGAGAAAGACTTTTCAAAAACAAAAATGTTATGGGTTAAGGAAAACCTATATCATTTATGGCTGTGATTATGCCCTTGGTATCAAGGGCCAAAAGAGATTTTAACATTATTCTAACTTATATCATGAGTAGCTTTCTAGTACTGTCGGATTAGATGTGTGTTTTCTGAGGCTCTCTGCAGAATCAATTTTTACAAATGAACACAATGGTGTTTTTGTGGTTTAAATGACTTTCAGATTTCTCTTTGTAAGATCTGTAAGTCAGGAATGAAACAAAATCGTTTCTTAAGTGATAGGTACACTGTTAACTGAATTGAAATGAGACTGAAATTAGGGGTTTTTTCTGTATGAAAAGAGAGACTTTTAACAAGGCTAATTTTGTTACCCAGTTTTGCACCAAATCAGTGCAGTTGAGGGGACAGTGAGTTGTGGCTTAAAGGCAGAAGTGGGCAAAAGAGCATATCAACTGTTTGGACAACTGGTTTTGTAGAAATCCTCTAGGACGCAAGGAAGTTTGTTGTGGAGCAGACTGAGAGCATTGTACAAGTTGTGATGGTGACACAGCGGAGAACATGATAACACATGCTTGAGGTGGTATTTTTTCAGTGCTAAGTTTGAGTGGATCTGTTAATGCAGTTAGATTATTAAAGTGTTATGGGAGAAAATAGTAATTAAGTTAATGTATAGCTAATATAAGAAAGGAAGTAAAGATGATAATGAAGTAACTTTTAAGAACACTGGTATAAATACTTTGTGTAAACTTTGTCTTAAATCTGTTCCCTATCAATGTTTTCAATCAGTGAATGACAGATTACATTAGGAACTCGTAGCTTAACCCTAGGAATTTGGAAGAAGTGTTAATGACATGCAGAAGACGTGCAGCGGGGGAGTTTTAGCCTAGTATGGTTTCTCTGGAACAGAGGTGAGAGAGGATTAGAAAAGACAACAAAAGTGTAAAAGAAGCCGTGATGGCCTCAATTAACAGTGTAACCTTCAAGAAGGAGTAGTTATGGCACTACAAGAAGATGAAGAAATTTGTATCATGCTAGCTGGGAAATTGTAAAACAATGGGAGTTTTTTCTGCCAGGAGAAAAATTTCCGTTTAAAGCTAAATGTGCCCAGTGAACAGCTCCAACTGTACTGCTGGTTCTTCAACAAGTAGTAGAAGTAGCAAATGCAAGCTTAAGCACTTTCATTCTCATGTGCTGACACACAAGATGTATCCCTTGGGGATCTTCTCTGAATACAATTGAATTGAAGTATTAAATCACTTCTAACAAAATTGTTCTGAAAAATCTAATTAGAGAAAACCTTGTACAGAAGAGAAAAAGAATCCAGAATCATGGTTTGGATGTGATTTATTCCTGTCTTTGAGTGTGTTGAACAAGGCATCCCAAATGTTGTGTTAGATGCCATTTTGGAAAAGGTTTACCTTTCTTTATTATTTCCTACTTCATAACTATAATTTTTCCTTGGCCCTTGTGCAAGCTTTTTGGTAGTCTCTGTGCTTTTCGACACTAAAGTGAGCAGAAATCTATTAAGGACTCCTAAAGCTTCAAGAGTGAGTGTCTGGTAGGTGTCTAGGTCATCCAAGAACAAATGCCCTTATGTGGAAGAAAGGTGAGGAGAGGGAATTCCTGAACAAACATATTTTAAGCCAGTGCAAGTTTACCCTTCCTGATACACACATTTTATTGCTACTGTAGATTTTTTTGCCTGTTGTCTTTGTATGTAGCACTTCAGGGCAAACCTAGAATAGGAAGCAGCATTTTCTAAATGGTAGTTGTGAGATAGCAATTGACACCATTTCTTCAAGTGATTTATGCTGCTCCTAGATGGTGAAACACTTCAGCCAGAAAATCAAACCGGCAGGAGAATTATGTCCTTGGCACTATCACTGACTAAAACTAATTGATGATGCACTGTCTTCATAATGATGAAAGGGCTGAGTAAGGATACAGTTCACCAGGAAAAAACAGTGACCTATTTGAGGCTTTGCTTTCTTATCATATGTTTATACCATAGAAACTGATGGATTCAGAGAAGTGTGGAAGCATCATATATATATGTAGTTTAGGAATACACCCCTTGTGAACTGATTCATGTACAATAAGAAATTTATATTTGGCTTCCTATTAACTAACAAAGGTACTTGTTAGGAAATGTGTTTTCTGAGAAATTCTTTTGTGTTTCAGTGTCTTATATTATTATTCCTCATTAACTGTAATTTTAATCCTTGTTTGCTTCTTTTCTGAGCACAGAACTGCAGCTGGTCTTCAAAGGTACGTGTCAGTTTGTCCAGCAGAAACACACTTTCACATGTTTAGAAGATTTTTTTAGTAGCTCTTAGTCAATGTGCAAAACTGATCCTTCACTTAAGTTGAATAGCTGCACCGTGTATGTTGTGAATGGTAGTAACTCTTTGGTTTGGGAAAAAATAATGCAGTGGTTCAGCAATTAAGCTGGGCAAAATGAGGAAAATTGGTTATGACAAGTGGCAGCAGCATTGATTTGTGCTTCTCTAAACCACAGTTTGGAGCTAGATTGTTGGCCTGTTTCTAAGCCTGGACTGGATGTGACAGAAACTTAGAGAAGTACAGAAGGTTGTAGTGCACTAAACCATTGGAAATCATGCAATTCAAATGAAATGGTTACCTTGAGCAGGGCACAGAAATGACAGTCAGAACATTATGTGGAAGGACACCAAGGCATGTTTGGTGCTTTTACTGTTGCTACGCAGTACTACTTGTTTTATTGAAGCAAAACAGCACTCCAGAGTATTACCATAGAAAATACTAAAAAACTCTGATCATCCATGGCATCAAGAGATCAGGTTTCTTACTCTCTGTAGTGGTTGTTGGCATAGTTTAAAAAAAAACAAAAAAACAAACAGTATCAGTTGTTTGCTATCAGCTGGGCAGATTTGTTTGCTTTAGTAATATTCCATTGTTCATAATCTGTGGTCTTGCTAGGCCCCCAAATATCCATGTTTTTCTTAAGTAGCTGTAGAACTTCTTTCATCTTTTATTTCAGCAATTACTTTGAGTACTGACAGCGAATTCATAACTGGTTTCTGTGGTGAAAATGTGGTCCCTAAATAATAGATGTTACTTTAAAAGAGCTGGTGTGATTTCTATGGACAAACATTAATAACTTCATGAACTAAGGAATCCCTGTGGTTCCAGGGACATTTCACAATGTGAAGTATTTGATTCACAAGTTAAGGAGAAGTATCTTCTTGTTTGTGAATCTGTTTCTTCTCTTGTATGAATCCTTCCCAGATTTTTGTTTGAGTTTTTTTTCTTTGGAGTCCCCAAATTAGATGGTTTCAAATTTTTTAAGATGTTATGCATTTAATAATTCTAGCTCAAGAATATACAGTAATTCTAGTGTCTTCATAAAAATAGTTACTTGTGCATTCCTAAGTGTGATCTCCTTGAGCTGAAATATTTCAGTTATTTGCAAAGTAATTACTTTTTGATGTTGCAGTATAAAAATAATTAATTTTTTTTTTTACTTGAGTTTTAAGAGTAGATGGTATTTTTTCCTTGTTTAAAATCTTCCAGGTGATTTTCTACAAAGACAGACCGAAACGAGTAGAGTGGTAGGAAAGAAATTTCCTTTTAGTTCTTGCCTTTTTTCAAAGGCCAGGAACTAGAGAAAGACTATTTTTCTCATAACTGAATATTTGTATCAATTTTGCACAACTTGCAAAGAAGTGTTTTCAAATGGTATTTTGTGGAACAGGATGTCCCTTGTACTTCGTAAATGAAATACTTAGTTACAAATATTTTAGTTACAAACCTTGGCATACAAAGTATTTATCTTCTGTTAGCCTTTTTCTAGTTTGGGTTTTTGTTTTTGCTTTCCTGTTGTCTTCTCTTTGTTTCCAGGGGAAACAAGGGAAGGAATGGAATTCTTATCCAATGAACTTTTCTGGGCTACTTCTGTTCAGTCTAATGAAAGATGGCCAGTCTAGAAGGCCCTGCCTAAGCGTAATAACCCATGAAATAAAAACTACCCTGTGGAGGTGCACACGTATTTTGCTCAAACTTTGATACAGAACTTTAATATTTGCATTTCCCAGGTTTTGTGCATGCGTGTGCTTAAACTCATAATGCTAACCTTGTATTTTGGTAAGATTATTTTTCATTTTTTAATCATTTTATTCTTCCTTTTTTCCCCTCCAGTATTAAAATCTAATTTTTGTATGTGAAGCTGGTGTGTAAAGTATGATTAAGTTAAATGGATTTATCCCTTTTAATAATGTAAAACTTAGTTTCAGGCAAACCAAGTCATCAGCATAGCTTTAAAAAGATATTGTGAACCTTGGGTTTTGTCTTTTTTGTTGAAGTTCCTATGTACTATAGTATTACCTGCTTCAAGTAATTATCATACATTATCCTGGTTGCCACTAGTGACTGCTATAATTAAGGTTGTGAATCAGTTTCCATTATAATCCCTTGTTTTCACACAATCATAACTTGTCAAATCACTAACCTTTAGGACCAAAGTTTTCCACATTTGTTTTGCTTAGAGAGAAATTTGGGGGGAGGGAGCAGGAAAAGGAGTTTGAACTATCCTTATAGTAAATCCTCGTCCAGTCATTTTGCATTGCAAGATCAAACTGCTTAGCAAGGAGTTCAATAGTTATCATTTCCAGGGACTAAAAAAAAGTTGAAAGATCAAGGAGTGCAGAACTTCCTTGAGTTTTGGTTGCATTTCTAATTTTGACTACTCTCCTTGCCATTTTGTTTAGCAGAGTCCCTACATAATGCTGCAAACAGAATTAGTCTTCCTTTATTAGCACCTATGTCCCATAAAACCCCTACACTATATCAATTTGCTGATGATCAGGTGACAATAAGATCACAGAAGTAGAGAAGAGATACAGTGGTCATTTTTGGATTCATTACTCCAGTTGTGAATCCCAGTCCTGAATCTGATGTTGATTTTTGAGGGTAAAACCTTCCCTAAATGTGAAGTGGGGAGGCAATATGAGAAAATATTTACTGTGATTATTTTCCCAGTAGTAACTCCTCAATGTCAGTAACTACTGTACTGCTCTCTCCTAGGTTGAAAACAGCAGGTTCTGGTATCATGGCAGATACCCCTCTATGTAAACTCTCTATAGTGACCACTATACAGAGCTTAAGTTTGCATTTATGGAATTTTTGGTATGACTTGACAATTTATTTTATCATATAAAGAGATTATGTTTTAAGGCAAGTTATAAGGGAGTGTTTGGGCCGGCAGAGTTGAAGGATAAGCTTTCAACCCTAACATTCATTTCCTGTTCTTGTTTTATCATCCCTAACATTACATTTACCACTGTTTCTTTGCATAGAATTCATTTTAAGAAATAGCAATTGGTTCTTCCCCTCAGCCCTCCAGGAGAGTATTTTAATTAGTTTCTTGAGATATATGATAATAAACTGAAGTTACTGAACAGAACTTCCAATTCCTGTTACATTCAGAATTTGCTCCTCCACTACTGTCTGCAAACTGTTGCTACTGCAAGTATCTTTCTTTATAAGATGTTGTGAAATACTACAAAGTTACAATTTATAGACAAAATAAAATCTAACATACAAAAAATGCATAAGCCTTTAAAAAGATCAGGGTTTGAGAGACCTTATTATCTGCAGAGGCCCCATGAGTCAGTGAGATGTCTTGCAGATGGGAAGGTTTCCACATCTGGATTCTTTTTACAATTGAGGTCTTTGATCTGAAAATGTTACAACTCTCCTATGCCCTGTGATTTGTCTGGCAAGATGAGTTATTTACAAGTGCAATTGCTCTTCTGACAACTCAGTTTTGAGTGTGTAAGTTCTGAGGTCCTGATCTGTAACCCACAAGGACTGCTGGTAGTCCTTTTATTGGTTTCAGAGGGCTTTGATTCAGATATTTGGACTTTGAAGCACCCCATGTGGATTAGGTAAAGAAAGGCTTTTTTTAAAAAATTATTATAATTTAAAGATTCAGGATGCTGTGTCTGAAATAATTTGACAGTGTTTCAAAGGCTTGTGAATTTAAATAAGTTTCTGATCTTTGTGTCTTTTCTTTTATTTCTCCAGTGGCAGATGAAAGCAAAGTTGGTTCGTTGGCCGGACACAAATCGGGTAAGCTGTCCTCCTATTTTGGAGAAAAAGTCAGCCACTTGAAAGTATTATGGGCAGTAAATGAAATCAGCTTCCAGAAACTGTGGTGATGAAGACACTTGCAAGTTGAGGTATTACTTTGTAAGCACTGACTCCAGGATGGAACGATGATGAATTAGGGGTTGCTCTTAGCCAGGCAGTGTATGCAGCCAAGTCTTTCCCAGGAAGAGCTGTAACTTTATTTTTCAGTACAGGTGTTGTAAATTGAAGAAAATGCACTTTCAAATAAGTGGAAGTGCACTCCTATGGAGTGTAGAGACTTTAACAATACACACTTTGAGAAAAACAAGTATTTCTTTGGTTTTTCTTCTTGCTCTGAGTTACACTTCCATTACCTGGAATACTGAAGACAGCCCTAAAAAAAATTTTGCAGAGTAAAAAAAAGTGTTACAGCTTTTCCTTTTCTTGTGCTTGTGCAGGAGAAATAATTTGGTTTTTCTCCAACTTTTCAGGTGATAATAATAAAAGCCATTAATCCATAGTGCTGCAATTACTGTACCTGCTTACTAAATAAGTTCTGCCAACAATGCCATGGCACTGTACAACTTGCAGCTGTTGTATTAAAAAAAGGCTTCCAAGGCAATGTCACGTAAGATTGTAGTTTTTCATGAGCTGTGGGTAAGCTGACATGAGAAAACTTAAACTTCCTAAAAAACTTGAGTTATTCAGCAGTGTTTTCTGATGTTAAAAAATCCTGAAGTTTCAGACTGCCCCTTCAGAGCACACTGCACATTGCCCTTTCCCATTCCATTGATAGATCTAAGAAGCTGAATTCATGTAAAAGGTGGTCAGCCATGAGATTCCTGATTGTTTATGGTATTCTTTCTCTGTACAACTTGGTGTCCTTCTTTAGTTCTCTGGTGTGGATTTTCCTTATCTGAAGACCTTTTCCTGAACTTAGTAGACAAATTCTTTTTAAATTTTTTGGCATCTTTCCTAAGCCTGTGAAGTTCTTGGATTCTCTTTCTGAATCAGGGAATAGTTCATATGTCTTGTAATACTATCACTCCTGGGAAGAAAAAATTTTCTTTCAACTTTCTCTTTTGGGAATGTGAAAGCTTCAAAGAAATGATCTTGTCCACTTGAAGAAGCTGAGGGTGTTGCCCTTGGGCTTTTCCCTGTTCAGAAAAATTACTACAAACATTGCAACATCATGCAGTTTACCAAATATCAGTGGAATTCACTGCTATCAAAGAATATTGGAGGGGCAAGAGTACAACTTTTTGGCTGTCAATTGTTTTAGGTACATTGAGCCCTTATAATCTTGTTTTTAGTAGCATTTGATCTTTCTTTTGCACACTTATGCAGATTCTTGAAAACTGACTTTGAAAAGTTTTCTGTTTGAAGCCACCTACAAATTTTATATGAACATGTGGACCTATGTTTATTGAGCTTTGACTTGTTTGCTTTACTTACTCCTCACAGATCTCTTACATATACCTAAGATCTTTTTTTATAAACTAAAATCAGTGGCCAGTAGATCACCCAAGGAACAAATACAAAAATTCTTCAAGTTGTTTCTTTTTTTTCCTTTAAGAATAAAAGAATCTAGCAAACTTCTGAGACAGTTGGTGTGTAGATTATTTTTATTGGTCCTATCCACTTTAAATACTGTTCAAATATCATTTCTTCTGCTCTCTATGTTCCATTTCCTAACACTCCATAAAGAGAAATCAAGCTGCAATTTTGGTTTCTACATTTTTCCATTCAAATGCGTAATGTAAAAGTCTGTTCAAGAACGTGGTGTACTTTTTCTCTGGTCCCTTTTTACTCTGTGCTTTCTGGAATTATATGTCATATGTGCAATTGTCTGGCGTTCAGTCCCACCACAGAACTTCTGTTTTAACATCATTCATTGTGCTGCCTTCCTGTAGGTACCGTAAGAATGTTAAAAGGGAGACATTGCAGCTTCTCGTGTTGCAAGCAAAACACAGTTATTTTCTCATTACAAAATGAAGAGTTTCCATCCTATTCTAGACTTCACAAAACTAAACGTATTTCTCTACAGAATTAATTATCACCTACTAACAATCAATGCAATTATCCTATCTCTCCTTCAACATGACTTGTTCTATAAAATACACAGCTGAGTAGTTTTCTCTAGGGAAATATCCTTTCTATTTCTTCTAGGGCAGTGGCTCTTCAAGCATTTAGTCTCAGCTTTTGGAACAGCTACTTTATCCGTCACATATTACACGTTACTGAGCAGCAGCAGCAGGAGTTAGAGGCATGCATTAATTTCAAAAAGCGTTATCACAATTCTCCGCAAGACTGAGGCATTAAAAGGATCTGTAGCTCTAGCCCCATCTGTCTCTTTGTATATTGCACCCACAAGCAGTAGTTCCTTTCCCCCCACTCTCCTTAAAAAGTAGATTTGATTTTTAGAAGTATGTCTGGGCATATCCTGAACTTGTAAGCATGTTCTGTGGAAAGATGGCTGGAGCTTTGTTCCAAATACACATATGACCCTTACAGAAATCTACCTGTGAATTCTGGTTCTCATACTTGGTCTGTATTTCGTCCTGCTGGATGGAAGACACCTGCCATGCTTACAGCTGTTCTTAGTGTGTTGAAAACGTTTTCCACAATGCCATCAGCAAAAGCATTGGAGTGCTGTATTGATGCACCCTCCTGGTCCTTTTCTGGAAAAAAAAAAGCAGATTTCAGAGTGCATGAGTGAGTGTGTGTGTCTGTGTGTGTGTGTAGACAGCTCTCTGAATCCTCTAAGAAAGAATTTGTCCTCTAACTTTTCTGCCTTCCTGTGTGCTCAGCAATGGTATGCCAATACAAATGATGAGAATGAGAAGCAGACAAGTGGTGCCTCTGTTGTAAAGCAGAGAAGATCCTTGAAAATTCACAAAGATGAAAAATCAGCAGCTTTAGCTTAGTTTTTCATAAACTCCTAGCTTTTTGTAAAAGCAGTTCTAGGACAGTTGAGAGAATATCTCTTATAAAGAACAGTAAGACTTGGATATAAAATATAACCTGATTTATATCAAATACTGAAATTGAGTACTGATTTTTTGCAGCTACTTTATTTTTTTTAATTATTTTTTGTGTTCTGATTTACTGCTTAGAACACTTTTTAGTATGTATTGACTGTCTGCTGAGGTCTCTGCTGACACAGCTCTTTCAGATGATGCAGTGCTGGAGAAAAGCTGATGAGTCTTTCTTTATGAGCTCTGACATATTAATTAGCAAAATGGTCAAAAAAGCTTTCCTATTTTTATTTTAATGTCACTAGACCATGCTTTTGGTTGGGGTTGTGTTTCAAGACAGTCTTGAGACAAGATGAATAAGATCTTATTTTCTTGCTGGCTGCTATGTGAGGAACATGTGACTGGGCTTAGTACCAGCAAGGCTGAGTGACAGGGGTTAGCTGAACTTGAATTAATGCTGTGTGGTTAAACCACAACACATGGCAAGAGATAGGGTTAGGACTTGAGAAGGAAAAGGCCCATTGGGATAGTTGGAAGGATGCTTCTGGTCAAGCTCTGCCCCTTACTGTTAATTTTGCTGCCAGTGCAGTTCCCTTATGGCTGTTCAGCCTGTAGGCAGGGTTGGTGTTCTGGGAAGGAGAGAGGGAGCTGTGCAGCTAAATCCTGCAAGGGCAGGCTGTGCTGGGGCCTGAGTGCCATCACAGCTGTACTGCTTTGTGTGTGGGTGACTGAGTTGTGCTTAAACTGCAATTCAGATGGAAAGTGGAGATAGTTTGGAATAATTTAGGTTAAAGGTCTTGGTGTATTTCTGCATCTTTTAATTCCAGGATGTATTCTGCATTAAGGACATTTTACTGAGGTTTTTTTAAAGCTAAGCATGAGCTATTGGAACACCAGAAAAATCCAGTGGTTTATGCGTAGTTTTGTAGCACAAGAAACTTCCTTTTAATCAAGGAATCTAGTGGGGGTTAATAGTGGATTTAGGAAAGACTACAGAAAGCTTAGTGCGTGCTGCTGGGCTTGTTTGAGGCTGGTGCCATTGTAATAGGCTTGATTTGCAGGTAACGCAATTATGTCTAAGAGGTGAATAGGGAAGTGCTGTTCTCCTCTCCTTATGCCAGACTTTATAATTTTATTAAATCAGCCTTCTTGCTGTTGTAGATGTCATTAAAGCTCAGCTTTTCAAAGGGAGCATAGGGTTTAGTACTGAGTTTGTAAGGATTTATAAAGTTACTAGGTCCACAGTAGAAAAAGCTCATGTAAATGGCTGAGCTGCCTGGCTCATGCAATGAAGTGCCTGTCCAAACAGGGGCCTTGCTACTAACTGAAAGCATATATCATATGGAATCTGACCCTTCCCTTTGTATTTCTGAGAGGAGAAAAGAAAGTTGGTTTTAGTTCATTTTATTTCTCTTTGAGGATAAGGCTGCAATACTTGGCAGCTTCAGTCATTCTTGTGAGTGTGAAGAGGACTTGTCTACTTCACAGTCTGCAGTATACCTTAGCAATACCAGTGTAGGCTGACCTATATATCTTGGCTTGGATACTGGATATAACCAAACTGTGGTGTCACTGGAAGCTGTGCAATGTGATTTTTCCCTTCATTCAGCCCATATGATGCTTGGTGCCATTTCAGTGTGACTGGCACAAAAACAAACACATGTACCTTTCTACGATGCTTCAGTTCACTCTATTACCCACAACTCCTGCCTGTGTAAGATTTGAATCATTAAGCTGTGGGTTATGTTTGATGTTTTATTGTGGGGAATATTTTTGCAAGAGTTTTCACTCTTTCCCTGTTATATTCACTTGGGCATCTCTTCCTGAATGATTATATTCTTGTGGTAGTGTTGTTGTTCCTGTTATTATCAACATTATCATCATCATCAACTTTGATTATGATTCTCCAAGCAAAGTGTTGCTTTGAACTTACAGTTCCAAATAAATTCTCATCTGAGAATATGTATCAGATCATGCAGCTGAGAAGCAAAAAATAAGGTTCCTTTTTTTCCACACTTGTGGAGTGAATGTTTTCTCCTTTATTTATGTCTGGTAAAGTATAAAGTCAAGGATGTTACATTGAATCTATTATGTTGTTGGGGTTTAAAACAATTTCTAGTCCAAAAATTAAAATGCTCAGTTTTCGTTGAATCCCTGGCTGATGTGGTTTTTTTTCTTTTCTTGAAACACAACTTGTCTAGTGAACCTAGGTGGATACATTAACTTACTTAATACTCGATGCAAATATGGCTTTGCTACCCTTTTAAAATTGAATTTTTTTAACACGTATAATAGTGTTGAATATTATGTTACATATTGTTGTAACCATCTTCATTGGTTAGAGCTGGGAGGGAATGGGGAGGCTTGATTAACATTGCTACTTGCACGAAATGGTAAATATTTGTGCATGAGAAGTTTGCCTTATCACTGACTCAGGAGAAGGAAGGCTGGACACCGTTCTGTGATTCAAACCATTATTCTAAATTCACAGAATTTTAAGTATTCTTGAATTTTAGTGAAAAGCAGTTTGTAAGTCAAAATCTCTTCTGAATGTCAGGCTGGGGGTCTTTACAGTCCCCCATGCCTGCCAGGTCTATGTGGCTGATAAACAGCTCTCAGATAATGTACTTAGATGGTTCTCCTCTGTGGAAGGAAACAAGCA
This sequence comes from Chamaea fasciata, assembly GCF_029207755.1. NCBI lineage: Eukaryota > Metazoa > Chordata > Aves > Passeriformes > Sylviidae > Chamaea > Chamaea fasciata. The sequence goes on along the minus strand of NW_027094093.1, from coordinate 13,826,870 downwards.
CTCATATTTACTCTTGAGAAGAATAATTTTATACTCCCAGTAACTCACCAGCTGTAACTATTCCTTTGACAGCTTTTTTTTCTGGGTTTTTTTAAGACTTTATTAGCTGTGTGATGATGATTTGTTGTGACCCCTTTTTTGTTAGGTCCTGAGAAACTCATCTGTAGATAAAAATCCCCCACTTGAGGGTGATGTTTGATGCTATGATGTTGATCTGAAAGCTTGCTGCTGCTGAAGAAAGCAGTCTTGGGCATCATGCCTCCTATCTGCAGTTGCCTGGTTTCCATTACTTCTTTATTCCAGTCCCACAGCTTAGCTGGTGAGATGGTTAAGAGAGATAACCAGCCAAAAATTAAATCAAGACAAAAATGAATAGTGCTGAGATTATCTCCTTGAACCACCCATTTGAGAGACAAGCTTGCATGCCAGTAGAAGGGAAGCTCAGCAAGTGGATGGATATGAGAACTGTGAGGCAGCTGTCTACTAAATCACCATCTTTATTAAATTCGAATGCTAAACATGCATTGATTATTTTTTTTTTAATTTTTATTTTTTTAACACTGTTTTGCTTGCCATGAACAAAACCACTTTCTCCGTAGCAGGACCAGGGAATAAAAAGTGGCGGTAAACCTCTGCAAACTGAACAAGAGAATCCCTGCTGTCTCATCCTTAGAATATAAGAATCTTTTCTAAAATCACTTATTCACTTTGATTTTATGAATGCTTTGTGTTCCGTGACTCTTAGTGTGCTTTTTATTAAGATACGACAGAGCAGTGCCCGTTGATCTTTCTTTGAATTACAGTTATTAAAGTGAATGGATCTGATCTGCTGAGAACAATAACAAGCTTGCAGGAGAAACCTGTTTCCCTCCATGTTCTTGTGTGGGATTTAGGATCTAGAGCAAAAGTGAATTTAGACCAACAGCAGTGCAGATGCAGATTCGAGGGTCTGTAATTGAGGTTTTATAAAGTAGCATATTGACTGAATATGTTCCTGTTATCCCATGGTAGCCTTGTATTCATAAAGGCTGAGCCACGTGTTTCTGTCCCCGTTCTCTCCATGCCAGCATTATTATTCCTATAATTCCATGATGAGCTGTTGTGGAAAGCTAACCTAGCAGAAAAATAATTCTACAAAAAAGAATGGTATCCTGGTTTAGTCAAGGGAGCAAGAAAAAAAGAAGTTCAGGAGAAGAGAAGAATAGTTTTGTAACTGACATTTTTTGATCCTGGGATCAGCCTAAGCTGAAGAAGTTGACTGGGGTGGAGGGGGTAGGCAGACACATCTGAGGGAGAAAGTGTGGATGAAAGAAGATTTGCGGATCTTCAGAGATGTCTTTGTGCTGAAAGAAAGGAAGTGGGGGAGCAAGTTTGAGTCTCTTTTATTGTCCTGAGGACTAAACTGAAAGTGAGTTTCTGAGAGTTTTCACTGGCCTAATGGCCAGTGAAAGTTGGTATTGTGTATTTTTGACTGTGTGATGTTACTTGCTCTTCATCTACTATGACTGTCTCTTGGTTTTGTTTGGGCTGCTGTGCTCTGGGTCTGGTCCTGTCCTGAGGAGGGAGAGAGGATGGAGCAGTCCTTGAAAGCAGCCTAGTCTGACAAGCAGGGAGAAGCTTTCGTAAGGGCCAGATGGAGTGAACAGGCAGCTCGGACAGAAAGTTGTTTTCCTTAAGAATGACATGGACTAAGTTCCCTACCCGAGGTAGGGTTTCTTTCAGTCCAGTTGATCACAGAAAGCAGCTGAACCAGAGAACAGATGACCCTGTAAAAGCCTATGTTAAGCAGAAGCCTTTATTTCACTCTGTCTCACCCAGAAAATGATAGTTTTCTGTACTACAAAAGGGTAGTAAACCAACTCTGGCTTCAACAGCAAAGCCCTTTTCGTGTTCTCACTTTAAGAGCAAAAGTGCATGTACATCTATCGAGAAAGTCTTAAACAACTTGGACTTCTCTGTGAAGGAAGCTTGTGCCCTGAAAGGGGACCAAAGTAAGATATTTCCATTTGACAAGCATGAAATAAAACCTGAAAGTTCCTGCAGGTGGGAACTTCAGAGAGTACTCCTCTGAATGCATAGCTAGGGAACTGCCTGCTAAAGCTGCGACATGAGTTTATTAGAGCAAGATGCCGAAGAGGGATTCTGTGTATGAGGAATGCCTTACTTTTTAATTGGGTAAACTTCAAGTGTATAACAGAAAAGATAGCCTTTTCCCAGAGGAGAAGGTCTGATCTGGCCAAACTACATATATCCAAACCACAGTCTTCAAAAGTAAACAATAGTGGTGAAAGATTTGCTTCTTTTTGATCACGTCTCAGTAATATGGGAATTATGTATTACTCAGTATGAATTGTTGGCATCCAGGGACTGCAAACCAGCAGCCTTTTATCCTTGGGGATTTCTCTTTGCTCTAGGAGCAAAGAACAGGATAGGAACTTTGTTTAGTGTGACTTGGGAAATTTCAAGCTCAGTAGCTCCCCAGTGTTACAGCCCCATATGATACAGAAGTGGGAAAAGTGATAAGGAGGAAAAATTGGACACACAGGTATTTTTCTAGCCATGCATTAATACTAATTCTACTTTTTTCTCTTTTTTCTTTTCTTTTTCTCCTTTTTTCTTTTTTTTTCTTTGGATTTTTTTTTTTAGTTTTTTGTTTGTTTGGGTTTTTTTGTTTTGGGGGGGGGGTTTTGGGGGGTTTTTTTAGTTTTTTTTCTCCTATTTACTCTTTCATTTCCTGAAGTGATTCCGGGTATATTGTTGTATTAACTGAGGCTTGGAGGTGGGTTTTAATGTTCACATTCCACAGTTGCCACTTCTCCCCATGGTCAGTATTGCTGAATATTGCTCTGTGCAGAATGCAGTGAAGCAGGTCGAGAGAACATTAAAATCCCCAGAATGTTTAAGTGGTAAAAAATGAAATAAAAGGTAGACATTTAATAGTTGTGATGAATGCATCCACTGAACATGAGGCCTGCCGGTATTTGAAGTAAGCGGTCATGTGTCTGTGGCAAATCCGTTGCATGCCCGCGTGCAGTGGGCTGGAAAAGTGATGTGCCTGCAGAGCTCTGTCTGTTGTGCAGTGAAATTCCCTCTCTAGGAAACAGTGTGGTGCTGGCAAGAGTTACCAGCTGTGGGCTGTTTGGGGCATGCATTCTCCTCCTTAGACCTGGCAACACTTTCCACTGTGACTGTCTGTGCTGAGCCTGCCACATTTCTTGTCTTAGCTGAAAGTTTCTGCTCTGAGTTGGAGCTGCCTGCTGCCTTGTGTTCCAGGTTGTTTCTGACTCATACAAGCGTAGGAGAGGTTGTAAATATGGTGGATGTGTCTGGAGGAAGAGCGCAGAAATAAAGCTATCTCTGAAAGGAAAAGCAGTGCAACTCTGTTAGCGCAGAATTTCACACAGGGTAATAGATACTGCAGTTCTGCAGAAGTGGTCATGTGGACCTGACATCTTGGTATCTCGGGATCCTGGAATATCACATGCAGAAAGAATTGTTACTAAATTTTAACTGACTGGAGATGGCAAAAACCCAAGAAAACTGGCATTAGGCCTGAGCAAAGGTTAAGCAACAGTATATTTGAAATTTGAAGACTGTAAATAAATCAGTGCTTTTCATTAAAACTGTGAAGATTCAAAGGCACAGCAGCCAGCAAAGCAAGTATAATGTTTAAAATCCTGGGGGCCTCTTGCTGTATGTTGATCTTTTAAGCAGAGAGCTTCTCTGGTGATGGTGCCTGAACAGATGGCTCATGAAAGTGCCTACATGACTGATAGTAAGCTGGTTTCCATCATGGAACTCCTTCCTTGGCCCTAAGAAGAAAGCTGAGAACAACAAGTGAATCCATCGTGTCTCCTGCCTTTTTAGGGCTCTGTAAGGCTCTTCAGTCATCAGTTCTTTAGCTGTTGACAGCCAGACTGCATCCATTTCAGAAAGCAAAACTAATTCCCACAGTCTGTGTCTTCTGTAATTGAGGAGAAAGTGATGATGTGATTCTAACACCCCTGCGTAACATTTGCCACCCTCTGCAGCTAGAACTGGAGTCACAGCCTTCCTGTCAGTCTTTTCTCTGACTGTTGGTTTCATGTTCCTTCGAGCAATACCTGTTCTTTTTTCAAGATTTGTGCTGAATGATCTGCAGATATTCAGGAAAGGCCTTCAGAGTATTAGGTGCTGAAAGCTGGCTGTGATCAGTGTTGGCAGCTACTGTGGTTCTTTCAGTTGCTTGTTGCGACCGAAGAGACCAGCAGCCACTGCTGCATGCCTCATTTTATTAATACTTCCCCTCCAGGAACTGTTTTTTTCGCTGGGCATAATATTCAGTGCTGGCAGTGGGTATCCTTAAGTCACTGGTGCCAAGGAGTTAATGAATTTGGAAAACTTCCCAGATAATACATCTGGCCCTCTAACTTACATTTTGGAGCATGAAGTATGAGATGTAGAAAGAAGAGCACTGAACTAAATGAGCTCCTAGCTGAAGAGAGGAAGGGTACACTCCCTTTTTTTTAAATTAGTTGACTGAAAGTAAAAAATCACATAGTCCCACAGAAGATTTAACTGTTGTGGGTTTGTTTGGGATTTTGGTTTGTTGTTTTGTTTGTTGGGGTTTTTTTTATTTTGTTATACTGTCTATTTGCCAGTTGCATTATCTTCTGATGCTTGAGTATAGATAGAGAAGCATTTTTTAATTCTCGACCTTGAATGATTCTTCAGCTTCATTTTTTATTTTGAAATCCCATCATGTTGAAATGTCAATAAAAAGGATTTTGAAGGTAATTGATATTTCTAGTCCAGCTCACTTCTGGAGTAGTATCTTGTTCAATGTTTGCTTTCTATAACATTTGAAATAAGCCTTTATTATATAAAATGGGTTGCTGGTGCTATTTATTAATGCACATTTTTGTATAATAAAAGCTGTGCAGTGCAATATGGTTCAGAAATTAACTCTGAAGAAAATAACTACATTGCTATTTGTATATCTCATAAAAAAGCATTATTTTTAGTGGGTCTTTCAATACAGCAATGCTACTTAGCACTTACCTACAGAGCACTCCAAAAGTACCCAGAATATCATCCCTAATTAAGTGTCCTACTAAGCCTAAGAGCAGAGCAGGAGAGTTTTTCTGTACATAGCAGTGACAACCCAAATGGAAAGCATTTTGTAGAAGAGTAGAAGGCACTTCCTTGAGATACCATTGACTATCAGCAGGTACTTTACCTCAGGCAACGGTACCATGCTCCCCTTTCAAAACCTATCTCCTTCTGTGTTACCCATTTTTCTGCCTGATGTCTTAATAGATGAAATTTTTCATTTGCTTTTATTTAGTCTTGCATGGGGTGATGTAGTTTCTGATCGTGCTGGTTTGGCCTACAGGTAATAAGCATAATGATTGCTACCATAATTCTATAGAAGATCCCTGTTGACATGAGATCAAACTTATTTCTATTTGCTTGGGGTTTTTTAAAGAAATTAAAATGCCAGTTCCTTCCCTCCACACCTCCCTCTCCCAAGTAATGTGACATCTGTACACCGAGGCTAATGTATATCTGATTCGTGCCCTTTTTGATTATTCACCTTCGATTGTGAAAATTCTTGGTTGGTTCTCTTATCTAAATGCAACTTTTATGGATTGAATGTCTGTCTGTGAGGAGAGTACATCTGTGACCTACAAGGCTCACTTGCAGATTCTCAAGGACCAGGCCATAATCAAGTCCCAAGAACTGTTGCTGCAGACCATTTTTCAGTAGAGCTTCTGTTCTAGAGTTGCTCAGTTCACAGACTGAAGGGGATAGGAAGGAACCATTTGTCCAGTGTGACCACTGGGCTCAGGGCAAAGCAGAGAATTCTATGGAGAGAGCCAGACCCTAGTTCTACAGTTTGCCCAATTTCAAAATGGTGGTTTCCTCAGAGCCATAATAGCAGCAAGACCCTGACTCTGCTGCACTGGCAGCTTAAATAGAGACTGTGGCCTTTCCAGTGCTGAGGTCAGGACCTGGCAAACAGAGGGATGAACAGAACTAGAACTCAGCACTGGAAGTTTGCTTCTGTTACTGAAGGGTGACTGCATTTACAAAGATTACAAATAAAAACCTCTGTTACCTTGCTGTGGCACTTTTCAAGTGTTTCTGTGCAGGAGGACCAGACCAGAGGATCTGGCAATTGATTTGTTTGGGTCTTTCATGTAATTACAATTTTTATTGCTATCTGCAGTTGGCATAAATTCCTGTGTTCAAAAGGAGTTGTGTTTTTGGTTGCCAGTTGTAATGCTGCTGTTGACAAACAGATGTTATAAAAGAGAAATTCAATATAGTGTAGTTAATCAGATGCCTCTTTTTATTGCTTTATAATCTTCTCAGATGCCTAATTCTGAAAGCAAAATGACAAAATTGTTCGATCGAAGCTTCTGGAGTTTAATTTCTTTTTAAAAAATAGCACAGTTTAATTTTAAAGGTACCAAAAGAATGAGCATTACATGAAGGACTAAATTTTGTCAGGAGTTGCATGGAATAACTCACTGCTTATGACTGAAATGTCCATCACAAAATAGTTGCAAAGAATAATTCTCAGTCTGAGTTTAGACTAAAAGAGCAAACACATTTAAGGAAAACCATAGAGGAGAAAACGATTTCTTGCAGTTATTCTTTTTCTGCCATTCTGTAGGAAATATGGATAATTCATTAAGTCTCAGAAAAAACCCCTTTGCTGTCCTTTACTCAGGTTTGGTTTTCCTGTTCTCTTTTTGTGTACAGAGCATGGGTGTAGTGTGCAGTAGTCACTATGTTATCACCTGTTAAGTGTCATGGTTGACACATCACGTTACAGATTCTATGAAACCGGAGCCATTTGAAGTAAAACTTTCCATTCAAGTGTCAATTGAAGCATGGGTTTTATTTGCTTTTTTTTTGACAGAGATTGTTCTTTTACTGTCTCCTAAAATAACTCTGATATTTGTTTTCATTTAGGAGAGGAAAAGGTAAGAATATATAGTTAGAGGCTGGGAAGATAGGAAGCTACTAGGGGAGGTGGAGGGGAGCTAGAAAAGGGTGCTGGGAATGGGGAGAAAAGGGAGATTGGGCATGTCAGTAGGTGAGAAGATGCAGTGTGGGAAAGGTTGACATAACTGAGAGATAGGGAGAGACTAGCTTGTGTTGATCTAGGACAGGAGGGAAGAAAAAAGGTGGTAACCAGCTGTGCTGTAAAGAAACCTGCTTTTTTAAGTACAAAGAAAACCAGCCAAACAACAGAACCCCACAAAAACGAAACAACCAAAAAAAAAAAGTGACAACCGAAAACCCCCCACCAACAGCTCACATGTAGAAAAATTTATATAAAACCTCTGTTAATTAGAAGAATATAAGTTTGATGGCTGGGAACCTGAATCTTCATCTTCCTGCTTCAGTTCCTTGTTGCTGAGACACAGGTTGTGCATGTTTGTCTTAAAATGACGTCATTAGTGTTTATTGAAAAACCCTTGCTACAAAGGCTTTGAGAAAGAGGCATGAAGGCTGTTTACTGCTGATGTCACATATCAAAGTCTGTGCTCAGTACAGAAGGGGGAGGGGAATTGCTCTACATGTGGAAGAAAATACTAGACCTTTCCTGAAAGAGAGAAACTGGAGTTTTGTAAATAAAATTGTCATGATATATTTGGGGCATAAAATGAAAGTCTATTAGAATGTGTGCACAGAGAGAGAAAGAAATTGGACACCTCTGCTATAGCATTTTTCAAGCCTAAGCGCTTTACTTTGCAATTTTAATAGTACTCTTTTAAGGTCACTTTTTGTATATAATTTTAATACATAGTCTGTTGCTTTAACTACTTTCATTAAAATTTTATGAGCCTTTTCAGAAAATCAGATGGGAAATGCAAATAAATTATGCATTTTATTTAGTATGTAGTAGATACAGTATTACTGTATGTGTAAACAAATAAAAATGTTTATTAATATAACAAACACTATGCTGAAAGATACTGCTGTAGTCTATAAACCACATAGGGTATAAGGAATCACTTTAAGTAGCTGGTGCTGAACCAAACCTCTAGATTTGGAACAATACAGAGTGATGGTATAAAAAGATAAATAAAGTGGGGGGGGGGGGGGAGGTATGTCATGAATTATGAGGCACACGACTGAAGCTGAAAACCTTAAAACATTCATTTTCTGAGAGCAAGTACTTAATATTTTATAAAATCACACAGATACTCTGCTTGCTTAGTTTGCTTTCTCTACCGTGCTTCTCCTCGTGGCAGAGCTCAGCAATAATCTTTTAAAATTCTGACCCGAGCACTCACCAGTCAGCACAGTGCTATGTGTCAGTGATTAGCTTACCTGTCTTTTTACTGCTCCTTCACCCTGTGAGATGCCAAAGCAGCAGAGAAAGTATATGTAGCAGTGAATGTTATCAGTGATCAGAGATGTGGGTATATACTTGATTTCTTCAAGCTAAAGTAATGTATTCATTTAACTTCTGTTTGATGAGAAAACCCCAGCATCATAGGAGAGAACTTCCTAGCACCACTTGTGCAGATCAACACAAGCTTGTTTTCATGGCAGTTTGGGGATTTTTTTAGGGGAGTTTTGGGGAAGTTCTGACGTTCTTCTGTGTGTGTTGTACTTCATGTTAACTCTAGATAGAGGAGTCTTCTCACCTAGAGTAAAAAATCGTAAAATGATTGAAATGTAGAGTAAACTCTGCCCTTGTTTGTTTGAGCAGTTTCTCACCTCACAGGCAGCCCTGCTCATTTCAGTGTTCCTCAGACCTCAGTGACAATGCGTGTCTGCAACCACAACTCCTTTCAGACCTGTATGACTGGCCTCCACCTCTGTCTTTCTATCTTTAATCTTGTTACTGCAAATACTTTATGATTCAGATTGAAAGAAGGGAAAATAGACATTTTAAGAAAGTTTTTATAGCTAAAGAAGCAGAAACAATAATTCTTCTCCAAGTTTAATGATGAGTGAAGTTTCCAGTGCATGAAGAGTCTTCGCTTGCACTGTAATTTGTGTTAGCAGAACAGAGTGCCTGTTTGAGTAGTGGTTTTTAGAAAAGGGAAGCCAGGAGTAACTGCTGTAGTAAATAGCAGCTATTAACAATCAGAAGGCCAACAATACTAGAATGACTAACACTGAAATATACTTTGCAATTAGAGCTTCCATGTGTTTATAACCTTTGGTAAGGAATTGTTCTTAAACTTCAAACAGAATTTCTTAGTACCTTCATACAAATCAATTGCACTGTAGTTTTCAGTTAAGCAATTTAATTGCTTAATCAGACTAAGAACCTAGTGATTAAAATTTAACAGTTTTGTGGTATCAGGCAATATCAATATTAGTTCTTACTCAGAGTAGCTGGTTTAGATCAAACTGAATGAAATAGAAGGCATGTTTGCAATATGCTTTAGCACGCAGGAATGTCATCTAAGTCTTCTCCAGAGTTAAGAGTACAGACACTGAAGAGTGACATAGCAATAAGACTATATTAAAGCTACCACAGAACACCAACTCCAAATCAGAGAGCTTCTGCGCTAGAACAACTTTGAGGGTTGGATTTTTCATTATCTATGTTGAAAAAAATTATCCCATTCTGTGAAGAGCATCTAGGAAGAAGGGACCATTCTCTCAGAAATGACATGAAATACAGAAATAGCAAAAACAGTTGAAGAGAACATAGTGAAATTCTGCGGAGAGGTCTGTAGTCTTGCCACTCAAAAGCGAGCCAGTATTGCAGGAATATGGGTAGTCTTGATCAGAAATTATCAGAGATACTTAATATTAATTCTCTTTTGCGTTGGTGTGGGATCCCACACGTCAAGTGCAGTGGGATTTTGGCCCATGGTTCTGTGTGTTTTTACAATGCAGGCAATGAAGAATTGATAGAAACAGGAAGCAGCAGCATCATTTTTGGTGGTGGTGATGGGGATGGTGTTGTTCTGGACACCTTTCATCTGTAACACATCCCAGGAAGTTAAAAGTTATACTGAATCAGGCAAAAAGTCCTCTTTCTGATAGTATCAAATGCTAATGCCTAATGAGAAATACAGAGATGTGATAAGTTTGTCTTACTTTCCTTCAAGAGCTCTCCTTGCCTTCAGATATTCAGGGATTTAAAGACGGAAGGCAAAAGAATAGCTTCTTTTTAGCTGACAATCTTCAACAGATCTTGTTTCTCTTGAGTTTTCTTACTTCCCTTTTAGCATATGTAAACTCTTAGTACGACAACAACAGCAAAAAGTATTCACAAAAATGTTTATCAGGGTTGTTGCTGTGAAGAGAAATTATGACTGATTACCCATTTCTTTCTTTTACTCTTTCAGCAAGATCTGAACCCAAGTAGTAGCTTTCAGCTGCTTCCTGGGGATCTGCTTTTTCGCAGGGGGTACAATTAAGCATATGGTAGAACAGCCATTACATTTTTTATTCTAATAACATTAGCCTCAGTGTTTCAAAATCTGATTTTAACTTTTTGCTCTGAAGTGAATTCCATAGTATGTTTCACTATCCAGTATGGGGGTTGACATACTGTGAAGCTGTAGAAGCAGCTCCGAAGAAGAGGCTGTCAAACAGCTCCGATTAACCATGTGCTAATATGCGTGAAGTTTTAAGAATCGTGTTAATACTTTAGTCATTGATTGCCATAAGTCTATACTCAGCCACAGTATGGCTTGTTCTGCATTATCTTTTTCAGGATATGGAATGGCATGTATTTTACAGATTAGCCAGTTTTCCCTCTGAATGTGGAGAAAATACTGGTCCAAAGGCAAAGACTAAAGAAGGTGAAAATACTTGATGAAAAATAGGATACAGGGCAGAATACAGATGCAAGTGTTCACTCTTGATACACAAGAAAAAATTAGCATAATCATGTGGCTGATATTAGGTTTTTATGTAAGGAAATCACTGGACACGAGAGCTCTTTTCTTACTCGGTCAACTTGAAAAAGTTAACTGCAGCATTAGCCACTTTAAAAAAGGCAAAATAGGATGTGATATTGCTAGAAATCTGTCAGAGCAGCTTAATATCTGTGACATTGTTCAAAATGTTTGTTCTTAATGTTTATGAGACTGACTTTTATGGTAGTTGGAGCAAAAGCATATGATCTCAAGAATATAACTGATATTTGTTATTTAGTTTTAAAAAGCTACTAGACTAATAACACAGGCAGTGGTTTCCAATTCTTAGATGGTCATAGCATGAGCAGAGAAGTGATGTGTTTGCAAAGAATGAAGTTTTATAGCTTTATGTTGTATAACTCTATACAGCCAAATATATCTGCCTTAATTTGTAAGTAAACTGTGTCTGTAGATAATATCTGTGTTTTAGGGGCAAAGAGATATCAATGTGCTATCCTTCTAGTATTAAAAAAGGAAAATATAAAATTCAAAATGAGATTACTATAGAAAGGAAGATATTGTTGCAAATGATTCAGGGTATTAAATGGCAATATGTCATCTGCAATATTATATTAGCATTTGAAAACCTTTTACTGGGTAAATCTCAAATTAGTCTAACAGGAAAAGGTTAATAAAAGTATCAGTCCTTTCTATTTATTTGTGCTGTATATCTGACAGCATTTTCTTGAACACCCATTTATGTCCTAGTTGGGTGGTGATCAACAGTAACTCCTGCTTGGCACATTAATGTCATTAGATTCCGTGAAGGTGCTCTGCCTAGAGGTCAAGCCTTGCTGAAGTGAACTGTCAGGCTCAAAGAAAACCAAAGCTGTGATAAAGGATTTGCAGATTCCTATTTCAGAAGTTAGCATTATCCAGCGTATTTCAATGAATTCCACCAATCTTGACCAAAGACCCAGTAAAACATCAGCAAAGGAAGAATATAAGAATATATTATTTCTTCATATAAGAAAAAGAACAAATCAAAGCATATTGCTTGGAAAGTGTGGGGATTTTTTTAATATGTTAATACTTCCTAATTTTTTTAATGCTATAGACCTAGAAAAAGAACACAGTAAAAATTTATTGTAATGTAAATAAGTGTCTTCCAAATTATTTTAACCTTTTTTTTTTTTTTTTTTAAACCGGACTGTACTCACCAGATGGACACACAAGATAAAAAATAACCCAGGGGAAATACTGCAACAAACTATTCTTGTGAACTACCATTGGCAGAGATGCTGTTGCTTCAGAATGCACACACGATGATGTGTTTAAAGCATGAAGTAATGTTTCAGAACTGCTGATAATCTATGATGATGCATCTTTGTGCCCTTTATACTTCTAAAGCTATTAACTTCTTTCCAGGCATTTGATTCCTTGAACTAAGTGAAAACAGCGCTTTCAAAGAGTGAACAGGTTCCTCTTGAAAGGCACATGAACCCATTTGTTTCTTCTTACTCTTTTAGCAAGACCAGGGTGTAGCTGAGAATGGCTTTCTAGATTGTTAAAGTAAGAAAAAGCTTTTTTTAATCTACAGTTCGCTACTTTGAATCCACTACAGGCTGAACTTACTAACATCTGACACTCATGCTGTAACTTGTGTAAAATGAGTTATTGTTGCCAGCCTCTCTGTGGGCAGGGATGTAATGCTAAAATGTGGCACTTGCAGAGTACAGTGATCAAAAGACAGATACAGCTGGTATTAGATGGCAGACAGTGGAAAAGTGTTCATTTACTCCAGCAGAGGATTTGGTCACCAGGCTTGAATCAAACTGAAAATTAACCTACCTGTCCTACTTCTGGAGTCCCTTGAGGAGCATACCTAGGCCTTGATCTTGGATTAAGGCACTTGAAAATTGCAGCTGCTGTCAACTGTTCCTCACAAAGATTAGAGTTCAGTGTTAATTTAGGATATTTCACTGTACTGATGGATTTTGATTGGATCGCTGTCTCTGAAAAACCTGCCTGTTTCTGTAGAAAAGTTGCCTTTGTAATACCAGATTTTGAAATTTCATCCAAGGATCCAACCACCAAGTAGCTGAAATAGATGAAATTGGGCACTGATTTTTGGACCTGATACATGGCACTGTTTCAGTTTTCTGACAGAGTTGATCAAGCATCTGATTATGTAAGGACTGTATTATCCTCATCTACTCATAGCTAGACTCTGGTTCATTCTTCAAGAGTGTATGGGATCACTGAGCAGAATGATGTGTTTTCTGCTAATATTGTGTCCCAGTCTGGAGGAAACCTTTATTTTTCTAAGATATGCTATCTTGGGTTTGTCTGTACTAAAATGTCATTTGACTGTGCTTAAACAAGCTGTCCTGGTTGAAGTATCACTGTGGTTGCTGCTTACCATCCTAAAGACATTTGGAATTTTTGATCATAATTTAGGATAGGAAGTCAAGTAATTTCTCCAGAAATGTCCACATTGGTTGATAAGGGACATCACCAAGAAGAATTGGAAGGACCTTTTCTTCTATTTTGACACCACATTTCAGCAGTGTGATGCCATGTTATGTGTGTGTGCATGTACTACTCTCCATTTGTTAAGCTAGTGGAAGGGAACAGAGGGATGTCGTTTCTACACAGGTGAGACAAATGGGTAAAAAAGTTTGTATTGATTTGCTGTTGGAATCATATTCTAAGTTGTTCCATGCAGCAATCCTATTAGCTTTTCTAATTTGCTATTTAGACACCTTGTACTAATGCAGAACTGAATATTGGAAAGATCCTAAATACATAACTTGGTAATTAATAGCATACCATCTTGAGAATACTGAAAATTGCTGCAGGAAAAACTAAACTTAGAGATCTGGGGAGGTTCCTTTCCCCTGGGGGATATTAAAGGCTAGGTGCACATTTGTTAAACATCTAAGATTTAAATGAGTTTTCAAGAAACACAGATTTATTAAATGGCCTTTAATTAGGATATCTTTTAACCTCGCCAGTGTTCTTTTTTTTAAATGCAACCTTTCCATTAAAATGACACATCATGACATATCTAGCTAGGGAGCTGCAAACTTCTTACAGATGCTGAAACATACGTGAAGTGTAATGCAGTAAATTGCGCAGACTAGGCCCTTAAGTTAACCAGGATAGCTAAAGCAGTATTTTGTTGGGTTGGGTTTTTTTTTTAAGCAAGGCAGGGAGTGTAACAGTGTAATCAAGTTGTGACTCATGTCTGTTAAAAACTCAGTAGACAGCCAGATGTTATTGGGCGTGAGTCTGTGTCTGCACACTGTAGAACAGTTCAACAAAATCCTTTGCTGGAGCTCTCTAGGGGAGGACTCCCTTGCCATTAGGTCCATGAATTGGACTTGTTTTTCCTAAGGATTCAGTTTTGTGGAAGAAAGCCTTGAAAATACAGGTTTACCCAGATCCAGCTAATGTTAGAAGAACATGGAATGTAGATGTGAAAATCAAGCTTTCCTTTCCTAAAAGTTACAGTGAAGGATCTGGTTCACAGCAGACTTGCACGCAAAGCTTGAAAGGTTTCCTTTCAGTCTATTTTGAGTTATTGGTGAATAAAGGGGGGGAAATTATTACCCAAATGGAAGGATTTTTCCCACTTTAGTTATTCTGATGTGGCAAGAGGGAGCTGTATTCTTTGAAAAACGATCTTCATCTCCGTAATGAGAGCAGGTGAAGAAGTTTCAGGACAGAGGATAGTTTGAGGGGGGGGAAAAAGGGGAAAAAGTTGAAGCATGTAAAATTAAGCTTGATTAAAGTCCCAGGATCACTACAGCTATGGATTCAGCTTTGAGGAATCTATAATAAAACACTGCTATCAACTTTATAAGCATTCAAATGATCTTAAAAATCTCAGTGTGAAATAAAAAGGAACCTTTGCTGAGGACTTTTCCTGAAAACCTTCATAATCCTTTCAGATTCTGCAGGGATTTTGAGTCTCAGCTGTGTCGGATAACTCTTTCTCTTAGTTAATAGTGGGTTGGACAAAATTCTGCATATTCCCATTTAAGAGTTGGATTTTTAAAATGAAGTTTTAAAAACTGTTTCAAGACAAATATTATTGAACTCATAAACAAAGCAATTTCAAAAAATATGCATGACTTCGTGAATGACCTTTGCGTTTGTGTTTTAATAGAGATAGATTGATTACAGGTGTACGTCTAACTTCTTTATAGGTTATCTGCTGGCAACTTCAAGCAAAATGTGCATTAATTTCTCAAACTGAAAAGTAACCTATGCACTTTCCTTTGAAATAAAAATTGATCAGCTGAAGAAAATAGATTTTCATAAATTCTCCTGGAAGTTAATCTATAAACCAAACGTAGATGAGGAGTGAAAGATGCAAGTTCACTGCGTCTTTTGGTCTGCTTTATTTTTAAGTGCTGTAAGGAACAAATTGTTTTTCATTCCTATGCTAATAGGAAACACTGATCGCTGGAAAAGGTGATTCTGGTTTTGTTCAGGGTTTATGAATTAAGGGTTATTACTGGAAATGGCTCATTGACTCTGTATGGGCCTGAGACAGAAAGTCTGAGTCCTCTGAAGCTTTTGTAAATACACGTTGCAGAATCTTCCCAGACTGAGATGTTTGCCTGTTTGTAGCTGGCTAATCCAGAAGTGGTTCCCTGATAAGGTTAATGCCCAGTTAATTGCTCCTAGCCTTGACACACAGTTTAATTGCTATTTGGCCAACATATGCTTGTTGCTTGCTCTGTGTAGAATTCTAGCGGATGTAGTGATGCAAACTACAGGCTGGTGGAGGGCAAACAAAATAAATACAGTATTTTATGTTCTTTTAATTCAGGGCCAAGTGGATTTGGATGAAGTGTTTATTTAGTTTGCTGGCTGCTTCAGATGCTGTGGCATATTGATTCCTTTTATTACTAGCAGCCATTTAACCTGACCTCTCTCAGATCCAGTATTTTAAAAGCCATAAATTTTAACTTTACTTATGAGCAAGGACTGAAATGCTGTGAAAGCCTTTTTATTAGCAGAGCTTTGCCTTACTCCGTGTTCATGTGTCACCCATGGCAACAATATTTAGAGCATCTTAAATTAGAGCGGCTGTTGGGCAGCTCAGTGGTGGTGGTGGGGTTAGCAATAAAAAGAGCTCATAAATATCGCAGGCATGTAGGATTCACTGATCAAAGTGAGGGCAAGTGTACAAAAGCGATGCCATGATTAGCAAAAGGTATTCTTTTCCTGGTTGTCTTGTTAAAAATCTCTCTTTTCTTAGTCTTAATGTTCACAGATAAGGAAGTGTTTTTTTTTTTTTAATTGCAAGTTGAATTGCTGATATTGAAATGTATTTTCCTTTGCTGCCTTGGCTTTTTTTTTTTTTTTTACAATAATCATCATCTTTGTTTCATTAGCCTAAATTAATCGCTAAACAACACTTAAAACAATCTTTAATATGCACCTTATGTAAGTATTTATAAAAATGTGCCCAGGCCAAAAATTGCATAAAAATGACATACCGCTCGTCAAAATATAAATAATATGATTGTTTCAAATTTCTTTCTGCATTCACATGAAAAAAACTCAAAAAAGCTTTAAATCGGTGATGTAAACACATATGAACTTCTTGCATCTTTCTAATTAGTTACTTCTGATTTAAATTAGTAATTTTTAAAAATATTATTTCAGGCTTGATGACTCAGATTGAGTAATAATTCAGCAGCTTATTTCAAAGTAGGCTGAAGACTTAACAAAATAGATCATAACCATGATTTTAGTGTAAGTTTTGGCTTGCTTTCTTCTATTCTGTTAGTGGAAAGTTTCCCCATCTGTCCCACAGAATAAAAGTTAACGCTCTAGATGTTATCCTCATACCTAAGTCAGAAGTCATACCCAAGTCAGAAGTGACTTTGTTTAAATATTAGTGCAGGGACTCTTTACTTCATGTTAAACTTTGGCCTGGGAACAAAAATGTTGGTTTAGTTTGAGAAGCATAATTTATATCAATTAGTCTCAGAAAGTGTCACATTTCCCAGTCTTTTAAAGCTGGATTTAAATGTTTGACCTTTTCAGAGGGCGGGTGTGGAAGCTGAAATAAAGCAATCACAGGGCACTGGAATTTTTTTGCTACTACTCAGTTCCAGACTGATCAATTTACAAGGTGTCTGAAATCTTTGGGGAATCCTGTTTTCTACAAACTGGACTTTTTCCTGTCTGCATTGCTTCTCCTATTGCAGTTTTCCTCTAGCAGGTTGTAACAGCTATATCTAAAGTCACTTTACGGATAAATATCTTTGAGGAGAAAGCTTCTGCTTTGTACAAGATAAGTAGCTTGATTTATACTGGGACCTGTTCAGAGGGCAAGTGCTTCAGTTTGCCCCAGCTAGAGGGAGGGCACTAATCTGCTGGAGAAAGAGGGATTCAGATGTCTAGGAAAACTGCACTGGATGCAGAGCTATGCTGTGAACTGGAAGGTTATGTGAGAGAGTAGACTTCTGTAACCAGATGAAGAAAAGTAATTATTTCAGCAGATAAGATCACAGGGTTTCTATGCAAAGACAGGCTTGGCTGTATTTTGTCTGACATTCATCACTAACCTGGGAAGTGCACGTGCCCGTTCACTGAGGCTTTTGCTTGAACCTCTGCCTTTGCTGCTAATTCATACCTTTAATACTGTTGCACTGGGAAACTTGTTAGCATTTTTGAGATGTTAAATGCTATACATATTCTTTTTGAAATAGTAGCACGTTTCATTGCAGCATTGTTTACTAGTGATAAGACTGTAGAAAACAGCGACACCAGCATATGTTTCTAAGATGACAATAGTGCATTTTCACTTCTTGCCTAATGGCTGCCTTACTCCAAGCATTTCCTTTTCAGCTCGCTAAGGCTCAGCGTACCTTCTGGGCCCCAAATTGGGATCTGTCATTATTCATAGCTGAAACTGCAGTTTGTGCAAATGCAGGCTGAATTGCAATCATTATATGTAGTAAAATAGATTGAAATATCTGTAAATCTGAAGATGTAGCTGTCTCTTACAATCAGAGAACATGTTAAATTCTCCTGTGCTTTGATTTCTCTTCATTAGATTTTGTTTTTCTGTCAGTTGCAGGGTTGTTCTGTGCTCAGTATTTCTGCTTATTATTTGGAATCCTTAGATTGATGTATTAAATGAACAAAACTATATATCTTGTCTTTAATATATAAGTGCATGATAGTGATTCTTCTCTTGGTTTTCATCGAGCCCTTAATCTTTTCTATGTCACCTGTATAAATTAGTGTTGAAGAAAAAGCTACTGTGTGATCTAAGACTTTTCTAAAGAAATGTTATATTAAAGCTCTTCATTTGAAAATCACAAGCTAAAAGATGTAATGACTTTCAGATTCCTCCTTCCTAAATCATTCTCTGCATTGAATTGGTGGATGATTGAAGGAGTACCTGAATATAAAAATATAAGTGAGAGGAAAAAATCCTTTGTAGTTATGCATACTGTGAATCCTATCAGAAATAAATGAAACTACATTAAACAAATGGTTAAGAAGGAATGGAACATGAAGTCATTTAAGTCACCATATGATGTTGCAATCTTGTATGTGAGGAGTTGGTCTGTTAGTTTGGGGTAGGCCTGAGTTCAGTGGGCCCAGGCTGAGCATCACAAATGTCACTCGAGGTGTGTGTCCAAAGCAGAGCAGGCACTGAGCTGCACCTGCTTCCTTCAAAGCTGTTGGCGTATCTCCCTCTGAGTCCTGCCACTAAAGAAGCCACTATTGGTGCTTCATGCTCAAACAGTTGTTTGCCTGCTGAAAGTAGTCCCATGTTCTCTCCAGCATTCTGGTATCCACAGGGTAAAACATTCACTGTTTTCTGAACTGTTTTCTCTTCCCTAGTACCACATGAACCTCCACTATGTGTAATGCAATAGGAACCAGGACTCTGTGTGTTCAGGGCACTGGTAAAAACAGAATCAAATTATTTATAATTTGTCACAATTTGTGTTTATTGTATTTTCTCAATCTCAGTGATGTTTTCCTTTCTTTTTCCTTCACAGCTTTTTTTTACACACTATGTCTTTCAAAATGTAAATAGTTAGTCAGTCTAGCTCACATAAATACGTTCCTCTAAAGTCTCCTTTAGGCATATTCCTGTAGTTTGGGTTTTCAAGAAGAAACATTATCTAGAAAATAAAGTTAATGATAAATATATAAAATGTTTACTCTTTAGGGTGTCTTGGGAGTTGTATTTCACACAGAGTGACAGTGATTCATGGCTTCTCTTCATTTTGGTTCCCTCTGTACGTGCCTTTGGGGTGGTTTGCATTCCCCACAATGCTGTGTCATTTGTTTCGCTTTGATTTTCATGACTGACATCTTGCTTTTGGCATATTTCCTTCAGCTGGGCCATAAAAAAAGAAAGGAATGTGCAGATGTGGGAAAAAGATAATCTTGGAAAGACTTGACTAATAATAATGGTAATAAAAGAACAGAAAGCAGGTTTACTTTTACCGGTACATTAAGAATTTAAAAATCTATGTTAGCAATGTTGGCATTGAGCAGAAAATTTAAGTATGTGTAACACCATCTTTCAGTTAAAGGATGATCAATTACAGATAACATCTAAGAACCAGCAATTTGATTTCAGCCGGTCTAGGCAGGTAGTGATGTCAGCTGTTCTTTTCTCTTATAAATTCAGGAGAGATGTATAAAGTAATTCACCAGTTATAAAAACAATAAAGTGGATGCTTCAGTTGGCTTTTTATCATTGTACTACAAGAAGCAGTAAAAGGAGAGCTCAAGAATTTAAAATCCATAAAAAGAAACACTTTAACACAGTGAGCAATTGAATTTCTTATTGCCAAACTATGTTTTTGTATTAGAAATTCAGGTAAGGCTAGATATAAACACAAACCATGTATCCCCAGAAATGCTTGTTAATAACTTGTAAAATACAAGAGAGGGGGTTTGCTGTTTATTTGTTGGTTTAGGTTGTTTGGTTTTTTTTTTTTACCCATGAGATAAATAATCATGTTTTCAGGCTTACAGCAGTTCTAAGGTCTGCAGAAACGAAAAAGGTACTGGCATGGGCCGGGGAAGGAAATTTCCCAGTTTAGGATGCAGTCCCATTATGTAGTCGTGCTTTTTTCTGGAAAGCATCCAGTAATAGATGCTGGCTCAGAAAGCAAGGGGATAGGTCTCCCTGCTTAGGGAAGCTTTTTAGCCCCTGTATCTTTAGCTGTGCTCTAATATGTGATCACTGCAGCTCTATAATGAAAGGGGGGGGGGGAGGAATAAAAGCTGAATTGTACGAAAAATATGAAGTTCTTGCTGGTGTTCGTGAAATTTCATCCTAAATTATTACAGTCTTAGAATGGGTCAACTGAATGCTCAATACCAATCTGTGAGTAAGAGTTCTCAGTAAGTTTTTGAATAAATGAGGACACCTCCGTGTGCTCGGGTGTCTGAGGGCTGAGTCACAGAGCGTGTGGGGAGGCTGAGCACACAGCTTGCTGTGTTACATGAGCTGTGTGAGTGCGTCACTCCAAACTTCAGGTGTTGGTTGGATTTTTTTAGGAATGGCCTTCATGCATTGCAGTCTGAGGAAGCGGCTCAGCTTTGTATAAATCAGGCTGTAACCAGCAATTAACTTGAGACCCTTTTTTCCAGGTAATGGAGCTTAGAGCAGTAATTGAACGTGGTACAGCTTGCACTGGGATGTGTGTGTGAACACGGCTGTACTTTTCCGGCCAGCCAGGCAGCTGCAGCGGCAGTCTGGAGTCCGCCCTGGCTGCTGCACCTCCCGAAGCCCTGGGCCCACGCGGCCGCGCCAGTGTCAGGGACATGCCCGGCTCTTCCTTGCGGAGTCTGCGGTCACCCTGAAGCCGTTCCCGGTGGATGCTCCTCCCGGGAGGCTGGGCGCCCTGCCGGTGGGCTGCTGTGCCCCGTGTCCTGCCAAACAGCCCACCGGGGCTGGCTGCTGACTGAAACTTGGAGAGCCTCCTCTCCGCTATCAGTGCCTTTCACTTGGCCTTTTTTCCCTTGGTTTTTCTGCTTCTCAGCCTGTGGTAGGCACCACAGTGCCTCCTGCTGATGCACAAGTCTTTAGTGATTTTTTGCACCTTGATGTTCTGTGCAGGTCATTCCTCTAACTCTGCTTTAGCACTTGCTAATTTGTCAGTAATGGTAGTCTCCAGAATGGCAATTAGCGAACAGAAGAAGGTTGCACTGTGTGATGGAGCAGCCAGGCTTCCCCTAAACCCCCAATCCCCCACTTGTTTTCAGCTACATATCAGTCTGCAGGTAAAGGAAGTGTAAATTGCTTTATGTGGGCACTACTGACAAGTGTCTATTTGGTGCCAATTCTCAGCTTTTTTGCTTTAAGAATTCGCTGAACATGCTGTTCAGAATTACTTGTACTCTAGGACTGCTAAAATCACGGCAAATCATACTAACATATCTGTCTCTTCTGTGACCCTTGAATCCCTTCAGGCATGACAGTATGGACATGTAGGTGAAGGGCTTCTGTTATGTTCTCCTGTTCCTTTTGTTAGTACTACTTAAAAGTTGAAACCAAAAGCCCTTGAGTTCTCAAAAACAGAAGGCATACTGCAAGGCAAAGTCACTTACTCAGTGTTTCTATGACACATTTACTGTTCTGCCATATAAAAACTAAGTAGATGCTACAAAGGCTTTTAAATTAAGCTGTTAATTTCTTCACTGATTGGAGTGCATCTCTTCATTGAATTTTGTTCTTTACCTATTCCACTATCATTTTATTAATACTTATAAACACAAATGCTGCCACAAAATAAAGCCTTTCTAAGGTCATATAGTCAAGCATTTAAAGAGAGAGAAGGTTTGGGACACTCAGTATTTCCTCTGTTTTTCTGTGAAGTGCTTTCTTAAGCCTGTAATCAGGGAACGAGGCCACAGCAACCTCGTTTGTTATGTTTACATTAACCTGAGCTTTGCTTGTTTCTTGAAAAAGCTGCTGTGCGTGTTGGTATCATAGCACCAGCTTCAGATTGAAGGAAAAGGTTGGTTAAAACTTAGAACTAATTTCTCCTCTCAGGAGAAATGTGTTTGAAAATCAACCATTCATACAACTTATTTCCTTCAAAAAGCAAAACACTTCTTGTGTAGCAGTGTTTGTTTTTGTGAGTCTAAAGATAATGCTCTCCTTGAGACTGTTAGCAGTGTCCACTTGGATATCACTGGCAAAGGTGGAGGAAGCAGCCCCATTCTCATCACTGGTGTGGGCTTTACAGTGGCACAGAGCAAGCCAGCTATTTCCCATCACTTTGTGAGGTTTGTAAATTATGTGCCATTCCCTCCAAGGCTGAATGGGGATATCTGCTGAACTAGGTTTAACTTGATGCTATTTTTAGAATAAATTACATTGATTGCATACTATTTCAAAGGCCCCAAGTAATAAAGTACACAATCAAATGTATCTGACTAGTTTAATTCTCTGTGTGGTTTTTGGTATAAAAAATTAACCATTTGTTTTCCAGACACTTCTGGCAAAGATTTTGGTCCTACTCTGGGATTAAAGAAGTCCAGTTCTCTTGAGAGTCTTCAGACTGCTGTGGCTGAAGTAAGGAAGAATGAACTCCCTTTTCACAGACCCAGGCCTCACGTGGTGCGGGGTCGGGGATGCAATGAGAGCTTCCGAGCTGCCATTGACAAGTCTTACGATGGACCTGAGGATGGAGAAGAGGGTATGTTGCTGTTGGTACTGACTGAGGGAGCCACCTTCATCTAGCACTGCTGAGGGCCAGCTCGATAGAGCACCATGAGCAAGTGATTTAATCCAATTGAAGCTGATCACATTTTAAAAGCTGTTCACATCTCCCACTGAATAAAGCTGTCTTTGCAGTACCCCATCCAACCTTGACTGGGTTTAGTGTAAAGTCTTTCACTGATCTCCTTTGGGGCAGGGGTGGGTTGGAGGATTTAGAACTCAATCCTTAAATAATTATGTTTTTCAACTTCAAGAAGCAGCTGCTTTCTTCAGATTACATTAAAAATTATCTCTCTTGTTTTACAATTCCCCCTTTTCCAGCCAGGAAATTTGTTTCATGTTGTAGATAAGGCAGAGTGTATTGATAGCACCCTGCTGCTCATTCTGTCACTGTGGGGTTTATAGACCCCAGTCTGGAAATACATCTCCTTTAGTAAGGAGCGTAAAACTGTGCTTGGATCCTGAGCCCCCCAGCAGAAAGAACATGGCTCTTTTCCAGCCACACAGAACATTTTATCCATTTCTTGTTCAGCCACTAAAATAGAAAGGTTCCAGGGAGTGAATGAAGTAATTTTGTTACACAGGTTGGTTATGCCAGTCACCAGAATCTCCTGTTGAAGTAAGCTCTCTGTTTGAAACCCAGCTCATGGTTTTCTTGAGCTGATGGAGGATAACAAGCTAGATTTCAAATCGTACAGTACTTTAGTGTATCAGGATTTTTATATCAGGAACAATAACTAGAAAACAATTCATTGAAATAATTCTGTGTTTAATTTACAATATAAATCTGTTTGAATCCACTAGATCTGTTTAGTCTGCTTTTTAAATTATTCAATTTAATGAGTAAGTGTTGTGAGTCATTTGAGCTCTTTGAAGACACTCTCGCTGTATTTCACATGTTTGCATTTCAGTGGCCCGTAGCCATCCTCACTGCTTCTTTTTCATTCTGTGCAGATGGTGGCTCTGATAAGAGCTCTCACTGTGGTCAAGAAGCTCAAAATGTGGAATCTGCCCCTCCAGGGAATCCTGAAATAGAAGATGCAGAAATCAAAGCAAAAAAAGACAAAAAAAGTAGGGAGAAAGAGAAGAAAAAGGGCAAATCTAAAATCAAAGAGAAGAAAAAGAAGGAAGAAAATGAAGATCCAGAAAAGAAAAAGAAGAAAGGCTTTGGTGTCATGTTGAGGTATGACATTTTACAAAGCAAAACAGCCAACCATTCTCATTATAAGATAGGAAACAGCCGATGCTCTCATAAAGTAGTGGGAAAATTATTTCACTTGGACTCAAATAATGTTTATGTTATTGAAAAAGAAAGCAGTTTATACTTTTACACCAAACTTGTAACTGCGGCAGAAGACATTTGGCAGACAAAATGTCTTTTTGTGCCTTTGAAATGCATTCCCATATGTCATAAAAGATTCAAGGTTTCAGGCTTAAAGCAAGCATGTATCGGTGGGGAAGGATTTGTGGGGAGTATTTCTGAGTAATACAAATCCTGCTCCCACAGTCAGACCTTTGCCTTCTCTTCCCTTGCTTATCTGCTTCCTTCAAAAGCTGCAGGGAGAGCAGAATTCCTTGTGTTACTGCAAAAGGTCTGCTAACATTTGCAGTTGCTGAAAGCCACTACCTATGATAAAATCTTTGCTTCATGGCTTCAGCCATTGCCTGCAGTGAACAAAAGTTCAGTGTCCCCCCTGTGCAGCCTGAAAGTGTTTGAATTTCTGCTGTGGCTATTTGTTCTGTGGCTCTGTATACTCTGGAGTCTTCTGCGTTCTTCAGGCTGTTCCCTTGCTCTTGCTGGAGCATTTGGTGCTGTAGGCACTGGTTGCTAACACCCTTCCCTCTGGTACCTGTTGACTCAGGATTTAAGTGTTTCAGTTTAAGTAGCTCTTTGCATTCAATACAGGGTATGTGATGAAATTTTTTGGTCATGCAGAGGAGATTAAAATGAAGGACCATGTGGTTACTTATGGCACTGAACACTTAACATTGGCTTTAGGAGGCTATTGGTGTTTCTTGTTTTGCTGTATTGTGGACAGGACACATATATACAAAAACCACAATCGTTGCTAAGGCAAGGATACTTTTAACTAGTAATCTAAGAAATTCAGCTGCATGATCATTCACTGATCATGGTCTTCATTAAGACATAATGTATGAACCTGTCGTACAACTTTCTGTCAGTGTGTTCTCTAGAGTAAAATTACTTGTGTTACATTAACATGGAAGGTTTTACCTGACTTTCTTCCATGTATCAGCGATTGCCCTGTCAGCTTTTGAACACTGTGGAGACACTGTCAAAAATATACAGGCATGGCAGATTTGCATGGTTTCAACGGCTGTTAGTGTTCATAAGATGTACCTGGCTATACCAGTCTGCTTTCAAATGAGCTCTTCAGGAACAGAGGAGGCATGTACACACACCCATGCATTGTGCATGCATTTGTGTTCATACTGTTTGAAGAAATAGGACTTAATATGGAGGGTAGTCAAAAACTGACTAATTAGGAGAGTGACTTCAAAAACTCTCTTGTATATCTGAAGCTTTATATGTCTTTTCATTCTTTTTAGCTCTCGGGCATGAGTAGGAAAGAAGAGAGGAGTAGCACAGAGGTCTGACAAAAGGATAAGTACTGCTTCATGTATCAAAGATACATAGCAGATTCACAGTTTGAATTGTAAAGTCTTACAGAATATTGTATCTGAGCCAGAAAGAATGTGGGGTGACATCGGAGTCCAAAACAAGCTATCATAGTTGACAGAAACTCTCATAATGGTCAATATGCAAAGCTGGGAACAACAGGTTACCAATTGTAGCAATTCCTTTTTTCAGAATATATTCCACATTTTGGCAGTACACAAGGTTCATACATCTGCTCTTTCCATAAGCTTGTCTTTGGTTTAGATTGATAATCTTCCCAGCTGACAATGTTAATAATATTTATCTGTGTGGCAGCACAGAATGGGAATTTCTATCCCACACCACTGGAAATCTCTACAAAACAACAAAGATGGATGCAACACATTATAATAAACAGAGAAGGAGAAGTAGGTAAGAACTAACAGTTCAGCTGGGAGGCTTTTAGAGATTCTGTATCCTTGTTGGTATTTCTCTTTAGAATTTATGAAACTTGAGAAGAAATTCCTTCCTGAAAAGGTGAGAGTATTAGGAAATCCTAGCCATGATAGGAAGTGAAAGAAGGGTACAGACCTGTAAAGCAGAGCTTTAACAAGAGCAACCAGTGTAAGTTTACAAAAGAATTGGGGCCATATGTCCTGAGCAAGATGAGCAAATCCAGGCTGATATTTTTTCAGACAGAAACTGGCACGTATGACATGAAAAACAAAACCAATTGATCTGAATGTTTTTTAAAAAATAATAGGAAACTCATAGTGGAATTTAGACCTGGTCAAATACCAACTAAATATTTGATTGAAGAGGTATTTTTTCAAACTGGCATCTTGTACTGATGTGAAGGGTGAGGAGTGTCAGGGGGGATGGGGAGGACATTTGAATTATAAGTATTTTAGCAACATGGATGAAAAGAAACATCCAGATTTTTTTATGACATTATGGGAATGAAACTGGCACGTTTTATTGGTAGAACATCTGTGGAAGGAGAGAGAGAAGTTTAAGATGACGAAAGTTGTGAGCTTCTGCAGCCGGCAAGGTAGCTACTAATTCTCGGTATCTTAAGAGAAACAAGTGGAGGAGAAGTATTTAGAAACTGAGATGAGCCCAGTTTTTTACAGGACAAATTTAAATCAGAAAGGGAACCTGCCATGTAGGGGGCATTAAAAACGTAAACACTCTAGTGGAGCAGAAAGCTTGGTGGAGAAAGAAATCTGTAGTGTGCGTTTTGTAGGTACGGTGGTGGTTGTGCTGTGATCCCCCATGTGTGAGACCACCAAAAGGAGGAGCAAAGCCCATGTTAAACTGACAGGAGACATAAAGCCAAGGGAAGAAAGTTACAAAAGCAAGTGGCAGGGGTGAGAAGAGGAAATATATTCCTGGGACCAGGCCATGTCATGAATTTTTTCACTGCATCCATGTGACAAATCTTACTGGGAGCTGAAAGCCCTGCTCTGGTATGTCCATACTTTTTGTAGTTCATGGGCAGCTTTTTTCAGAGCTATTTCAGCTGTGCCTGCATGGTTCTGCTGTGCTATGGGATGCATCCAAACAGAAAAACAGACTTGCTGAACCCATGTCAATACTGGCTTGAGATAAGTAGGAATTGAGCATCTGTGGTGAAAGCTCCAGGACCAGAAGGACAATGAAAAAGAGAGATCTTGCCAGAAAGCTCAGTGCTAATTAAGACACATGCATTTTCTGGTGAATGACATGAGGTCAGGTGTAAAGGACAAAAGAAAGTGGAATTTGAGGCTAGAACAGCTGCTGGAAATATCCTACTTGTCTACAGGAGGATTTTTGTGCTATGTTTGCTGGGTCACACATACAGCTCCAAGTTTTACCTTGATAGTGGCCATGTGAATTGGCTGGCTTCTGCTTTATAATCAATAACAAAGCATTTCAAGATATTAAAACCAAATCCAAGTATTCAGCTCTAGTACAAAAATTGTTGAGCTTTATTCTTTTGCATCTGAGATTTTTTAACATATTGGAATTGCTACTGCATTGGTTTTTTGCCTTTTTTTTTTTTTAATTTAACAACAGAAAATAGCAAAGCTGTTAGCAGTTGCTAACAGATTTCACTTAGTGCCTCATCTGTTGCTCAGCTGCTATTTACTTGTAGTTCCTGGTCTTTTTTTACACATACAAAAAGAAGAATGATTGCTTTCCTGCTAAGCTTTTCCTTGATTGAAGCTTTATTTAGGTGACTGTGATTCAGGGAGACCATCAAGAAATCATGCTTTTATTTTTGTAATCATTGTTTTTTTTTAAAGGCCTGTTTTTTCACTCAGTATTAACTGAAACTCTTGGCTGCAGCATATTAATGGCTGTGGCATTTGGACAAAGTAGGTTAATGTACTGGAGGTTTGAAATGCTGATGACACTGGTTAATGTCTCTGTAATCCAAAGTACTATTTCACTGTGGTACTGAAGTGCACAGTTTTGTTTCCTTGGTTGGTTCTGACGCATATATTGCCTGCCTTAGTTCTGAAGGTGTATGTGTGCTGTCCAAAGAACAACAGAAGCTGAGTCTTAACTGGTTTTGTGCAACATTGGCCAAGGAGCATTATGTTTTACTTTTTGATGTTTTATGGCACATCATGCTGTCATTGTTCACTAATAACCCTCCACTGGACAACAGACAGAACAGTAAATTGATATTGTGTATCAAGAAAACAAGTGCATTAAATACTTTCATTACTGGAGCTGTGACTAAATGTATACTTCAGTCTCAGGGAAAAGCTAGTGTCCAGCATCTACACCGAAACTTTTTCAGAACAGAAATAATACTGAGTTCTGTGCAGATACATAAGTGCAGCAAGATTGCACAATGCCACATTTGATTCTTGGCTCATTCCTTTTCTCACATTGAGCTGGCTGATTCTTTCCGGGCACCGTGAGTCCTAGAAGACTGCTGGACAATGAGCAAATGAGCTTCCCTGTGCTTCTTTTTGAAGGTGTTCAGTATTTGCAGGAGAAACACTAGTGAAACAGCATGTTTGTGCCTTTGAAAAAAGGTAGTGTGCAGTGTCATTGTTTAGAACTGGCAGCAGCTTTGAGGAGGGCTCTGTAGGCTGTTCGGAAGGGGTAATTAACCCATTGGTGCAGGGTGTTAGAAATCCCAGGTGCTGAACATTAATGCAAAATGTATTGTCACTTAGGACCAAGGATGCAAAGCTGATCTAACCAGGAGGTTAATAAAATAAATTAAAAAATTATTTCTCAGTTTGCTAGGTGATGAACTCCAGATTTTAAATTTGTGGTCTGTAGTTATTGAATTACCATGCTTTGAAAAACTATCAGAATATTCTCTTCTAATAAAGGTTGACTTTGTGTTTCTAAATTAAGTTGGCAGAAGACTGAACCTTTAAATCACCAGGGAAATGTGACCTCTGCCGTGCAGTGCAGTTCTGTATCCTAATCCCATAGCAGTTGTTACAGTGCTGGAGCATAATAAACATAAGTATATGGCTCTCTCTACCTTTTCCAAATAGTGATTGTAAAAATTCTGGGCAGCCCTTTCAGTTTTATGGATATGAAGGTAAGATAGCTAATGGACTGCAGCCACACCAATGGCATTTTAATAGGTAGCTCCCCCAGGCAGAGACCAGGAGGCTGAAATCATCATTTTTTTGTGTGGCATAAAAATCTAAGAGCAAGTATGTTATTGGTGACTCAGAGTAAAGAGTTGTGCTGAACTGGAGGGCAGTGGGAGAGCACTCTCTCATTCAGTCTTCATTTCTAGGCTGGACTCTGGAAGAAAATACAACCAACCTTCTTCATATAAAGCAGTGCTTGTCAACTTGACTGTTTCACTAGAAAATATTTTAAAAATTAGTATAGGCGAGAAAATGTCTATCCTCCAGCAGTATTGTACTCCAACCATGACTTGCATATTTGGGCACATATACGTATAACTGCGAGCCCAGGAAGCGAGAATATGTATGTGTGTATTAGTTAGATTTGCTTTTTGCTCTTCAGAAAGAGTGCAATTTCCCACATAATAGTTCATCTTAAATTATTTACCTTCCATTTCACAATATGAGCCATGAATATTTTATTTTTTGTCCCTTTAATTTGCCAATTTTCCTTTGAGCTAAGTGCCTTAGTGATTTTAATTTTTCATTCTAGTTGGAAGACAGAAATGACCCTTTTTTCATTACTACTATTACAGGCCTTGTGCTCAGAATGATACTTTTTACAACCAGCACTGTTGAGCCTGTAATGGTATTGCAGAGTAGATAGCATAATATACAGATATTGACTTCCATTAAGTATGGCACTATGATAACTTATGGAGAGATTTTTTTTTTCTACTCTGTTGCCCTTAGAAGTTGAGTGTTGTAGAAGAAAAGGTAGCAGTATATGAAGAAGGAGCAGGCAATAAAGATGTGACTTGTTGGAGAGAGGTGGTGTGTATAACTTTTTAATGTATTTATCTGTGTATGATGCTGGAAATCAATATGGACATTGACAGATTAAAAAAAAAAAAACAGAACAAGATTAAATTATGTTTTAATTAGGCTAAAGTTATTTTAGATTTTTTTGTCCTCAGTTGCAGAATTATCTGATATGCATCATGTGTATTTGAAAGACAGCATCAGTTAATGAGGCAGATGAGTTATTTAGAGGCCTTGATTTCCTTTCGCGAAATAAAATTCCCACTTTTCATTTCGGTAAATAGGTAAATAAAATTCCACTTTCCGTTAAAGAACATAAGAACATGAGAGAGAGGATATATCTAGTCAATTTAATCTATCTCAAATTTGTCAAGTATTTTAAACTAAAAAGGCCCAAACATTACATTTCACATGTATGACTTTTTTCTTTTCCTCCACCATATTAATTCTTCCTTGGCTGCATTCATAGTCAGAATGAAGCAGAGAAAATAAGGGGGTTTTGTACTAAAAATGATCATGCAGACTGCCTACTAAAGGCTGATTTGTTTAATTAAGCATCTGTTCTCCCCTTAATATGCATGCATAAATCTCATTAACGTTAGATGTATGCAAGTGCAGTGAAGAATAGACCCCTCACTCTCATTACTGAACTTGGATAACAAGATTTATATTTACTTAACAGATCAGAGCAGAAAGTTCCCTCTGACTATTTAAAAGGACTTGAAATTACAAACTGTTTGCAAGGAGCATGCTTTTTGTGAAAAACTTGCATGTTCACTTCAAGTTGAAATATCATTATTCAAGTCATTACTAAGCAAAAAAAAAGAAAAAAGAAAAAAAAAAGGCAGCATGCTTTGTCTGTGAGGATTTACTTTAAATTCTGTTTTTATGGATACCGTGTGACCTCTGTGCATGCCACAACTCCTAAAAGTAAACTCCAGGTATTTTCTGAAGGTAGCATATTTCTCCTAAGTGTCTGTCTCTAACCTCCTAAGAAATGTGTTCTGCAAGAAGAGTCCTAGAAAGCAAAGTGTGTTCTCGGGGAATACTGAACACTGCTGCACTGTATTCATCCATCATTCACTAGAGTTGGCTGTTACTGGCTCTAAAATCCTCCTAAAATCTAGCTGAGCGTAAAGCTTGAATTCCATGTTTTCTATAGAAATTGTGGTACGTTGGGTATTTCTATAAGTAGTACAGATGCATTATGGTTAAAGGTCCTAGAGGGTTTAAAGACATGCCCACAAAAAATTGAATTAAGGCTTCCTGTGGTGCATTTTAACCAATAAATACAAAGTTTTGTTCAGGAATACAGTGCAGAGTTTAAGGTCTACCTTGATAACAAAAGAAAAAACAGGTTTTTGCTGATTTTATGAATCAGTAGTTCTTGTAACATAACTGTGGTAAATGGAGGGGTTAGGAGGAGAGACTACAATTAACAGAGAAATGATACTGAATGGGACTCCTGACAGATTCCTTAACTCCAGAGTGCTGCTGGGTGCTGGTTTAATAGGTATTGCCGTTAGCAGCCATCTGCGGGGAAAATTAAATATACTCATCTCACTGAATTATGATTTATGCCACACAATGCGGTCAAACCAAAGTAATATTTATATTATAGTGCAGAGTCATTGATTAAATGCACATGGCATCTCAAATCCAGTTGACATTTTAAGTCGAAATGATTGCAGACATGTGGTCATTTATTTAACTATTACTTTAAAAAATGTGTCTCTACTTGTTATTAATAGAAGAAAGTCAGACCTGACCAATATTTCAATAGGCTGACCTTTTGTTTTGCTGACATATAAAAGAAAGCTCCTTTTGGGGTAGTCACAATTTCAGAGCATATGAAGTATGCTAGCTTCAGAAAAAACCTGACCCCTTGAACTACTCTGTCTCTTTCTTCCTTTTTTTTTTTTTTCCACACGGGATTTTTGAAAGAAAATGAAGAAGAGATGGTGCAGGAGATAGGAAAAGTTTTAGGTTTGGTGTTAGATAGGAACAGGTTAAAGAGATACTGTGAGAGAGGCTTTGTTTCAAATGCCTGCTCTGCTACTGATTTCTTGGGAATCAGTGGTTAACTCTGCTGCTCTGAGCCCTAGCTTTTACACAAAAATTATCCCCTGTGCTTGTAAAAAATAAAATAACAATGTTTCCCTGCTTTATATTATCATTATTCAGCTAAACCTGTTAAAAATTAAATACATTTAAAAACCAGTCTGGTTACTCCTGTAACAGTGTAGCAGGCAAATAGTTTTATTCTTAAGAAAATGAAAAAGTAGTAAGCTTTCATACGACTCTCAAACTAATTTTTCTCTCCATACCCGTTCTTGCTGCTGCTACTGCATGCAGTGACTAGCTGGGGTTTCCTTCTCTCTGTACTGCCTCCTAGCCCCAGATGCTCTCGCCTTCAGAAATGCTTTTTGGAATATAATGCCTCAGAATTAAACCTGTTTTTCTATCTTTTACCCTGATTTTATGTTGTCTTGCTAAAAAAAAAAAAAGAATTGTCATTTCAAATTTACTGTGGGCAGACTATTTTTTCCTCTGCAGATTAGTCCTCTTGTTGGCCTTACTCTGTCATCATGAAGACTGGCAGCATCTTCTCCCTTTCACAAAAGCCCTATATGGGATGTCATCTTCTCATGAACCTTAAATCCCCTCAGTAGGGCAGTGTCTAAAATTTGCTGACTTACTACACAACACACTGAAGACATGACCATACAGGAATTTCTTCCCTTTCTGTTTGGACTCGTGTTGCTTCCAGATGATATGAGTCTCTGTTGTGGCTCACACTGCTGGGTCCTGGTTCTGAGTGCTCCCACCGACCCGTGCCACCTTCAGCTGTGTTCCCTTCCCACTCTGGTCTGTTTTACCTGCTCAGTGTGGTCACCTGCTGTGAGCAGCCGTGAGCACTCACAGCCAGCCTGTCTCAGCAGCACTTTACCTGGGCAAAAAAGTGCTCTACGCAGCTTTCAGCTTCCCTGAGAGTTGCCTCTGCTGCAAACCATCCAGTATGTGCATGAGCATTGGCATGGCTAAATTAATGATGAAGAAAGGTTTTATATCCTTTTTACCCCAGCTCTTGCTTTCCATCTCTGTCCAACAGCAGCGAGAAAAGCTCTTTACAGCTTCCTGCTCTGCACCACATTTAGTCATGTCCCATTCACCTGCACCTCTCCTCATTTGTTTGGATGTGAGTGTAGAGGTGCAGGATTGATCCTTACCTGGCAGTTCCAGCTCATTCAGCTGTTACGTTGGTAGGTAACTGGTGTTCCTATCAGCTCCAGCCCTTCATCCTGGACAGTGCTTGTTCTCCTCTCTACCCCGTTCTGCAGCCTGGGATCTCTCTTGTCCTGGTTGTCACCCAGCTTATGCAGAGCCTTGAGCAATAAGCCCAGTGGAGTTCCTTAGTTTGGGCTCTGCCCTCAGTGTGGGTTGCTTCCACTCTGCACCTTGTCATGAGCAGGAACTGCTGATTTTTCAGTGGTCACAATGCTGTTTGGCATTTACCGTACAAGTTATTATGCTATCAAGTGCTCTCCTCACAAAAATATTTACATTCAAAGAATTTTCCCCTGCTTGCTTCCCTTATTCAGTAAAAATGACATCTCCAGGATCTTCCCATGGCCGTGGTGCATGTGGGAGAATTTGATCTTGCTCTTTAAGAGGTCTTGGAATAAATCTTAGGAGTGAAAATGAAGGTCTTCCCCTTTTTCCTTTTCTGTTCTTGCAGCTTCCCGATTTTTGCTCGATTTTGTTGTTGCTGTGGAGAAGAAAGAGTTAAAAACGAATAAAAAAGTAACCAGGGTAAATATAAAATGTTAGCCAAATGCTGACATGAAAAACCCTGTCCCCCTCTGTGTGTTAAAAATTCTGCCTGTGTGTATATTTAGTACAAGATGCATGAGGCACTAAGTATCAGCTCTTTAACATTTAACTCCAGTATTGGGTTTGAAATAATGAGCTGTGTGCCTGTGCCATTCATTGTCCCTTATTTGAAAGCAGTGAATACCTGGCCCCACACTAACCCCAGATTATCATCAGGTTGGTTGGTAGTAATGTGTAAATAGAATTGTAAAGCTATCTTCTGGTGACAGAAGGCCACTATTGTTGTTTGCTATTTTCCTTCTAGCCAAAGAAACCTAGTGAGTAATGAGTCAGGCACTGTTTATTCTACCTCAGTCATCTTTGTGTTTAGCTTTTTTATCCTCTGATGGCAAGTCTGTATTACAGTAGCACAGTACAACAGACATCCTAATGTTCTGGCTTTAATTAAAATTAGATTGAGGAAATAAACAATTCAAAGAAGTTAGCTTCCTTTTTTATGTCCAGCCCCACCCCCCACAAATACACTTTCCATATCCTCTTCTGTGTTTGGAAGTGTTTGTTTTCACTTACATGTTCTTGGATTGCTCAGCCTCCTGAACAGACACCTTCCCTAACAGACAGCAAGGAAGGACACTCAAGGAAGTTCACTTTTATTCATTTAGTCTTCTTAGCAATAAGTTTTTTAATTATTGATATTTTTTTGTCTGTTTGGTTTGATACAGGCTGCAATGTAAAATACAAGTTTTTAAATAAATCTTTGTCAAAATGAAGACTTCACAAAACTAAAATGCACTGCGTCTGAGAAAAAATGTCCACAATACAGCTGCAGATTATTTTTAGTGACTGTATGTGTGTATAGATACACCAGAGAGTTAGTTACTCGAAAAGAAATTAACAAATATGTCTTTCTTTAAAACAGCAGATTATCATGATTGTAAGTGCTGCAATAGGTTAATGTACCTCTTCATCTCCGAAGACCTCTGCCTCATCTCTTTTGTAATTAATTCCTATTCAGGCTATTTTAGCTCGGTTGTCATTTGTTGCTTCCCAAACCATCAGTCATCTGCAGCAGTGGAGGGTGCTGTAGGCAGGACCAGGCAGAGATCCAGGAGCTCTGGGCTGAAATGGCTTGGGAAGATAGGAACAGAAATTTCTAGGTATAGATTTGCTTTGAATCCTCTGCCTATAGCAGTGGTGTCAGCTGCTGTCTCCCTACTTGTCACATATTTGCTAATTTCAGTAACTGCACAGTGCAAGTTGTATTTACATGTGTGGTGTGAATGCTGACACTGTTCTATAAGGCCACTGTGAGAACCTCTAAATCCTGTGGTGCTGTTCCTCTGAACTGCACAGTTTGTTGACTTGCCTGTGAAGTGTAGTGCACCCAGTGAGCAGGGAAAACTGATTTGGCAATGTGAGCTTGCTAATTCTGAGTGGATAACTGGCTTTAGTCCCCAGTGCTGAAATGAAGCGTATTTTGGGTCATTGCATCTCCTGCATGGAAAATACTATTACAAATCTGTGTCTTAGAGATACTTGAGTATTTTACAAAGACTTACATGTTTCTGGCGTACTTAGAGGGGAGGAAGGAAACCACACTCCTACAAAAGATATATTCTAGTGGTCTGATTGGAAACACACCAAATTTTAGACAGTCTAAAATATGCTAACAAATTTATTCCAATAACAGTATATTTATTTAGTTCATCCTTAACATTTATTCTGGTTTAAATACCAGCTTCCTCTGTCTTGTGGGGATATTCAGATTGGAGAGAATGAGTTTAATCTTTTTTTTGTTTTAGGCTAGAGTTTAAAGAAATTGAAAGATGATTTTCCTGTCATGGTGGGAAGAAGGATCACTGCTGGCCCTAGGTCTCCTGTGGAAAACTTACTTACATTATACCATAAACTGCTGTCCATCCACTTGTGTGGAATTGAAAGTGGAGCACAGACAAAATGATCTTTCACTAGAGAAGATTAAAAAGAAGAAAAAAAAAATAAAAGTAACCAATTCCTCTAGAGCAGCGGGTGGGGAAAGCGAGGATTCAGATTCAGAATAAGTGAGTAGTTAGGATCTATCTGAGTGTTAAGGCCTCAATCCAGCAGAATAAAGCAATAGAGTATAGGTGTATTATATGTGCTTCCACTTCTTTTTTCTAGATCTTTATTAAAACAATATGTTCACACCTTAGTAAAAGGCTACAGTGAAGAGCTAAAGTTAAAATATCTAGGTAACTCTTTTGGGAAGTGTATTTGTTACCTGTGAAGATTGTGTGTGTGAGTATAATTCATTCATCACATGTAGAAACTCAAAATTTTCTACCTTTGCTATTTAAATCTGTTAGCTTATTCTTTTATTTTTATGGAACTCATGTGTTAGCACATAAATCTTTGAAATTATTGTATATTATTTTCCAGAATATCAAGTAAAAGGCTGTGTCTCTTTTTTTGACAAACTATTTCTGTCTCTATTATAGAGAACAACAAAGGATTAGGAGAGGAGGAGATGGATTTACATGCTTGCATACTGTAAATCCTCTGGGGGCGGGGGGCAAGGAGATCCTTAGGGACTACGTAGGCATAAAGGAGCTTCTTTCCAGTAGAATATTCTTGTCACATCACTACATCTGCCTCATCTTCTCAAGGTCACATAGGCACTCAAAGATGTTGAACCAGCCCACGCCTGGAAAAAAGCATGTTTGACAGAGTATTGTTATTAATGGCTTCATGGGACACCAAGACCATTTGTTGATCTTGGCTGTCAGTTTATTGTCTTTCTCCGTCTTTGTTTATTTTGTGTACGTCAGCCATTCACTGTGTACCTTGGGACACAAATTGCCTATAACAGATCAAATTTGCTGGTCAAAGGTTAAGTCATTCTTATGAGGCTGTTTGTCTGTGATAGCACTGATGTCTGTTGGCTTTGATACCATAGTTACTGCAGTAATGTCGTAATGACTTTGCACAATCATTAAAACTCAATAGACAGTTCCATGCTTCCAGGTAGAAAGCAATAAATTCCTTGGTCAGTTTGAGCTCTCCTTACTCAAGCAGATTCCTTTGTGAGGAATCTTGTGTGTTGTATTTAGAAAATGCAGGTCAGACTGAAACCAGGAGAATGATTTCTGTGGAGAGAAGTTTGTGTCTACAGGGGCTAATATTTTATGTTGCCCAGCCGTGTTTAGACCAGCTCCATCCTAAGTGTCCACATAAGTAAATGGAAAATTATGTTGAACATTTAGGTTTCTGTTTAATATCCACCATGCAGAGCTACTACAGACCTAAACCAGGAAATATGGAAATCTGTGACATAAATCAGAAGAAATTTCATGTTTAGCATTGATCAGAGAAGGAGAAAAAATAAGAAATTAAATTAGTTGCATAAAATGTTGTGCTAATTTATAGGAAAAAAGGAAAAGATTGTAAATCAAGCACCGAAGTATGAGGTTTTCACTCTGTTTGTAAATATTGACTGAAAATGAGATTTTAAAAGCAATTAAAAATTAAAAATTGTGGTTGGTAACTTTCTCAAGGACCCAGTTTCAAAGGCTGACCAAACAGAAGAGTGAGATCAAAATAAAACGTCAGGGAGGAGGAAAAAATGCCAGGCTGGAAAGCAGCTTATATTGATACAGTGTCTGTATACAGATAATTGAAGCCACGAGATTTAATTAAAATTGCCAAGTGGATGTTGCTATCAAGAATGAGGCAGTGAGACTTAAACAGAATTTCTCTGAATGTTTATGGGGAATTTTAGGAGCAAGATAAGGAAAAGAACAATTTTCCTTTTAGCTGTCGAGAAAGGTATTCACTGAAAAACAGTTCAAGCTGTGGGCATTTTCCAGGACCCCTGGGTACCAAATTTCAAGGATAACCAAATGCTCTATAAAAGCATCTTGTGATCAATTATATTGAATGGCACAGAGGAGTTGCATTGAATCAACACAGATGACAATCCATTTGGCTGAGCAAAGAAAGATCGTTACAGACCTTTAATACAGCAGTTTCAGTTCTGTATCTGTCCATTTTGGAACTTGGACTTGTAATAATTGTGTTGGTCTCTTGAAAAAAGAAAACTTTAATAAAGTCAACATACAGTAGCCATTCTCAAACACAGAACAAAGAAAGATGATAAAGTACAGCAGCACTCAGTTTTTATATCCTCTTCTTTAGCAGAGATACCATTTGCTCATTTAAATGTCAATACAAAAAGTCTAGGTGGCCAGACTGCATTTTGCATGGCCAGCAGTGAGATTTAGGGTAAAAATTTTTACTGTTTCATGACAAAAGCAGAAGGAATCAGCTGCAGAAGTGATCAGACCTGATTGCAGAAAGTGTAGCAGAAATACAAAGTGAAGCAGAGCAGAGTGATCAGAAGGAAGGGTTGGGGAACCTAAATAAGCAAGTCATTTCAAAATAGTGGAGAACATCCTGGAGCTTGTCTGTCTTCCTGAAATAAATAACAACAGATGTTCCAAAGAGATATGGATTGGTCTTAAGCCACACAAATACAAACTTGTAGTGGCTTTGTAGCAAAATTCTCTTGTTGGAGCTTGGTGAACTTCATGGAAGTCTTGTACTGGATGAGACCCCCCAGAGTGTTCCTGTGTACGAAAAGGAGTGAGGTTGAAATGAGCCAGTGTGAAGTTGTGATTAATGCTTTTTTCCCTTGGGTTTTAAAGGTGTAGGAGAATTAATTCTACTCTCAGTTATGTGTGGACTTTGGAGTGATGAATATTTTTTCAGACTTGCTAAGGAAATCCTATCTTGAGACTGTGAGAACTTGTAAGGTCCACTTCTTCCCTGAGTCAGGAACCAGTATATTGAAAGTTCTCTCTCTAAAACCAGTATATTGAAGTTCTCTTGTTTCTTTCAATAACTCAATATCAGATTTCTTTTCCTTCAGAAATGTATTTTAAGTGGTAGTCCTGAAAACGGCAGTCTAAACTTAGAGACTTTTCTGCTACTCATTTATTCTCACTGATATAAAAAGATGTCTGAGACCAAATTAATCTTGTTTACAATGTTTAAATCCCATTGTTTCTACTTTTGTTTCACAAAAATAATTACAGATGAAATTTAGTCTTTCTAATTCATAAAAAAAAAAAGAACAAAATGCAGTTTTTTTAATACTGTCTTCCCTGGGGTTTAGGGTTCAAATGAGAAAAAAATGGGAGAAGCTAGTTTTATTTACTTAGTATATGGCAGATTTCCCAGAAGCAGCAGATCTGTGCGAGTCCTATTTGCGCTGTGTAGCACTAAGTGTTGGATAGGAGAGGAAACAGGCTTTCTGTCCCTGGGAATTTTTAGATATTCCTATGATATTTTGCCTGTGTTCAGACAGTTTCAAAATTCAAATATTCCTACTGGGTTAATTCTGAAAAAGAAAAGGGTTTGGTCAGTTAAAAATATGCATTTTTGTTCTCACTTCTCATTTTTAGACCCTTTTAATAAGGACTGAGATGGATATTAATATGAAGAGCCACTTCGTTTAAAATCCCTTACTGCAAAAATACTTACTGTGAAAATATGAGAAAACTTGACAATTTAAAAAAAACATTTGTGACATTACTGAAGAACAAAGAGAAATTGCTTACCAAACACCCGGTAGCCTCCACAGTCTACTTGCTTAGTAAAGTGTACCCCCCCTAGGAAAGAGAAACGGTATTTTATAGTACTTCAGGAAGAAGCTCATAGAGTGATTATCGTACCCAAGGTTTAACATCATAAAAAAGTGTGCCTGATAGGACTGAAAAATGTAACTTCTTTTGTATAGTCATTGCTGTTAATAATTTTTAAAATCTGGCCTGTGGCACTTCTAGGGCATGGAGCAGAGCTAAAAAGAACTTTTATGTGAAATCAGCTCCTGATTCCAAAAATGTCTGCAGTAGTAATAATAAGCTTCTGATAAGGCACGGATTCATGACTGTGAGGAACAGATGGTGATGGCCAGTCAAGGCCCTGCTGCAGCCCAAGAGGATCTGGTAGGATTTACTGTGGCTTTCCAAGTGCTCTGTGGAAAGTAAGAAACCTGCTCAAAAAAAAAAAAAATCATGGGCTAGGAGACATACTCATAGGAAGGCCACTCAGCAGATTCAGCTGAAAGGTTGTAAGATGAAAATGAGTATTAAAGAATGATGGCAACTCTCCAGGCATGGAATACTAAGTGCAAAAATCAAGGCACATCATTGCCCTCCTTTATGCTTCTTATTTTGTTAAAAGTGAGGCTGTCACTGTGTGTCTTCTTTAAAGAGAAGAAGAATACTGATTTAAGGGCTCCCTCAGTAGTGCTCTTCTCTCTAGATCCCCTGAGCCCCACCCTGTGTTCACAGTGACAACAGTGCCCTGTCCTGCTGGGACATCCACCCTCCAGTAGCCTTTCCCAGTCACTGCAAAGAAATCTATCGTATAATGTGAGTGAATGAATAAAGGGAATACAGTTAGGAATAAAACAATCCCTTTTCATTCCCTTCCTTTGAGCCATGCAGCAGGAGCTTTCCAGGTTTCCCCTGCCTGTGCCAGCCAAGGATGTATTTTCTTCAAGGACTGCCCCACGCAAGTCTCAGTGCAGGATTTTCCTATGTTGTAACTGGTTACAGTTTGGGTCCATACACAGATGCCCTTCATAGCTTGTTTCCAAAATGAAAGTTGGCATTATGCTTGTTATTGTTCAGCTGTACATAAAGTGAAACAGACTTTAAAAAATCATTTACAGAAGATTTGCTGTGACTATTGACATTTTCTGACAACCTAATTTTTCTTGTAGACGTTCTGCTCTCCTCCCACCTCTTGCCACCTCCCAATTCCTATCCTGCAAACAGCAGAAATGTATTTGGGAAAATGAAAAAGTTATGAATCAAACTTCAGAGGTATTTTTTAATTGACCCTGGGTAGACATTTAGATGGAGCTGATAGAAAGGTTGCAGATGTTCTATATTAAAAAGTCTCTTTATATTAGATGATACTGTGTCCTTCATCAAATGATTGAGTAGTCTCCTGTGGAAACATGCATTTACCAGTAGTACATTCTGAGCAGTTTCAGGTATGTACATATTTCATCTGTCACAGAATTAACCTGAAAAGTCTATGGGTAACCAGATCCCTAGGATGGAAGGGCTCGCTTGATGCTTGTTTGATAAAGAACTTTTTTTTGATGCTAAAACTTAACAGGTTTGTTCTAAAATGAAGCCACTGATATTTCTCTTGGAACTGTAGGCTGCATAGCTTAAAAGCCCAGCATGTCGTGTAGAGGCTTTGTTCCAGTTACGTATTTCATTGTTGGCACCATGCAATGTAGACTGGTTTGGGGCAGGGTTTGTTTTTAGGGTTTTTTTTGTGGTGGAGTTGTTGGGATGTGGGGATTTGGTGCTTTTATGTTTATTTCTGGTGGTAGTGGTTTGCGGGTTTTTTGATGGGTTTTTGGTTTTGTGTTCTTTTTTTTTTTTTAATCCTGACCAAGAGTAATATTCACCAAAACTGGCTATGTGTACATACAGTTTCATTGACAATGGGTAATGCTATCAGAGAAAAATAGCAAGAAATTCTAGAGACTACAATTAAAAAAATTCTGATATATTCAGTATTTGGAGTAAAACAGTATGAACTGGGATTGAGTTTCAGGCTAGAGAAATGCTAACTTTAAATCTAATTCAATTTGAAGCCTTTGTTACAAGCTGCCTCTTACAATATAGCTGGGAATCCATAATACTGTATAGCTTCACTTGCATTATATGAAAACATGATCATTTGCCTTAAAAAAAAACCCACTTCATTTTTAATGTTGTAATCTTTTAATAATGAGTGGCTGAACTATCTCTGTAATTCATTACCCTTTCAGCTGTTAGATGAATGGGATATGTTATGGTTTGTCATTATTCTCCATGGTGGCAAGGAGAACAGACTGGGGATTTAAATCGCCTTCCACTGCATGGGCTATAGACATGCTGATGACTTGCTGTGAGATTACATTTAGTTCCAGGATCTCTGGTGCTTCACAGTGTAATGCATTCA
The DNA here is from genome assembly GCF_029207755.1 of Chamaea fasciata. Classification (NCBI taxonomy): domain Eukaryota; kingdom Metazoa; phylum Chordata; class Aves; order Passeriformes; family Sylviidae; genus Chamaea; species Chamaea fasciata. The sequence continues at coordinate 13,785,425 of NW_027094093.1, read as the reverse complement.
CTTGCCATGATGAACAAAAGCTTCTAATGGTTTATGTAGGTATACTAGAAGTGAAATGAAAGAGAAGGAGCAAAGAATGAGAGTAAAATGTTGCTTTCTTTTACAAATGGCTGGTTGAGTACAGAGGAAAAAGTTATAAATGTATGTGAGAAGGGAAACCAATATAGTACTTGAAATATTATATGGACATCTACGTGTGTGTGTAGATATATAATGTGAAATACAGTATAATCTTAACATTGTTATGCACATACTTAGGACTTCACTGGCTCATTACCCATTGCATCAAGGATGCTCAAGTGTTTATTATGCTATTTACCAAATTATAGCTATTTCCTGAACAGCCGGCCTCCGCTGAATATGCTTGTATTCTGTCCATCTTTAATAATGAAGCCTGCACTTTGGGGCAGAAACATAGTCTGGCAATGATCAGCAGGAAATAAGAGAGAAATTGGTAATCTCTTTAGCTTTACTGTTTTATGTTGTTTATTTGCCTCTCCCAAGCAGTTGTTTGGGGAGCTTGGGCAGCAGAGGTCAGGCAGCTGAATTTCTTAGTGGATATTAGGAACTGGCCTGAAGAGCAAGCAGATATTTAGTAAGTTTTTTATTGTGGGTATTTTCAATTGCATCTAAGATCTAGCTAGTCTACTCTGAATGGAGTGTTGTAATAATTTTAGTAAAAAATATCTGTATGTCAGTTTATAAATACCATTTATTTATTTCAACTTCTGCATAGGTACGTAAAATGGATTATGGATTAATGAACACTGCTGGGGGATAGACGGATTCAGAGGAGTTTTTGAATATTACCATTTATAGTAGTGGGACTTCTACTTTTTTTCAAATGTATGAGTCAGTTACACACACTGTTCCTCATGCTTTGTAGCATTGCTCCAAGGTTTAACTTGATAACACTGTGCTTAATCATAAATCTGACTTTATTTCATTTTAACATTCAGAAAAATATCCTCAATGAAATTTAAGGAAACTGTTTGGAATATAAATGTTGGCATATAATCCCTTCAGTTATTGAAAAAAAAATAGTCCAATCAATCTCTAGGTTGGCTTTTTAGCTCAAAATGCCTTAATGTGACAGGAATGCACTATAATCTATGAAAGGAATGTCTTAATTTATCACAGAGCCCATTACATTTGAGTTATATTTTGTGCTCTGGGTATCTGTACTTAATTTTTCACAGATAACATAGAATGAAGTCTTGCCTGTGATGTGTTTTAGAAAATTGAGTTTATTGTTTTCTATTCCAAATAAAGAGTAGTTTCTCTTACTGTGGAGGTACGTGCAGTGCCTCGTAAGTTTTTGGAATGTGCTTGTAAGTACAAAACCAATGTTCTCGAGGTCTTAACGGCCAGCTGCGGAAGCTGAGCACTTCTTTGTGGAGAGAACATAGCTGGATGCCTCTACAGCTTTTACATTTCCCCCTCCACACCACTAAGTTTACTACTTCATACTCATTCCTCATGTACTAGAAGAGTGCTAGTCTGGATTAAATGCTTGAGTTCGTGTTAAAAGTATACTGAAGTCAGACGTGTTCAACATTATTCTGTGTGCTTGGACTTTGAAGAACATCCAATTCTATTTAGAATTTTGTATGATGAAGAGTTAAATTCTCTTTTAAGGTACTTGAATCTACCCAAGACTTGCTGCCAATTTTTGTTGCTAACAGAGATGTTCTCCAGCCCCTAACTTTGGGCATCTGTATTTGATAAGGCTGGCAAATGTCTTTCATTAGGGTGGGTTTTTTTGGAGTGGCCATTCAGAGGCAACTTTCGTCTGTACTCTGATGTGTGCCATAAAGAATGGTTTTTCACATTAGTGAAGTGCTTAACTACATGGGAGCAGCATAGTTGCTTTGGGTTTTAGACTTATTTGGACTGTGAAAGTGAAATGCAACTAATGTTACCATCTGCTGTTCTCATCCTACCCCCCCTTTCCCTCTCGTTGCCCCAACAAATTCTCTTCCACTGTTTCATCCTTATTGTCTAATTCAAAATCTTGTCAGGGTACTTAAGGCATGTTGTAGCTTCAAGGCATAAAGCGGGAGATCAGCTTTTCCCAAACAAGATTCCACACTTGTTCTATGAATTAAGGGGTTTTTATAAAGGTTAGCCAGAACTATAACAGTACCTTTTTTTTCTCCTTGAAAAGTAAACTTGACATATCTGTCACGTCTGAGGACTGGAAATTTCTGGCTTCATAGAGAAAAATGTGTCACTGTGGTGTATGTTGTCTGACCTAACTATCCTAGAGATTTTTGTTCCATTTATCTCCTACACACTTTATATAATGAAGGAAGTCTTCCTAGGCATGATCAACCACAGAGAGTGAGTAAAACACAATGGTTTCAATCAAGGTTTCTACTAACCCAAGTTAGTTGTTACTCTTCAGTCAAAGGTGCTACCTTTCACCTTGGCAACCAGTAATAATTATTTTCTTCAAAGACATTGTGTAGATTTTCACTAGCCACTGGTCACAACCTTGTGCTTAAATTTGTAAGATGCTTTTTCTATTTTAGTTCTAATGTTTGATCCCTTTCAGAAAAATAAATTCCCTGTGACCTGAATTTCTGGAGCTCTGTGATGGTCTCCAATGTGAATATCTTGACAGGAAATACTACAAATTTCTTTGTATCAGCCAGACTGTATTCCCAGCATGTGTGCAACACAATTCCAGCAAATTTGGGTTACCGCTTACTGTAGAAATCTGTCCATAGCACAAAGGAGCTACCAAAAGAATTGAAGATAAAGCCTTAAAACTCGTATGCTGCCCAGTTTATTATTACTGAATTATGTTCAAGAGCCCTCATTTCCAGGCACAGTAGAGAAATTGGAACCCAGCTAAAGTTATTTCAAGGAGGGATGAGGAAGGCAGTGAAAAGCATTAGCGATGTTTTTGAAAACTCAGTTTGGTTTCCCTGAGTACCCAACCTTGACCCTGAGACTGTTTTCTAGGGAGCCTGGAGTACTCAAAAGTGCTCAGTGGGAGAATTAAGAACCCTGGAAGCCCTGGCTTCACCCAGCAGGTTGCAGCTGCCACAGGGTAGTAGTAATGCTGCTAGCAGAGGAGTGAGAGAGAAACAGGGTGGTTGGACTTCCTCCCATCTCTGTCCCAACAGACTACTCAGGGGCTGTTCTGGATGTCTCCTCCCAAGGGTCTGGGATGCCAGTGAGCAGAAGTGCTGGTCTGCCCTGAAGCTGCAGGCTGTAAGGTCAGAGTTTGGTACAGGAGGTCAGGTAATCAGCTAAGAGTCGCAGTTGGAGGCCTTTTTTATTTGATATTAGATTGGTGTCAGATAAAAAAAAATCTCTTACAAATCTTTGTCAGATTTTTTTTTTCTTCCGATTCTGCAGGGGTCTGTGGGGGGCTTCACAGAACCTGCCAAAGCAAACAGCGACTCCACCCTGAAAACTGAACATTTAGAGCATGTGCAAAAAGAAAGGTGTAGAAAAGCTTTCTTTGACACTGCACAATGGTGTGGAGTGTCTTTTCCTACTAAACATTCAGTGCAGGCATTTTTGATTTTTAGTGTGCCGCATTTCTGTGAACAGGGTTCATGTGGTCAACGCATGATCCTGGAGGTAATTTACCTTGCGGTTTTAATTGGGTTGTTACTACTGACAGAATAAAGCAACACATGTCTCATTTGAGCAGGTACAAATAGATACTTCCACAGTGTTTTTTCTTCCTCTGCTTGCTTCTGGTAGTGCTTTTCTGACAGTTATCAGGATGGCCCAGGAGCAAAACATCTGGGGTGAAGAGAGCTTCCTGTTCTCTCAGGCCTTCTCTTTTTCATCCTGTATCTACCTTTCTCAGACTGGAATATTATTATAGAAGCTTGATGCCTATGCACATTTAGCTGTATTTTTTTTAGCTAAGCATAAAATTAAAGACCCATTTTACCTTTCCTGTGGGGGGAGAGCAAGTGAGAGGGTGTGCTTTATATGCTACATGAATGTTAGTTACTCTTTGGTAAGAAGTGACAATAAACACACTTTTTAAAGTGGATTCACGTTAAGGCAGGTCTGCAGCATTGGTCTGGTCAAAGGCTCTGCTCTGCAAACAAAACATGTATCTGTCATAGCATTCCAAGCTACCTCTCCGTATGCGTGTGGCAGTGAATCTGTAATAGAGCTTCCTTTTTATTTGGATTCTCTTACTTCTCTTTTCTCCTCCTGTTCCAATAATGTCACCACGTTGGTTAGATATTTCACTATGGAAAAGCTTACGTGCTAGAGGCAAGAGCTCCTAAGACAAAAGAGGATAAATAAGCAAAGGTTAAAATGTGCATTTTTAAACGTAGAGCAGCAAGGCCTAAAATGTGAGAGCTGCAAATGTAATTATCAAAATGTCAACAAATATGCAGATATTTTATAATGGCTCTTACTGAATGAACTTGTACCCCAGCTGACTTTTGAGAGATGAACTGTAAATTCTTTCCTTTTTTCTCCTGCTTGGGCTGTTCCATCCCACACATGCAGGTGTTACAGTATTGCTTTGAAACTAGCTGTAGAGATGACCCTGGTTCATCTCCCTGGGACTGTGTAAAGCCCACATAAACAGAAAAGGGATGTGTTAGAAGCACTCATAATCGTTCTGAGAGGCCTAGGACTCAGTCTGGAACTGAAGAATATTTGCCAAATATTCAAAGGTATGGAAAGCCTAATTGACAGGCTTAGAAAAAAAACCCGGCAACAAGTAACCTGATAAATGGCACAGACTGTTAATTAGATGTCTATATTTACCAATTGTGTCGGGAAAATTAGGACAGTGGGAACAATATGTCCCTAAGCTGCTCACTAAATAACTGCTGTACTACTTATTTATATTTATCTGATGAAAAAGTACGTGCTGAAAGGACCACAGGCAGAAATCTCTCCTCTCTCACTAGCCTGAAGCTCCCAGGCCTCTCTTCTCACAAGGCCTGTGTGTCCTGATATTCCCTTGTCTGAACTGATCACTGTAATATGCGGCCACAGGAAATATTAAGCTGTTAAAGAATTTTGATATATATATACAGGAGAGAACCGTGGGGGACTTCTGAAGCCTAATGTTTGGTGAAGACTACTTATAAATTCCTGTTTGTTTTATCAGGAATTGGGCTGGGCCCACAGTGGTGAGAGAAAGAGCGAAGTTAGACTCCCACTTAGATTTCTATGATTTAAATATGTGCATATTTAAGTAAGTGTGTACTGCAACATGTGGTGTGTTTACATATGGGTATGGTTATGTGCATATTTAAATACATTTATAGCTAAGTAGGCACACATTTACATCATACCTGCATGAGGACCCTGTTGCCCTGGTCATGGAGATTCTTCCTACTGCACCTCTAGCCAGCAGGCAGCTCCCAGCCATGAGGAACACCATGGCTCACTTCCCATACCTCCTGTCCTAGGCATTTGTGAGGGTCAAGAGAGATCATCATTTCAGTGATCGTTAATTGCCTTTTAATTAGAAGCAACTCCTTAAATTTCTAAGCCAGTCTGCCGTCCTTCCCTGTGTACCTGATACTAGGCAGGGCTGACTAGCTAAGAGATAATTATGATGTTTTGAAAGATAGATGTTTTGCTTCTTTCTGACACTTGGAAGTGATAGCTTTGTAGATGTATTCTCCCCAGAGCCTGCTTTGGGCTAGTTGGTTTGTTTTTAATTCTGAAGGGAGCTGAGAAAGGACGTGTTTGTAGCAGGCTGTGTGTGCAGAGCCGGGTGTGGAAGGTGTCTGTGTGTGCCCTGCTGTTGGTTAGAGCCCATGGTGCCAGTCACTGGCCACCGCCCACAGCGTGCTTGGCTGCAGCCCCGCTCTCCTCTGCTTGCTGATGCAAGTGCTGCTGTGCCTGCCCTGATTCCTGCAGTGCTGAGCCATGTATTGGTTGGAGCTGTGCAGAATGGCTTAAAAGATATGTTGGGCAGGTAGTCATTTGAATCCTTTGAAGGCAAGGTCAAGTACTTAAAGCAAGCTTCAATAAGATAATAAGAACTCACAGGAGTTACTCGTTGCAGATCCAAGATGTAAAGGGGGAGAGACTGGGATCATAGGGATGGGAAAGATTTGGAGGGGGTTTTTTTGCCACTGTAGCACTGAGAAAGCACAGTGATATCTGAGGTGGCTGGAAGGAATGTGTTCATAGGACAGCTTTGGGAGAGAGATCACTGGCAGTGGCTGGTGCTGATCCCTTCTATCCAACTGCAGCTGATTCTCTGCAGCTCTTGAGCAATCTACACCAGCAATGACTTGCTAACAGGAAAAAATACTAGCTAGGCTAGATTACGGAAGATATTCAAGTCCACCAGTTCTGCAGGCATTATCAAACAGAGCATTATGGACTTCTAGATTTGTATAGGTACATTTCTGGTATTGAATAAAAGTGGAGTGATGACATTTCTTCTATGAACACTTTCTGCCTAGGAGAAGGGTGTTGAAAAAGGAAATTGGATGGCAGCCTTGCAACATCTTTTTTCAATGCGGTGTGGTACAAGATGGTCTTGAATGAGTGGGGATTTTTTTTTAAGAGTTCAGATGAGAAGGTCTAAGGAGCTGTTGAAGTAAAAGTAGATGGGATCAAAAAAGTTCTGAATAAATTTACTATATTCACTTTTTTTTCAACTTCAGTGTGCCTGATTTTCTCATTGGAAAAAAAAGGTCTACTCTACAGTTAATGGCAGATCAAAACAATCTTGTGCATTCTGATTTCAGTTCCACTTGTTCCAATACTGACTGACTTCTGTCAGTGCTGAAGTGGGGTGAGAGGTGTGGATAATGGTGGATCAGAATGCAGGCAGCATAGCTGAAAGTTGGTTAATCTCAGAGTAGCTAATACAGCTTGTTACCTCAACCTTAGCACTACCTCAAGGCCTCCAGCCTTTGCCCAGAAGAAAAACTTCTTTGGGAAAGACTCTTTGCATCCTACTGCTTCCGTGGCAGCCCTTTGCTGCCACATTCCGACTGGAATTCTAGGCTTTTTCGCTGCCTGAAACCAATGGGATATCCCATTCTCCTGGTGATCAGCAGGCTTGCTGACTGACCTTCTGCACAACAGTACTGTTTTCTTTTTTTGCATTTAATTTGTTCTAAATGAGGGTAACAGACAGAAACAGTAGAAAAGGCAGAGCTGTGAGGATCCAGCCAGGTAAAGAAGTTTCAACTGTCAGTTCTTGAGTTTTGTTCTGAGCTGCTGTTCTGTGAAGTGGTAAACTCTGCATCTACTGGGGGAATTAAAAAGATGGGCTGGAATGAAAGACCTTTCTCTTTTGGCCTTGCTTCAAGACATTCCTTAGGACAGGCTGTGATTGGAATCCCAACAACATGGAAAGCTTGTCTCCTAGACCATGCTCGAATTCAGGGAGCAGCTACTAGAAAAAGAAGGAATGCCCAGGTGGGGTGTTTATCATGCCTCTGTTCATATTTGGCTTTAACCAGTTGTGCTAGTAAGACAAATTGGAATGTGGTGTCGACTAAATACATTTTTAGAAAATGCTGGTAACAAACATAAAATCAACTCACAGGTCAGGATATTTAGTGCACAGCTTTTTGCTTTTCAGACTCTTCATTTCGTCTTCTGGATATGTCTTGAGCAAGATAAGAACCATTGGGTACCTTCATTTTTTAATTATTCTTTTTAATTTGTTTCAAACACCACTAGCCACATTAGGTAAGATGAAATTCTCACTGTCCTCTGCATAATAGGAAAGTACCCTATTTGGAACCAGTTTTCAACCAATCTGTTAAATACTAGTGATTTTTGTTAAAGATTTCCAATAGAAGCACTAGGGCATTCACTGGCTTTTACAACTCTGGCTATTTAGAGAATATGCCAACTAATTGCTAGAGGAAGTATGCCTAACAGTACAAAAGATGCAGTTTTTAATTCCAGCGATTTTGAGTGGACTTGGGGGGAATGTTTTTTCCACATATACAGCTTTTTTTTTTTTTTCAGTTATTGAAATTCAGGACCTTGGATTTGACCATGATTTCTGCTTTACATTCCTGTATCTTGTTGCTTTTTTTCCCCAAGAATGACTGGACTATATTTGTAATGATACTAGTCTTTTCAGCAGCAGCTGGGAAAGAGACAGTGGTACAAGTGAGACAGGAGGTGGCAGGAAGATGTATGACTGCTGGGAGAGGGGTAAAAGGATTTCATTTTCCCCACATAAGAAGAATAACTGAAGCCAGACAACTGGGCTTTTTAGTCATAAGACCATGACAAAATAACATCATCATGGCACTCTAAATCAATAATGCAACTGCGTCTGAAATTCTGTATATCTTTAATGCAGTTGTCTAGATACACAACAATACGACTACAAAGACAACTCAATTATCAAGACAAAACAAAACTGGTTTAAATGTTGTAACTAATAAATCAAAGTAAATAGTGGTATAGAGAGATCAAATGATGAGTGCTATATATAGTTGATAAATTAGGCACTCTTTTCGCTCTTTACTATGATAGGAGACCAAGCATACAGCAAAGAAATAGAAATGCAGATGCTTAAGTTGTTTCACAATCAGGTCTCTAGTTTGTTTTACAGATTAAATACTTTCAGCTAAATGTAATTCATCAACTCTGAACGCTCGTGTGGTGCAATTTGTGTTCGTATGGTTGTGGGGGGGTTTAATGCAGTAAATTTTTGGGCCCATTGCCAAAACATGTTTTTCGAGAAGTGCAGAGTGGCTTCTCCTCCCCCGTGTTTGTGAAGGTAGTTTTTAAACAACGATTTATCAAGTTAAGAAATAGAAACAGTACATGTGATCAGTTGCAGTTCATGATGAATAAGCAGAATGTTCATGGTACTGAATACTGATTGTGTTCAGTAATTCAGGGGTAACTTGTAAGCCAGAGCTTTTCATTAAGAATTGTTTGATGGACAATGGCTAATGTCTAATACATTCAGGAGAAACTGTGATTGTATCAAGCACAGTTTGGAAACAAAAGAGACTTAGGTTCATTGACTGACTGCACAGCCTGGAGTAGTTTTTTATCAATACCATTTAGTTTTTATTCATGCAGTGATACTGGCAGCTTCTGTGGCAGAACTTTTAGGGATAGATAGACAGAGAGACAGATAGACAGACTTCATCTTTGTTGTTCAGCCTTCTATGCAAGTATGGGCTTTGAATTTAACTTATTTTAATCGCCCTCACAGTGAAGATCATTTTTAGAGTAACTTCTTGGAGCTAAGATGGTAACATGCAGAATTCTTAAGGTATCTGTTCTCATTTAGAACTCTTAGTAAAATTAACACCAGTGGTTTGGTATTGCAGATAGTTGAATGAGTGAATATAACCCTAGGACATGGACCTCTGGAGGTAGTGAGTAAAGAAGTCAAAGCCTTTGTTTGGTGACCAAAGTGTTCTTGTATCTGAACAAGAAAGCAGAGATTTTATTTTTTTTCCCCACACTGTCACACAAAATTTACCTGTCTGGCAATGTATACAGCAATAGCAAATAATTATTTTTTAAATAGTGTATGAACATTTGTGTTTGGGAGTCAATGTGTGAAAGGCAAGAAATATACAAGAAGGAAAGTGTTTTAGGAATCTGAGCTACTGATGGTGTTTGTGCAATTTCAAGGTACATGGTTGTAGTAGCTAGCAAAGTAGGATACTTCATTGTTTTAAATGCTATTCTAGCAATTTTCTCTGACTTTGTCCCAAAAAATGTATTTCTTTGTCTGATTGAACCAGAATTACTACTTCTAAGATTCAAGAAACAGGAGTGAGCGCCAGGTTTTCACTGAAACCTTCCAGAAAAATTTTCTTGCTCACAGTTCATGACCAATACTATTGCAAACAGATATGACCAAGCTGTGTAGTTCATATAATTGACTAAAACTTTAAGTCACTCAGTTCTGATATTTAGTTTTTATTTACAAAGTGGTACCAAGGAAAGGTTTTTAGTACATTCAGTTTAGTTTATCAGCCTGATGAGAAAGCCTGTTGTTTAATGACGGGATGAAGCCTTCCCATCCTGAACCACTTTCCTTCAGATGCCAGAGCCACATTTTGTGAGTGTGTTGAGTCCTTTGCTTTTTCCTGTAGTGGTTAGTCACTCTCTCTTGGCATGAAAATAGCAGTAGAGTCCCAGAGGGCTAGCAGTCTGGCTGGCTGGTTTTTATACGTGCCATGTAGGATTACTCTTGCTGAAAATAACCTGTAACCAAAAGCCACAATGTATGAGAGCTGAAGGTATTATCTGAAAGCTTAAGCTCAGCTATAAGTAATCAATTTGATTCCTAATAACTATTTTCAAAATCCACCAAAACCTGGTGGCAGAAGAGCTTGGCAAACACAGGCTGAAGTTCACCTTCCCTGAACATCCCCATTTCCTAGGTCCTGCTCCTGACATTTCGCTTTGTGTCAGGTTTGCTGTACCGAGTAGAATAGGGAAGAGCTTTCTCTTGAGAGTTGTGGCTGAGGTTTTTGCTTAATTAACTGGCAGAGGGTATGTCTGAGAGTGACAGACAGTGCCTCCTTCAGTCCCCGAGTGGTGTTAATTTCCTGCAAAATAAAGGGGAACATATTCCCATCAGTATGTCCACACAACACTTAGTGATGCTAATGAGAGCTGGGTGCTTGTGTCAGAGGGGAAATTTCTATCTGTGGGCCAGGAGTGCATCCCAAATCACTGAACAGTGGAGTTGCATCACTTCTTTGTTATGGATTGTGTCTTTCAGCAGCTTCATTGTTTTTTTCTTCTATTGTTGTAGCTATCCTAAGCCAAGGTTTCCTAAGAAAACCACAGAATAATCTAGTATCAGTTTTGTCCGTATGCCACATTAAGTGCTGTATTTCTGGAGATTTCTGGGAAAATAGCAGAGGGGAATTTTGGCAGGTCGTACAGTCTTCTAGACTTGCTCAAAAAAATGATGAATTTGTTTCATGTAGATAGCTGTTTGCTTGAAAGCTTCCTTTAGTACAATATGAAAGTGATTCAGCCCCCTAATCCATCACTGGAAGTCTCTGCTACCATCCAAGACACTTAAAGGAATCACATTTACAGTTCTAATTGATAGCCACTGTTTTGACAGGCAGACAGATTTCTCCTCCCAGTGGCTTCATGCAGTTGGCCTCCAGCAGACCTTACCATTAGCACAATTCTACTGAAAAGAATATACAAGCTAATAATAAATCTGTGGGGAAGGATATTAACCACAAACTACGATGTCTAATCAGTAATGTACAATAGCCAAGGCCAGGAAGGGAAGATATTATTTATCAGAAGAACTAATTTTGATAGTTTAAAAATGCAAAGACATCTATTATTTGTTATGCCAAAACACATCTTTCAAAATACAGTATATACATAACTCCTCTCTTACTTTGGCATTGTTTTGAATGTTACTGCTGTGTAAAAATGCCAGCTATAGTAAAGGCACGGAGGAGGAAATTGTGTTGTTTTAGCTTTAGAAGTTCATTATGAAACCTAAAAGCAAGTCATCAAGTAGGAGTTTCTTTGCCTTTACAACCTCCCTTGCCTATTCAAGAGCCATCTCTCTCTGTTATGCCTCCTTTCGAAAGCATCTCTTTACTGTGAATTCTCTTAGTTCAGAGTTTATCAAATACTCTGAGCCTGAGCTCAAATGAGGCTAACTCATCCTGCTGAGAAAGAGTGGTAGCTCAGCCACTGGAGATCTCTCTGCATGTCTTCACTGCATATTGCTGCTCAGTATCTCAGAAGCAAGAGTGCTGGTGCCCAACACTCATTCCCTTTGTGCAGTCTTCAGCAGAAATCCCCAGGAAGAGGTATTTCTGTAGCAGTGCAGCAGTAGAGCATATGAAAGGAGTGTGGAGCAAGGAGGAGGAGAGCGAGTGTGTTGGGGGGAAGGAGGAAATGAATGAGGAGAGAACATAAAGGAGATGGGGGAAATACTTAAGGGGAAAAAGCATCGTAGCAAACTGGCTGGAAAGTGAGGCAGCAGGTGGATATGCAGTGATAATGGAATCATAGCTCTGAGCTGATCAGTAGAGAAAGAGAATAGGACCTTTTAAACTGAGCACGTAATTTTTACCCTTTGTGACTCAGTTTCTTCATATTAGAATGGATATGATGATACATGCTCAACATTACCTGCTCGTTAAAGTCCCTACATTCCACAGACTGGAGCCTTCAGGAAGACTGGCATGTTGTCTCAATTGAAACAGGCAGAGGTGTCCTCTGTATTCCTGCTATTTTTCAAGGATGATTTTCCTTGGAGATCTTGTTGGAACCTGCAATGTGCAGGTTTGGTTCATGAAAGTCAGATAAGCCCCAACAAATCCCCACTGTGACATGTAAGGGGAGGAAGGCATGTGATTTGGTTGAGAAGGTGAGCCCCGCAGTGGTGAGATGATTAGCAAGTCTGACAACTCAAAATATCATGGCTCTGAGTGCAAATGTAGCAGGTTTTCAGTTTTGTTTTGCAAATGTCGTATATTTAATTTGCCTCATGAGTTTTCTATCTGCAGGTCTGATAATGTCACAGTTGTATGTTGTTTTTCCATAGCCAAGAGGGCTGAACAAAAAGTTTTGTAGTGCAACTGGAGATTCTCATGAAGTGCATGAGTAGCTAAAATGCTAAAAAAAGCACTGAATACCGTGAGAGTTATGAGAAAAATGAAAAGTCCTTCCTCGGACAAACGTGCGTTATACATATATGTGTAGGTGATACTTTAGTGAATTCTGGGGTCATGTGGCTGGTAATAAGGGAAAGAGACACCCAACGTAGGAGAAAACCTGAAACAAAATGAGAAATTCAGCAGCCTGTTTTTGTCAAGTTTGGCACCCAAAGAGCTACCCTTTAGCTCCCTTCAGTTGGTCTTTTCACTGTCCCACCTTTAAGTGGTTCTCAGCTGCCTGCAGAGGGCTAGAGATGCTGCTGAAGTAGAGGTGTGCTGGCTCTCACTTGACTGCAGGATTTTGAAAACTACAAAGTCAGCAAGTAGTTCTGGAGAGGCGGCTGGCAACATCAGCAGACTGCACAGCCACTTTGTGTCTCCCGCTTTGCCTGACTGACTGCACCTTAGAGGAAAAGGTTCAGTCAGAAACTACATTTGTGTTTTGCTGCATGACAGAGAATAACAAATATCCAGAAAAATTAATAGCAACCCTAACTGCCTGCTTCTTACCCCTTTCCCCTTTCCCCTTTCCTGGGACTATGAAACGGAAATTAGGAAAGCAAAGTCAAGGGCTGGTTCTTTCCTTTTGCTTTGAATATGGAGTTACCGTACCCAAGACATGGATGGGATTATCGTGTTCCTCTGAGGTTGGCAAGTTGCCATTACAGACCCCTTACAGGGAAGGTACAGGCCCCTTACAGGGAAGGTACAGAGAAAGTGTGTTTCTCTGCACGGTTTGGAACAGAATTAGTATTTGCTTCAGATGAAATTATATGCTTGTAAAGGGAAACCAAGAGGGGGAAATAACTGCTGCTCTGTGAAAGCAGGGGCAAATAAGAATATATGAGAGTAATTTCTTACTTCGGTAGAGGGTGGTTCCACAGTCTGGGGGACAAACAGGCAGCGCTTGTTGCATTGGACAGACCATAAATTGATTTTCTTTCTTCTTCTGATCAAGCTGTAAATCACAGCTGTCCTTGTTTACTGCAGATTTTTCTTTTGCGCTATATGTAACATAGGATGTGAAATTCCTGTCCTGGTGACCAAAAAGACCAGCAATGTGGTCACTGGATGATTAAAATATCATTTCATGGAAACAGGTGCATGGCTGCCATTGAACATTACGATTTTCCTGGTCAGATAATAGTAGTAGTGACCCCTTTTCATAATGCTGCCTCCAGGACTCAGACTACCTCAGCATCTTTTCTAAAAATAAGCTCCTTGCAGTAAAAAAGGATGACTCTTCATAGCTGCCTTCTGTTGTCTATGTTTACATAGTAGTTGATGAGAGTTATTCCATTCCACTGGTTCTGTAGATGGACTTTGTGGGTTTACACTTCAGCTTGGGTGGCCCAAGTCTTAGGGTGGCATCACACTTCTTGGGTTTTGTCTTTGGTCATTTTTTTTACTGCAGAAGTAGAATTTTGCATACGGTACAGATGAACAGGAGTGCTCTACTGGTAAGAATTTGCTAGTACCTAATTATCAGAGTGAGTTACTGTAACTCACTTCTATCTTTTTAAGAGCAATTTCTGCATTTAAAAAATAAGGTAATGGGGGACTCAAAGGCTTTGGGAAGATGGGTGAGAAGATTTTGGGGTCACTTTTTAAATTGCCTCCGTTCTGCAATTTCTAGACAAAAGATCAGCCTCCTGCATGTCACGTGGGAAACAGCCTCCAGTCTTATCTGGTACTGAAACACGGATAATATCCAAGGCAGTGATACCAGGAATGAAGATTTTCCTTTATTGCTGTCCACATGGTTGAAACTCTCAGAGTAAAATTCAAACTTCACTGTGTAATTTAGGGCTTCTGTTTGACATTTCTTTTCTGTATGACCCTCTCCACTGAAGATTATAGATTATTTACCTGTGAGGTGTTACAGCAGGCAGCTTCTCAGATTCAGTGCTGGGAATTCTTTCAGTAGCCCTTAAGTCTGTGAACAATGTGACAATCCAAGCATTAATACAAATGTGATTAAATATCTTTTCTCAGCCTTGTTTGCTTTGTTCTACTGATGCCTGCGAGTTACATAATGAGTAGCACGTACAGGGTCTGCATTAAAGGCAGTTTTGCATTGTAGCAGAATTCGTGGCAAATTTATTTTCCTTGTAGCAAAACCTCAGTGGGGGAAAAATTGCACTGTTGATTTATTTTGAATGAACTCAGAAGGCTTACTAAGTATGCCATGTGAAAAGCTCCTTGAAGTGCTGAGGGTTAATACTCTCTGGTCTTAATTTCAAATTCCAGATAAATATGGTTTCAGCTTTGATCTTATCTGGACTAATTCTTTGTCACTGTACTAATTAATTCAGCATGCTGCAGAAAAGATGCTAATTTGGGCATCAAAGAAATAAACGGGTGGGGGGAGGTTGTGTGTAATCAGAGTTTTTAAAAGATAAGTTTTACTCCCATAAGACTGGAAGTTCAGTCATTTTAGTGTAGCTCCAGCAGTCTGATACAGTAAATAAAAAATTAATTAAAAAATACGAAAATTGAACTTTTTTGCTTAATTTTAATGTAACAGGACCATAATAAGGTGGATTGTTTTATATTTACAACTTCTGCCTAACTCCTCTCTTCCGGCTGATCATAATCATTTTAACTCTGATCACAGCACTAGCATAATGTGGATTGTCTCCCCAAATAATTTGAAGATGGCAAAATATGGCGATCCTCACGTTCATGAAGTTCAGCTGCATTTGTGAATCACAAATAATAATTGTAGAATAGCATACTTGGAAAATTTGTTCCATGCCTCCACTGATGTAATAAATTAGAAGTTAAGTCGTTTTTGCCCTTTTCAGAGGAGCTGGTTTCAGTTGCTTAAGCTGCCCTGTCATTTTCCATGGAAAGCTCTTGTTTCTGCTGCCCTCCTCTTGTTGCTGCCCTGGGAGTGAGCCTTAATAGTGGGGGAACAGGGAGGCAGCAGCCCAGCTGCAAAACTCCTTCCTTCAAGCAAATCTCACCAAATTTAACTATAAGTCGTTTTTTTCCTCTTTATTTTCCAGATCACTTTCCATTTTACCCAACAGTATTGGTGTTGTACAGAGCACTGCCCCAGAATTGGAGGCACTCCCCACCCAGGAGCAGGGAGCAGCAGGGGCTGGAATAACTCTCTCCTGTGTTCATCATCTTATTGGTGCCTTCCTTTCACCCTGCCAAAGCAGGGAGATTGGGTCAAAGCCTGCTCCTGGGCAAGGCTTTGTCATGAGGAAGTTCTGCTGTAATGTGTGTTGTACACTGGGAGGGGCATCTCAATGTTGCTGGGGCTAAATCCTCCATAGAGGGAGTGGGATCCACTCTCTGGAAGCAAGGGGCTGGCAGAGGACCAGGAAGGGAGATGTTTAACCCCTGCTGTCCACAGCCCCCCAGCACAGAGCTGCCCTTTTACCATATGTTTAACTTGTCCACAGAGGCACTTCCATCTCCTGGGATTTTGATGAAGATTTGAACACTGTTGCCCAGCCCTTGCTGTGTGTGCTCCATTCTCAAATTATCAAACATGTTTTACCAAAACATGTTCTTTTCTTTCTGTAGTTTTTTAGCTGTTGCAAAGCTCTTGATCCCACTGGTGTAATACTCAATGGCACACTTCTGCCCAGTAAGTAAACATTTAGTAACAAACCTTTTAGGTATTTAGAGAGCCACTAAAAATGTGAAAGATGTATTTCATTAATGCTGCTATTAACATAAATGTAAAATGAGGCTGGCCTGTAATCACCATCAAGTCTGATTCACTAAGGATCTTTACAGCAATGTTTAATACTCTGTAAAAGTGTATGTATGAAAGCAATTAATCAAAGCACAGCACTGCTTCTAGAGTATTTCTTCTACCGTAAAAGCTGAGTGATAAAATTACTTAAAACACACCGCAGTAGTGGCAGTTAATAAGCTTTTTATAGTCCCTGTGTGGACCTGAAAATCATACCTTATTAGTATCTTTATCTTTCTTTCTCACTTATTCATTCTTCCTCACATTTAAATTTAATTTTAAGAGTTATTTCTAGCCTTTCATAAGGGACCTGCTTTAATAATCTCAGCATTTTTCCCCATTTTGCTGTGAAGTGACTAAGAGTCAGAGCTTGTTATATGTACTTTACAAATCACTCTTGTTTTTTACCAATCATTTCTGGAGATCTCAAGATTTTCTGACAGTGTTAGGCTTTTTGTCTTGCTTGACTGTGTCATAAGCTCTCTGGAATTATTTTCCCACAGATGTTTGTACTTTCATTATGTATCCTGTTAGCTGCAGTGGAACCTCCTGGTCTTGGGCAACTGAATTAGCTAAGACATCCAAATTGCTGAATTTAGTCAGCAGGCTGCTTCAAGGTTCCACCCACCAGATGTTTCTGCTGCTTAGAAGTTTGGGACTTTATAGACCTGCCTGCTTTTTAATCCTTGAAGCAAATATCAACACATTTGAGATCTGGAAGCCCACGGCTCCACACGGAAACGAAGTGTTGCCATGACCACAGCTTTAGGTCTTGCATGCGAGACATTTATCCCAAGTAATAACAGAGCAGGTCTGTAGTAGGTTTGTTTTCATTTTATCCCTTAGAATCCTTGGAAAGAAGCACACATATGCTTTAATGCTATAGCCAATAGAATGACAATAAATACTGCAAGACAACATACATTTGGTATTCAGAGACTTTATTTCCTTAATGTTCTGTGGGGAACAATTTCAGTTGTTTGCAGGGCACTCTTTGAAATTAATAGAAATAGGATAATGCCTCACTCTTGCGCAGCATATTTTCAACAGTCACCTATGAGCCTTTCCCAAAAGCACAAAACTCTCAAAGATCTGTTCACATAATGAAAGTTCCTTTATGTTTCTATTTACAGAAGAACTGTGCTCTGAGTAGTCGGAATATTAACTTTCCCAACTGAAAAGTATACTAAGGTTAACAGGGCTGTAGCGTCTTTAACAGTGCTTTCCAGGCAGTTACAGTATATAATCAAAGAACTGGGGCACTCACTCAACCTGGGAAGGCATAGATTTATTTCCTTACTGTCATTGCAATGACCAGTGGCTTCATTTGACATAAATTGATTATAGATGGCTACAGAATGAGAAGATACAGCTGATCCATTTGTTTTCAGGTCTTCTAGGTATATTTCTCCATTTGTTATAAAAGATTTTCAGAGTAATAAATCCATCAGATATTAAGTTGAATCGAATTTGACTGTGCACAGTATAGCAAAACAGATGTTTTGAAAATTTGTGTACCATACAATTTTTCATTAATGTTTTTATTCTGTTGACAATAGTATTAATACAGAAGGCAGATTTTACCACAGTCCAATTACTCATTGCCTGGAGAACTGGCATTTTCAAATCCTAAGGCCATTCAGTTTCCATAGAATTTTAATATGGGTTTGATTAATTCCATAGTATAATTTGACAACAGATTGTATCCTGTTCTTGTTGAAATCAGTGGAGGCCCTCATACTGACATCAGTGATAATATGATCAAACCTAATTTGATCATGCAGCAAGTACTCTTACTACTTTTTTTGTTTTTGTTGTTCCAATAAGTAGTAGAGACTATTAAGCCTGTAGTGCACAACCCCATGCAAAATTACAATGGCTGGAAGTTAATTTTATCATCAGAAGCCCATGGCAATTAGAACACATCAGTGAGCAGACCATAACTTTTAGGAGAGGGTGTATAAATTCAGGCAGAGATGATACTGGATTCTTTGTAGTTTAATGCTGTCTGTACATATTGCTTTTCTTAGCAGTGTTAAATTTTGTTCTGCTTTTGTTTTCTAATATTCATGCAAGATTTTTGTTGAGCTGAAAAACATAATAAAAGAACAGAATGAAAAACAGTAATTATAAGAAAATGGATTTTTATGGTATAGCAATGTGCAGAACAGGCCAAAAAAAAAAACAACCCCAAAAAAAACCACAAAAAACACAAACCACCTCTGCATCTGAATATTTCCATAGCCTTGAGCTATATGCTGCATACATGATGTAACAAGTCAGAATTGTAAGCCTGCATAAATCCTATCTGAAGCAAAAAACTGCAAAGAAATAGTCGTAGAATAATATAATGGTTTGGCTTAGAAGGGACCTTAAAGATCACCCAGTTCCACCCTGCCATAGGCAGGGGACACTCCACTGTCCCAGGTTACTCAAAGCCCCATCCAACCTGGCCTTGAACACCTCCAGCAACTCCACAGTTTCCCTGGGCAACCTGTTCCAGTGCCTCACCATCCTCAGTGAGCCATTTCTTCCTAATATCTAACCTAAATCTACCCCTTTTCACTTTAAAGCCATTCCCCCTTGTCCTATCTCTCCTTACCCTTGGGAAAAGTCCCTTTCCATCTCTTTTGGAGCCCCCTTTAGGTGCTGTAAGGTGTCCCTAGAACCTTCCCTTCTCCAGGCTGAACAACCCCAGCTCTCTCAACCTTTCTTGGTAGGAGAGGTGCTTCAGCCCTCTGACCATCTTTGTGGCTTCCTCT
Organism: Chamaea fasciata; assembly: GCF_029207755.1. Lineage (NCBI taxonomy): Eukaryota > Metazoa > Chordata > Aves > Passeriformes > Sylviidae > Chamaea > Chamaea fasciata. Next base: position 13,766,331 of record NW_027094093.1, on the reverse strand, counting down.
GGACTCACTCCAACAGCTCCACATCCTTTTGGGTGTTGGAGGCCTCAAGAGCTGGGTGCAGCACTCAGGGGTCCCAGGAGAGTGGAGTGGAAGGGCAAAATCACCTTCCTCAACCTGCTGGCCACATTGCCTTTAATGCAGCACAACAACAAAAGTTGTTTTCATCAAGACCAGCTCATTATTCCCAGTTTATAATTACACTGAAACTTGCCAAATTTATGGCAAGAGCAGCTCTACTAGCAATCAGCACTGTTTTTGTAAGCTTTGTCATGTTGGCAGTTATTGCAATCAAAATTGTCACTTTATTTTATTTAAAATGTATTTCTCCAGTAAGCAAGGAATAATATCTAGACTTGAAAGGGACGCATGTTAAAGACTATTTTTTTTTACATTTCTCTTGAGCATGCAACATATCCAACTTCAACTCCCTGCAGCAATACAAAATGGCCAAGAATAATGTTTTCAAAATCAATACGTGCTGCAGTCAAATATGAAACTCCACAAACCTATAATTGAAACTGTGAGAGAAAAGCAGGCAGTCTGAATATAAACAAAGTACCAGAGCTGGATTATGACCAAGATACAAGTGCTAATATGGCCTCTTGAGAAAACTGCCTTGAGACCTTCCCAGCATGAGCAAAGTGTCAGAAAGCAGGGGTGTTTCAGGAGCAGCCTGCTGGTGCTCATACCCAGGTGATTTCTTGTTTGGCCGCCTGGCATCTCTGCAGAGAGTAATACATACAGAGTTTCATTTGGCTTTTCTTTTTCACCTGGGTCATTTCATACCTGTGCCCCCACCTTACTTAGTTTCTCCTCACTCTGTGTACAACCTCTGTCTCTCCTGTTTCCTGACTGCTGCCTTCACTGCCACCACCACTTTCTGATGGGGTGTGTGACTCCAGTCTCTTGGAACTGCTGGAACTCAGAAAGAAGCAGTGAAATCAGTGTGCTGCTCTACATTCAGAAAAAGGAAAAACATGGAAAGTATATACTGTATTTCTGTAAGTGCTGAAATGAGTAGGGACCATGAAAAAAGAGGAGAAGACTGTTCGTAGACAAGGTGTATATATATTTTGAGCAAAGGATCCCTCAAAGGACGCAAGACACTATCTATCTCCATTGTGATGCAGGAAAAAAGAGAAAACCATGCACAGATAGGACTCTCTCTGCTCCCCAGCACAGTCCATGACAGAGGCACAATAAAGCATCTCATGTTACTACCTGTAGTATTTGCCCTTTTTATTAGTACCACATGCTACGTGTCTGTCTCTCCCATCCATCATTCCCTTTCTAACCAAGTTCTTATTGTTTGGCAAACTTGCTGCAGAGTTACCAGTAACTTCATTTGACTACAAGCTCAGAATTACTAATTAAATTCACAAAAAATTTGGATCGTTGTCTTATGACTCTGACTATTTGCAAAATTTCTGCTTTTGTCTGTGGAGAAACATTAAGTCAGTGATTTAGAGTTTAAGTATAGTCACAGTAGTTCAGCTGTTCCACTTGAGGCAGTTTTGGCTGACATGAAAAATAAAAAGGGTAAAAAGAAAGATCACAGAGACAATGCTGCAGACTTTCGCAGAAGAGTTTGCAGTTTAGAGTCAGAGTAATTAGTTTGCAATGTAGTATATTTAATCAAATAGTAATTACTTTTCTTTACATTGTTGTTATGCATATAAGGACACATTCATTTGCAGGGGAAGACACAGGTTGATCATTTACTTGTGGAACTGAAAATTTTAAAATCATGAAGAGGAGGGGAGGTTTTCAAACTTTTTGTTTGGTCCATAATTCATGAGTGTATTTGACCCCAGTATTCTGACTCCATCAGAAATTAAATGTAGCTCCCCAGTTCAGCCACCTTTCATAGGCTGGGTAAAGCAGACTTGTTATGCATATTTGTACAGTATATAAAACAACAGTGCAAGCCCCAAACCCACTGGGGCTTCTGGAGGACTTTCACAGCATAAATATTACATGATAGTATATTACTAGGCAGAAAGAAAACCCCAGAAGTTTAAAAAAGAGCTCTTATGAGCTCAAGGTTTTTACTCTTGGAACAAAGCAGGATTTTATTCTTTCTGATTGCATCCTCGTTTGCATCCTCATTTAAACAAAGACATCCTAAAATTAGGGTGTCATGAATGAGAGACACCCTAATTAGTTGCTGGTAAGAGCAGAACAGTGGCCCAGTCTGGGTGCTGACACCACGGCCACTGCAGGTGACCTTCAGAGAGCTGTCATGTGGCAAGAGGAGCCTTAATTCACTTTAAAATGTGCCATGTGATTATTCTAGCTCTGTAATGCCCTGCATTTCAGGTTTGATGGGGCTTTTCAACTAAGTTTCAAGCAGTAGCTTTCAAAAGTACAAGGTCCAAATCAATTTGTAACCAGTCCTTCCTCTTGCAAATGGCCCAGGTAATACTGGTAACATATTTTGCAATGTGGGAAATTTTTGAGTCACTAAGGTGAAAACTCGGTGTTTTGATTGCCTAAAATTTCTGTGGTTTATGATAGATAAGTACTGTTTTTTCTTCTGTAATTATTTCCTCATGACTCCTTCTTTGATATCTTTAACAGATTTGGAAAGAAGAAAGAAGATAAAAGTGGGAAGGCAGATCAGAAGGGGACTCCAAAGCAAGGCATGCTTAAAGAGGAGGAGTTGGAGAAAATGAAAGATGAGCGTGAAAGGTGAGTAAATAGCAGCAGCATCTTTGTTCATCAAGTGAGAAACTTCAGAGCAAGGGTTTCCTGAAGGAACAGCCAGCCAGTCTGTCCCAGACAGTGCCCACTGCAGTCAGGTCCAGCAAGTCAGAGCATTAGGCTAGTCCTGGCCGAGTCAGAGCTGCTGTGTGACTGAATCCTGTTGTTCTCCTGCAGTTTCTGTGAATTTCACTGTCGCATTCAAATCCCAGCTTCTGCTTTAGCTGGTGAACATCAGTTCCTTCAAAACCTGTTTTACCTCTGCCCATTCCCAAGGCCAGCTGACTTGGTAATTTCCTCCTCTACTTCTCTACAGGAAGAACCTCCTCCCTTCTCTCCTGACAACTTCTGCCATTGTTTTCCAGCACTTAAGACCGACCTCTTTGGCTTCAGCTGGCTGTGCCATCAAGTAGTAGTTTTTGTACTTCGGTATGTTCTTTCGTGCACAGTGTTTGCTGGTCAGCCTCATGTTGCAGAAATTTGTATGCAACAGATGTTGAATATGCCAAGGAAACACCTGGAAGAAAGCAGGTTCAGGTGGTTAAAATCTGTCTGCAGAGGCAGGAGTCTGCCAGCAGTGGGATGGGCAAGAGGGGCAAGACAAGAAGCTGGGGTTTGTGCCTGCTAGGAGTTGTTGTATTTCTGAGGTAAGACCCTGGGAGTCTGTCCTGTTCATAAAATATACTTTCTTATGCCCAGTCTTAGTGAATTTCTTACCTTTCCAGATTAAGAGATTTTACGGTTTTCTGCTTTTCCCCATGTCTGCCCTTCAGAAACCGGAAACAGTTTGTCAGTGTCAACAAGGTTCAGAAAACTCCACTTCCCTTTCCCCAACTCATCCAGAAGTACTTCATATGCTGGAAAAGTTCTTTGTTTCCCTCTTATGGCTGCTATCAGAAAAGTTAAAGAGCCCATAGTTTCTGGCTCTCAAGAGGTGTCTGCAGATACTGTAAAACTTTGTAAGTTGTAGTAATACATTTTGTCAGTATAAACAGAGAACTTTCATATCTCTCTCTCCTTCACTGGAGCATCCTGCTCCTGGGAGAGGGAATGGAAACAGACATTGCTCCTTTTGGGCAGACAGTGTTTCCACCTTTGTGGTACTGGTTAGTGCCCAGGGAGAAGACACCCCGCTTTCATTTGAGTCATGCAGTGCATGGTCAGCCCTGTAAGTGGTAGCTAATGGGTTTGACTGGGGAAAAGAGTCAATCTAAACCCTTGAAGTCTGCTGCTAATTTTTACTATTTTAAAAGCTAGGAAGGTATTTAGTTACTACAGCGCTGCCACTGGATATGCTTAGCCATTGCTTAAGTATTTCGTTCATCTAAGTTAAGTAGTGTCAGGAGAAACTTTGTACCATTTGTTTTAAAATTTCTGTGCCGTGTCCTTGATTTTGCCAGATTGATGAGTGCCTTTATATTAAACTGCTGACTCCCAATTTGGATACTGGCAATTTGAGAGGTATGTGTCCTTCATTTTAAAGAAGCCAGTGGCTTTTATTAGGATCCTGGCAAGCTAAGAAGCATGTATCCCATCTGTTAAAGGGCCAGTGTCATTTACTAAAATGTTGGCAGGCTGGACGGAATGAACCCTTCTGTCTAGAGGTCTAACGTTCCAATTGGACACAAGATAATTGTTCTTAATATTTCTTTAGCGTTGTGTGTTTTTTTTTTTAAATTACAGTCACTGATTGACAGTAACTTGGTACGGCTGCATTAGAAACTGGCAGCTCAATGTCTTCATCATTCTGGTTTCTCTAGTAATGATTTCAGTTTTGACCTGGAAGAGTTTGTGACTGAAATGGAGAACAGCAGGTGTGTTGAGAAGTGGATGAACCAAGATGATATTTTTAACTCACTTACTTGATTCTTCTTCTGTAAGGCACAAGAATAGGAGTATCACAGTTTTGTATCAGGTATCAGGAATATCACACTTCTGTATCTTATATCTCTGGGGAATTCAAATTAAAAATGAAAAAAAAATCCAGAAAAGCAGTGAAGAAATTCTCCCTATGTTGTCCTCAAAGGAATGCAGCATGTTCTATAAAAACAAGCAATTTGCTTCAACTTTCTAGATGAAGGAAGACCATGGCTGTGTGTTTGCCCACAAAACTCTACCTACAGGCTTACTATTGAACCTTTCTTGAGCTGGTCATAAAATAGGAGAGGCTTTATTTTTATTAGAGGAAAATTATATAAAGAAGCCATTTCTCCTATATGGGTAAAAACTGTTTGAGAAATTTATTAAAATCAGTAAGGAAACATTACCTGACTTGAAGGTAGATCAGTCCTTTTGCTTAGTTGTTGACTGTTCACCTAATGATGATGCTCAGTAAGACAGCAAAGACAAGTTTTATAGCTCTGTCCCAAGATTTAGTAATTCTATAATGTAATTCAAGTCCAAGATTTTAATGCACATATTGGCAAGGAAAACCTTGTGGCACATTCACACCATAGATCATCTGCTCCTGTGACTTCACTAGCTGCAATCCTGCATACTTGGTCTTGTATTTATAAAACTGAAGCTTAGTAGAACACATTCATATTTTCAGATCTGTTCTTGTTGAGTGAAATGAGCGTATGTTAAAACTACTGGGGATGTAATAGTAGAACTACAGAAATGTAGCAAGCTTCATCCCCTGATACCTGTGATCCAATCCTGTATTTAACAGCTTGAACAAACTAAAATTGCTTTTATAATATTTAGCCTTTCTGGAATAACTTAAAAGCACATCTAATTTTACTTTTCCAAGATTAGCTGTATAACTAATTCTTGTTCAGATCCCCAACTCAATTATTACAATCCTAAAGTCAGATATTTTGCTTAAATGGTTTTCTTAAATGCTGACTGCTTACCATACTGACTGATACTATGATTTTTCACCTGGCTGGGTTTTTTGGGGTTTTTTTTCAGAGGCCATGTTGTCCATTTTGGACACTAGTGGAAGAGGTTGGAGTAGTTGATTTTTGGGCTGGGTGTGACAGGATTAATGATCAAGTGCTTTTCAGCATCTTAGCAGCTGCGGAACTCGCCTGGTTTTGGATATTGGTTTTGCATGCAATATATGCTTGGCAGCTCTCCAAAAAGCAGAATACTATTCCAAGATCTCAGCTGAGAAATATTTTTTGGTAGGAAGTGCATTTTCAGTTTACAGGCCTAGGCTGTCTCTCATAGTTTTGCAGAGTTTTTGATTGGTATTGGATAGGCACAACAATATTTCACAAAAACCCAGGGATAGGCTTTCTGTAAAGACTGCAGCCTTCTTCCAGAAATTTTGACAAGCTTTAAACGTGCAAAAATGTCAGATGTGTTCACTGCACAATTATGGGCTGGCTGTGCAGTACAGGCTCAGTGACTCTGGCTCTGACAGGAAACATCAGCTCTTACTGGTGCGCTGCATGGGTGTAAGCCCATCATGCCTGGAACAGGTTGGATTTCCTGCTTGCACAGAGAAGGAATTGAACAGTGCATGTGCATCAAGTCTGGCACATCCAGAATGTGTTAGAGCTAGTGGGCGTATGCAGACAGAGTATTCAGCGCTCACTCTGTAATGCAGATGATTCCCAAAGGGACAGGATTTTCCTGCACATTGGTCCTCAACATAAATTTGCCTGGCAACTCCTTTTATGGGCTGCCAAGTTTCAGATTTGAACCTCAGAAAGGAAAAATAAATTTAGTGTTTCTCTAGCCTAGTAATTTCTATTTCCATTCCACATTGTCCCAGTCTCAGTTTTCAGTACAACTCTCTGTCCTGCCTTGTACCTGCCGTTCTCTGAAGCAGCTCCACATCCTGCACTGAAAAGCTGACATCTTTTTTTTTTTTTTTTTTTCTGCTTGTATTCCCTAGCAATCCCCACCAAGATCAAGGTCTCATTGTGTTCATTGCTGTTAGGAAAGCCTGGGCCTAACCCCAAGCACTAACAGTTGAGGTGGAAGAGAGAAAATCTGACAGGAAAAAAACAGGTGTCCTCTAGGTGGGAATGTGACATGCAGGCAGTGCAGCTGCTTGTCCAGGTTCCTAAAAAGTCCCTGTCAGGCTAAGAATTGATTCCAGACCTCAGCCCCAGGCTTCCTTTCTTTTCAAAGCCAATACTTTATTACATGACTACTACTTCTGCAAGCTTCAAGTAGTGAACAGGAACTTTGGATGTTAGGCATTCCTTCTTTAGTAATAGCCTTATCTGTGTCCAATTGAATATGAATTCAGCACCTCCTTTAAATTATTTTCTTCTTCTCCCCCTACCTCCTTTTCAAGGTGATGCAATGTCAGTGAAACTTGAGTGGAAAAAGACAGGAGCTCATGATAATTCAGGAGTACTGACTTAACTGATGGTGCAGTTCTTTGAAGTGGTGGTTTGTCCTTCCTTACACAAGTCACATGCTTCAGTTTCATTGGACTGAGGCCTTATTTTAGATAAACTCATCGTTTTGTTCATGCTTCAAAGAGTTTGGCTGTAATAAAGCATGTGCTCCAAAGGTCGAGAATCTGCCCATAAAAGGAAGAAACAAATGCTGTATCTGAGGGTTATTTTGATCAAGCTGACTCAAATCTGTATTTTTAGTGTGTTCAGTGTAAATTACGCAGAATTTATCATTTTAATGACAAGATGTTTGCTACATTATTAAATACTGGAAGCAGCCTTGTCTTTTCCTTCCCTCAAAGAAGATTTCATCCCTTCCTCCATTTCTTTTCCACTCATTTGGGGTTCTTTTCATTTTCTAACATTTAAAAGTCATTGTAAAATGAACTGGAGAAATATATTATATGCATGAGTTTTACACATCATCATTCGTTTGCCTTTTAAATGCAAATAAAGTGACTATCAATTGAAAGAAAAATATTTTTCCTGTTTGTTTAGTATAATTTTACTGGGATTTTCCTACTGAGACCTAAGTCTCTTCCAATAGAATTGAACACTTACTTGGCATTAGAATAAAATTTACAAAATGAAGCACCTTGTTGGAAATGGGAGGATTTTCTAAAGTAGCATGAGAGTAAGTTAATAAGAGGGCAGTCCATGTGAAAAATAATCCTCTGAACATTTTTGTGGGAGTAGTTTTGTTAAAACAGTCTTGGTTTTGTAGTCCTCATTGGAATTAATTGAGGAAGATTTTGTAATAGTATTAAGGTTTGAGTAGAGTGTTAGAGAAGCAGAAGGAATATCTGGCTCCTGCTTTCTCAATGTCTGAACTGAATGCTTAAGTTACACTGTATCTCAAATTTCAGTAAAACTAAATGGTTTGTTTTTATATTAAAGACTGACGTTCCTTTACTTTTCAGAAACCTTCCAGCAACTGAAGAGCATTTCTCTCGTGTTTTCATTCCTGATGCTTGTTGCCTGTTCCCATAGTTAAAAAATCAATACATATGTTTTTGATATTTGGCAAACAGAGGTTTAATTTTGCAGCTGCAAGATCCCTGCATGAAGGGATGCATCATACAGAAATAAAAACGTTTAGAGTCCACTTAGAGAGGAGAGAGTACTTGGGAGTGAAACTTCATTCCCTTTCTGTCAGCGTTTGTTTTATTACAGATAATTGCAAACAGTTTGTGTGTTACTGAAAACCAAAATGAAAATGAGAGTAGATGGATACATGGCAGAATGGTAGAAAAGCTAAATTGCTTTGAATCAAAAGTTGAAATTCAGACGGCTGCAAAAATCAAAGTATGATTTTTTTAAATGCATAGCTCATCTTAGCACACGTTCATACAAGCAGACATTGTTGGCGACCCCATGTAGCTTTTGTTCCTGTGTATTCCTCCTGCCAAGTCTAAAAGCATTATTATGGCTGTTTAGAGTTCATATTGATCGCTGATAAAATGTTCATAATTGCTATTCTCACCATTAAGCTCTGTGCTAAACCACATGTTTTTGGGACACCTGAGCTTGTGCATCATTATTTATTAAGGGTTAATCCAACACGGTATATCAGTTCATTGAGTATTCCTGACTTTGCAGCGCGGCTAGGTCCTGTGGTTTAGACAAAATAAAGTGTTGGATATGATCCCAGTTTTAATACTCCCAATTTATTATAACCATTGAACCCTGATCAGATCACGGATTGGATTGGATCCCAGTTTTTTAAATGTCCCAATTTATTGCTGGCTTGCAACCCTGATAAGAATACATATTTAATTAAGGCTTCAGTTTTCAAAAATTCCAGTTAATTACTTTTAGATTCTTATTAGATCATAGCCGTGTAGTATGGTATGTTGAAGTTATGAAAAAATTACTGGATGCTGTTGCACAGGTCAAGGTCATAGTTTCATTTTGTGCTGACGGTATGAAGTTATCAGATTTCTGTTTATTACTGTGGCAGCACTTGCACTGGACAGGACGACAGATTAATCCCAACCCATTGATTCTGAATGATTCTCATTTTAGATCTGCTGCTGCTCTGCATACCAGAACGTGTAATAAAAGCCTACCATGGAACACTGGGAGATTGATGTTTGGTTATGAGTAGCTGAGGTAGATGGGTCTCACCTACCTTTCATGGTTTTGTTGTAGAACTAGACAGCAATTTCTCAGCTGCTTTGTTTGGCTTTTTTACTGCTGGAGGACATTCTGAAGACAGCATTAGGTCTACAGTTGGTCCCAGATTGTACCAGGTTAAGAACATTAAGAACTGGTAACAGTGGCACATGGAATTGGCCTTTTTCTTTAACTATCACAGTGCTATTCCAGGTGTTACACACTGATGGAAATAGCACTTCTAGGTGTCATAGCTGTGCTCTCAAAATGTAAGCACAGAATTCTCATCCAAGCCATTTAGCATCCTTGTTTTGCTCATCATTGAGGCACTGGTGTGATCTGAAGACACGTTTTCACGAGGTGTGCCACCTGTCCATCTAAGAGGTCAGAGCAGCGGCAATGGCCTGGCTCTTTCTTTCTTAAATGGGCCAATGCATGGCTCTCTTCTGTGTATATCAGAGTTTTATTACTTGATGGTTGTTTTGGTTCTGTAAACATGAAATTCTGCTAGAAACTTACAGGCCAAATTAATAAAGTGCAACTGGCCCAGGCACTAGCCAACCAGGCTAAAAGAGTGCTTTCTAGGAGATGAACTATTCTGGCCTGTGGATTCCTTTGACGCAGTACTGAATGTAGGTCAGCTCTTGCCCACTCTGGAATCAATAAGGGCATAAGAATTATTTGGAAGCAACGTTTAATTCCTTGCCCTTCCATTTGTGATTTATGACAGTCTATCATAAATCGTTGGCATGCACTTTGAAGTAGTGCCACAACACAAAATTCCTGTTTTCAGACTCTTAGCTACTACAGCATAAAAATGAGAATGCAACTCATGGGGATAGACAGGCAGGAAATCTGTTTGCGTGTGTAAATCTCCATAGTGATCTTAAACCAAAATACCTGAAAGTCTTAAAGCTTTGACTGCTCAGGCAAAGCTGAGTTTTGCTTTCAAATCAAGGACTGTTAATTAGAAGCAACCTGTGAATCCCAGACTAACAGATGGAGACTGTTCCTGTTCCTGTACAGAGAAATTCTGTTCAATAGGTTCCAGATTCAATGTCATGTGTAGAATAAAGAAATGTGCATGGAGCATCATATCACATGAAGCTAGGCTTGTTCCTTCCACTACTAGGATTTCATTCAAATGAAGCCATAATGTTAATGCAGTCGCAGAGATGGTTGTGTGAACTCATGAGGTGTCACTAGGAAGTGGAGCTGCAAGTACCTATTCAGGATATGTTCCAAGAATACCACCTTACTGACAGAGATGGCCCAGGGGACTCAGTAGGTTCCAGTTTTCCTGGGTCTATCCCGAGTTGTGTTACTGCGTGTGGGTTGAATGTTGGGTTTTCACGAGTTGTCAGATCTATGTTGTGCCTTCCCATGGTCATTGCAGTGTCTCTTAGTATTTTTCTTAAGACAGTGTTACCAATCCTCAGTGGCTTTGATTGATACCTGCTACAACAATTGCTGGAGCCGAGTCAGTCACTGGCAGTGATTCCATTCATAGGTGGATGACTCTGTCTCTCTCCCCACAGCTTTTCTGCAGGCATACCGTGTTCTCTGTTTGTCTGATGAACTTCTCTGAAACAGTTTGTTTGATATGTCAGTTGAAGAGGTTGGAGGGATGATTATGTGGCTTTGATTGCAATTGGTATTGTGTGCATTCCTGACATTAAGTTCCCAATGTCTAAAGTGTAAGCAAAGTTAAGTCTTATTTTCCAAGAGTATTGTTATTTTAATTCTCTTTTCATGGCTGTTCCAGAATGAGTTAATGTTCACAAAAGGGACTCGGGTATGATATGCACAGCGTCTTACATATCTTTTTAACAGCAAAGTGCAAACGACAGCACTCGGAGCTGGGTCTTGCAACTGCAGCTAAGGGGTGCAAAGTCACTGCAGACTCAAGGTCATTTTGCAGGGTGGAGCTCAAAGGCATCAGAACATCTCAGGTGAAAGATGTCAAAGTTATTTTGACAAACCTGGAATGTTTCCACTCCCTATTCCCCATTGTCACAAAACAAGGAACATCCTGTTGACAGGAGACTGAGAAACCTGATCTGTGCAGTCAGCCTTGTTTTCAGCAAGAGGTTGAGCAGGATGACCTTCAGAGAGTTCCTCACAATCTAAATTTTACTGATATTGTCACTTCAAGATGATAACTCCAGGGTAGTTGTGAGTAAAGAAAATTACATAATGCAGTAAACTACAGACTATAAAATACTTGGCTTTTCTGATAGTTGACTTTCTGTAATCTGCTGCATTTCACCGATGCACAACTAATGTAGACAGGCAGAAAAACTTTCTCTGATTTAACGGCAAGGGTAAAAATCATGTTCTCGTTGAAGTTCATAGGACAGGAGAAAACACACTGACCTCATTAGAGCCAAGATTTTCTTTAGAGGGCAGGATCCTGTGTAAGCTGGTAATCACTGCTTGTCACCTCTGAAATAAATGGAAGAACATGAAGACCTCAGTCTTGTCTATCCAAAGCTGCCATACCTCATTTTGTGGTATGAAAGGGCTATGTTTCATCTTCAGTTTCTCATAATCTTAAATTTTAAGGTCAGCATAGCTCTATCTCCTTCTTGGGTTTTTCTGTCCTCCCTTTACTTACAGCCCTCCAAAGGCAGCTTCTTGGGTCAGTTCAGTATTTTACAGGCACGAGCTAGTTTTCTGGAACAGGCAATATTTTATGGATAGGTGGGGTTTTATCATTTAATGGTGCTACAAGAGCTATATCTTGCTACCCTGAGTTAGTCTGTAACTCCCTTGAATTTGTGGCTTGCCTTTCTTCATTTCTGAGACTGTTTCTATTCTTGTTTATACAATTACAGATACTAATTATGGGGGAGATGTTCAAATCCAACGCAATAGAATGGGCTGGAATGAAGGAACACTTGCATAGCTTATAGGGAGGATGTTTCTGACAAATATGGCTCCAGTAGAATACCCTGAAATATAATAAATACTAAATTAGATATTGTTTGATTCTTCATGAGTACATATCAGATGTCCTCAATTTGCTGGCAAGAGGTGGATATTTCTTTATTTTATTTTTTTAAGCTATTGGACTTGCCTGCCTCTAGAGTTTTGTTAGGTGGTGATGTTTGAAAAAATAAAAATGAGTCTTCTCCTGATAAAAGAGGCAGGTTTGAATAGGATTTTTAATGTCATTATAGGCTATGTCTGCCTGAAAAACGATTATGGAATTTAAAAAAATTAAAAGCACTGTACTGAAATTATCTCCTCAGATACTCAACTGAAATATACCCATTCCCATCAGTGATTATGTCTTATGAATGTCTACAGGAAGGATGTATTCATTTCACTATTATGTAAATGAATGAAAAAACAAGATTTTAGTTACCAAAATATATGTTGCTAGCAGCTAAAAAGGAATTAAAACATTAAACCCCCTGGAAATCTAAGTGACCTCCTGCAGAAATAGGCTGCTTGCCTCTAGACAACCCGTTATTCAATAAATGTATGAATTAGGTAAATGAGACACAAAAGCAGATATTAAATCAGATGTAAATTGAGTAATCATTACAGTATGTAGATCTCAGGAAGAGTCACATAAGTGGAGAAAAAGCAATGGAATAGCTTCTATTCTGCTGTTCTCAAGGAACAACTGAGTAGAAGAATGTTTAGCATCTCAATAATCTCAAAAAACTTCAAGGATTAAGGTCCTCTTAAATTTAGGTGTACTTTAAAGTGATGATATGCACACTCGATTCACTACTTTGATTCTTCTCCTCTTCTTGCAAATGGAATAGAAATTATCCTAAAAGACCTATGGCCCAGTTTCTGTTATACTTTTTGTCTCTGCTTTTTATTTGCTCTTCTCCCCCAGGTACTTCTTTCATTGACTTTCCCAGTGTCTTGCTCATTCATGTACCTGCTCATGCTTCCACAAAGTCTGTTACTTTTGCACCGCCTTATAAGAAATTTTGCTGTATTCATATGAAGTATAAACGAAGTCCCTTTTTGAAATACTTTATTTTGGTTAGCAAATACTTTTTGGGTTCTGCATTTGACTACTTAGATATGCACCTTGAAGCTCAAAACATGTCATTCTTTGTGCTCTGCTCTAAGTGCATGGTCAGTGCATGGTAAATTAAAAAAAAAAAGTTACATTGATTTTACTCTTTCACTGGAAAGTCAGAAGAAACAGGATTTTCTCAGAGCTCCCGGGGAGTGCAAGGGAAAAGGAGTTCAAACACTTCTGATAATTTGGTGCTTTTTGTTTTGGGCTTGTTTTGGTTGGTTGTCCCTACATTCAGTTGTTGCGATGTGAAGTGCAGCCTTGCTGGTCCCCTTGCTGGTAAAAAAGCCCTTGATCTCTTCTGGGCCAAGCTTGCCACATGCAGGTTTTTCACTCTGGTCAGACCTAGTAGCTGTCAGTGCCACTGAGTTGGTGCTCGTGTCTCCTGTTGGGCAGCAGGCACCCTGTCTCCAGCCTGGGAGACATGAGTAAGGAGGATGTGAGTGTCTGAGTTTTGAGCTGGGGCTGCTGCTGGGCCCCCAGAAGTGCAGGTAGGGCTGCAGCCAGTGTCTTGCTGTTCATTTCACATTGAATGCCATTTTGGGCTCCACAGCTTGTAATGACTCTGGCCTTCTTTGGGCTACTGAATTGGTAACATTACGTCCTGTGTTTCAATTTTCAGGGAGCCTTAGAAGCTTCAGCATTTTTTTGTTACCCACTCACAGCCCACTCACCCACCCAGCTTCCAACTGCTGGGCCAAGAGATGAGAAGTATCTCTTACGGCTTTTCCTAGCCCTCGCATTCCATTCCCTAAAGCATTTCTGGGTCTTCTCCAAAAGTCACTTCTGCTCAGCTCTTCTGGAGTTTTCTTGAGGTGGTTCACATCCCTTCCTGCAGCTGCTTCGCTCTGTGTATTCTGCAGTCTTTTAATCCAGCTTTTGCCTGTCAGTGTCTCTGTCACCGATGTCAGGCTAAAGCGTTTTACATTGTGTTTGTCACAGGCGGTGAATACATATGTGGTCATTGACAGTAGCTCAGCAGAAACACAATAACTTGTTAAGCCACAGTAACTCAATCGTGTGTCTGAGCTGCAGCTGGAAGGAGCTGTTCGGGCTGTTAACCCTTTCCTGGCTGCTGCGCTCTAGGTGTGTGCATCTTTTCATGTGTTACTAGATGAGAACTGACCGTGTATGATTTGGGAAGATATGTCAGATGGGAAGATTGTTTGAAGGATAAATGAGAGCATTCTTTGATTTATAGCTCTGGGGGTGTGCTACTGAACAGTACATGAGGCATACAGAAGTGTTTTCAAAATGCTGTGTCCCACGTCCAGCAGTACAGTATGCACATGGATTCTGTCTTCACTTGACTTCTACAAATGCAACATGTTTTCAGAAAGTTGCCTGGAGTTCTGTTTGGGTTATATGCTTTTTTTTATCAAACTATATATTTTCTGAAATTATTTCAGAGAATCACAGAATAAACTAGGTTGAAAAAGACCTTTGAGATTGAGTCCAACATGTTTGTTGTAGGGAAAGTCTAGAGTAGGATACGTGTTTGGATAATATTGAGAAAAAGATGAATCACAAGAAAAAAGAAGAAAGGGCATTTCCTGATATGGCACTTCTGTTGCTTGTCCTGGCTCGTTCTCTACCAAGGCTCTGCTTTTACAGAAACACAGCTAAGGGGAGTTGGTGCAGTTGTGCTGGAGTTTAACCGGAGAGCACAGTGTTCCAGTGGTGGAAGAGGGGCAAGCAGAATTAGTATAAGATACTCAAAAGGAAATACATGTAACTTCCCTTTATTCTGTATGAATTTTTCTTTGCTCCTTCCCACATCAGGAAGCTTGTAGAAACTTTAGTGCCACACTAAATTGTTGAGATGGTGTTCTGTACCACCCCTCAGCTCTGGTTTCACTGCCAGCATCGTAGTGCTGAGGGACGTTTTACCTTTCTTCACAAATTTGTACCAGTTGTTTAACCAGACCCATCCAGTGCTGCAGGTTGGGAGCTGTCTTCTAGTAATTGTTCAATGAGCTGTTCACAGTTACAGTTGTGTTAATTCAAAAGTCTTTTGGTTTTTTAGGTTGGTTGGTTGGTTTAGGGGGTTTCTTGGTATGAGGAATAAAGATTTTGCTGTTTCAGATTGGGAGAATTTCAGAGGGAGGTGCAGAAATGGTGAATGATTAGAGTGGGATATGGAGAAGTAGCCTGCTTAGTAGAGTTGGTAGAGCATTAAAGAAGTTACAGAAAGAACAGCAGATTCTTTTTTTGGGTGGGGTTTTGGGTTTTTTTGTTTGGGTTTTTTTTTTTTCTCAGTAAAGAATTCCTGGGCACCTACTGGTATGTGCTATGGATGAGATTGCTTTAAAATTGTGTGAAAACACGATGCCAAAATACAGTGTGGAAATACAAAACTTCAGAGAAATGTGAGAAATTTCAAAGGTGAAAAACATGTGAAAAGGCATAAAAGGACAGGTAAACAGAAAAAAAGAAAAACAGCCATCTGATAGTTTGTTTCCCTATATTTGAACGTTTGGATTGAAATGGAAAAGAGATAACTGAGAAAATGTTATAGATTTGTGCAAAAGAGTAAAAACAAAGCAAGAAATAGTAATGCAATTGTAATAGATGTATTGATAGGATGAAACAGTGATCATAAAGAATTTCACATAGCCGGGTATTGACTGGTCTGTATAATATAGAATGGAAATAATTGTTTTTGAGAAGATTTGACTTATAATACTGGCTGCATTTGAAGATTGCGCTCAGAAGGAGAAGCTGAAGAAGCTAGGCTTATTCACAGGAACAAAAGAAAATTGTGGTGACCTAATTCCAGCTTTTGTTGTGCAGAATATACCAGTATTGATAGCAGGACAAATTACTTGTTCTATCAGACATGAAAGCAAGATTAGCGTGATGCTGCTGGCTGCACTACTCTTGCTTTCAAAGCAGTCTCAAATACCTGGGGGACCAGTGATGTACTGGTCCAGAGAACATGAAGGCTCATCATTTTCTGAGAAATTGCTGTGACTCATCTCAGATCTGTGCCATGCCTTCTGCACTGACATGTGATACAACCATTCCTTGAAATGTAGTGTCTTCCTATTTTTCTGCCTGTGTACTGTGTGTATATGTACCCATGTGTGCCACAGGACTTGTATCTCATTTGATATATTCCTGCACTGAATTCTGTGTTTGGGGGTTTCTGGTCACTAATTGAGGGTGAAGCCCTCCACAGTTCCCCAGGTCCAACATACCAAGTGACCTCAGCTGCCCTCCTAAGTCTCACCCTTGAGGCCTTTCATCATCCTGTTTTCCCTCCTCTGGATATACTCCAACAGTTTGATGTCCTTTTTATGCTGAGGTGCTGAAAGCTCAACCAGTGCATGTGGTACCGAAGGTGGGGCACACAGGACTTGAGCACCAGAGAGGAGAAAGCTCATCTGCTTCACTGAGGAAAGGCAGAGTGAATAGTGGGCACCCATCCCCTTCACGACTGTATCATCTATACAGGTTCATCCTGCTGTAAAGTGTGATTACATTTAGGTGTTGAAAACCAGCATCACCTCTAGATATGTCCTAGCACTGTTAATGGAGATGTGGAACTGGAAAGCATGAGTGGTATAGACATCTAGTGTAAATGTTGAAATGCGTGTTGTTCTCATTAGAATTACTTGTGAACCTTTTTACCTACAAATTATTTCCAAATTATTAGCATTTGTTTTGATGATACAAATCTAGTGAAACAAAGTAAGTAGTATGAATCCCATTCTGCACTTAGTAGTTCTTGTCTGTCAGAGGAAGCTCCCAGTGTGCTCATCTGTTTTTCTAGGGAACATTTTTCTCCATGCCTTTTAAAGACTTTCTCCAGGACACCTTCATTTCTCAATATGCAGAGTCCTGAGATCATTAAGCCTTACTGGGATAGCCAAGTCTGCCAGACCCTTTTCACTTTTGCTCCCATGGTACAAGAGGTACTGTTCTTTCTACACTGCTGTTGCGCTTTCAGTTACAGTCAAAAGCAAATGTTGACTTCAGTCAGGCATTGCATCTCTGTATCTTTCTTCTGTTCCTTATTTCTTCTATCATGCTCCTCTATTTTCTGTAAATGCTATTTATTATATACCATGGTCAGCATTCTGCCAGATCCATCTCACTGCACTTAATTACACTCTGTTGAAGAGTAGTTGAGCAGTTAAAAGAAGAGCTCACAGTCTTGCTGTACATTTTTTTTTTCTTCAGGAGGAATGTTGAATCATTGAATATCATCTTAGCTTGAAATTTACCTGAATGTGTTTTACTATTCCGAAGAGATTACACAATGGCCCTGATTAGCAGCAGCATTTTGTAATACCACTTAAGGCTTTATCACAGTGGAATACTGCCAGTAACAGTCTTTAATTCACTTATACGTACCAATTCATTTCTGTCAAACTTCTATTAATTTCTTTGCTGTTTTACTTTGTCCCCATCCCCTATATAATAAGGCGTGATTTTCACATTTATGTAGCCAAAATAATTTTTTAAAAAAATTAAATCTTCAGAAAATTAATTGTGGTCCTTTAATTTGGGGCAAATGTGCCATCTCTCCATTTGAGTTCACATTTAATCCACTTTTCACAAGCTAATGTGTTTAGGAGAATCTAGGTGGGTCAAGTAACCAAGGATCAGTAACAATTTTACTGGCTAATTTAGATAAAAAGTTTTGGGATTGGGTTGGGTATGTGCCACTGCAGTGTGGAAGGTAGGTGTAGAATTAAACCTCTGTGTGTTCATGCATCCACACTTGTGAAAAGCCACATTATATTCAGCATTAATTCTTTTTCATCAGTATGGTGACCAAGGTTGGTTACAAAGGTGATTGCCAGGGGTAAAGAACAAAATTGCTGCATGCAGGACTGTGTTTTATCTGACATTAGTTTCACAGCATTCTGAAAGCCCTGTATGGTTGTGTTCAGCGTTGGTGTTTCAAATTTGTGTGATGGTTACTGTCGAAGCAGATCCCAGTGTTTATTTATTCTTTGTTTTCATTGTTAGGATTGGTGCAAAGCATCAGGAGTTACGGCAAAAGCAGCTGAGAGGCCTGAGTGATTATTCTACTGGCCCTGGAGGACCTGACATTGATGATGATGAAGTGGATCCAAACTATGCCAGAGTGAACCACTTCCGAGAGGTTTATCCCGCAGCAAGCATCTACAGACCCTCATCACCAGCAGTAGGAGAAACCTTTGTTTATCTGCGGGATTCTTCCTCATCACCGATGGAGAGGGAGCACTTGGAAGGACTGTATGCAAAAATAAACAAGCAGCACTACCCACAGACTTCTGGTGACAGGTAATATTGCCACCTGGCATTGCAGAAAATGGTAGCTTGGTGGGAGGGGAGCCTGGGCCTAGGCAGGGGGTCAAACATGGGACTGTTCTGATGGCCCAAACCATTGAATTTACTGACTAGAGAGCCATGAATTTCCTCTCACCCAAAGGCAAGATTTGCTGCAGCAGTAACCCCAGAGCATCTGAGCAAGACAGCAGTCAAACAGAAATCATTAAGGATAAGTCCATATTTCACAAACAGAATGAATGAACTGACTGCAGTTCAATTCCTGCACTGCTGAAAGAGTGTTTTTTCTTCTTTCAATCAGGAAAAGTTCTTACCCTGCAGCAAAAATAATCTCAGTTTTCAGATCCCTTTCGATCCTGTAGATCATCAAGTGCCTATTAGTAACAGGTTTTGTGTGATAGCATGATATATTGTATGGTTTATGGTTTAGATTTTCCCAGCTGTGTGATATTACGCACTTTCAATTAGTTTGGGGGGAGGACTGAGAATCATGGCATTTTCATGCAGACTGTGAAGTGTGGCTTCACAAGACTGATTGCCTTTCACAGCCTTTCCAATAACTAAGTGGGAAGGGAAGAACAATTTTTAATCCTTACTGTCAAGCTTCCAGCCTTAAAGAAAGATGGTCAAGTTTTTTTCCTGGGTTAAAGGGGGAACAAAAATTCCTTTGAGTTGATGATGTACTCATCATTATGATGATTTTAAAACTGGTTGCTTCTGAAATTCAGGGCTAAAAGAACATGAGACTTCATTTGTGGCATTAGTATATCAATGCTGGCTTTTTCAAACCAAAGTACAAGCGTGTGGGCAAGTCTGTGTGAAAGGAAGAGCTGACAGAGGACAGACATGGGGGACTTCAGGAACTGCGCGTGCTTTGAGTTCATATTGCAATCTGTAGTGTCTCCCTATAGCCTCAATCCGTGCCATGTAATACCACACTCGTTAGTTAATTTGGGAGAAGTATGTCAGCACAGATATAGGAGTGTTTCCAGTTTGTGGCATCATAGTACTTTAAAAACATCTACTGAGTCATTGTTACAAATACCATAAATATAGTAAAACACTTCTGACATAAATCTAAGTTCATAGCAGAGAATGGGCCAAGTATCTCTCTCTTTCTCACCTAAATACAGTATGGTAGAGTTCCAAACATAATGACAGGCCTTTTTTTTTTCCTTTCATAGTATTAACTCATCCCCTTCTGCATAAAATAAGAGGTAGTGATCCCAGCTTTTTGCCAGCTAGTGGGTTTTGAGGCAATTGTCATTGAAGTCACACAAAAGTTACACATAGTAAAGGGATCGGTAACTGAGTTCATGCTAACTCAATAAACCAAGATCTGAGAATTCCCAGTGGAAGGTGTCTAAATTCAGGTGTGTGTATCCTCCAAATATGAACATATACATGTGTAACTCAGCTGGACTAAGACACTTACAAAAGTTGCTTTGTCATTTCAGTTTTAACACGACTTTAAAGCTTTATGTTTTAAATATATCATCAGTTTTGAAGTGAAGCCTATAGATTGTCTTTCCTTGTAGAAAAAATAAATGCTCAAGTCTTGCATTCTGCCTTCTTCCAGTGGATTGATTGTATTGTGATTTTGACTGCAGTGAATGAACTCTTGACTTGCTATAGAGACAAGACTGAAGTCCCAACCAAGTTTGGATTTCATATTGGGATCCTGGATTTCAGTGTGGATTTAGCTGTAATTGCATGATAACATGATAACTCAGTTGGAAAAACTAAAACCAAAACATCGAACAGGCAGGAAAAGTTACCTCATAGCTGAGCCCATGATCAAAAGTCACACTGAGAGGCTGTTCCGTCTGTACTGAAAGACCAACAGTCCACAACTTTGCTTTGTCGAATTTCTCAGGCTTGTAACCAGATTAGGAAAAAAATAGGAAATGTGAGATTCTTATTAGGCTGCCTTTGTTCTTTTTTTGAATCGTTCTTTCTTTGTCTGAGAGACAAAATGGTGTTGTTATTCACCAGCAGAAATGTGCCAAACATGAATAATTCTATGTGAATTTATGCAGTGGGTCGTGAGGTCTCAGCCAACAGTTGTTGAATAAAGTGGTAACTTCAGGCAAGGAAATCTTTCTGTGCTAGAGGGAGAGTATTGAAAGGAGAAAGAGATGTGGAAAGAAAAATCCCTGGATAATGTGTTAATTAAGAAAACAATCTGCTTCCAAGGGTCAAGTATGAAAACTACCTTATCTGCCTCAAAATGATGGGAAAGGGATATAATGGATGCTTATAAGCCAAGCCACAGTTATTTTGTGTTTGTGGGGCTGAACATTTATCAATACATTGGTCATGTAAACACTTATGCTTTGCTCTTGCTAGCATGTGCATGCTTTCCCTCAAAGTTTTGCTATTAATTTTATTTTAGATGGATGGTTTTTTCTCCCACACATGACTCTTGAGGTGTAATATAGTGCATAGAAACTTGATCAGTGACTAAAGTAAATGGGGCTAGGAATAGAAGGAGGATTTGGACACAGAGAGAATAGATTACTTCATTTCAGTCTGAGAACTCCAGTTATGTATCATTATGACTGAGAATTAAAACTCATTGTTTGAAACAAAAAGTTAATTTTTATTTTATGTTATTTTTCCAGAATAATGTATTAGCCTAATTAATGCCTTCTAGAGAGGAGGAGGCCATTTGTAAAGTATGAAGCTTAGTGGTCAGAAACGAGCTGTTCACATTTTGCGTACACTTACTTTCCCTTCTCTCATCGCTAGAACCCATTGCATATTCCTGGTTCGTTCTTCGCTGTAGACTCACAATTTAAGCTGAGAATGTCCCTCTGTGCAGGAAAGCAACAGGCTGCGCATGCAGGGCTCTCTTGCTTTAATCATTATGAAGTATGTTTGCTGCCTCCAACACTGCTCCTCAGGGTACACACAGACCTGCTTCACCTTGCTGTTTGTGCACTAAGATCCCATTTACCTCCACTTGCATCTGGCATCTCAGGGGTTTTTTGCTTTGGGTTTTTGGGGGCTTTGGTTTGTGTCTTATTTACAACTGTTGTGTAATGTTCTTCTGCACTGCTTCACAATTGTTGATTTTCATCCCAACGATGACTATATTCAGCGAAATAGAAGTAATTTTTTGTGTACATTTTGCTGAAAGCTTTGGAATTCTTAACCAAGAAAGGTGCTATATAAATGTAAATTGTCCTTATTAATGAATATAGCGAAAGCATTAGCATGATCGGTGTATTCTGTGAATGCTAAGTTAGAGTGGGAAAAAAATTAGCTGGCAAAATCACACATTTCTTTGTAAATCAAGCATTTTTCTGTTTATTTCTAATTAGCCACAATTTTCTGTAATGCAAATGGCATCCCTAAGGATGGTGCAGCCTGCACAGCCACCTTGTGCAGCTGGGGAACTCACAGGGTCTTTGCTGGAGACGCTGTGCATTTCCGAGCCTGCAGCAGAGGCTGAGTGATCTGTGGCCCATATGTTCCTGCAATGGGTGGTAAGTCACATCTCTGAGTTTAGTCATCAAGGCTGTGCCATGACAGTGCTAAGTTGCTCTGTGGCAGAGCCTAGGTGTCAGACCAAAGCCAAAAGAGCAGATGCACAACACTATTATCACTTAAATGTCAGGCATGTCACACGGTGAAACCCTTTCTCACATTTCGAATAAACAATTTCGTCTTTTTTCTTCCCGTGAAGATGGTGCTGTCAAGTATATCCAAACACCCCAAGTACATCTCTGGAAAGGTTCTAGAGACTTTGCTCAACTTATTTTCTCAGCCCAGAACTATGAAACACTTGAAGTCTGATGCCAAACTCATTGCCAAGTATAATTCTTCACTTATTTATATGGCTTATCTTGGGGAATTTCAAAGTGCTGGTCTGACAAAAACTAATACAGTTTTCCTTTGTTTAGCAAGAATAGATTCAGAGCTGTATCTTGTTGCAGTTTAAAAAAAACACCAATAAAAATAAAAAAAAACCCTCTGTTTTATTACGTAGGAGTAAAGTCCAAAGCACCAAAGTCTGATCCAGCTTTTTTTTTTTTTTTTTTTTTTTGGAGATGCTGTTTGGAGGCCCACTGTGCAAGATCTTAATTTCTGTAATGTTAATTAATTAATTGAAAAATAGATCTTCCTTGTTTCAGGATGAAAGTTTCCTTTTGGCAACTTGCAGTTTTTCAGAATGCTCAGTCTAGCAATATGCAAAGTTAAAAATGGGAAAATGAAACCCATACCTCTGTGTCCCTCACGTCTCACTCTCAGAGCTGGCCTGAGTCAAGAGAGACGGAGAGAGATGCTGAGCAGCCTGCCTCTCCCTCTAAAGGATCAAAGGAAGAATTTGTTGTTCATGTCCTGAGGAACCAAATGCCAAATGTAAGCAGTGTGTGAGCACAAGAGGAGGGTATAAAAGGGTCCAGAGTTTTGAAATTTAGCAAAAAGAGCATTTTTTACTAAAAGGCTAAACGCTTGTCTTTAGGGCAGGTATGGGCCACTCCCATCCTGCACAATCCAAGGCCATAGGAATCCTGAGCTGCAAAAGGACTTTCAACAGAAAAGCATTTGTTGAAGAAAGGTGAGCTGGGGTTGCCCGGTGTGGCCCTTGGCCCTGTGTGTCTCAAATGCCAGAACCTGAAGTTTTCTTGTTCTCAGTTCAGAACTCTTTGGTCATTGCTGATTGTGCATCCATTTACAATACCTTTCATCACAGACTAGCATAAAAGCAGTCCACTGTTCTAGGAATGGATGGTCCTTTACTCAGGGAAGATTATTCTTTGAGACAGATATCATGGAGGCAAGGTGGAAATTGAATGAGGCTATGTAATATCTACGTGCCCTTTGCCACTGTACCTTGCATTGCTGTGGAAAGAGAAATATGATCATGCATTGGAATATTTTGATTTACAAAATATTATATCAATATTTTGATATACAAATGCAAGCAAGGTATGTAGTCTCTCTTACCATAAAGCCTCTTCTGCTTGGTATCCTAAAATCCTCTGTGCTTTTTCTTTGTCTTGTATTACTCTACATCCCGAGACTCCTCTGATTCCTCTGGAATTTATTCTTTCTGAAGCATACCACAGGGCTTTCTGAACCGCTGGCTGCCCTCTGGTCACTGCTTCCCATAATGTTAAAACCAAAAACTTAGTGTTTGGCAACTTATTGTCTGTCCTGGCTGATAGATTTCTGACAAGAGTTAAATTCAGGCTGGCATTGGCAGTCCAGCAGAGGTTCCATGATTTCTGGGGCCTCTCAGTAGAGCTGTCCTGCTCATGGAAGCAGGGTAGCCCTTTGGCCACCAGTTCCAGTGTAGGCTGTGACACTGGAGTTAGACTTGTATTGTGTGTTTTGCTCCTAATACTACTGGCAGTTTTCTCCCTCAGAAAGGTGCATGGGTGCTGCCTACTCACTGTGCCAATCAGGGGAAATGCTGAGTAACTGGACTGCCTGAGAAGACATGTTTAAACAAGCCTTGAGTTTATTCCCCACCTATCTGGAAAAAAAAAAAAAATTTCTGGGTAGCATTCAAGCAAAATTACTTAATGTTTAGAGTTCACTCTGCTTTTTCCCAGGAACCCCTCGTCCAAATCTTCCAACTTTGGCACTCAAGCCCTATCATTCACTTCTCACAAAACCCCAGATTTCATGGAACTCAGGTGACCCTGAGCACTTTGGAGCATGTCTAAGGAGAAGGAAGTTGTCAAGCTGCTGCTGCTGCCATGTAATGTGTGCATGCTTGTTTGAGGCCATGCATTCTTCAGCAGAAATAAATTCTGTCAGGAATAGTCACAAATCTGCCTGTGTGCATCCTGCCTGCTAGGGTTTGCATTTGGATCACCTCACTTATTGACAGATGTGTAAAATTTTATATACTGCACTCCCACAACTCCCTTGTGACTGTCCTGCTGCAGATGCTGAGGAGCCTGAGTTTTGGCAGCTGTGTTAAGCATTCAGGTTTAGGTTGAGTTTTTTCCCTCCAGCCCTGTCTTTTCTTATGTGATATATTATTCTATGGAATTATTTTACATTAATTCTGCATATTTACTGGTAATGTCCCATTCTTTCAGCTGTTTGGTTGCAAATGCAAAAGATAGGTCCCTGAAGAGAAAGCCAGGTCTGTTACTGGGAAGATGAGACAATAGCACAGGATATAGTGAAATGCAGATGGTGTTGTCATCCTCTTAAACGTACAAATAAAGACAAAGTGAGATCGTCCATGCAGCTGTAATGAAATCGTATGGCCTTGCATGTGTTCCTGCCATAATGCATTTCCTAGTGTGAGCAAGAGATGCTAAATTCTCTCTTGCACAGGATGTGATTTGACCAAAACCTCATATTTGCTCTTTAACCAGCAGCACAATGATGTGTGTACTAACTTCTCTCTGCACAATTTTTTTAAACAAAACACCGTTTAATTTTAAATGCTAATATGTGTGTGTGGTTAATTAAGAAGCAGAATTGTCTGTAAGTTTGGTAAGCTCCAAGAGAGAGGAAGACTGTTCCACTTCTGCTTATAGCTAGCTATTTGTGAACCAGCTAATAATGTACAAAATTAAGATTTTGTAAGTGGCATTTAAAATGAATGGTTAATGGCTGACAATTAATTAAACTGAGCTGTTTAATCGAGAAGCTGTTAAAATCTTGTTTATCAGCCAGTCATTTCCATACTGGAAGTGCAAACCCTAATAGCATTTGGTATTTCCATTTAGCAGACAAGCAATGTAACTAGATATTTTCTTTGATCAGAGAGGTCTACCTTACTGGATACACAGTATGGATGAATGTAGCATTGTGTACTGTGTCTTCTTCCAAGTTAACAGTTGGCTGGTAGCAGTACAGAGAGAGAAATGTATTTCCTCTGAGAATTTAGTAATCTTAAATAAAATTGTTAAGTCTTACTTTAATTAAAGTGTAGAGGACGTGATTAAATCTGATGGATGTGGTTCTGTTTCCCCACTACTCTCCAGCAGTCTGTTGTATTTCATACACTTTAGGGTTTTCAAAATACCCAGCTTTTCATTGCTCCAGGTTGTCTTCTGTCAGAATGAGTCTCTTTGGCCCCATCATTAGCCTTGCAGAGTTGCTCTAGCTGTGGAAAAAAAATTTTTTAAAAAAAAGTATGTTTCAGTTAGGTTTATTCTGTACTGCAGTTCTGGTTAAATGATGAATGTGAGCCTAGTCCCATTTCCCTGATTGAAGAGAAACAAGCAGAAGGTCATTATGCTGCTCACAGTTGTGAGGCTTGTCCTTCCAGCAGGTCCTTTGCCAAGAAACTGTTTGTTTTTCTTTTGTTTTCCCTTTCTCTCAGCCCAGTTCCCAGTCTTTTTATTAACCATCTCCCGTTTTTTCCCCTAGCTTCTTGACATACTCATTTTGCCATACGATCTCCTAGCTTCTGGATATGCAAGTAGTTCAGAGAAAACCCCTGGTGACTTGGCCTTGTGCAAGCTTTGCTGTGTAGCCCACTGTGAGATGAATCTAGGTTGCTGACCTCAGAGACCTCACACTCTATCCAAAACCATGACTTTCAGAAAAATCCTCTCCTACGGTTTTTTCCTAGCTGCTACTTGTTAAATGGGAGAAAGGGATTCTTTCTTTCATTGTAGCAATAACATTGTCAAAATAAATGCTCAATTGGTTTTCTTAGATCCCCAGGAAAGCTGCTTACACCAGGTGAGAAGGCTGCAGCACAGGGAGCTGTGCGGTGCTCCTCAGACCCACCAGCACTGCCAGGTTCTGCTGCCGCCAGGAACAATGCGGGATCTCTGGTTGGGTTTTCCAGCATGGCTGATCGTGTCCATAAGGTTTTTGCTTTGCTCGTGAGACAAAGCTCAGCACTGTGTGGTACTCATACAGCTTAACTGTAGTGGAAGCCTCACAGTGGAAATCGTTGTGGTCTCTATGTATCCATAAGATGTAGGGAATTCTTACTATACAGATTTTTCGGCAGTCACAGTTCACCTGGAGTTTACACCAGCAGATCTTTAAGATTTTACTGCTAATTGCAGCATAATAAGATATAAAAGGTCTAAGGGGGCCACAGCTCTGACTTCAGAATGGATCAGTGGGAATCTTCTCGTGGAAGTTTCAAGCATCTAATTGCAGGATAAAACAACTGCTCCTAAAAATTATCCATGACCTTGTTCCCTGTTTGTGTCAAGATGCCAGGGGCAAATAGTTACCCAGGCACTTAGTTGGCAGCACTGTTGACAGACAGTATAGGCAAAAGCATGGACTAGATCTTTTGATTAGCAGAAAACTGTAAAAACTGATGTTGTTTGAAAAGCTGAAAATCACTCAATATTGTGCTAGCAGAAATATTGGGAAGAATGATGAGATGTGATGGAAATGGCTTAATAGGCAACAGGATGCTGAATAAAAAGACAATAATTGTGATTATTGTCTGACAGCTGTGCAGAGTGTACAGTCGATGACAAACTCTAAAACGTGCTGTTTTTCAATCCATGATCACAAATCCACTGGCACAGACAGTAATCCAAGGGGTCATAGTAAGCCAAGAAATAGTTTATTGTTTCATCAGCACCAGTCTTGTGATGTAGTTAAGTTGGTATATACACTCTGAACCTCTGTGACTGCCCTTGCAGTCCCACGAGGGGGCCTGGCACCATCTGGAGCCCACGTGTACTGTGGCTAAGGAGCTGTTTCTCTGGCAGGTCATGCAGCAGCAGGGCATTTGTTGACATTGATCAAGGTATCAGTATTGATCTTGGGATGGTCTAAGAGAATTGTGACTGCTTTGTGGAGAGTCATGTTAGACTCTCATAGAAAATGAAAGAAACAACTTGTCTTCATCTACATCGTGGTCTGCACCTGAGAGGTCTTTCATTAGGACAGAGAGACGTGAGAAAATCGTGTTGTTTCAGATAGCCACACTGGTTCTCTCTTTTTATCACTAACTTGTCCTTGATGTCTGGAGGCCATTTTTAGAAAGCAGTGGAGGGTGATTGCATGAAAGATTTTATACTCTTCAGTTGCCTTCAAAACAGGTAGCTGCCTTCATTTTTCCCTTCCACTAAACTGGAGAAAAACAGAAAAACAGCCCACAATTAAATGCATGCAAGAGGAATGAGTGTGAGATACCGCTAGAAAGTGCTAAAACTGCAATAAATACAACGTGCTTGTAGAGCAATAAATGTTCTTTTAATTTATTTTCTCCTTCTTGTTTCTCTCCAGTTTCCTACCTGTGTACCAGCAGGTCAGTGTGACAGTTGTGCAGCATCACAGTGCTCTGTTGAACATGCACTCTGGGTGGTTGTTAGCCCCCTCCCTCCAGTGACTTGGTAGCAGTAAGGAGGAACAAGAAAGTGACAGCTAATGTTTTAAAATTTCAAACATCATTCAGTCTTTGACCCATATTTATGATTTAATGCCTTCAATCACTTAATTCTAATCTTAAATAAAAATTTTCAGCATAATAGTATCTTAGGGGCATTTCTTCTCAAACCAGTATTAGCCGGAACATGTCCTTCAGCCATGGAGTTTATCTGTTACAAACACTTCTGCCCTTAGGCTTAGATGCCTACTTAGTCCTGCATATGGTTATTACCTTGTAAATGGGAATAAACTGTAAATTATCATTATAGTATTTACATAAATGCATATAAAACAATTATTATGAGACTGACATGTAAGTTTATGCGTGGAACATGTTTCTAATGCAAGTGTTGCACATGGCCTGGTAATTGAAAAGTAAGCAGCAAGACATCTTCAGAGGAATGGAAGCACAATGAAACATGGTGGGTCTTGTGGAGAGGCAGGGAGGGGGCAACTATTCTCCATGCCTGAGTCACCATTGCGCTCAATAACTGTCTGAAAGGATTGCTTTAACTGAGCACTTGTGGGCTGGAAATCTGCTGCAGACCAGGGGACCCGGGCTGCTTCTGCTCTGCTCTCGGGTAATGTCAGAGGAGGCCTTCTCTGGCTGCAGTCCCTGCTTTACATGTCAGCAGAAACTTCCATAAGGTGGCAAAGGGTGTGAGGTTGTGGAGGAGGGTTGGGGAACAGCATCAGAGCAATAAACCTGTTTCTAATTGTAATTGATCGGTAGTACACAAAAGACAAGCATTCTGCAGTCCTTCACCTGAATAAGGTGTTTTCTTCCTTTAACATCTTCTGCTGTTCCTGATTCAAAAAAAAAAAAAAAAAAAAGAAAAAAAGAAAAAAAAAAAAACTAAAAGAAACCAAGAGGCAATTATTTTGTGCCTCTGTATACGATGGCAATGTTTAAGCAGCAGCTGCTTCAGAAAGGGAGAGTAAAGGGGACAGGGGGAAGGGATTGATCTTTTCCTCCTTTTCTCTGTAAATACCACTGTCTGCATCGGTGGTGATGCTTTGACCTCCTTACTACAGAGCTTGAAAAGTCTCGTGCTCTTAGTGACATATTCTGGCTCCAAAAGTGAATAGGCAGAAGTCTCATTCTCTTTTTTTGAATGCTGTGACAAATATATTATCAGTCTAAACGTGATAAGGGCTTGAGAATCCCTCCCAAAATTTAGACTTGTTCGTCTGACTACTGCTATTTTTTCTGTGTCTGTGTGGCTCCTGAAATAAGTGATCTTTCATACCTTTTTGCCTTTAATCTGCACTCTGCCCACTATCTCATTACTATTAGCTGTGGAAAATATACCAGATGTCTGAGCAGCTTCATTGTTCTGTTGTTTTTCTTTTCCAGACTCTAGTGCATAGATAGATGTTAATTTCTCTTTTGTATTAAAACTCATCTCCGTGGAATAAGATTACCAGTGTTCAGTCTTTGGCCGCTAGATACTGAGGTCTCGTATCTTTTGAATGCTTTGTCTCAGTTAGTGTTTCTACTAGCTCAGTGCATTTAAAGTGAGTGGTTTGTTCTTCTTCAATGCCCATGAAACCTTAAATTAATGTCCCTTGACTTTAGGACAACAATTTTAACATGTTTTTTAAAATGTTTTCTTTATTCCCAGGCTTGAGCAATGATACACAAAGACACCTGCTCTTCCAAGTGGGTGGAAATTGAAAATTGTGCCAAGAAAAATGCTGTTTCTCAGAAAAGATCAAAATATGCATTGTTTAAAGCATGGCATAAACAAAATAGATTATATAAGAATTGTGGGCCCTTGTTTGGGATGAGATCATTCACTTTTGGGTCCATACCTTTTCTGCTAACAGTACTTCATGCTTACATCTAAAAAGCCATGCTAGAAGTACTGCTTTCCCCACCAACTTTGAAAAAGATAGTTAGAAAGCTACAGGCACTACTATATCAGCACAGTTCCCGCCATGGCCGCTGTGTGCTTCATTAACACAGCAGCAGGTCCAAACCTTTAAGAAAACATGTTTCTTTAAAATGGGTCAGAGAAAAACTGATTGATTTACAGGTAACAAATGTGAACACCTTGGATTTGACATCTTTTTAGAGCACAAATTATGTCATTTGTATACTTACATACACCAGAAATTGTAAATTTATGTTGCACAATCTGAAAAGCAAATGATAGCAGGTGGATTTGTGTCTGCTGCTCAGAGACAAAACTGATATGCAAGTCCTGTTTCCATCAAAGTAAACGGCAAAATCTCTGCTGATTGAGATGGGAAATCAGAATTGATTCCCCTCTGTGGTTCTCCCTGGAAGAATGAAGTGATATTTTCTTTTCTGTTTTATACTTATTAGTTTCACAGCCAGGTTACTGTAACTTCTGCATTTCTGCCATACATCTGCATGACTGTTTTTGTTAACCACTTTTATTACCTTTTGGCCTGTTCTTTAGCCTGTTCTTTAATAGCATCATGCTATTGACAAAATGATTTTTACTTTTTTTTTTTTACCCCAAAGTTTAGTGCACAGAATACAGAAAAATCTGAAACATTAATTGGACTAGACTGCAGCATTTAAAGTAACCTATTCTATCGTCCATTTACCTCCCACATGAAATGAAAACTCTATTTTGATCTGAACTGTCACAGATAATTTCTGCACATAAAACACATCCAGAGACAGCTTTCAAATGGAGTTGTCACTTCTTATTTAGCAGGCTGGGGACTCTCTATTGTTGTCAAACCCTCTTTGCAAAAGCATCACTAACACACTGATTTGCACAGTTGTATGTAAGAGGAGGAATGGTTGTACAGCTTCCATGAAACAAAAAATTCTATATAGCTGCTGAAATACATTGCTGCTGAACTTACCTACTATTTAAGAGAAAATTCCTTTTTTTTTCCCTTTATGATTACTATTTTTGAGCAGATTTTCATACTGTGTGCTGGTGTGGGGAGGGGTTGTTTTTAGTGTGAATAGTGACAATTACCATTTAAAAGCTAGTAGCCAACATTCTGTTATTTTCCCTGACCTCTCCTGGACCAGAAGTTTGGCTTTAATCTCTTCACAAATTTCAAGAATTCTTAAGCAAGTGCACTGGGAATATCTTTGAGTTGTGAGTACAGAACTGCTGCCTCAGAGTGTATTCCAGCCAAGATGCTTAGGCAAGGCTGTAGGGCATTTGTTTCCAGACTGCCATTCTGATGGTGGCCAACGTGGCCATCTGCTGAGGCCGGCTGGAAGACCCAGCTATGGCATCACAGAAGAAGACGGCTTAAAACTTGAGAACTACTATTCTTCAGACTTTATTTTCATAACATTCCATTTGCCTTCGAACGTGATATATTTTCATAAAATAAACTTGCCTCCTGGCCTCACTTGTATTCTCAAAAATTTATGCTCTTGGAATAGGCAGTTAAATAGTAGTAACGTGTGGTTCTTACTCCATTTTCCTCACAAGGTTGGAAAATTGACCAACCAAGGATTAGGGGCGGTGAAGAATTTGGTTAGTGTGATGAGATGTCCTTTATTGCTGTCTCCACAGCTACTTATGCCGGATTAAACAGCAAAACACAAGCTGGCAGAATGCTCTTCTGACCTAATTCTGCACCACAACACAGCTAGGAGACTATCTGCTGATCTAACTGATAAGCATGACTTTGTCAAATCCAGATGGATGTGACAAAGATGAGGCCCAAGAGCCAGAGTCCTGCATTTTCTGCAGCTGCCTGAATGCTTTAGGTGTTTTCACTCTGCAGCTGGGGTTTGGGGGGCAGGACTGGAGGGAGGGAAGCTGCCTGCTGCGGTGTGGAATCTACAGAAAACCAAAACTCAAAGCTAGCGCCTTAAACGTTACTGGCCAAAGCGTATTGCCTGTTTTAAGGACCATATCTTCTGTAATGGAGCGAGAGATACAGAATGGAAATCCCATTCTGATTTCTAAGCTGTACGCCAGAAGATTAGTGGCTTCTTTGTTCAGTGTGTCTCAAACTCCCCCTTGGAGAGTGATGTGATGGGGAGGGGGTTTCTCTGCTCCCAGTTTTGCCTGTAAATGTACTGTATTCATGAATCAAATTTAGTGGCTATCCCATGGGGAGCAGTGAATTAGATGGGGAGGAAAAAGGGTAGTTTGGTGCATTAGTGGAGGATATACTTGAATGCAGAAAAATGAGGGAAGGAAAAATCTTACGGCCAATGTGCTTAAGTTAGAGATAGGGCACATCCATGGGGTTTTAACTTGGATCATTGCAGAAAAAAATGCAGCAGATGGAAGTGCTCTTTCTTTCTCTAGCTAGCATTTCCCTAGGGCTAGCTTGCATTTCTCCCTCGGTGGGACAAGTGTACAGACCTGGACTGGATTCATCTGCTGCTCCAGGAATGGAGGCTGTGATCCCTATTTGTGGTGGTTGGCAGGCTTATAAAGTTGAGGACAAGAGAAGTGAGGGGATGTTTATCCTACATTGGAAGTAAGAATTTTGCAATCTGCATTCTCACTGTTGTTCAGTGCATGCTCTTTACAGTTAATTACCTGACACAAAAGCATCTTGGTCCCATTGTCCAGTAGGTCTATCAGGTTGTTAGTTCTTCTTAATAAAAAAGTGTGTCTTCTGTCCACAGTGACTTTAAACAGCATTGAGGCTCACAAACTCTGAATTTGTCTTTGCAGCCTGTGAGGGCACGTTACACTTGCCTCCTTCCTAAAACATCAAGTGTCATAGTCAGGCATGCTGTGGACCAGTGGTGTTTCCATTTTATCTTGTGTCCCCCCTCCTGCTTTTACCGGTTCCATTGTTCTGCTGTGTGTGAGAACAGGGCTGTCTATTGATTAGAAATCTGTTCAGAACCTATTGCAAGGAGAGTTTCAGAGGAAGCCTCTGCGGGTTCTTCTCCTGTGGTCCAAACCAGCTGGTGAGTGGCCTGCTCCAGTCCCAGGGTGATGTTTTTCAGTTAATACTGATGTGCCTGAGAGCACTGTACCATACAAAACACCCCAAAACCTCAAAGCTTGTTTTTCTGCAGCTCTGCTTTCAAAACATGAAGGAAACATGTCCTGCAGCAGTGCCATTTACTGACTCCTGAGAATATCCTAAGCAGTGGTCACACCCTCATTTCAAAGGCAATATATGGGGCCATTATCTGAGCAAATACAGTGCCTGTCACTGAAAATCCATTGATGATGATGAATTCTAGTTACTGATGACTGCAGCCAGATCCACAATGGTGAGTAGGGGGTAAAACATTAGCCCTTAAGCTCTGTGAGTTTCTCTCTGTAAGCAGGTCAAAGTTTCACAAGAGCTCAAGGAAAAAAAAAAAAAAAACAAATAAATGTAAAAAAAATTTTAAAACCCCTGGGGTCTCAGGGAAGAGATGAGGAAATAAGGAGACAAGGAAAGAAGAAAGAAAACCAAAACTAAAAACATCCTTTGGGGGGAGGGGAAAAGCAGATTAAAAGATTTTAGAAGAGAAAAAATTAAGGATTTGAACAGTTACAGGACATTCTCTTGCAGAATGGCAGAAATATGTGTCTGTGTAGAAGAGTTAACTCAGGTTGGAAAATTTTCAGGAGTTTCAGGGAAAGTTGAATTTCTTGGTTATTTTGAAACCTTAAAGGAGAAACATGCAGGGAAACTATGGAAATAATAAACTGCTAGAAATATTCTTGATCTGTGGTGGGATGAGTGCATTTGTGTTCAAAAATGCTACCATGTCAGTATTGGTTTAGTGTCCTGGGTGTCATTGTTGAATGGGGTTAACTTCTATGAATCTAAAGAAGTTCAAGATTTTCTGCTTATGTGATGTGACACAACTGTATACCACCTTTCAGTAGAAAATGTGCAATTCCAGAGACAGGCCGTCTGTAGATCAAGGTTTGATAAAGTTACCCTTCCCTAACACAAATACCTTTTTTGGAAATACAGGCCATCTCAAGTCCTCTCATTTCCATAAATTGGTGAAAGAACAGTGTATTTTATGTATTAACAGTGGAAACTTAGCACTAGAAGCAGAACACATTCTGATTGGCAAAATGCGGATGCGTGATACTCCCTCTCCCTGCTTCCCTGCTGGATAACACCACGTCAGTGATTATCCCTGGCTTTGTGCATGTCTGTGCAAGGTGAGCAGAGCCAGGTCCCCTGCACAGTCAGCAGCCCTGCAGCAGGAGCTGAGCGGGGGCCGTGCCCTGCGGTGCCTCCGTCCACTGGCCCTGGCTGTGCTGCTGACAGGAGCCTTGCCAAACATCCTCTCAACAGGGAGTTTCAGTGGTGATCTGAAGCCACAGTATACAAGTGTCCTGAGTATGATGATGCATTGTTTTATTTATTTGTCTTGTTCGTGTTACAAAATAGAGGTGGTGGAAGATGGTATTTGTTTTCTTAGTGTTGACTCGGAGTACCTTTGCCATTAACCACAGCCCCCGCCCAGCCTTTTCTGCAGTGCTCACTTGTCAGCTTTGACCATGTTCCCCAGAGTGAGATTTCTCCTCATTTTATAATGAGGAACAGGACATTCAGGTTTTTCCATGTGTTGCCACCAAAACCAATATTACAGCCAGACTCAGCAGCAATGATGGCAGCACACAATAATAACCATCCCACATGCGATTTAGATTAACTGCTCTTCTGTTTAGTTCATATAATGCCTCAACAGCATGATCTGATTTGCTGTTTTCACATAATCCATCATTAATTCTTTGAGTTACAAAATGACATTTTTTAGTAGCAGATGGAGGGAAATGGGCTCCCCTACATTCAGAAGGAAACTTCACTTTCTCCAACTGCAGTTATATTGCTTTATTTATTTGACTTTTATTTTAAATGTGGTTTCCTTTTACAATTATGAGGGTTTTGTGGAGCGGTAATGCTTCTATTGGAAGTGTTGTCTCTGAGGCTGCCTTTCAGCATAGGTAGAACTAAGTAGTAATCACTGGCCACAGACCTCCAGCTCTGATGGTAAGGGAGGAGAGGAGTGGGTGTTTCGGCAGCATGCACAGATTGCCTCCACCTCCATCTGAGGAAGATGCTGTTGTGGCTGCCAGAGGAAGCTTTTGGGCTTGTAGAGGACAGCTGTGGCACCCACATGGCTCCTGTCAGTGGTGGCAACAACAGGAATAGGAGCCATAATCTCAGTGCTCTCCTACCTCTGGCAGTGCAGGGGAGCAAGTAGGAGCAGCTCTTTGGCAGTCAGAATTGTTTCCAGAGCTTGGAAAAAGAGGAAGAAGGCAGGAGGGACAGAGAGTTGCATGGAGATGGGAGAGGCTGTCTCCTTCCTGCCCTTTTCATGTATTACAGGTGCAGAAGCTCTGCACCCACTCTTCCCCCATCTATCAGTCCTTTGCTAATTGTCTTCCCCTGCGTAAAACCTTTTGGTCCTTGCCTGCCCTCCTCCCCTTTTCTCCTCACCGCCTGTTGGAATCTTCCCTGCTTCCCTATGAACCTTACTCTGCCGTTGCTGAATTGCATTTTGCCACCCCATGAATGAGAACAAATTAAACTACTTTATCTCGATCATTTGTGCAGCAAAATGCAATTTGCTTGTGTTGCTTCAGGTCCTTGAGCCAACTCTGTTCTGGACACTTATATCACTTTGCAATCTAATCTGCTGAATATCTCAGATCCTTTTGCATTGAAAAATGTGTTTTTAAGACCTTTTTTTTTTGTAATCTAGCTGTGTATTTATGCATGCACATACCCACAGTGATATACATGTCCTCATATATGTGTACATATACGTGTATGTACCTGTATAATAAATAAAAAATACATATCACACTTTGAAAGTCCACACCTAACTTGCTAATGTCAGCTGCAGTTGATGGACAGCCAAGTCAGACTCTTTTTATAGTCCATTTCTAAAATGAAACCATAAATTTTAAACTCAGGCTTCATCATTGCAGAGAAAAAAGCTTTTCCAGCCTATTGATGAAATATAACATTTGATAGGATTTATGAGGCCCAGATTCAGGAGGATAATTTGCAGAGCACTTAAAGCTCCTTTTTCCTGCCCTTTGCCTTCCCTCCTCTCAAATACACATACCAAAAAAAGCCATTAGTAATGAAAAATTATTAAGGAAGATTTTTCTTGATTCCATACAAATGTCAATTTGTGAGAGAGAAAGAGGAAGAAAACAGTTGCAGGAGCTCTTACAGTAAAGGGGTCTAAGTAGAGTCAGGCTGATTATATGAGAGGAATACTGGCTCTTACTGATAAATACACAGTGTGATTATTTGCTGTAATACAGTCATTTGTAATGTGTCTCTGTGTGTGTGTGTGTGTGTATTATTTTTAATAGTACTGGATGGAATTTATTTTTTTATCACATTGAGATATTCACAAATCAGCCACATAAAGTTAAAAATAAAACCGATACCCAGCTTCTTGGTATCTTGATAAAGTTTCCTCCTGGCTTGTATTACCAGAGTGATAATTTCAGAGGAAAAACATCTTCTGTAACTTGTGATCACAGTATCTGTCAAATGGTAGGAAATGAAGAAAACTGCCAGACAGTGTCAGATTTATTAACAGCTCTAAGAAAACCAAAATTAATGCATTTTCTCTTATTTGATGGGTTGAAATGTCCATGTGCTGTGCTTATCTTAATGGACAAGTGAAGGAAGTAGCACTCATCAATTAAGTCTCTCATTAAGCTGACTACAGCTTAATCTGGAGCACATGCAGGGGTACTGTGTGCGTGCCAGGCTGAACCCTCAAAGGTGTTGTGGTTGTTGTTAAGGAGTGCTCATCCGACAGGTGCCAGGAGCAACCTGCTGGACGAGGGAGAATGCAATCCCATAGGGTAGGGAGGGGGAAAGCTATGGAAACAGGCTGTGCCACTTGTGCCTGGGGAGCTGCTGGCCTGACCTCCGCTGGAAAACTGTGTTTCCACATGTTGATAATCAGCCTTCAACCATTTGGGTTGAATATGCCTATGTAGGAAGTGTGCTGAAGCTGAATTTTTATGGAATCAGATAACAGCTGGGTTTTCTGGGGGGCGGGGGGTGTAGCTGGAAGGAGAAGATGACAAGGGGTTGTTTTGTCTGTGCAAAAAGTAAAAAGCAGCAGCATATATTCTTCCAACGAGAATCTATAGTCTTTCCATATGCTAGAATGGGGTCTTTATATTTTGGAAGGGAACACAGCCTAGTCTTGTACCAGACTGTGGCTTTTGCCACCCCTTGAACAGTGACAATTTGACTAAGTTATAAGATTTAGAGTACTTCCCACACACATGATAGAAACTTGGCTGCTAACTTCACCAAAAGTACTTGTCCTGAGCTGCCAGAGCCAATACATGTTTTTCCAGTAGCAGGTTCTGGCTGCAGGGACCAGATAGACTCCTGTTGCAGGAATAAAGGATGAGGTAAACAGGGTGTTCAATGATGATCAGTGTTCCAGGCCATAACATCCCCCTTCCAAGGGAGGAAAAGAGTGAGCTGCTTTGAATGCCCTAAAAAATGCCATGGAGGTGCAGGACAAGAATGGGAACAGAGGAGAGGCTGAAGCAGCTAGAGGATGGGGAGAATAAAGGGGAGTGCTGGGCCAGACTGTAGCTGTGGACGATTTGTGGATGCTTCAAAGTAGAGAGTACCAGTACTGCAGGTTTGATGCTCTGTTAGTGTGTCAGACATGAGCACCTCATTTGAGCCAGTGCCAAAAGGAAGAGGTGCTGTTGGATGTCCCATGCCACCTGCAGCCCCATCCTCACTGGCAGCTGCTTTGGGAAGTGTTTCTGGGAGAGGGTCTCAAGGAGTGCTAGAAGGAGGCATGTTGACCTAGGTGCATCAGGGGATGTGTTTCTGTACTACAGCTACCTGTGAGACAGAGATTTGCTTGTATGGGAAGTCTGTAATGGGTGGAGGAAATTGGCATCCTTGGGTGAAAGATAGGGGAAAGACTTCCAAGCATCAGGATGAGAACAGAGAATTGAGGCAGCAAGACAAAAACAGATGGGAAAGGATTGGTAAGGTGTGTGTCTAAACATGGCTGAAAGCATATGAGAATCATTCTGTAGAGGCAGAGGTGAGCCTGAACCAGAACACTTGCTCCAGCATTTTTGGGACTCCCAGCCAAACACAGAGAGATAGGTTCGATCTTCCTTTTCCCAGGCAAGGTATGCCAAAAAATGGTTCTGTATAGTTTGAAGATTCCATTATTTCATTTTTTCCATTTTAATTTAACATTTTTCAAAGCAATTTCTAAAAAGGAGTAGGACTTACCTTCAGTCTTAAACAGCTCTGTTCTCCAAGTGGAAAAACAGGAGTAATTTCCTATCAGAAGTGCAGTGGAATTGCAGCTGTAAGAAGGAGCTAGAAAAAAAATGTACATCTGTAAGTCCAGGAGCTTCCATTGCCTGCAAAATGCAAAGCAATAAAGCTAGACTGCTAGCTTGAGGCCTCCAAGTTCAGAAATACTTCTCCAAAATGCAGTCTGGCTTATAAGGAGTTCAATTCTGTTTCTGCAGAGCTTGTGATGAAAGTGGGTTGACGGAATGTGTGCTCCCCAGTCTGTGAATGCAAACTAAACAACAGTGGTCCCAGGACCCAGCTGCACCAAGGGAAGTGCCCAAGGGGGAGGCTGCTGGAGGAGTGGATAGGTTGGCCTTGGGGACAGCAGAACTTTGCAAAAATCCATCTACCACTTCAGCATCTCTCAGGGTTTTTTGTTGAGCAATAACCAAAAGCTAAATTTGCCATATGTAATTCCTGAGAGAAGCCAGTGGTAACTGATGTTTTGATTTTCGATTGTGTTCCTGTGAAACTGCTCAAAGCTCAGTTGTAGTTTGGAAATACTGCCCTATCAGAGAACCAAAATGAATTTACCTTCAGGGTTTTCCCCATGGTAAGATTGTCATAAAATTTTTAGCCCCGTGCACAATTATGATGTAGAAAATATAACTACACCAGTTTCTTTTGCACATCTGTTAAATGTTTCATGTGTCATTTTAGTATATATCCTGAATAAGTGAACTTCAGATCATGGCACTGGAGTTAGGATGTTCTGAAGAGTGCATGTGGATTATACCCCCTCCGCAAGAAGCCCCGTGTGTTATAAGAGTCATTCGAGCACGCTCAGCAGTGCTTTCGCTTTGCTGTGCCTTGCACTCACAGCTAGCAAAATGAGCTAGAAAAAAATTCACTTGTTGTCTTTGCTTTTCTTTAGCTTGTAGTTGGAGTGTTAAATGCTTTCTGTAAGGCTTACACGCTTCACCTTGCATGTGCCACTGGCTTAATAAGAGCATCTGCTGTCTTTCTGTAGCAAATCTGATGATTTTTCTATGCACGTATATTTAGTTGTACATATAAATAGAATCCAGGCACTGCTAGATGCATATGAAAGTGAACGTCAGATTGAAGTGGTAACATATGAGGTTTTCTGCAGTTCCATTTATGAAGTATCAAGTTAAAAACAAAGCTGTGAAACAGCCAGAAAATTTTGTATTTCTACAGCCAAAGGCATGTGCTTGTACAGCCTAACCTAATTAGGTCTCCGATATGTTCTTAGAATGGTCAGTATTTCATGTGTTGTATCGTTGTCTGTGAGCTGTTTTTTCATCATGGTTGGGCTTTCACACAGCAGAAAGTAGGAAAGCACTGCTCCAGATGTCTGGCTCCTTTCACCGACTTTGTTGCTGTCTACAGCAAAATTTGAGTTTTAACTCTACAGAGCAAATTCCCTTTGAATCTTTGGATACCCTTAAACAGTATAGTACTGGAGTATGTGTAAATGTCTACAAAGTACAGTGATTGGAGTGGCTGGTTTAAGAGGAGCTATAAAATGGTTCCAGCTGGAGTGCATTCTTGAGGTAAGCTCAAAATGCACTCCAAATTGTCAGCACACTACTCAGAAAAAATACAAGAAACAAATCATCTTTAGTGTGCTTTGCTTCCCTTAATGCACATAAGGACAGTGTAAATGGAAGCTGGTCAATTTTCAACAGTTTGTGTAAAATTGTCCCTAGGTTTTGCTTCCGAACTTCAGCCTTTGTGAATAAATGCATCACACGGGGTTGTAAGTATACCTGTGTGTATTTCTGTGGTCATAATGCCGTCTATATTTCAGTAAGTATTGTGTATCTGTCCATTAATATTTATATGGAGCGGAGAGGTTTGGTTCTCGCAATTTTTAATAAACATTGATGGTGTTACTAGTTTATACAGAGCATTCAATATGCTCCATCAAAATGGCAGCTCTAATTAGGTTCCTTGAATTAGCTAATGGATTTTGAGAAAGATAGCTTACAAAGCTCTTACAGCTGTCCAAGATATTCCTGCCATGGCAGAAAGACAAAAGGCCGCTGGAAGCTGCAGATTTGAAAGCGTTAGAAATGCAACTGACAGTTAAAAAAGATAAATTACATTTCTATTTTTTTTCCTGTAAATGTCCTAACACTGAATTAATGTTATCCTTGTAGCGACCATTTATTAAAAACACCCCCAAAAAACCAACTTTATAGTAAGGATGTGTTTTGGCTCTGAGAGCTGTGCTTTTCCCTGATGCTTTGCACATGATGTGAATTCTTTTTCATTTTTAAAATGTAAGCTGTATCTGTCACAGAATTACAGACACAGAGAACTTTTTTTTTAGTTGAGGTTGAGTTGTCTACCTCCTCTCTAGCTACACAAGTATTAAAAAAGCAAACAGAGGATTAGTTGCTGCCACTCTGCCAGTGGCATAGATTGGCATGTATGTAACGAAGAGCAGATGATAGAGTCTCTAGCGTGAAACTTGGAAAAGTAATTTCTGAGAGAAAATGGATAGTTAACTCTGTGCTTTGAAATTTTCAACAGAATATGTTTTAGAACATGGGCAGCGGCATCTACTGTGAGGGAATTCTTAGATCCTCAATTCTTCACTCACAAGGGAGTGTAGAAATGAAGACTGGACTGAATAGTCACCTTCTCTCCCTCCTGCTTTTGCTTTGTGTGTGGTAAAGAGAATTCCTGAGGGACTCCTGAATGGCTAATTCATTGGAAGTTTGTAAAGTAGTTATTATTTCAGCTTTGGTGATAAGTTTATTAAATGGTAGTGCAAAAAGCAATAGCCTGTAAATGAAAAAAAACCTAGCTGCCAGTTCCAGGCAGGTATGATAGTCTTTAAGAAATAGAGTTACATTTCTACACTGGAGTTTAGCATTCAGCATTTGCTTTGTTGGATTGTTTAAGCTGCTGTAAATGGAGTTTGGAGGGCTGAAAATCTGCTCTGTGTTGATGTGACCTATCTATTGTAAATATGCCAGCTGCTTTACATCAGTAAAGTAAAATACCCCCTCCCAAGCTGTGTTGTAATACAAAGTGCCAAAAAAGGCAATTTAAGTACTTTGCCGCGTAAATCCAGATGAAATTACCTTGGAGAGAAGGCCTTCAATTATGCCTCACACGTGACTTCTGCATGATGGATAAAAGGCATAATTGATATCATCTTTAGTGAAGAAACCAGAAACTGTTGCATTGTCTAGAGGCTACTGAAAATACCAGGAAAATCTGTTTTTCATTATTTTCATTGTGTATTGTTTATAGAGAGTTTGGTTGTTGTCAGCAGCCGAGTCCCTAATCTCCCTGCTTTCCTAGCCCTTCAGAGACAAGTGCACATCTCACATCAACAAGACAGCAGTAAACTGGTCCCATGCCAGAAACAGACATTGCCATTAACCAGCCCAAACTGGAAAGGCATCTTTTTTTATATTTAGTTAAGATCTGGAGATTGCCTTCTTTGATGATTGAGACAATACACTGAGCAGAGAAAAGGAAAAAAAAATCCTTTTTTTAAAATAAAGATGACAATCTGGCTACAAACAAGAAAATATCTGCCTTTTTCTCTTTCCTTTCTACTTGATTGCAAATAATGTGTTTCTGTTAGAGTAGCGTATACCGTATCTGCTTACAGTGAAGTTAAACCTCAGTGTGCCAATTTTGTTTCCATGAAACAACAAATTAGGCTATACCTCCCATTATTCCTGACCAACTGTAGTCAACTGTAAGTTATAAAGGAGACTAATGGAGATGAGAAGTGGCTGGTTTGAAAAGATGAAGCTCACTTGAATATCTAGGCCGTCTGCCATGACAAACAGGAAAAGGTGTTGTATGTCATGTGAAGGGAGGGAAGCATAAAAGGTTGCCTTGTGTCAAGCCACTGAGAGATATTTTATAAACAGTTTGGAAAAACTGAAAGTGATACAAATCTGTTGGTCTCAATCTTCAAATGGTTCTTTTGAGGCTTCTGTAAACATATTGTGAGCTATTTGGGGAAAGAAAAGGTTAATGACATTGCTAATTCATATCATGCAAGGTTCTCTTTCCTTCTTTCTTCCTAATGAGTCTGTA
The DNA here is from genome assembly GCF_029207755.1 of Chamaea fasciata. Taxonomy (NCBI): domain Eukaryota; kingdom Metazoa; phylum Chordata; class Aves; order Passeriformes; family Sylviidae; genus Chamaea; species Chamaea fasciata. The sequence goes on along the minus strand of NW_027094093.1, from coordinate 13,724,196 downwards.
GGAACCTGCAAATATCATCTTCTCTCTTTCCACTAAGCTCCTAATGTCAAGAGGTCAGTAGTGATGTTACAAGGTCAATAGGACTCAATTTACGTCCAGACAAATGGTAGTCATGTGCTGCCCTAGGAGGCTTTGACCTTTTGGACTGAAGTGGTTGTACTGCTTTTATGTTCACCTAAAGAATTGAGAGGTGACAGCGTATGTTCCACTGAAGCACAGTTATCAGTTTTTAAAATATTATTAAACAGATTAAGATTTGGGGACTTTATACACAGGTTCAGGTAAGCGTAAATGTCTTCTTCAGTGTAATTTGTTTTTCTGCAGTTTGTTTATGATTCTTTATGTGTATTTATGTACCTAGAGAGAAACACATCCATCTAATGCTTCTTACGTCAGTCCATCTATGCGGACGTTCTCCTATGCAGTCCTGCCTAAATGGAAGAAGGCTCAAAGGCTTCCTACCAGTCACTTTGCACAAGAGTCCAAGTCAAGTGTCCTCGTAGAGCCCCTCTCCATTGAGAAAGACAGTAGTTGTGTATGCATCAAGTATGTTCCTGCCCAGAGCAAGAAGGCAGGTGTTGTGGAGACCCATAAAGCCATATGCATGGTTCCAGTTCCTAGAAAGATGTCATTCTTAACTTGGGTCCTCAGTCTGGGGTGTATGCAGCCAAAACCTGGGCTGGCTTTGGCTGAACATCAAAGGTGATTCCTGAACCTGCAAGGCAACATCAGTGATGTCAGCAAAGCATTTCTGACAAGTCTTTCCTTGTAATGCCATTTCCTTACTCAAATGCCTATGAAAACAACAGATGTTCATTTCTCTCTAAAATCTCTTTCTCTTGGTGGTCACAAAGATGAAAGCTGAATTACAGTAGAATTATGTTCTTACCATTGATTTTCTTTTTATCACTTCCCACCGTTCTTTTTATTCCTTCTTACTACTGAGGTTGCAGAAATATCTTCATAAGAAATGTAATACTTCAGGATAGAAATGCAAGGGCTGGAACTGAAAGAGAAACTTACTCAAATATTTATTTGTTATAACTTCAAAATGGAAGTTTTATCCTAAGTGAAACATACTCTTACATGCTCTGTTGGACACCCTTATACTGTGTATCTTTGTAGAGCACTGTATTCCTTTCAGTATGTAAAATCAGTTTTGTTTTTTAGCAGATCATGAATGGAAGATTGTCCATTCCATAGAGTCTGTGAATCACGTTTTGTCTTGGATTTGTTTGTTAATGGAAAATTCTCTAAAAGAATAATTTTCCTTTTTCTTCTTTTTTGTTTGCTTGTTTTGTTTTATTTTAACTTTCAAGCACCAGTTGTTTGCTTAGGGGACTGACAGTCAGCTGGGTGAAATCAGTGTTTGAAAGAAGTGGTTGGCAAAAAAGCCCTGTGCAATAATAATGTGTTTAGGAAAACCACTGGAAACAAAATGTTTATTGCCTCTTTAAATGTATGTTTATATATAGCTTTAAGTGGTTCATCTTACTTCGTATGTGCAACACTTGTTTTTAATTTTGTGTTATCAAGAAAGCTGCTATAAGAAGTCACTGATTCAAAAAATGCCATTTGAACTTGAATAATGGAAATCCAGATTAGCAATTCAGAGGAAGAGGAACACAGAGGAGATTTTACTGTGCAAAACCTGAGCCTATACATATTAGATACTGAGTAGGGTGTTTCAATTCTTTGAAAAAAACTCCTAGTCTGTCATATTGAATATATATAATTATTAATATAATTATATAATATTTGCTCTATGTATAATATTATATATTTATAATTATTGCTGTGGTGCTTCTTCATCTCTCTAGAGATGATGGGGTGAAATTTCACTGTCATATTTTACGTAATGTCAGAGATCTTGAAGCTCAGTCTCTGCTGCGTTATGGCTGCCCTTCTGTCTGGGGCTGTCTGTTCCAGCTGTATTGGCTGAGAGGCTGTTTCACAGCCACTCCCTTTGCACTGGCAGTGGGCAAGGTGAGCCCTGCGTGGTGCTTCTGGCAGGTGCAGGCACAGGGAGGGGAGGGTGGTTTCTGGCCATTGTTTATCCAGTTGGTGGGACAGCCCCAGCAGCTGCACTAGAATGATCAGGTTGGTTCAAACAATAGCACAGACTTGTTTTTCTCCTTCTCCCAAGCCAGAAGAAGTCCTTATTCTCTTAATAAGGGCTGTATTTACCAAAACCACAGAATGACTGACAGGAAAGTGCTTTTTTCCTCTTTTGAATGTTCATATAAGGTTGTTGGGGTTTTTCCTATTTAAGAAAAAGAAAAAAACCCAACAACAGCAAGTAAAAAACTTGCAGTGTGTTGCAGCTTACTGGAAGAACTGTTGAACTTCTCTTAAGTTTGTTTGTGGCTGGGGATTTTGGACATGTTTGTTACAGTTGTTTGAAATCACCACCTGAGTCTTCACAGTGCTTTTTGGAGTTTCTCAGAGATTTATTCCTACACATAGACATAATTTTAGAACTTCCCTGTGTCAGCTGCTTCTGAATCAGTCTCCTTACATGTAACAGAATTTCAGGAAATCATTCTGAAAACAACTGGAAAATGCTGAGTGAACAGTTCTCTCACAGTCTTGTGACACAGAGAAGTCATTGAGTACATTAAATTTTGGATCCTGGGAACGCGTGATGGTGGAGGGAATGGTAAATGCATGGTTGCATGGTTCTCTGAAGAACGTGAAGTGTGGCTCCAGAGCCATGTCAGAGAAGCAAGTGTGCACAAAATTGTACCTATGATGAGGACTGTAATATTTATATTTCCTCAAGGAGAAAGCACTGCATTAAATGTAAAGCTACTTTAAAAGAAATCTGTCTGCTGTACTTACCAGGCTTGCTGAAAAGCTCCAGTAAGTGCCCTTAATACAAGCTGACTTTGATTGGAGTATTGTTTTTATATTTCTTCTGTAACCCCAGGTTCCTTTTCAGTATAAATAGTCATGCATCTGAAACATTTGAACTGGTATTCATCTGCTGTTTCCCTGTCTGAGAACCGCTATCTGATCAAACCAATATTTTTTAATTATGTATTTATAGGCAGATTGGAGAATAGTTTACAGTCAATGTATGATCTTCTCTGCAAATCTTGGAATATTGTGTTGGGGTTTTTTTTAATATTGCCTTATCAGTTTCTTTTTTTTATTACTGATGACTTCATTCTGTTTGAATTCAATGCTTCAGTTTCTTTGGGGTAAACTAATAGATTATGTATGCGATATTTGCACAGTGCTGATTGAATTCATCTGCTGAGTTTGAATGTGGTTCATATATTCACATAATTGTCAGGAGCCAAGTTGAAATTCAGAACTGTTTCATGAGCATTGCACAGGGCATCATATTTATCTCACTTTACTCAGGAGTGGGTAAAACTTCCACGGTAAGCTAGAATGCAGCTCTTTCAAAAGCCAATGTCTTTTACATTTGTGCCCATAGACTGGTGGAGAAAAAAAAATTGTGGAGCTTTAACTGTATCCTGAAAATACGAAGTGGATGTACTGACCAACTATCTTCCTACCTGTTCCCTTCATTTTTCTAACAAAATCTGAACCTGCTGGCCATTTTTGATTGGACTTGACTGGTGATTTGATGTTCAAGAGACACTGGAACACAAAGTTTCATAAAGTGCAAATAAGCAGCCTGCTAGAGCAGCCCAGAGGAATGCTCCTGCTGGAGAGAAACACTGCAGTGTGAACCATTATCAGACATGAGGGAACCCACAGGAGAGAAGCACAGGAAATCAGACTTCACGGAGCTGCTTGTTTCCACAGAGATTACGCTTGTGTTTTCACACTAATCCAGATGGATAACTTTCCATGTGCTGCTATCTTTCATTCAAATGTTCCTACTCATTCTCATGGTTAGGGTTTGTAGTTTAATACTGCGTGGCAGAGGTTTGCCAAAGCAAAATCTGTCAGGCCCTGTCTTGTAATATACAAATTCAGCTTGAACTCTGCAGCACCACCTCCACTCGCTGGCTCAAAGGGTTTGAGCAGAAGGAAGTTCACCTACAGGAGATCTACAGTCAGTGGAGCACAGGCCCCTGACTGTCTTACAATATCTTGATCTCGGATTTAATTTTAATTTTAAAAGGTGGGGGGAAATCCAATGTGTGTGGTATTTTCAGATTGCCTCTTCAGCCAAAGTACCTGGTGGTAAAAAGTGAGTTCGACGACTGGTGACAGGTGCTATACAGTTTGCAGAGAGCTGCAGGGAGCCGGATTGGCTGGAATCAGACTAGACCTATTACCTGTATTTCAGTGCCTGTATTTCACTTAGCTAGTGCTGCTTTGGGCAATGTTGTTGGCAAAGCAACAGGAACAATACTTTGGGCTTTATCTGTGTGTTAGCAGCCCTCATTAAACACTTTATCTGCACTCACAAGTAATGTCACGGGATTTCACAGGTATTGTACCGCTCATGAGCTATGGACCAAGCTTCACTGTTTTAAGTGATAGTCCCCATTAGCTAGACCTCTAGTTTGCAGTGTTTTGCAAACTAGAAATGGTTCTGCACTATTTGACAAGAATTCATGCAAGGAACAGAGGCATTTATCTATGGAAGGAATAAAGGTGAAGAGGGAATATAATTTTTTTCCCCTCAGTAGTCCACAGAGTTTGTGCAGGTTTTCTGCACTGTCTTGGCAGATCTTGAGAAAAATTTCGCGGGCTCTGGAAGATTTCAGTAAGTCAGCCAGAGAAGCTTGAAACCTCTGGGACTTTGTAGAGTGGATGGATAACTTAGGCTTCAGGAACGGAAGTCATCTGATTTTCATGGAAACATACTGATGCTGCAAGTAACCATTTCCAGTCCTAACTGCATATTCAATTACATTTGCAGCCGACATGGAATTTCTCTTAATTGATAGTTAATTTCCAACCAATCTAGATCGCTGATACCGACTAGAAACTAAGTATTTTTGAACTGATGGGTTTATGTCCAATATTCTGTATGTGCTGTCCAAATTCAGTTTACTATGCAAATCCTGTGAAGGGCTTCCCTAGATTCTGACATACTCACAGTGGAGCGCAGTGTAGCAAGATGCTCCACCGAGTCTGTGCTCATGTGAACAAATCTCTGTAGTACACTGATGGTGAGGCATAGTTAAGTTTGTAGATTAAGAGAATATATGGTGATGTGGTGCAATAACAATGCTTTCAGTTTAGGAGCAGCCACAAATTAATTGTATAATTAATAATTCCTTAGGAGTGCCAGTAAATGCTACTTAGCCATACAGTCAGTACTCACCCTAGTGCTGACTACAGCAGGGCTAGAAATAGCTGCAGGAAGCTTTTAATTTATTAATTTTAAATATGACCAAATTTTTTTTGAATTCTTAGCCATTTACAGGATTTTATTTACTTCTTGGTTATAGCTTGAGCTTCCACAGTTGTACAAGCCCAGCTGTAAGGTTTTAGAAAGCTCACTAGGGTCAAAACCCACAGAAAGGCATGTGTTTAACTTGATAAACTAAGCTACTCCACTGGATTTACCAGAGCAGTTTGCAGTGTATGCAGTTCTGCATACAAGTGAGTCTTTGTGGATTACTAAGTGAATTACTGTTTAATTGCCACTTTAAAAAGATGGTGTCGAGATTTAATAGTGTGCTTTCCCATCTCTCTTGCCTCTCCTGGATTTTCATGGTTGATGTTTGAGTTCTTTGTATACTTGGGAGCAAGTTTGGGTTTTTCTGAGAAAAAAACTTTTCTGGCCTTCTCTGTGAATAATACTTTATTCTTTATTTAAAGCACATGTAATTTTAGGGAAATTCCACATTTAACATGGGAGCAAAAGAAAACATTTTTTGTCAGCTTATCATCATCATTATTATTAAAATATGATGGTCATTTATAGCTGCTCACAGGAATGTTAAAAGTTTTCTTGTGTTCCCCCGTCTGTCTGCATCCATCTGTTGTCTCTTGTCTTGTACTGGAATTGTTAAGTTCTTTGGACAGGGATAGCCTTTTTTATAAACAGGGATCAAGTTTACAATTAGCAGCTTTGTCAATACAAGAAAGCAGAAATAAGGCTAAAATGGACCAGTGGGAACTATGCAAATCAGGAAAATCAAGCACAATCTCTTTGTCTCGGGTCTGGCAATTCTCCGTGTGTACCTGGTGTCAGATATGTGTGTTCATAGGAGTCTATTTTGCTTTTTTTTTTCTTTACTTCAGTGGCTGCACAGGTGGTGGGAATGCTGATCGTATCCAGAGGCTGAGGAAGGAGTACCACCAGGCCAGGAGGGAGGGCTTGCCTTTCTATGAGGACGACGAGGGAAGGACGCAGCTCTCTGACTACGACCAGCGCTGGGTAGGTCCACAGAGTTAGCCGAAGGTGCTGATTTGTGTTTTCCAGAAATCCTGTATCAGTTTAACATGAATTTAGGGAGTTCATAGAAATGGAGAAATCCCTAATGCCAGCCCACCAAAGAAAATGTTAATAATGAGAACTCGGCTAAAATTAACTGGTCTGTTCACTGTGTTTGATTTAGGCCCAGGTTTCCTCCATTAAGTCCGAGACAGAGAGTCACTGCCAAACTTTGTCATGTGTGGTAGCATCAAGTCTTTTCAGATGGATTTATGGTACTCTGGCTGTTCATCCAGTGATTCTCTCGGTTAACAAGAGCATGAGAAGAGCAGACTCTCACTTTGCCTAGCTGCAAAGTAAAAGGGAGGAAAAAGAGGCATGTCTGTCCTACCCTTCCTTCTGCACATGGGACAGTAGCAATCTGGCCACATTATAGCCTTTGCAACTTTTATAAAATGAAATCATTTTCTCCCCTGCATCAAATTTCTTAAAATATTCTACAGACACTGTAGAACTGTTAGAGGCATGGTGTATTCCGTGTTTTACATCTAGGACTCACACTACACAGAGACATATTATCTCCCCTACTACTGAAGAGTAACCTATAACCCATAGAAGAACCAGAGATTAAATCAACAGTGCCAGATTTTTGAATGTGTTAAATAAATGCAACAGCCATAGTCTATGGGTACTCAAAAGACCCCTGCCTGAGTAAGTTTTAAACTTGGACTCTGTCTCTTCAGAAGTAATTATAGTCAACCAACATTCAAAAATGTAGTTTTGATAAAACGCAGCTTATGCTAAATTCAAAATTTTAGTTTAAGAAAAGACAGTATATGTAAAAATCTTACAAATCTATGTATGTCTGAAGTTGGAACTAACGTTGGTTTTAATGCCTCCAAGCTATTGGTGTGAATGCTGAAGAGAAATCTGCAATGACTGCAGCTATAGTACAAAAAATCCTATGCAAGAGTAGACTTTGTTGAAATCACAGAGAGATGCAGAGTTAAAAGGGGTGTTTTTACATAAATTATCATATATATTTGTTCATTAACTCCAAAACTGTTGTTGTATATATTATTCTGATTCAATTACTAAAAGTGTCTTCTTCAGCAAAATAATTCTTTCCTTAAAGCAGTTAACTTTAATCCACTGCCTTAAATTTTGTGACCCAAATTTGTGAGTCAATCTACCTGCCATTCTTCTTCTGAATTGCTTTTGTAAACTAAAATAAGAATATGCATCAAATGTGTCTTCCTGTTGAAATTCTGTGTTAAGTGTCCTGACAGGCCTCAGACTGGGTCAGTGTTACCTCTTCAGCAGCCTGAGGATTTCTACTTCTTATCTGAAACTGATAAAGCTTTATTAATGCTCAGATGAGGTTGAGATTTATGATCCAGTGTAGTTTCACAAAGGTTTCTTCTAGGTAATCCTCTGTAAGCCTTTCCTGTTAGGTATAATGCCCAGAGATTACTGATTTCCAAAGCTTTGCTTTTCCCGTGAGTCATGTTGTCCTTAATCAAAGCACCTGAAAAGGTGCTTAAAGTACCTCAGTCTTGAAATGATTCATAACAGTGGCACCAGGACTGTTGCTTTTTGTCCTTCCAGTGCAGAATATTTGTAGACAGTTTCGTTGTGAGGAATGGCAGTCTGTTCAAAAATCAGAGTTTACCTTGAGGGCTTTAGTACTCTGAAGTTTGTTACTGCAACAGTTCTTCTTGTTGAAGTAGTTTATAAACTTCAAAGACTTCTGGTCTCTTCATCACAACAATATCACCCATTGATCCATCCAGCCTTGCTTTCATAGGCACTGTCTTTTAGTCTGGCAAATACTGCAGCCACAGCTTGCTCTCTTTCGACTCGTGGCTGAAAGTTCTACTCCTGCATGTAGCTTTACCCTTAAAATACCTACGTTACAATCTACGGAGACAGAAAAGAAGGAACAAAAATAGAATCAAAATATTAAAAAGAAAACAAATATCTCAAAGCATCTTGCCAGAAGAGTCCTCAAGATAGCTTTTAAGCAATGCCATCATTCCCACCTCGGCCAGCTGACCCTCAGCAGTACTGTGGTAACACAGACTGAACAACAGCTGATTTTTTTCCACCTTTACTTATCAGTGAAGAGACATGCTGATGACTAATTGCATGATTGCGAATAACGAAAAACTTACTCTAATCTTCAGGATGTCAAGTCTTTCTTTAAAGAGACAACAGACAGCTGAGGAGGAGGAAAACCTTCTGGTAGAAGTTTTCTTTCTTCCCACAGGAGGTTATGGCATCAGGGAAGCTGCAGCTGGAAAAGAGATGCTGGGTCTCTGTATTTTTAACACTCAACTAGTACTTTCCTTACTTTTCTCAGTCAACTGTTTTACCTAAGCCAACTTTCCTATTAGATGGCTTTCTAATGTACAGCAGCTGCTGTAATCACTTCCCACCATCTCACGAAACATGCAGATAAGTTGAGGAAAGCAGAGGATAATTTGAGAAGACACTATCCCATCGCAAATCAGCAGCCTCAAAAATGGATCCTGGGTCTTGTCCTCCAAAATAGTATCTGAGAACTCATGAAGCAGATTTCTATCTGATAAAGCTGACATTGACAAGTGGCCTTTAGCTGACACTGTAATGGGACAGAATTTCTAATAGAAGGGGTATTTCTAACTATCTACTTTTTTTAAGTGGGATAAATCAAGTTAAAGTGCAGAGCCGACTGAAAAGCTAGCATTGTAAGGGAAAATGATCTCATGACAGGCAATTGGGATCCATAAATGTTATAAAAATAAGGTCAAAAATTCATTTTAAATAGGCCTGCTATTCTCTCATCATCCATTCCTCCCCCCTGCATCCATTTTCCAATTCTCCTCTGTTCTTCTCATCTGTTGCTGGATGAATGTTTTGCTCTCTTGCGCCTTCATTCTGTTTTCTCTTCCCCACAGTCTATTCCTTTTCTTTTTGTAAGAAACTGAATAATTCACTTTAGTGTGTCTCCATAAACAGACAAATGTATATAGCACTGTCTCTGCTATAGAGCCAGACCCTTTAAAATTCTTTTCCCATTCCATTGTGCTTTGGTTTGTTGTCAAGTTTTGCGTCCTTTGGACTTTCTCCCCCTGCCATCACCCACCCCCCCCTTTTCAGGTTTATAACTAGGATAAATGGTAAACCAGATTCTGTAAGGTGGATCACAAGGCTTAAAGTAAACCTCAGCTAGTTAGCCAAAGGACAGGCTGATAATAAGTATAAATATTATCTAGGAAAATGAATTCTTTTTGTTGTCAGTGTAAAATGAGATTACCCTAAAATTTTTTGACAACTAGGGAGTATCAGCTCTAAAAAGGGTTTAGGCATGTGCATACATGCTCATGTCTTAGTGGGACATCAGATACTCAAAGCACTCATGAAGACTGCAAATAAAAACATAATCCGGGTCTCCCGAATGAGGCAGATGTTTGTGTACTATTATCATAGCTGCAGTATCAGTCAAACCCTGAAAGAGCTGTGTAAGAATAAGCTGCAAGAACTTAGTCTCTCTAGGAGCTGGAAGGCTTTTTCACAGGCAGTCTTTTTCAGGGCTTTAGAGTCACAGCCTAACAGCACATCATGAGAAATAGCTAAGGAGCTGTCAAGAGAAAGCCATGCAGTTAGCATCTGCACTTGTATTTAAGGGCATTTAAATAATGAGGAATTAAACATCTATTTGAGGATTTACTTGGATTGTCTTACAGACTTTGTACAAATCCAGTTACTTAAAACATCAATTCTTTCCTTCAGGATGGCAGTAAATCCTTGAAACTTTATCTTTTTAATGCACATTCAAGGACTACATGTAACACCGGCCACATTGCAAATAGTTCTTCACCTGTTCATAACCACATCAGCTTCACCATGCAGAACCTTGGGTTAACTGGTTCTAAAAGCCATGTCTTTATTTGCAGATCAGATTTGCAAGCTTGTAAATAACCTAAAGATACAAGAAAACCTGTCTCTGGATACTGGCTGTGAACATTTCAATTGAAACAAACCTGTAATGTATTGAGTTTTGTCAGTTCCCAGTTGAGAGTAGGAAAAAAGAATCATGCATGTGTATGTTAAAGGCCACGTACTTTATTGTGTGTCTGGCAGGATTCCAAGCCTAAAAATCAACGAGAACAAAGAAAGGAGCATTAATAACTGCATTATTTTTCCATAATGTGTCAAAGGGTTCTGCGCTTCCTTCACAATGAATAAGGAGCTGTTTGCACTTTTCATGATCAATTAATTCCAGGTTCAGGATATTGCATTTCAAATAGGTTACGTTCCTAAAACACACAAACGTTTGTGTTGGACTATGGTTAGAAACCAGAATTCCAACTTCTAGAATAGTAACATTCCTGTCTTCTAGCGCAATGGGAGAAGCTGACAATTTTATGTGAAACCATATAGCAGAAACTGATGCAAATTCCAGACTTTCTCAGTCCACAGACTGTTAGTAGAAAACGTTAAATAAAAAGAAGAAAAAAAAAAAGGGAAAAAATACAGTAATGTATTTAACGTATAGCTGCTTTGAAGAATACAGATCAGAAGTATTTGTTGTTCAAATACTAATTAAGAGAGTACACAAAATATTTTATTAGAATGTATGATTAACTTACTGATCGAGAACTTTTTATGGTCCCAACTTATCTCTGCTTAATGAAGGTTTCTGATTGGAATGTATTGTACAGAGCTCTTCTAACTAAGCAGAGCGATTTTGAAATTTACAGGCCAGCTTTTGGGGGTAGTTTTGGGGGGAAATTATTTGTGAGAAATCCCTGCCAAACCTCATGTGAAAAATAAACTATTCCAAATGGCACATGCAAGGAGAGCCAAATTCAATTCCATTAGTACTAGTAATAAAGAGTGACTTCTATAACTTGTTTGGAGTCATTCCTACTTATACAAAGGTTAGATTTGGCACAGATTATCTGAACCAGAGGGGAGTCTGAAATGCTCATGTCTTCGTGCATACACTTTGTACATGCTCTCATTTACCAGGGGAAACAGTTCTGGTGCCATATGCCGTCTTATCAAAGCTCATTGGTATTGTTTATACCCTACAGTATTATGTGAATTCCAGAAATTCATCATGCCGTCTATTCCACAAGGTGCCTCTGCATACTGCTGGGTTTTGTTGTTTTTCAGTGCAGGGGGGCGATTCTGAGGAAGACAAACACTAAGCATTTCTCTTATTTCATGCAAGTTGTTGAAAGAAATCAGACAAAAGCATGTGGTGCTGCCAGGCTGTGGCTGTCCTTGCAGCCTCACAGTACTGAGACATTCCAAATGTGCCAGCAATCATGTCCCTTGCAGTTAGGACAGGTTCTTCTGATATTGCCCAAATGGAGGATTTGAGTGGGGCATTGCAGAGATCATGACAGCTGCCATGGATCAGCTTGATATGATATGAAAGGCCCTAGAGGTTTTCTATTGCATATATTTTGCCTAATTTGCCAATATGTTAAGGGAGGCAAGAAACAAATCTCTAACTGATAATTACATTGATGAGGGGAGTTTGTGATCAGGTAATCCATGCTGTTTAGTATGCTGAACAGTTACTGTGATTGAGCACATATCCCATAGCTCTGCAGCTTTTATCTGTGGGCTTTTTATTCTATGGGGCACAATAAATGGGCACAAATAGCCTTTTTGGAACTAGCTGTAATCTGACTTGACTGCAGTTCTCAGTAGTAGCTGGGTCTTTGCAGTTTGCTTCGAGTTTGGCAAGCTCCCACCAGTACAGGCTTCAGCAGGTTTCTGTCTCCTTGTTGGTCACTCTGTAGGCAGGGGACTGTGCAGCCACTTTCCCTGAGCAGAGTGTGCACACTCTGCCAATTCTCAGGCCAGTGTCATACGGGGAAGCTGGAAGGGGACTGAGATTTTAACACCCAGCCTTCACGCGTGGGGCTGCCAAAGCCAGTACTTTGCACCCCGAGCTTTCCCTCCCTTACTTAGCCTCAGTGATACTTCTCTGTGGCAGCTTGGTCCCGACCCCCAGCAGCTCAGTGCCACACACGCCAATAGAATCAAATACAGCTGCTCCTGGGTCTGACTACAGGGAAGGGGGGAAAGTAGGCTTCCTTTTAAAATTGACCTCATCCTCCTCAGGCCATTAGTAAGAGGTCTGCTTCAACTTCTGGAAGGGGGCCCCAGTTAAAACACTCATTTTTTAATCACAAGACAAGTCTGTTATGCCACTGAAATTCATGTCTGAAGCTAAGCATGCACTTATGTATTTATTGGATCAGGCCTGAAATCAGGCCTCAGACCTGACCTCCTTTAGGCACAAGCTTTGGCCTTTACTACCAGGTATCCGGTGCATTTGTCAAATAGATGCTGACATGGTTGACTTCTTTTTCAGTTCTTACAACTTAATTTCCCTGGGTCGTGTTCATGTTCAGCATTGCTGATTAAAAAGAAATCTCCTCCCTACGATCCAAAGAGTTGCCTGGCTACAGTTGTCCCAGACAGCACCCCCTTTCCTGAAGATGCTGGTCCACTGTCCGGCTCTGCCTGCTAGGGATAATATCCCACTAAAACAGAGAGTGGTTTGGACAAAGGACTGCGAAATTTGTCCATTTAACATCAGGAAAAGCAGAATGACCTCAGTGAGGCAAACAGCGATGATTGCCCAGTGTGTGCAGAACTTGGGGGTCAAGGGTTGAGCTTGAAAGAAGCTGGGTCAAGTAATACAACTATGTCATTGAGGCTGTTAGAGAGCCCAGATCTTGTATTTGTTATAGTTAAGTATGTGACAGAAGCCAACCGAAATAATGGACTTTTCATTACTTTTGATTTTTGGATTGAGTTCTTCTGCTGTATAACTGTGCAGCACTTCTCATTACTGCAGCGCAGGATCTGAGGTGGAGGCCTTGGGTCTTCATGAGTTTTGCTGAGGCTCCTCACTGCAAAATGCATTAGCAGGACTTCTTGTTAAATTCCATCCTAGGTGCAGCTTTGGCAGTCAGAGTGTCAATGCTCTGGCTACATTGTTGTCTTGCAGTTAGAAAACACTAAAAGGTTCAAGATTTTTTCACAGCCAAGGTGTGAAAAGTAATTAGAATGTATCAGTGGATGCTGGGTATAAGCAATTATCTGTGAATATATAAAGGCTCTATTTTTCTCAACAAACAGGCGACATTGCTGTAATTATTTAAAATGAAAAAGAAAGTCAGTGACTCAGACATGGAGAGATTGGGTGGATAACTTTATTAGTTCCCAGTCTAAGGTCTGTAGTGCAGATGCTAATCTAATATCAAGACTGCATTAAAATAAAGTACAAAATATGGAAAAAGAGAACTACATTTACCCCGTAAGGCTGGTGCTGTAAATAACTTTGACTGTTCTGCTCAAGGCCAGCTGTCTTCAGTGTTCAGCTCTAAGTCTGGCTCTTAAAAAACACTGGAAAAGGGAGGACTAGTACAATGTACAGAATCTGACTGGAACACATTCCTTCTATCAAATGTGCTGAGTTTTGAGAAGTTCTGCAAAAGTTAGTAATCAGTTTAATCTTCGTTTGCATCTAGTTTTTAAAAATTTCTTTAGTGTTCTTGCTTGGTTTAGTAAATTGAATTTGTAAGCAGAAATTTCCCAGTGCAGAATGGCATCATGCAGCCTAATCTGAAGGGTTGATTTTGATTTGATTTTTTTTGGTGTGTTTTTGAGACACTAATCAAGAGAATTTTTATGTTAAACAGGTGTTTTTGACACTAAACACTAAGAAAGCAAGTGCAACACATACTCCTGCCTGTGTTTTTGCTGCTCTTTCCTCATCAGATGGCCTGACTGTTGTGTTAAATGTCATGTTGCCCAATATTAAGTAGAGTCATTCCAGCTGAACAGTGTGTCCTAAGTCCTGTATGATAGGAGATATTGAGTCTTCTGTAATCCAGGTAATACTGGAATGTCTGCCTTGCAAGCAGAAATGTGAGTTCTGACCCTGCTGCCTCCAAGGGTGTCCTGCTGTCCAGGACAAATGATATGCAAAGAATCCAGAGTAGCATAGATTTCATAAAGTAATATATCAAATTCAGCATGTAGGTTGTGAATGTGTACAACTGAGCAGCAGGACAAATACTGGTATCTCCTCTACAATGCAGTCTTAAGATCTTTATAGATTATAAGATCTTTCTAGATTTAGTCTATTCATCTATTTTCTTGCTAAGATGGAATAATGATTGTCAAAATTACTATTGCAAATAATGCCCTTCTGTGTTAGGAATACCAGTGCTGCACGTGACAACAAACAATGGCAGTACCTCTGTAGGAACCTGGACCCTAGGGAAGCATGGATCAGGTTATGCTTTCCACCATCAGCTATTCCAAGAAAAGTCAGAGCAGCAGATACCTAGAGTGAAAATTTGACTTTGAAGTTACTGACTCAAAACAAGGAAGTCACTTGGATTCAATAGTTTCTTGTAATGCAGTAAGAGTGTTTATATTAAATTATATTCTATAGGTCATAATTCGATGATAATGTCTTCAAGATAAGCTAAAAATTTACAATTTGAAATACTTGCCTGTGCCTTCCGTCCCTGGTCTGCCATCATCAAAACAAAGTCATTCTGACAATATAAATCCAATCTTTCCTGTGGAATGATTATAGGGGAATTTAGCAAAATGCTATCTAGTGATACCCACCAGTGGATCAGTATGAACATTTACATTTGCGTTTGAAGCTAATTTTTAATGTATTTCTCTTAATTTGCTAGGAAGATACCTGTCAAGTTAGCAATTAAACTGTAATTTGGTCACTGAGGTGTTTACACGATTTAATAGATCTCTCTCTAAAGCGTATGCTCCTGGGTTTGAAATAACAGCTATACTGCGTGGTAGCATGACCCCACTTGAGTTTCACACACACATGCACAAAATCAAATTCCATCACATTTTAATGCAAATTTTACCTTTGCAAATGATGGCCTGAAAAGAATGAGTTTCCATGGTAACCTTAGGGAACACATAACCTGTTTATCATAACTTCTCCATGAAACAAGACAGGGGGTGGGGAACATGCTTTCATGTCAGCTATATTTTTCTGTAGACAGCGTTCTGCTCTAGCACATATAGAGAATTTACCAAAATACTTGCGTACTGTCCTAAATGAACTTTTTTTTCGGTTCTTAGAAACAAAAGCAGTTGTGTGGAATAACACAGGAGGTAACTGCAATAGGCAAAATTCAACTCCATTAACTGTCCTTTCAGGTCCTGTCTATCATTTGACAACTAGGTCAATGTTTTGAAAGACCAATCAGAAATTAATAGTTTACAGATCTCTTCCATCACTTTATCTTTCCTTGCTTTCCCTCCATGCTTTAAACTTAGACCTCATGTATCCCTGCTGTCTTTCAAAGCTGCTTTTTTTTTTTTCTTGTTCTTTCACTTCACTGCTAGAAGTACTTTTTTGAAAAATGCCTTGAAATATCTCTGAACTCCTACATTTTGGAGCTACCACAGAAAAGAATATATTGATTATACTTCACATTCGGTGCTGACTTTCAGAGTTGAGGTGGTGGCTCCTGGAGCTGCCATTAGCGAGAGTGAGTTTGATGGCTGTGAGCATCTGTAAGGTTGTGTTTTTCCTGCAGATGCACAGTAACTCCTGGCTAAAGGAAAGTATGTCTGAAAGATTTTTTTTAAGGTCATTAGGAGTAAGGAACAGATGTTGAGGTTTTTCAGAATGCTGCTTTGAAGTGCCACTTAGGAGTCAACTGACAAGACTGACCCTATAGGCAGTGATTTTTGGGACTGGAACACAGAGGAACCATTGCCCACAGTTACCCATCTGGTATCCATCTGGTACCAGCAAACAACAGACAGTACCAAATCACAGAAAAACTGTACCAACTGCTAAATTGGTATCAGCAAGCAAAGAAGGTCACCACCCAACAGCAGTTGCAAGCAGGAGAAACAATGTCTGTAACATTTACAGACTGGTATCTGAAGATCCGGAGGAACCTGATGCCATAGCATATGGAAGGCAATTCCTGTCTCTAAGCCTTCTTATGCTGATGTTGTTTGCTCAGTATTAATCCAGGTTTGGGGGGGGCGTTTTGGGTTTGGTTTTTTTTGTTAACCATATTGAATTTGCAGTGTGGAGAGCTTTTGTCACGATGCCATTGAGAGAGCGCCTCTCTTTATTGGCATCTATGTTTAACAGGATTAAGGTGGATTTAATACCCTGTGCTACAGACTAACCATTCAAATTCTAGGAGTACTGTTCCGTAGTGGTGTCAAATCACAATGGAAGGAGTTGAAGTTAACTTTTAACTCCGTGACGATTAACTCTGCAGTTTTTCTTTGATGTGAATTATTCTTGGGGAGAGCTGTGGCAGGGGGTTGTTTTCCAGTTTTATTGCCGTCTTCCTCTTCTTCCCTTTGGTCATTTTCCCCCTTCTTCCCCCTTTTCTTTTCTTGAAGCAGTGTGCTGGTTTGTACAGTAGCTAAGTGCATAGAATGCAATAATACAACAGTGAGAGATTTAGTGCCTCTAGGTGCTACCCCTTCTACTCTTGAGGACCTCCAGCAAGGCATGATTTTATAGACAATGAAAGGCTTGCTCTCCCCTGTGAAGCTGCCTGCCTGCAGGAAGCTTTTCACTGTCTATTTCCACTACTTGCTCTGCAATTTAGTTCCATGCCCTGCTATTTCCCCCTTCCCTCCCTCTTTTCTTCCTTGACATACACATGCATATACCCCCTGCGTGCACATTCAGCACCAACACCAGATGTAGGTAGACAGAGCAAAATAGCAGTATCTCGATGTGTGCATTGAAACGCTCAGAAATACACCAAACTTTTTCATTTTGCCATCCTCATCATAAATGGAAATATTGATCTGTCCTCTGTTTGCTTTCCAGGTACTGACACTGTCATTTAATTTTCCCTAAAAAGAACACAAGCTCATAGCTGAGCTGCAAAGCATGGCCATTACACCCTGGCATTGGTGCCAAGAACTCTGCTGACTTAGCTAGAGAAAGATGCTGAAAGCCTGACTTTGAGAGAAAATTCAATTCAATTCACTTCATACAATGTCTCTCATGAAGTATTTCAAAATGCCTTATATCAGGAGATAACATAATGAGAAAATGCTTTAGAGAACTGGGTATTCAGATAGCAAGACAAAATGATACACAACAATGAACTGGAGTAAAAGAAAAGACGACTGTCATTTAAAAGCAGTAATCATCTGGATAAGTAGTCTTGTAAACTAATTACAGTGAGAAGAGAAGCAAAGAATGCAAGACTGGAAGGAACAAGAAGCAGCTTCATTTCAAACAGGCTAAAGCAGAGGACTGGTTTCATGGAGTGAGAGGAATTAGGCACAGTATTGTGGAGCAACGAAAGGAGACCTGCTTTAGAACCGTATCCACACATATGGATTAGTATGCTGTATATTGCTTCACAAGTGTATCCCTGTGACAGGTTAAGTTATTCTCTTTAGTGGCTGGGAAGAGATTAATTACTTTGGCCTGGTTCAGGGGAAGAGCAATTGAAATGCCTCCTTGTAGTAGGAAAGAAACAATGCCGATGGGTGCTGTGGGTTTTTTGTTTTTTTGTTTTGCTGCTTTTAAGATTTTCTCTCAACTTAAGGGAAACTTCTGTTTCTTAATTTGAGAAGAGGTTTGCAAGTGAGGGTGTTGCAAATCTGGTGCTCATTACAGACAATTAAGAGATAGAATTAACCAAAACATATTATACAACTAATGGAAAAGGAAGCCACCCACAGAGACGGACACAGGCCAGGAAATGATCTCATTTTGCTTGGTCAAAGGAAACCATAGTTCTCCAGCAGCAGGGATCGGGGGATCGCAGAGCGAGGGTTCAGAAAGCAGAGTATTTTCTTTGTGGGACTGTGCAAAAACACTTTGCTGTTCTGCCCTCACCTCCATCTTTGCTGTTTTCTCTCTCTTTAGTATTGCAAGATACAGCAAATGCTGAGAGCTTGTTTTCTACAAAACTAAGGCAATTGCCATGTTTTTAAACTGTTATGGGAACAGCCTGTTTCCCTTTTAAAGTTCCCATCTGTGTTTGTATTTCCCTCAGTCTATTGCCTTTATAGAGAATTTTCTGCTCCCTCTAAATCTAAACCATTAGTTTCACCTCCTTGAACAAGAGGTAGGGCATTACGGAGGAGGAAAAGTAAATCCTGAGATAATCAGCCATGCTTAATTCCACCATGGAACACTGCTGTTTTCAGTGTTCCTGGTGTTCATTGCATAGGGAGCAGGGACAAGTGACTCTGAGTATGTGCATTTGTCTGTGAGAGTGTGTATGTATATGTATATATCTGTAGAGAGAGACAGTCAGAAGGGGAGCATTTAATTGCCTTGCAGTCAGACCAACCAAGTAGTGTTCTGATTGCATACAGCTGATTTTCTAAGTGAAAATCTTCAGACCTATTCAACAGCAAAACCAAGATCATCAGTGAATCTGGAGTGCGTGTCTGTGTTTCTTATAGGGAAGAGGAAGGATGGTTTGATTACTATCTCTTTTTTCCTTTGGACAAGGGTGTTTTTCTCATCCAAGGGAAATGCATTCTAGCAGCATGAACATAACTATTAATCAACACTTAAGCAATAATCAGTGAATGAAAAATGATGACCAGAAACTGAAAATGTACTTGCATAGCTACTTTGGTGCTTTTTCTTTGAGATCATGCCCTTGCATTTTAACATGAACAATTCTTATAAAATTAGTACTGATATATTCCAAAAGGCAGTAATTTAAAAAGCCAGCACTTTTTTTTTCACTTGGAAAAAAAAAAAACCAACATTATCAGGGAATGATACATTTAGTTCTGCATAAGTAATGTTATAAAGCTACCTTGGTAGTCTCTGAGATAGAGTCTCAGTTGATGTGAACCAGTAATTCTTACAGATTTACTTAAGAGATGAAGATGCCAAAATCATCATCACTGGAATGCTGTATGCAAATGTGTGAAGACATGTTCAGGATACAGAGATATAAATGTTTTTCCTGTGTATTTTTGCTCAAAAAGGAGATAGAGGCACCAAGAGATGCAGGTGTATGTTGGCTTTGGGAATGCCTCCAAGAGGAATTAGATGCTATTGAAATTAAAACAAATCCCCCCCCCTCAGTATTTAGCATGCTTTCCTGAATCAGGGCCAGCGTATGTGGTGGCACCCAGCAGAAACCAAGGCTGTGTGACTCTTCTAGGGAGCAATACCTTGCTTTTGGTCTTCAAGATGTTTTTTGACGAACTCAGTCACGGTTCTAATAGCATCAAGCGTTCTTTGGAATAATCTCAAAACCAGATTAGTATAAAATTCTTAAAGTGAGTGTGCTTAACAAAAAGAAAACACAACATTCCCTGGGACTGAGCCCAGAAAACAGAACTTTAGGAGACTGCAAGGTCATGACTTGGTGGTTAGGCCGTGAATAGGCATCTATAGCCATCCGTTGATTCACCTTTCCAAATTATTTGACCTGTATTTTCTGTTGACACAAACATAAGAGAAGTTCATTTGCCACACTACCCAAAACAAACTTGAAGACACTGGACCATGATTTGAGAACCTCTGACAATTGTAGTCCTGAGATATCTGTAAAATGGAGCAGGAACAGAAAAATAAGATGTCTCAGGATCTGCTGGAAAGATACTGCTTCCTTCCTTATTCTTGGGAAGAAGTTTGTAACAAACAAGTTTGTAACAGGGAAGCTGAAAGTGCTCTCTTTCTTTAGTGGTGGAGGTAGTTTTAAGGGTTCCTGTGGAACATCATCTTAGTTTGTCATTGCAGCCACTTAGTGAAGAAAAGCACAACTAAGAATATCAAAAAGGAGTATTAAAGGTGCTGTCTTATCCAAACAATGGTAAAGCAGTACCAATGGGCTTATGGAACATTAGACTCCTCTTCGAGGACTACTTCTGCCATTAAAATCAATGCAACTTAATTAAAGCAAATTATAGATAGATACATCTATAAATAAGATATTAAAGTGCGCCGCTGAATATGATAATTGCTGCATATTTAGCAATCAGCGTGTGTGTTCTGCTTTTGCCAGGAGGGATTTCTTTCAGAGGAATCAATGGAGCTTTATTAAAAACCATCCAAATTAGAGGGAGAAATGATGAGTGTTATAATAACGCAAAATCACTGTTTCAACTTCCATTGCAAATCCAGGAAAGCAAAATATATCCCTCTTTGTGTATGTATGGAAAACATCAGGAAAATTTTTTTGAATTGTAGACACTGGTAGAATTTTTAATCTTTACCTTTTGACGCAAAACATAAAAAACTGGATGGAAGAAACCTTGCTTTCTGTGGAAATGCTGGAGGTCTTCGAGGGTGGGATAATGAGGATATCACAGCAGTAAGGAATTAAGAAGACCCCATCGATCAACTTCCTCCGTTTCACATGGACCATCCAGTTCACTGCCTTACATCACCCGCCTCTGTATCAGCAGCTAAAGAACGTGTTAGCAAGTCAAATTGTGCTCTTAAATTTCACTTGCAGTTCCTAGGACAAGGCAGAGTTGAAATGCAAAAAATAAATGGGTTAATTTTGATGCTTCACCTGTGGATGAAACATTGAGACTAGGGTGGGGAACAAATCCACTTTTACCTCTCCATTTTTCTTCAGTTTTCACTTAATTGAAAACAAAAACCAACTGTGTCTCAGCAGAGGGGAGACCTGAAGGTTAAAGGGCAAATTCCGTTATACCACGGCTCTTTTTGGCATGCTGAATCTCAACCCATGTGATTAGAAACACTCACAGACAAAAGAAGAGCTTTGAGAACAGAGGTCAAAACAGCATCTGAATCAAGTCCTTTAGCAGATGATCACAAGACTATTGAAAAATGCACTAAGCAATGCAGCAGTTCTATGTGTCATGTTTATACACAGACTTTCAGGCAAAAAGCAGAACTGGGTGGCGTTTTCAAAGCACTTGGATTGATGGCAGAGCAGAAGCTTCACTCTGCAGCCTTCCTGGGGTGGCTCCCGTCTTACAGTGTGTACCAGTCTTATAAAATACAATGGCAGTATCCTGCCATGTTTTATGGGTAGAAAATCACAGTGCACAAGCTCAAGTGACTTTTCTGAGCATACCCAGTGAAATGTTAGGAGTCCCAGGACTTCTATCTTCATAAAATTTTCCTGATCTCCCATAATTTTAAATAAGTCAGGTGTGGCTCAAGTGAAGTCAGCAGTGTTTTGCCTGGCTTCACAAACATCTAGCTAAAATCCCATCAGCCTTGAGGAAGTTATATTATTGCTACTTACTTAGTGGGCAGCACACTGTCCAAATTTTATTTCTGATCTTAATGGTAATTGAAATGTTTGGAGGAGGCTTATCATTCAGAAGTCAGGAAAAAAAAAGGGCTAAGAAGCAAAAGTAAAAGGACAGCGATGCTTAGCATGTAAGTGAAGAATTAATAATCCTGAATACACCCACTATATATTATTCTTTTTTTAACAGTGGGAAACTTTTGAATCTAAGCAGAAGAGTAGCTGGTTGAGAAGTTTTTAAAGAATTTTTTTAACCAGCTGGCCTCTGCAATGATGAAGTTTTCTATATGCAAGTCTAAATACTTGCAAGAGAGGGAACAGTAACTGCAACTTTATGAGACAGCCAACCTGAAAATGTCTCTGCATCATTTATTTTCCTTATAAGCAGTATCCATGGTCTTGGGCTTTCACTGTGCTGACTTCACTCAGGATGGACCTTGAGCAGGGAGTCAGGTGGGAATCTGTGAGAAGAAGCAGAGCCCCAGGCAAAAAACACATCCTGCTGAATTCTGCTGGTAGGGGCAAGGAGATGTTGCTGATTTCTATTTGCAGTGTGGTAGCTCTCACCTTGAGTTGTGTGTGGATGTGCAAGAAAAAGTCAATTCTGGTTTCATGAAGCTTAAACTTCAAAAAAGATCACTGTGTAGTTGTTATTTTTTTTACCACAGCATCTGTCCAACCCCTAACACCTTGATCCATGGGGAAGGGGCAAGGGAGGCTTTCCTGCTAGCAGCTAGAATTGTAGCCTTTAACAAATGCTCTGAGAGGAAGGCAGTGTAAGACAGGTGAGGGAGAATGAAATCCAGGATCTCCTGGAGAAAAAACAGTCTCATGCACTTTTCTATACAGTTTTCAAGATAGTCAGGAGCTTCAGGATTAAATAAATCCTTTTTCTTCCCTTAAAGAATTGTTATTCTTCAACCCCAGAATTCTCCTGTGGGCAAATTCCAGACTTACTCAAGATACCTGCTCACAGGTATACTCTATTTACAGCTTGAAATTTATTTGCAGATGTTTGAACACTCTAAAATATTTGTTTCTGGCTTGATCTATGCTGTCCTTCAGTCTGCACTTCCACTAGCCTGGTTCTTCTGCTGGGAACTGGCAGGGGTTTAATTAAGGATGCAGAGGTGTCATAGGATATTTTCTGAAGTGATACCTTTCTGTCACAGAAATCTTGTTAGCTAGTGAAAATTATTGTTTCTAAAGAGACTGAAACAACAAAAACATTCACTAGCCGTGTATAAAAAACACGTCTCTGGCACACAGAAAATCCTGACCATTGAGTTTTACGGAGGCAGTGTCTTGCCAGTTCCTCTGGTATCTGGTCTACAAGTGTGGCCACTGCTGTGACTGGGATTCCCAAAGGGGCAATTAGGAGAATAACCTGCTGGTACAGGGGTTCTACTCTCCCATTCAGCTCTCCAAGGCCTTGCCTCTCTTCCACCTGCCAAAGACTTTACTGTCTTCTGCTAACTGGATGTTAGTTGCTTTGATTCATGTTTGTATCCAGTTTATTAGTTTTACATTCCACCAAGGGCTTGGCCATACCAATACTTTGCAACAGTTACATTTCATGAATTCTTTGTTGTTGTTTTTTGATAAAGATAGTATTTTTTTTCCTCAATTTAAGTGTGCTGCTCTTTTAATTGCACTGATAGGATGATGGCTGTTTCTGTGTTTACCTCTGCCCGTTATTTTTGCATATTCATGTTTTGCTTGCTAGTTGAGGCCGCTCTTAAGAGATGAACTGTTCATAACGATGGCACTTATTTAAGTTGATGTTGTTAATTTAAACCCTAAAAATACAGCAGCATATTTTGGATCATTTTTCTGTTGTGCGTTACGATACATTTGTGAAATGTGTATTTCACCTGCTGTCACGTTTTCTGTTGACTGGGGTGTTGGTCTCCTAAGCTCTTCCAGCTGCACCTGTCGGGACTCAGCTGAGCGCTGCACCTCTGTCAGGTCCCTTGCTGGTCACCTCGTGGTCACCACCCATTTGGCTTTGATAGGACTTCCAGGTTTTAATCGTGCTTTAATGTTACTGTTTCTTCACCTAAATATGTTGTGATTACTAACTGTGCTAAAACTTCCACACCTGGTCTGAGGGCCAGCTGCATATGTCCTGTTTTAGGAATGAAGGAGAAGCTGGAATATTTTGATCTTACTAATTAGTACATTTCACACCGATTTTTAGCTTAGTTTGTTGTAGAAAGCAGCAAAGGAACCCTTTGCTTTGACTCTTTCTGAAACATAAATAACTTCTACTAAGGAGGTGTTTCTATTTTCACAATTTCTCTTTTCATCAGGGTAGTATTTTATTCCAGGCACCATTTTGGCACTCCAGGCTGAGTGATGATACGCTTTTACTGTCGCATGGACAGATGGAGAAGGGAAATCAGAAGAAATGGCTGAGCCTTTAATTAGCTGTGCAGAGCCAGAGCATGCTTTTCCAGTGCATTGGGGGTTTTATATAGGGTGTGGAGACTCAGCCGCTCGATGGATCCAAATTAGCAAAATTGTGTATCCGCCACCAGGGTGTTTCTATGGTAACTGTCTCTCAAATCATATGTACAAACAGACCTGGCAGGGGCTATTGCCTTCTATTTGGTCTGTAGGAAACCATCAAAAAAGGGGTGTTTTCAGGCTGAAAAAAGGCCTTGTGATGTAAATATTTTTTACTTTTGGTGGTTGGTGTAAGTTTTGGGATTACTGCTTAATGCTGGCACAATTCTGAGTGTTTGTGTTTTTTCACATTGCCTGGCTGCTGTTACTCCCTTTAGTTGTGAGAGTGCGGGAAACTCACACGGGGCTGTGAATGCACCGTTACCAGGCTCATGCACATAATTAATAATCTATCTACAGCTGCACAGGTAGACCATGTACTAAATGTTTTTTATGGTGAGAGGCCAGATGATACATTTGTTTCTTCTCCCCTCATTCTTCTTCATAAAATGGGAGAAGTCTGGAGGGTCTTCTCTCACCAGTGTATCTGGGAACTTAAGGGAAATTATGAACCTGATGAAATTAGTAGTGTAAGAACAGCCAAAGTGGCTGTGACTCTTCACCTAAGTGACTCTATAAAGTCTCTCTGCATGTTACTTTTTCTGGTGGAAAAAATGAATGAATGATCCCTTTAGCCTACTGCCCTCTTTTTGAAATGTAGGGCAATTATTGTTGTTTTTTGCTCATCCAAAGTTACGTACTGCTATAGCACGGGTCATTTTAAATCAGAGGTATTATTTTCTTGTGGCCAACAGTTCTGTAAGGACACCTCTCTGTTTTGAATGAGATAAAGGAAGCTTGCAAGAGCTTGTACTAAATATTCTTTTTCATTTACAAGTATCTTGGATATTTGATGAGTGGCAAGGTGCATAACAAATTTTGTCTGGAATAATTCCTAAGCTGCCTCGTAGCTCCACATGATACTGCCTCTCTTTGCATTGGACTTTTATGTAATGTACACAGAAATATTTTGTAAAGGTAGATAACACTTAATACACCTGAATGCACAACTTTTCTCATTGCAGGGGTTTATATGTCTGTTCAGTGAAAATGCTGTGCATAAATTACAGGACTGACAGAAATGTACTTTAACCTGTAGAATGCAAAAAACATGTTAATTTTTGTTTTCTCTTTTTTCTAATCGAGCATTTGCCGCAAGCTCGGTGTGATTTATTACTTTCTTTTTAATGAATTGTTAAAAATGTTTGAAAAGGCATTAAATCTTCCTTTCTGCTATTAATCTGTAAAAGGGGAAGGGGATTTTAAATGGCCTCTTAGTATATTGCTTTATAAAACTGCTGATTCTAGCAGCACCGGAATAGGAATACATACTAATGTAGGAAACACCGAAGGCAGTCAGAGCCTCCTCCATTTATGGAAGAAAAGACTAATAGCTCCATTTTAACAAGGCTCTTAACACTTTGGGCCATCAGCAGGCATTGAGTGAGTGAAATTGGGAGAGCTCCTGTGTGCTAAAAGCATTGAAGTTCACCGTTTGGTACCCAGTTGGAGCATTCCTGATAGAATTGTGCTCCCCAGCCAATGCCGGTTGCCATCTTGAACACAAACCAAGTAGCGCTGGCATTTTGACTGAGTGCACTAATGCTGCACTTTTGAAATGGCACCAGAGCATCATAAATGCACTTAACTCCCAGCTGGATACTTAGCTTTGCAGTGGCGTTAGGCAAAGTTTCTGGATTCATGTTAAGAATGAAAGAAAACCTGTTGGTATTATATTTTATACTTAAGCAAAACAAGCTAGTGGAGGGGGAAAGAAAAGCAGACTTGGTACTAAGATGTTAGCTTTGATTCAGGTAGTTATGCCACTGTAATCAGAAGGGGTGTGCTTAGCTAGATGATGTCCTCATGTTACTGAATTCCAGGAGGAAGGCTGGACAGGGAAGAAGAGTATCCCAGCTAGTAGGCAGATGAGGGAAAGGCTTTGAATACTGTACCTGCTCTAAACACTTCTTTGATACAGAAGCCTTTCTTGTTAGCAGTGATAAGATTATGTATGGGATTTGAAGCTTCTTTGAGCCCCTGCCTTTCTTTTGTTGATTTTGGCATGTTGCAGCATCATGTGTTCTCTGCTTATCGTTTTGAGATGCATTGTTAGTAGCTGGGCTGCATAATTGATCTTCATCTCTAATTACTCTCCTCTCCACAGGTGCCTGGAAAAGGTCCAGATGGGAGCTCCTACAATCTTCACTTCGAGGGGGTGGAAAGGCAGTATGCGTCCTTACCCAGGTACAGCACCAAACCTCGTGCACACTCTGACTCACCCTCCTTCCAACGGGGAGGGAGAGCAGCCCACAGCCATTGTCCAGCTCTAACGAGAGAGTATTCTGCACTTTTGTCACCTTTTCCTGCTGATTTACTGCCATTTTATACCTGTACTATTAATTTGGACTTTTGAATTTTTAAAAAAACAGTTCTCTCATTGAACATGTCAGCAAGAGTCATGATCCACAGGTAGAGAACATGACGTTGAGGGAGCTGGCTCTGCAAGAGTCGTAACAGGTCGTAGCAGGGCATAAATGACTGAGTTTGTAGTGATATAATCCTAGCTGGCATTGACAGAACGTTGCTGTGGAAAGCTTCAGCTAAAGCTACAGCTACAACTACAGCAGCCACAGCTACCAAAGTCCCACTGTTGCTGTGAGGGCTGTCTGACTGCAGTCCTATTCCATGAGAGCATCTCTGTGCTTTAACTGAATGCTCTGGAAATGTGAATGAATCCTCTGAGGGCTTTTTTTTTTTTTTTAATTTTTAATCCTTATCAACTGAATGAAGAGTAATTCTAGTCTGAAACCAATGGGGCATAACAAAAAGGAAGCATTTCAGGGATTTCAACCCCGTTTCTATGGGAGTTCTAGTAGCAGAGTGTAACATAAATCAAGCCAGAAAGAGGAATGAGAGGATGCTAGGAGAGATAATGGAAAGCAGGGAGTGGAAAACAAAAACAGAAAAATATTCCTCCTTTAGAATTAGAGGGATGGGCAAGTCCTCCTGCCTCCTTCTCATCCAGGCACACTGATTTGTAAAAGCAAAGCAAACATAGGGATCTATAAGCAAGAAGAGATTTTGTTGTTGTTGTTGTTGTGAAGTAGTGCTGGCATTTAGGAAATCAGTGAATTCTTTCTTTATGCTGCTGCTTTTTCCAGCTATTTACATTCAAAGTACACTGAAAGACTGATAAATATGTAATGCTGTGTCCAATTCCAGATGAAAATACAGAGAATATTTTACTTTTGCTAACCAGAATATAAAGGTTGTCTCACAAGACACTGTTGGATGTCTGTAGGCATTTTTAATGTATGTGGTTTCTAAACCAAAGGATATGTCTGCAGTTTGCTTCCTTCCTTCAAATGATATTTGTCAGCCATTTTTTCTTAGAGATGCATCCTGTGCAGTAACTGGCTTTTCTGACAGAGGCCTGATTTCCAACAGTGTGTCTGGCATGTATTTCCTGACTGACTGTGGGTATTTACACCTCTGGGTAAATAGCCATCTTTTTTTACAGTCCCCCAACACTCATATTTCCCCATCATGTTTTTAGCAGCGATTTTTGCATGTTAGTTAGGTGTACTTTAATTTTGCACACTCCTTTTTTTTTTTATTTTGAACTTCCATTTTGTTGACTACTTCCTTGTGGATTGCAAGAGTAAATTTATAATTGCTGCCCAGTGTAACTCTCTATAGCAATTTTTATATTTGTGTATAATGACTTCTTTTATTCATTGTCCCTTTAAGAAAATTAACCATATTTTTTCAAGTGTTGTAAAATGAAAATTTCCCTGTGAAATAACTTCCATGAGACAGAATTGTTTTGATTTCCCCAGTATTCCTTTCAAGGGAGAATGACCAGAAGTGAGCACTACAGTGCAGATGTGGACATGCCCTTGCTTTATGTAGTAAATGTTCTCTGTATCCCTTCTGTCCTGTTCCATTCCAAACTGCTGCATCCTCTCTACAACCTGTGTTTTTGTGGGGTTTGTTTGGTTGGGTTTTGGTTTTTTGATTTTTTTAGAGTAGATTTATCTGAATAAGATCATGAATTTTACAGTGTCGTTCCCCAAACCTCCATTTAACTTGCTGGAGACACAACTCTCCAGCTTCTAGAACAGTATTTGAGTATTTAACTGGCTGGAACTCTCCATTTAGAAAGTCATCCAAATATTCCCTAAGCTTTTGAAGATCGCTGTGAAAGTGTCCTTTCTCTCTGTGCCTAAGGAGATTATGCTGGAGAGTGAAACCTGCACTTCAGTGGGGCTGTTTGTGCTTCCCAACCCAAACACTTACACTGCTGCACGCAAGCCAAGCTGTGTTTCCAGAGGGTTTCCACCCTGGCAGGAGCAGAGCTTTGGGATATCACACACCCTTGGGTGTGCCTACAATTGAGCAATCGGCTGCTGCATTTTATACTTGAGTTTTGTAAGTTTTGCAGTTTCATGTTACTGCAGTAATTAAGCCCTGGCAGTCACAAATGACTAGATTGTACAGTGAAGTCTAAATCCAGACGAAGGGGATGCAGTCTCATTGCCAGCCACTAATGGAAATGAGTGATTTCTTTTGTTCTCATGGCTGACTGCCCAGGAGTATAGAGGAATCCAGGTAAAAACCACCCATTTGCCAACCAATTCTCTGTGGAGGATCCATGAAAACTACTGTAATGAGCTGCATTATTAAAAAAAAACCAAAAAACCTAATTAATTAAGAGAAAGAAACAGGAATGTAGAAAGAAATGAAGAGGTAGCATTTCCTCAAAAGAGTAGCTTTCTTCTCTCCAGCATTTTAGTGTTAGTTCACAGTTTCCTGGCCTTGGGTTTATTCCCCTTCTTTTGTGCTGTCCTCTCCGTGGTGAGGCCCCCAAGCTGCATTGGTACGGATGCCATATGGAACTGTCTGCATACTTAGCCATTTAAGCCCAGTTTAATAAGAGATACTTAGAGAGGCTTCAGATGAGTTGTAGATGCTGGGAAACAAATTCCTGTTGCAATATTGTGTTGAGTCCAGGAGGATATGACCTTTGCCTGCCTCTCTGGTGTGGCACACACGAAGAAGGAGAGGAAAGCACTTGGACTGCAGCCAGTTTCACAGGATGAGGAGGGAGGAGGGGATGGATCTGTGCTATGTCAAGAGTAGCTGGGACCTACTCAGTGAAACTGTTCTGCTTACATGAAAGCCACCAGGACTCATGCCAGTGTGTGTGGGCATGGACAAATTAAATAAGAGAGCTTTGGTCTTCCTCTCCACCAGACAAGAAGGGGGAATGTTCACCTAAATATCTTTATCAGTGTTTGATGCCCCTAAGATACTGTCCCATTCCTTTGCAAAGGCATGCATCCTGCATAAAGTCAGATCTGAACATACCTGTTGATGGCTTGTAAAAATCTAAGCTTTGAAGCATCATTTTGGCTTTACCTGTTTTTTTGGTTTGGGGTTTTTTTTTCTGTATTTCTCTGAAGCTGGTAATTGTCTAGACATTATGGGCCAAATTCAGGTGATACAAGTCTGTACTAACTCTGTTGAGGAATTCAGCTGTCAAGTGTGCTTGTCTTTTCAGTAGGTGCAGCAGCAAATTACTGTCCCGGTCTCACTGAAGCCAGTGATGTCCTTTTTTCCTTTGAGTGGAGGATCTGTTCCTGTGTAAGGTTACATGTTTAATTAAAAGGGGAAACAGGCAGCAGCTTTTGAAGAAAGGCTTCCTCTCTGACTGGTCTAAGGAGTGGTGAGCTGAGCTACATAGTTAAGTTTCTATGTAAAATAATGCCAGCCTGTAGGCTTGCTTTGGAAATGTCTACAGAGGCAAACATCTGAATTAAATGATAAGTGGCTGTGGCAGGAGAGTGGCAGGTCTTCATCTCTCACTGCATTGTGCTGTTCTGTCTGCAGAAAAGCAGCAAAGTGGGAGAGACAGAATGGGAGGCTTTGCAAGAGAGATACAGTTCTTTGCAGTCAATACTTATGTGCTGCCCTGAGGCTATTGCTAAGTAGTGCTGAGTAGTAGTATTAAGCAATGTTAAATCCGCCTGCTTAGGAGGAGAGTGGCTTGATTCTTACACCTCTAAGACTCTTCTTTCAGGAAGAAGAGCAGGGCAAGGTCCTGAGAGCCAGAAAAACATTTGTATCTTTTAAACTATTTTTAATGCCTACTTTCTTGGTGTAATTCAGAATATTTTCCTGATGGAGCTGTGGAACAGATATGAAGCTGTTCTGTTTGTTCTATTTTTGAGCTTGCTTTTATGGAAGTCTGTCTTAATGTAAATCACAGTCTTGCTAATGGCAGCCTTGTTTGAAGAAGCCTCATGTTCAAGGACATGTTCTTTTCTGTGGTGGTGGAAAAGCTGGCTGTGACCAAAAGCAGACTGAGAGACACTGAGACAACACACTGGTTGACGTGATGAGTGTGGATTAGAAAGCTCAGCCATCTTTCCAATAAGAAATGCTGATTCCAATGGAAAAGTAGTACTTCAGACTTTCTCTGGAATTCTCGTATTACTGAAGAACACATTTATGTCAAGAAAAGGGGGAGGGCCAGAAAGACAGTGAGAGCATTAGAAAATAACTGCTAGCATGCAAAAATGAGTTCAGGCTGTGTGGATAGGTTCAGCTGTATTGCTGTGGCTGGGACAAGACTGCTGAGGAGAGCAGTAATTTGCTCACGAGAGTATCTGTCTTAAATGTGACGTGCATCCTGCAACTGGGAAGCTTGGAAATGGATTAAGGAGGCAGTCTTGCCATACAGTGGCAATGAGTGGTCCTCCCATGCTGGAAGCTTCTCTTCAGGTTGACCATGCAACTTGCATTTCTCAAAGAAGTAGCTGAAAGCAGCACACTCTCCATTTCTAGGTATGATGCCAGAAAGGATCATACCTTTTGATCGCTTTGCCTGAGCCCTCCAAGACTTTCTACATTTCTGCATCGAACTAAATTTCAATTTTTGATCCATCCCATTACTTTTGAAAATATTTTTACAGAAGCATCTAACCTGGAATTAGAATGTCACATTGTGGAGATTTCACTACATTCTTTGAAGGTTAATTATTTTACTGCTTAAAGAAATTATGCTTTTTTCTTTTCCCTCAAAGTCTGACATTACCCAGTTTCAGTTTCTAGATACTACAGTAAATATTTTTTCTGCTAGATTTTAAGAGCCAGGCCTGCAGAATCCCTTCCCTTGAGTATTTCTATGCAGAGATCATTTATGTAACATTTTCACCTCCCTTTCAATAAATTAAATAGATTGAGCACTTAGGTCTTACACTGTAGAGAATGAAAACAGCATTGACTCAAGGGGCCAGAGTACCCATGCAGTAAATTTAGGAAGTAGCCTCTAGAGCTGAGTCAAAAACATTTTGAGCCCTTCGAATCAAAAGCAAAGTTTTGGTAATATTTGCGTCATGAACAGATAAGGATCCTCCAACAGAAGAAATGGATGACTTCACATGTTTCATTAGCTGCTTCTTGCACTTGAGTGTTCTTGCCTTTATTTTACTGAGTTTATTTCAAAATGCAAGATTTCTGTAATTTAATTGAATCCTGAAAACATCATCAGAAACTTGACTTGACACAAATCATGAGAAAAAGTTAATTGTCTATTAAATAAGACTCATCATTCACCATTGTCTAGCAGAATCTGAAATTAATATACTGACATTACTTAAATATGTATATAGTGTATTCTCTTGGTTAACAAAAAAGAAATCACAGTTTTAGTGCAGACTATAATTAGCTGTAAATCAACTTGTCAGAGCATTCCCAGCCTCTGGGAATTGACTAGCCAAGGACCACAGATGAAAAAGCAAGGTTTAAAATGAATTATTTAGATCAAAATCCCCTGCATGCTGATTCAAATCACAACTTTTTTTTTTTTTAATTGGAATCACTTTGATTTAACCTACTCCATCACTTGTTGGAAAAAATCTCTCTTCTTTCTTATTTTGTACGATTCATCTACGTTCCTCCTTGGCCCACAGCAGTTGTTGCACAGCACTGACACAGCAGTGCAGTCATGGCTCGAGCCAGCACCTGAGGCATGGCGTGCTTGGTGTTGCTGTTGACAAGTGCCATGCAGTGGCACAGTGGTTCTCTGTCCCATCACACGGCTGCTGCCGTGCCAGGTTGTCTTCCAGACACCTTTTTGGTGTTTGGACACTCCTTCTTGGTAACAGCTCGCCTCTGTTTTTCACTGTTCTCTCATCAGTTGACTACGTTACATGGCTCTCCTGAAATCGAGATTTCCTCTATGTTTTATTGGCCCATGGTGCTTTATGGCAGGCGGAGAGTGACAATGCTGATGCAGAGTGCATCACTGCTGCCTTGCAGTTTAAATTGGAGCATTGTTCACCTGGTTAAAAACAGCATCTGCAGATGCTCTCCCACGGAGGGGGCCAGGGGTGCCAAAACTTTAATGGCAGTGAAATAATTTATCGACCCTGTCCAGAATCACCTGCATCTTAGTCAGTGAAATCATGTTATTGGACATGCGTTACACAGCTACAAGGTGAGCCTGTTAACTTCTGATGCATAATATAATACCCAATCTTTTTAGTAATGCTCAGGATTTTCCCTCCAAAGGGATGGAAACCAGTGAAGAGCAGGTACATGGGACAATACTGTGTAGTTAGAGGTGGCTGAATAAAGTCTATATCTCCGTCGTTTCTTATACTGATTAAATTAAGAGGAGATGGTCAAGAGGAATATTTGAGAACCAATTGTGAATAGTCTTCTTTTAATTTTTGGCAAAAATCATATTTTTTTTAATATTCCCCTGGTGTAACTTCAAAACTAAGAAGACTTGAGAATTTGGTGTCTTAAACATGATTAGAACTAAGGAGGGTGCAAAAATGAATGGCCCAGCTAACTTCATTACCCTAGTCATGTGAAATGTAAGTAATATTCAAACAGTATATTCTCCAGTATACTTGATTATTGACTTTCTCTTCTGTTTTAATTATCTAAAGTGATGTCAATAATTCAGGGATATTTTTATATGATTTTTATCTTGACAGCAGTGCTTTTATTGAAAATGCAGCAAAATCTTATCTGTCTGGATCTTCCAATGTGGTGATCTCATTATAAATGAAATATATGTATGGTTTTAGTTGGATTTTAAGTGCTGGCAGGTGAATTTAGAATCAGTTTTAATGGAAATACTGGTCAAGGACCTCCAAGATATGTTGCAATAAACCAGCCAAAATGAAATACAGGCAAAGAAAAAAGATCATTCTTACATGCTAGAGCCCAAGCTTGGGAACCAAGCTGATGTGCTTATTAAGAGATCAGCTTAAATCCAATTTCAAACAGTTTTAATATTTAGCTAACTAACTTTTTTTAACTCTGGAAGATACTAAAACTGATGGCTGTAGAAACTTCCCAGGCTCTAGGAAATGTCTGGGAAATCATTGTACTTCAAGGCCAGAGCCCAAGTCTATAGCAGGACAGCAGATTTGTGACACATACATGCAGCAGAGAGCTGGAAGTGCACTGTTGCAACTTTATCTGTTCCGCCTCAGTTTCAATCCCTCTGCTCAGCTGTGCCATGGTACCTAATATCACCTCAGTGCCATATGTGAAGTCTGAAGACTTCATTTCATATATAGTGTCAAAATACATTTGTCCAAAAAGTGCAGAGTTCATAAATAACCTGTGTGTACCTTCTATGGGGAGAATCTCAGGCATTAAAAGCAGGGCAGGTAGGAAAAGGGTCAGTATACTATAGACCTTTCAAAAAATAGTCTTGTGTCTCTTAGGACTTGACTGAAAGGAGGAAAGAAATTTGTAAACAGGATCACAGTTTCAGAAATCTCTGTTGTGAATACCAAAGGAAGGAGATTTAGTTGTAAAACATACCTCCAGTTTTCTAATAAAATAGAAATATCACTTGAAATGAACATGATGCCTCCATCCAAGCCAAATTAAGTCTAAATAATGAAAAAGTATACTTTAGAAAGTCAGAAAGGTCAAGGTTCGTGACATCAAATCATGGATTGCAGCTGGCAGGCCACCTCTGTAATTTCCATGGGAATAACTAAAGAAAATTGACCAAAGAAAATGTCTGTAACAACTGGGACAAAGCTTGGGGGAAAAAAAAAAAAAAAAGAACACTAAAAGCCAGATGTCTCAGGAGAATACTTTGGAAGTGTGGAAGGAGGCAGACAGGGATGGGATTTGTCAATTTTCCTAATAAGTCAGTCAACTCCTCATAGCAAAAAGCCAGTTAATGCAATATGGAATAGTTTAAAAGTCAATTAATATTTTGAAACTAAACAGCCAGCCTTTTTGCAAGGAGATACTATCCCGAATAAATAAAAATACTTTCAAGTGTCACATTTACAGAAAACATGGATCTGGTATGAATTTTAGTGTATAATCAGCCATAAGGACCTCCCACTCAAACTAAGGGCACCAAATTCAGCTTAAAAATATGGGAGATGGAGGAAAATATTGCATTTGAACAAAAGGGCTTGAATTAATATTATAAAATTTAATGAAGTCTTGGAGACATTGCCTCAGAAAAGAAAGCTGTATTAACTATGCCTCCAGTGAGTAAAAGAACAAAACAACTGTTAGGGAACAAAATATTAATGAAAAAAAAAAAGTGTCAGTACAAAATGGTTAGGTTGAGATGAAGGATCTGTGGAAAAAAGATAAGTGAATGCAAATTAAGAAGAAGATTAAATTAAAAACCAAAAGCATATATCCCATAGAATGCATCAACAGAGTGATGTGCTGAGTGAAACCTGGGGAATAAGATGTGTGCTCCAAAATGCAAATATATCCATTGCATTGTTAAGATGGATATTGAAATGGCTCAGGAGACCAGCAGACTGGGAAACTCAGCTGGCTGCTTTGTAGGTAGGGATATTTGGAATAAAAATGTTGCTGCTTATGCTGGGTTGTAATTCAGAACTCATCAAAAAGTGTGGACTCTAGGCTGCAAAGGTGAGAAAGAGCATTGTGAAAAAGACACCTCTGCTGCAGTTCTTGGCTTCAGCTTTCCCTTGATAAACATGTCTGGAGATGCGGCTGAAAGATGGCTGTCAGCAAATGTGCTTTAAAAACACCTAACAAAGGAAAAATGTAGGAAGCCAGCAGTATCAGGTGTAAATATGTGTTATTTTGAGGATGTTGGATCAGGAATTTTTGAGCAAGCTTCCTGCAGCTCTCATATTTGTGCGTGAACCTCCTGTATGTTGTGTCACTGCTCAGCTATGTTCCTGTGAGCAAACAGCAGCTTTGCCGTGGCACCTTTTGCTCAGAGGCAGGCTGCAGTTAGTTCTCCATGTTAGTTCTCAGTTCCTTTGTCTCCATCCAATCTTTGCTTTGCAAAATGGACTCAGAAAAAAGAAAAAGAAAATAAAAAAGAACAACCAGAAAAACACCCACAGCAGAATCACAGCCCTACAGGACCGTGTACTGTCACAATGGCAAGTTTTGAGTTTCTAATAGCAAGCCATTTAAAGAGCATCAGTTATAGGTATTCTTATGTATGTGTTTAGGAAAGAGGAAAGATTATGATGATGAAGTAGGAAAGTGAATTGTATGTGGACAGTCTTAATTGCGTGCTGCAAGGTAATGACAAGCTGTGAAATCCTAAGACCTCAAATCTAGTGATGTGTTCTTTTACAAACATGTCGGGGACAGAGTCGTGAGCATTCCGTGTGCCACCCACCGAGATATGAGAAGGAGGGTGGGGGAGATGTGAGGAGTGGAGAAGCACAAGGGCAGCGTGCTGAGCAGACCTGCCTTTGTTTGTTATCCTTGGTGAAACCCTGCCTTGTGAGGAAAGGGCTTTTATATAAACTGGTGATTAAAGGAAAGAGGTATCTAATTTGGGATTAAGAGAATCACTGAAGAATTTAATAGTAAAAACAGTTGCTAGAGCAGCTGTTTCAACACAGCTCAGACAATTGGCAGCCAAACTGCTTCCATTTCATAAGTAGGTGACATATTTGATTTCTCTGCACAGAAGTCTTAAACACATCAGGAGAAAAGGCTCAATTTTAGAGCGTTTTGTCCAAATGTCTTTGCTCATATTCACCAAAGGCTTTTTTGTTGCTCTTCAAATATGATGCTTTAGAAATTCATGCTTTGGATGTGTTGATCCAGCTTGAGAACAGCCAGAAATTTACTACCAGAAGCTAGTAAGAGCCTGGTCCAGAACCACTGCAATCTATGGATGTGTTCCTAATGATTGTAGTCAGTTGAGACTGAAATGCAACCACTGTTGAAGCGTATTCTTTGATTTCTTTGCTGTCTGGGTCAGTCTGGTAGTAATTTGACAAACTCTGATTAGGTTACTTCTTGTTTTCCCCCAGAATTCTGCCCACCAATGTTAGCAGTTTCTCTCCAGATTTTGGAGATCCTAGTAAAAGAAATGTATCTTTTTCTGCTCTACGTGTTCTTCAGCCTATCTAATCTTATCACAGGTGTAAGTGAAATAAAAGTACTCTTTAAAAATGAATGTGATTCAAGGTTGTTGAAGAATTGCAAACATTCAGATCACTAGTGGTTATGGACCAGTAACTTTCTTAAGAGCGAGCATACAGCTAAAACTCCCTTTCTACCCTGTTAGAGAAGATTAATTCCTGCTTTCTTAAGAATCTTTACCCTCATCTCCAGGCTTGGAAAAGATAGCATTGTTCTAGCATTTAACAGTTATGCAAATTAGCACTGATTTTGTCATTTAGCACCTGTGCAAAATTTTCTACTAGAACAGTTCTTTCAAATATGGCATAAATGAAGCATAAGATGCACAGCGATACTGTCCTTTTGTGGATGCTTATTTGGGAAAATCTGCATGAGCCACTGAGCATCTGTACCACAGGTAAAAAATGTCATGGATATGCCAGAAACACAGCAGCAAAGCTTTGTACGCGTGTGGTTAGTCTTAAATAGCGCATAGGCCACTAGGCAGACTTTCAGCAAGCTTTATTTTGAAAATATATTAAATACCATGAGGCATATGGTAAAAACTTAACCTCATCTTTAGGGCAATGGTAATAATGTCTTTGCTGTACTCAAAATCTTTGTCTGCCAAACATAACTTAGGCTGGATATAGAGATATTGACACAACTCATACTTCGGCTGGCTTCTGCCTGGTAATGCTGTGGCCTCCACTGCTTCTGTCCTCTGTTCTGTGTGAGCAGATGGGATCCTGCAGCTGTTTGAATAAATATTAGTTTTAAAGAATTATGCTCCTCTGATTAACCATTCAATGAGGGGGGGAAATGGCAGGGGAGAGAGCACCTAAGGAATCTCTCTACTTCAGGCCTCTTGCCCAAAAGCATTAATTTAAATGTTTGAGCAGTGATGAGGTGAGGAGTTATATAAACGGGAAGCCGTTCCTCAAATCACTATCTTCTCTCTGCATAGAGTGTAATTGATAGCTTATGTGCTTGCAACAGCTGAAAAAATAGAGCAGAACATGCAAACACGTCCACTGTATAACATACGTGGGAAGCAAGTGGAGGAGAGTGTTAACTTTAATAGAAACTGAATTATCTGCCATTTTTGTTCCACCCCAGATGTAATTCAGCAAGGAGATTGGATCTGTGCACTAGATAGTCTGAGACAGTGCCTTGGAAATTGGCAGTCAGAGTTCCATCCAGAGGGCAGGAAATGTGTGAACAAAACCCAGCCCAGGTTATCAAGCAAAACCCCAAGCCAACAGGGGTCCTTGGATATTGAATAGCTGGCACTTTCCTTCATTTAAAGAAGAAAAATAGCTCTTGTTTTACAGGTGAAGGGAGATGCTTTGAGAGCAGTCTGTTGTAGATCATGGCAAAATCTGGCAAGAAAAACCAATCTCAGGGTGATTTCACAGTGAAAATCCATGTGACTGGCTTTTTGTTGGATCTAGGTGCTAGTGCACTGCTATATATGTACACCCATAAGTTACAAGGTTTTGGACCCTCATTTAGCATTTTTGCTATGAGTTTTAGTTCAATATGAGATCCTATGCTTTAAAGAAAAGGCATGTTTGTTTACTGAGAACTGAATTGTCTTCAGTATAGAAAGAATGTATTTTTAGAAGCATGGTATGGCCACAGTTTGTCCCCTTGTTTTGCTTTTTTAAGGAGATAATAGTGATGCGCTCTTGAACTGAACTCAACCAGCCAACACAATAGCTGGGACAAAGCATGTAGGAAAAAGGATGCTAACAGTCTTTCCTCCAAAGATGCTCAAACAGCAAACACGCTTTACAGCTGTACATTCAGCGATGAAAGATTTCCAGAATCAGTTAAAAGCTTTGAGGATCCCAGTAGCAGTGCTGAGAAAACCCATGTGACTTCACTGTGCATAGACTTCTGGTAGTCTTCTAATTAGCTTTGTAGGGGTCTCTGAAGGCATCTGGGTTTCTCACTGACTCGGGAATTAGGCTGAATTTAGGCTGCCTGAACGTACCAGTGCTGGGTTTGAGCATTTTTGAGCGTTTCTGTATGGATCTCTTTGCCCCTCTGGGATGGCAAGTGGGAACAGCGTGGTGGGACGGGCTGTGCTGCAGTGCCGACTGCACCACGCTTTGTGGCAGAAAGCACAGAGCAGATCAGCTTAAAACAAAAGGGAATTTGGAAAAAAAAAAAAAAAGGCAAATTCAATTAGTCATTTGAAATTGAGTTGGGGTTTACAACTTGAATTTTTAGGCCCAGATCCATCAGAGCACTTAAGCACCTGCTTTACCTTGAATGCGTTTTGCTTTTCAATAGCAGTTATTTGCCTCGCTATCAGAGACCTCTAGGAAACCTGGGCTTAAATGGACGTTTTAAAGGATGAAGGAAGGATAGCAGACAGGCAATGGTACTTGGAGAAATTTCTCTTTTTCACTCTCTAGACCTTATGTGGTTTAAATAATGCCTCCTTAATGCAATGCTTTGTGTTACATACCCTGTAAATAATGTCAAGAAAGGTTATTTAATGATAATTTGACTTTTTCTTTGAAAAGGCTTGTTACTAATCTTAACATGAAATCTCTTTAGTATTATTGAGGGGAATAACAACCTTAATGTCATTTTGATTTCTTTGTATTAAGTGGTGGCAACTCTCCCTTCTCTCTCGTCACCAAACATCTGAAGCAAGCTCTCTTATTCAGAGATTGCTGCAGTGGTACTTGGTCT
The DNA here is from genome assembly GCF_029207755.1 of Chamaea fasciata. Classification (NCBI taxonomy): domain Eukaryota; kingdom Metazoa; phylum Chordata; class Aves; order Passeriformes; family Sylviidae; genus Chamaea; species Chamaea fasciata. The sequence continues at coordinate 13,684,980 of NW_027094093.1, read as the reverse complement.
TACAGAGATTTAATCAGAAACATTTCCTTTTTAATGGACAATGGAAAATGTTCAGCTGTCCATTATTAAACTTCTTTGTACACAGTCTAAAAATATAAATGGAAATTATAATTACATCTGTAATTCTGGGTCCCAGCTGAAATCCCTTTAATCCCAAAGTGAGGAGAAAAAAAATCAATACAGAACCCTTAACCCTGGTCTTTTCCTCCTTAGATATTTCATTTTCAGTTGTACTAGTTTATACCACAAGTTTTATAAGTTTTTCAAGGGACTTCAGTATACAGAGATGATTTTGCATCCTCAAAATCGTATTGCTACTTGGTGCTTTTCTGATTTAGAAACTGTAATGGTGTTCTTGAGTAATGGGTTATATTGTAGCTGCTTGATATAATATGATGTTTCTCTCTTTTACTTCTTGATCATTAAAAAGAGGAGCCTTTGAAATGTTGCAAAGTTCTTTTTAAAAAAATCCTATTTTACTGGGAGTAGAATTGCACTTTTTTTTTTAAGAGGAACCCAAGTCAGCATTAAAGATTTAACACTGAGATTTGGAAAAGACATCTTTCTCAACTCACCACAGGCTCTCTCTACTCTATTGTGCTTTTTTCCTATGGGTTTCCAATAGTAGGTCTGTCAAGGTTATATATTATCATGTTTGGGGTTTTCTGGTATCAACGTCTGCAAGTACTGAAATGTCATCAAGTGTTTTGTGTTTCTGAAACCTTCACCTTTCTGCAGAACCAGACTTAGACCAATAGTTGCTTTTGTTTAACTTCTGAGGAGGAAGGGAGAGGTTCTTTTATGCTGTAAGACCTTCGCAAACTATTAATTCTCCACGAATTGCAGCTTCCTCTGAAACATCTGGCTCTGGTAAGAGTCCCAGACATGATGCTGCAGATTAAGGCACACTCTGCTACATGGTCCCAGTTGCCACACTGTTAATGATCATGGATCTAACATCCACAGAGCAGAGGTGTGTTGTTCAACTTGGCAAAATGTCTTGTTTCTTTCTAACTGCATGTATGTACCATTTTCTAGATCATGGGCACGCAAAAAGTAAAACATAAATTAGCAGCATTCTGGTCAGTCTTTTCTCTGAATACCTGAAAGACACAACTGAAAAGAAATGTTTCCACTTGAAGTGAGGCATTTCAGCAACCTACATTTAGTACCCGAGGTATTTATTTGCTGTCTGAGGCTGTCAAGCCTTAACTTCCTGATTTCATTCCAGGATACAGATGTTTCATTCTCTCCCTGCCCTCTCCTCCCCTTTCAGATACCATTCTATACAAAAGCCTAATCCAAAGATCATTGAAATGCTTCCATTGACATCCAGAGCCTTTGGCTGGGGCTGGATGAGGCTGAGGCACAATGTTCTTCATTGCATTGAAGTTATCCCCTCTTCTCAGTCTGGTATCTAGGCAAAGCACAGATGTTTTTCCATCTTTACTTCCCCCTGCAAAGTATCTTGATGGGTTTTTTATGAACTTACCACTTCAAGTCTATCACACAGCACAATCTGAAAATACTTGGAGAGGTATTATAGTAGTGACCTTTATTGTTCATTAGTGAATCAGCAGCCTTGCTTACTGTGGCTTTAAATGAGCTATATAAATTGATTGTTATTTTCAATGATGATTCCCTTGATTTGAACATACTAGAGCGAAGATAATTGATTGATTCATTATGTAAAAGATTGTTTCAAGTAAGAGGGTGGTTTTATTTAATTTTTTTTTCCCCCAGCCAAATTGAGACATGCTGTCTGGAAGGAATCTTGGCCAGGTTCTTACCAGGTTCATATCAGGAAGCACTATTGCTTCTCTGTTTCTCACGGATGTCACATAGCAGCTTTCGTGGGTGGAGTAGGGATGCCTCTTCGATTGTGGTGCTGTTCCTTGTAAAGTCAACTGAAGCTGCTGACAGTATGGTGTCCTGCATGTAAGACTTTGTTGCACATCTTTGATACGTGATGTAGGTGTGCTTTCAAAAGAAATTGAGGTCTATACCACGTAGTGGTGTCCAAAACCTCTCTCTGTCTCAATGCTGGCTTGCCCCTACCCTATATTCCAAGTGCTATGCTGTCACCTCTGTCAGGTACCACTAATTCCCAGCTATTGGCATTGCTTTGCCAAGGATGGAGCAATTTTGTATATCTTTAAAGCATTTTTTTTCTTTCTTCAGCTGTGTGCTCCTCTTTCAGCTTCAGGATGCTGATGTCTTCTGTTCTAGATACATGACTAAGCTGATAGAACTGCTACAACAGCCTGTACTTGCTCTTTCTAAAAGGTTGTTTTGTTCTAAGGTCTTTGCTGTTGCAAATTTTATCTTGTTGTCTGTCATGCAGCACAGCGTGCAGATGGCACAGAAGTTTGTTTAGAAGCCACAAATCTCATGTATTGCAAGTGTTAGGGGAGATGCACATAGATCAGGGACATTGGTGACTGCACCAGTTCCCAAAGAGCAAAGGATGCTGCATGCCCAGGGACCATGCTAGTCAATCCTGCTGTGGTTGCATGGTGCTGCCCCAGGTCAGGAATGCATGGAAGAAAATCACACAGATCTGGTGATGTCTCATGTCATCTGGGACACCTTGCTGGCACTGCCAGGGCTGGTGCTGCTGGCAAAGAAAGCAAAGAAGAGAACAGTAGCCAGGCCAGGAGAGGGTAGTGGTAAAAAACATGATGGGCTTTAGCAATCCAAGCCTAGGCCCTGCTGAAGGAGGCAGAGAGGACAGTCGGGGCTGTGGCATCTTCTGCTGTTGTCCTGTCCACCCATCTCCATCTTGTGGTCTATCGTGATGACTTCTACCTTCCAGATTTGCTTAAGGAAACTATGTCCAGCAAATTAAATAGGGAAGAACTGAGCTCAGATGTGTATGAAAGTCAGCAGTTATGTTGTCTTCTTCTGGGAATGGAACATACTTGTTCCATATCTATAGGTGTTAGAGCTAGTGCCATATATATAAGTATAAACTCCACCTGTACCCATAAAGCAGTTAGGAGGAGTATTGTGTATTTCCTCCATGTTCCGTGGTTCAGGTCTCAAAGGAACCTCACAGTGATGTGTTTTTTGGTAGTGGTGCCATGCGTGCATGTCTCATTCAAGCACAGCTGTTCTACAGGACATCTTGAGGGGGTGTTTGCAGATTCTCAACTGTGTCTCACTTCTCCAGAATCTGCTTCTGCTCCCAGGATCTGGCGTGCCAAACCTTCCTCATCTGAGCAAGTCAACAGCCTGTCCCAGGCTGCTGCCTAAGAGAATGGCAGGGCTTTGTAAATAAAGGAAACAATTGAATGATAAGTTCACACTTCAGCACGCTGCTTAACAACCTGATAACAGTTAATTACATACAGTATTTTTAAATGCAGCAACAGGGAGATAACTCATGCAGAGGTGGAGCACAGGCCCTTGGGCCTCACGACCAAAGGTTAACCTCTTACTACCCAGGCACCTAAAGAGACTGGTGGCTGCAGCTCCGAATGTCACCAGTTCTTAACTTTTACTGGCCGACAGTGACTCAGGGTTATGCACGCAGGGTGTCCTCAGCTGCAGGTAGGGGCAGGGGGAAGCTGTGCTTAGTCCCAGAACTTGTGGGTCCTACTTTTAGAGCAACCTGTGAGCTGGCAGGCAGAAAACGTAGGGTGGCAAACCCAGGGCTGTCTCCAGCAGAGGCAGCAGGTAGAGCGTGTCCAGTCGGGAGCCGCTGCGCTCCCGCGGCCGCGCTGATGTTCGTGTAACTGAAGGAGCTCTGCAGGAAGGAGCCAGCATAAACACAGCTGGAATGGGCGCTCCCGGCCGGCTGCGAGTCACAGCAGCTGCACTCAGTGCTACCGCTCCCTGGGCACCGGGTGGGGCGTTTCCGTCTCTCTGAGCCCGGTGGGATTGAGGGTTTGACCCTTGTTATTTAAAGCACAACTTCAGGACATCTGCTGTCAGAGCACCCGCAAAGTTTGTGGCTTAATGCAAGTCTAATTAACTGATTTGCCTATCCAAATCTGGAGATTTACACACTTCTATAGAGGCAGCTGTAAAGTTTAACTTCAGCGGTTTATCATGCCCTCAGCCTTTAAATCTCAATTATGAAAGGTGGTGTTTAATGGCTGGCTGGAAAATGGGTGGTTACCAGAGTGTTAATGGAGTGCGGCAAGCCAGGAAATGTATAATCTAATGCCTGTATAGAAATGAAAGGTTCTAACAAAAGAAAATATTGGGGGAGGAGGTACTTAGAGGCTGTTTGTGCTGTTTAGGAGAAAATCAGTACATGAGCAGTAGGGAAACAATGGGGACTGAAATACTGCCTGAAGAAAGAAATAAGAGCTGCTTGTTTTTAAGGTCTCTCTGACCCCCCACCCCCAAAAAAAAAAAAAAAAAGAAAACAAAAAAACAACAGCCATCCTTCTCTGGGTCTTGGGCTTTGCCTTTGTTGCAAAGGGGAAAAAAGGAATGATACGTCGCAGTGAGTTTAACAGAATGTCTGGACCAGAATGAAACAAAATAAAGGAAAAAATAACCTGCTATATATTCCTTTTTTACTGAAGCATGGTTTTACTGCCCAGTTTGTGCCATTGGAGGCAGAATTGACAGCCATGCTTCATCATGGCAGTGGGAGAAAGTGCTGCAAGGAATGCTTTAATTTAAATGAGAAATGCCCTAAGAAAAAAAAAAAAAAGAAGAAGAAAAGTCTAAAAGCTTGGTAATAACGTTAATAACCACTTCTTACAGGTTTTTACTAGCCCACTAAAGATCAGACAGCATGTTAAGGTCCCAGTGGCTGAATAGTAAAGACCTGGGCCCAGATTATTATTACTTAGGAAGATTCTTTTAATGATTTCTGTTATTAGTTGAAAATCATCTGAATAGTACAGCTGAATGGTCACCATGCTTTAAATTCATTTCAAATGAAAAATGAGAACAGGGTAGAATTTGGGTTTTATGTATTTCTGAAAGCACAAAACCAGCGTGGTGGTTTTCACAGCGGTAGTGCTGTGAATGGGTAGGCAAAGGGCTGAGGTTTCTCTGCTGGGGAGGAGCTCTTCTCGAGTGTGATCAATTCCTTCTGAAAAGCAATTTTGACTATGGCAACAGAATTTCTTTAAAATCAAATTAAAAGCTCCTAAACCACCACAGACTCCTTAATTTCTACTCCGATAACCTTCAAAACAGCAGAGACCTCCATTAGGGGTTAGGATGAGGTAAAGGGATCCAGATAGCATTTCTGGCTTTTGTGCTGCTGCTGCACTGAAGCCCGTGTTGGGGTCTTGCCTGGCCCACTTCTCATGGATTGCCTGCTCTTGAGGGAAGCAGCTGGCTGTTCTCAGGGCAGGGGCAGCGGGGTCCCCCTGTCTCTTGGGAGTTGCTACACAGTATGACAGTGCAAGTATTATCACAGCACAGTTTTTACTTCAGCATCTCGCTCCAGTGGTGGCAGTTCTGCTCGTGTTCAGTACCTTTTTGTATTAGTTTGAATTTGCATTTAAATGCAAAATTCAACTGAGAAGCCTAAACAGTTGTTTCTCTTGCTGTCTTAAGAGGCATATGTCCTCTAAAAAGAAGTTTTTTCCCCTCCAACATAACTCGTTCAGCTTCTTCTCAGAAATGCGATTCAAAAGACCAAAGGCCAGGAACTCTTTTAGTCTATAGGAAGAGCTTTTGGTCGCCACTGATCTGCAAAACAAAAGACCAAAGGAACCTTAAAATCTCAGCCAGGTCTCTCCCCAGCAGAGCATGGGGGTTCCTGAGCAACAAGCATGACTGCTTAGCATTGAGAGTAGGTTACCAGTGCGCAGAGGTTAATGACTCACACGGCATTATGTTGTGTTGAATAATGAGTAACATCTGAAATGACACATGTTGTAATGACTCGCTACTTAAAGTACCAATCTACTTAAGATCCCTTTAAGCTCGAAGAGATCACAGAATAGCGATGTCTTGTTCAGTAGGTGCTGCTTTATTTTATGCCTTCTGGTAGAAGAGATGTACCATGCCTGAGAGCATATGAACAAAACAAGTGAGGAATTGAGTAGGAAGGATTATTGCACTAGTTGTTTTGAATGCTTTTTGGGCACTTATAAAGCACCAGCTAGCATATTTCAGGTTTTGTTTTTGTTGATTCAAGGGTTTTAATCCTGATTGTCACAGTTCCTATATTTGTAGGTTGATTTTAGGAAAGGAAAGAAAGGGGAGCTTTGCCTGCAGGATGAGATTGTCAGAAACTGGTCTGAGATTTGCTGTGGAAAATAAACTGATGCTGGAGCAAAGCAGCAACACTGTCTTATGGTTTGGCTGCTGATGGGCGGGAGTCTAATTAAATGGCACTCTAAATTCTGATGTTAACCAATCTGTGACATAGCTTGCTCCATTAGGGAACTGAGAACAATCTATATTCTTACATACAAAATAAGTTGTTCATGCTGTCATAAGAAGTCTTACCTAATCTTACAGTAAAGTTTTAAACCTGTCAGACTCTACTTGCCTGTCTTACAGTTGTTTCTGCAGTCTGCTCCCATGCCTGGAAAGCTAGTGTGTGACTAAACTATACACTTTGTCTTAGATGTAAAAGCAAGTGTGACACCTAAATGTCTCCAATTGCTAAGAATGGCCCAGGGAGCCGCTGGACCCAACACCTCAAAATGTGGCCCTCTGCAAACAATAAAGGACTTAGTTCTCCAGCTGCTTTAAGGCTGGACTTCAAGTAGAGAAATATAAACACGTCTCTGCACTTACCTGCTGGGATTATGGTGCTTTAACTGCTTGTTTCTAAATATTTTAAGCTGTAATATTGGAGAGAGAAAAAATGTGCATATAAACTCTTATATTCAGGCTGGTTAGCACTACTTTAGACTTTGCAAAACTGTATGCAAGGGAAGAGAATCAGGCCTGCCTGCATTGCTTCTGAAATGTATTGCTCGAATTTCAAACAAACTTATAGGGACCCATCCTTCTCCAAACCAAATAGGAATTCTTTAAAAAGGGAAGAGAGATTCTTCCACTCTCACACTCACCACTCACTCACACACACACACCTTGAAATGCAGGTCATGAAATGATCATTATTTTTATGGGTCTGCAAAGCCTGTAGAAGTCAGAGCTGTGTAATATACATTGCAGAGTGTTCTGCTAATCCTATCTTAACCACAGTCGTGCCTGGCCCAGGGAAGAGGGTCTGGTAACTGAAAACCTGACACTGAAGGAATTCCAAACACAGTCCTCAAACTAAAAACAGCTCTCTCTGCATGGCATGTGCTACATGAGAGCCAGGGATTGTATTCGTTTATGTTATCTGATTTTTCAGCCTTGTATTGTTGATAAAAGAACGGGAGAAGGAAGCACCTCCACCAGCTCAGCCCATAAATAAAGTGTGTATGGTGTGCTTGAGGTTAGTATGACATTGCTAGACATCTGCCTTCTTATGTGGGGCACAAGCCTCTCTCACAGACAGCAGCCACTGAGCACTTCCTTGTGCTGTAGATTCTTCCCAGCACTAAGATACCAAATTTGATTCCCAGTGAATTTTAAATGCAAACCCTTTCTTTGGCTGTGGGAAGTATTGATCTGAAAGGGCAAAGAATATTTATTATAGGATTATCTCACCTATTAAGATACAGAGACCCACCTTAATGCATCTCAGTGATTTCTTTGAAATTTGCAGTGATTTGAAATTTCATTAATTTATTTATTTCATGTTATACGCACACTGAATATTAAGCAACATGAGTTCTTAGAGCCACTGACTACAAACAGCACTGCAGTATCTTTAATACTGTATCTGGAGAGATGGGCACTACATGGTCTTTCAGTTAATTGTTTTTAGTGTTTGTTGGGAAGAGCTTTATAAAGACACAGTGTAATGCATTTGATACTTCAAGATTGTTTGTTTGCATAATTTAATTCTTACATCAGCTTCTCTTTTCTTCTTTAAAAGTAGATCCTCCTGGCTGAGAACAAACATCACACAATCACACTGCATACAATGGAGTTCTTCAGTGAGAATTTGGACACAGATAGGATCTTGTTGCTTTCTCCTGTTCTTTAATCACAGCCTGGGCTGTCTGATGCCATCACCCAGAGTCTCTGAATGTCTTGCTTAGACATGAAAGAGACTGCAGCCAATTGTGGGCTTTCCATTTGCTACTTAGTCTGTGGCTGTCTTTGAAGTGTATTTCAAGAAGTACTCTCTAACAAAGTAAGAAGGCAGGTTTTCATGTGAGATTATATCCCTTGCAAAATATTCCCTCAGCAGCAAGGAGGAGACAGTGATGTAAGAAGAGAGCATTCCCTTCCTTGCTTTTTACCAGGTACTAAGAGGGTGACCTCTGTGACTCTCCCTATAGAACAGAGGGAAGAAAAACCCTTTGTCACAATGAAATCCAAACCCCCAACGTGATGGGGCACAGCAAGAGCAGTTAGACCTTCATTTTGCTTTCCTTTCCTTTCAGATAGCCCAAGCACATATCTCCAAAGATGTTAAAGGTGACCTGCAAATAGAGGTTATCAATGAAATGCAGTAAACCTGGAATGTAATTTTTTTTCTGATTTTTTTTTTTTGAAACATCAGGAATTTATGCCAGTCTACTCTGTAAGATTTTCCACAGTTGAAGAATTACTAAAATGGAGGTTAAAGAAAAAAATAAAAGGGAACTGCAGAAAGTAAAAATTGTTTAGATAGGGCTTTTGAAACCTTCAGATACCTGTGACTAAATAACGTTTTGGGTAAAAGAAGTCTTTCCTAAGTATTCCAAATCCTGTGATTCAGTTTTAAATAAACCCAGAAGCTCTTAAAAATTCTGTGGTAAAGCCAGAAAATACTATAATTTTTGTGCTTGGAAGATAAATAAAGCTGAGATAGAAAAACAAACCTGCTTTAGGCTTTACTTGTCATAGAGAAAATAACAACATGTTAATTGAATACCAGTCATAAGTTACCTGTTTTACTTGGACAAGACTTTTTTGTGCTCTTAATGCTCAAAATGGATCAGAGTTGTAAACTGCTGAATCATTTAAAAAGATAAACTGGTAGAGGTGCAAACCAGCATATGAAGAGAAACACGTTCACAACTGCCTGTGAAATCCGTAATTTCTCTGCAGAGGAAGGAAGATGAGACTTTGCTTCCTCAAAATAAGGCAGACATGTTAAGGGACACCTTGCTCATGACATATTTGAGGAGTGTTTTCACACTGCCCCACCAGTTTCACTCCTTTGTGGAACCTGGTGCTTCTCTCTCCCTTCGTTCAATTGCTTCCTGCAGCAGCAGCCCTGCTTTTAGCTGGACCCACATCCATAATGCACTTTCCAGTGGGACCCAGCAGAACTGAACTATCGGCAAAACCAGTTTTTGAGCTCTGAGATCAGTTCCTTCCCGGGATGTTGTGTCAGCTTCCCTGCCTTCTGCCTGCCATTAATTGCACTGTATCCCCAGGTCAAACAACTGGCCAAAAATCTGGAAAACAGCTGACGGTCAGAGCAGCTCCTACTCAGCATGTCCTCTCAGAGGGCACGCTCCTGGCCTGGTCCTTTTGAGTGGCTGGACCTGCTTGACCCAATTTGTGGATTTTTGATCACTCCCCTGGGTCACTGATTTTCCACTTGAGGTTATTGTTTTGACCCCCACACCATGGGTCACTTGGGAGGTGTGATATGGCCCTGTGAACTCTGAACTCATCAGAAGCCAACAAAAACACTGAGAGAGAGGAGAAGAATTTCATTAGGACCTCCTCAGAGGTGGCAGTGTCTGCTGAGGGAAAAGACAGGAGTTGTTTTTGCTCTTGCAGAAACAAGCACAGCATCTACAAGGGACTGCCGAGTAGAAAGTGTTTGGTTTGGTTTGTTTTGGCAATTTCTTTAGGGATAAACCACAGCATATACTTTTACACCAGGGGCTATTGAGTGAGAAGGGTGTTGGTTCAGAGGATCCATCCTCTTCCTGCTGGAAACTGCCCTCAGTGTCCCAGACTTGCTGCTAATGGTGACAGCATTACTGCAGCCAGAGCTTGGTATTTGCAGTTGTTTTTTCTACCTTAAAAAGATTAACTTTCTGATGGTTAATTTTTCATACTTGAGGAGGGAAGTGCAGTTTTTCCCTGTTTTTAAAGACTGGTCAGATAGAGGTTCATGGAGATTCTGTAGGCTGGTTGATTGCACTGTGAGCAGTTCCCTGAGAATGAACTTCACCAGGCATGGGTGGTAGGTGGGGAAGAATGAATCCTCAGGAAATAACTTTGCTTCAACATGCTGTGCTGATCATAAAAGGGAAAAAAAGTATTGTCACTGTAGCTTGTGTATCTGCAAGTGTAACACCCACTGGGATCGCTGGGGGAAGTGAGCTGGAGAGTGTGGAGCAGCCATGAGGAAATATTTTGTAAAATTTCTCTTAGTCATGCTGCCCAGAGTCAGCCTTTTGGACAGTTACCAGTGTTTCCCAAGGTTTTACTCAGGCAAAGTTCTGCTAATCATTGGCTAGATCACTGCTTGTATTATCCCCAAGGCTTCCAAAATAACTCACGTAGCTTCTGTCTTCCTGAAGCTTTCCTGAAAGGTTCGTGTGAAGTGGATTCCTGTCAGGTCTCAGTGTACAACCTGTCCTCCCAGCTGCTAAAAGGCATGGCTCTGGGCAAGACACTCAAGAATTACACCACCTATGGGTGTTTGCCCTCAGAGAAAAGAAACTGGTGCTGACAGTGAACAACATGGGGTTTTATCTTTTAAAGAAAGATTTTGCTCTTCCCTCATGTTCTTCTGCAGTTTGTCTACACAACCACAGATGGTGTTAAGCTGTAAGTAGAGTGATGGTGGATTTAGTTTGCTAGGAGAGGTAACAGCAATGGGGATCTGATGGGATTAGCTCAGGTAGCTTGGGGCCATTTCTCAGGTCTGGCATGCTTTGATTGCTCAGGCCCATCTTCACTGCCCAGTCCTGGGCCAGAGCAGCCTGAGTGCACAACTCTCTGCACAGTCACAGCTTCTGTGGCAGCAGTATAACACTGATTCCTAAAACTGGACTGGCTGAGCTTTCCTGGAAACAGCTCTTTTGGCTGGATGGCAAAGCACACCCCTCTTTTTTCCTGCACCTTGCAGACCCCTGGTGTCAGTTGAAGCATGAGTTGTGTACTGTAGGCTCAGTATGTCGTGCTGATGGCTCAGTCCTATTCTCAGATGTCATTTTGGTGCCAATTCATCTTGAATTTCTTTTTTTAGAGTAATTCTATTTGCAGTTAGAGCTCTGTCCAAAAGCTACCACTGGCTTTTCGGTGAATTCTGGATCAGGTTCCAAGCTCAGTCCTTTTTTAATGTGATTCATAAGAATTTCATTGATTACAACTGCCAATGAGAACACCTTATAAAACCAATATACAGGATTTTGAGCATGATCCTTATATTAAAAGGTGATGGGTGTAGGTTTGACATTTGTTCCTGTTGGTGTGCTACTTGACACAAAGCAGCTCCTACCATTGCAGAGCCTTTTATGATTGGAAGTACATTTTTGTGCACAGAGGCATTAAAAAGCTGAGTGTGATAGGACTGACTAGTGAACAAGCCTTCATGCAGAAATATGTGGAGCAGCTCTTTGGCCTGCTCTGGAAATTAGGCTTTGTTGCAAGGCGTAGGTGTGTGAGCAGCGACAGTAATTGTCTCAGTACATACGGTTAAGAGGGGTTTGGTATCTCAGAGGGTGGCTTCAGGCCCTTCAGCACTTTGTCTGGACTGTCTCACCAGGAGGTGGGGGGGGGAAGCTGGGAGTGCCTGTCTTTTATAATGTTCTGTTTTTAAAGCAGAAAGTCTCTGGGGAGCATAGGGTCCTAAAAGTCCAAGGCCTGGAATGCTTCCTTTTGCTCTTTCCATTTTAAACAGGAAACATTTGCACTAAGTTATTCCAGGAGGAGAATTGTAGGTTCATTTCAAGGCAGATAATGTTTGTTCATTGCCTGTGTCCGTGATTTACCCCATGGGCTTAAACGAGTGCAGCAGAAAACCACATGTTTTGTTTTACTACATGTTAAACAAGTTCCAGCGGAGTCTGGGAGCCCAGGTTAAGAAAGAAGCAGCATGCTTGTAAAACCTCTGTGTGAACAAGAGAGTCATTGACAAATTTTGAACACCTGATCTGCTGTACCAGAATGATGACTTTTTTCGTAATCTGTGCAAAGAATATTTAAACAGTTGATGAGTTCAGTCCCAAAGACACAGAGCAGGTGTAATTGGTTTATACTTCCAGCCCCTGTTTTGGGTCAAAACTCTGTCTTCTTACCAAAGCTCTTATTTGCAGAGAAGCTTCCTCTGCAGTCAGTGAGTGGTTTTGTCCAAAGTGCAAAGACATTTGCAGTCAGACTGGCAAAAACTCCTAATTAAATTGAACTTTTGGGGATGCTTTGGTGACATGTCTGTGAGAACAATTATTTTTGCCGTTTCAAAAGTATCACAAGTTAAGTTGTACTAAAAAAATATCAAGGCTTCATTAGTGCAAATCATGAAATTAAGATGCAGAAGGCTACAGAGGGGGCTCCGTGGCACATCCTCAGGGATGACACATTCACATGTTGCTTTTCACGTGAACTGGGGCTTGTGAGATCCATACTGATGCAGACAAGTTACAGGGCCGTTGTAATATCAGGCCTTTTAGATCACAGATTTTTTGAAACCTCATTGGCAACTTGCCCATTAAACACAGGTATTGTATCCTGACATCCCTAGTGTTTCTTCCCCAGTTTTTCCAACTATGGTGTTTGGAAAGTTTTACAGGCTGACATATTAGGAGAGAATGGTGGGAAATAGCCTGGAAAGCGTGAATATTTGTGCATGTAAAGCTTATGGGATTTGCAGACTTGCAGACCCAACTCATCTGTTTATCCTCAGGCTAGATAAGATTCAGTCAAACATGCATTGTTTAAAGGAGCTTTGTTTCCATTATGGCAAATGGATCACAGGAGACTGACTTTAGGAGCTGAAGGGCTCCAGTGCTCCCCCATTGTAAAAGGGCTGTGATGTGTGCTAGACCCTTCCTCCAGTGTCCTGGATGTTACAGACTTTTGTAGCATGCAGGTGGGAAGCTTGTTATCCTTCAGACGTGCTTTTCATTCATCAGGACTGTCATGCTTGAGGTGGCATTTCCTCTCCCAAAGTAAACATAGATTGTATGTACAATAATGTATCACTGAGCTAGTAGAATGTGTTTTTATGTGCTTTATTATGTTTTTTCCTCCTCAGGCGTGGACCTGCAGAGCCACTAGAATATTTAACAGGGCCACGAGTAACGTACAAAGAGAGAGATCTTCCCTACTACCACGGAGGACAGCCTGTTATCCACCCATCCAAGGGGAACTACGTCCGTGCGCCGGACACAAGAGTGGCAGAACTGAGGTACCCTCAGTATTACCCAGCCCAGCCCATCCCAAACCAGCACAAAGGACCCCTCCGGCAGGACGTGCCGCCTTCCCCTCCGCAGTCCCACCGAGCACCAGCTTACAGTGAAATTGTCCGACACCGTGGGACCAGTCCAGACCAGTATCAGTACAGGCAACAGGATCCCAGGCAGAAGAACCCCATGACTGCAGCTGTATAGCTGGGCACTGGACTTCCGGCACAGCCCGGGAGGAGCCCCATCGGACATCATCCTTGTAGAGTTGTTCCCAAGCGTAGCTGCCTGTAAGAATGGCACACGAGACCTGGAGTCGTTCTTACTGAGCTGGGCTCAGCGTAGGTGCTTTCTAACAGGCGAACTAAAGCCACGTGAGGTACGATGTGTTTTGAGTATGTGAGGTACCAGACAGTTGAGTGTTTTTTAATTCCTTTTAAAAATAGAAAGTGGCTGCTGGAAATGAAACACAACACTTAATACACCTCAGGGCTATTTACTGAATCCGGTTACACCTTTACAGTACATAGCTGTCTGTGAAAGGGCAGCAGACTCACCAGAGTTTTCTTCAGAGTGCTGTTGTAAAGCCTTTTAAGTGAGAACACAGCATGCAGTGTGGACTTCTTGCAGAGCTGGGCATCTTGTGTATCTAGTGTGTGATCATGACAAGGGACTGCCACAGGGATAGTGGCCACATTCCAGGCACGTCCTGACCAACAGCCCTGCTTTAAGGATGCTGCAGTTCCAGATTTGTGATCTGGCCTCTGTCTTCCTCCGCCTTTTTGGTGGTGGCAGCATTTATCTTGTAGCCTTCATTTTTTGCAGTTTGTATATCAAGAGTCTTCTCTTATTGCACCTGCTGCAGTTGGAGTAGGGCAAAAAGCCTTATCCCGTATGCTTGGGCAGGCTTACAGAGGGCAGGCAGCCACCTGAGAACCATGTCTGTAGGGGGGGAGTGTTGTAGGGGGGGGAGTGTGTGATTTTGAGTGTTGGTTACATATACAGTGTGCAGTCTTTAAATGTAAACGCTGGAGACCAGATCCTCAGCGGCTGTCAGGAAGTGTCGCTTGAGGGGTTTCAGTAGAGCCAGCCTATACGGAAGTGACCAGGGAGGTGGCTACAGGCATGGACTCCGTAATTCATATTAAGTTACTGTGTCAGGTGCTGCCTTGGCTCCATCAGGGCAGCCCGTTGCTGGCCCGCTCCAGGCGGTGTTGGAGCCAAGCGCCTGCCAGCAGCGTGCCTGGCCTGGCCAGCTCAGCGCCGCCAGAAGACACCTGTTCATGGGGGCCACCCTCAGTCCACAGGGAAGCTCGGCCTCGGGCAGCGCCGGGCCCTGCCGTGCCAAGTGCCAAACTACTCGAGTTCCTGCAACCAGAGGCCATCAGGTCACTGGGGAAAGCGGCTTTTCACAGTGGAGGATGAGGGAAAAGACAAGGAAAGTAACAGGAAGGGCTTCAAGACCCTGGGGCTCAGGAGGAAGACGTGAGAATAGCTGTTCGTGGCAAGTTATTTGCAGCAGTGCATAGGAAGAGAGAAGGTGTGGGTGGGGAGGGGCTGTCAGCAGCACAGCAGAGCTGTGGGTGGGGGGACAGGGTGGTGCGATATGTGCCTAGTTCTTTGCCCAAAACAGTCTGGGTTTGCTCTGCAGCCAGGAATGTGTGTCCCCAGCCACAGGGACCTGCGTGACCTGACCCAAGAGGGCTCTGAGTGCTTAGAGATCTGTCTCAAGGATTTTGTCACAAGGAAACCATGCAGTATTGCGACCTAGAAATATGTTATTTCCAAGTGTCCTTAATTCCTTGACTTCTGCCTTTTGGAAGTGTTACTAAACCATTAGGCCTCCTCTCCTCATCAGGAAAAGACTGTGACCTGGCCAAGGATTAAGCATAAGGATTTCTTTGATGTCATTTTGACACCTTTGGTATGCAACATATTAAATCACATAGATCAATTCCCAGGTGTTAAATACCACCAGGAAGGTTTGTCCTGCGAGGAGTGTGTCCTGCCAGCTGGTAATGGCCCTGATGAGAAGCAGCATTTGATAACAACCTACTTTCTTCTCTGCTAATGGTGCTGGTTAGAGCCTGGCATAACCCTCAGGCACAGCGAGCGCTTGCAGCTGCCTGAGTGGCTGGCAGGCTCTAGTGCATTCCCACCAGCCTCCACCCACCAGTAGGCTGGGAAGCAGGGAAGAGGAGACAGCTTTCCATGGTAGGGGAGCACCTCCATGATTCAGATAGAGGGCTGGACTCCCTGGGGCAGGGGCAGGCACAGCTCTAAATCCAGTCAGGAGGAAGCATTGGTGGGAGGGAGAGAGGAAGAGGAATGCAACTGATTATGAAGCAAGGGTGTTTGGTTCTTGTTCTATTTCTTTCTGCCCTCTTCCCTAGTAATGTAGGAGTGAAAAACCTCTGGAGGGAGTGTCGGGTGTAAAGCTGGATGTCTCTCAGTACCCTCCATAAATAAGGCGTATTCCCCAAGGAAACTGTGCCTGTCATGTACGTGCTCTGCACAGCCTTGTACTTCTCTCAGAAAGTTTTAGATGCTGTAGGATACTCAGCCAGGACTTGGCAGCCACAGGATAGCCGCTGGTGTTATAAAGGCCTGTTGAAAGTGAAGCAAAAACAAATTAAAATACTTTCCTTTCCCTCCTTGAAATATAACCCCTGATACATTTGATCCAGCTGTAAAGAAACTAATGTTTGCGACAGTGGCTTTATCAAGCCAGGCCACAATTAAGAACAGCTCTGAATATAAGCTACTGCCTTTGTAAATCACTCTCAACTAACCTTTCAAATGGCATCACAGCACAGTGAACAGAACTTATTTACAATATTTCATGAGCCAGGGCCAAATAAAATCTGGATGGAAACAGCTCCTAGGTTATTTATAGCCTTTGAGTGGCCTGCCCAATGTCTCCTCGTAACCTGAATCTTTCCTTAAGCACTCCCCTTGACTGCATCGGCTCCACTCAGTTGAGGCAGACAGATCAAACAAACACCTTCTGAGCTGTTAATCTTACCTTACCCAACAGGTTATTAAATGATGCTTCTGCTCAGTAAGCAGAAATCAGTAGAGAGCTTCTTCCAATAAAAAAAAAAAAAAAAAAAGTGCTATAATATATGGATGCATCCTACATGTAAAGAGCTAAGGAGGAAGAATAGTGTGACCTAGCTGGGGGAGCAAGACCAAAAAGTATTACAGAGCATCTCATCAATCTCTGGTGCCATTGTTCTGGGAGAAAATTGCCATTTCTTGATTTAATATCTGGTAGAGGTACAGTATTTTCAAAAGTATAATGTGTAACTACAGTATATATAGTCAGCTTTTCTGCAGTATAAAATGTATGATTTTAGCACCATATTGTGGAAAAATATGTACCGTGCAGAATTCACGAGGTGCTACAACTGACGGTTGAAAATACACACTTGCAAAATCCAAAAGAGCCGTTAAGTAACAAGTTGTTCTTTTCCCATATGTCCATATGTTTGGGAAAATTATGAGTCTGAAATGCTCTTGACACGTAATTGCCTCGCACTCCCTCATCCAAAATGTGCCAGTCCAGCAGTAGAGTTACTGACGTAGTGGGTGTGAAGGGAGAGTTGGGTTTGCCATAGGAGCAGCCCTGAGTGTGTGTGTGTGTGTGAACAGGCATCAAGACTGAGGGAGAGAGGCCCGCACTCACGTGAAGCTGAAGCTTTGATTTCCTGAGCTCGTGGCGTGCAGCCTGCATTTCTGGCTCTGGCACAGGGCCAGCCAGGCCCAGCAGTTGAAAGATTAAGAGATAGAAAAAGAGCCTGTGGATTTTCTGAGTGACCACCCACTAGTGAGCCATGATCTTGGCCTGTGAGCCGACATTACCACTGTGATATATTATGATGCAGAAGTCTCTGGACACCCCTCAAATGCGTAAAGAAATATCAACTGCCCTTTGTGGGGGAAACTAAGCATAGAAAAGAAGAAAAAAAAAGCTCTTGCCTTGAAAAAGTGCACACAGTCCTGAATTCCAATTCACTCCAGCTTCCTGATCTAGAAATAGCTTCACACGCTGCCTAATTTTTTTACAGATGAATTGTGCTACCTCTTCCTCCCAGCCATCACAGATTTGTTTATCAGAGAGTTAGTGCTGTGAGTGAATCGTAGCGACTGCTCTGCCAGGGCTGCATCCTGACACTCTGCTCTGAGCAGAGGCTGCTTTGCACTTTCAAAAGGCCTCAAAAGACCTGTGCTCCCTGTCACAGTTGTCCTGCAGAGTTCTTACGCCTTACATGCAAAATTAGAAGTGCTATTCACTATCTCTGCAGAGGAAAGAAGGCTTTGTAAGACACTATTCTGTTACTGTGAGGGAGAGAGAGGTTCTTGTGATCCTGACAGTACCTGTGTGTTTCAGTGAAACTGACTTAAAAATCATGTGTGATTGTTTTGGGGGAGAAATTCAACACATAATTTGACAGGTTTTTTCTAGTACCACATCAAAGGTTTTGATCTTTTGTTACATATGGCTATATAAATTTTACCTGGTTTATTTTGCATTAAAATAAAGGCTTTAAGACTATATATGATTATGTACTGGTTTGTAGAGTCTTTCCCTTCTTTGTGTCTACAAAGTCATCCTCAGCCATGGATGTGATTTGATACTAGAGGATGGTACATCATCAAGCTGGATCAGAATTGGTAAGATGACTTTTTTAACAATGAAACATAAACACAGTAGCCATGTGCTGCTTTGTAGGAGAAAAAGAAAAGGCATCCCAAGGTTTAACTTGATTCCATCTCAAGTCTGCATTGTCTTCAGTTGTATCACCTGAATCCTGATTCCATACCCCAGAACTGAAAGGAAGAGTGAGAAAGAAGTCCCTTGCCAGAGAATTTCAGCTTAGGCAGCTACGTCTTCATTGCTGAAGTTCCCCAGGCAGGTTCATCTCAACATTGAGCTCTTCTCTTGCTGTTGATACCAGCCAAGGTGCTCTGCAGCCTGTAGCAGCTGCCAGGCCCAACCACCTGAGAGGGCTGGAGGCCCTTGCCAGAGATTTGGGATGCCTTGAAAGTTCTGAACAGGCTCTTCACATGAGGTACGTTGGTCATTTAACATGAAGTTGGTAACTCTTATTTTCACACAGTATGCACAACCGTAGATCTTTGTAGGGTCAGGCTGTGGGTTGCAGTGAGATTCAGGTGAAGGTGTTATGTTAGGTGGAGTAACATTCAAAATAGATACTTCAGTGAAAAGACATTAGTACAGGAAGAAGGAATAATGAAGCCTAAGATGGAAATTATGGGTTACTACAAAGAAAAATGAAAGAATAAAGGAACAAAACAGATAGAGAGGTGCAGATTTACAACACAAGGTGTAACAGAAATGGCAGGAATGGGTCAATAAAAATACATGTATACTGCACTCCAGAACATTTTGAATGCAGGTCTTGGTGTTTACGGCCAAGACAGCTCATGGACAACTGTCAGTCAATTTTAGCATGTATTAAATTATAAACCACATAGAAGCCAATTTTAGAATCAGTCAGGTCATAACCTGCACTCACAGCTAAAAGCTGCCCAAGTAAAAACGATACCTCAGTTTCTCCTGCTGGAGCTCTACAAAGAGTAGCAAAAGACAAAGTAGGAATGTGTTAAGAGCTGGAAACTCGGTGACCACAGCTGGAGATAGTAGTCCTTCTGCCTGGACGGTCTCCTGTGGTTTCCCCACAACAGCGCTCACTTCCCTGGGGCATGGGCTCAAGTTAAAATCTATTTCGCAGTCACTTCTCTGTCTGTGTAAAGAAGTATGTGGAGCCATTTGACTGTTAATTAATTTTAATGACCGAGACTGCGCCCTCCTGAGACTTGTCTCCTGCTGTCAGCAGAGTGGGATGCAGTGCCTTTCCGCACGGAGGGTCTGGGAGCTGCGTCACCCCGGCAGCAGTGCAGTAACCTGCTGCAACGTGCTCTGACTGGGCCAGAACATCGCAGCCTCTCAGGCATGAGGAACGTGGCAGCTGTGCTGCAAAATGCCATTATCAATATTGAAGTAGAGCTGAGCAGCTCGTGCAGCCTCCCAGAAGGCATTCAAGGCTTCTAGAAAGTCCCAGAGGATTCTGACTCAAAGGCTCTGGAGGTCTCCTGAGGAGGGTACTCAGACTCCCTTCGCTTGGTGTGGTCATCCCTACAGAGAAGGTATGGAGGTGCTGAGGCATGTCTTGGGAAAGGATGGAAACAAGACTAATTCCCAAGTGTAGAATCTACTCCAGGGGGGACATCTTGGCTGATGGTTTTCTCAGTGGGCTGGATGGGAGTGATCTGACACAGGCAACCAGAGATACAGGATTGCTCTGGGAATGGGTAAGGAAAGGTGAAGGGATGGAGAGTGGGAAATGATAAGGACAGTCAATTGGAGCGAAGGAAAGGGGATGAGAAATTAAAATAGGTTGGAAGAGGGGGGCAGGAGGTGTCAGACCTGAACAGGAAATAGGTGGGAAGGAGAGGGGGTTGTCCCCAATGTCTGAAGTTCACAAACCAACAAGGAAGGTGGGACTTTGTGATGATGCTAACTAGTGCTCCCCAGTTTCCATTTTGCATCTCAGACTTGTGACATCCCTCCACTGTGTCCAGAGTCAAGACCAGTGACAAAGCAGCACAAAGCTACCTGTACCGGAGTGAGAAAGCTGAAGGGCAAGTAAGAACTGGGAGGGAAACCCATCAACCAGTATGGGGAGAGAGATACCCATCACACATCACTGCTCCCTCCCTAGACCACATGCTGGCACCCAGATCTCACAGCCTGTTCCACACACACTTCCCTTCACCTCCCTGTGTACCGCCAATATCACAGTCTCCTTTCCTGACTGCCTCTTTCATCCAGTGGTTCCCTCTGATCACTGATGTCCCCAAAGCCACACTGACCTTCAATATAACTTCTGCTTTCAGTGCTGAGAAGCCTTCCGTGCCATCTGTGAGCATAGCTAACCAACACCAATAATTTTGCTGGCACCTGAAAGAGTCAAAGTAGGTGGCCCCCAGGACCACCCCACATGGTATGGGGTAGGGCTGTGCTCTCAATACAGAGAGAGGGACAAGTAATTTCTGAATCAGTGCTTTGTGGGTATAGATTGTAAGAAAGACACAGATTTCATCTGCCTTTTTTCTTGTCTAGAATAAACCTTTGACATGTGCAAAAGCTGTTTTATTGCTGGCCTGGTACAAAAATCCTGAACTAATTTCAAGGGCCAAAAAGGTGATTATAGTCTTTAAAACAGAATTAATTCTCAAACCGTTCCCAAAATATGCCTGACAAACTAACCCAAGCCAGACGAGTTGGCTGTGCTCATGGTAAAAGGAAACCTCTGTGCAGAGGAAACAGCCCTGCTTCACTTTTCCAGAAGAGTATCTGCATCTGAAAGATATAATTTATTGGGAAATATGTACAGTACAGTAAAATAGCAGAATGAGACATTCAATAAGGCTTCTATATAAAACTGTGCCCTTTGCCTCCAGTGGATAATGAATAAAAATGATATAAAGAAGCAATGAACATTCAATGTTTTATATTTAAAATACATTTGTGTGGAAAACAATGTGGCATAGAAAAAGGACTGAAGGGATCTCCAAGATAATGCCAGAAGCTGCGAGATGTTAGCAGCTTTGTCATATAAGTTTCAAGGTGTAGGTTTTTAATTTTCTCTTACGAATCACAGAAGCAGTCGTGAAAACTGTCATTAAAATTCATGGCAAGAAAAGTAAACTTACATTAAAACCTACCCCATTCTTCTCTGAATTCTTGGTACTGACTAGGAAGAAGTGTCTGCTCCTCTGCCAAAACCTTACCTACACGATCTGATTTAGTCTCTGGGCTCTGTTAAACTGAAGTTTTCATACATCAGATCCTTCAATACGGAGTACAAAGGAAAAAAACCAAAAAAACGAAAAAACAAAAAACCAAAATTTAAAAATTGCAGCCTAGATTTTCAAACCAGCAAGCTATGATGTTAAGAGGTTTCATTGGCCACATTTTTTTTCAAGAATGAAAAGAAAAGAAAACATTGAGCAAATATGAAGAAATCAGTTTATTAAAATTAATAATTAATAAAATTCATAAAGTATTTAATAATAAAACAATAATTAAAATTAGTTATAACTTAATAATTAATAAAATTAATAAACCACCCCTCCCTTCCTCCTAGGTATAGATAGCCATATATATGTATAGATACAGATAGATAGATATACACACACACGTAGATACTGTTGGTTTTGATCTAAAAGCAAGTTTACTTTAACTGCTTATTTCTAGCCTCTCCCTGAAGGAGTCATTATTTACAGCAATGTATGCATGTGAGGAAAGCAGTATAAATGGTGATCACCTGGTTCATGAGTGGATGGATGTGCAGTGCCCCTGAGCCCTGCAAGCAAGACGAGGAGGAAGCTCTCAGAGCAGCATTTCCACATGCTGCATGTCTCTCCAGTGCATGCATCCCTGTAAGTGACGATTTGCAGAAGTGGGCTGAGTTTGCAGGGCAGCCCCTGCCCCTGCTGTGGAAAGGATTGGCAAGGCTGCTGCAGTGGGTCAGGGCTCCTGGATGGGCACCGGGGCCATGGTGCAGCAGCGGCACTCATGACCCAGCCAGGGTGGGGAGGGCGGGTGGCACCTCCGGGGAGATTGAAACCAGAGTATAAGTTAGAGCAGTCACGGGGCTGCTTTTAAGACTGAAGCTGCCTCACAGTCTGCAGGTTAATTTGGCAAGCAGGGGAAATCAAAGGCATGCTAAGCATGCTCGGTTTCCAGCTCTGTATTCACATTTTGCCAAATTAATCACAACTAATTCAGTTAGTGGGGTGTTAGGTTTAAGAAGGGTGTTTCTTATCTCTTTACAGAGGCACATGTACACATTCTCCTTACCATGGAGAATCTTTCCTTCCCTTCTTCTTTGTTCCTCTCTCCCCTCTGTTGGAAATAAGCCCTCCAGGCCAGCCATTTTTCTTTATATATAGCAAGAGGACAGTAAGGTCTCAGTCTAATGGGCATTTAACGCAGTCATGCCCCATCCCTCCCTCCTAGCACTTGGTCCCACCCCGTCCCCATGTCCTTTCTCCTTCCTCAGTTGTAGGGATTTTCATAGCCGTGAAAGGACAATGGAAACTGAGCTGCTATTGAAAAAAAAAGACTGATTTGTTTTTTCTTTGCTGGGCTGTTTTTGACATGGATCGTTTCCCAGCTCAGTTCCTCACATTGCTTTGATGGCACAACAGAGTGGATGGAGCGGTGAGGGGAACCAGGCTGGGGGTGAGGATGGGTTGGAGAGTGGTTAGACTGCTGTTGCTACAAAACAGAAAAGGGGAAGAAAAGAAAGGAAGAATGCTAAATCACAGCCAAAGCACAGTGTATTAGGGGCTTGGATTTGAAAAGTCAAACACCGTCTTCTGCAGCAGTTACATTCCTCTGCACGTTTACTTCTGGCCAGATTTCCTGAGAGCAGAGGCAGCATTCACCAAGTTTGAGTTCTTTAGGCTCTCTCCTGTGGATTTTCTTCTGTGTTCAGCATTAGGAAAAGATGGGAAATCTTGAGGTTTCATGTAGGTTGTGGATTTTCCCCTTCCTGGGATGACACATGGAGGCAGCAGGGAGCCCTGGGACCCCTTGCAGATTGGAGGTAACACACACATCACTCACCTCGATGGTCTGGGATAGGGATGCCCAGGAAGCAGTGCAGTCATGGGCTCATTTATGCAGAGCACACTGAGGTTTCCATGTATTTGGGCTTCCTCAGCTCAGGACAGCTGCTCCCAACGATTCCTGTGAGAGGGGCGCAGGGGTCAGCAAGGGTGCAACCAGCCGGTCCCAAAGCATGGTCAGGGTGCTCACTGTCACAGCCCCAGCGCTATCAGAGTGGCTTTTCTGTAGGACTTTTTCATCCTGCTGGCAGGAGCCTGCTCAGGGATGCCAGCAAATGATTCAAGTCACCCTGTAACATGGTTTGTGTAAGTCATGGGTTTGGCCAGCAGCACTGACATTTGGCTAATGCTGCCTGAGCCTCAGAGATGAGAGGAGCCTGTCTGCCAGCTGAGTTTCAGATCCTCCTTGGCCCAGCAAACTTTGGGAGAACAATTGGAACCCTCGGCCCACACGGATAGTTGTTTGGGGCAGTGTTTCAAGGATTGTAGCTTTTGTTTTGGCTGTTTGGTTACATGTCTCCTCTTGGATGTTTATGCCGAACAAAAGGCACTTGTTCACTCACCGACTTCAATGAGGTTGAGTCCAGCTGGATTTGTGCTTTAGGTGTAGAGTGCCAAAAATTACCCCATCAGCAGCCCCACTGGGAGAGAGCCCGGGGACAACACTGGCCTGGGCACACCCTGCTGTCAGTGTGCACTCAGGAGCAGCGATGAAAACACAATTTGCAAACAGCCTCACTGGAATGGGTCTGGGTACGGAGCCCAGAGGGCAGCTCTCGGGGCTCTCTGTATTGGGGAATGCTTTGATGCTTTGTGTGCCCAGGATGTTCAGGTTTATCCTCTAGCTGCCAAGTAACCTGCTTGTCTGCTTTAATTTGCTAAGCCTTTTTATTTTTAAGAAATCCTTTATTTATTTAAAAAGCACACATTTCCAATTAGTTCACTCTGCTCCTTCCTTGCCCTTCTCTCACACGTCCTATAGCAGGAGCCTCAGCTCCCAGGCCAGAACACCAGCCAGGGTGCAAATATAAAATAGGCCCAACAGCTGCCAAGCCCAGACAGGCACATTGAGTGGGTGCCTGCACAAGGCAGGCAGGCTCCAGAGACAGTGATTCAGCGGCAGGCAGACAAACATGCAGACTCCTGCCAGGTCTGTGTGCAGGGGAGGGCAGTGGGCTTGCCAGGGGCTGTGTGCTGGGGTCCCCGGCCCTATGGAACTGCCCTGGCACTTTGTGTCAGCGCTGGCAGCTTATTAAGCAGGGCATGGGCTCAATTTACTTTTACCCCTGCTGTCAGTCTTCATAAGCCAAGATGTTTTGAGTTGTCCTTATCCTCAAATTAATAAATTCTTCTCTGTAAGAGTGTAAACACAGGAAAATAACTCGACTGAAAAAAACACCCAAAAATTCAGGCTGGTGCTGTGCAGTCAGGACATTTCTTTTCCTGACAGGATATGGGATCAGAGTTTAAAAATATGCATTATGAAACATGTGTTGGGGGGTAAGGGGGTCAGTAGACAAATCAAGCTCATTGTTGTCTGAGCAGGAGAGCCTGTGAGAGGAGACAGTTTAGCAGCAGGTCCCGGCAGTGTCCCCACGGCTGCAGGTGGGCGAGGAGGCCGTGCAGGGCCAGCTGAGGTGACGGCTGGGCCTGTCTCCGCACCCACCGGGTCACCCACAGCCGAGGGGCGAGGGCAGCTCCCGCCGGGTCACCCGCAGCCGAGGGGCGAGGGCAGCTCCCGCCGGGTCACCCACAGCCGAGGGGCGAGGGCAGCTCCCGCCGGGTCACCCACAGCCGAGGGGCGAGGGCAGCTCCCGCCCGGTCACCCGCAGCCGAGGGGCGAGGGCAGCACCCGCCGGGTCACCCGCAGCCGAGGGGCGAGGGCAGCACCCGCCGGGTCACCCGCAGCCGAGGGGCGAGGGCAGCACCCGCCGGGTCACCCACAGCCGAGGGGCGAGGGCAGCACCCGCCGGGTCACCCGCAGCCGAGGGGCGAGGGCAGCTCCCGCCGGGTCACCCGCAGCCGAGGGGCGAGGGCAGCACCCGCCCGGTCACCCACAGCCGAGGGGCGAGGGCAGCGCAGCCGCTGTGGGACAGTGGCCCCAGGCAGAGCTGCTGCCCCGCAGGCACAGTGCGGGCCAGGCTCATGCAGGCCCACACGGTGGGTGCGATGGCCAAGAGCAAACAGTTCCTGGCCACTTCCCTCACACTCGGGGACACGGTGGGGTGGACTGGCATGTTATGCGCCATGGCCAATGTGGGCTAGCAAGGAGAGACTCCAGTCTCCTCTTCCACAGAGGCAGGGAAAGCTCCATGGTTGTGAGCATCTGCTCCCCTTACTGATGTGTCCCAGTGACACAGTATCTGCTCCAAATGCAAACCTCCCCTTGGGATGTAGCTGATTCTCCCCCTGACAGAGGTTGGTCATGGAGATAGTAACCCTGCTGTAGGTGCATTTTTACTTTTGTCTGCAAGGGTTCCCTCAGAGGTCCTCTCTCTCAGAGACACAGCACACACAGGACTGGCTGAGCAAGTGGCTGGCTGCCCCCACGCAGCCCCCAGGCCACACCAGGAGAGAGGTGGGATCCAGGCTGCAGGCCTGCAGACAAAGCCAGGAAGCTGTTGCTGGTCAGGCATTTCAAGGGAGGGCATGATTTCCACAACAATAAACACATCTGATTATTTGATTAGAGGGAAGATGAGGTCCCCAGGAGGAGGTCCTCACAGACAAAAGACAAATATCTTGTGCCTCCACTGGCAGTGACAGGGCAGGAAGATGAGGGCAATGTCCTATTGAGGCTTTGATCAGACAGGGTCAAGCATGGAAGCTAACACGGCTGAAGAGGTTCAGGCTGCAGTCCCACCGCAGGACCGTGCCTGGCCCTCTCCCAAACCTGCGCTTGTCTTTTCTGCAGTCTTTCACCCTGTCTAGGAAGCAAAGTGGGAGCCTCCCGAGACAGATCCTGCCTCTGGATGTCTCCTAGCTTCAGCAAGGTCATGTCCACTCCAAGCTCCTCAGTGCCAGGCGTCACAGCACATCCCTCTACTTCTGCCATTTACTCATCTGCATATGTGGGATAAGCGAGTGAAAGAGGCTTCTTGGTCTCATGTCATGCCTTTTGCCGTGGTGCAAGTAAAGAGCTGCTAAGATGCAGCAGTTGGAAGACAGGAGAGTGTTGGAAGGGCAGAGAGGGTAATTTTCCAGTTCCATTTCTCCTGGACTTCTACTTGGATAGTCTGGCTGTAGTCATGGGCACTTGGGGATTTTCCTGTCTTCTGGAAAGTTGAGCTGTCCCCTTTCGCCCTGCCATAAGAGACCTTGGGGACTCTGCATTTCAAGGGGTGGTTCTCAATGGTGCCAGCAGCTGCAGATCCTGTGATTAACTGATGGTCCTGGATGGAGGCTGGATAAGGTGCTTGGTGTAGCTGTTTTACAGCTGTTCTGTGCCTTCATAAGACAGGTGGCCCAAAAGCCTTGGTGCTCCAATAGCTTGACCCACATGAGTCCCTCTTGCGGAAGAGCCCCAGAGCAGGAAGGCACCATGTATGTATAGAAAAGGGTTTGAAGATCTGAGCTGTGCTTTTACTCTCCGTTGTACAGTATGTGTAAAAGTAATTTGTATTTGGCCCACTGTAGTGCTTGGAAGTGAGAGCAAGAAAGAGATGACTTGGCACTTGGAGACAAGAGTTCTCCAAGATCTTTACAAACACAACACAACCCTTTCAAGTGGGAGAGACCCTTGCTTATCTCCCATGCTGGGGGGAGCACTGGCTGTACAAAAAAATCATTGGTACTCTAAAAAAGAGAGTAAGCAAAGAAAAAAATAGAAACTGTTGTTTCAAATACAGGTTTCTACACAGAGTTGTGTTGCATAGATGCAGTATATAGATCAATGTGTGGGCAAGCTCTGAGATTCTGGTCCTAGCTTACATCTAAAGGTTTGTTTTATATATTAAAACAATCTGCTTCTCCCTTCAATGTATGTATGCTCTATGAGGATTTCTGTGCAGACATAGATGGAATAGGCTGGAGCACTGGAAGTTTGTGCTATGCATGCTTCATAGCCTCTCTCAGTCCCCAAGCACTTTTCAAGCTGTCTGAGTGGCCAAGGCCACAAGGAAATACTTGCCAGTCTGTTTGTCATCTTACACCATCAGTAAATCATCCCAATATCATCTGGCTCGGAGCTCTCAGAAATCTGGACAACCTTGACAGAAAGTGTGGGTAATGGGCTGAGAAATCCAGCAGAAGAGTTTTGGGGAACATGAGACCACAAGATACAGGTCTTCCCTGATCTGCCACAAGACCTTAGGTCTCTGCCCCAGAGTGCAGTTAGAAAGCAGACCCTTAAATGGATGCCACATCAGAGATATTGACTTACCAGTGGCTGGGGTACAATTACTCATGAAACTTCAACCTGGGATATGAGTATCACCAAGAGACAAACAATCCCATCTGCAGCCTGCCCCTTCGAGATGCCTACTCTGTTTATAGAAAAGAAGGGGGTGGTGAGCGTCTGTTAAAATGTATAACTTCCTGGCATCATCATTGAGGAGTCATATCTTTTAGTGGGACTCGTCAATCAAAACTGTCTGATGGCACTGCGGTCAGTGCTCCTCACAGTGGCTGTGGCATAGGAACAGGGACACTAAAAATACCTTTTCGGTCCCAAAATATTTTGACTTATTTGAGGGTGTATATGTAAAGAGAACACTAATATTTCCCGTGGCTGGTGCCCTGCAACCAGCACACCCCTGGGGAAGCAGAGATCTCTGGAAACCTGCAGGGAGAGTAGAGGAGGGAAACCATGACCTCAGGGAACAAAGAAAACTTTGCAAGGCAGAAAGAGATGCTTGTGTAACCTCCCATAACTACCGGCTCTGAGGGGATTGCCAGAAGAATCACTAGGTTCAGCTTAAGCTAATGAAAAAACAGGGAAGAAAGTTGTCTTTTCGAACCTGCACCCACATTCTCATTTACCTTGGGCAAAAATAAAACATGTTTAGATATGAATTCTGCACCAGAAGTAGTATTTTACACCAACTCACAGAGGGTAAATGACTTCTTGTGGTTTATAGCAGTGGGAATTCAGGCATGTAATGTAATAACAAGAAAGGATTTTTAGATTTGTCTCAGAAACCCTGCTAGCTCAGACATTATAAAAAAGAATGCCAAACTTTCATATCTCTTTGAACACAAGACAAGAGTAAAACTTTCTTTAAAAGAGTGAAATACATCTCCAGTCTGAGAAGAGCTGTTTATTTTGAAAAATTGCTGCAGAAAACATAGGCAAACAGCACCTCACATCTGAACAGCTCATTACTGTTCCTCAGTTCTTTACTCATGTAATTAAATGCCACAGAGCAACTGCTTAACCAGCTACTTTACTTAGTAAACCTTTCCTTGGTCATTTGCATGGGATGTGACAGCACAAGATCCAAGCCTCAATCAGGGCTTCTAAGCAAAATCACAAAGCAAATGGTAAGGAAAATCTTCTAGTGCTGCCTCTTGGGGTGAAACAGCAACACAACACAGCAGACCAGGATGGGACATGAAAAATACAGAATGCACTTAGAGCTGACAGCCATAGTGTAATGTGACCCCAGTCACACTGGTATTTGATTAGCAAACATGATTGGGAAACAGCCCTGCTGTTAGGAGAAAGAAATCTTTCATATTCCCTACAATCAAGCCCTCAGCTTTGTTTTATCGGGGAGATGGCATCTGAATGCTTCAGCAGAACAGGCTCTTCTACGAGGGCATACTACCCCCCATGTGTCTCTGTGCACAGGACTTTCCCCAGCAGGGCTGGATGGAGGAGACGCAGCCTGCAGCTGTCCCAAGAAGGTCTGTGCCAGACTCTGGTGGCTTGGTAGCCTCCCAGGCCCCCACTGTGTGCAGGGCTGAAACCATCACACTGCAGAGAGGGAGAGTTGTGAATTTGTGTGCTAGGCTGTTTAGTTCGGTTGTTGGGTGGTGACTGGCGGGTGAGTGGGACACAAAATTTGTGTGCTGCTGCAGGGTCGCTGGCCCAAGCCACCAGTGTTGAGCTCTGTCTCACTCTGTGGGGTTTAACATAAGGACAACCAACAAGTCCTCTTCTCCTCCACCTCTTCCTCCCAAGGCTGCAGATGGTGGGTTCATCCTGCACATGAGCCCGGACGCTAGCCTCTCCAGGGAGGAGGTCAGCATAGCCAACCATCATGAAAGAATCTTTTTAGGGGACAAAATTAAAGGCTTCAGCTTTCCTCTTCCCCCTCCTCACCCATCTTCCCCCCCTGCTGCTTCACCACACGTCTGTGATATTTTATTTCAATCAGCTTTGTTTAGTTCCTGAAAGCTGCCTCACTCCCTCTGTCCAGACATTTCATTTCCCTTGGAAATAAGGTAAATAAAGTAAATAACTGTAGTTAAAATCCCGTGTGAGTACCAAAGCCTGGTGTGCTAGGAAGCAACTAGTGTGAATGATTTTCCAGTGAAAATCCAGGTGCAACCTCGGCAGTGCGACTACTGTCTGCCTTTCAAGCAGATGTCTTCATCTAAAGCCCCCGCCACCACCCCACTCCCTTTGTGCATCCGCACAGGGAGGACGGGAGTGGGAGACAATATAAATTAATATCCATTGGAATGACAGCAGCTGGTGCCTTGCATAGCTGCAAACACGTGTCTTAGAAGTAGAGTGATTAGTGGTAAAACTGTAGAGCTGAATGTTTATGCTTGATCAATTACAGGAAAACAATAGATGGTGGTTTTTTCCAAGTGGGAGGAGTGAGGGGAGGGAGGCTTAGCCATGAGATGATTTTCTTCTTTTTTTTTTTCGTAATGATAGCTTCAAAGAATATGGGGTCCAGTTACTAAAGAAGCTGGCAAACAGCAGCTTCTGAGAAACCCACTGGTTGCAGGCAGCACTTTGCAGTCTAAACCTCACACAGATCTTTTCTTTCCAAACTTCTTAACATTTATGAGGGATGGATTCAGCTGCCCAAAGCAAGAAGCATGTGGGAATGAATTAGGGAGAGCTTTCTAGTGCACAGGCATGTATGCATTATGTGTAGAGGCCTTCAGCTGGAAAAAGTAATTTTTATCTATACTTAGAACCTCTCCTACTGCCCCAGTTAAGCAGAAGTGCTCCTGTCAGAGCAGTGTCAGGTTAGTGGCTGCAGTGTGGCACAGGAGTGTGCCTTCAGCTCCAGTTCCAATTCCTTAGCAGTACTAATTGCAAACACAGTCTGTGTTGCTCTCCTCATCCGAAAAAAAAAAAAAAAAAATTGAGTTACATTTTGCAATAATTCTAATGGAAATGCTAATGGGATGAACAGCAGTATGAGGCCAGTGGATGACCCAGCAATTTCATCTGTGCTGGCAACAGATGACCATCTAAACCATGTTCGGGTAATTCTTCCTCTCATTAGTAGCACAATAACTCATACACACAAATCCATAGGCATTTGCTATAATTTTTTAACATGGCTGGAAATAGAAGTAAGCACATGCAGTATGCAAGCGTTACAGCATGTGTTGGCTGTAAATCTGTCTGGAAGTGGCCTGATTCTGTTCCTGGTTAAAGCAGTGGGAATTTTGCCATTGACTTCAATAGAAGCAGGATGGGATTTTTTTGGACTTATTTTAAAGTGGGGCTTTGTTTCTTTGGAACAAAGTTTTCAGATTCACAGCTATATTTCACTACTTGGCTTGAACTCACATCAATTCACCTTTCATGTGTTTAACAGATGGGGCCTCTTTGCTGCTCACCTTCTGTTTGACATCAGCACTGTTACCAGTCTCCACTGGGTGACAGCCACCAGTGGCTGTGCTGTGGGACTGAGCTGAGAGAAGGCAGGAACTCACATGGACATCTCTGGGCATCTTTGATTCAAACATGTTGGAGCACTTGGAAGAGAAAGTCACTGCTTTCATGTATTCAGCAGGTGAAACGTAAAAAAGTTAAAGAGTCCCTAATATTGAGGTGAGTGGTGATGAGGAGCGTGGGGGCCTCTGCTCTGCCTAGAATGGGTCTAGCTAGTATTTCTGTGTTGTGTCATGTAAAATTGCAATCACTGTGGCTTTCCCAAGCTACCTGTAGCCCTCAGGGATAGCACGGTGTTGCAAGTACTAGGATATAACTATATACATGTATAGTATATACATTCTAGTGTGTAAGGAAGAGGCTTATGTATGGTACATGATCACGTGTTTCTCTGCTGCTGCCACAGGAACTTTTGAACCATTGGGCAATTTAATCAGAAATACAAATCTCCTGCAAGATTTCTAAAAACAGCTGGAGAGATAGATGGACCATGTTAGTGCCACCATGTCAGGAAAAGCCTGAGCTCGACCTTTATTATGCATCCATGAATCCAACCACATGCTAAGCACCTCTAGGAAAGCAGCACTCATTTGTTCCATTGCTCACACAACTAATTGCTTCATTGATATTAATTTCTGGTGGCCACAGTATGAGAAGTCCAGCCCTTCTCATCAAAGACTACAGTTTCATGCTGCTGTTTTCTAGCATTGTCTCTGCTCTCACCTGGCTTCCTTGCTGAGCACTTTCAGCTCCCCCTTCCCAGCTTTGCCTCGGCCCTGCTCCCTACAAAGAGCCTTGGGCTACTCTGTCAATTGTCTTCTCACTTACCGGGCAGACACCTCTTCTCCTTCACACTTTGCTAGCAGTGTGATATCTAGGCCCCCTCTCTCATTACTCACCCAGAACATCCTCTCTCAACTGTTGATGCTTTACAGCTTGTCCCTCTACGCTGCCATCTGAAATTCCCATCACAACAAAAAACTCAGGAATGAGACAATTAACATGTATTATTTCAATAGGAGCCTTAAAAACAAAAAGCTTTTACAACAACTTCCCAGTCAGAACCATAGAGACTATAGTAAGACAGAAAAACTTAAGAAACAGCAGCTGTAAAATATATTTAAAAGCCTTTATTCTTTCTTATCACAATGTGGCAAAAGAGACTAAATACAGCTTTCCATTTGTTTAACTAAAAGCTGCCATTCCTCAGTCTCTTTGATGATAATGATACCCACAGTTAAAATCAAACTGCAGCACACACAGAGAAAAGTTTGAGCTCTGTACCAACTTTGCACAATGTATTATTAATAGCAAGGTTTGTGAACCCAAATGCTCTCAGGTGCTGAGAGCAAGGGGAAGCCTGACTGTGCTGGGCTCATGGCTGATGCTGATAAATGCAGCTCACTGAGGAGGAAAAAGAAAACCCTGCACCTGAGGATTGTTTGTATTACAGTAACCACTGGATCCACTGTGCTGTGCATGGGGAGAGACCAGTCAGGAGTGCAACATCAAGCAAAGAAGTCAGACAAGGGGTGGGAGGGAAAAGGTATCAGCTGTCCCATTTTGCTGACATGGAAAGGAAACAGAGTACGGTAAAGGTCTGGTACTACCCACAGGGTTACACTGGGGTAGGTCTTGGGTCACTTGTCTGACTCAGAATGACCGAAAGACCTTACTGATTCTCCAAATCTGAAGCCACTTGGCCACAAAACCACCCCTCATTTCAGAGTGCCTGGTTATAGTTATTCTAGTGCACGTTTTTACTTCAGCAGATTCTTGCTGCTAAGCCCTAGGTTTGAAGTTCTGAGAAGCACAGCCTGAATTTGCAGAGGAGCCATGTGTTCCTAATGTCCTGTGAAGGCAGCTGAGCACAAGAGTGTTTTCACTGCCCTGCTGTAGAAGTTGGCCAGAAAATTAGCTGCTCCCTGACTGTTTTCATGCAGTCCCAATTCCCTGGAGGACCATCTGGTGCAGTTATTTGAGGCATGGGCTTCATGGCCACCCTATTGACTGTGAAGCATCCTTAGCACCATTGATTTCCAGAGGAAGTTACACTGAAAAATCAATAGGGTCTGTGTGCAGGATCCTGAGGAGAGAGGGGTGACCCCTCTTGGGAAAAAAGGTCTACTGTGCAATGATAAGGAAGCAGCCCCATCTCCAGAAGGACAGTGTGATGACTGTGATTCCAAACATTCAGACAGGGAAGGGAAGCAGGGTAGGGCTCCTTCAGGGCTATAGATTTCTTGTCTGGGAAGTGGCACAAATGTGAGATCTGTCTTGAGATGTGTGCTTATGTCAAAGGGAGGATTATGAGGATGATCTTCATTCGGCCTGATACATCCAGCAGGGCTGTCTCCAGCAAGACTATAGTGCCACTACGAACTTTTGGGGAAGGGTTTGTTTTGTGCCAAACATGCTTTGAAATGTTCTCCAAACACAGAAGAGTTTGGCCGTGGTGAAAACAGAGCTCAGCATGGCTTACAGTTATCAGCTAGGATTCTCTAGATCTGTTCTGATCTCTCTTTTATTAGCAGATTTTGCATGGGTTTTTCTGTTATGAGGTTGCTTTTTGGGGTCACTGACACGTGCTAGGTGAAGTCAAGTGAAAAGCAATGGTTCCTTTAGGAATCACTGACTTTCTGGAACATCCTCACCTAAGTGTTCTGTGTTAAAAACCATCTCCAAACAACAATTCAGCAGCATCAGAAGTTCCTAGTTCTGATATTGCACAGGCATAGTCAACTGGCAATCTCTCCCTCAACAGTTTACAACTTAACTAAATGCTAAAGTAATCCACAGGCTTGTCATCCATGTTGTATCTGGCTCTTGGGTTTTGTCTGCTTTGTCTCTTCAGACTGTAAACTGTTTAAGGCAAGAACTGTCTCTGAGTCTGTGTTTGGACAGAAGAGAGGTCCTGGTCCTTGCACAGCCAGGTACCATAATAAATATAAGGCACAATAATTTATTTTAAAATGAACATCAAAGAAAATAAAAGATTAAAAGGGAAAGAAAACCTTTCACAGATCAAGGCTTTCCCCCATGACAGTGCTCCAGAAGAATGTGCTATCTGCTGGAGGGAGCTAACTGCTAACCCCAGTTGCTGGGAGGGCTGTGTGACGTACCACCACAGAAGTCACGCCGGAATGTGCCTGGGATGGGGAAGGAGAGAGGGAGGGGTAAGAAGGGTGAGGTCAAAAGCTAAACCATGATAAGAAAAAGAGAAATCCCTTTAAAATACACACATGTGTTTTCTTGCCAGAATCTATCAAGCTAACAGCCAAAGCATGGGTAATGGCATTTTGTTTATAAGAAAAAAGAAATAGCTTCTGTCCTAAGAAATTTTTTTGCCAAGTTTCAGGCAAAGGGGGGTCTAAGTGACTTGCTGGTTTAAGAATTTGTGTATTTTTAAGGAGGTGTTTTAGTAAGACTGGTGGCGTGACCCCCTCTAACACTGAGCACACAGCCCTGTAAGTGCCTACTACAGACCATGACACACCATGGAAGGCAGCCTGGTGAAGGCAATGGCAGCACTTTAGTTAAAGATATCATGCTGGTTTTGCAAGGCTCAGCCACTTGAGTCACATCCAGCCATCAGTGAAGTTGATGGATGAACTCGCACCAGCTTCAGCAGACTTTAAATGAGGCCCTTGGTTTGTATCTCTGACTGTGTACAAGTGCACAAATGTGTCCCTCTAATGCTGTCTGTGGAAAATTTGCTGCTGACCCTAACTGGAGTGTGGTCCAACTGGAGCTTCCCCAGAATGAAACTGCCCATGTGCTGCTCAGTGGGTAGGAACCTCAGTCAGTGGGCCATTTGGGGTGCTTTTAGCAGATGAACATACAGAGTTTGGGTCACCTCACACCAGAAGTTTTTTGATTTTTCAAGAGTCTTTGCTGCACCCAACAGTTACAGTGGGGTAAGATACTCAAGTCCCAGCCAAAGCTCACAGTAGCAAAGCCCACAGAATTTCCAGGGTCTGTTGGAAGAACAGATGGCCTTTAGAGTCCCATGGTCTCCTCTTTGCAAGTGAGGAGAAGCTGTGAGAAATCACCACCTTCCTCACAAGCTGGGGGACCAGTGGGTGTGTGGAGAAGGAGCATGCCAAAGCGGAGAGGAACCAAGCAGGTTATTTGTGGAGATGGGGTCGAGAAGGATGGCTCCCTGCAGGCTTGGGGTTTTGCTGCAGTGGCTTCTGATGCCCTTAGCAAAAAGACATGCCTGCTGCTAAACTACGGCAATTCAGAATCTGTCCTTCCAGCCTGGCTCACTGTGTGCCCCCCCTCCCCTACCCCATTTTCTCCTCCAGGTCTAGTCACAGTGCCAAACAACATGCAATCATCTTGTGGGGGTTATTTCTGCTTAATATACCCACCCAGTGGGATTTCAGTGAACATTAAAGTGGTAGATGGAGCCTTTAATGAAGTTAACCTGCTGAAACCAGGAGAGCATTTGGTTGAAGTACACCTGAAAGCCCTGGATTACACAGCAGCTGCTTCAAAAGAACCCATTGCCTCCTTTCATACCACTGCTGTATTGAGAATTAATACAGCACCTTTATATTCTGCCTAATTTAGTCAGCTTGCTGAGGTCTGAAAGCTTTCTTTATTAACTCTGAAGATGCAGGGCCTTTCCTCCCCTGTGTCAGTACCACTTCCCCCCCCCGGCACAGTCTGCTGCACGGAGCAGGCCCCCAGCAGCACCTCTGTGCCCCTCCCAGGGCTCAGCACTCCCTGAGCCAGCAGGAATCACCCTCCCTCTCTCCGCTAATCCCATGATGGGTTTTAACTCCACTAGTTTTCTTCCTCCCTGTTTCCTGCCGTTTATGCTTTTCCCCCCATCCGCTTATTCTGTATCTTTGTTTCTTTCACCACCGCCATTCTCCACTCTTACCTCTGCTTCCCCGCCCCCCCCCCCCCCCCCCTTGTTCTCATTTCTTCTTTCCAGGCTGCCTCAGCACTTCCCTCATTTCCCCGGCAGCAGTCAGCGCAGCTCCCGTACTGTCCCCGGAGCCAGCCGCCAGCTCCTGGCACCGCAGCAGGGCAGCGCTGGCCCGGGTCCCGTGTGGCTGCCTGAGCTTCAGGCCACACCACGGCCGGGCATAGGAGCACTGCACGCCAGCAGTGCTCCCCCTGTGTCAGATACCTGTGTGCAGGAGAAGGCAGCTCCCTCCCGCCAGGAAGATAGGCTGGCAGCTGGAAAAATGGGGGG
Source organism: Chamaea fasciata (assembly GCF_029207755.1). Classification (NCBI taxonomy): domain Eukaryota; kingdom Metazoa; phylum Chordata; class Aves; order Passeriformes; family Sylviidae; genus Chamaea; species Chamaea fasciata. The sequence goes on along the minus strand of NW_027094093.1, from coordinate 13,648,952 downwards.
GACATGTTAGAAGGAGGTGAGCAATAACAGGGTGAATGGGCAATAACAGGGTGGGCAAGAGTGGGGTGGGAGGGCAGTGATGGGGTGGGCAAGCATTTGCCCACTCTAGCACCCAAGAGCTGAAGGGGCAGCCTTTGGGCTTGCTCTGCAGCTATTGCTTAGCACATTAGCAGATGTGGTACTCCCTGTGAAAAATTAACGGGCCAGCTTGCTAATTAATCCACCTCTAGCCTGGAAGTTTATGGACTTGAATGCAATGCGCCAAAGTGCCTTGTCCAAGCTGGGGTAGTGGCCTGCTTTTTGAGTATGGACAAATTCCCCAGCAAACAGTCTGGTTGAAGGCTATGGCTAATGGGATGCTAAGGTAATTATTGGCTATTTGTGGCTATAAAATGAGAGCTTGCAATCATGCACCTGAAGGGCTAATAAAAACATTTTATATGATGCACTCAGAGCTTTTTAGCTGAGGATCTCAAAGCACTGTCTGGAGGAGGAAAAGTGCAACAAGAAGTCTGCATTTCTGTAAAGAATTGGGAGACAGCCCACGCTGTCTGCCCCCGTGTCCTGCGCTCCTGCTCCTTGGATACCCTGCCAAAAATGTTTGAGTCCCTGCTCTCCTGCTGACTGACAATACTTATGGTTTTATCTAGGCTGAGTATCATTTTTCCCCTCTCTCATTCCTAACCCTGTTTCAGTCCTGCTGTGTTGTTTTCTCTGGAAGGCTGTCAAGATCTGCATTGGAAATAGTATGTTTTGACATCAAACTGGGGGAGACAACCTGTTTGTCCAACTACTCTGGAGCCCAGAGAAGGTTGCAGGAATACATGATGCCTTGGTTTTAATTTTATTTTCTTTTAAGCCAGGATTGAGAAAGGAAGGAAAGTTTTTCTGAGGAAAAACTTGGGGATTTCCTGCTTTTCAGACATCTCCTGATGGTCAGTTCATGGGGAGAGAAGGACTCATTTAGAAAGAGGAAGCTGTGATTGAAAATAAATGAGGCTACATGATCAATGTTTAAAAGGAGCTGCAATTAGAGGGAGGAGAAGAGCAGAGCTGCAGAGTGCCAGGGAAAACCCTAGGTACACAGGCCCTCGGGTCAGCAGCAGGGAACTAGGCAGTGTTTGAGGAGGCTTTCTGCTGGAGGGGAGGAGAGATGGGGGAAATTTCACTGCATCACAGCTCTGACTAATGCTTGGGCTGCAAAATCCCTTCAACCAAATTTAATGCAGATGGTACGTTAAATATTACAGTACCATTAAATTACATATTGTCTCATTTTCAGTGAGGTTTTGTGGATGATTCTGACATACAGACATGGAAAAATGCTGCAGTTCCCAATGGGTTTGGTGAGTGCTTACTTGTGGGTTTTAAATACCCGCAGGAAGACTGAGCAGAACCCAGAGCCCTGAGCCCTTTGGCAGAAGCAGGACTTCCCGACATGAAGGGCTGATGAGGTCCAGCCTCCCTTGGGGCACGGAGCTATGCCCACAGCAGCAGCTGCCCCTGGGAACAGGCAGAGGTAAGCTCACAGTACATAGCATCACCTTGTGCTCACTGCCTTCAAACCTGAGAGAGGGTCGGAGTATTAAACGCTCCCAAAAGAAGTATTTTTAACACACTTCTACCTAAGCTGGAATAATAGGTATCACCAGGTCTATTATCATCCTGTCCTGAACACCTGCAGTGGTAGAAACTACAGTAGCACTGCCTGGTTCTTTAGTTGTGCCTTTCCTTTCCTGACAGTGGCATGTTGGGGAGAGGAGACTTGAGATCCGACACTAAACACTGGGCTGGATTTGTGGAGGGCAATTGAAAAGCAGCTGAGAAAAACCTCTGTGGAGCAGCAGGTAACTTCATTTCCCATCACCATTTTCTTTCCTAGGGTTATCTTCTCTTCATTCAGTAACAGATCAGAGCTGTTATCAGTTCAAGGTTGTGTTTGCACTCTTCTATTGACCTTAACCAGGGGAAACAGAACATAATGGAAGAAAAATTGCCCCTGTGCCATATGGTACGTGAGATGGGGCTGTCTCTGATTAGGGCTTGGTAACCTTTTCCTTTTCCATGCATGTCTCAAGAAAGGAATGATTCATGCTGTGGGTTTATATTACACTCTGATATCTGTGTTATGTTTTGCAAGGGCTATTTATACACGCAAAAAATCACACTTCGCTAGCTTGATAGTGGTCTAACTATAAGCGAGTAGTAAATAATTGTTGCATAATTCCACATCAAAATACAATAAATAAGACAGTAGACTCTGTTGCCACTGGCTTTGCATTGACTTCAGCAGATTTTAGAGCACATTTGAGCCACAGAAGATGCAAAATCAGGTATCAAAACACAGAGAAGGAAAAGGGATGCTACAGCCCTCAGGGTAACGGCTGAAATATCAGATCTATCTGTCAGGCCAAATCTGTTGCTGTCAATGAACTTCCACTGGCCTCAGAGGAACTCTAAGCGTTTGTGTTGTGTGAATGTGCTTAAACGGGTTGGCATCATGATTTCATTGACGTGAGCTGGTAATGCTACTCATAACTGATAGACAGCAGAGTACAAAATAATTAGTCTCATCACCCTAAATGAATACCAGTGAAATGTTCTTATTCCCTCTCACCCACACAATGATGTATCTCACTTCTGCCACATGCCAGTATCTCTTCACTAATTGCCAACTTTAGAAATCTGAGATAACATAGCTTTAATCGTTTTGTCTACTGTTTATTTGGAAGTTGAAATCAAAAATCTAGGGACTCATCAACAACAAAAAGGAATTGTTTTTAAACAGCGTTTTGGTGCAGGATTTTAGGGCTCGTTTCACTTGCTTTGAAATTTCACCTCTCAAAGAGGATGGGGGTGTGCGTTAGCCCCAGTTTGCCAGATACCAGCTTTTAAGCCAGTTGTGGTCTGTGGATATAAGCAACAAGTAAACGCAAGGTGCCAGCAGTTCCAGCTTGGGTAGTGACTCCCCACCCTCACAGGGCAAAGGCGAACAAACTTTACGAGCACTGTTAGGATGACTATACGAACGCTGCTCTCGGCTTGTGTTTTTAAAGAGCATCTCGGAGCGAACGGGTTTGGAGCGCGGAAGCCAACTGTGGTGCAGTCCCGGAGGGGGTTTGCGTTTGTCCCTTGTGGCAGCCTTTGCACCGCAGCGCGGGTGCCAGGACCGAGGCAGCGTGTGCTTCCCGCGGCCGCTCCCCGCTCTGGCAGGCGGCTCTGGTCGACGCTCGGCGCTTCTGGGTCTCGGCCGGCAGCGGCGGAAGCCCACGAGCAGGGACAATCCTTGTCCTGATGCTCCCCCATCCGACAATTTCTGGGTGTCTCCCTTCGCACAGCCGACTCTTTTGCCGTTATTTCCATCGGGTTTGGTTCCCGCCTGCGCTGCGGGGCCGTCAGCGCCCGTGCGGGTCCGGCCGGCACCCGCGGCGCGGCAGCGCGGCCGGGACGCGCCCGGCTCCGCGGGGCCGCTCGGTGCCCCGCGCTGCCCCGGCCCCCGCGCTGCGGAGCGGCCGCGCTGCCCGCGGGCGGACGGGCGGGCGGGGCGGGGCGCGGAGGGCGGCGCGGTGCGCGGGCGCGGGGCGGTGCGCGGGCGGGCGGGGGGGCGCGGGGGGCGGCGCCGGCGCTCGGCGCTGACAGCCACATGCCGCCCTGCCTGAAAAGGCTGCGAGGCGCCGGCGGGGAGGGAGAGGAGGCGCAGACGGCGCCCCAGCCCGCACTACCGCCGCCGCGCCCCGGGGGATGCCGAGGCGCCGGCCCCGCGGGTCGCCCTAGGGGAGAGGCGCTCCGCCGGCACCGCCCGCCCCGCAGCCCCGGCGCGGGGAACGCCGCCGCCCCTCGCTGAGCCCCGCCGGAGCTGGTCGCGAGTGGGGCGCCCACACGGGGCGCGGCGCGCCCGGGGTAGGGAGGCGAAGCCCGGCCCCGCAGCCTCAGGTCTTGTGTTGTGGGTTTCGGGTTATTTTTATAATTTGTTCCGGAGGATGGATACGTTTTTTCTCGCCTGGGGATTTCTAGGGCTGTGCTTGCCCGGCTCTGGAGGCACGGCGGAGACAGGTAAGGCGCCCTCAGGGATGAGGGATGTCCCCGTCCGCCCAACTTTCGGGTTCCCGGGCGCGGTCCCGGTCTCACGCATAGATGCTTTGCGTGGGAATAAATTTAGGGAATGCATGAGCGATCGGCCGCGCCGCGCAGCTTTCGCAGCACGGGATTTGGAGCGGCTCATGGTGTGGCGGGGCGGGGATGGCGCACCCCCGGCAAGGAGCGCAGAGGTTGCCGCCGCGCGGCTCCCAACGCCCGGCGTGAAGGGGCGAGGGGATGGAGCCGCATTGGAAAGTTGTGTGCTGGTTTTTTGGGAGCTGCGGCCAAAGAAGGGGAAGCGGTAGGGACCAGCCACATGTCGGACACCCGCATCCGAATGTCCGCAGCCCCGCGCCAGTTGCAACCTCGGGAAACTTTACGTGAGAAATTAAAATCATCTGGCGGGAGCAGAGAGCCGGGGCTGTGCCGGGCTGGGAGCGGGCGAAGCTTAGCGGCGGCATCCTCAGGAAAGGCTGTCCGCGGTACGTGCGGGACCGGCACGCACTTTGCAAACGCTGGGCTGTCCCGGGACAAGGCGGGTTCATGGCAAGTTTTGGGACGCGAGTGTATTTTTCTGTTCCTCGCTGACGAGCTAGGCTGGACTGTTAGGAGGTGATGGGATGAAACCTGTCTTTGCGTTGCTTCGGCATGGGAACAGGAGTGGGGCAGGCTGAGGATGGGCCCTGTGCTCCCCGATCACTGGCTTTGAGTCTCGCTAGTGGGGGCAACAGGGTCCCGATCTGGAATAGTCTCTGAAGGAAAAAGAAACGCCATCCAGTGCTCTCTCGGGGCTCCTTCTGCCTGGCAGGACGGTAGTGCCAAGCCAGCAGCAGCTGCTGAGCTGTGGGTTTGCCTTCCTGTTAGTCGGGGCCTCGGGACATGGCCCAGGGCCCTGAGCTGCGGTCTGACCCGAGCAGCGTTAGATGATGGCAGAGTGCATTCTGCCTTCTCCTGCCCCGGAGCTGAGTGGCCTCCGGCTTCCCCTTGAAAATGGGATGTGAGAGAATCTCTGCTGCCTGGGAAAATCCCTCTCTGTTGCAGTGGGAAGCACAGATATTGCCGATAAACATTCAGCTGCCGGTTGGCATGCCCTCCTTCCTTACGCTTATAAAAGAAAGAAAGAAAAAAAAAATCCCATCTTTTGTTCAAGCAGGAAAACGAATAGGCACTTGATGGGGTGAAGAGAAAGGCAGTGTCCTGGGAGGCCCTTGCTGAGCGCAACAGTCTTTTCAGATGATCCCTGTTACAGAAGCAGTGTCTGATCTCCTGGAGTAGGTTTTGTGGTGTGGCAGATCGGGCTGTAACCTGAGGCTGGCTCGTGAGGGTGCATTGGGCAGTCTGGTTGTGATCCTTGTGGCCGCTGAGCCCGAGTGTGTGCCTGTGTCCACGCGTTCACCTCCTTCTCTCCTGGAGTGAGTTCGGCACCAGGACTGTTAACTAGGAAGAGGTCTGTGAGCAAACCGTGTCTCTCAGGCCATTCGGGCGCTGTAAGCAGTGTTTATTTGAATGCGGGGTTTTCCCGGCTAAGCAGAGCATCACATGGTGTTGGAACCAGCAAGGAAGTTGTCTCTCTGCGGCCGACACCAGCGGTGGTTTGCCGATATGATGATGTGTGGCTGCAAATCCGGTCAAATGACTTTATTGCCAGCAAAGCGAGCAAAGGTACGGGGTAATGGGATGCAAACCTCAATCAGGCTACACTCAGCTCCAGTAAATTAGCCAGCCTAGTAAGGGAAACATGCCAGAGGTAGATGGATTTATGTTTCAGTCTGGTGGATCTGAAAGCCTTCCCCCATTATGGAAGTCCCTCTTTAGATTCCCTAAGGGAGGTTAGTAGAGAGGGAAGACGTTTTTAATAGACAATAATATGATAATCCACATGGAAAAAAACCTCATGCAATATTTCTACAGTAAGAGATAAACAGTGCAGCTGCCAATTTGAATGTAGCCAAGCAAACCCTGAGATAACCATGGAGGAGAGTGGGTGGGAGACCTGTGAAGATAAATCTGAAGGTTGGATGGCTGTGTGTTTTTCATTTCCCCGTAAAAAGCAATGAAGTAAGAAAGTAACAGATTTGAGTGACCCAAGTACTGAGCCGTTCAGATGATGTTTATGCAGCTCTGAGCAAAGCTCACTCTGAAGCCTTCCGAATAGTTTACTTAAGAGCTATTATTTTTAGTAGTGACTTGGGAGATGTAGCAAGGTGGGGAGGGGGACCAAAACAAATTGCTGCCAAGCGAGCGCACGGCCACACATACAAACATGCACATGCACACACCCACACAGGCACTGAGTGTAGTGCCTTATGCCTGTGTGCTGTTAACTCAGCTCTTACTGGAAACAAAAGCTTTTTTAGACTAGAACTCAGATAGTTGTCAGAGCATCACTGAAAGCCACTGATACAAGCTCGGTGGGGGGGCTCTGACCCAGGTTAGGATGCTGCATTTTGTTTTCCTACTTTTACTGCTACAGAAAACCATGGTGTGTGGTGTCTGGAGTGACAGGCGTGCATATTGGTCCCAGAGGGCTCCATTGGAGGCGCTTCCCATCTCCCTGCCCTGCTCCTTTTGCCCCCCGCCGCCCCCATCCTCCTTCACAGTATCTTCTCTTCTCTGTGTTTGGTACCTTGTGTGTGGCTTTAGAAGGTTAAAATGAGAAAGTACCCCAGTTTGCTGGGCTGGAGAAGGCAGCACTTCCTCTCCCAGTAGGGGGGCGGGTTGGTTTCCTAGCAGAAACCTCCAGTGCTGCCAGGCACCAGGACGTGATGGCCTTGTACTGCAGATAGCTTGAGAGGAAAAAGCATCCTTCATGGGGTTTAGGAAGCTGTCAGGTTCAGATAAGGCTGGGATCCTATCCTGTGGGACCCCCAGTTGTATTAATAAGGAAAAATTAATTTTTAAGCACTGGGATTGCTGCCAAATTATATGACCTCTGACAGACCAGCTGTGCTAGGAAAATAAATTGTCTACATCTGAGACCCGTGATCCTATCTGAAATCGAAATAGAAGAAAAGTTGTCATTTAGCCACGGTGGTGGGGGCAGATTTCAGCAGCCTGAGAGCAAACTGGAAGCTGTTAAACTTGTTCTCCATTGTGTTGTGAAGTCACCGACACCGTGCCCCCCTGGGGTCTTGGGAATACAGTTGTCTAATCCGGGAAGTGCGGAAAGCTGATGTGCCTGCACACACCCAAGCCGGGGCTGATGGTGTCAGCACGGGGGTGGGGGCAGAAGTGGGGTGTGAGCATTTCCAGCTCCATCCTCACTCTGTAACAGCCCTTTGACACATTTCTAATTATAATACACACTCACAGACAAAGAGGTAGCTGGGCTATTTTCGAAATCCCTGTCTACACCCTGGTGGAAACCGCAATACTAGCAACAACATAAATCAGGCTGTTGCTAACAGTGTTGCACACGGCTTAGCGCTACAGTAGCATGGGTTTAATCACACTCAGAATCAAAGGGTCAGCCTGCTCCCTGCCTGAGCCAAAGCGCAATCTCAGAAGGCCAGATCCTGAGCCAGGCTTGATGCCTGTGCAGTGAAAAGACACAAACACAGACACGGAGGAGAGGTTTGTCAGCACGAGGTCAGCAGGCACGGGGCCAAATACTCGAAATCACCACTTGGATCTGTAACCCTTTCTATGTGCAGGCGGTGCCCCTGACTCAGGGAGGACAGCTAGAGTAATGCTAGGAGGCTGGGCCTCCAGCTACAGCCATGGTGAGTGACCTCTTCCCAAGCAGTTTGGGAAAAGGGGTACAAGCAACAGGTTGGTATGCAAAATAGCCTGAAGTATGACTTGCAGGGGTGGATAGCTGTAAGGACTTTCTGTCTGACTACTTCTTCCCTTCTCCTCATATTTGATGAGTCAGAGAAAATGGGCTCCGGAGATAAAGTATTGGGCTCCAGGTCTTTGAAACCTGCCCTCATTTCTTCCCGTGTATTTGAGACAAAGGCAAGACATCTGTCCAGCTGTTCTGGTGGGTCACCCGTAGCTATGAAGTGTTGTCTCTGTAGGGCTTGAATGCCTGCCCTTTTCTATGCCCCTTCTAGGAAGATGCTGTCCTTTTATTCTGCTTGCATTTTATTGAAAGGCTCCTTTGACACCCCCCCCCCCCTCCCCTTTTTAAAGGGATGCATGCAGAAAGAGGAAGAAGGAAAACGCCTTGTCCGTGTAGACACACATACACTTATCATCTCCCTGGTTCCTCCTCTGTCTTTACAGGCACAGAGATCTCTACCTTGCCTCTTACACACAGAGCCACGCCAGTCATGGGGGACTGCCTTGCTGCTGCCACGCATGCACACTTCTGCATCCATCCCTTGGCTGTGCCGTCCCTCACAAACCTAGAGCCCCTTGACAACTTTCACCCTCATGCACACCCCAAGCTCACTGCTGCTTTCCTCTCTTTCTGTTTGACTGCTGAATATGTGCTCAGCAGGTAACAATGTGTTTAAGACACTCACCAGAATGTGCAATAACTTTGACAGCGTGCTCAAATCCAGCTGCTGCTGAGCCTCACCACTAGCACCAAAGGCTAAAGCCACTACTGCTTGGCAGCGTGCGTGGGGGGACCTGCAGCAGGGCTCTCTCTGAGTGGCTCAGGAGTGGCTGCTTCCCTCCTGTCCCATCCATGGGGCTCTCAGCAGCCAAGGCACTGCATTGTGCTCTGAGGCTCCAACAGGGCCTCTGGGAGGGAGGGCCAAGCCAGGGGTGTTGTGAGATTGAGAGGCTCTGCCAGCTGCTGTGGGAAGAGACGGGGGTAAACTGCCACTGCCTGATGGGGAAAACAGGATTCAGTTTCAGAATGGACCCTGACAGATGAATTCAAAAGGTGTGAGGAAGCTGGGAGGGTGTGGGGGAAGATGAGAGATGAGATAAGCTTTTTTTTTCTTGTTGGGATTTTTGTAATAATACTACTAATTAGTATTTCAGAGGCATTGAACACCTTTCATCAAGCCTGAAGCTCTTTAGAGAGGAATCCTAGGGGAATGTTTTTTCCATGTGTACAACTAGAAATGTCTCTTGTCTCCGTGGCCCTTAAAAGAGTTCATTATTGACAGTATTAATGGGGGTGGCTCAGCAAATTTTCACCATCATATTTTTTCCTCATGTAGCCTATAGTAGGGTGGCAGGCTGCCATGCAGGAAGGTTCAAGCTTCCCCAAATCTGCAGTACTGGAGATTTTTACTCAGAAACTGCCTGACCTGCAACTTGAGGGTCTCCTAAAGCTGCCACCTATTCCTGGGAGATGGCAGTGTGTTTCCATGAGATTTCAAGCCCTTGGGTGCCTAACAGAGAGGCAGGCATGATTTCTCCAACTTCAAAATGCAGTTTTCTGCCTCCCTTGCCTTTGTGTGCACACACTTGCATGCTCTCCGGGATGATTACTGGAGCAGCGAGGAGTTGTAATTCCAGACCTGCAGATTACATTCACAGGCAAGCTGGGAGAATTGTGTGTACAAGTATCCATAGAAGGACTAACACTACTAGGTTGGTTACCCTATTGGAATTACATTTGCCTCTGATATAAGATGACAAATAATAAAGTTAGTGAAGGTGGATAAGCAGGATGTAGAATCTCATCAAAGGTATAAGAGAGGGGTTGGACAGGATGGACATTTAAAGGTCAAGGTTGTCACTGGCCCAAGTGGTACAAAGCGATGTCAGACCCTGTAAGGTGGCTATCCAGAGCCCCAGGGGTAGAAACAAGCTGAACTCCAGTGATTTCAAAGCAAATTACCTGGATTTGCATGCAGGATTTGGCCCTTTCATTTTCTATGGTGAAGCTTGAGTAGGTCTCCATTTCAAGGTTTCTATTTAATTCTTTTGTGGATTAACATGGGGGGAAAAGTGCGGGTATCAGAAGTCTCCTTCTCTCTCTCTCTCTTCCTCCCTCCAACATTCCCTTCTTATTTAAAAATAATTTGAAATGATCTCCTTTTGCAAAGGCTTACAGCTAAAATGTTCCATTTGCTGAGCTTTCCGGTGTTCCCCTTTCACTTCTGTCCAGTGCTATAAAATGAATATATTGCATCCCTTCCCAGTTGCCTTAGGAAGCAGTCAAATGGCTGCATTCCTCAACTGATGGATTGGCGCGCTCCTTTCTTGCTTAAGCCCAGACAGTGTTTTATGAGCTTGTCTCATGACAGACTTGAGACACTTTGAATTCAACAAAATCCTAGTTCAAATCACAAAAGCAGTCTTTAAATTCTACTTCGCTGTCTCTACTTTTAAATGAAATTTTAGTTAAACTGATAAGAGTCCTCAGTGAAATGTACGGGGACTCTCCCTGATTGCGTGAAATCTCAAGATGTGGATATGGGTAGTGCTCCGGAATGAAATGTGCATGTAAGAGCCTTGTGTTGTTTGGGTGTGTTTGTCCATTAATTTGTTCAGGAAGCCTTTGAAGCTTTATCTTGCAATCCAAAGCAAACACACTTCTGCTAAAATGATCTATGCTACTAGGGATAAAGCATCTAATCTTGTTAGCTTCCTCTGCACTATGTCTCTCTCTTTGGCCAATGGTTAAACTGTATGATTTAAGTCCGAGTGTTCATATTTGTGTTCCTGCCTCCTGCAAAAGTGCCAAGTGGTTGGGGGTGAGAGCTCCTGCCACATCAGCTGTGCCCAGCCAGGGTCAGAGCTTGGGGAATGAGGCAGGATGAGTGTTAATGGTAATGAATCCTTGGCAGATGAGAGATGTTTGTCTTCTCCATACCAGGGTTTGGAGTGCTTGGACACGCATGGACCTTGAAAAATTTGGATCTTTGAAGAGCTGTGTGACTAACAGAACTGGAACATGGGTTTCCTGCACAAAGGCTCGAGCCAAGTTCAGCAGCTCTGAGAGAAGTGGGTCATATATGCCAGTGCCTGTATTTTGCTGTGCCGTCAGGGGGTTGCAGGGCAAATCTCCTCTGCCCAGTGCTGAATCCTGGGACATGGAAATCTTCTGCAGTGGTTGAATGGGAGTGTGAAGTTGTGCTTGAAGTTGTGCTGGAGGACCTCATGCCAGAAAGGGAAGTGACAAGGCTAGGCAGTGCATCTGCCTGCTGTGGAACACCCACATCTCTCTCCCTTGCTCCTTGGCTGTCCTCAAAGGCTGCTCTTTTCAAGCAGCACAGACAGCGGTGCTGCTGCTGCTTATAAGGTATCCAGAACACCCTAATTTTTGTGTGTAGCCTTAAATGATATCCCAAAAGTAAACTGAACTCAGCAGATCAAAACACGTGGTAGTTTTGTGCTGGACACTACAAGCTCTGAGAGGCTGTAGTACGTATGTTTGTTGTGAAACTGGCCTCTCTGGTGATGATTATTTTTGTTACAGGCAGAGTTGGCTTTAGTTTCTGTGTGGAAGGTCCAACAATAACAGTGAGCCCTGCTCTCCTGGGGTGAGGGAAATCCAGAGGGGTTTAATCGGCAGGAAATTCAAGTAGGAGAATGCCCTGCTCCCAGCCTAAGGTTTCAGCATGTGCCTGATGAGCTGCAGAGCTGAAAAACCCCAAGTGTGGGTGAAGGTTCCTGGGGCCTGGCTGTTATTTTTGGGTCCTCTGAGTGACAATTGCTGGTTGTGGCCTGGGGGAGGCAGGAGGAGACTTTGTCAGCCTGGGTGTCTCCAGCAGGTCAGGGCAGAGAAAGAGGTGTCTGCCCCTTGTAAAGGGTGAGGAGCTCAGCTGCTGATACCCATCTCCATGGGAAACTCAGGAGTTGCACACTTAAAATGCAGCGTTTGCAGGATTTTGCACCTCATGACCTTCTCCAGGTCTTCTTTTCCCATCCCTGTGGCTTGGTTGTCATCCTCTAGTGTAGTTCCCCTGTTGGGGTGGCCCTACATGGAGGAAGTTGCAGGGATAATTTATGCGTTGGTGAGGGGGGTCTGCAGATTTCCCAACCTGACCATAGTCTACTCCAACACTGTCAGGGAGTACTGACCTCCCTAGCCTCCCTTGAGGAGCTCTGCTTCTCTCCTGTGGCCTTATTGTTGGCACAACACTCTACTGGCCCCTCTACCATGTGGACTGGCAGGGGCCCCAGCAGTTTGCTTTCAACACCTGCATTTTGCTTACTGAGCAACGGGATGTCCCAAGCACCTGGCAGACTTGGCTTGTACTTCAGAATTTAATTTTAATTTTAATAAGTGAATTCAGAGCTGGCAAAAGCTGCTGAAGCCCATTAACTATGGAACACGTCTTGCTTCCAACGCATACAGACTGAGCAGTAGCCATGCCACTAACCTTTTTTTTTCTTTCACATGGATGCAATGCATCAACTTGTAAGAATCCATATACATAGAAGCTTGAGCCTCTACTGTATACAAAGCAGGCCATATTTTATACAGAAAGACAGTGGTTGGCATGACTGCTGAGTCAAACCCTTTGCCCATCAGTGGACATGGTGATAGATTTTTGTGTTCTCATTGAAGGTGTTCACCTGCTAGATACCTGTGAGTCAAAAGAGAAAAAGCCCAACAGAACAATTAGAGAGATGTTACAGTAATTTTGCCTCTTCAGATAACTCTTAAGAAGCCTCAAGTTCCTGGTATGCTATTGCCCACCATGTGGGCAAGACAGTGCTGTACTGAAGTAGCCCCCTTCATTTCTGTGGACCTTCTTGAGTAGGAATGAATGAGAGGAAAAATACATAAAGACATTGGTAAGCTTTCCTGCAGGTGGGAGACTTTCATTGCTCCAGGAAGATGGTGACATTTCCAGGAACACCTGAGTTGTTCACTTAGGGAATTCACCCGCTTGTCCTGTTTTGGTGGAGAGACCTCAGTTGTAGAGAACTGGGCTCCAGCCCCTCTCACTCAGGCTGTTCTCACTGAAACCAACAGTCCAATCTGGGCACCAAGCTGACGTGAAATTAGGATCAAGCCTAGGGTTTTCCTTAGCTCGGTCCCACAGAACTGTGATGTGGCTTTGCAGGGCAAGGGAGAAGTTTCAAGGTCAGGGTAGAACTGTGTTTCTGCTCCTGAGTTCATTTGTTGGGGAAGTGCTGGAGCAAGCTGGAGGCTGACACCTCTGCTCACATGACAGTTCCCCTCCAACTGGTGGAGTTGCAGGGGCTCACAGGGTGTTCACGGTATCCGGCATGAGTAAGGGGCTAGCAACTTCTGAGTGGTGGGTGATGTTGGTGGTATCAGCCTAGCGGGTAGCATGTGTGTGAAAGCTGGAGAGACGGGGAGGGAATCACGAGGTGTGGAAGGATTGACTGTATTTTCATTGTTTCGAGGCTTCGCCCTTTCCAAGAAAAATAATCTACAGCTTGAATATTTTTCTTTGCTGGAGGGGGTGGACATGTGTGCAAACGAGGTGTGAATTTTTATGAGAAGGTGTGAAAGTGCGTACATGAGTGAAGCGTGAATTACACGTCTATTTGTACATTGATGTCAACAAGTCCGTGAATTTCTTCTTTCCACGTGAATGTCTCTTTCTCTCCCTCCCTCCAAACCCACATAAACACATGTGTGGGCAAATATGCCTTCCTGAGAGAAGATATTTGTGCAAGAATGTAGGTTTGTAAATGTTTGTGTGTTGAGCAATCTCTCCTGTAGAACAAAACCAGATGTTTTTCGGTATTCTCAGTTCTTCATGGCAGTGCTGCATTTTTTTCCCCTCATATTTTTCAGGATACTTACAGGATTATTTTAAGAAAAAGGGAAGGCTGCAGATCTGCCTTTGGGTGTGTGCGAAAAAATTTATTTTGAAGAATGAATGTGTTAGAGGGCATGAAAAACATGGGGAAAGAGGAGTGTTTTTTTTGTGGCAAAGGAAGCCTTGCTGGTCCATGAAGGGCCCTCCTGTTGCCCTTGTTTTTGCACAGGACACGTGCGTTTTCTGCAGGCAGCGTGCAGGCAGCAGGTTGTTTATTCAAAGTGCTTTTTTTCCAGAAAGGATTACTGCTGAGGGGACCTGCCTGACTCCTGCTGCTCGCCTTGGCTCTGGCCAGAGGGCAGTTGGAACGTGGGCTGGGACATCCCTCCCAAGAGCTGGTTGGCTTGTGACAGCCTGGCAGGGGACACCCCTGGGACCTGGCAAACCCTATGGCAGAGGAACAGAGCCAGACCCACAGCATGGGGCTGAGGCCACACAATCTGCACTGCTTTGCTTCTCCTGGGTGGTCCTGGGGCTTTGCAGTGAGTGCTGCTGTGGAGGGAGAAGAACATCCCTCAGGGCCAAGGCAGTGGGGAACACTGTGGAACACACCCTTCACTCGTGGAGCTGCTGGGATGTGTGGTTACCCTCCTATATCAAGAGTGATGCTTCTCTGTGTCTTGGCTCCCTTGGGGATGTGGGATATGCTGCAGCCTCCATCTCAGGGCGTGCACACATGAGCCTTGGGAAAACCCACTCGCACCCTCCTCTGTGTCCGGGGTCCTCCAGGGCTGTGAGGATAACCTGACAGTGGGGACATCCCATGAGAGTTTGCATCCCACATTGTACCCCAGTGCTTATTGTCAGGGAGGAGGATGTTCCACAGTGTGGGATCAGGGTCACCCCATATGCCTGCTGCCTGCCCTATGGAGGGACTTAGAGTTTTGTTGGGTTTTGCCCATTTTGGTGGGTTTTGTGTGTTTTGCTGGATATGAAGAGGCAATGCTGTCTTCAGGGGACAGCTGCTGCAGCCTGTGGGCTTGGGTGCTGATACAAGGGGGTGGCAGGGGAGTCGGGGAAGCAGGACACACGGTGGGGGCCCCATGGAGAAAGGACTTTGGGATTTGTAGTGCATTATCAAGTGACCCCGTGATGCAGATTTTCCTCCCAGCAAGTAATGCAATAATAAATTTGATTTGCAGCATTCATGAGATTAAATGTTTTTTTTGATTACGAAATCACCCTCTAGGGCCTGTTCTAGCCCAAAGCTGAGAGAGCTTCCTCTGCTTACCACGCAGCCATTGCCAGCCATTTGTGGGCTAGTCCCACAAAACCACCGCTGCTGATTATCTGTGTCTGCAGCTCCAGTGGATGGGTTAGCTTGCAAGTCTGCTGAGACATATTTGGTGGGGCAGGCAGGCTGGCTGGGTAGGGAGAGCACGGAAAACAGAGAATGGGTTTCATGGGTCTGCCAGCTGGGTCTGGGAAGGACAGGTACTGTCCTTAGCTCTGCTACACAGTGTGTGTGGGCCTGGGCTCACCAGCATCCGTGACATGCCTCAGTTTCCCTCCCTGGAAACAGCACAGCAGCTGGATTGAATCTGTAGTGTCCAAATTCTGGTGTCTCCTGAGGCAGCTGTGGGAGACTGACACAGAGCAACTTGCAAAGGAGGCAAAAGAAGGGATAAAATGACGCAGCTCCAGATGATCTGATATCAATCTGTCTCTTACTTTATGGCTCTGTAATTGCCTTGGCAAGAGTATTCATTTCTCTTTTCTGGTCTGTGTGAAATGTGGTATGTAAGTGTGGCAGGAGGTGGAGGGGAAGGGAGTATGTTTGTTCTGCAGAATAATTCTCCTTGCCCAGAGATTAATATCAATATTAAAGTACCAAAGGGATGTCAATGGCCTGGAGAATGGTGTTTATCAGGCCACCCCTATCAGTGGCCCAGAGAGACCTGCTGTGCACACCTGATGCCCAGAACGTGTTTCAGTGCCTTGTTCCCTTCTGTGTCTCTGCAGCTCAGCCATGCGGGGGTCGCCTGAACTCCAAGGATGCCGGGTACATCACCTCGCCAGGGTACCCCAACGACTACCCCTCCCACCAGAACTGTGAATGGGTCATCTACGCCCCTGAATCCAACCAGAAGATTATCCTCAACTTCAACCCTCACTTCGAAATAGAAAAACATGACTGCAAGTAAGAGCCTTCCTCTTCCTCTCTAGTACATAGTTACCTCCTCTTCCTGCTTTTGCCTAGTGGTATGGGTCTTGTACTTCCTTCCACTTGTAATCAAGCATCACCCTGAGCCCCCACGGTGCTGCGTCTCCTTGCCTTTAAGGAGCAAGTGTTGCCTGCGAGATTGTAAGATGCTGCTTTGGACACATAGGATGAGCCTACTCTGAGCAATGAACCTCTAGTTCTTTACTTGGCCTGATACCACCTGAAAGCAAGACCCAACTGGCTTTCAACCTGAGCTTGACTTTGGTTAAAAGGCCACTTGTTTTTCTGTGTCAAGGTAGCCTCACTGTTCTTTTAAACCATGCTGGGAGAGCAGAGCAATTTCCTGATGTGTAACTAGGCAGAGGTAAGGCAGAGAGCCCTGTGGCTCCAGACAGAGATTCGAGCCGTGTCAGGCTGGAGGCGTGGTGATCTGAGCTCTTCGGGCTGGATCTGACTTCCCATAGTACTTCTTCTGCTATGTTTGGTAAACTTGGGGGAAGGGTGGTTTTGTTTGCTTGTTTGTTTCCCTTTTTCTTCTAAGAAAGGATCCAGAAACAATTAACAACTAGTGAAGAATAATTAATGGCATCAAAGAGTGACATAAAAGACTGAGTTATTAACATGGTCTCAGCAGACATATAAACCTGTGGGTTTCATCTGGAATCCATAGCCAGCTATAGGGATGCCTGAGTGTGAAGGAGCTTAGGGTCTCCTAAAACAGGCCTGACATAGCAGTCCTGCTAGCTACACTGGTCCTGTTGATTAAAAGGGGGTTGCATAGGGAGAGGGAAATTCTGTTTGTAAAAAAAGGACAAAGGAACAAGGGAAGCATTTATGGGGTTGCAGAATCAGTCCTGTGGAGAACAAAGAATTCAGCATGGGTTTGATGATGTACTGAAGGTTATGAAGTGCAGAGCTGGATCCTCAGCTATCATAAATCAGCATAGCTTCTCTAACTCTAATGAAGGTGTGCTGATTGATGTCATTGGGGATCTTGTCACCCCCTACAGATAAAGCCTGGGCTAATAAGGCTTTGAACACCATGAACTCTCCCTGAAGTCACTGTGTGTGCAAGGTGTTTAGCGCTTTGCAGGATCAGGCCTGTGTATAAAGAAGGCAGAAGGTACAGAAAAGCTTAACATGGGCATAGACGAACACAACAAGGCCTTGCAGTGGATGTGAGAATGATAGTTGCTATCAGATTTTATTGTTGCTTGCATAGGCTGAACTGCACATCCTCCTCCTAGCTAATGCAGTTGCCCCAAATTCACAGTAATAAAAGCTGTATAGGCCCTTATTTGCAGTCTGAAGAGTACGCCATATGTGTTGGTCAGGACAGTTGTGTGCAGGGCAGGGATCAAACTGGGCAGGAGAGACTCCAGCTTCTGTCTCTTCAAGCTCTCAGGCAAGCAAAAGTAGGTTGGTCTGAGAGCCAGAAATCCCCAGGGGCACCAGGCTTTTCCTCCACCTGTAGGAAGATGTCAGTTGTAGCTCTGAGCATCTTGTGCAACTTTTGCCACGTTTTGCTGCCTGTGAGACAGCGTTGTCTGGTCCCAAGGTGCAGGTCGTGTGTGCACCCCCTGAGCACTGAGGGTGTTGGTTATCCCTTTGCTGCTTTCTGAGTTACTGTGGCAATCTTCTGAGTGGCTGCTGTGTGGTCTCACCATTTCCCTTTCTGCAGGAACGTGCACAAGGGAGCCTTTCTTAATGTGGAACATGATTTATCCACTGTGCAATTGAGCTTCTGCTGGCCACAGCTGTGAGCTGAGAGCCAAGCTGACTTAGGGTGCCTGCTCCCTCAAGCCAGCACTGAATAGGAGTGGGTTTGAAAGAGCTTAATGGACAGTGCTTGATAGGAAGCATAACAGAACAGTGAAAAGAGTGCATGATAAACATGGCCTGAAAGAAATGGATAGGAGTGTGATTTTTTTTTTAAGTGACCAACCAAAAGGAGGGAAATATGGACACTGTGTAAAACTTGAGCATTAATGCTTAGATAACATTACAATACATTTATAATAGGTGACCATCTAGTGGTAAAGCTCATCTGAGTGTCAGAGGGTTTTTTATGAAGAAGAAAAGACCTCATTGTATCTGCAGGTGTGAACCTTAACAGGAGCAGGAGATCAGCATCAAAGACAGTCTCAGGGCAGAGCCCTCCTTTTGACATCTCATCATTAATATAGAGCACGTTCACATCAAGGTGACAGGCAGATGGACTCCATGGAGGCACTCAATCTCTGGGCAGACAAGGTTCCCTGCTCTGGTGTGGCTACCTGGCAGCTATTGAAGCAACAGTGGGGCCAGTCTGTGCTTCCAGCTGCCAGAGGTAAACACCATAACCTCTTCCTCTGTTGCTTCTTCTTTCAACATGTCATTTTACCTTATTAGGCTAAAGTTTCTCCCTCATAAAGCATAACATTTACATTCCTAAAACCCATTCGAAAGCCTACAAAAATGTCTCTAAGAGTCTTTTCAGTTTTACTGTGTCGCATCTGGCCTTCCTTGTATCTGCTTTAGCTTTCCCTTTGGGACAGGAGACACTTCCTCCTGTGTTTTGTACGGTGCCTGGCACCCTGGGGACCTCTGAGGAAAGGTCAGTGAATTCCCCTCGGCCAGCAGCTGGCTGGGAGGGACCTACAAACCTGGTGTTGCCTAGATGGGAGAGCAAGAGCTGGCTGCAGAGAACAGCTTTGGCAGCCTGGAAGGTGGAAGCATCGGCCAGGGATGAACACCCAAGGTGGCAGCCAGAGGTGGCTGCTCAGTGCTGCTTGTTGCTATTGTTTTCTGCAGGCACATCTGGGCTTTTATTTTTCAGCTGTGTCCAGCTGCATTAGGAAGTAACTGCACTCTATCACCACCATCATGAAAGGAATAATTTGGTATAATTGAAGCCCCAGAACCTCTCTCTTTGAGTGCTGTATCTGTGCTCCAAGGAAGTGTCTTGCTTTGGGAGCACGTAGGTTAAGAAAAGTGGCCTCCTCCTGCTGTTGTGGCTGTTGTGCACCAGCAGGGATCCCTGTGGCAGGGAGGGTGGGCATGCTGTGACAGGGAGTACGGCCCCGGGCCTTTGTTCATGCTGTCCTGCAGCTGTGGGGCCACAGCAGTAATGACAGAGCCAAAAGGGAAGTTTGATGCTCTGATAAAAGGTCTGCCAAGCTATTTGGAAATGATCATGCTAGTGCCTGGCTGTTTTTTCTTCCCCTCTGTGCTGCGAGTGCAGCTGTAGCTCAGGTACTGCACCCCACGTAATTGGTATCTGTGCAATGAACAGGGAAGTGGCATCCAGCGGAAAAGAGCAGGCTGCTGCTGTGGTGAAATGCTTCCACTTCTGTGTGGCATGGGGGTTGCTGGGCAGTTTTGTGCATGCTGGGATTTATTTGGGATCATAGGAGTGACCTGAACCATTTGCAACAGGTGGGCAACAGACGCAGCTATCCCCCAGCTTTTGCAGTCATGTAGCTGAGCTGTCCACTCCTTCTTAATTGCCATTTTGCTGTTCTGTCTGTTCTGCTTGCTTGGAAAATCCAAATACAAAACCTCAGCTATGCGTGAGTCATTGCATTTATGACCAACCACCTTTTCTGTTTGTGCCACCCTCCCACTGCTGGAATTCTCTTTGGACCACTAAAAGCTCCCTCCTGCGTTTGGCTACTGACTCTGCCACCCCCAGCCACATTACTCAGCCGAGCTGCCCGAGGATTAGGCTGGGCAGTGCACATGCAGCAGAGGCACACTCCCTCCAGGCTGCAGTGGACGTGCTCATTCTTCCTCTGCCAGCAGAAGGCCTTCCAGCTGACTCATAACATCTGCTCCAGAGGAACAGTGTTTTTAAAAAGCCCAACTGGTAGTCAGACCATGCCCAGGGGATTTTTCTGCAGCCATTTCCAGCACATGCTGTGACTGGTTTGCAGTCGGTGGGATCCCTGCCTGGGAAGGAGCTGGGGACCACTGCCGTGGCTCGCAGCCCCCTCTGGTGGCACATGCCAAATGCTGGCGAAGGTTTCTGGAGAGGGGCCAGGGATTCCCAAAATAGGCTGGAGGTGGCAAATTGGAAATGGAGCTGCAGTCAGGCTCTTCCTTTTGACTTTGGGTCCCACTGCCAAGCCCAGAAGATTTCAAGAAACAGGAACTGGTGCCACTATCATAAGGAAATTTATGCAGTGGTCACTGTGACCCCCTAAATGCCATAGTGGTGCCAAGAGAGTTGAATCAAGCACAGGATCCTGATGTGTGCTGGATACAGGGCAGGCATGGCAGGAGGAGACACGTCTGCTCCCACCCTGAAGGGCAGAGGGAACCAAGATTTGGCCAGAGAGACAGCACGCTCCTAGTGCCCCTCTCACAGAGCACTGCTGGCCAGGAGACACTGGCAGCAACATGCTGGTGTTCCCATGCCACAGCACAAAGGGTGAGACATGCAGCTTGAAGGCCTCTTATGGAAGCATGGCCAGCTCCTGAGCCTCCAAAAAGCTAGGCACTGGAACCAAACAGCTCTGAATTTTTCCTAGAGAGCCACAGACACTGGCTCAAATTCCTCTGAGCTGAGGTGGCAGGGAGAGCTGCATCCAGACCCAGAACCCACAGCCAGCCAGGCAGCTGGGGGCTGCAGCATTCAGCCTGCCTCTCTTGCCATCTCCTTCAAACAAGAGCGTAATATTGTGAGAAGCCATCCTTCCATCAGTGAAGGTTAAGAGTAGACAAGGCAGCAATCATGGACAGATAATTAGTAAATGCTTTGAAAAGTATGCATAATTAGCTTATTAGTAAACATTTTAGAAACAATGCAGTTCGTCTTGTGATTGGCAAAATGCTTAGAAAGGAGAAATACATTTGGAGCACTAGAGGATGCCAGGGGTTGGAGGGGCTCTTCGCTAGGATGTAAGGGAAAGCGTAGCTGCGTCTCCTGAAGCACTGGGGGAGTCAAGCTTTAACTTTGCAGTGAGGGGAAGGCAAAGATGAGATGTTAAGGAAAGCATTTGCTTGCTCATACATTTGTGGCATGGGTAGCCAGAAGCAACATTTCTAACGTACAGGAAATAATTCAGTCTGGGTAACATGACACTGCAGCTCAACTTGTCTTCAAATGAGCTTCTACTGTTTTCTAACTCCATCCAGCATCCGCTGTATGGTTCATAATTCCCATCAAGCCCAGCTCATCTTCCAAAATGGAACATCAGTGAATGGGTTAGCTGTGACAGTGAGTTAACAGCTCGAGGTTGTTGACATCCTTCTTTTCTGCTTCCCATCTCTGTTTGCTCTGTGGCTGTACTTCTCTAAGCCCCAGAGCTCCACAGAAGGTGCTGGCCCCAAATACACTCTTGTGGGGTCTCCTATGACCTGCCAGCTCACTGACATCCGGTGCATAGGAGTCAGATCTCGTTTTGCACCTTGTTTCCTGTTGGTATGATGACAAATTGAGAGCCAGCTGGTGACACTGGGAACAATAGGATTAGAGACAGAGACCTCTCCCCCTCCTTCCTGCTGTTGAGGAGGAACTGGTAGTGGTGGTGGTGTACTCGCTTCTTAGTCAGCCTCTCTGTCCGGCAAGGGAAGGAACAGGACCTCACAGCATCTGGAGTGGGAGCAAGCACAGGGCTGGCTGTGGTGATTCCTGATTAAGTGGGTTCAGAATTCAGCTAAAAGTGTCAGAAACCTGTGCCTTTTTTGAGCAAACACTTTAAGCTATACTCCAGATCTAAATCCTTTGCATCTTTGCAGACCCTGCTCAGTGCAGATGCCATAGGATAGAAGTAGAGCAATACCACTGGGATGCCTGATAACCACAGTGTTGAGGTGCTCTTGCTTTCAGCAGAGCCTGAGGCCCTTGACTATCTTTGCAACAGTGCTCCTGCCCACAATGTGACACCAGGTGACACCCTTCACAGAGCCTCATCCCAAACAGGTCTCAGGAACCTAAATAAATGTCTGTGGGACTATGAGTCTTGGTCACTTTTTTTGTGTTGTACAGTGGGCTTAGCAATGCTCTTCTACATCATGGGTTTGTTGTCTGGACGCAGGAGTTAGAAGGTTTAGTGAATGTAAGGGGAGTGCTAGAATGATATCTTAAAAATTATCCTGTTTTGTTTTATTAAGGAGTAGATGCAAAGCCCTGTAAAAGAAACAAGAGATTTTACCTTGATTTACATAGGAGCTAGTTTAGCCTTTTAATGAGCAACTGTTTGACTTAGCTACTTGCAGCCTTTGTAATGGACATAATCCCTATTGTCAGGCTGTAACAGGGGACTGGCAGACTCCCCAGAAAATATCATTTCTGGGAGTTGTGAGATTTGCGTTCTTCCCCTTCCCTGCTATTGATTCACTGTTCCTGCCTTGGTGAATCACTTAAAATTCCCTGTGTTATAAAGAAAAGAAGATCTGGGCATCTGCAGGCATAAAACCCAGTCTAGATAGCAACAGTGCAAAGCACACTCCCCTCCGAAGGCTGCTGAGCAGCAGCATCACACAGGAGCAGGTCAGAGTGCAGAAGAAGGCAACCAGTTCGTTCTCAGTCTTTTCTGGCTGGGTGTGAATTCTGCAATTAAATATGAATGCAAAATAAAAAGAACAGACTGCAAAGAGCAGACTGAAAAACAGAAGAAATTTGTGGTTGCTTTTGGCCAGGACTCAGCATAGAACATATTTGAAGGAGTTGGGGGAGGTTAGGTTTTAGTCTGAGGCAAGTTCTCAGTTTCCTTTAAATCAAGCGGCTGCACACCACCGTTGAATGGCAATGTAATAATATGTTGCAAACCACAGTCTGGTGATCCTGGAATTCCTTATAAGTTAATAGTAGTCACGGTCCACTAATCACAGCTAGGATGGTTTAAGCAACTGTCTTTGACACATCAGTTCGAGCACACCACAGAAAGCCTTCCTCATGCTGGCTTAGTCAGTAGATCATTAGAAAGAGTGAATAACCTAGGGTTTTTCTGTTGGTTTCTTACCCCACCCCACTGCTAATCCTAAGGAGTTCTTGAGATCTACATGCAGCCTTAGCGAGCAATCACAGTACAGTAGTATGGTGTGATTTTGAAGTAACACTGGGTCAGACATGGAGATATTGTTTAATGAATTCCTAGAAGCAGAGCCTGAAGCAGTGGGGTCTGACAGCAGAAATCCTCTGCCAAAGACTTCGTTCTGTTACAAATGGCACAGAAACTAGCAGGGTGGCTGCTCGTGTTATGTGACGGCCCCCACCTTCTTGCAGCAGTACAGAAGACACTGTGTGAGGAATCTTTTGAGGTGGAGTTCTGCTTTCCTGAGAGAGGCAGTACTATTCCCCTGTGGTGGGAGAGCCCCTGTTCTCAGCCCCGTGCCTGCCGGGGCCATGCTGCATGCAGGGTGTTTGCATGGGAAGTGCTCCACGTGTTAGAAACCTCCAGGGAAACCTCAGAGCTCGGGTTGTTGATGGATGTCCAACAAGGAGAAGTGCCCTCCCCCCCGCCCCGTATCCCCTCTCCACCAGCAGCACGAGAGTTTGAGGCATGTGCTCAGCTTCCTTCCTCTTCTGTGAGTGTTGGTATGAGGTTTCATTTACATTGTTATTTTGCAGTGAGAAGGAAGGTGTAATGAGTGTCTCTTTGGTAATACTGATGTTTGGCTGTTAATCATGGGCGGGAACAAGGTCTGGGATCTCCATCAGCAGAGGGGACTGACTCACCATTGATCTAAGTCCACTGCATCCTGTTGAAGTTTTTTGACCCATTTGATTTCTTAGGTTTTCTTTTGTGAAAACCCTCTGATTTTTCTGCCGTTCAGGAGCAAAACATCTCTCTGTCTTTAAATATGGCAGATGGGGATTTCTTCAGATGTCCAACAACTCAATTGAAGGAGACCTTAGGAGACCTCTCCCCTTCCCTGTCCCCCTTCTCAGCCTGTCTTTTCATCTGCAATCTGGAGATGTAAGGGCTATAGTAATAGAGTGTCAGAGGAAGTAATTGATTCATCACACGCCGAGAGAGGAGTCTGTTGCCTTCAGTGTCAATGGAGCTGAACCACAGCCTGGAAGGGTGAGGGAGGCTTGTAAACACTCCATGGCTGAGCTGGCAGGACAAAGCAGACGCACTGCCATGGCTGAACGGGAGGGCGACACAAAGGGTTGCTTGAAAAAAAATCTTTCTGAACAAAGCAGTGGCAGGGTCCTTGTTTGTGGGACAAACAGGGACAGTCCCATCCCCCTGCTCCCAGAGCACATTGGGGAGAAAAAGTACCAACCAGCCGCATGCTGCATGCCATTCCCTTGTCCCTGCCTCCCTCTTCTGTCTTGATGTGGCTGCCTCTCTGACCTGCTGTCCTGGGCTGGGCTGAGATCACCTCAGGGGTACCAACCAGCCCCTGCCAACAGCTAATTCCTCCCACACCCCCAGATAGTCACTGCTGTCAAAGAGAGCCCTGTGAGAGATCACTGCTGCTGCCAATGCACAGCAAGGTGTGGCACGTGCATGGCACAGCACTCACCCTCACTCAGGCATTGACTGTGCTTAGACTTGACGCCGTTTGATTCAGGTGGCTACTGAGCTGCAAGTGCCCATATTGGGAGGGGAGAAGGGGGTAGGAGATGCTGTGCTATGCGGTAAGCAGGGAGGGATCAGGCAGGTTTGGTGCACTGTTAGCCCCAGAAATAACTCTTACTACAAGCTGGCACAGCCAAATTGTGGGAATGCCCAAATAGCGGAGGCTGCAGGCCAGTCTTGGCAGCAAAGCTTACTCACTTGTGCCTCAGCTGAGGCAGGATCTGGGCTGTGAACAGGCTGTGTCTGAGAAAATGCAGGGTCAAAAAGTCATCCTATGGTGGGCCAGTCCCAGGGTGACCATCCATCATTAATGAGGGATGTAGACAGCCAGGAGGGTAAGGGTGGGCTGGTCAGGGCTCTGCTCTTACAACTGCCTTTATACAATTGGTGCTTAACGAGGTGTTTATTTCAGTTTTGTGCTGAAAAAAAGCCAGTGCAAATGAGTGATAGTGGAAAGCCCAGCTACCAAGCTCTGATCCCCATCTGATCCCAGTTTTTACTCTTTCCTTTTACTTTTCCCTTCGTGTTGTGTCTAAGGACATGACTGATACTGCACCAGCAAGGTGTGATGGGACATCACTTGCTCCTCTGGGAATAGGACTGGCATAGTAGGCCATGTGAGAGTTCCCTAATCCTCATCAGCACCCGAGAACTTGGACAGCCTGACCTAAGCTCGCCTCCACCTATTGCCTGGGCTGTCAGTTGCTGGATCCCATCAGAAAAGGGAAATCTATACCCCCACTGCAAAGAGATCAAAGTGAGCATTTGCCCTTGCCTTCTGCCTACTCCGCTGCTTTTTGGCAGTAAATTTTCCTTTTGTGGTTGTTATCTTTTATTATATTTATTTTTTCTTTCTGTTAGTGATCAAGTGCCTGTGAGTGGTGACAAGTAAAATGACATAGAAACCAAAGTCTAATTTTTTCCACAGATGGATTGTAGCAGAAGGAGAAAAGTGCAAATGCATTTTCTCAAGTGTCCTGCGTTTTGGGGTATGAAAGGGTTGTGAGTTGCTTCAGTTCCCTTAGAGCAGCAACAGAAGGCAGAATGCCATGGAAAGGGGGCTTATTCTGAACATGCTTTATGTATTTTATTCCTGAATTCACCATGATTCTCCCCCCACCAATGCACACCACAGACATCTTGCAACAAAAGACCCCTGTAGCTAAAAATGGAAGAGTGAGGAATTTATAGAGACAGAAATAAAATTAAACAGCCATGTGCAACTCCAGAACAACAGCCTGCAGAAAACCCCCGAAGTGCACATTAGCACATCTCTTTTCTTATGTAACGGTCGGCTTTCCAGACATGCCCCAGATGAGAGCACTTCTCCACTCTCCAATGCGCCTTTCTGCAGAGATCTGGCAACACAGCTTGAGGGAGGCAGCCTGGGGATGAACGGCAAAGCGCAGGGAAGCCTTTGCTCTCCTGTCTCAGGGGAGGGCAGCAGCATGCTAGGAGCCGAAATTCCCTCCTGAATCAGAACTTGCCTCAGGAGCACTTTGCAGTTATGTTTTATTCCTCCCTTTGCACGAAGTATTTTGGCTACCTTCCCCACCCCCTTATAAGTTAGCAGTAACTGCTGGAAGCCTCTTCCCACCAACAGTGCTTATAAGAGGGTGGAAAATATCAAAGCAAAGAGTAGAAATAGAGGGTCCTTATAGTTTCCATTTTTTGTCTTCAAGACAGTTTTGAAGAAGTTTTCCAATCTAATAGGGTTATTTTCTCTCCTTTTTTTTTTTTTTTTTCCCTTTAACTGGATAGCTAGTTTTGGTGGTTTTTTTCAGTTCTCAGAAATTCTGGTCAGATTTTTTGAGGAGATAAGAAAATAATCCAAAGCACCGTAGAATGATTACAAACCCCCACAATACCGCGATTACACAAGACGTAATTGGATACAACAAATTTAAAACAAACTTCCGAGAAATCCTAAGCATTTTTGCCTGTGCCATCACCCCCCACTCCCCCACACCAGCTGAGCTCTCCCCCTGCTGCCATTGGATTTTTGTCATTTTAGTCACTCAAATCCAGTGAAATCCCTTCAGATTCAGAGCAATTATAGCCCATTTCTCTCTGTTGTTGCCAGAGTCAGTTATTTCCATAAGGGCAAAACAAGGGCAAGCTCTGTGAGCGTGTTTTGCCTCAGCATTGGCAAAAATGGCCCCAAAAGGTTCAGACTGAGATCAGATTCATCTCTGCATTGTTCAGACACCCAAAGCCCCGGTCTAGTCAGTAAGAGTGATTTAAAGTACTTCTGTTGTCAGTGCAGAAGAACGATTAATCCCATCCCAAGCTGGGTGAGAGAAATCTGCTTCCACGGAGAGCAGAGGACGTTTAGCTGGCTAAACCTAGATGTGGTACAGGCTTTTTAGTTCTGTGCACAAATCCATATCAGGGCCTGTGTCTACGATGACTGATTCTCTTCTCACACCAGGATAAATTAGGAGTGATTACCCTTAAAATGATGAGTTACACATGTGTAAAACCAGTTCAAGTCAAAGGAGAATCCAATTCATCGGCTGTATTTATAATTAATTACTCTGATTAAGGGCTGGCAGCTAAGATCAAACTTCATTGCTCTTGTTTCATTAGACAAGAGTCGTGCTTGCCTCTGCTATCATAGCTGTAAAAAAAAATCATTTAAAAGTCCTCAGTAGCTTCTGGAACAATTTAACCTTTGAAGGGTATGTCCTGCAGTTACTCAAGATTGTGTAAACATCATGGAAAAGTTTTTTTGTCTTTCGCAATGTAACCACCCATGAAATAAGGATTTGGTTGGAAGGTGGCATACAAAAGAGTATGAAGATGGGTGGTGACACAAAAAAATCGACTAAGCCAGCTAGCATTTAATGGACATTAATTCTAGCCACTTCTTGATTGCACAACAAGCACAGAGATGCTGGTTCACCATTTCTTAACTATCTCTATACTGCAACTGCTATTTAATTTCTAGGTAACTGCCTGTTCTTAGAGGATGTTCAAATAAACTTATGATTTTTATAACAATTTCTGAGAAATAAACCTCCCACCACCTTTTCAAAGGGGGAACAATTGCATTTACTAGCCGCCATTGTGGGTAAGCACAGACCTTCCCCAGCTACCTGCAGAATATTAACACCTGCTGAATTTCACTAGAATTGCAGTTTCTCTTCCTCTCCTCAGCAGATGCATTCAAGATACAGTGACATATGGTTCAAGCAGATCAGAGGTCTTGAAGGCTCAAGTCAGCCCTGGGCATTCCCCAATTTAGGGTTGTTGGCATGCAGTCTGTACCTATTTGTCTCCCTGTCTATCTAGGCCAGATTTCCCCAATATAATATAATCTCTCTAGTCAAGACTGGCTTCTATTCTCGGCTGTGCTGCAAACTTCCTGTGTGACCTTGGGGCAGACACTGCTCCTCTCTGCCTTCCTACCTCCCAGGGTCTCGTGAGAATCCCATCAGTACTGTTTGCTAGCTGCAGTCATGAGCCCCATGGAAACGCCTATAAATAATAGCTCCAAACTAAACATTGGGGAAGTTCAGGTTAGAGCCCTGCCTCTGTCTCCAGTCCTGGCAAACACTGGAAACTGGGCTTTGCTGAGTGTAAGTCCTCACCTACTTCAAATCATAGCTCTAGAGAGAGACAGAGAAAGCTGCCAGCTAGGTCAGGGACCTAGTCCTGGACTAGGACAGTCCTCCTTAGGCTTTGAAGCAAGGCTTGCACGAGTTTATGTATTCAGAGGACTCGTGATACAGCTGTGAACATTTAAATAATTTGTTATCCATGTTTCTCCCCATCCTAAGCTGATGTCCCTGTAATGCCCTTGAAGCATGTTTTGGGGGGAAGGACTCAGCATCTCTTAGGACCTGGGGATGAAGGTCAACGGTGTTGTTGATTTTGTGTTCGGCGGTATGGATCACTAAACTGTTTGTGTCGAGTGTCCCTCTGGAGAGCAGCACCCAGAAGAATGTTGCAGGCTTTCTGGCGCTGCTCCCCAGATAGGCTGTAGTGCGTCTGGAGCTCAGCAGTGCCTGGGTGGGCACCTGGGAGGTCTGTCCTGGCCCCAGGGGATCATGGAGCACAGCTCAATGGTCAGGGAGCAGATTAGCTATTTCGCAACAGAAAAGGACTGAAAAGCTGGAGGTCTTCTCATAATCACTACAGCTGGGGCTTGTTTGCCATTGTTGCGCCTCATTTGGGGAGCCAGCAGAAAAGTGACTTAGGAAAAATAGAAAGAAAAGCCCGGGAAGCAGAGAGGTTGACTGGGGGAAAAAGCAAGCAGACAAGCATGAATAATACAGGCTGTAGAAGTGCCTTATAGCAGTTTATAGAAGATCTCTTAACATCAGCAAAACACTTTCTACTAAAAAATATGTAATTAAAATGCAGCAATATTTGTAAGCATTGTACATTTTTCATTTAATTCTGTTAAACAACTTCAAGGAGAGCATCTAAGCCTTGTATTTCCCTTCTTTCTCAGCCTCCATTGTCTAGGCAGTTAAACGCACTTCAGCGTTGCCTCCCAGCCTCAAAACTCCCTGGTGAAAAGCTGCTTGAGGTGGTTTCAAACCGACTCACTGGCCTTCTCACTCAAGTGGCAGCTCAGAATGTCTTGCCATTGTGCCATTGGAAGAGCAGCCAACTGTGGTCACCTTCCCTGCAAAAGAAGAGTTGGTTAATCAATTGGTTATACCTGTGAGTTACAGAGGTTGCACCCTGCTCTCACACGTTGATGCTTGTCTTGTTGGAGTAATGCCTAGAAGGGGAGAAGTGGCCATGAAATGTGCTTGGAGGTGGCAGCTTTCCCAGTGGAGGTAATGCCAGAGAGGTCAGCCCACAAGAATGCTGGTGCATGTTAACTGAAACAATGGATTTGGTTATATGAGTGAAATGCAAATTGCTGGGCACTGTATGAGACAGTTTGAACACCATTGCAGCATCAATGTCCCACCCAGCTGTGCCCTAGGCCATTGTTATCTGAAAATGAAATGGTTAGAGTAGAAAGCATGATTGAGTTTTCTTCCTTCCAATTTTTCTTCTTGTTTTTCACAAGGGAAGAAGAAAGTCTATAAACCATGCTTAAGCTTAACGGGAGCAAAGATTTGGCCAAACTGGATTGTAAAATGTCCAGTGACCCAGAATGAGGACAATGGGGTTTACCAGTTTGTTTGTTTGAGGGCCAAGGCATGGACATGACTGAAGTGCACGGTTCCAAAAGAATCTGTGGTGGGGATTAGCTGGCATTGTTGCTGAAGTTTGGAAGTTTAATAGTTTTGCTTGGATGTCGTTTGTGTTTCATTTTGAAAGCCTAAAGTTTAATTGCTCTCATGGAAAGGAAGTAGGGGCTCCTGCTCATCTTGGCAGGTGCTATCTCCCAAGTGTAATACTTCCCCAATTCACATTCTGTTTATATGACCCAAAGAAAAGGTTTTGCCTCATGCAGAGCAGAGGACTTAGGCCAAGATTTTTTAACTAGGGAAGAAAACTCTTACATTTATATTAATTTTACATTTGGAAAAAAAATGTTTTCCTGACCTTCTCTTAAGGGCTTTTTTTGAGTTGTTTTTAACATTTGATTTATTAAGGATTAGCTCCAGTATGAGAAAACTAAGTTAGATGCTTGAATGAAGCTAAATAGGGTATAATTTATAAAGGCAAATATTTCCTGATGATTTACTTACTAGATTAATTCTTAATTTTCCATTTGCAGATTGCCCATGAGCAGATTGCAATATTCCCTATTGTATGTATTATTGGAAGTCTGTCATCCATTCAATAAGCAAAAATTTCTTGGTCCAGAACTTGCTTCTGTAATTCCAGGGCCCCCACAGAACTGGGTGGCTTGAGGAGCCATGTGGACAGCACTAGGACATTTGGTGTGCTAGCTACAGCAGAAGCTGTGATCATTGCAGTCAAGTAGCTGAAGCCATGTACTGTGTTGGCAAGGTACAACCCCACAAGGACGCAAACAGATGTGATTTCCTGGGATGCAGCTAACCTCTGCCTGTGCATGAAAATGGCAGCTTTTACAGTCCACTCCATTAACTGTGTTTTGCCAACATTCATGTTTTTGCCAAATTAATTTTTTGCCACATACTCACTATTTCACTAGTAGCCAGTAGCTCTGCGGCACAGATGTGCACTTCAGATGTGGAAGGGCTGCAAGCACACTGAAAGCAAGTAGTTATTTAGAGAACAAAATGTCCCCGCTGTTTGCTCAGTACTACTTTAAACAAATAGACAAACAAGGAGGAAAAAATTCTACTTAGAAGAAGCACTAACACTGCCTTCTATGTTCCTCCTCCCTAGAGAGATGGTAGGATGAAGCCACACATGATGGACATTAGTGGGGGTCACACAGGGTGCTGCTGACTGGTGTCAGGGTAATAAGGGGTCACGAGGTGATAGGGGCTAGGCAGAGCTGAGGAGAGAGCAGGGGGAGAGATCTTCATTTGCATTGCTGTGTGTCCACACACCAGCTAAGCCAAACGCTTTTCTTCTTCAAGTGCCAGTTCTCAAGACCGCTTGGATTTCACCTTGGCCAAGCCAATTCAGTCTGTAATGAAGTTAAAGGCTGGGCGATTGCAGCTAGTTGAGTGCTTGGTCCAGCGTAGACAGGATTTTATCTGCAGGCATTTTGCTTCTGGCTCTCAGCCTGATTTAGTCCCAGAAAGGAGTGAAACCAAAGCCGTCTGGACCATCTTTCTTTGTGGAGAAGCACACTAAGTCCCTGTAAGTTTGTTTTGAGGTTGTAGCTCGCCGATATGTGCTTTGCAGAACGGGAATGAGTCACATGAGGATCATTCTATATCCAGCAAGCTACTTCTCCTTTCAACTCTCCATTCCCAAACAGAAGATCTTGTGACAAAGAAGAAAGGCAGATTCCTAGCAGCCTGGAAATGCTTTTTTCTTCCCTGGCCCCGTGAGAAGAGCTGTAGCTTGTTGTTCAAACAGGTTGTTACAAAGCAAATAAACAGTCCTAGAGAGATGGTCAGTTTCTGTAAATAGCAGCATGCTGGCCAGAGAGGAGAGAGGCGGGAGAATGTGGGTGTTAGAAGGCAGCTGAAGAACAAGATGTACACATAAAAGCTGTTTGTTTCTTCAGAGCACGAAGAGCCTGATACTACTACCTTGCCTACTCATGGCCTAGAAAATACTAAGGGATCTGTGGCAGTTTCCCCTTCCAGCCAAGCTTCGCAACAAGCTTTTGTCTCTGCACCAGGAGGCAATTCTAACCCTACACATTCCTCCCCACAACCAGTCAGACACTCAGGCCCATGGGCAGGTGGAGCATCTTCAGGTAGGGTTTAGCAAAGGCAGGTTGCAGTTACAGGGTGTACAGCAATAGTGAGTGTGGGTACTCAGCTTTTACACAAAATTTCTCATCCACAGAAAATCTTCATTAGCATTTAATAGAAGAAGACTAATATTAATGTTCAAGTGCTAAGTGAGTGTACTTGCCACGCTTGCTAAAGGACCAATATGTTATCAGTGCACAAAATAGCTCCTGCTCACTTAGATTGAACATGGACAGTCTCACATTTGGTCCATGCTTGGCCAAATCCCACATGGATACTGGAATAAAGTGAATTCTGCCAGACAGCACAATGGCACCTCAGAACAGAGGTCAGGGGAGTAGAATAGCCCCAGTAGAGTTGCATCTGAGCTTCTCCCACGCCAAAGAAGTTTTGTGGAAATAGAGGTAGTAAAGCGAGTCCTAAATTTTGCATGTTGGCTGTGAAGGTGAAGCGGATATATATGCAATGAATTAAAGATGTGAATGGCAGCAGAGGAAAGGACCTAAACGTAGTCAGACAAAAAGGTGTCTTGGGGTTTGTGGTGTGGTGTGAATAAGAGAGTCGCAGGTACCTGTCTGGAAGATATTCTGTGAAATATGCAGATACCAAGAGTGGTTTTTGTTTGTGCCTGGCATCCTGAAGCATCTCCCTGACAGATGGTTTCCCTGCCATTTCACCTGCCTCCGCAGGTACGACTACATCGAGATCCGCGATGGGGACAGTGAAGCGGCAGACCTGCTGGGCAAGCACTGTGGGAACATTGCACCTCCTACCATCATCTCTTCTGGCCCCTCTCTATATATCAAGTTCACCTCAGACTACGCACGGCAAGGCGCCGGCTTCTCTCTGCGCTATGAGATCTACAAGACAGGTGAGTATCTGAGTTGGTGCCTGTCCCCAGACTATTTGACACAATTATCTTCATCTGGAAATGCCTTTGACCACTTTTTCAATGTGATTTTTAGCATATTTTCCAGAGATAAAGGACTTTTTTTTTTTTTAATTTAAGCAAGTCTGTGCATTACATTTGCAAGAAGGTAAAGATGTTAGTCTCACATGACAGTGCATTTTTGGATCACAGTGTGGCACTTAAAGCAGAGTTCCTCCTTAAATGTTTTATTGTATTCAAGAATTAGAAACATACACCTTTACTCCCTGGCATGTGCAGAGCTTGCTAGGGCTAACAGGGGTTTGTCCCTCTGTTAGAAGTGCATGGAGCTCCCCCTCCTGTGGAGCTGTGATTCAGGGTTGATGCTGTGTTGATGCTGTGTTTTCTCTCCATGGATGTGGGGTTTGTAACTGAGGAGCTCTAGTTTTCAACTAATTGCGGTCACCAATGCTGTAAATGTCTGAGGCAGCGCCCTTCCAGGCTGATATAAGACGAACTGTTCATAATTCTGTTTAATACTGAACTATTACTGAGGAAAGAAAAATCTGCTCAAAGCCCTTTTAATAGCGTTTCTGTCTAAATATTTGCCAGAATTTTGTGCCTGAGAAGAAAGAGGGTTTAAAAATAGCCCCTAGTCTGTGTGCATGTGAGAGGTGTGCCTGCATGCTGAGGGAACAGGAGAGTGTTTTGCGTGGGCATGTGGGCACCTGCCCCATGCCCACATTCCTTAGGTGATGTGTTGGAAGAAAACACACATGGCTTTCCATCATTGTGTCTAGCACCAGAAAAAAAAAAAGTCTGTGCCATGGGAAGAACCAAAAAGGAACACAACAGGGTTGCTTATCCAGCCTCTCTAAAGAAAAGATGGGGAGCACAGGCAGCAGTGACAAGGGGCCCTGGGCCAGCTGTGCAGCAGGAAGAGGTGCACAGACAGCCCACAGTCTAGCCACAGGTAGATGTGAATGTGGAGACTTTGCTGCAAGAGAATGAGACTCCCTAAATTCATTTTGAATAGATGAGGACAGGACAGTGTGAAGATTCAGATGGATGAGGAAAGTGCTGTTGCCTGGACTGTATAACTGACCATTGAGCTGCTGGGCAGCCAGCTCACCACCGCTGTTAGTTTATGGTTAGGATGCAGATTAGTCCTGCAAGTCTAGTAATTTAGTCAGATATTGGGGTTTGTTAAGGCCAGTTGCCATCACAGAGGATGGCAAAGGATACAGGTGGGAAGACCCACCTCAGCCCCCCTTGCCTCTCTCTCTGCTCACACCTCCTGTGAGCCCAGCAGGCTGTGCTGGGTTCTGCCTGACCTCACACTGGGTCCATGCCCCGACTCAGGACACGAGGCAATGCAGGGTGGTCCAGCTGGCTGAGGTGACCCAGCCATGCTGTGGGAAGAGATGGCAGGCAGGAATCCTGTCAGTCTGGTTGGGAGCCAGTAAGGGACCAGATTTATGAGGAAAGGAGAAGTTGTTACAGGGGGGGAGGGAGGGAGAAGAATCAAGGGCTGATCTGGAAGAGAGCAGATATTGGATGGAGGCTGGAGCTGAGTTTGTGTCCCTCGACGTAAGTCTCTGCAGTACTGCCCTCAGGTCTGAAGTGGTTCCGGGGCTCCTTTTGCCACCCTCACCCCTGCAGGCAGCCATCCTCTCCAGATACAGTCACACTTTCTTACAGCCACAGCCCACGAAACCGAGCCTGGCAAGGCAGATTTTGGCACAGGAGTGTGGATGAGCCCATGATCCGGGAGCACTCCCAGCCCACATCTGCCCAGCCCCATTCCCTGCCAGGGCTCCAGAGAGGGCAGTGGGCAGTGCAGGCTGCAGGGCTCCTGCAGTATGTTGGCAGGCAGGCAGGCAGGCAGGCATGGGCCAAGTTTCCATCTGAGCTGTCAGGGTAATCAGCAAGGGTGTCACCAGCTTTAAAGGTCATCAGATTGTCATTGTCCACATCAGTAAAGGCAGCAGTGGTTGCAGATTCCTTCCATCTTAAAGGTGACATAGAAAACCAACTCTTTTCAATGGAGCATTAATTTCCCCACCTTGTACTAAATTTCCCTTATCACAGTGTGAGAGAGGAGCAATCTGCATACAAACAACCACATACCAGTCTTTGAATCCCCTGATGGGTATCACTCAGCAGTCTATGGGCTGACAAGAGCCGCCTGCCCGGGCTGGTCCGGCCTCCCTGCTGCTCCCTTTGTGAGTCAGTTTGGCAGGGCCGGCCGGAGCTCTCCAGCGCTGGGCATCAAAGTCGCCTCTCAGGCTGGCCTGTGCTGCCGAAGCCAGCATGACTCCCGTTGATTATCTGCAGCTTCCTTATAAAAAGCTGATCATTGTGTTTGCTGCTATTAGCAAAAATGCAGACAAAGATGCCAAATGCGATAAGAGCCCCACATGAGGTAACTGTTGTCTAATGTGGTGACATAGTTACATCTTGCCTGTTACTCTAGAGGACAGTCCCTGACTCTGAGTTTAGCCTTTGCTTTTCTCCCTAGCTCGGAGCTTGTGTTATTTCCACTATTTATCTGTTCATCTTTCAGGTTGTTTGGAACGAAGTACACCCTTATCCCCGTTCATGGCATTATGCTGTGATTTGTGTTTGGCCTTTTTTTTTTTTGCCTCTGCATTTTACCCCACAGGTTCACACCAGAAAAGCTGGCTGCTTCATTAGGTAGTCAATTAAGAGCCTCTCCTGAGCAGCTCTCCAGCCAGGCACTGCATAATGCAGTGCAAGATCCTGCTATTACTTCGGGCTGCTGGCCTGACTCCATAGGTTAATGCTGAATTGAATAACAAGTCTCCCATTAGTACTGGGAAGGCTTGTGCTGCCTGGAAGAGCCGGAGCAAAAGGGTTTGTAGAGGAGAAGGAGACTGTCCCAGTAAAAGTGAAGCAGAAACCTTTGCGAATGCTAGTGCCGGGTTGCAGCAGTGGCCAGCAGTCTCTCTAACACCCCCTTTCTCCTCTGTTAGCTCCAGGCTGCAGATTTCTGTTGCCTATTGTCCTGGCAAGGGTTTCAAAGACACCGTGGTATGAAAATGACACAAATTCCCCTTTCCCCAACCACCCGAGGCACCTTGGCTGTATGAGAGGGGGCACGGAGCTGGCCCGGCTGCGGCTGAGGCCAGTGCTGAGGTCAGCAATAAATAAGAGGCAACATTGTCTGTCCTCCCCACCACGCAAAGGTCTTCCTTAAGGATAGAAATAACTTGCATTTCTGGTGTGGATGGCTCATTCTGTGAAAAAGAGGGCTCTGTTCCTGCTCTCAGCAGAGACCCCCCTGCCACAGCCTCTGTTATCCCCAGTCTTAATGTGGCCACG
Organism: Chamaea fasciata; assembly: GCF_029207755.1. Taxonomy (NCBI): domain Eukaryota; kingdom Metazoa; phylum Chordata; class Aves; order Passeriformes; family Sylviidae; genus Chamaea; species Chamaea fasciata. The sequence goes on along the minus strand of NW_027094093.1, from coordinate 13,613,049 downwards.
CTGTGGAAACGTATGCTGGAGCTCGCCCCTGTCCCTTGTGGGGGTCTCAGGGAGCGGGGGGGGGGGGGGGGGGGGGGCTGCAGGCTAACTGTGCACTTCCCAAGGGTTTGCTGCAAACAGTGGAGACATTGGCACCCTCCCACAGGCCTTTTCATTGTGTAAATATTTGTGTTTCCAGATTTTCTCAAGGGGAAATTGAGGCACAGATATCTGTGCTGGAAAGCTGGAGTTTGCAGGAGACTGGTCCATGGGAATAGCCTTTCCAAAAACAATACATCCCATTAGTCCTCTCTGCCCCATCCCCAGGCAGCTCCTTCCCCAAACAGGGCTCCTCCATCAGATCTGGGGCCACAGTGGTGCCTTGCCTGCAGGTAGCAGCTGTGTCATGAGTACTGTGGATGGCAGCTCCCTGTGTCCCAGCCAGCCTCTCTGCAGGCTCTGGAGCAGCACACAGGTCAGCCAGGTCAGTGTTTGGGGGACGGGTTAGAGTGGAAAGGGCCAGCTGGGGAAGACAGGCCAGATTGGTGTGGCCTCCCTGTCCACTACCACTGGTGTGAGGGACAGGGATGTGGCAGGGTGCTGCCCTGCCAAATCACAGCAATGACTTTGGATAGGATTGCTTTTCTAGTCCTGGTTTTGAGATAATTGTCAGGAGGATCAGCAGTGGTGTACAGATTATGTCTGCAAAGCTGTCTAAGGGATTTCGAACCATGTTGTCCACTACAGTGACTCATGGACCTTGTCTTTCCACCTGTGGAAAGCGTTGCAAATCATCTTCTCACTTCTTGCAGTAATTCCCACAGCTCTTGAGCTGCAGGACATCTCCAGAAGTGAATACACAAACTTACTAAACTCAGAATGGGGTTTCCACAGTATCAAGTTGTGGGCATTAAGCTTCATCGTTGCTAAGGCTCTGGGTTTTTCCTGCTGCTACAGGCTCTGAGGACTGCTCCAGAAACTTCACTGCCTCCAACGGCACTATTGAGTCCCCGGGTTTCCCTGACAAGTATCCACACAACCTGGACTGCGTCTTCACCATCATAGCCAAGCCAAAGACAGAAATCCTCCTCCACTTTCTGCTTTTTGACCTTGAGCATGACCCACTGCAGTCAGGGGAAGGAGACTGCAAGTATGACTGGCTAGACATCTGGGATGGCATCCCTCAGGGTAAGCCACGGGGTGCTGCATTGCTTTCCTTGGCCCTTTCTGGTGTCTCACAAAGCTCCAAAACTTTCCTTGGCCCTTCCTGGTGTCTCACAAAGCTCCAGTCTGTGTTTGAGCACCAAGGGTGCCTAACTTCAAAGGTGGCTGCAGCCTGCAACCTGCCATCAGGGCACTCCATGGCCAGCTTGGGGACAGTGTGCCTGCAGAAGGCTGCATTCATGAAACCACAAACTACTGCTCTGTTGTAAACACTGATCTGAAAAGCCCCATGGGACACTCCAAACACCAGCAGTTCTCCCTCAGGGGAGGGCAGTGGGTTCATGCAATGATGGGAGGACCTCCCTACCTTATAGCAAAACTGAGAAACAGAGCATTCTGGAGCATTTCCCAGCAATTGCAGAGCAATGCCTGCTGCAGTGGATATTTCTGCACTGCATGGCAACAGGCCAGTGGATATAAAAAACAGCCCATCCCTGAAGCCTATCTTTTTATCCTAATCAGCAATGTGTTGGTGACCCAGGAGGCTGATGGAAAAGCAGGCATTACCTTTGCTGCTCTTTCTTTTGCAGTTGGCCCCTTGATAGGCAGGTACTGTGGCACTAAGATGCCATCGGACATCCGCTCCACCACCGGCGTCCTCTCTCTCACCTTCCACACTGACCTGGCAGTGGCTAAGGATGGTTTCTCTGCTCAGTACTACTTGATCCACCAGGAAGTCCCAGAAAGTAAGTTGGAAATGTGTGTGTATGACTCAGTTGTGTCCCCTGTGTTTCCTGTCTTTCATTTGGCATATACCAAAGTGAAACAGACAGAAGTGTGTCCAGGGGCTGGTTCTCCACCAGCAGTGCAGACAGCAGTTTCATTTAGGTCTGTTCTCTCTTTCTGACAGAAGTCAGATTTCAGTAAGAATTTCACTTTCTGACCTTTTGTTGACTTTTCACTTGCTTGTGAAGTTTTCTCAATATCTTGTGAGTTAGAATCCTTCATTTATGTGCTCAGCCCAAAGGATTTAGGGGAGACTTCAGCCCAGCATGTGCAGCAGATTCATTAAAGCATGGGGGAAAATATGCACTCTCTCTCTCTCTCTCTCTCTCTCTCTCTCTCTCTCTCTAGTTTCCCAGAAATTTACAGCCCCAAACCACAAATTGGAATTTCTTGGCTGTCTAATTAAAGACTGCTTAAAGTTTTAAGAATTTCAAGCCCAATTTTGTTTTATAACCCTTAATAAGGGAGGTAAATTGATGCGGAGTGAGGAAGTAAGTTGTGTATTTTGAGAATGAAGAGGATTTTGATTCTTTGTGATAACACTTGCAGGCAAGAAAAGGTTCCATTTGTTTTCCCATGGTATTTTTGCATCTTGACCTCTGTTCGCAGTGAACCTCTGATACAACAGAAGATGCCTTCGGGACACCCCTCAGTCCCAGAGAAAGAGAGGGAGTCCCTGATCTGCCACTGAAAGCCTGTGGCAGAGAGCAGGGCAGAGTAGGGATTGTGCAGCACCAGGGCAGCAGGGTTACAACCTCTTACTTTGTGATTGAGTAAAGGGTGTTCTGCTGAGGCTGTGGGAGTTAGAGACAAGCATGAGCTCTTCACCATTACCTATTGCTACACTCAGTTGATCTGTTCTTTAATCCCTTTTCTGTTCTGGATTTGGAAATAAGATGTTGAACACAAACCTTGAGAAATCAAGTACAAGAGCTTTTGTTAAACTGTCAGGCCTGTTTTCATTTATGGTGGTGTGAATTGAAACTTTAATGATAGCACTGACATCCTAACTTGCCCCATCATTTCCACCCAAGGTTGACTTGGCCACATTAAAAACACAGGCAGTTTGGTGGAGCTCCGTTGGTTTACAGCAGCAGCACGCTTGGACCCATGCAGTATTTTCTATCACTGTTTTCTTTGCTATTTTTATAGGACAGCTGCCATAAAATAGATGAAACGTGCCATAAAACTGAGCTAATTGTGACTTTTAAAGCCTTAGAAGTGAGGAGATCCAAAGAAAAGCATAGCAGTATCTCATAAATTTGTCTGGTTAATGCCATGGACCTGATACCACATACAGTGCATGCAGATATACACAGGCACATACACACGTGCATCCCTGCTCTCAGATGCACACAAAACCTTTAGAGCTGCCCATTGCTGATGTTCCTGCTGGCAACAGTAAGCATTCTCCTAATGTGTCTGTCTGTACTCCTTGCCTTGTCAGTGCTTAGATTTCATCTACAGCCTTCAAGAAGATGGGAATTTTGTGGCAAGGGTACTTGGAACATCTTGGTGGAGGTGGAGGGAGGGAAAGGACAGAATTGTGTCAAAACTGACCAAGGTGAAGAAGACAGAGAGAGGGAGAAAGATCCAGACTGTATTAGTGTTCAGAGGGCCATGCAAACACAAAGCTGCCCTACCTATTATTTTTCAGTGCCGTCTGTGAACACACACAACCTGCAAGATGGTGCAGCTCTATTCACCTTTCCAGACGGGCAGCTTTGCTCAGGGTTAGCTGGAGAGATTAGTTCAGGGCTGCCTTTCACTTGGGGATGAAGTACTGAGACTGCAAACCAATCTGAGTCTGTGTATGTGTGTGTCTGCTCTAGACTTTCAGTGCAACGTGCCTCTGGGGATGGAGTCTGGCAGGATCTCCAACATGCAGATCAGTGCCTCCTCCACCTACTCAGATGGGCGATGGACCCCTCAGCAGAGCCGGCTCAACAGTGATGACAACGGCTGGACCCCCAATGTAGACAGCAACAAAGAGTACCTCCAGGTACCTTTCCAGCCACCTCTCCTCTTCCCTCACCAAATGGAGTGTCACGCTGTTAAACCGACCCTTGACCATAAGGCTTGTTGAATTTTTTATTGCCTCTGTGGCTCATGGGGAGCAAGCAGCAGGGGAGCTGCAGTGCCTCAGTGAAATGTGGCAGGCTGGCTCTCCCATTAGCTTGCCTGCACAAGGACTGACTCCAGCCGCTGTCTCTCTCCCACCCCCTCCTTTCTGCCCAAACCTTGATGGACTTTCGATCAGACTGACAGAGACTGAGAGACCTCTGCTACTTACAAGGGCCACTGACTCCGCCACTGGCCTGAGGACCAAAGTCTCCAGGGGGTGCATAGAAAAACAACTAGAATAATATTTATCTCATCAGCGATGCAGGGAGCGTGAGCGGGCTGATGTCAGGCGGGGGGCTGACAGAGCAAAAGCTTTCCCTGGGAGCTGGTTAGAGCCACAGTGTGTCCACACAGAGCTTCTGGCTGTGTCACATCGCCGGGAGACACTGCTTGCTAAAGGGCACTATGAGCAGGAGGTGGTGAATGTCATTGCCTCTAGCAGACGTCTCATTCTTCATTCATGGCAGGGCTACTAAGCCAGCTCTGCTGACCTTTCTCAACCCATGTTGTAAAACAAAACAAAACAAAAAAAAACCAGCAAGGGAAAACCAAGAGCTGCAGCACTTGCTAATTGGATATCATGCTTTTATTTTACATGAAAAAAGTCAGTCTCTGTCCTGCTTTAATGCACATGCGCTTCTGTGCAGATCCTATTGCTTGGTCTGAGGCAGGAAGAAGGCTTTGTGATGGTCGCCTATAAACAGACATCAAGATCCTTAGCTACTCTTGTCCCAGGGTCCTATCCTGCTGAAGTCAGCCCTGGGAAGGGTCGTGGCTGTTGAACTGCACACCCACAGATAGAGTGAGGCAGACTGAATTTGTACCTTTTTATTTTTCAGAGACAGAGAGAGGAACTAATTAGCTACTCTGGACTCTCAGATGGTCACCACTCTCTTTCTTGTGTTTTTTTCCCCTGGAAAGGTGGACCTCCACTTCCTGACTGTGCTCACAGCCATTGCCACACAGGGTGCCATCTCAAGAGAAACCCAGAAGGGCTACTATGTCCGTACCTACAAGCTGGAGGTCAGCACCAATGGGGAGGACTGGATGATGTACCGACACGGGAAAAACCACAAGGTAATGTCCTTTTTGTCTCTTCTGCCTGAACCTTGGTGAGTCTTGCAGCCAACAAGAGGGAAGAGAACTGAGAGATTTTGCAGGCCCGGAGGGTTTAATCTAGGAGGGACCCTTTTTCTGATGAGGCTAAAAGACTGATGATGCTCTGTGCAGAAACAGTCCTTTCTCCTCTGCACAGCAATGAGGAAACACTATTCCTTGGAAAACCTGGCTGCTGCTGCATCTTTCGTGGTGGTGATAGTATGTTCTTTGACTGCAAATGAAGGAGAAAATGTTTTCGCAGCCTGTGTTTTGCCATATAAGATTCATTGAGCTTTCATGGTCGTAGACCCGTCTGCATGCTGGGTTAACAATCACAAAACCACATGAAACTGTAGTTCAGGAGTTACTGAGGCCTGGAAATGAAAGGGCACAAATCCTAAGGGGCAATCGCACCGTCCCAGAGAACAAAATGAACAATAAATAATGAGAAACAATTCAGGCTGCCAGAGCTGTGAGATCTGCGCTAAGCAGGCACAGTCAGCAAGGGTGCATTGAGCCCTGGGAGTTGTGCATGCTCTTGCTGTGTTTCTGGGACACCCACAGAGGTGGGAGCAAGGAGGAGGAAGAGTAAATATGGGTGTTCATCCATTTCACACCATATGGGTGCTGGTGTGTTGCCAGGAAAGATAAACTTGGAGTGGTCTCCATGGGGGGTTTGGTGTATGGAGAGAAGGGCTAAGGAAGCCATAGTGCCAGGCTGGTTTTTCTCTCAGTTTTTTTGGTCATGTGTTTGTTCCCTGGTTAAGGGTGCCTCAAGAAAGCCCTTCCCTGCTCTTCTGTGGCACCCAGAAGAGAACAGACTGCTGCTGTGTTCAGGTCCTCCCTGCTGATGTGCCATAGCGTGTCTGTGTGAACTCTGTGGCTAGGTTCCCACACACCTCCCCCCCACACATGTCCCAGTAATTTTTGATTGCTCAGCACTTCTATTAAATTAGCTGTCCCTTCCCTTTGCTGGCACGAGCGCTGCTGGCATGAAATGCAGTAGCCTGCCTTGTCCAGGATTCATCCAGACATTTCCTTCCCTTCCGGGCTCTGTGATTTCCCCTTCCCCACAAGTGTGTCTTAGGTTCAAATTCCCTCTGCTTCCCAGAATGAGTCCTCTCTGTGCAGAGGTCCCTATCAGGGTCTCATACCTGCAATATTTGGAGTATTTAAGCTCCTCATGTGCCAGTGAGGGAGTGTTAGCCCTATTTTAAAAGTAGGGAAATGGAGGCACAGGACAGCCCAGCACCACATAGTGGAGTCCTCAGCTGGGCTCCCCCAGATCTCAGGTGGGCTGGCTCCAGGACAGTAGCTCATGGCAGAGCTCATGTATAGTCCTAACACAGTGCCCATGTAGCGGTGTGGAGCCTCTGTGCTCTCCCAGGACCCTTGGTCACAGCAGACCTTTCTGTGAACTGGGGCCATCTCTTCTCACCCCAGGTGAGTTTGAGGTCTCATTGGGACCTTTTCTGTGAGTCAGGCAGGAGATGCTCATCATGCTGGGCAGAGAGATGAGCTATATACACAGCTCAGTATTTCAAATAATCACTGGCAATAAATTTACCTTTTCAAGTCTTAACTGGAGCAGGAATCTGGCCTGGAGGGTGGTTTTAGTTGCAGAGGAGAATAAATATCCCATCCTTGTGGTGCTGGGCGTTGGACACTGTATCCTCAATCAGGGTGGAGCAGGACAGCATGACTGGTTTCAGTGCTGCTAAGCCAATTTACATTGCTCCAGCAGGACCCTAAAGCCTGGCTGGTGTCAATCCAAAACAATCCCACAGCCACCTGAATTGCCACCATTTCTGGACTTGGCCCTTGATTTCTGTCAGCTTTTTTCTACTCTGTTTTCTCTTTTCATTAAAAAAGTGGAAAAAATCAAACCTCTTCTTTTTTACTCCTCTATTCCAGTGTCTATTTGTTCCCACATTTTGGCCTTAATTTAGCAGACATTTCCCAAGGCTGGAGGATAAGTAACTGCTTTTTGGTGGCTTGCCTACCCCTTGCATCTGGGTGACTGCTTTCCTGCCCCACCAAACAACTGGCTGCCAGCTGCTGAGCACAGTGGGGCCAGGGCAAGGCCACTTGCTCAGACCTGGTGCCGGGGGCCTCTGGTCCCACATTCCGTGCCCACATTAATCCCACTGTTCCTGTGCTAAGCAAGCTCCCAGATGTCTGTGCTCGAGGTGCAGATCCCTCCCTGCATCAGTGCGGAGCTCCGCACAGCCCGGGCTGCAGCGCTGGAGCAAACCATGCCAAAGAGATTCGTCAAGTCTGCCGCAGCTTGATTTGGTGCCATGAGGAGCAGGGAGGGAGGGGAAGGTGTGGACAGACAGGGACTCTCTATATCCATGCAGACAGATACATATATATAGAGACACGTACATATATGCACATACTTATAGCTGCACACACACACAAATATATATGCACATGCACACACAGGCATATGGGGTGTACCAAACACTGCTCTGAATTTCTGCCAGTTCTGTGGGCCAAAAGCAATGCTCTGCCATGTATGGGTGGGTGAGCTAACATTCACATCTTCATCGGGGAGCTAATGAAAGAGAAAACCGCGAGTGCAGGAGAGGTGGGGAGGGGATGATGCTCCCTGCAGACGATGGGAAGCTCTCACCACCTCTCTGTTGCCCCCTGCTCCCCCTCCCTCCGGTGTTTCAGATGGCAGAGAGGCCAGGGTGTTTCCCTGCCAAATGTGATGGCTCACCTTTGAGTCCCCAGCTGCTGGCACTCAGCAGCAAAGGAAACGGGAAAGGCAGGATGGAGCAGCGGAAAATGTGATTAATACGTGCTTGCAGCAGACAGGGCTGGCTGAGCTGTTTCCGTGCCGAGCACTGCTGCGTTTCTGGGATGGGGAGGCAGTGGAAAGGCAGCCGGCAGGAGTGGAGGCTCACACTCACTCCCTCCCCTTCCCACCGCATCTCTGACAGGCTTTCTCCCTTCCTGGCAGGCCACTCCCCACAAAGCCTGGCCCACACGTCCCCCTGTCCAGGGGGTGGTGCTCTGTCTTTCCCTCAGGCATGAGGGACGAGGGCGGGAGGCTAACCCAGCAACCTGGCCAGAGGTGCTGCGCTGTTTTCCTGTGTGTCCCCGAGAGGGGAGACAGGGAGGAGAGTGGCCACTGCCATGTGCCATCCCATACTTGCTCCTTACTGCTTACCAGCGTGCCCCGACTGGGGACAGGGCCAAACCAATCCTGCTGCTGCAGAAAAGTTGGTCTGGCTCTTGCCCTCCCTGTTGCCTCACTCCCTCCACCTCCTGTGACCTGGGGCCAGCCTGATGGCCTCTGAGGTTATCTTCCAGGCAGCGGCCCTGGTGTGCGTGCCGAGATCTTATCTAATGGTTTGCAAATGTCTTTAGAAAACAACAACTCTTCTTGAACCCAAGGAAGGAAAAGAGCACCTGGCAGGATTTGACCTTTTATTTTTGTCCATTTTCTTTGGACAGACTCAACTATGAGGATTTCATCAGATAACCAAGTTCTCATCCGTTCTGATCCACTTCCTTCTTTGTAGCGCCTCTGATTCCAGCTCCTGTGTGATCTGAGCTGCTCCATCTTAGTAACTGTGGAGATAAGCTCACGGGAATCATCTAGTGTTGCAAGGGACTGGGGATGGGATGGATTTCAGGATTTGGAGTGGGTTGGGACCACGATGAGTGATGCTCTCACTTCCTTCATTGCTCTGTGTGTAAAATGCTACCGAAACAGTTGTTTCCAGAATCTATAGAAGTCAATGGATAAGAAATAGCAGCAAGATCCAGCTGATGTGCATTTTTCATTTCTTACTCATTTTGATGGTTTTGTGCTTGTTATTAGGTAATTTCCTGGGTGGCGTTTCAGGTGGTAGCTGCACAAAGATTGAATTGCTGCAAAGAGCAGTATCTCAGCTGTACACTGGAGCTGGGGACATCAGAGGTTTTTGGTGTTGGCAGTGAATATTGAGGATGACTCTCTGGAGACCCTTGTGCCTTCCCTTAGGAGTGTTCCTCTGTCTTTTCAGTTCTTAATCAGATCTCCTGTATTTATTCACCTGAGGAAGGAGAGGAAAGCTTTCAGTCCTGTGACTTTTTTTTAATCTGGAAAACTCAGGAAAAGCTGGTGCAATGAGCCAGAGGGCCACTGGTGTTTCTGTGCAGAGACATCATGGTGCAGCAGATTTGCCCAGAAATATCCAGGTCCCAGCCTGCTTTTGCTGCTTTTGCAGGCAGGACAAAGACATCAGGCTTTGCCAAAGGCAGCTTTGCGCATTCACCCTTGGTGCAGTACCTGGGGAAAATTACAGCCATGGCTTTCCTAGCAAGGCTGCAGCTTTGTATTTTTGGGCCTGGTATCTCCTTTGCAGGCTAACATAGTACCACTCCTCCCTGATGACTCCCAAATCTGAGTGGAGCCTCTCAAAGACACGGAGCTGGCAAGCCCAGCCCAGCACACTGTGCCTTGCCCAGACACTGTGCTTTGTTGAGTGTTGCCAAGTATCATTTTTCTTTTAACTCCTTGTTCCTGGATTTAATAAATCCAGAACTATCCACCCTCCACTTGAGCCAGAATCCTCCCACCATCAAACATGCCCCATTTTATGCCTTCCCTATCTGACAAGGAAAATAATCTCCCCTACTTTTCTCCTTCATGCTTCTCTGTCTAAATCCTGAAGCCCTAATCCTGTTAGCATGCTCTGTTCCAGGGCTCTGTCTCCACAGGAGTAACATAATCCTGCAATAAATCTAGTGGTCCAAAGAGACACATACGTACGGACGAAGGCAGAGCTGCTGCCATCCTTGGCCTTCTCCTCTTCCTCCCTCAGCCACTTTCTTCAGCACCCCAAGAAATTGCATAGTGGCCAAACAGCATAATAAATAGAGCAGGAGAGAGATTACCTCGTACTCTCTCCCTGACTCGCTGCCTTTTCAACTTCATGGCAACTTTTGTCTCCCTGTCCTTCATCTCTTTCACTCCAAACTGCCAATGGCACAATTCCCATATCCACTGGAACTAATGTAGCTTCAGCAATCCTCCCCATCACCCTATGATGGTTCCAACATGTCAAAAATGCAACTTGTAAATGCTAGTGTGGAGCTTGCATGTGTATGCACATGGAAAACTTTCACAGTCCTCCTCTAGCCTGGACATCATGTCCCCTTACCACTTGCTTTCTGCAGCAAATTAATTAGGCAGGTCAGCTCTCATTGATTATCAATTTAGTTTCACATACAGACCTGCTGTCTGGACTAAAACAGAAGTAAACATACAGTATGGGGAGAAGATAGGCAGCTTTTTGATGCAGCAGTGAAAGCAAGTTCCCTTGACTGTTTCTTGGAAGGTGCTTTTAATTTGTTAATGGTTTTCCCATTCGTCTTCTGGCTCCATCACCCTTGAGTGTGTGTTCATGTGCATAGGCATGTGTGCTCTCCACTGAGTGTATATCTATTTATCTATCTATCTCCCTAGATCACAGCCAGGTATTTTTTTTTTTTTCTGCTGGTGTAAATTACTGTGACTTCTTATACTTCGATGGTGATATGTTGATTTACACCATTCGAAGACTTGGCTCAAAATATGTGCTGAGTGGGATGGGAAGCAGATAGGACGGGAGGAATAGCAATGTTCTATTTTGGTAGAGAGGGAAGAAGTCTTTGCTTTCTTGGCACTCCAAATTTCACACATTTTCTTGCTAGTTCTTCCTATGCTGTGAGTGCTAATTTGAGGCAGGATGTAGAGCCTGTTGAACTCAATGGGCCTCTCTCCACAGTGTGCTGGGGCTCTGGGGTCAGCGTTTTCAGTACAGGGAAACCAGACGGTCAGGGTCAGACCCTGGTTAGCAGCACCAGGACCTGCAGGCTCACAATGCATTTCCACTTGGGAAGGAGGCTGAAAGAGCAGGCATGTGGGAATACCTCAGGTCTCTAACAGCACCAGGCACATGCCCTCTGGAAGTGGCCCCTTTCTGTTATGCTGAACAGGGTGCGAAGCGATGACTTGCCATGCTCAGTTGGGGCTGTTCAGAAGCGAGGCTCAACAGAACAGATCCTACCAGTGCAGCTGATGGCAGAGCTGGAAGTCAGGTGCTGATTCTGCCCTCACAAGCTGGCAGTCTGGAGTGTCACGGCCCGGATTCAGAGTTCATAGCTTGTTGAATGTGATCTAGCATGAGTAAGTTGCTGATTTCTTAATCTAAAGCAGAATTGAAATTGCTCTTGGAAGCAGGTACTTGGGGCCAAGGTTGTCTAAGAGATGTTTTCAGCGATGCCTATAGTAGTGATAAAGTTTTTGGGCTCAGTCCTGCTTCTGCTTTCTGTCAAGCTTGACTGTGCAGAAGTCAGCAACAAATTATGCTGGTGTAAATTTGGATTCTGGCCCCTGATTCTCGTATGTGCGAAGTGAGCTAAAAAAGAACAAAACTTGAAATATGTTAAATCAAAAAGAGCAGCAAACCTCGTCAGTGACTGTTAAACATGCTGGTCCATATGCAACCTTTGGCTCATGGAGTCTTCACACTGCTGATGTTGGGAAGCAAATAGAAGTTGCCAGGAGAAGACTCCACTGGACTTACTGCCCTTGGACATCTGCTGGGGCCAGCATTAGGAGCCATCCTCTGGGACAGAGGGACCTTTGGTCTGACCTGACATGCTGCTCCTTGTGCTAAATAGTTGCACTGGCTCAGACAGACATTTCCTGTCCTCCGGTGTTAGGTTCAGAGGTAAGGTGTTGTGTGTCAGCTTCTGTGTTGGCATAAAGCTGAAGGCTCTGCTGTGGTGTGGAAATATATCCATTTAAATTGGTTGTGTGTGTGTCTATGTGTCTGTGCCCACGGGTTTACAAGACACACACACACATGCACACACACACATATGCCTGGAGAGTGTTTCACAGTAACCACTCTTCTTATAGCCCTCCTGCTGGAAAAAAAGGGTATTTGGTGTCTGCTGAGCAAGGAAAAGGATGGGAAGTGAGGTCAGACAGGATAAAATAGGATATTAAAAACACATAAACCATGCTGTGTTGCTAAACGGTAGCAGCATGATATATATTCTCTAGATTAGCATTTCTGCTCAAGTTCACATCAACCCCTCATCCCAATTACCAGCCAGATTTGCAACTGATTCCCTCTGTGGGGTGGCTGCTCCCTACCCTGAAGGAGTGGATGGCAATGTGCAGGGGCAGCCCAGGGCTATCTGGGGTGCTGTGAGCAGCCCTGTAAACATCTTCTGCACGCCCTGCCGTGCTGGATCCTGGGAGAAGTAACATGTGCCATCTGCAAGCCTAGAGCCACAGGAGGCTTACAAAATGCTTCCTAGCTGCTATTCAAGGCAAGGGGCCAGGATACTGCCTCACCCCTTCTTCTGTCCTCAGTAGTTTGACTCCTGCCTCCCACAGGAGACTGGTGCCAAAGATTACACTCTCCTGCTTTCCTGAGATAAACTTACTCGGAACTCTCGTGCTTAGTACACATACACATGGTGGGAGCTTGCAGAAGAACCCAACCAGCATCTCCGTGTGGATGTGGTTCCTGGCTGAGATAGGAGGATAGTCTAGCCCTGTCCTGAAGTGCTTGGAGTGAAAGCAGGCAATGCTTGCAGCCTTGGTCTGTGAGCTCTAATGCTTTACGCTGGGGCAGAGAAAGGGTTGAAAATTACCCTCCTCTTGGATATTTCTTTTTTCCCTCCCCTTTTTTTCCCCCACCCACTATGGCTTTGCAGCCTGAAATAGAAACACATGTATCCAGTCCATGTCCGGCCTATTAAAAGAATGGGCAGAAGAGGTGGATCTAACATCCATCTGGTAGTTATTGATTATGGCCATCTGGTAAGGCAGCAGCCTTTTCATACCATGTGGGATCGTAAACTCCCAAAAAGCTGTCTCCATGTGGCAGGTTGCATGTGCATGGGAGAGGAAAAGGCAAGGGGCTGGCTGAGGCAGCAGCTTGTCACGCCAGGCAGAGGTGCACCCTTCCTGCTCACACCACTGCTTGCACATGATGTTTCCCGGTGGAGCTCAGCATAAGGATGCGTCGGGATGTCAGCCTGTGTGGGGGCATCTGGTCATTTGTGCTGGAGCAGATCTTGGTCTGAGGGCAAGCTCGAAGCAGCTGAGGCCTGATAGTCTGAGGTGCCTCAAAGTGCTGTGAGAGGCATTCAGCCAGAAAGCTCCTGGCCCTCCTGCTTGGTAGGTGAGTCCGTCCACCATGCTCTCCTGACAGCAGCCCACATCTCCCTGCAGGCCCCTGGTGCTTGCCCTGGTTGGAGGCTGGCCCTGACCAGAAAGCCTTTCCTTGGTTTTCCCTGGTGAGATTATTTTGACTGTTTATCTGGTGACGATGTCACAGTGTGTGCAAATAGACATTTGTGCCTCCCTTCCCTTGCAGACATTTCAGGCCAATGAGGATGCCACAGAGGTGGTTCTCAACAAGATCCACAGCCCAGTGCTCACACGCTTCGTGCGCATCCGTCCCCAGACCTGGCACAACGGCATTGCCCTGAGGCTGGAGCTCTATGGCTGCCGCATCACTGGTGAGGGTCCCCTCCTCCTCTTGGCTCCAGTGCTCCTCTCTGTCCCTCCAGCAGCCTGTCCCGAGGTGCTATCCCTTGCCACTGTCATGGCTGCTTGCGGTGGGAATGGTGACACTGTGACTAGCATGGGGACAGCCATCGCAAGGGATGCGCTTGGAGGGACAGGACTCCAGGTCCTGGAGGGAGGGGGAAATGCCCAGTGCTGGTGTTGGTTTAGCATGCAGAGCTTAATGCTGTGAGGAGAACCACGAGCACTTCTCTTCAATTACCCTGACTGTTCATGGCCTCTCCTCCCCTGCAGATTCACCCTGCTCCAACTTGCTGGGAATGCTCTCTGGCCTCATTCCGGATTCACAGATCTCTGCCTCTTCCATCAGAGGCTATGACTGGTCTCCCAGCATGGCCCGCCTGGTGAGCAGCCGCTCGGGCTGGTTTCCCCGGGTGCCCCAAGCCCAGCCTGGGGAGGAGTGGCTGCAGGTGGACCTTGGCGTCCCGAAGAACATCAAAGGCGTCATTATTCAGGGGGCTCGTGGAGGGGACAGTGTGACCACCACTGAGTCCCGGTCCTTTGTGAAGAAGTTTAAGGTGGCCTACAGCATGAATGGAAAGGACTGGGACTTCATCCAGGACCCCAAAACAATGCAAGCCAAGGTAGGCGCTGCTTGGAGCAGCTGCAAAACAGGATATGTTTCTGACTAGCTTCAGTCTGCCTGTTGGGGTTTTGGGAAATTGGCTGTCCACTCCCACAGAGACCTTTGGAGCTTGGAATTGTCTCCATGAAATCCCAGGTTGTGTCCCTTGTTGCTGCTCCAAATCTGTACTAGTGGCCATAAGTTCCACCTTTCCCCAGGGATGGCAATTTCATTTTCTGTTGTGGACCAGGCGTGGGGATGTGGTTATTACCTGCTGCCTCTCCCAGCTCCTGCAGGTCAGAGTCCAAAAGATTGTGTGTTTTATTATGTTTTTTTTATGTTTTGTGTAAAACAATTATGTTTTACAGAAACTACTTACATATTTTATGGGGAAAGGTGTGGCTGTTGTGGTGTGCATCTCTGAAAGAGGAAGATGAGTCACAACTCCTCTTTAGGAAATTTCTATATCTGAAGTCGCTGCTGTGACCCTGGAATTCCCCATATTTTTTCCTTATCATTGGAGTTCCCCAAAATCTTTCTGCTTAGTGGTATGGGAGTGGCAAGGGGCTTGAGTAATAAATAAATTATCTGCTACTGCCTGTTCTGTTTTTATGCATACTCCTCTGCTTTAATTTTGGGTAAGTTTTAATTTTTCCTGATCCTTCAGATGAGGGCTGATGCTATCTATAGCCCTCTGTTTATTCCCCACAGACTTTAGTTCGTGCATGTAAGCTGAAAAACAGCAGTACTTGGACTGTGAGGAAAACCAAGCATTTACACCATCCTAGAACATACAGTAGCCTCTTTATTTACCAAAGGACAAATCTGATCTCATTTATATGTGAAGTTAGTGGCTATTCCCCAGGTTTTCCCTGCGTGGCTTGGATCAGAATCTAACCCCTGGATTCTGAGCAGAGGCCAGGAGAGATTGTGCAAGTTTCTTAGAAGTAGCCTGGCTGGTCCTCTTGAAACTTGAGAAGGAACAGCACAATTTCTGCTCAGCTAGGTTCAATGGCCTGGACTCGGGCAGCTAAACTACTTGAAACTGCGGCTATGTTCTGCCAGACCCAAAATATCAAATCTGTTTGAGAGCATGTGAAATGCACACGTCTTTTGCCTTTTCTCTCTCTCTCTTTCTCTCTGTAGCTTTTTGAAGGCAACATCCACTATGACATACCCGAGGTCCGGAGGTTTGACCCTGTTCCTGCCCAGTACATCCGAGTGCACCCAGAGAGGTGGTCCCCAGCGGGAATAGGAATGCGCCTGGAGGTGCTGGGCTGTGACTGGACAGGTAGGAACCCCTACTCCTCTGCCCAATGGCTGCTCTGGGGCCAAGCATTAAACCAGCAAGGTGCACACCTAAGGTTATTTCCTGCTATGGTCTTACCTCAGCCATGCTGTGACAGGGAGACTGCAGCCATGAAGGCAGCACCCATCGGGTGGCTTGGCCCCAACTTTTTATTTCCACCTTGAAAAGAACTGGCCTTGATGCAGGATGTAGCAGCAATGTTTGGAGTCCAAGCTTTCACACAGAGCCCCATGCAGAGTATGTCCTCAACTCCCTTCACGCTCCTTTCAGATATTTTACCTGGACATTGGGCAATCGTTCACAGTCTCTTATGTTAGAGGACATTTGGGCTTTTTAGTCCAAATAAAAAGTGGAGGAGAAGCAGAGGTGCAGTGACCAACACTTCATATCCTGAGCTGCCACAACAAGGCTTTGCTGTAATAACAACTGTCTCTCTCTCAGTGAACCCTATGTGGAAACCTTTTTGCAGACAAGGTTGGGGAGTTAACTCTGTGGCATCTCTACAAATATCCCTTAGATCCTGGAAATCTGTTCACTTGTGTCCACCTGTTTTTCACACGTGGTGTGCCTTTCAGCCACCACTGTTTTTAATACAGAGATGAAAACTGACTTCACACGTTCACTGGGATCAGTAAGAGGTTGTGCCTCTGACCCTCTGAGGTTCAGTGGTGATTGATTTCCCCATAGTTTCATCTCCAACAGCAAAAAATGCACCCAAAAGGTCACTGGGTCTGATGCTAACTTTGCAGTGCCAGCGGCTAGTTGTCCTCTTTTTAATCTTTTTATTTTTTAATAATATGCTTACATATGAATCTGGAGTCCAGATGTCAGTGATCAAGAGGTATGATTTCCATTTTATAAACACATCTGTAGAAGGCATTTTCTTGTAAGAATTCCCATTCTAGGAAGCTTGAAAGACAGAGCTTTTTTTACCCTCTTGTGCAGTCTTCACTAGAATTTCCTCCTGTGACGTGCTGCAAGATGTATTGCAAATGCTTAACAGCAAATCACACAACACATGTACACACTATCAATAAGGATAATTTTTCACTTTTGAAGTCAATGGTAAATATCCCTGTGGACTGGCAATCCACTGTAAATTATATAAACTTTAAATCAGATTAGATCTTAATTTAAATCTTACGACATCTTAGGATGTTGTGGGAGAAGCAGGTGCAAGAAGCAGGAGCTGAGGGCTTTGTGCAGAAGTGGTCAGGCAGCTCCCACATTGCTGCTTCCTGCAGCTCCCAAGAGTCTCCAGCTGCCAGATCTCTGCAGATTGCTGCTGAATGGTGCATCACAGCACTGCATCACTGCCACAAAGGGAGGCAGTCACACAGGACTTCCAGCCGTGTGCATGCCAGCCCTTCCACTGCACTCCTCCAGCTTAGAGAGTGTGAGGGGTTTGTCATCTTTAACTTCTTGTGCTATTTTTGGCACAAATTTTCTTTTACATATGTGTCCATGCTCATTTTCAGTATCAGTAGCAACAAACAGCACATGTTTTTTCCAGGCAAGGTGCTTTATCGTCATTTCCCAGTCTGGGTAATAATTTGCACATTGTAATGTTTAAAACTCAACTGCCAGGTCATAAATATCTGTAGCGTTATTAATCTACAGCTTTGTAATCAGAACAGGGCTTGTAATCTTGTGGATTCACCATGTTATAAAAGTATTTATATCCCTGATGCAACCTGGAGAGCAGAGATAGCCCATGGCATTATCTGCATGTGTAATCCAGGCTGGCTACATGCAGCAGGTCTTGACAGTCCCCAGACCGGGCCCTCCTTTGCTGGGAGGACCGAAGCACGTTACAAAAGTGGCTGTGAAAACCCAGGCAATTGCACTTGCTTAGGAAAAAGATTAAGAAATGGATTAAAACAAGATAATTAAAAATATTTTCAAGCGAGGGTCTAAGCCCATGTGCCCAGGTGTTTCTATTTCTTATCAGCAGCAAGCATCTTAATTACTTGGCTAAACAGGTAACAGCCACAACTGGGCTCACAAACTAGCTGGCTACTAACTCAAAAATTGGGAAGCAGGCAGTCAGCAATTGGCTTCTTTCAAAGAGCTGCCAAAATTTTTCCTCTGAAGAGTGGAGAATGATGAATGTTCACTTGCAGCTGGGTTTCTCTCCTTTGAAGTTCCAAACATCTGGTTTCAATTGCTCAGTGACTTTGCATTTTGATTAGCAGTTACCACCAGTCGAACAGACACTTGCAGGGGCAGGGAGGAGTGAGAAAGCGAGCAAGCAAGACCTCTCTTTTTCACTTTCCATTTCACACATGACACTGTCCTGCCTGTTATTTTCATTATCTCTTGTAACCATCATGTTGCAGCTCTGCCATGGTAACTGATTTTTCAAGATATATTTCTGCGGCTTGTCCAGGGCAATGCAACACTGTTGATTTACATCCGCTCAGCATCTGTGTCCCATATGGGACTTGGCTTTCAAGGTCCTTCCACATTGTCACATTTCAGCTATAAATCTTGATATACAGGAACAACAACCTAAAAAAATGTACCAGCTCTAAATAAGTTCCAGCTTTTGATATGTTGCTTTCACCTGCTGCTTTTTTTTTTCTTTTCTTTTTTTTATGACATTTTTCTGTGCCTGGCTGCTTGCAATTTGCTTCTTGGTTGCATTTGGAGTTTTATGGGGCTGCAACAAATTTGAACTTACAAATTAAAAGACTTTGAGGTTATTTGGTATTTTATCCTGTACAAAAGACAGCCACTGGAAAAAAAAAAGTAAAAAAAACCCCAGACAGTTGATGTACAACATGTTTAATAACAGGAAAATAAAAGGGCATAAAGGAGCCTATGGAAAATATTCAATGTATTTAGCCATTTCCTCCTGCTTCTGGCTTTATTAAATGATATCCTGAAGGGTGCCGACAAAGAAACACAATCACACATAACTGAGCAAAGCTGCCTCTGTCTAAAAGTGGAAAGAATCAAGTCTGCTGTACTCCACTTAATGCACCCATAAAAGGAGAGTTTGCTGGAACCTAATGTCATTTACTGTTGATGTTAATATCCTTCCCTTTCTTGCTTAAATTTCCCCTGACACCTGCTTAGAGGTTGTTACACATGGGCCACGTTAGAGAAAGGGAAATTGGACAGAGACCCTTTGAAAGCATCGTCAGGAGCCTGGAGTGCGAAACCAGATGCTTTCTGCAGTGAGCCAGAGCTCACTAGGGGATCCTCTGGGTCCGTTTGCAGTTACATCATTTGTGGGTTTGAGTGACTTGTTTTATAAATTGGCACAACTGGTGGGAATGTTGTGTGTGTTTTTTCAACGTGTCGTGTGCCTTTATGAAAGAAAAAGATGTTCTGCCGGTGATCTCACTTATCCAGTAATGACAGCTAAGTGAATTGCCAACACCCGTGTAGATTGTAGATTAAAAAATTAAGAGAAAAAGTGGTGTGTATGTCTGAAGAAGAGGCTTGTTCAGTGGGAACTCCAAATCCATAGAACTAGCATATGGAAAGACAGTTCACTTGAAGTTCAAACTATGCTGATGTTTGTAGCACGTGGAAATCTCATGGCATACTTGTTCTATCTCTTCCTGCCATTATAAGAACGTGAGAAAAAGATTTTTTGCCTTGTTTCTACTACCTTGGCTTCTTGTACTGTCTGTTGCCAACAGCTTCTCTACTCCATTTTTTTCAGATGACAGGCCCACTGCAGAGACACTGGTGCCCACTTTGAAGAGTGAAGAGACCACAACCCCCTACCCAACTGATGCAGAAGCAACTGACTGTGGTGATAGCTGTGGAGAAGAGGAGGGTATGTATCAGAGCAGCACATCTTTATCTCAATAACTGATGGGTTAAGAGCTAGGAAAATACTCTTATCTTCCCATTAGCTCCAATACATGGGGCTGATTCCTGGAAAGCTTAGAGTAATATCATTAGTGATAGGCCAGGATTAAAAAAAACCAAAACCAACCCATAAACAAATCTGCCAAAATCTGATAAGTTCTATCAAGGAAGTAAGGAAGAGCAACAGATAGCAACTAATTCGGTCCCTAGGGTACAAGACATGAAGAGCTGGTCTCCCAGCTTCCTTACATGACCTGAAGAAACTCATTTAGTGCCCTGTTTAGAACCATCTCCATTCCAGATCACCTCTTGGCTGGATGTTGTAAACTCAGAAGGTGATTCAGACTGCCTGGCATGTAGGGCTCCTTTTGCAGAGGTCACAAAGTAAATCGTAAGCTGTACTGAAGACTGATGTCCTGAATGCTTATCTGCTTAAGGATCATTTTCCCTAATATCAGCAGCTTAAAATTTAGGAGGACAGTCTGGGCTCCTTGTGCGGGCAGTAGAGAGAGGGGAACCCTAACTCCATGCAGGATTTCACCTACCCAGTCTTAGATGGCTGTCAGATGTACATGAAATGGTTTGGTATCTGTAGGACTTGACTGCTGCTTCTGACAATGGAAGAAGCTGCATGTTAGTTTAGACCCTGTGCTGTGCTTGTTAAGAGCCAGTGCTGGGGGAGGGCTAATCTTCTCTGCCTCAAACCCCTATCTGTAAAAGCAGACATCATATTCTTCTGCTTCTTGCAAGGGAGATGTGAGCATCTAAAGGTTGTGAAATGTCCAGATGAAGAGCAGAGGGCTTGACAGAGCTGTGCAAGGTTAGTTGTATAGTGCAGTGTTCAGGAAATGCATTTCCCTGGGTGCAACAGCAGAGCCAGGGCCTCAGCACTGGAGCATTTACACTAGAACTTCAATAAGAATCTCACAAGAAAAAACCATCCTCTGAGATAGCTCCTAGGACTTCTGTCACTTCAGCTTTCAGTCCCAGATAAAAAAATTAATGGCTTTTAAAATAAATAAATTTATAAAAGAACATTAATTGGCTTTTTCACACCTCCCATGGGGATTCTGCTGTACTTTCGTTCTAGAAATGTAAGTTGCAGAAGTAGCTCAAAGGACCTGATTCTCATTGCTTTGCCTTAGTGATAAGCCTGTGCAACTCTGCAACCATTGAGGCACTTGGGAAAGTGCTGAGAGGAAATTTAGGCCAGTAACAGTCTCTGCAAGAACACAATTCCTGGGTGCAATCCAGGGCAAGAGAGCAAGCAGAGTATGCCGGAGCGTGGAACCAGCCTCCCTGTCAGCTTCCCTCAGATTTAGCAACAATTTTCATTCTCATACTCCATAAAACAATGAGTGTGTTCCTCTGGACAATCAGATTTATGACAGCCAAACAGAAACAATGCTGCTCTCCAGGGTACAAGATTAGATTGGAATAAAAGGATCCATGATCTGCATTGTTTTATTTTGGAGTGGGAGCATGTAAAAACAGCCCTCTGCCCCTTGCAGTGAAGTTCTCCTGATGCCTATCACTTGAGTCACTCACCTCCTTCTGGTTATTGCTCACTTTGTGGGCACTGTGATTTAAAACTTCCTCTTTGCTCAGGAAAATCCTGGCCTATAATTAGGCTCAGACATGCATGTCCGCTGAGTGCTTGGTATGGATTCAGCCCATTTCTGCAGCCTCCATGCCACATGACTGATTCCCTCAACTGAAGGAGCCAGCAGCTGCCTCGCTGCCACATGCAGCCCCTGGCATGCGCCCGCCTGCCCACAGCCCTGTCTCTGCAGGAAAGCTCTCCAGAGCTTTCAAAGCTGTTTTCACAGGGGAATTAACTCTGCTCCTGTTTCAAGATGGAAAGTTAAAGGACTTGCCCAACGACCATGTGGTGAGTCCATAGCACAGCTAGAAATAGAGGCTGGCTTCTTACACTCAGAATCCAAAAGCTTGAGCTCATGATGGCCCCACGTCTTCCCTGGTAACATTTCCACGAGAAGGTAGGAAGCAGTGAGTGACAGCTCTCCAGGATGACAGACAGCTCCCGTCTGGTGCAAGTGGCTAGGTCTGTCACTCAGGAGCTGGGTTTCTGGAGCACTTGAGATTCTCCTTTTGGAGCCAGGCAGGAACTGCTGAACATAGGGCACTCAGGAAGGACTCTTCTCTGACATTTAGAAAGGCATTTAATATTGACCACTCTTGGGGAGGAAGAGAAGGTGCTGATTAGAGTCTAGAAGCATTTGGTTGTTGCTTTTATATTTGCTTAGTTTGGTGGATTAGCCACAGGACGTGGTGTGAGCGTTTTGATGATGCAGAACTTCAGGCTGATCCTTGGAGCTGAGGAAATGTGAGATAGGTTAAAAGCATCAGTGTGAGTGAGATTTCATGCTTTCTTCAATTTTGATGGCTTGCCAGCTATTTTAGTTTTTTAATAGCAACGCTTCACGGGTAGGTCATTTTTTTAATCTGACTTTATTTTGCTTTTATTTCTTTTTATAAGATTTCCAACTCCCTGCAAACTTCAACTGCAACTTTGATCTTCCTGAAGACCTTTGTGGTTGGTCACACGACTTGGCAACTGGTTATACCTGGTCTTTACAGCCTACAGGCACCTGGATTGGCAACTCTGAAGCAAGCCCTGACACTGTGCCTGGTAAGATGATTAATGCCAAAGCAGGGAAGAGAGAGTTGACGGGGCTTGCTCCTTGTGAACAGTATGAATGATTATTGCACAGCTATCATGAGTTGCGAAGGCTGTGCAGGGCTGAACTTCTTTTATGGAAACTTTCAGATGCTTTACTGTATGGTTCATGACTTATTTATAGGACTGTGACTGCTGGCACTGAATTATACTAACTGTCCTCTTGAGATAGCCTTGAATCAGACACTGGGCTTTGAATCCTGTGGGACTGTGAAGGCTAGCCCAGGCTTTGTTCCACATCCTGATCCAAATGTCCTCTGTAGGATCCAGTGCTTTTTCCCCAGAATGCATTTCTTCCTCTCCCATATGTTACTCAGATTGCCTGTAGTCTTCAGCTACTCTGCACTCTCGGCTTGCAGAGGCTGGATTTCAGTCTCCTCCAAGTGAAGGATGAGCTAAGCCCATCCAGCATCCAAGAGTGCTGGAAATGCCAGCTTCTTGCTGTTTGACTTTTGGTCTTTTTCTCTTCGTGCTTTGGAAGCAGAAGATTTGCATGACTCTGACAGAGCCTAATTTATGGAGGACCTCACTGAGAAGTGCTGGCATAGGTTGCAAGGGTGGCCTGCCTCTGGCAATGCGGTTGATAGATCAAGTTCTCCAGCTTCACGTCTTGGAACTCACGCCAGGACTGGTGTGCTTTCCTTATCCCTCATTGACTTTGTGGCATGGTCGGCACGAAGAACATTTGCCAATTTCCTTATAACAGTAGGCTGTGTCACTGTAGCACCACTTCACTCTCAGTCATTGCTTGTGAAAGTCAAGGCTCCTGCAGGCGAGCTGGCTGATCTTACCTGTCCTGGGCTGTGCCCTGATGCCTGGTGATTCCAGTGTCTGCACCCAGGGAGGGAGCCGTGCATGATGTGGGCCCCTCCTCACCCTCCCCTGGGTGAGGTTGAGTCTCGGAATGCAAACATTCAGGCGAACCTGTTAGCCACCTGGCAGAGTCGCTGGCCAGATTGGCAGTGCCGCCAGCCAGTTGGAAAGCCGTGGAGCCAACACCTGGTAGGCAGTGCTAAAGAGGAAAATATGTATTCCAGAAACATATGGGAAGAGGAGAATCTGCTACATCTCCACACACAAATCACCCCCACACAAATGCACACATCATTTCTCTCTTCGGCTCCTGAGGTGCTTAGCTTTTTTCTAAGAGACACGGTAATGCTGTAAGTGCAGCCCATATGGACATCTGAAAAATTCTTTGGCGTGACATAGGGATACAGTGTCTGTTATGGAGAAAAATATTTTCATATTTCAAGTGTTTATCTCTTCAGCATTTGAGTGCTTTAGAAGATTAATATCTGGAGCTCAGTGGAGCCTCAGGCAACAGGAGAGAACACTTACAGTCAGCCCCAGACTTAATAACCCTCCCCATCTCATTCACTGTAATAATGTTTAATTAATATAAGTCTCCTACAAGTAGGATAAAAATTACTTATTTTTATAACTCAGACTCAATTTTTCATTTCATTTCCTCTCCCCTGAGACTCCCTACAATTAGTTGGCCATAGTTTCTTAGAAGATCCTGTTGTAGCCCAGGAGAGGCTGGTGCTGCCTCAGACAGCAGCGTGCAGTCCTAGTTTTTACCCTTCTTCTGCTCTTTCTCCTTTTTCTCAATTATGAATGGCACAGTTTCACTGTTGGGGCTGGGGAACGTCGTCCGGCTGAGTTCAGTGGTCTGGTTTTGTGCCAGTGTGGAGAGCTCTCCCTCAGGGTGCCGTGCAGAGTAGGCACTGAAGCACTGAGGGCACTGAAGCCCTGCAAGTCATGGGCTGTGTGGGCAGAGGAAGAGGTGGTGGCTCCAGGGGGCTGGAGTGACTTACCCATAGCATTGGGGGGCCAGCAGCAAACACCAGCACAGGCTGAGGGATCATTGGCTCTGTCATGGATCTGCCTCCTGGCTGGCTCAGGCAAGGGTGTGCCATCCTGGCATCTGTGGGCATTCGCTGTCTCGTCCCCAACAGCACAGGGCTGCAGAGGAGTTGGAATACAAAGGCATCACTGCTATGCCACACTTTGGTCCTGCTTTTAGAAATTAAGAAGGCTTGACACAAAAAGAAGCAACTATTTGCCTTTTTTCCTCCCAAAAGAGCTTTTAAAGGCAACTGGAGAAACATGAAAAAGAGCCAATGCCAGCTCCTTGGTGGGGACAGAATCAAAGCATTGTTTGGTTCACACTCCCCCATTCTTCCCCTGCCCTTCCCTCGTGCTCCCTCCAGCACTTTGTTTCTAGTTAGAAAATTCACGCTCAGACTCCAGGGAGCAAGGAATGAAAAGCTGTTGTTCGGGGTGGTCTTTGCTTGTGAATTCCCCACCCTGGGGTGAGCAGTTGGGTGAAAGAGAGCAGCTGTGCTTGGTTAGAGGCAGGGCAAAAGTTAGGGGGAACTCAAGGCTGCTGGAGCCCAATTTACTCTGATTTAAAGGTGCTGGCCCAGGCTAGAGGCCATGGCTGCTCCACAGTAGCGAGAAAGTGTGCTGTGTCTTTAAGAGCTGCATGGAATGTGTTTCTACTTCTTTTGAAAATGGCAAAACAAAAATTAAAATTAAAAAGGAAAAAATAATAACGAAAGGAGGAGCCTGGCTCAGTCTGCATAAGAGAGAGGGGGAAGGAAATGACCATGGTGAAATATCCTCTGTGAGGCGCTTGATTAGAAAAGTCTGCTGAGAGACAGGCCTGAATTCCTCAGATATCTCCCAATTTCATTTTGTGCGCTGCATGCAATTCCTCCTTGTCTTTGGCACGGAGAACTTCTCAAGACTGACAAGACACCCACTGCTCTCATTCCACTATTTTTATTTCCAAGATACTCTTTCAGGCAGCTCTGCATTTCTTTTTTTAGCCCTGTGTTCCTTGGGCTCTTCACACCATGGATTAACTCCACGTCCTCTCCTGCAGGCTCCCATTACACGTCTGGGGACCTCATTGGTGAAAGTGGACCCAAAGTGCCCAGCTCAGCAGAAGCCCAGCATGGTTCCAACTGCTACCTGCCCTTTGCAAGCCTAGAAAATACCACTGGCTCCCTTTTCCATGCCCCTATAAGAGATTGCCAGGATTTTTTCCTCTGTGGACTTTCAGATGCTTCCCATCTGTAGAAAGATTCCCCTTAGCTGCACCTAGCAAGTTTCAAGGAGCAACAAGTTCAAGTTTCAATGAGATTTCATCCTCCCTCCTGCTGCACGCAATGGCAGCATGCCATTGGTGTCAGGATAAAGGTCTTAAGACCGGAAAATAAATCTGGGTTGATAACTTGGGCACCTCAGCTTTTCACCATCTTCGAATTTCACTGGAGTCTTGACCCTGAAGGGTCTAAAGATCCTGGGCTGTATCCTTAGCTGGTTGATGTGATTGTATTGCTCTCAGTGATGCTACACGAATAAGCCAGTACTGGAAGAGCTGGAATTTGCATGTGTTGCCCGTTTTTTCCTCTTCCCTTTTCTTGCAGTGCTTAAGTAAACACCCTGTAGTTCTAGGAGAGCACTGTGGGATCTGCAGCTTTACCGTGCATTGCTTCTCCTTCGGGTGAGCACAGCATCAGGGTCACAGCCCTGGCAGCCTCGTGAACCCTGTGTTGTTCGGATGTTGGCAGCTGTATGTGAGCACAGAAAAGGAAGCACTTTTAACCTTGCAGCTCTCCTGACCACACAGCTTTTGGGCTGGGCTGCAAAAACCCACTGAGAGCTTCTCTTGTGGGCCACGGCCTTGCTGGCTTTGAGGGTCAGGAATGCTGCTCATTTGAGTTGCGGACGCTGCAGGGAAAGGTTTATTTGTTTCAAAGTGTTTTCAGCAGAGGAGTGTTTATAGTGCTCTGAAGTTCTGTAATAGCTTATTTTTTAAGAGAAACAAATGTTAAGCTGTTTTTAAGCTGATGGTGACCCCTTACCATTCCTGTGTTTTTCCCATGGGATCTTTAAAAGGAAAAGTTTCATATTTTTTCCTGCGATCCATGAGAACTGCTGCCTGAAGGCCTTGATTCTACTGTGTTCAAACCAGCAGAAAGATTTTCATGGTGTTAACAGGGCAGGGCTGAACTGAAGTGGGTCTGCACTTACTCTCATGAGAGTCTCGGGGCTTGTGCCTTGGGGACACATTTTGACCTCAAGGGTCAGTCCTGTGTCCTTTGAAGTAGGAAGGAGTTTTACATGTGGGGTGGTATGAAAGTCAAGAATTTCTGTGCAATGGGTGAGCAGCTGCACACTGTGGGAAGACCGCATATCCATCTCTGTCTCTCTTCGCTCCCCTCATGTGCGGTGCAGACTGCCTCTCTGCAAAGCTGTACGTGTCTCTCCTGACTCTCATTTGCACAGTGAGGACAGCAAATGCTAAAAAGTCTGTCATGTCCTGGCTGCCCACAGCATGGTAGAGCTGGGACACCCCAGCACCCTAATCACAAGTGGTTTGCTGAGTGTCAGCGGGCCTGTGTGAGTTCCCTGGCTGCAGGCTAGGGCCAGGCTCTGGCTGTCCATGTGCCCATACTGTCTTTCATGAGAGAAGGAGGTATGGCCACGGTCCGTTCCAGCAAAGCTCCTGCTTGCTTGGGCTGGGCTGGAGAGAGAGGAGAAGAAACCATTTCTCTGGGGCTCACTGCTTGCCTCAGTCAGTTTTTGAACCCAAACAACAGTGACATTCCTGCTTAAAAAAGCAGGCTGGAATGCTCTTTGCAAAGCAAGATACCGTCTCTCAGACCTCAGCGTGTGCACCACGCCATGGCTCCGCAGCAGTGAGTCACAGAGCAGGGCTGGGGAAAGCAGGTGTGTGCAGGAGCAAGGGGCAGCGTGCAGCCTGTGCAGTGCAGCACCAGCCTGCTCATGGCTGCAGCTGTGCAGGCACAGCCGCTGGGCTGCTGCGGCTGTGCACACCTTTCGTGTAGGGGCAGGCAGGGTGCCTGCCACACTGCCAAAGGACGAGTTTTGGTGTCTGGCAGCTCACTTAGCATAAATGTCGGGCTGTAATTGGCAATTGACTTGTCAGGGACACTGTGCCCGCCCTGCACTCCCTGGGGGAGGTAGTAGGACTCACAGTTGCACTGTGCTGTTGAAGGCGTGAGGCTTTATTGAGGGGTTGTAATGGTGGGTCCATTAGAAAGGCTGCGGAGAGCCGGCTGAGAGCTTGGTTCTGGGTAAGTGTGGGATTTTATGCCTTTTGACGGGCTGATTTAGAGACTGAAATGGCAAGGACTTGGCAGGCTAATTAACACATAATCAAAATTGAGGGGATTTTCCAGTAGATGCAGTGATCTAGTTAATAGAAATATTAGTTTTATGGAGGATTGATTTCCCATCCTAAATGAAAGTCTGTCATTGAAGAGAGGCCTGTCATGAAATTACAGTGGCAGCCTTTTGAGGTGAATTTGCATGATTTGCCAAAAAATTTAAAAATATGGTAACTATCCAATTTCAATCTGCATATTCATGCAGCTGCCATTCCCTTGCTACCACACCACCCTGCAGTCATGAGGGCATCTGAGCTGATTTCCTCCGCAGGCATGGCAATAGCTGATGCAGCTTCCACCTCACATGCCCCAGAAGAATAGCAGGATCATGCCTCACTGGGATGTTCCCTTGGCCATGACACAGTGTGGTTGGGGTGGTATTTGGGGCTGTGCAAGCAGCAGACAATGCCCACAGCAGTGTGGTCACCTATGGGACTTGACAGACACGAGGTGGCTGCCACTGGGCTGCAGTGCTGCCAGCTAAAGCACGCCATGCAACAAAGGAGAGTGCAGCGACCTTTGGAGGGATGTAAGTTAAGGCAATTCACATGGGAGCAGCAGCTGTAACTCAACAATATCCAATGAGGGGGAAATGCAGAGGGAATCTGAAATCTCAAGAATTGCTTGTGTGTATGCTGCCCAACATGTTTTGCTGGAACACCTCCAGATGTGCTGCTGAGATCCATGAGGGAAGGTACTTTCCTTGGGAGACGGGGTGAGATGTGCAGGACCCAAGCACAGGCAGGCTGACCTTGCAAAGGGAGTGGCTGCTGTGGTTTGTGCTTGCAGTCTGACCCAAACTGTGAGGCTTCATCCCCCACTGCCCCTAATGTCCTCTCAGATGGCTTCCTAGCAGGAGGGGACAGGTGTGCCAAGAGAAAACCGTGTTGCCCAGATGGTTGGTTTGCAGAGCCCAGCTGGTGATTTATCCGGGACTCACTGCCATGCACACACGAGGGGCTCTGCCATCATCTGGCTGGGGTGATTTCATGTTCACATTACTGTCTCCCTTACATCCAGATGATCCCATAAATCTTCCATGAGATTTATGCCGTAGCATCAGTTGCAAAACAGCAGTAAAATGCCTGAATGGATTTTTCCTGCCTTTTTTTCGCCAGTGCTTTGAACTACCAGTGCCAGTTCTGTAGGGGATGTAACTATCGTGTTAGGAATAGAGACTGCAAAGCAAAGTTCTGGGAAAGAGATTAAAATGCATTTCTGATCCTGGAAGAATTGATCAGCTCATCGTTGCAAAGCTCCCTTCAAGTGTTTTAACAGGGGAAATCAGCCTTTCAGATGCTTTCTGTGCCAAAGGCTTCCATTTACTGTATCAAACAGAGTGACTACTGGAACCACTGGGCTTCCACATGCTGTTCCAACAATTAGCTCCAGAGTGCCTTTATTCAGTCAGTCTCAGCAAATTCGTAGGGCTTTTCCAAAGGTCCAACTAGCCATTAGAGTGATCCAGCCATTTCATCTTCAAATGACATAGAAAGTCATGCCTGCCTGCACTCGGCTTTCCACCCCAGAAACTGGTACTGGTACCAGGAGCAAGAGCACATGGTGCCCAAACCACTGCTACTAGCAGGGGAGCAACTGGAATCACCACCCAAACACTGAGCCTCCTTGCAGCCCTTGGGACTGACAGTAGGTCCTGGAGAGCTCTTTGGGCCCCAGAAAGAACTGGGCGGGAAGCACAGGAGATGGAGGGTTCCCAAGTCTCTGAAAGATCCTGTGTTACTAAGGGGAGCATTCGTTTTGGCTGCAGTTTAGGAGTTTCTCTGATTTCACAGTTTGATAGGAATGGAAACAAAAAGAAGGTCACTGTCAATCCTCGCAGGAGGGATGTGACCCAGAGGCACACAGGCTCTTCTGCTGAAGTGGCAAGGCACTGGCTCCCAGGGTGTGGATGATAGGAGGTGTCCAGCTGTACAATGAGAACAGTCCCCTCTGGTCAGCTGTGGGCTATGGGTAGATCCAAGGATGGCTCAAAACCCTGCACTCAGCCAGGCTGCTTAAATACTGGCACCAAAGGTTGGTCCTGAACTTTGAGGAGCTGGATTTGATCATTCTTGAGCCTGGCTAGTGCTTTTATTAAAGATTTGCCTGTGAGACCATTTCAGCTGTGAGATAAGCGTATCACTGCAGTCTGATTTGCTCCCTTGTTTATTTTTGCTGTTCTTTTCTTGTTTTCTTGTTGCTGCTTTTTTTTTTTTTTTTTTTTTGAAGAGGCTTGTAGTGAATTACAAAAAGAGGATTTTAATTCAGGAGACCTTGATGACTTATTATGCCTTATCACTCCTTAGGCATGGAGTACAGCTTGTTCTTTTTTTAAATTCCTCCACTTGTTTATCTCCCACATCTCCTCCTCCACTACTACCACTCTGAGGTAAATCACAAGAACACTCCTCCATTAGAAAACGGCATGGTACTTTTTCAAGTGATTCACTCAAGCAGGAGTGGGCAAACACACTTTCATCCTTTTTTTTCTGCTACTGTTTGTTGGCATGAAGTGCCAAGTGGCCCAGGGACATTTCATAGGTGCTGGAAAATTTTGCTAAAACGTTGCTGTTTCTTTATGTGGCCAGTCGGGAACAGATTTGTCCTCCGCACAGCAAAATCAGTGAAAGTTCATAGGAGTGGATATCCTTTGAAGTACTTTGATCACACATGCTAGGAGTAGAATGATGGCAAATGTTCCTGTTATCTTGTCCTAAATTTATTTTAGAAGGCTGCATAGCTCACAGTGGTTGGTTTCTGCTTTCTGGCACTTACAATCTTGCAGCAGGGCCAGCACCACTGATAGATCTCCCTTGGGCTGCGATGTCACCTGACTGCTGAGCAGCACTGAGGTCAGCTGCGGTTTTCTGGGTGGGACCAGTCTTTCCATGGATTCCAAGTTCAGGTCTCTCTAGTTTAAGTTTTGGAAGTGTTTTGAGTGCACTTTGCAAACATTCTGAGTATAGACACTGCTCTTGCCACTGCTGTGGGTACAGAAGCCACACGGGGAGCAGGGCAAGCAGGGACAAGCTGCTGCTCAGAGCTTGGCCCATCAGGCACAGCAGGCTAAGATGTGGGTGAGGGACACAAACAAACCCTTCAGTGTAGTTCTGGGGCAGAGATAATCCTCTTGTACCTGGGCTGGCACATGCTGGCATGAAGCACCAGTGGCACTTGCCCACTGTGTAGCAGGAGCAAGTGTGCGCATCCCTCTGTTGAGCAAAATGCAAAATCTAGCAATATCTGTAGCTGGCCTGTCTGGGTCACCTTGCACTGCAGCTCTGCAGCTGGAGCAACCCAAGGGACTCTGTTGTGACATTGGTCATGATGGAGGGACTGGTAAAGATCACTTCAGCTACTTGCTTGGCTTTCAGTCTGTGCTAAGGGACTTCAGACATCCAAGCTGCAAATGGGAAACTCCTTGAGGAGGCTTTCCATCAGAGAGGGCTGGAAGCCACTGATTCCAGATAAAGTCAGGTGTGCCTGGGGATTTGTATCCATGGGCTTCTGCTGCTATTGGTATTCAGATCAAGTATCTCCCGTTCCAGCCTCAGCCTGGAACCTCTCCTGGGATATCAGGTGTATCAAATCTCTCCTCCCTGAGGACTGACAAAAAATGTGGCACAATTTAAATGTAATATTGGAGCAAGTGAATCTGCTGTTGTATGTATTTCAGCTACCTTCAAGTTTGCAACCACCCAGTTGCCACCTATGCATGCTTCACACATTGGATCCATGTCCTTCCTCTGTGCTGTGCTTTAGAGACTGTTTTGCTGCATTACAGAAAAACTGAGAGCCAGAGTTTCATTTTGCTCTATGTGTCCTCAAAACAAGATGAGTTTTCAGCACTGGCATTTAGAAAAACCCACCTCAGGCATGTTCACTGAGGAAGCTCCCAGTGGAATAAACACACATACCCCCTGCCAATGCAATTATCGTGGCATCACTTCCTCTGACAGTAACTTGCTCCAGCTTTTTAACTTCTTCTAATCATGTCAGTCTTTTTCTTAACCACTTTCTGCTGTTGGTCTCCTACCCAGGGAGAGGGTGGTGGCTGGTGAGGGAAGTGAGACTTGATGTCCTGCCTGGGCTGCACAGGGTGCAGCAGTGGTACAGCTGGATGAGCGCACAAAGGGAGTCCGTGTGAGACCCCACTTCTGCAGGCATGGGGCTGCACTGCCATGCAGCACTGCCAAAGCCACTTGGCAGAAGGTGAGACACTTGTTGCCAGAGGCTGCAGAAAATAATAGAATTGTGTTTTCTTCTCTGAACAGATGTCAGGAATTACCTGCAACTGCAAAGCAGCGGAAGGCGGGAAGGCCAGCGAGCTCGGCTCATCAGCCCCACCATCTATCTGCCCCAGAGTGCTGTCTGCATGGTTTTCCAGTACCAGGCATGGGGCAGCAATGGGGTGATGCTGCGGGTCTGGCGGGAAGCCAGGCAGGAGCACAAGGCACTGTGGGTCATCACAGAGGACCAAGGGGAGGAATGGAGGGAAGGCCGCATCATTTTGCCAAGTTACGACATGGAGTACCGGGTAAGATGCCTGCAGAAGGTGTGCTGGACTAGGTAGACTTCTCCAGCATCTTGATTTCAGTGTTTCAGAACCCAGGCCCATTCATCATTAGGGAATGTGGCTGTTTCATTGTGTTTCTCAAGTTACCATAGTAACTAAGCTACACTGTTTGTTATTCTGAGAGTGCCTGTCTTCTGCACAGACTTGGGCCTTTGTTCAGCCTGTTGCCTGTCATATTCCTCAGATCTCCCGTTTTGCAAATATTCTCCCTTTTTCTTTTATTTTCTTCCTTTTTTTTTTTTTTTTTCCATTTTGTTTTGTGTATATCTTTCCCCTCCCAGTGAAGGTCATCAGAGGCAGATGTGCCGCTCCAGGGAGCAAACCCAGGAGCCAGGAGAAGTGGGGAGCTGGGAGGGAGCACAGCCAGCTCTTAAGGGTGGGCAGCAGCTTCAGCTGCAAGTGTTGACATAAAGAAGGAAGAGGAAATGCAGGCTCGTTCGTGAATCCTCTTCTCTGATACCTCAGACTAGATCAGAGGGCTGGGTGCAGGGCTGTGGGATCAAGGCCCTGTCCCACTGTCAGGAGAACAGTGGAAGAGAAGGAATGAGCTGGAGGGAGGAAGGGAGCTGTGCTGGCTTGCCACAGCCACCTGAGCCCCTCTGGCACAGCTGTACCAGCACCCTGTGGAGAAGCTGGGGCTTCCAGGAGCGTCTTTGGCACGGCTGCCCCTTCCAGGCAGCGTGCCGTTTGCCAGGGAGACAGTGCTACTATTGTCACTTGTTGATGAGCACCAGCACAGCGTCCAGCACCCTCCAATGCAGCAGGAAACATGGACTTGCAGGCTTGAGGCAGCATTTCAGTGACCACCCTGGTGGAGAGCCTTGCTCCAGCCAGCTCCCAGCCCTGACCTCGACCCAGGGAGCTGTTGCTGTCAGGCCACTGACCCCCCAAACTACTGCCTACCACATGGGTTGATGACCCGAGCTCAGACATTCCATTGCCTGTGCAGTCAGATGGCAAGCCCTTCAGGGAGGTGTCCTTGCCAGCAGGCATGGATACCAGGCACCCTAGGTGAAAGGGGGCACCTAACACAGGGAGAGGTTTGTGAAGTACATAGCCCTAGGAAATATTTGGACCCTTAGAATCCTGGTATCACTGGGGTTGAAAAAGGCCACCAGGATCATCAAGTCCATTCATTAACCCAGCACCACCACGTGCAGCACTAAACCCTATCCACAAGTGCCACATCCAAATGCCTTTTGAACACTCCACCACTTCCCTTTGCAGCCTATTCCAATACTTTCGGAGCAGGCAGGGGGATATAAAGCACAAGCTTTGCACTGGAGCTGCCTGCATAGTTTGCTTGTATGGGTTTGGCTTTTAAATAAAATCCAGAAAACACAATATGCCTACAGATAGGAATGATGGGCACTGGCTGACTATGTTGTGTGCTAAACGTGAATATACCAGCATTAGCTGAATAATGGCATCATTATGTAAATATTGCAAGTGTCTCCACTCAGCAGTTCTTAGAGCTAACAACTCTACTTATTTTTGTAAATATATTTTGCCTGTGATTAAGTAGGAATAAGCTGACCCTTCTCCTCTGACATTTCAATCCTTATGTAATGTTGATAGGAACAGCACTTTACAGTTAATGTAGCTGTGCATTTTGTGTCCTTCCCTTCCTTTTTGTGATCATAGCTCAGTTAATACCATGGGCTAAAGCTGCTGCTGCAGTAACTCAGAGTTACGCTACTTGCACCATTTGTGCAAGGGCTAGGGGGGTTCACAGAATCTTTATTCCTCATGAGAGGTATTTAACTGAACAAATTGCCAAGAGCTGCCAGGCCAGGCAAAGATCTCCGTTGAACCTGTCTGTGCACAGCAGCTTTCCCTGGGAAAGGGGTGCCAGAGGTAGGGCAGGGAAGCAGGACTAGTGTCAGGTGATCCACAGGTCTGCAGGGAAAGCCAGGAGCAATTTCCCACCCTTTCCCTTGGCAGCAGCAGCCACTCTCTGCTTCCCAGCTTAGCATTGACATTTCTGTCCCGATTTCCCACAGATCGTGTTTGAGGGATTTATCCGCAACGGCCACTCGGGAGAGCTGGCTCTGGATGACATCCGGCTAGGCACTGACATCCCGCTGGAGAACTGCATGGGTACGTGCTGCATCCCGCCATGGGGGCAGGGAGGGTGGGGGCAGCTCAGGCTGGAGAGCCTTGGCTTGCAGGCTGTCAGTGGGCCCCCTCTCCCCTGGCTGAGTTTCCAGGAGTTTCTGGGACTTTCATTGCCCATGAAAGAAATGAGGGCGACTCAGCCTCTGGGGGACAGGGGCTCTTGCCTGCGTTGGTGTGAGGAGAAGGAAGCACATGTCTCCGCCACGCTGAGCTGAAAGAGCAGCTGAGGGTTACTGAGGACTATTCTATGGGATAAGGACATATACCAAATTTAAAAGGAAAGTTCTGAACAAAAGAAGCCAGCTGTCAGTCAGTATTACACACTTAGAGGGGCCAACGAGTTCAAAAGAAGTCTTCTCTAATAAGAAAAAAAAAACAGCAGAGAGGTTTTACAGCAATGTTAACAGCATAACAAAAGAAATTTTTCCCCTAGAATTCACTATTTCCCAAACCAGGCCAAAAGGCAGGTAAAAACAGAAAGGATTTGGGGGGAAAAAAAGGAGCAAAAAAAGTGTGTTTCAGCAGTTTGCTGGTGGAGCCATTGCCCTGCACTTTTCCTCTAGCTGGCATATCCATGCAGTCACACTGATGGCTCAGGCTGCCATCTAGCTTGGGTATGGATTTAGAGGTATCCCAGTTGAGCATGGGACCAGCAGTATTTAATTAGTGGGATCTGTGCTGAGAGCTGCCCCCAGCAGCAAGGTCCTGCTCTTCTGCGTGACCTGGGAGAAGCGTGTTTCACTAGAAAGTGTCTGACCTATCCTGAAGCCAATGGAAAAAGCAGAGAAGAGCCTCTCTCCCTTTTGGACTTTGAAAGGCCCCATTCAGTGAGGCTGCTCTCCTCACCCCCACCAAGAGAGGATCCCAGTGCCTCCTAACCCAAGCAGGACAAACACTCCCTTCCAAGGGGTGTTTCTCAGGGGAAGGAAGCATGAGACACACTGTGCTTGGGCAGAGCTGGTTACATTGCTTGCCCCCCTGTGCAGGCAGGTGAGGGTAAGGACGGTGCAGGAACCAGCACTGATAATAAAACAGAGGACTAGGACTGCCCCAGAGAGGCTCTTAAGCACCGTCAGTCCCCGTTCCTTTGATGCTTTGAACTCTGCTGGTCTCCCATCTGCCAAAGGAGCTAATACTTCAGATGTCAAATTCCTGGTATTTAAGGCTTGACAGTGGTGTTTTAATCTCTTGCCTTCTATGGCATTAAAGAGAAGCAAGACCCGTGATTAACACTAATAGTATTTCCTATCTAACTTCTTTGGAGCTCAGCAATTCACCTAGCTCCAGCCTTATTGTATCTTGGGCCTCATGAACCTAAAGCTGAATATTTCAAAAACAAAAGCATTAATAAATTACAAAGTTTCAAGCATTTTCAGCCCAACAAAACACACTCAACTGCTACACGAAATTATTTTACCCAGTCTAGGAAGTTGAATGTGGATCTTAAAACCCATAAGGATTGTTTGTTTCAGATCATTTCCAGCAAAGGGCTCCCACTGCAAAATTTAACATAACTTAGGGGTCATTTCCAATTTCACCAAAATAATAATGAAATGGTAGCAATACCATGCTGCTCTCCTTCTTTCAGAACCATGAGAATAGCTGACTCCAGCACAGGCTACTGTTTTTTCAAACATAATCCTTGGAAGTAATCTGATTCCTCTTTAGCATGAAAGAACGCTAATAAGTCACAATAATTTTTTCCTTTGACAAATGTGTCATTTGCATTTTGAACCCAAGTGATGATTTCATAGCACTCAGTAGAGCCAGAGTCTGCTTCTGTGACTCACAGGCATAATGCAGAAGTAATCTAAAAATAATCAGAAGTCTATTACTTCTGCAAGAAAGTAATCAGTAGTAAGTACCGATTATTGCTTTTCAGATCCAGTAATTTGTAATAGATTACATCTTCAAAGTATCTTGAAAGAAGGAAAAATATCACTTGCCTTTGTTTCTTGTCACTGGGAGATGGAGAGGAGCAGGGCACCACTGCCCAGAATTAACACAGTTCCCGTGCGAGTAACAGTGCCAGAGTTGAGCCAGAAAGCAAAGCCACTTTGGGAAATTTAGAGATTTCAGGGTTTTATCACTGGGCCAGGTGAGGCTTTGTCATTGGATGACTCAGGCCAGCCAGGCTGAATCCAAATGACCCTCAACCTCAGACATATTTTTCTCTGAAGTGTGTTTGAGTCAAAGCTGTTTGTGTCTGTTTGGTCCCTGGCCGGGGCTGGGGTTCTCACGGTCCTGGCTGAGGTTGGCTGGCTCCTGGTGCTGTTCCCAGCAAGTGGCTCCTGTGGGGCACAGCCACCCACCTGCTCTGCTTGGCCACTGCAAGTTGATGGGGAAGGGAACTGGGGGCTTAGTGTGTAACACTCCCCTCTCTAATATGAGCTTTTGTTTTTCCTCTGCAGAACCCATCACAGCTTTCCCAGGTGAGAACTCCTACTTTCCAGGTAAAACTGCACTTCTCTTGGTGCCTTTGTTCTGCTGGCATGGGCTTTTACATCGAAGGAAAGCAATGTGTGTGCTTGTACAAACAGCAAATGTTCTGAGCACTGAAATGGCAAGTGTGTACTAAACCTCCCCCACCAGAGCAGCAGGAGATGGCATCCTCTGACTTCTGCTAGGTGACAGGGAACAGGCAAGCAGGCAAGTCCCCTGCCTCAGGACTGAATAGCGTTAGGAAACCTGCCATCATAAGAATCACTTAGATCCTGAAGAGCAGCTAAGTCCAAAATGGGAAGGCTGAGGAGTAAAGAGTAGTTTTCAACTGACTTAAATGGAAAAAAAGAGTAGTCAATTAAAAGTGAACTCTGATGGCAGCAATTCACATTATTGTGAGGGAAGATGGTTCCCTAGCTCATGGATGCTCCAGCAGTGGTGTGCAGTGCTGGCAAAGGAGGGTGGGGCCAGTCTGCTCAGAAGGGGAAGGGAGTTGGGAGGTATAAGTGAGAGAGCAAACTGCTATGAGAAGCTCTGAAGGTGACAGTGAATAAAAGGAATACAAGGTGAAAACGGTGCATTTAACAGCTTAATACTAGCCTGGAGAATAGAAACAAACATTTCTCTGATCAAACCTGCAGGGTAGGAGAAAAGGCGAGGAATTCCAAGAAACTGCCTCTCTCTTTTCGGGGGATGTGCTGTTTGTCTTGCTCTGGGGTGGGAAAAATTATCTGCTTTTGCAGACATCAGTTTAGTCTGAGGAGTTTACCTGTTTTTTAAATTTGGATTTTGTTTTCCTGTCTGCCTCTTCAGGAATGTGTCTGGGGGTTATGTTGTGATGAGCACACTTGGAGCTCCCCTTAATTTTGAGAGCTGTTTTGTCAATTCAACCAACATGCCCTTTGCTTTCGTTGGGACATGATACATGTACTCTGTACTCTTTCCATCCCCTACTGTGCTGGTGAACTGTAAGATATGGCTGGACTCTACCCTAGAAGCAGCTGCATTCCCATGTGGGCAAAGCTGTCTCTCCTGGGTGCGTGCATTGGGAGCTGTGGCAGTGAAGCCAAAGCAGGCGCCGAGACTGCAGTCACATGTGTGACTCTGTCCCTAAGGATTCAGGCTATGGAGTGTTACCAGTGTGAGGGACAAGTGCAGGGTGTAACACCATGTTTTACAGTCACAGCTGTACTGTAACAACTAGGAATTTAGTTCTGCTTGTTTATAGGCTGCTTATTTATCTGATATTCAGGCTTGTGGTGTTACTGAAAAGCTGCTGCGATATTCTCAGGTGACTGTTAAAGCCTCACAACCATTTGTGACTTCCACCATTGCTCTATATTCTCCTAGGCCTGGTCTGGGATCTATTTTGCAAACACCATCCTTGTCTTTTGGGACTTGTTACAGTTCAAACCTCTCTCTGGTCCTCACATTCTACTCTAAAGTCTGTCCTAAGGTCCTGCTAATTCGTATTGTTTGTCTTCCCCTTCACCCCTGCCCTGCTGCCTGAGTGCCTCCACTTCCCCATCATGTTCCCCAGGGCACACTGGCTGGGGTGAAACAGTGAGGTCCCTGAGCACCACTGGCAGATGCTGTTACAGGCACACCTCCCCTTCCCACTGGAACTTGCCAACTTGTTCCAATGGCTCCTGCCCATTCCTGGCTCCCTCAAGGACATCCTAGCATTGATCATAACAGGGGAGCAATTGCAATTGCAGCAAAATATTGAAAAGGTTTCCCTGGATGATAGGCAGGAATAGATGGCACAGAGGGATGGAGTGACCTGGGAAAGAGAAAAGTGCAGAGGGAAAAGATGAAGTGAAGATGAAGACTGGAGGCAACTACATGATAATAATTAAAATGAAGGAGGGACAGACATGCCCAACAGAAGGAGAGGGTAAAATGAGGGAAAGAAGTCCCTGGCTGGAGAGAAAAATGGAGCTGGAGAGAAAAAACTGTGCACAAATTACTGAGATGTTCTACAGCCCCCACTCCTGCAATTACAGATGAGCTGAAAAAGTCAGATGCCACTAAAAATAATAGCAAATCCTTCCTCTCCTGGCTTGGGAGCAAAGCTGAAAATATGCACCTTACAGGCTCCAGGATCACAAAGCAAATAATAAGAAGAGAATTTGTGTAGGTGGAATATGTTTCACCTAGTGGGTTGGGAGCTTACAGGACCAGGAAAGCGTGCTTCAACTGCACTGCATTTGAGCATTGATGCATTCCACCCTTAAAGAAAGGGTACAACAAGTGTCTGGAAGAAAGGAATTAGACAAATATCAGGCTAAAAATAAGAGTTATATTCCAAAGAATGCATGGAGAAAAACCATGGGGAGTATTTGTCTTTGGGACTGGTGGATTCTCTCCCCGCGGGTATCCTGAAATCAAGATAGAGATATCTCCCTGGAGCAATGACAGGTAGCAGTTATGGGGTTGAGACTGACACTGGTTTTGTGACATTCAGATTAGATGAGTGTAATACCTGCCTTCATCTGTGTCATCTATGAAAAGTCCAGCTGTGTTGCTTGTCCACAGCAGTTAATGTCAGTGATTCCAGGAAGGAATATGAGCTGTGACACGGCAGTGGCAGAGCAAGACAGGCAGCCCTCTAGGCAGCTTTCTGGAAAGGATTTTCTCCTTCTTTTTTTTTTTTTTTTTTTTTTTTTTTTTTTTTTTTTTTTTTTTTTTTTTTTTTTTCCTCACAGATGACGATTGCTTTTTCTTCTTTGGGTTTTGATTCTTACAGCAAAACTCCAAAACTAGTCCCTATAGAGTGTTCCCTATTGAAAAGAGAATGGGGCAGTACCTGGCCAGGATGGAGGTGTGTGCACCAGCAGCACAACAACATAAAATATCCACCCTGTAGGGATTAAATCAGGTTTCCACTGACTGGTGTTCCAAGCTGTGCCATAAACACAGCAGCCACAAACTTGACAGCGACAGCAGGAGGCAGTTCTTTATTAAGACAAGAGCACTAGTGAATAAATGAGGAAGGGCAAGTGTGTGTGTGTGGCAGAAGGCAAAGGGGAGTGGAAAAATTATTAAGTTAAGAAGATGAATTTTTTTTTTCCATCTCCCTGAGCAGTGAACTTTTCCACTGATATAACAGAAAACTTCCAGAGAGCAGCAGAGCCAGTAAAAACAGAGCAGATAACATCAGTTCTGTTGCTGAGTGGATGGGCAGCTATATTTAGTGGCTGGCAGTGTAAGGAAGAGCAATCATTAATGTTGGGAATTGGCTTCGTTAGGGGCTTAGAGACAACTAAGTGTGATTCCTTAATGACTTCAGTTGCTAAATGAACTCTCCAGACTTTTGCTATCTCCTCAGCAGGACCGTGCCGTGCGGAAACGGGGCTGAGGAAGGGCTCTGCACCACCCCCCATACTTGAAGCCCTGGCTGGAACACCTGGAGTGGGTCAGGGCCAAGCAGGGGCTGTCCTGAAGCTGCAGCCAGCTTGAGTTCCCCCAGGGATCGTTCCCACAAGCAGGATCACCTGCAGTACATCATACTGCTTCCCTCCATCCCCAGGCAGGCAGAGGGCAGAGGTGCATAGGGAAGGGGCAAGGGCTGCAGGCTGGGCACTATGGCATGTGTCCCTCTCTGGCCAGACCCACCCTTTGTATGCTCAGCCTTCCACTGGGTAATGTACAGCCATCAAGAGGAAGCCTTCCTCCCGCTCTCTTGAGACTCAGGAGCTGTTGTCACCCCTGACACCTGCCCCTCTCCCCATCCCAGCTTCCACCATGGGACCTGGTGCATATCAGCAGCATGAGAGGCTGTTTGTCTGTAAATCTCTCACTGGAACAAGGTGCTATGTAAGCAGAGACTGTCACCAAGTGTAAACACAAGTGGCCTCTACACAGTGAGCAGCCCCACCATATCCTGGGGGTCAGCCCTGCACCCCTGTGCTGTCAGGCACAGGAGAGGTGTTGCTGATCCATTGGGGATGGTGGTGGGTCACATTCAGGTCTGGGCCAGCTCAGCCAGCTGGATCTGTGGAGGGAGACAGTGGGGGTTATCAGTGAAGCTCAAGGCAGCGTTGAACATGCTCAGCCTCACAGGGAGCTGGCGGCAGCCCCCATGGGATGTCCCACACTGCCACCCCCGTGCAGACGGGTGAGGGGCAGCAGCTGCTCAGGGAGGAGCAGGGATGTACTGCTTTCATTCCCCCACACCAGCATGGCCAGTGGAGTTAGGGAAGGAGGTCACAGGGCGGCCTGCTCCCTACTTTTACCATCCTCAACACACAGCCCAGCCTGTGTCCCCCTTCTGCAAGCACTGCTGGGGGGCAGGAGGGACAGGGCCACCCCCACTCCTGATGACGAGGGGCAGCTGGGGTAAGACAGGTTGAGAGCAGCATATCTGACAGTTAGGCTTCTCCTGAGACATC
Source organism: Chamaea fasciata (assembly GCF_029207755.1). Taxonomy (NCBI): domain Eukaryota; kingdom Metazoa; phylum Chordata; class Aves; order Passeriformes; family Sylviidae; genus Chamaea; species Chamaea fasciata. The sequence continues at coordinate 13,572,165 of NW_027094093.1, read as the reverse complement.
CGAATTTCTTGCCTACAATGACAAATATGTGGGTGGTTCCCAGCCTCCTGCTCTGTCAAAGCAGGATTTATCTTGCTTGTGTGTTTTTCTTCTAGCTTTTGAGGTTTTTGGTTTTTTTTTTTCTGTTGTTGTAGCTGTTCATCTAGGTGCAGTGTTCATTCTTGGTTTTAATCCCTGTGCTCAGGTTTTGGGAATGGGGACAGGAAAAAAGCCTTGTGAATGGCAGAGGAACCATCACTTTGCCTCATCTTCTGTGTCACTAGCAGCAAAGCCGTCACCATCCCAAATTTCCAGCCAGTGACTCTGCTGTTAGGCAGTGTTTGTAGGGGAGGGCAGAGGCTGTGCTGCAAGATGCCCTTGCTGCTGGCAAAGTTGAGTGCATCCTGCACTGTTTTGCATTTCCCCCTTGGCGTCCTCCAAGTCTGCTCAGGAAACCAAGCTGGAGTTTAGTTAGCACAAAGCTTAACAATGTGCTGACACCAAACCCAGGAGCCCCCAAAGCACCAAGTCAGGGGGCTGCCCCCCACCAGCCAGCCAGGGGCAGGAGGAGAGGGTGAGCACAGGAGGGGGGTCAATGTGTCCAGCAGCAGAGAAAACCCTCCTGAGAGTTTTCCTGGGCACTCCAGCCCCTTTGAAGTAACCAGTAAATAAACGTAGTGCAAAAGTACATCCCTCCCTTGTTATTTACAGCTCGCCCCCACGAGTGCTGTTGGGGAGGTGACAGCAGCGTGTGCAGGAGCAGCAGCGCAGCGCGGTCCCGCCGTGGGCATGCAGACCCCGGCGCTGCTGGCGGCGCCACTGTGCACAGGCTCTGCGGGTCCGCCCAGCGACAGGGGTGTGCGGGGCTGTCCCGGTGTCACCTGGCCAGGGACAGCAGCCCGCAGCCGTGCCCTGCAACTCGCCAGAGCTGCAAGAGTAGGAAGGGCTGACCTTCGCTGGGCTGAGTCTGGGCACTGCCTGCCTGTGAGTTCACGGGAGGCAGGTGCTTTTCCAGCCCTGCCGAGGCGTGTTGCTCTATCAGCATGAATTCATAGTCCTGGCTTGCTGAAGCTGCAGAGAGCGTGAGTTTCTTGTCTGAATACTGAGTTGAATTTTGCAGCCCATGCCCTGTAAATAATTATAACCATCCCTTCTCGCTTCAAGAAATAGTAAGGAAATCTGTGTAGGTCTGTGAATGGGGCACCTAGTGAGACTAGACCTGTGTGCAAAGCACTTTAAGACAGAGAACTTCTTCTCTGTCTTTTCAGTAAAAATGACAAATGCTTCTCCCTGTAACCTCTTTCCCAGTCTCCTGTGGTAACTTCCTTGGCCATCTGAGATTATGCTTTTCTTCCAATTACGAACGTGATGTGTTTTATCACTGCTTAACAACATCTGCCATGTGGAGACAAAACCAGGTGGCTGATCTGGAGATGGCCAAAATAAAGAAGGGGAAAAAACATTAGTTGATGCCAGAAATAACAGTAATAATAGTGCATATGGAATTTGTATTGCGATCCAGGCAGCCTGATTAATTAAAAGGGAAGAGGAAGGCTCTTGAATATGCAGGCTCAGCAAATGCCAGGCTGTGCCCTCCCCTAGGAGCACGCCCTGTATCTGGAGGCGGCTGTGGGACCTCGTGTTGCTCCGTGCTGTACTCTTGAAAGCATGTGTGTTTCTTTTTGTGCGTCTGCATGCCTCCCACCTAGCAACCCTGTTCTGTGTCTCCTCCCCAGGGGCAACCCTCCTGCCAGGGACCAAGCCCACAGTGGACACGGTGTCAGTGCAGCCCATCCCAGCCTACTGGTATTACGTTATTGCCGCCGGAGGTGCTGTTGTGGTGCTGGTCTCCGTCGCGCTGGCCCTTGTGCTCCACTACCACCGGTTCCGCTATGCGGCCAAGAAGAGTGATCACTCCATCACCTACAAAACCTCCCACTATGCCAACGGGGCCCCTGTGGCCGTGGAGCCCACCCTAACCATAAAACTAGAGCAAGACCCCAGCTTGCGCTGCTGAGAGCCGAACAGGAACGAGAAAGCAAACAAAACACAAAACAGACAGACAGACAGAAACTAAGACTTCAAATACGTTGCCTCAGTTTTGCACTTTTTTCCTTACCTAGCATACGTGTGAACTCTTAGATATCTCCATCCCTTCTCCATCCCCGAGCCCTCCCCGAATCTTTTACAAACTCTAAACTAATGCTGCATCTTGGATCGCCAGAAGAGACACACCACCCCTTCACTTTAGAAGTGAATGCTCCCTTTCTATTACTTTTCAAGGATACTTGGGGTGTCAGGTGGGGGGTTATTTTGTTTTGTTGTGTTTGTTTGGGAAGTATATTTTTTTGTTGGTCAGCTTCTTTGGGTTTTGGGTTTTTTTCCTCCTCCCAGTAGGCAACCTGCAAGGGAACCTGATGGTGAGCCTGGAAGCTTGTGTGTGAGGCTTGTGCACATGCGTGTTAAACCTGCGTGTGTGAGTGTGCATGGGACAGTGTGTGTCTGACTGACTGAATGTACATTTAGAAACAGCCCCTTTTTAATTTGCTTGTTGTTGCTTCTACTTGCACAGGGAATGCTTTTATTTTTGTTTTTTGTTATTGTTGTTAATTTTCCCTCCTTCCCACCTCCTCACTAGAAGGCATGGGATGTGTTTATGGTGAATGCCCTGATTTGTTTACTTGGGGAAGAGAGCAATGCTTTTTTGTTGCCTTATCTAGCTTTGGCTGGGTTTCTTGTTTGATAGTGTTAATGTCTTGGGTGCAAATTGAGAAGAGGCCAGGCTGGACAGTAGGAATGTCCACCTCAGATGGCTAGAAGAATCCAGAGAGGTCCATAGACATTCAAAATGTAAGATCTCTCCATTTTATTCTTTCTGCAGCCAACATGATAACACAGCCATTGTTTGGAAGAGGGAGGGGAAGCCCTCCTCTTCCCCCACCTGCAAGTGAATCTATTTAAAAGTTGCCTTATATCAGAGAAGCTCATAATGAATGTTTTGTTTGTATCTGTTAAAGCCAGCCTTAGGGTAACACGTAGACTTCAGCAGGTCTTAGTGGATGCTAAATACTGTAGCTTCTTGAGAATTGAAGGTTTATTTATTTAATAAGTATCCTCACTCTGGGTGCTGATGGTTTTGCTTTTACATGGGGAAGGGGGAGAAGGTTCCTCCTTGTCTTTCTGCTAGAAATGCTCAAGGGACAAGTATTGTTCCCCTTTCTGGGTTTGGTTTTTTTCCTTCTGCCCAATTCATAGCTGCTGAATCATAAAAATTGCCTGTTGGCTTTCTAGAATGTCAGTTTTGCGTTTGCTAATGTTCTGCTTCCTTAGAGCGCCAGTAACATCTAGGAAGCCAAGCCCAGCCAGTGCACCTGGGGGGCCCAGCTATTGCTGCTGCTTTAACTGGGGAGGTGAGGAGGAGCCTCCACACGCCTCCAACTGTTGAATGGCCCAGCGTATTGTAGTGGAAATGCCTTATATAAATTACTGAATGATAACATGCAAAAGTGGTTTGAATTGTTAACCCTAACCTGTTTGCAGGCAAAAAAGTACCTCCAGTGAGCAAGGTTCTCCATCTTGTTTGTGTCCATCTGTGACGAATGATCAGATTCCCTCTCCCCTTCTAAACTTGCTAGTGCCCATCCCTCCTTTGCCCATTAATATTGCATAAAATGAATCAAGATGAGCAGCTCTGTTAACTTCCCTGCAGTCTTGAGCTACCTTTTGGTCTGGGAAAAAAGTAGAAATACAAACTATGCTGAAGGGGCATTGGCCCCTGTTGCAGCATAGCCCTATCCCCAGGGGATGTCTGTTGATGGGGGTGTCACTCTATCCCCCTCCTTGCCTTAATTCATGCAGCCAGTTTCAGTTGCCCATGCTGGTTTCACAGCAGATTTCAGTGGGATCCTCTCAGCTGCAGCAGCAAGTGTCTAAAACAAGCAGGGAGTGCAGAAAAGCCCGGGGTGATGTGCCATGGTGAGCACATTAGGCATGGTGGGTGCTCGGGGCACCACTGCACCTGGGCCTGGCTCCCACAAGGTCTTTAAGGGCAGCAGGGACATGCCTGTCCCACGGGGCCAGAATGGACCCAGGGAGCTCCTGCAACCTAGAAGACAGTGCCATTAAAAAGTCCCTGGAGAGGGGCTTCCAGGGCCAGGGTGCTTTCACCATGATCCTCCTCATCACGCAGCACTGGTGTTGCAGTGCATCTGGTTTGGGATGTGGAATCCCATCCCCCTCAGGCAGCTGCAAATTAAAACTGATATGAAATACTGGCATGCGCTTGCTGCGTTTTCAGGTCAGCCCAAGCCGTGTCAGCAGATGATATTGTCCCATTTCCAAAGTCAGTTCAGTTTCCCTAGTTCAGATGATCTCACTTTGACCAGGTTCACCCTCACAGACTTAGCAAGTGTGCATTGGTGTGTCAGAGAGGATAATGTGGCACCCTGTCTTTCAAACCAAAATCACCAAAGACAAAACAGAAGGTCACTTCGAGATTTTTACTCCTAGTTCTCCCCTGCTCCTTGAGCCCTGACATCCCCAGCGTTGCCCAGTTGCCTGTGTGTGAAAAATATCTTGTGGAAATTTGAAATTCTTTGAAGATGTATTGTGTGGAATGTAATAAAATGATGATATTTTTATACAAATATCTGGGGTTTTTCTTTCTTCATCTTTCTTTGCTAATGAGAATGCTGTTTGTTGAAGCAAAGCAGAGTTTCAAAACTCTTTGGAGCATCAGGGCTATTCCTTTTAGCCAAGTGAAGCTCCAGTTCCTGCTGCGTGCAGACCCAGCTCCCAGCAGCACAGCTGCTGTGTGCTCCCTGCCTCTCTGCACTCAGGATCAGGCCATTAATAGCAGCTTTTAGATCCATTACATTTGTATCAGTCCTTATGGGAGTTTTGAGACGCTGGACTGACTCTTGGGATTGTTTGGGGATTTCACCAGCATTGCCTAAGTGCTAAATTGCTCAGTGTGATTATGCAGAATTTCTCCAGCTGGGGCCCCTGGAGACAGGACATCCGACTTTCCAGGGCCCCTGGGGCTGGCCTGGCTGCCAGCTCAGCTGAGCCACATGCTCTGTCCCTGAGCTCAGCAAAAAACGGGTAAGCCATTACCAAAATTAATAATGAAAACAGCAATGCTTTCCTCTTCTGTGCCATCCCTGTTTCTGCGTGCCAGACTGTGCAGGGGACATGTACGGGGGTGGCCCGGCTGCCACAGCACCGGGTGTTTAGACATTTGTATGTCCCCTGCTTTCCCTCCACCTGAGTCCCTCCAACTTGTTACAGGGACCTTGCTGCAGCAGTTCTGCTTCCCATTAACTGGGTGCACCTAGGTGCACCTTTCACCCCTTCAGCAGAGTCAGCAGCATCACATTTCATGTGAAAAATATTTTGCTGCCAGTTTGAGAGGTTTTCCTTCCCTTCTTCATTTATTTTCCTTCTCTCATATTCTTTACCCTGGCATAAAGCTCAGCTTTGCAATGAAACTTCCTGACTTTACTAGGAATTCAGGCCATCAACAAAAAAATAATTCAAATGTGATCCTTCACACTGGCTATTCAAACACAAGCAAAGCTGAGTGCCCAAGCTGCTTTTTTGGGAGAGGGCTTTTTTTTTTTTCCCTGTAATTGTACAGCAAAGCAAATTACACTTGTAATTTACATTTTGTACACTTCAGCGACTGTTCAAGCAAAATTCAAAACAAATATGCACATGTGAAAAACAGGGAGGGTGAGACTGACTGATGGCTTCCCAACAAGGAAGAAAAAAATTCTGTTAAGTAAACAGACGAAAAGGGAGAAATCGTTCAGGATTAATTATTCCGTTCATGCGCCACAGACAGATTGGCCGGAGAGCTGGGTGCTGCTCAGGCTGCAGCACATCCTAGGCAAGAAAGCAGCTAAAATTAGCATGCTTTGTTTAAGGAAATAAATGCAGCTTAGTGTGATTTTCATGCAAACTCTTCTGCCAGTAACTTCAGGCATTTAAGTGTCTACCTAGAAAAAAAAAAAAAAGGAAAACTTTTTGGGGGAGCAGTGAGGGCTCTATTTTCCAGGCAACAGCATTGTGTCCTGTGTGTCGTGGGGAGGCTTTGGGCGGGGCTCCCTGGTGGTATGTGCTGTGATGGTGTCAATCTTTTTATCTTATCTCTACAGTTGGTGTTGTGTTGAAGGAGCAGAAGGGGGTCCATGGGCACTCTCTCTAAGCACTGGGGCAGAGCCAGTGCCTAAGGGGGATGTGAGAGAAGGAGCACTGACCTGGCAAAGCACAGGGCGCCGTGGGAAGGGCTGTGCTGTGCCTTGGCAATGTCAGAGTGCCCGAGATGGCCGATCAGGCAGGGGCAGGCTGCAAAGCTCACTCACCAGCCGAGGCACCAGCCGCACAGTTGGGTCAGCCTCCTGCCAGGGCAGGCACCTGCAGGATGACACTTGGCACAGGGACCCCAGAGCCACTTGCCCCCCGGGCTGTGGGGGGGGGAGATTGGCTTTTCCTGACCTGGTGGAAATGCCTCTGCTGCCCTGTGCAAGGGAACAAGGTGGAAACCAGGCTGTGCATGGGGCTGTTTGAGTTTTTTGTCCCTCTAGAAACCCTGTGAAAACCTACTGACTTTGTGAGGGCCAGCCCCCACTTACCCCGTGTCAGGGTGGCAGAGTGAGGCATGCAGACAGCAGGAGAGGCCCCGAGGCGAGCTTGGACAGCCGCTTGGCTTTCCGCCACAGCTCCTCCATCAGTGGCTTTGGCGGCTCTTAGCAGAGACTGCAGGCGTGACTGCCAGTTTGAGGAATCGTGTAGTTAGCCACTGCACTGTAAAAACAAACAGTAACAACGGGGAGGGTGATAAACATACCAGGGTGCCACAGAGCTGCCAGCTTTGCCCTCAGCTCCCAGTCCTTGTGTGGCGGTAGTGGGGGACAGTGCCGCCCTTGTGCCGAGGAGCTGCTCAGTTTGGGGTAGGTGAGCTCCGCATGCAGCACAGAACCTGCGTGTCAGCTCCTTACCCGGGCTGTCCAGAGCTAAGGGAGAGGGAGAGGATTATGCTGTGTAATGCCACAGTCACGCCGTACACACATGCCACCAGCACTGTTTCCCTGGCCTGGTGCTGCTACTGAGGAGAGAGGCAAAAGCAGGGCTGGAGAAGGGGTCAGGCTGCAACAAGGGATGTGTCTGCTGCAGGGACAGTTCGGCAGGGTACTCATTTTGGGTAGCCACCTTGGCCATCTGCCATGTGTGCAGCAGGACCAGGTGCCACATGTTGGAGGGCAGCACCAGGGCTGGAAATAGCTGCCTGCTCATGGCCACCTCCACACAAGCACCCATCCTGGCTCCATGTCTCCAAATGCTTTTGGTGGGGGGTCTTCACCTGTCCAGCCATAGTTTCCCACTTTATCTTCATATGGGAAGCCCAAGGAGTGCAAGAGGCTCATCCGTGCCCCCAGTTTGGCAATGGTTCTATGGTGGTCTGAGGTGTGCGCAGTTGGCCACCACCAGGGCAGCCCCAAGGCAATCTGAGAATAAGGTCCAGCAGTTCCTGCACTGCAGAGGGAGGCCAGGCCAGGGAGTGGCAGCTTGTTTGCTTTCTTTTATGCTCAACTGTAGCCAAAGCACTGTTTTAATTTGAAATTTGGCAGGGATTTATCCCTTCTGTAAACTAAAGTAGTCCTCTGTTTCTGGAGGAGCGGGAAAGAAAGAAGTGAGGTGGATTTTCAGCTGGAAATAGAGCAATGGGGGATTCAGAGGGAGTGTTTCTGCCTGGAGCCTGTGCTGCTGCTTTGAGAAGTGCTTCTCCATTTGCCGAGGGTGGGAGGTGTCGCCCCCAGCCCCCGGGGCTCCCAGCCAGAGGAGCAGCGCTGCGCCGCCGCCAAGCAGAGCGGTGTCAAGGCGAGGCCACGGCGGCTGCTCTGCTGTGTCAAAACAAAATGATGTGTGTTGGAGTCACACTACTGCTGTGGAGAGAAAAGGACTGGGAATGAGCAAAGAGAGAAAAGCAAGGATGAGAGCAGAGCCGGAGCTCTGTCTCTCTATGCCAAGACTGGGAAATGGCAATTTCTGACCCCGTTTTCCTGGCTTTGGCTGCGTTTAATGTTTCAGACCCTCATGGGCACTTTTTTGGCTGCAGAGCAGTGGTGTACCTCCTACGCCCCTTTCACTAGGCAGGGTAGCACTGGCCAAGAGGGATGTTGTAGCAGCAGGAGAGAGGGGTGAGCATGTAGCTGGCTGCCCTGGAGTCCTTTCCACAGTGGGGAAACAACCATGTGCTGCTTATTTCCCCAAAACCAGCAATTTGTTTTTCTTCCTCCTACACACTCTGGGTTTTTTTGTCCCAGCAGGCACAGCCACAAATATTACTGGGAATGAATGACTGTAGGGAGCAGAGCTCACAAAGCACCTGGTGCATCGTGTTCAGCCCCAGAGCTTGTGGACTCCTGCAGAAAATGGGGAGCAGCAACACAGGGATGGTGGGAGTGCATCCTGGGTGCTCTCCAGGCCAGGCTATCCTGTGCCAGAGTGGCTCTAGGCAGGCAATAATAAGATCTGGAAATTGCTGTAAGTTTGAGATATTGTTTGGGAAAGGCACCTCCTGCTGAGAGGCTCATTTTGTTCAGCCAGAAAGACTCCAAGAGGCCCCACAGATAATCTGCAAATGCCTATGTGTAGAGAGAGATGCCAGGTGATGGAGCTCTGCCCCAGGGTGATTGACCTCATCCCAGCGACCTGGCAGGAGGCAGCACCTGGTGCCTGGACTTAAACCAGACAAAGTCAGGCTAGAAAGAAACGGCAATTCTTTTCTTGACAGTTGTCATTTGCCTTGGAAGAATGTGTCCAGTTTCCAGCAGTCAGGGCTGGGTGTTCTCCCCTGAGCAATAGCTCTTGGCTTGGTGTGGAGGTCTCTGCCAGAGGTGGTGGTGCTGCTGGTAAGCCCATGCAGGAGGGCTGGCATCAAGCACTTGTGGTGGTGGGAAGTATGTGCCAGGCCGTAAGACATGCTGAGCTCAGCTTTGGAGAGGTGAGCTGCCTTGGGCAGGTTTGGAGAGCTTTCCTGCAAGAGGCATGTGTATGTCTGTGGTGGGACACCAGAGAACCTTGTCTGCTCTCCTGCCCGCCTCATCCACCCTGGCACAATCCCCCTCCCACCCCTGCTACCATTTTAAAACAGATGTACACTGAAACTCTTTAATCTTTGGAAATACTAATTCTCTACTGCTCCCCCTCCATGTTAGTTCATACAGACATGGTACTTAAATCAGCCCTTGTCCGATTAGAATTTTATCTTTCTTTTTTCAGGTCCCATAAATTAGCCTTTTAGCTGGCAGTGCTCTCAGATCCAACAGATAACAGACTTTCTTGGCATCCGGCTGTTTCCAACATCATTGCTAATATCATCTTTTGGCCATGACTGGCTAGGTGCTCACAGTCATCATTTGGTACATGGGCTTTTAAATGGCCTTGCACTCAGGAGAAATCATTCCTCATATTTAATTACAGTTGCCCCCTAACTTCCTTGACTACCTCTCTGCAGAATATTTTTTTTCCCTTTTAAAATGCAAGGTAAATTGTGCCTGAAGTCTGCCCTTTAAGGAAGCCGCTTTCCACAACACAGAACAAGGCATGTTTCTCCCACTCTGCCCACCAGCTTGCAGGGCTTTTCTGGGGACCACTTTCTAAGGGAGTTGCCTTCTGTGGCCTGCTCCACTTGTGACAGTCTGGCTGAGATTTGTCCCAAAGGAGCCTAATTGATGACAAACAGCAGGCTAGATTCTGTGACAGGCTAGATTCTAAATCATCTCCACTAGGAACTGAACTGAGGCCACCAGCTTCAATTCCCACAGACATCCACACAGCCTGAGCTGATTCAGTTAATGACTCGAGAAGCCCCAGAATGGAACAAGAAACGTCAAATTATATTTTTCTAAAGCTTTCCAGAGGGTGTAGAGCGCTGCATGATAACATACAATCAAACAGCAATGAAATGGCATGTGGGGAACAGAAGAATGAGGGCCTGAGGAGGAAGGAAAATGGGCAAGTAGGAAGATATCATTTAAGCAGGACTTAAGACTTGTATTAGCATGGGGAATTGAGCAAATCACTAGAAGAGTAAACAGATTCTGGGCTGGGCTTTTTGTATAAATGTTCTCTCTTTTCAAGTTTTCCCAGTGCTCCTTCCTTTCAGGCTGGAAGAACTGGTGTTCTTTTGAAAGTGTTGATTAACCAATACTTTTTTATTTCTGGCTTTTCCCTCAAGATTACCCTGGGAAATTACAAAAGGATCAAATCGCTAGCTTGTTCTCACACAAAATTTAGAGCAGCTACAATATGGAATGTCAAATGACTTCCAACTGCCTTTCTCCACACATGGACTCCTTGGGCAGACTGTCATCTAATTTCGACCTCTGCTCATCTCCGAGCAACATACAGTTTCTGTAGGGTTGTGTGGGTGACACGGATGGCAAATCTCACTGCTTGTCTTCCAATGGGTGACTAGCAGTTCAGACATCTCCACGTGTGAACTGCTTTGCAAGTTATTTTTCCACATGTTTGGTTCTAAATGTTTGCAAGAGGCCCTCAGGCAGTTCTCCCTGCCCTGAGATGTTGCAATCTGGGCCTGTCAGTTCGAGAACTGTTGTGAAATCATATAAACTTGCTGCTAAAGTGAGGATTTACAGAAGGCAGTGTGCACCTGTGTTTCTTCAGCAAGGTACCAGCAGCCTTGAGTCACCTTCCCAACTACCTGACTCACTAGATGCAGAACTCATTGGCAGGAGGGGCAAAAATGTTGGGCTGTGAGCCTTCCTGTTGCCAGGTTCACTTGCAAATTCAATAAATCCTTTAGTTCTTTGGGTGCAGATCCAATTCTGCCCAAGGAATGAGAAGGTGTCATTAATACCAGCAGAGGATCAGGGGTCAGGTGGTGTTGGGGCAGCATGGCTTTCAGCAGAGACCCCACTCTGGAAGTGAACCTTGAAATGTCGCTGGCTTGGATTGCCTGACACAGTTGTCTGGGATAGAAAAAAGTGTACTTGACAATTCAGGAGGCCTTTTCAAGTCCTAAAGATCCATGCAAATACACAGAAATATTTTTTTACAAGGTTTTGAATAATTTCTTTGCATGTGGCTTTTTAGGTACAAGTTACAATATTTAGTTTTGGCTGTTTGTAAATAACCTCTTTAAACTCTTCTTGCCATTTTGGCACAAGACATAAAGTAATCTTGGTTCCAACCACAACTACTTCAAAGGTGTGACTTCTGTCACTTTCTAGTCCCTGATTTTTTGCATTCCTGATCATTTCGAGACACCTTCTCAGTTGAGGACCCCAAGTTACAGTCAGCTTTGAAAACACTTCACAGATTGAAATGAAAAGACATTTTCTTTTGGAAAAGTGGAAAAGAGCCATGGTAACTGTATGCAGAGAAAATGATAGGAAGACTGCACAGGAAAATAACTTACTTCTGCTCAGATTATAATATGTGCATTTGGTTACTAGTCCTTGGTCTGTGCTGAACAATAGAAAGAAATGTCACCACTAAAAGGAATTTGGATCAGGGAAATGTTAACACAAGGGCCTAGATATGGACACCCATTTGCCTCTCTCTCCATTTCAACTAGCTTTTGCATTAAAACATATAATGAAGATACATAAATTCCTCAAATTACTGTGAATTTATCTCAAACCCAAAGAGGAACTGGGTCATTGAAGCTCTATATCCAGTCAGACGTATGGGAAAAGATGGAAAGTAGAGTGTGTGCTAAATGGATCCAGCATTAGTGGCAAGTAATGATGGGCACTAAGATCCTATTGAAAGGTGTAAGGGTAATACCCATGAGCATGCTAATAGTGAATTATGGCCATTATGGAGGCACCAGTGACAACATTTTAGTGCTATTCAAGTTGTCTGCTTTCTTTGCTGTTCACTCGCTCTCTTTTCTTCTTAAAAGCTGGTGATTTGGTGGTTATGAAATGTGATGTAATGTGAAGATCCTCTTCTCTCAAGTGTGCAAGAGTCTTCATTGACTTTGGCCAAGGGAAGAAGATAAAGAGTTCCTCTTCCTTCTGCGAGGAAGAGCCTTGTAGTAGTTTCAAAATTGCTTTCTTCTGGCTGGTCTCACAGTCCAGTGAGCAGTGGCGATGATGCCCCCAGAAGCCTCTTTTAACAAACAGTGCTTCCCATTTTGTTGTTCTAGTGAATTTCCCAAGAATGGAGGATGACTTCCCAAGCTCTGAGCAAGACTTTGAAGACAATGATGATCCAGGTTGGTATCCAAATGCCACATGGACAATTCAGCTGTGGCAGCTTGTGTTTCAGCATCAGATGCTAAGATTACTCACAAACATTTTAGCGGTGTTAGGAGCTAGAACACACTTGAGAACATACATTGAAGTGGTGGCTTAGTGTTCAAAGGCGTTGGTTTTCTTTTCCTGTTTTCCTTTTCCAACAGCCAGCAACCTTGTAAAGTCAATATATTGTATTTGTGTTAGGACAAGTGAAACTGATCTTTTAAGCATTAATTGCTGCTTGCATGGCATTTTGACTTGTAAATGAAGAAAATTAAGTCTGAGACCTGTGACAGATTGATTCCATAGTTTTGAACCTAGTAGCAAAGAAAGGTCCAGAGTTTTGGTGGGTGTAAAATGCTTGCATGCTATGCTATGTCAATAGTCTGATGTCTAAAAGTGAATCAGGGTGCCTAACCTTCTTGGTAGTTTTGTGCTTCACATTATTTCTAGACCTGGGTTAGTGAATCCTCCTGAGACATTCCCATATACACACTTTAACTCTTGTAATGCCATCACAACTCCAAGAAATGTATGAAGGTGAGGGGAGAATAAAAAGTGATTCCTGGATAATAAGTGCCCGTTCCACTGCAGATTACTTTGGATCGAATAGGAACGACACACTGTTCTCTACTAACTCTCCAGGAACCCCGAAGCTGGACAAAGAGAAAAGCTGGCTCTACACCCTGGATCCCATCCTGGTGACCATTATAGCAATGAGCTCCCTGGGTGTCCTCCTTGGGGCCATATGTGCTGGTCTGCTCCTCTACTGCACGTGCTCGTACGCCGGGCTGTCCTCGCGGAGCTCCACCACGCTGGAGAACTACAACTTCGAACTGTACGATGGCATCAAGCACAAGGTGAAGATGAACCACCAGAAGTGCTGCTCGGAGGCCTGATGGGTGCCTGGGGATCACCCGTGGCACTGTGCCCGGTGAGGTGGGCTGGCAGGGGAGTACTTTTTTTGCTGTTTTCTATGGGAACTGAATGCCATAACAGGGAATGAGGGGCGCAGGAGTGAGAGGAGGCACTGCTCCTGCCACCAGGTCTTGCTGCCAGGTCACACTCCCCTGGGGCCAAGTGGCTTTCGTGCAAACCAGACTCTGCCAGGTGAGGGGGGACTGAGCCCCTTGTTTGTTGGTTGATCTTCATTTTCTGCTCACGTGAGTGGCTGGGATGTGGTGAGGTAGCCTGGTTTACCTTTTGGATGTGAGAAACTAAATGTTGATTGTTATTTCCCACCTCCTTTCTCTGGTAAGTTGCTGAGAAGGCTGAGGGATTTCTTTAGAAATAACACACACACACATGTGGAGCCCCTGTCCATTTTAGACTCCGTCCAGATACCATTGTAGGGATTTGTGCACTTCACACTAAGAACAGGAAGCTGCAGTTTTCAGTCCTGAAAATGGAAGCATATTGTTACCTTCAACTTTCCTTCTCCTGGTAGCAGGGGAAAGGTGGGATACTGGCTTTACTGTCAAAAGTAACAACAGTGCTTTCTGAAACCATTAAGAAAGAAAATAGAAGGGAAACCCTATGTGTAGAAGCACCTCTTTGAGAGAAGCTGAAGAGCCTTAAAGTGATTTGTGAATAAGAGCCATTTATTAAATCCAGATCTTTGATTGCAACAGCTGAGGCCTTCATCAGGAAGGCCTTTATTTGAATCTCCCACCCCTCTTGAGCCTGCCATTTTTCTTTTTGCTATAATGAGAAAATTGCAGGAAACAAAAAGGAAGAGCCTGTCAGGTTGCTGGCGCTTAGGCAATGGCTTTGAGAAGGGGGCTTCACTTGGGGTTTGACTTGAGGTACAGTGCTGAGGCCTCTCCAAAGTGCCAGGAAGGGAAAATGAACGAGGAAGGAGGCTGGAGCCATACCCACACCCCTGGGGAGCCTGGCCATGGTGCCCACTGGCACCCCCTCACCTTCCTGGTGCTCCCCTTCTCTCTGGAGCTGGGGGGTGTGAGCTGGTGCCATCAGCACCACTGGGCCAAACAGCTGCTGCCACATGCCCTTCGGAGCAAAGCTGCACTGCTCCTGATCAGTAGCAAAAACCCCAAGTTCTATCTATGAGCTGTGTTTTTGGTTTGTTTTTTTTTTACTTTGAACAAGTGCCTTAGAAGTATTTTTCCTCCAGCTGATGATCAGTGCTGTAGCAAACAGCAAGTGAGGCCTTCATCCTTCTCCACAAAATGCTCTTCTTCACCACTCTGCTGGTTAGAGCCCAGCAGAAATCTGGTCCTTCTACTTTCAAATGGTCTGGCTACATTGTGTGGCAGCTGGTACCTCTCCATTTACCATTGTGGTGTGGGAGAGGAGTGTTATGAAAACAATTGAATGGAGAAAAAGAGTTGAAATGCTGAACCCAAAACAATGCCTTCATTTCCAGTTCAGTACAGATGGATCACTGATATCAGCTTGCACATACATGAATAAGAAACCTTCCTGTCACACTGGATTTGCTTTTCCAGGGGCTCTGTGGTAATACCTGGCATGTCCTGATTTTTACATTTTACCTGGCAAGTCGTTTGGGTTGGGGATGGCATTATTTTCCTCACCTACTGCAGTTGACAAAGGTGTGATGTGTTGTGAAGCTCAGTTTACCCAGCCCCACAAACACATTGTGCAGGAGTCCAGGTGTCTGGGGACACAAACAACATCTGGAGAGGACATGAGCATGGACACATGAGCAGTGCCACAGCTGCTTCTTGGTACTTTGGGAATAGGAACATTTGTCTACTGTTTCATGAAGAGCTCCCTCAGACAATAAGATTTTAGGGGAAAAAACCCTTCTCCGCTGTAAGAAAGGTGCACGTGTACTGGGGGAGCAGATAGAGCAGCTGCGTCATCAGAACATCCACAGTTCGTACACACACGCAGAGATACACACACACAAAGGCCTTCGTTTTTTTAATTCACACTGTGCACCCGACAAAAACAGCCATAAATGTGTCTCTGATTCTCCTTTCAAATCACCTTATTTCTTTTGGCGTTTTTCACAGACAAATTCCACAGGGGTGTTATTTTACTGTACAAAAGAAACAGAGGCAGTGAGAGGAAATGTGCCAGACCATTTCAAAGCTGGATTGCTGCTGCTCAATGATTTTATCCCCTTCAAATCACCAGAGAGGGGAAGGATGAATGGAAAAGGACCATACAGTAGAAAAGCCAACTTAGGCAAACAATAGGTGAAAATATATAATTAAAAAGGTGATGTTATGGTGTCTAGTAGGCGTACAGAGAGAAGAGTTCATATATACATATATTCAGAAATAGTGTGTTTGCACACGCACGTGAATTCTCTGTATGTATCGTGTATGTGACTTATTCCGTGGGACTGACTCGTGTTAATGTATCTCTTGATCTGGGGCAGGAGAGTACTGCTGACCTTGGCACTAAGGTGGCACGGGCCCAGCAAAGCCCCTGGCAGCTGGGGCAGGGCCCACGTGTGAGCTCGCCAGGCGAGAGAAGGCCGATAATGCTGCACAGCCAATACCTCACTTACCTCTGCCGGGTGCTTTACTGTTCTATGGAAAACTGTGTTTGATTGTACCTTCAACAGGGAGGGGGGGAAAAGTCACCGGTGCATTCAATTCATTGCATCCTCCTCTGCAAATAGATTACGTTTGCTGATTGCAATTCCCTCTGTGAAATTCAGAAAAGAAAAAAAAAATCGACATTAATGCCTTGGCTTAAATGGGCTGTTGCCTCCACACGCTTCCCATGGCAGGACATGTTGCTAATGGGCGGGCTGTAGTTCTGGGTGACTTCATTTTGTGGGAAGGTGCCGGAGGTGAGCATGGGAATTAAACCATTAAGAAATTATATGCAGAAATGGAAATTCTCCAAGGTTTGCAGTTCAAGGTATTTGACAAATTACTGGCTGAGCCAGGACTTAAGGACTTAAAGAGCTTTTACTGTGATTCTTCGGTGTAATAAACAAACAAAACAAAAAATAAAACTGTGTTTATATGATTTGTATAAAAACCTTTTAAAATTACTATTTAATAAACATTATGGTAGAGATTTTGTTTCAGTGGCTTTTTTATTCATGAAAGAGCAGCAACAAGGAAACCCAACTGAAGAGGGCTGTGGGTAGCAGAAGCCCCAGCGAAATGAGGTGCAACCGGAGGTACACAGGGCCATGCCCACTGCTCTCCTTTGCTGTGCACTGCCTGTCCCTTTGGATTACCCCAGGCTGCGTGGCACACCAAGGTGACGTGGGGTTTTAACACAGACCCAGTGCAAACACACAGCATCTCCTATCAAAGCTGGGGATGGCTAGAAGCTGTTCTGGCCCAAAAGCAGCACTGAGAGCAAACTCCAAAGTGGATGCAGGTCCTTTCCTGTCACCCTGTGCCATGGCCCAGTGCTGCCAGTGATCCCAGAGAGGAGTGCAGTTTTAGGCTAAAAATCCTTTAGAAAAATCATTTAGAACTAAAGTGCACTGGTGAGGGCCAGCCTGTCACAGTTTGTCCACCTCATAAGGGTACAGGTGCTGGTATCCCAGCATGTCCCTGTCTTGTTTCCATGAACCTGCCAAAGTGGGCAGTGGGTGGGATGGGGTGGTGCTCTGCAGTTGAGCTTCAGCCCTGCTCTTCATCACAAAGACAGTGGGGACTCCTGGCAAGCCCCAGTGCCAAGCCGGGCTCCACATACTGTCTTCCCCACCCTCCCTCTGCTCTGTCACACTGCCCTGGTGGCAGTTCAGGCCCAGAGGAGCCTCATGTCTCATAGGGGTCCCAGTACCCTGCAGCGGGCAACCAGGGGCCACTGCAGGGCTGCAGAAAGGAGAAGCTGTGGGGCTGAACCTACAGCTTGGAAACTCTTATTTATGGGCACCCTGACAAATGAGAGCCAATCCATCAAGCTCTGGGCACCTTGAGAGCAAATGAAATTTTGCTGCCATCTCCAACAGGGTGACTCCCTCCCAAGGCGTCTGTGTGTTAAAGAGGGTCTTTAAGCGATGAAGGGTGGCTGGCAGCTTAGATGAAGATGACAGTGTAGCTGCAACCTTGACAGCTCTCCTCTCACCTAGGAATAAAGAACTGATGTGCAGATTGATACCTGGGGGAGAGGCTGTCAGGGAGCAGGACGGAGACGGCAGATAAGCGACTCAATCAGTGTCAGACCTGTCCTGCCGTAACACCGCCTGTAAATCACTGCGGTTTAAGGAGAGCAGAGAGCAGGTAATAGAAACACGGCGAGCAAAGCAGATGGGTGCTCTGGCTGAGGTTAAAAGCCTGTGAGCTGGGTTGAAGCTGCTGCCTGGGCACCAAGGGGTGGCAGGCACCCACTTCAGGAAATTGAAATCTTCGGGTGGTTTTTTTTTCCGCCCAAGCTGGGATTGCACTTGCATGGGGCTGCTGCGGAGCTGGCAGGATGGGGTGGGACCCGAAGTGCCCTGGCGTGTTTGCCGGGCACACAAGGGTACCCATTGCAAGCTGAGGCCAGACTGTGGGGAGCCATGGGGGGTGTATCACATGGCACAAGAGTAATCAGGGGCTAAGCAGGCTAATGAAATCGATTTCATCATTCTCGGGTTGCTCCAAGATGGGGATCCAGCCACTCCTGCACATCCTCTAGAGCTGATTGCAATCGTGTGTGCACCCTTGCTGTTTCTCTTGCCCCTTCTTCTTTCAAATATTCCGTTGTTTTGTTTTGTTTTTTTTTAATGGGAAATCTTTTCAAATAATGACTTGCTCTCTGGACAGCTAGGGGTTTGGCAGTAAGGGGAGCCATGGGGCTGAACTAATGAGTGGATTCGTAATTAATTAATTGCAGGCAGGTGCAAGTAGAGCCTCCCGTTGCCTCACTCTCTTCTGTTTCTCTCTGAAAAACACCTCTGTCTCCTGGAGCCTGGCACTGTCACCAGCCATCCAATGGGATTGAGCAAAACCTGGTGCCAGTTTTGCTGTGACAATGACTTTGGCAGTCAGGGAGCCTGGTGCTCCACCTCCTTCCTGAAGGAACCACAGGGAACCTGTCCACTGCATCCATAACTGCCAGGCCCCCTAAACAATGATGACAAGCACCCATAAAGGCACCTTCTCTCCATTGGCTCCCAATGGCCCCTTCTCATGAAAGTTGGATGGCTCTGTTCAATAGCTGCACCAAAATAGTTCACATCTTCCCGCTTTACATCCCAAATGGACAAACCCACCCGGTCATGAGAGGTGTTGGTGAACCTCCAGGCGCTGACTCCTGGTGAGCTGAGCACTGGGGTCCTGACTGGCAGCTGGTGCCACCACTGCTGTGACCCTGCTGTGTCCTTTCAGCCTTACTGTTGCTGTTCAGTAGAGCCCTGTGGTGTAAACTCAGAGGGTGACCCTGAGTTTTGGTCTGTATTCATCTGTAGCAAAATTTGCATTGAATTCAATAGGTCCCTGTTGTCACTCACACTGATCAGAGAGGACTAGGCTTTCCTATCAACTCCTGTTACATGCAGTGACCCATTTGAGGCAACAAACTCACCGTGTCTAAAGCAGTTTAATGGGGAAATAACTAATCCTGAATGTGTTGAGAGGGAATGACTCCTCTCTTAGCTCCTGTGTCATAACTCAGTCGCACTACTAATATCCGAAATGGAATTAAACACTCAGCAGCTCTACCCCCGCCTTGGCCCCGGTGCCAAAAAGCAAGGGAAGAAATACAGCTCTGCTTCCCTGTGCTGCAGCAGTGGGTGGAGGGCTGCAGGGTGAGCCAGCCCATGCTGGTGGCTCAGGACTGTTTGCCGCAATAGACTTTGCTAGCATTTCCTTGGTTAAATGTTTACAAACCTAGAGGAAATAGCTGTCCCAGATGTGGCTGATGATTTCCTATCAGGTCCCTCCTGGTGCAGTGCAGGGCTGCTTTGTCACCCATTGGATCAGCTGCCAATCTCATGCTTAATAACAGACTTGACTTCTTTACAAAAACTGTCAAAATTTCTAGCACTGTTCTTGCCCTCCTGGTCTCTAGTGTCTAATACAGAGTAACTCTGCCCTGGCTCTCAGCCCAGCTCTTTGCAGCCCTGGAAGCACACTCCCAGGCAGAGTGGCTTCAGCATAGGCACAGGACACCTCGGTGATGGGTTGTGTTGAGCAACGCAGCCGTTGCCAAATGCATTTCAACCTCATATTTTAGGAAGACATTCAATGTGCTTACCAAGGCTGGGGAGCCTTTTACACCACGGCAATAATCCAGCACTCGGCCGTGAAATCCTCAGCACAGTGTCACATCCATCCCTTTCAGCAGAGAAGTTTTATTAACTTAGGGTGTGAAAAGTTTTGGAGAGCAAAAGTCTCTCTTCCCTCTGAGAGAAATAAGGATGATTTAAGCAGTCTGGGTGTATTTGAGATGGAGAGTGAGTCCCTCAGCTGACACATCAGAGGGAAAAACTGTAAGCCGAGGCTGCATTTATTAAAGAAGGAAGCTGAGGCTGTGCAAAGCCAACCTTTCTAAGCACTCCACGAGAGCATTTTAATAAAAAGCACAACAAGCCCACAACAAATCATGTCTTGAAAGAAAAAAAAAAAAAAAAGGGAAAAAAAAAAGTCAATTCCTGTCAAGGTTTGAGGAATCGTTTGAGCTTAAGGAAAAGCGAATTCCTGCTACGCTCCCCTCCCCTGCCCTCCTCTCCCGTGCGTGGAGCAAAGCCATGGCAAACGCCGCCCGTGACACACCGCAAATCACGGCGGAGAGCGGGGGGGCCGCCGCCGGCCCTCCGCGGGAAGGCCCGCAGAAGGATTGAAGCTTAGAGAAAATGGAATTTATAGTCAGAGCATTAAAATATTAAAGGGCCTTAAAGAACAGCCATGAATCTGATTTCGGAGGGGGGTGGGACACAAGTCTGTCATCAGGCAGAGACAAACGGCTTCTGGACTTGACAACTCACATAAATCTGGCAGAGGAGAAGAAATAAAGCCCAATCAGACCGAAAAAAAAAATATATATAGTGATGAAAAGATTTTAGGGCATGAAGTGTGAAAAGGAGAGGGAAAGCTAAAGAAGATAAGGAGTTGAAAGCAGAAGAGTGATTATAAAAATAGCAGCAGAAGTACTGATGGAGGTAGAGAAATTATTTAAAACGGCCAGAAGTGCCCTGGTGGCATAGGTATTTTTGACAATCTTGCCCAAGACTGCATGATTTTCTTGCACAGCAAGAATTTCTTGGGTTGGCTTCAACAGCTCAGGTCTGCATGGACAGGAGGAGGAGCAGCCCTCACCATGCAGAACACCAGCTCCGAGCCCCCCCCCAAAGAGAGATGGGCACAGGCAGCCCCATATAGCCCCAGTGTCTTTGGGACTGAAACCTCTCCATTTCAGAGGCAGAGCAGCACTCACCAGGCTAATCCCCGCATCCTGCTCCCCACAGGCAACAAACCCCATTTCTAAACTGGAGATTTTTTTCCCCCTGGGATGTGGCTCCAGGCTGATCTCAGAGCTTCCTCAAGATCCATGGGCATTGCACACGGCCAGGCTGTAGATGGTCTATTGTGCAAGAAGTCAGTTGGATGAGCCTGCCCAGCCCCCCAGTTTTCACCACACCTCACCGGGGACTCCTCCAGTGGGGGCTCCCCCAGAGGCAGCCGTGCCCCACTGAGAGTGGGAATCAGCCCCTCAGCGCCTCAGAGCTGCTGCCACACTGTGTGAGGAGAGACCGCAAACCCAGCCAGGAGACACAGCCAGGACCCGCCGTAAGTTG
Source organism: Chamaea fasciata (assembly GCF_029207755.1). NCBI lineage: Eukaryota > Metazoa > Chordata > Aves > Passeriformes > Sylviidae > Chamaea > Chamaea fasciata. The sequence continues at coordinate 13,551,231 of NW_027094093.1, read as the reverse complement.
GGAAACAGCGTGCAGTGAGGACTGGATTTATGAAATGCTGTCTGTAAGCCAGCCCTCCCTCCGAAACACTAAACAAAAAACAACATTCAGATACATTTCGGAGGAAAACACAAAGCATCTGGTTCCCTTCGCTGGTGTACATAGCAAGAGAAAAGTTGGCAGTACATTTGCTTACCATAAAAGAGAGAGCTCTGCAAAAAAAAAAAAAAAGCCACATTATAGTAACGTTGCCCAAAACAGAGTTAAATGTCTGCCTTGTTTTGAACGTGCTCATGGTGGAAATGTGAGCAAAGGTCAGTCCAAATTAATGAGAACTGAAAACGAATTGGCTGTGCTGGGACTGGCACCCTGCCACCACATCTCGCCCAGCAATTCTTATTTATCCATTTATTTATTTTGTTGGATGCAGAGACATTCTGCAAACACATAGAAAACCAGGCCTGGTGCTCCCTGTGGGTGACACATGCCATTTCAGCCAAGGACATGTGGCTTGTGGCACCTATCCCTGTGCTCACCACATCCCTCCCTGACACCCACTCAGGGGGTGATGGGAGCCTGGTCTGAAGCCTTCTGGGGGTGCTTCCCCAGGTGGTGGTGACCCTGCCTAAACACCCCGTGCCCAAAGCACGTCTGAAGCCTCCCAGCCCTCCCAGCCTGGACGGGGATGAGGATGGGGATAGGCAGGGAAACTGTGCCACTTCCTGCCACACGCTGTCCCGTTACCACTGCCCATTGCTGCCACTGCAAGAAAATCCCATTGCTGGGAACCTGTCACTTCACAAGGCCAATCGTGTCAAGGAGGGTGACAAACGCGCTGCCTCAGTTTTATGAAGCAAAGGGAGTTTTCTGTGGCTTTTTCTGACGCACAGGCAGTGATTACCTGCTGAAGCAGCTAAAAACTTCTGTTTGTTTTGGGTAAGAGGAAAGAAGGAGAAAGAAAAATCCAGTTTCAGTTCTGGCTTTCCTCCTGGAAGGGGATAGCCATCTCAGTAACTCTTGCTTTTCTGAACTTCAAATACACAAGTACTCAGTGGCATTCAAGCAGTTCCTTCCAGCTGCAGCAGAAGGCACTCCAAAGGACTAGGACAGACATGGAGGAAACATGCTGAAGTGCCCAAAGGCAAAGGCAGCAGCACAGTTAACCCTTCCCCAGGCACTCCCATGGGGCTGCGTGCCCTGGGGACTCAGGGAAGGAGATGGTGCAAAGCATCCCATTTCCCTGGGATGAGGAGCCCAACCCTTGTCTCCACCAGCTCTGTGGAGGCCAAGTGCAGACACAGGTATCAGCAAACAGCATCCTCACCTGGGCCTGGTAGCACTAAGGAGCGAGTCACAGAGCCCCACTTTGGGATCTGTTTTTCAAAAATAGTCTTTTTTTCTTTTTCTTCCAAAGGAAGAAGTTAGACTATGAGCTTAGAAACAATGTTAGCCTCAATTTAAGAGGAAAAGATGGGTAAGAGTAGGCCCCTTTAAGGCAGTTTCACATCTCAGCCACAGCCCATCCACGCTGTTGGCATTGCCTCAGCTGGCATTGCCCCAACCGGGGCCACAGGCAAGCAGGGGACTCCGGGCACACACGGGATTAATTATCCCCAGTGGCCATCATCAAACAACCAGGGCCCTGCTGACAATGCCATGTCCAAAGCTCATTAAAACAGAGCAGTGCCACACTTGGGAACAAGCAGTGTACTGCTCTGGGATAAAACCATTCCAATAGTGATCTGCAGTCCCTGCCATGCAATGATGCCAGACCACAGCACATAAGCAGGGGGCTGTAATGGGACCTGCAGCTGAGCAGCCCTAAATCAGGATCTATTCCAAGGACTGAGGAGGATAGTGAGGCTGGGTGGAATGGTGGAGGGTTTGGTGTGTGATTTGGGAGGATGGGAAGGACTGCTGTATCTTGTATTTCTGGATATCCTGTATCACAAAGAGGACATTGCTCAATGACTTAAAAAATTAACACCTCTGCCTGAGGTTATCAGCTTCAGGATAATGACAAGGTTGTGAACACAGCAATGTTGCTGGAATTGAAGACATTCAGCATTCTGACTCAGGAATAAGTTATGATGCTTTCCTCAGATACTGGAGATGAAGGAAAGATAATGCTGATGAAGTGCAGGGAGCCAAACAGCCACAGTGACTCATTCCAGATGCCCAGGTGACTTTGCAGGCTGGGGAAATATTTGCACAAGTTTTAACAAGTGTTCCTCCTGATGCCAAGGGATGCCCTGATGAATTTGGATGGCAGTGATAGGGTACTGGGCTCCTCTGATCAGGCAAGGGCACAGAGTTCTCCTCTGGGCATACAGGGATATTCACATCCTAAAAACCTCTGGTTAGGAGACCAAATGTGCATTGTAATACTGTCCCTGACAGAAACAAGCACTTCTTCAAACAAGGGGGTAATTATAAACTAATGATAAAACACCTCCAGTGGATATCCCCATTTAGCCTAGGCAGAATACATTTTGGCTCGGCCTGCAAACATGGACAGCACTGCCAGCCCTTTGCCCATGCCCAGCTTGGCATCCTGCACCTCTTCCCTAAGCACAGGGAGCTACAGGATTTGGTCCACTGCAGGACAAGGGCAGGGGGACCTGTTGTCTGTCCTGGCTGTCCCCCGGCCCCACAGTCCCCATGTGGAGGAACTTCACAGACACAGTCTGAGACACCCACCTGCATCCACACAAAGAAGCCACAACCTGCAGGTGAGTATCCTCACGTGGATCCCAGCAGCTGCTCCATCATTCATGGTGAATGGGTGGTGAGGCTGGAGCTCACATCTGTTGGACACACTGCCTAATATGACTCAGAAATATTATCTAGGGTCTTAAAAGTAAACTTTTGTTTGTACTTTCAGAGGAAGAAGATACACCCAGAAACCACACCAAAAAAAAAAAAAAAAAAAAAAAAAAAAAAAAAAAAAAGGAAAGGATAAATACAATCCATTAGCAAATTAAATAAAATCAAGGCTGGGATTGTGTTTTGGTGGCACTGGCTTTTGCAAGAGCCCCACGCTCCAGCCTCAGAGGTCACTGGCAAGGCAGGATGATGCCTTTATACTGCTCCTTCGGTGCTCTGCTTTACAGTGGAGATTAATTTAGAAAAAAAGAAAAAAAGGATTATTGAAAAAAAAGCTCACCCCTCTCTCTCCTCCACCGCCCTCCCAAAGCAGTGATGGGGGATAATGAACTGCTGGGACTGTCATCCAAAGAGTGCTTAATGACAGTATTCACTCCGTGTGTGTAGCATTGGCTGTTCTCAGAGCTCTCATTATGAATAGTTTTCAAGCTGTTTTGACTATTTTCTGTTACAAAGAGGAACTCACTGCTGGCTGCCTATTTTCATCACTGAAGCTGGCCAATGTAATCCATGCGGAGCTGTGACACCATGGCCAACAACTAACGTTCCCATCCTCTCGCCTCCAATTTATGGCAGTGGAGAAGGGCCAGGCTCTCCTTCCCTGTCCCTTGCCTTCTCTTCAGTGCTTCTTTTTTGGGCTCGCACTCTGGTTTTGCAGGTGTTGCTTCTCCAGACTCTCTGGGTACAGTGTCCCGAGTCGCATGCCCTTGTGGTGCTGGACCTATGGGTGTTCATGGCACTGCCGAGTCTGCGCCTCCGAATGTCCACTTTTGGGGGCTGTGAGTCCTCACTGCAGGCTTGGCAAGGGGAAGGGGACCCAGCCTGAGCTTCATCTGTGCCGCAGAGACACCATGAAGATGCGCTAAAGCAATCTGTTCTCCCATCTTTTCGCAGACCCTTTGCCGTGAGACACAATATTTCGGAGGGGCAGCTGAAATCTTGCTGGTGTTAATTTAGTTTCGGTCTGCTTGCTGTTAACTTTGGGCTTGCTGTGCTTTTTGTGGCTCCTTATCCTTAAAGAAAGACTATTTCTCTTTAAACAGGGCGAGAAGCAGCTTGGCACCACAGACACTTTAAAGATGTTTGAACATTTGCAAGAGGAAGCAAACACATTTTTTAAATATTATGAAAAGCACCTTGAACAACAACTTCTCAGCAAGATTCTCTCTCGGGCTCCATCCCTTGCTGCAGAAGCCCATCACTCAGCCTGGGAGCAGCTGAAGCTCAGTGCATCCCTCCACACTTCTGCGCTGCCTCTCAGAATCCTATTCTGGGCAGGCCAGCCCCAGGGCTGGGACAAGGACTCAGGGCACAGAGTAGGAGATAAGCTCTGCTGAATCCCAGTATTATTAAAAATGATGAGGGACACCCCACAGCAGCTCCTCTCTGCATCCATACTCAACTGCCAGCCCTGGGGAGTTGCTCATAAAAATAAAGAGGAAAATAACTTCACAACATACTCCAGCATTGCCAAGTGAGCAGTGGTTCTCAGCCACTCCTGGGCCTCTCTGAGGTTTTCAGGTATGCTTCACTGTACTCTACTTACATAAAACTGGGATATGACTTGTCTTTGTCTTTCCTTAAATGAGGCTTTCATATTGATGCTTTTATTTCCTGGTCAACAAAAAACTTGAGGGGTGGTTTTATTTTTAATGAACTGTGAGGAAAATTAGGGGTAGCTAAGCACAAAAAAATTACCTGTCTGCTAATGTCCAGAGATAATCTGGTTTTTTTCATAAAAAGCCTTTTTCTGGCTAAAAGCCTTTCCTTTCTAGTATTTTGATTCTCCACATACACATCAGTCTTCGCTTACCTTCTTGTCCCTTCTGACACAGTGCCACGTTCCTCGTGTTTCTCCACTGATTTTTCTTGGTAGAGCCGTGTCCCTGCCAGCTGCCTGGACACAGGCACACAAATCACAGCCTCCAGGCATGGGAGCACTGATGGCCAGCAGAGACCATTAGATCATCTCACCTGACCTTCCCTGATGCAGGACCAGGTCTGGCATTCAATTACTCCTTACCAAGCCCGGCAACTCCTGCTTGGCTCAAGTGTATGGGGCAGAAATGTGTCCTGTCTGCATCTAAATATATCAAAGGCAAGGGAATGCACGGCTCTCCTGGGTAGTTTAATCTTTATTAACATTCTCTTTTTAAAAGGTCTGTTTGATTCACAATTTGAATTTGTCTGGCTTCAGCTTCCAGGCATGGGCTCATGCAATGCCTTTCTCCTCTAGATTAAACAGCTTTTTAATACCTGCCTTTCTCTCCCCATGAAGGTACCTCACACAGCACAATTAAGTCACCTCTTAATCTTCTTTTTAATAAGCTAAACAAGCTGAGCTCCTCCAGTTTTGCACTGCAAGACATTCCCCCAGTCCTTCCCAAGGATCAAATCTCTAATTCCACCTGATCCCATGCTGGGGGGGATGTGTGGTGAAGCAGACCTGTGCAGCTGATGAAATTAAGAAGCTCGCAGGAGATAGCAGCTTCTCTCTGCTGCCTGCTCCCCCAGCCAGCCTGTATTGGTGCAAAGACTGCTTAGGGGTATCCAGTGATGTTTCACATCCCTCCAGGGACACCTCCGACCAAGTTCTCCAGCTGAGCAATGAGGAGGCAGTACCACAGCTGGGCCCACATGTATGTAGTAGATGCCAGACAATGAACAGAATTTAAGGCTGTTTCCTAATGTGGGGAAAAATGTTCCTATAGCCACCACCTGCTTTACACCACACCAAGCCTCCCCATCAATTTTAGCCATCCCTAAAACTCACAACTCCCTGTGGTTTTAAGTAGCTTCCTCAAGTTTTAAGCCTCTCCTCATTCCACATTTACCTGGAGGAACAACAAAACAGCATTGACAAAAAAAAAAAAAAATATGGAAGTCAATGCACATGCAATGCCACACACATTATTGGCAAGAGTCATAACTTTTGATCCATTTTTTAATATGTTTCCTTCTGAACTGGAGCCCAAGTGCCCCAAGTGCATGCAGGGAAGGGGATATTTTGGATGATGCAGCTTTACAGCCAGCCAGCCCACAAGACGGATTTTAGCCACGGGCTTCAGCAATACGATTTCACACAGCGTTATAACATTTTAGCTGGGAGAGTAGGCAGGGCCCCTTGCGCTCTCCACCGGGTATTTGTCCTGCCTGCAAATCAATTACAGCAGACACAGCGTGCATTCGGATTGCTGCTTGGCACCTATTTCAGCCCTGATATATGTTGCTCTGCTCCACAACAAACGACTCAGATAAACTTCCAGGAGGTCGTGTCTGTCAGCAAGGTTTTTATTAGGTGAGTCGTGCCCATTCTCACAACAGTAGGGCTACCTGGCAGAAAATTGTAAGCTGTTTCCCTTGGAGGGGGCGAGCCCTAAATGAGTTTCCTGGTCTCACTTTGGGAACACACTCAGATATTAAAGGGACCAGAGAGTATCATTACTGCCAGGTGATAAAAACAACCACTATTTGGGAAGACTGATGGCCTTTGTAAAGGCTCCCAACAGAAGCTTCATTCTGCACAGTGGATAATAACAGCCGTCTTGGGCTGAAATCCCAAAGCAGCTGCATTTTCCAAGGCTACAAAAGTGACTTCAGGATTCCTGGCGCCACATTGCTCAAGCATCACTTTTTGGCAGTCAGAAAGCCCAAGTGCGGTTAATTTTCTTCAATGATCACAGCTTAAAGATGTCATCTGCTCCCTCCCCACTTGCAGATCTGCTTTCAGGATTGCCTCCCTGTCTCAGCAAGGGTGAAGTGTCAGCAAGAGCAGAGGCTACCTGGAGCAGGAAAACCAGCAAACACATCATCCCCCTTGCAACAGGAAGTGGAAGGTTTAAGTCTAACTCTCTGTCACTAAAATAGCTGCCAGCTTGGGTTATGACATCATGAGGACATCATTGATTCACACTACAGACATGACCTTGCACAACAGCTGGTGTTCTGGGAGCAGGCTGCACCTTCTGGTACCATCTCCAGCCAATTTCACTACTTGCAGTCCCCTGTCTGTCAATCACAGCTCCCTGACCACTGGTCCTGGGGCAAGGCACAGGCTGGGACATCTCATTTTCCTGCCACTCTTTCGGCCACAGCCACACTGAGCAAGTTGTCCCAGCTGAGATATAGTCACCCTGCTCAGAAGCTACTGGAATCTTTCCAGGATTTTTCCAGTTCTTGGACCAGGGCTTCTCAACAAGCACAGAGCTGGCCCAGCTCACCTGGGTGCTGATCAGATCCCCATTGATCTACCGACCAGCTTAACATGCAGTTAATTTCTGTGGCCATTTCCTGCACTCCTCTCCATTCCCACATCACGGCCCCACAGGTGACCCTGTGAGAGCCCAGAGGGAAGGTGGAGCAGCATGGGGATGGGGTGAAGCTACGGTGTGCTAGCACCCCACCCATTGGGATGTCCACTGTGGTAGTCCCAGCAGCCTGGAGAAGGGTCTAAGAGACACAGATGCCTCTCACCAGTGTCCCTGCCTCAGGGCAGAGGCTGAAACGGGGCAATGTTCACCAGAGGGCAAATTAAAAAGCCACCACACATTTCCGCTCTGCCCCATTTGTGCCCCCCCTTGTCAGTGCAGGGGTGTCAGGTGCGAGGGTAGGAGTGCTGGCCAACCCCTTGCTGGGCTGCAGGCTATGCACAGCACCCACAAGCTGCCTCCTGCACCAGAGCTGCCCCACACAGGGGACTAGCTTCAGCTTGCTTTCACAACAAGGTGCCCCACTGCCGGTGTCACTCGCATTCATCCCTGACACCTATTCATCCAGCTCAAGTGCTTTCTTCTGCGTGGGTTTTCTTGGCTGTTTTCTCTAGATGAAGATTTTCTGAAGACTGCTGGTTGCCTTTGTAACCTTTCAAGAGTCCTCTCTGTATGAAGTTCTCTTCACATCAGCTCCAACAGATGCAGGCAATAAAGTCGCTGCAGATTTACGAGTTTGAGAATCTCATTATATCTATCTATCCATCAGGAAAAAGAGCTGTCTTTAAAAGAGGCAGGGGATGGATTCTGCCATTACCTATTGTTTAAAAAGATGAAGAAATCCTCTTCAATCCTTCCCAGCCACAACTGTGTAAAAACATCCTCTGAATTCAGTAAGCACAATGCCAGCCTATGCCAACATCAGGACACAGTGTCACAGCTCTTTGGAAAAGTGAGAGCACCCAGCTCCAGTCTGTGCATCTCAGCCAAGTGTCTCAGCTGGCTCCAACTTCAGGCCCAGGCACAATGCTGCTATGGATGACAATCATTCCAGGCAGACTGTGCTCTTGAAGCCCTGCTAGAGACAAGTTAGAACAGCTTGTGAAGGACAATGGCAGCTCACTGTCTGCCTATGGAGGTGAACATCCTCAGCAAACTGCAGGGTGGGACAGGGAGCTCCCCACATGGTGTCCATGCCCTTAAGGGTCCCCAAAATCATGACACTGTGCCCATAAAGCATAGAGGTTTTGCTATGGAGCCCAAATAGTACTATCATCCTACCTCTATCCATCCCATGATAGACTCCACACCACAGCCATCCACTCTGGCAACAGCTTACGGCGAAGGACAAAGGCTGCAAGCAAACAAGGCAGAAGAAAGAGATCCAGAGACAGATTCTGACAGTTTTCAGAAGTCAGGCAACAGGAAAGAGGTGACAATCCCCTGTCCCACCCTATGCAGCACTGAAGCCACTACCCTAATGAGCCCTCACAGCAAGAACTCATTCCCAGGCTCTGTGGGAGCAGTGCAGCCAGCTCCTTGCCTCTTCCCATGCTCTCCACTGCTGCTTTCCCAGCAGCCAGGCCAGCTCTCCTCCGGGGAGCTCCCATCTGCCTGTGCCTGTGGGGATGGGGGTTTGTACCAGGAAGGGCTGACACTGGAGACACTCAGAGGCAGAAGCTTCTGGATAGTGCTAGAGAGGGTTAAACAAGCACATTAGCAGGATCCAGCCTGGCGGATCATGTAATGGGTCATGTGTTTGCCATGTTCCTCGACCACATCAGTCAGGGATTTGTAATGGCTGATGTCCCCACTTGGGAAATACATTTTCCAGGCATGGTTCCAGCCAAAAGGCAGCTCTGCAGCCCTATTGTGAGCATGATTTTGCAGCTTATTTGCAAACGGTCAGAGACCTGTCTAGAATTTCTCCCAGCCCAGCTCATTCCTAAATCGCTCAGCAGCCTCTGCTGTGCTCAGCCTTGGAGATGGAGAAGCCCTTGGGCTCATCCCCAAGTCTGTGCTGAGTTACTTTGCTCAGGGCAGGTTGGGAGGGGGGCACCAGGATGTGACAGACATCTGACATGAAATAGCGACTTCTGCAAGGTCAGCAGGGCTTTGGTCACCAGCTTACAGCCGCAATTTCAGCTTGAAAATGCTGGTGTCTGGGGCCTTCAGTCACACTCTGCTCTGTTTCACAGATCTGGAGCCTCCTTCTCTGCAAACAAAACAAATCAGTTTTGATCTCTCCCATCAGCCTCTTTTGCAAACACACATCCCGTGCGACATCTCTGCTCATACATCAAAACACTTGGAGAAACAAAGCAGAAACCTGTCAACTAAAAAATTAATTAGGACAGAACCCTGATTCTGAACAAATAAGTAAAAACCCCACCTCCCTCCAGCTCTTTAAGCAAAAACCTCCATGCAAGGATTAACTGCCAGTGAGCAGTAACAGCCATTTCATTTGAAAGGTGACTAGTCGGTAGCTGAAATGTCAGAGTTTACTTTGCAAACGCTTTCTGGTTTCTTTACAAAAGAAGAGTGAAAAAGCCCACCCTTGGCCATTGCAAATCCTCACTGTTCTATGAAGCAAAACACCGCATCCCATCTTCGTCATCTTCGTGATGATATTTTGTCTCATGCTGATCCAATTTGTGAGCTGTGGTGAGGCACAGACTGTGTTCGAAGAGTTACTGTACCTGTATCACTAAATCCAGACCCTGATGGAATGGGACCCCCCATCTGCAGTGCCCCTGGCCTTGGTTGCCTGGACACTGTGCTGGGGATGCAGCTGTGCTTTAGCCCCACCCGGACCCTGCAGCTCAGACACCCACCTCCCTCGGGGGCTGAGGGAGTGTGCAGCAGATGGGGGGCTGGACACACACAAGAACTTTCACCCCTGCAAACCTCTTGACAACAGTAGCAACTGAGGCGAGCACCGCTTCCACAAGCCATGCCAGAGGAGGAAGGCTTTGGAGGGGAGCAGCTGTGGGGCACTGCCTGAATGGCAGCTGAGAGCAGAGGTGCTGGAGTGCCGCAAGAGCAAGTGCTCTGCACAAACCCAAGTGCACCACAGCCCAGGCGCTCCCAGGCCACCATGCCAGCAAATGGTCCAATGCCAGAGTGTAGGACTCCACAATGTCCCTGTGGTCCCAGTGATGGGCCTGCAGTGACATTGATGGAGCATCTCACTGGTTCCGAGTTGTAGGGAAACAAGGAGCTGCAGCCCCACTGTACGCTGGCAGTGACCACTACCAGCACACCAGCTTCTGCCTCTTCCCTTAGCACAGCACAAAATACAGCTGATAGAGGAGTTTTGGTGCAATCTACAGACAGATTTCAATGCAAGAGTCAGCAAAAATGTCTTCTGCTTGAAAAAAAAAAAAAAAGCCAATCAGGAGCAAAGTCTGATTTAGAAAAGAGGGGGGAAACCAATCTGCAAAGAAAAGAGACAACAGTTTTGGCCAACACACCATGGCATCCATTAAATAAAACAACCTGCCATTTGCATTCACTTGGCAAGTGACTAGACCTGAACTTGGCTGCACACTTGATGATCCACCATTACTTTCCAGGGAGGAGGTTGAAATATCCTTATTCCTATTCATTAGGCCAAAGTAATTCTCTTAATGCCACTGAACCAGCCATGGACAAGATGCTGCACATAATGTCATTGGCAGTGTTGCTAAATGAAATCCCTCTGCAAGCAGTCAGGGGAATCAATACTCACAGTAATTTGTCCTTCCAAGTTTTCCTCCCACGCCCTCTTATTTGTGGTGTCAGCCTGTGCCAGCTCCATCTACCTCAGCCATGCGTGGGACATGGAGGGTCCTGGGACTGGGTGGGCGCCCCAGCTAGGTGGGTGTTCTGCCTCTGCTACTCTCCTTCATTTGTGAGCCCCCTCCCAGACTCATGGGCAGCACTTCTGTATGGCCCAACATGTTGTCATGGGGCAGGCAGTCTTTGTTGTAGGACTGATTCAAGAGCCAAAAGAGAGATGTGAGGTGCTCTCCCCTGGCTCCTTCCAGTATAAAGGGCTGATTTTATAACACATATCAGAATAGAATCATGGCTTTTTCTAGTAATTGGAAATACAGAAAAGCCTTCATTAAATTATTAGTCAGAAATTCAGCTTCTGTTAGATGATGCTGCCACACCACGGCAAACATGTCAGGCCATCAGTGAGTGCAGGGCCCAGGGACAACCCAGCCCTCACACATTAGCTGGAGTAAATCTTTATTGCTTCCTGAGCCCTTGCTTTGGAGCACATTAAACATCAATATTGCAGCACTCAATGTCACCCAATATTATATCAAATCATTAGCAGAAGGTTAATGATTACAAAAAGAAGAGGTCCCAGATGACAAAACACACATTTCCTGTGTGAAAACATTACCATTACAACAGCAGCACAAAGGTTTGGGCTCAGTGGCACTGCTCACGATGTGAATGTTCCACCATGACTGGTAGGTGTAGGCAGAAGGGCCCCCGTCTGTCCACAGTCAGAAGAAGGGACATGCGCAAGGGACAGACAAGTTCTGTCCAAATCCCCATCTTCCCCAGCCAGCGTGGGAGCCAGCTCAGTGGCAGAAACCTCCCTTAGGATTAGGCCTGAAATGGCATTCCAGTTGCAGCCGCCGTCACCCCACAGTGCAGCCAGCCAGGAGCCCTGCAAACCCAGGGAGGTCTGCACAGCAGGAGGGCCCCTTTAGAGTTCTGTCCTGTCATAAAAAAATATATATTACCAAGTTCAAACCCTTGTGTTTCTTTTCTGCTGGCATAATAACTTTGAAATGTATTATTGCTGAGACACTCGCCTCTCTCTCTCTGCCAACAACTCCCTGGAGAAAAGCACTAGCAGAAGAAAAAACTTTTTACAGCTTCTTCATAAAAGAAGTCAGCAATCCACTGGACCTAATCAACTTTTCCTAGAGATGATGGGAACAGAGCTTCAGCTGCAGCACACCAGTAGAACCTCATTGGCATGTCACAGAGAAGGCTCCAAATGTGCTGTTTTAGCTGGTCTCTGCCATGGAAGCAAAAATTTATACTGCTGCCTCCTCTGCCAGCTGTGCTAGGAAAGGGTGGAGGACCAATACTGCAGTCTAGGAAGAACTAATAGGAAAAGAGAAGCATTTAAGTAAAACCACTCACTAACACTATAGATCTCCTTACCAGGTCAGTCTGCCAACACATCAGCACAGCTGGATGGTGTATGTGAAGAGACCCCACAGCTGATTTAGGATAACAGCCTAAATCAGGTGGTTTTAGGCTGCTCTTTTCACTCAGCCACAAAAGACTGGTGCCAGAAATCCCAGCAAGAGCCACATTAGTGGCTGGTCTTTCCACTGCCAGGAGCTGTGCCGTCTGCAGGAGAAGACTTCCATTTCAGAAAGCACCTGATGGCCTCCAAGCTAATTTTCCCTGCTCCCAGAGATAAAGGCAGCCACAGATGTGGTTGGAACTTTGATTATTTTTTTTTAAATCATTTGAGAAATCATCTTGCCAGAGAACAGTTGGAAATGATAGTCCTAAGCAGCTCAGAGGCAGCTCAGCTGGCAGACTTCAAAATAAGGCCATTGTATTAAGCATTTAAACTGGAAAAATTAATGGTTTGGCAGTGAGACACTAGATCAAAAACTGACGCTGTCCTGGGGTTTTGCAAGCAGTCAAGGACCAAGGGCATGAGGTGGGGCTGAGCTGGCCCAGCATGCTGCTCAGGTCTGCAGAATGAGGGCTGAGCCAGGTAGGGTGTCCCTGCCACGGGCAGCTCCGACCACAGCCAGCAGCACCCCATGTCACTTTGCCTTGCTGCATCCTGATTCCCTTCACCTGTCTCCAGGGTCACCAGCATTCTCTCACCCGGAAGCACATTCAGACATGAAGTGGGAGAGGATCCTGCCTAGCAGGTCGGGGATCTCAATCCATGCTGCAAAATCTGGATCTTGATGCTGTTGTTTCTGGGGTGTGTGCTGGCTGCAGGGGCAGCAGCAGGCAGCTATAGGCACCTGAGAAACCAAGCATGTGAGGCAGTGGTTTGGGCAGACCGCAGGGGACTACTTCTTCCTTTCCTTCAATTCCTAGTGGGGAAATAGAAAGGCAAGTGTAATCAATTTGGCATGTATCTATTTACTATGAGCACATACAAAAGACTCATAACAGATCTCCTCCCCCACCTTTGGCAGCCAGCCTACATGTTGGCAAGCAAAAGATGTTATCTTAAAGATTCACTGCAATACCCTGAGTCATGCTGGAAGTTTGAATCCACCAGGAAGCCTGCTGAAGTCAAGGTCCTAGTGCAGGGACGCTGCCTCCTTTTGTATTGCTCACAGCGATGTCCACCGGGTCGAATGCTCCGCACCAGCAGCACTGAGAGGGGTCAGAGAGAGCAGCACTTCACCCGTCTGCTCCAAAGAATGGGAGAGATGAGCGTCCAGTCCTGGCCCAGGGACCAAGATTACAACAGCACCGTTCCACCGAAGGTCTGCCTCAGCCAACTGGGCTTTAATTGGAACTCCAGCTAAACCTCACCTTCCTTTGCACGGCCCCTGGGGGCAAGTGAGGTTGCTGAGGCGGCTGCCTTGGGGCGCCAGGCTGTGGGAGACACTGCAAGCCGGGGTATGTGACAGAGGAGCAAAGGCAGCAGAGCTAAACTGATTTACATCAGCCGAGGAACTACCGCACGGTTGGGCGACAGAGCATAGCCACTCAAGGGAAGAACAGCAAATTCAAAGCCCAGCATTAACACAACGCTCAGCTGAGCAACTCAAGGGCTCCGAGGAGAAGAAATTCAAACCATGCAGCTGCCTTAAATCAGGTGGATTTGGAAGCTGAGAGTTTTTTCATGTCCCCATCAGGCAAATTCGGACTTATGCAGCAGAAACTTGAACTTTTCTGGGGGAGGAGGACTCCTCCCAAATTTTCTGTAAAAGCAGGTATTTGTTTTCACTGTTCAGTGACAGTCACTTTTCAGAGTAACCAGAGTTCAGCAGAAAAAAAGTCCTATGGCCTCTGCAGATGATGGGATACTGCATACCTCAGTAGTCCTCAGTAAACAGCAGAGCCTGGACCACAAAACATGTTTTAACCAAACTGTGCAGCAACAAGTTTTAGCCATCCCCGGACAGAAAACCAGCAAAGCAAAATGCTGCTTCACTGAAATCCATTTGAAGGAAAGGGGGCTCGCAGGGGGTTCTGCAATCTGCAATGGCAGAGGCCCCAGATGTACATCAAAACCACATTTTGGGGAGAGGCGGACACAAAATATATCACATTATGGTCATCTGCAAACTACCAGATGGAATTAGCACATTTGTGGCAGCTGTTAGTTATTGCAGGGAGATGTATAGATCTGAAGGCTAAAGGATCAGATAAAATCATTTCATATGAACTTCTGCAAGACACAGGCCACAGAAACACAAGCCCATAATTTCTGTCTGACCCCAGGCTTGTCTCTTAGAGAGACCTTCAGTCTGGATTTGAAGATACCGAAGGATGGAAACTTTTCCATCCTTCCAAATACATTAGTAGGGAATCTTAGCATTAAGGGAGACACCCTGTTTCCAGCTGTTTTCATCTTTCAGGCATTGTATATTGTTATGTTTTTTTCCTCCAAATTAAACGGCCCTGTGCTCCCAGAAGGCTTATTTCTAAATAAGTACTTAGAGATGATGATCCAGTCACCTCTTAACCTTTCCTTTGTTATGCTAAATTAGTTTAAACTTCCTTCATGGCTCCCTTCAGAGAAAGTTTTCCAGCCTCTGAACCTTCTTCTCTCCCAAGGCAACCCCTGGCAACCCCTCCGGCCCCACTGCCACACCAAAGGAGCTACTTAATTGAGCAGGAAGCCAAAGCTGATTAAGTAAATCACTCTGGAAGGTAAGGAAATACGCTGTTGGACACACCCCTGGTGTCCTGAAGCTTCCACAAAATTCCTTTTCCCAGACTGGATACGCTGATACCCGACCATCATCCCTCCATGAGTGCCCTGCCAGTGGCCCCCTGCCTGGTGCCCCTGCCGCTGCCATCACCCCAGCCCCATGGCCCTGGCTTTCCAGCACCAAGGGCACCGGGAGATGCTGTGCACAGCCAAATCTGTTAAGCAATTAATTAACAGTGATAATTAACCTCCTCGATTACTTTTATGCCTTCCCAACAAAACTCTGGGGTGTTTTTGTTTACTTGCTGTGTGGCAACTGCTTGATGGATTTATACAAAGTAAATTAATAAATAGGAAGTACCCATGGAAAGAAATAATTGGAAGGACTTAATGTCACTGATTAAATTATCCATTCCAAAAGGAAGCGTTTCAGCAAAGCTTTTTTCTTCTCTCCTACATCGGCACATCAGGAGCTCAGTGCTTGCCAGGCCACCTCTCCCCGCGCCGACACATCTCTCCTTGAAGCCCATCTCCGCCACAGCGCTTCAAAGGCACGTGGCGGTGGCTGACAGCGAGGATGACATTTGTCACGCTGACCTTCACCACCGCATCATTCCCCCTGCTGTCCCGACACCCGTCCTCTGCCCACACCTCCGTGGCTGCCCCCCAGAGCTCCACACTGACATTTCCAGCTCCCCAGCGCAGGGACTGTCCGGCTTTAGCAGGAGAGCGCTGGGCGCAGCCTCGGGCCTGGCCGGGCCGCGGGGAGGGCGAGGCTCCTCGGGCTCTGGGGCTGGCACGGCCGGGCCCCGCGGGCTCTGGGGCTGGCACGGCCGGGCCCCCGCGGGCTCTGGGGCTGGCACGGCCGGGCCCCGCGGGCTCTGGGGCTGGCAGAGCTGGGGCCCCGCGGGCTCTGGGGCTGGCAGAGCTGGGGCCCCGCGGGCTCTGGGGCTGGCACGGCCGGGCCCCGCGGGCTCTGGGGCTGGCACGGCCGGGCCCCGCGGGCTCTGGGGCTGGCACGGCCGGGCCCCGCGGGCTCTGGGGCTGGCACGGCCGGGCACGGCGGGGACAGAGCGGGGCCCGCTCGGTGTGTGAGCCCCGAGCTCCATCTAGCGGGGCCGGCAGGGGCCGCGTCGGGCCCGTCTGTAGAGCCCCGCGCTGCCGGCGACACCGCTGCCTCCGGGGACACCGCTGCCTGCGGGGACACCGCTGCCTCCGGGGACACCGCTGCCTGCGGGGGCTGCCACCCCCCGCCCAGAGCCCCCGCCGCCGCTCGGCTGCCCAGAGGGCCCGTGTCCGTGCAGGGAAGACCAGAGCCAGCAGAAGGCTCGGGGAGTTATCTCTAAGATGAGCCCGTAATGACAGGCAAAGCGAGCCCGTGCTGCCGAAAGGAGCGGGGAACTCGGCCGGGGAGAGTGCTTTGCGGTGGCAAGGGGCTGTCCCCGCAACACGCGGCCCCAGAAGGAATGGCGTCTAAAGGACCATCCACAAATATCCCCCCGGGCACACACACAGGATGCAACAGTGCATCCCGTAGGGCCTTCCCGGGCAGAGCAGGCACGGGGGCTGGTGTGGCAAGGTGTGATAACATCAACCCCAGATGGCTGCTGTGCCTGGGGCAGAGCAAGCACATCCCAGGGTCAGAGTTTAGCCAAGGAATTCAGTGGGGTGAGGAATGTTTGCATCTTCCCCCCTTTTCTAAACCCCAGTGCTTCATTGACATAAAGCCGGCACTGGTAACAGCTGCAGGCTTTCTAAACCACTCTCTACCTCTCTTCTCTTTGGCTCTTTCTTTCAAAGATTCCTCACTAAAAGACTCACGGAAAAGTTCACAGGTTGCTTTCATGAGTAAGTTACTCATAATCTGCTGGCTGTTCAAGCATAGTTCCCTAGACTTTTTAGATTTTAATTTCTCTGTAAACTTGGAGAAGGGATGCAGACAGATTCAAGGCTTAGGTGATATTTTCAGACACTGCTCTGCTCCAGAAATCACGAGGTTTGAGCTTTGCACCCCGTTCTCCATGGAAAATTAACACGTCCCTTCCACCAAAGAGAGAAGATCAGATGGTCACTTCTAGCATTACTTTTTGCCCAAACGCACAGTACTTGGTGTTCCTGTGGAGTCCTGAGAGCACACTTGGCAGGGGGTGAAATGAGCTGCTGCCCAAACCTAGTGTCCAGGTGGTGTTCAAAGCCCATACTCCAGCTGAGAGGGAGGTGGATCAGCCCTTCTTTTGGCTAGGTCTCCTTTCCCCACCATTTACCAGTGCTTAAAGAAAACAAGGTTGCAGCACAGAACATCGTGAGATTTGCCCTAAAAAAAATTAAAGAAACCAACAAAAGTTTACTTACCCTCTTTATTTAAGTCAATGGGGCAAGAGTTCAGTTTTTTTCTCTGCAACATTGGGAGCAGCCACCTTTCTCTTTTTTAAGGAAGAGCAGAGTTTGTCACTGAGGCTTTAGGGAAAGTTCAGCTCCTAGGACTGGTAACAGAGGCACCCTGCTTCCTACAGGATGGAGAAAAGCTGCAACCACCCTCTGTGTTTCTCCAGTTTTGTGCTGACATTTTTATTTTGTGTTGCTCCTTACTAGCTCAGGGCCAGCCTGGCCCACTGGCAGCTGATGACATTTCCAGTCATCATCATCGACATTTTTCCAGTTGAGCTGAGATTAAGCCAGTGTCTTCTCGTAAGGACTTGTACATTAGAGGACTGAAAGAGCGCTAACAGCTTCATCAACGACCCAGGCTTTCTCGTGGTCTCCTAGTACCTCTGCCATCGTGCCTGCTGTGTTTCAGAGCTGGTGCCACCTGCACCTGGAAAGGTTCAGGGAGAGTTGATGGCCCAGCCAGCAGGGTGCTGTGCTGTGCTGGCACACAGACCTCGGGCACTGCCAACACCGACACCGTGGCTGGCTGTTTCCACCTGGCGAAACAAATGAGTCCAGACATCACCCACCTCTTCTGCCAGAAAAAACAGAATAAATTGTAAATCAGGGTCTGCAAAAGCTTTGCCAGCAATGCTCCTGCCTGTGCCCTGGCTGCCCACCTGTTGCAACAGGGTTGGCTCTGACCCTCTCTAGGAATAACTTTGGGCACCTGATTCCCAAATTGTATTCAATGGCCCAGGGCAGAAGTCCATACAGAGGATACCAAATGGTCTTACTCAGCTTTTCTGCACCTGAAAACATCACCACTTTAAACTCTTTTGGTTCTGACTTTCCCAGGATATATCAAGAACTTGACTCAAAAGAACACAGCCTGCAGCCCTGTGAGACACCAAGCCTTGGGTATATAAAAGTGTATGGAGAAACACATTTCTTCATGTATTGAAACTTGATTTTATGTAGCCTGGACATTGCCTTATGGAGGAAAGGACAAGACAGGTAAAAAATGGCAGTCTGTTTTATGGATGTGTGCACACACACCCCACAACACACCTTGCTCAATTCATTCTGAGAAATCCCCTGTGAAGGCGCTCACATTGGCACTTTGGCAGGGGAAGCTGTGGCTTGCTCAAATATGTGTCCACAGATGCACAGCTAACAAACTAGGTACTGGCATTTAGGAGGGCAGAAAAAATGGCATGTGTGTCTTGGCAGGTGTCTGTATTAACAAATAACAGTAATCATAATAACAAAAATTACAATAATCATAAGAAACAGTAATAAAGGACCCTGCATGCTGCCAGCTGGACTGAACTGCCTGTGCAGAGCAGTCCACAAGCTCTCTCCACTCAGAAAGCAGAGATGTCACATTATCAAACAGTTCCTTATCTGGAGAGAGCCAATGAGCGTGGGCTGCTTCCCCTGGTCTCTTTACCCCCAACAAAATCTTCCACTAGCAGTGCACAAATCACTTACATCATAGGCATTCACCAGAAATCAAAGCCCTGGCAAGTTATTATTGCCCTGACACTCTTCCCCAGAGGAGGTTAATGCTGAGTTCTTTATCCCTTCTGTACTCCTGCTTTCCCTGACAACCTTGATTTTTTTGCATTTGCAGGCAGTTCTGCTCTATTTGACACAGCTCGCTCGCCTGTCTAATGACTTCACATCGTCCGTCTGTCCTGCGGAGAAACCGCCCCCACGGCAGCTCACTCTGCCTGTCCCACCTGCATGCTCAACCTGATGTTTCCTCAGCAATTCGGCTTTGGAAACACATTTCCTTCTTATCCAGTGCAAGGGATGAGCTGAAGCTGTGAATGCCAGCCTTGCACAGCATGCCAACAGCTGGACTATGAGGAAGTGGCAGCCTCAGCCCTTTCTGAGAGGTGAGGAGATGAGGGCAGGTCAAGGAGGGCAGCTGGCACCCCCTGGCAGGCACAGGACTGATCTGCAGATGCAGAAGGAACTGCAGGCACTTCTTCAGCTATACCCCTATGGGATGGAGGGCAGAGGAGCTTGGGAGTCAGGCATCTGCTCCTGCAATTGAATGTTAGAATTAAAATTAGGATTTGCCATGTGTTGTACTTCATGTGTCCCTGGGGCTTCTGGCTCCTGGCTGGGAAGCAGAGAGCCCAAGAGATAGGTCAGTACCATGAGCCTTGCCACCCAACCACAAAGCAACCTGGCAGCTGAGGTGCCTAAAATATCATTTGGTTTCCTAAGAAGAAAGTTTCTATTTCCCCAGGAAGACCCCTGGGCTACACCCCAGCAGCCCCATGGGCAGTATTTCAGGGCTGCCATGGGCAAGGCTTCAACAATCTGCTGCCTTGGCCGGCTGTGCACCCCTGCCCCAGCCCACTGCTGAAGCTCCCGTTGTCACTGCCTGTCTCTGAGGGGCACAAAGGTCCAGGGACCAAGCTCCATCCATATTCCCCCAGTGTGACATCCCACTGGATGGGCTGTGAGGGTGTTGGAGTTGCCTGAGCTCCTGCCAGCCTAGGAGCATTGTAGGAGAGCTCTGCCTGCTGACCCAAGCCCCAGGACACGACAGAAGCCGCGTGTGCTGACAGAGAGCATGGCAATGGCCTTCCTGTGTGCTGTCGGGATGAGGGTTTGGAGCTGTTATGTTTTTGGTATACAGTGAGATCAAAATATGAGCTTTCAAAATGACTTGAGAATAGCTGGAGGGAAACAACAGAGAGGGAGTGCACAGCACATCCCTGCTTGATTTAACTGCTTGCACACCACTGCCCTTCTGCAAAGCCCAGGCAATGTAGCCCTGGTGGGCTCCAGAAAATTGCACCCTTAGCTGAGGAACGTGCGTCCTCTTCATAGAGGACCAAGGCTGTTCTGGGCTCAGCGAGGGCCAGGCAGGTCCCCTGGGCCTTAATCTCCCCTTCTGGCTCTGGTACAGGGGCTCAGCTGGGCTAGGGTACCCTGGAATGAAGTGATCTTGAGTCCTCAGCAATTATCAGGTGTGCTGAAGAGAACCATAGAGAGTTGTTCCCAAAGCCACTGGAGGACAGGGGGAGAGCAGGAGCTGCTGTTTTGGCAGGGATCACCAACATTACATGCACGATGCTGGACATGCTGAGGAGCCATGCACAGCACACTGTACACAGCCACAAACAGCCTGCCTGCCTGTCAGCCAGGCAGGTATTCCGAGCAAATTCCAGCTGTTTACATGCTTAAGATATGCACATACATGAGGCACAGGCCTCAGACACCAAAATACCTCATTGTACTTGCAAATGAAGCATCTCAGTATTTAAGTGCACAGAATTTGCAGGTGCCATTAATTTTCCCCACAGTTTGGTGTCTGGTGTTAACTGGAAGCAAGAGAGTTGTCAACAGGAGAGCACACCTGCAGTTTGGAGGCTGCCTTAAAATCAGTGACAAAACAGCTACAAAAGCCAGAATCAAACTCGGGCAAGCTGATGAAGCCTGCAGAAGAGCCATCCCAGCAGGACAGGGCAGCTGTTGTCACCTGTGGAGCCAGGCAGGCACAGTTGCTGTGTCCCTAAAAGGACCATGAGACCCATATACCTGACAGCCTGTTAGCGCTGAAGCTGCTGCCAGCCAGTCTGGTCTCTCTCCTGAAGAAGAGCCCAGGTGATAAATACCCAACAGGAGCTTTTTCATCACAAAAGAGGAAAGAAATAATCAGCAAGTGATACGCTCTTCTAGTAAAGCTTCTTTCCCATCAGACTCTCATGGGTAACTGCCAAAAATTGTTCAGAGTGGAAGATGAGACAAGGAAAAGCTTAGAGAGGTTCATTGCACCTGAAAATGAGATACATGTTCAGGGCAGCGGTTAGGAAAGGAGTGGCATCAACATTGTCTGCAGGTTTCCAGCAAATTCATGCATCTTACCCAGCGTCACCAGCAAAGGGCTGGTAAAGGAAGTGGACACTTCATGGTAAAACATGCAATTCTTGGTGGGATATGGTGAAAAGAAAGAGCCAGGAGCCTCTTACTTCCCAAGGGAGGCTGGGGCGAGTCATGTGCTGGCATTCACCTAGAGCCAATGGAAACTGAAAACAAGGAGGATCACTCGGCTTGCGAGTGGGATTTCTGCAGCAGATGGATGACTGGCTGCATCAGGACAGCCCCTAGGAGAGGTGAGATGGATGGCAGTCATGACTCTTGTGCAGGTGAAGTGAAGCAGTTTTGAAAAAAAATGGGTTTAGTAAGGTCTAGGATTCAAATGCAGGGTTTTCATTAAGTATAAATAGTCCCTCATGTTGGAATAGTATTTTCTTCTTGTGAACTAGTCTGGATTTCAGTCTTGGCTGCCTCCTCCATCACATGGCATGGCAACACCTCACAGTCACATGCTTCCTCTTCAAGATATTCCCAAGAGGTAGGAAAGTGCAATTAGCAGCCTACAGCATCAAGAAGCACGTGCAGGAGCACAGGACATTTCTGGTTTAGCCATGGGATGACCAAATATCTCAGCATGGGGCCACTCTCCCCCTGGCCCTGAGCCTCAGAGGACACCACAAAGCACTGGGGAAAGTTTCTGAGCAAACCAGCAATAATGAGGGCTGTGCTGGCTCCTCCAGCTGCTGAAGTGGAGGAGGCTCAGGGAGCATGAGGGGTCAGAAAGGGGAAGCCCATCTTCTTACATGCACAATAATAGTGCAGAGGAGGAAGGAAAACAGTGTTCAGACACTGAGGTTTGGTCTCATCTGTATTTGGTCATAAGTGAAAGCTCTCCTAACAGCTCTCTGTAAAATAATCTCTGGTGTTTCCTGTGGATAGGTTAAATGACTCTCAGATTAGAAAGTGCTGAGCAGTGCTCCTGGTAGTTTATCTTTGCTAATGCTTCCTTTAAGATCCTATTCCAGGTAATGCAAGTGATGACTCTTTTTATAAAACTTGGCCATAGAAGTTAAGTTAGCACAGGACAGGTAGTACAAGCTCACCTATGGAGATTGCCATGAGCCTGCAAAGCCATGTGTTACCTTTCAGAGAGGGGCCTGTAAACCAAGTGTATTTTAAAACTTCACAATTGGTGTTATAAATTGTGTGCTGACACTCAGCCTCCAGTGGCAGACATAAGAAAAGTCCCAAATAAAAGGTCCTCCCTAGGAAGGATATGATAGATGATAGAGAAGCCTCAAGGAAAAAAAGGTGTTTGCAGAGATGCAGGAGCTTCACCCAGTGAGTCTGGAGCTGACAAAATACAGGTTGTCAGGATAATTGAAGAAAAACAATTTCTTAAAGAGTAATGAGCTAAAATGAAAGAAATGTATTTCCTCAGCTCTGGAAATAGGATATACTGTTTCACATAGTGGAAGAGCCTAGTAAGACATTTTGACATACATACATATATTGAAGAGCTGCAGCCTCTTTAGGAAATTAAGTAATGAGAGTGAATAAGAATAAAGGGAAGTGCCTCTTCAGAGCAAATGAAAAGACTCCAGATGTATACGTGGCTGTGACTGCTTCATATTGTTTGGGACTTTCAGTCCTGAAAACAAGAGAGACAATCCTAATGAAGTATGTAAGTCTTCACCTGAAAGCTACAAAGACAGAATCAAATCTAATGTTAAAGCTCAAATACAGAAAGGAAATGCAAGAGGAAATGAAAAGTGAAAAAGAACCTCCTCTTGAAAAAACTAATAAAGATATTCCACTTCCCCATGCTCTCCCTTATCTCACATCACTTGGGGAGCATTGATTCTGCTCACATGTGAGCTTCTGCACAGACTACGCCACACATTTCAGGATGTAATTTCTTGGTTTGAAAAGAACAATTGGAACTGAGAGCCCTGTCATGCTTGTCAGCATCCCCAGCTCTACAGGTCACACACACACTGTCACTGTCATTGTCACCAGGTGCTCCCTGGCAGCTCTGTCATGGCCACTCTGGAATAAACCCAGCACAGAACAGGAACTACCTTGGGTTGATTATTAAAAACTCAGGCTACACTTACATTTCAAAAACCTCTTACAGTGGTCTGCTGCTCCTTACAGAGTCTGGGCAATGAAATGAAATCAGGAATGCAAAACTAAAGGTGACGGACCAAGCAGGTCTAGTCCTCCTCCATGGCAATCTGCAACATCTTTGCCCAGCCCATGGCCATCCACGTGGTTTCTCATAAATAGCTTCTTCCAGGACCTGGCACCATGTGCAGCACTACCCACACACTTGCTGGGACCTCACTTCTGAGGTCCCTTCAAACAGCCCTGTCAGATTGGCACAGCTCTGGTCTGGAGGACACAGCTCCATTTGGGTGTAGTTCAGGCATGGAAGGACTAAGCAGGAGAGCCCCTGCCAGCAAGGCTCATTCAGCCTGAATCTCAAACAAGAATATCCTACAGCCCTGCCTTAGCTGTAGCCAAGTCTGTGATGACAGCACTCTGCACTCTTCCACCACTGCACAATTCCTGCAGGAACAAGCAGACTGCTCCCACCTGGATGGAGAGCAACTCAGCAGGCACTGAACCCCCAGGCCCTGCCCGGCAGCTGGGGCAAACACTCTCATCTCTGCAGATAACACTGCTAACATCAGATTACGTCCTTTGAGACACCAGGGCTCTGCTCCACCACATGCTCTTGGTGTGACTGCAGAGGAGAGCACCACTGCCTTCATTCTGCACCTCCGCCCTAAAGAACAGCATTTCTCTCCTGCACAGATGATGACAGTAGGATCATTAGAAGGATGCCATGCACTCAGGCCATTAGCAAGGAACAATCCCATGGTAAATAATTAGCAAATTACCTGTTTGAAAACAAATGGAGAAAACTTAATTTTTGATTGTTAACAGTCTGGCATCTTTCACATTAAAATTACAGCCAATAAGCAATTTCACATTGAAGTCCTTGCACAGTAATATTTTCCTTTGCCAGGCCATTTTCCCAGAGTAAACAAAAACCTCTGAGAATGCTTATCTTAGTATAAAACCTTGCAAGAAAAATAAACAGAATTATGTCCAAAATGAAAATTAAAATAGCATCTGTTGGTTTTACAGCACTGGGAAAGCCATAAAACTTAATACTCCAAGTGCAAGAGGTTGAAGCTCTTTGCTGTCATTAGTGTATCCCTTCTATCGAACACCATCTTCCACTGCAAATCAAGTCCCAAACAGCTGGTGGAAAAACAAGAGGCAGAAGGAAGACAAGGCTGAATTGTGAAGTATATGGATGATTTGTTCTTACGGCATTAGAGATGACCAAAGTAAAAAGACGAGTTTCTTTTATAGTTCTGATGTGTTTTAAGAATTTTGCACCACAGGCTACATTTCAATTACAGGACCAGAGTGTAACAACAGATGGGACATGATGTGTAAAACCCACCAGTTTTCCAGACAGGAAGTCTCACACCAGGATGGCCACCCATATAGGACAGGGTAAGTAATGTGGGCTGGGGGCCTGATAAGGCAGAAAGAGAACTAAAAATATCTCTCTGTCACAGCTGCATGGACTGCAAACTGGAGATTTGGACAAGAGAGAACTGCAAGAGTTGGATCCACTGGGATGCTGGGATCTAAGACAGCAAAATCTGCAGTTTGTCCACCAGAGACAGTCACTGAGCAGCACAAAGGCAGAACAAAGACAAGGAGGCAGATGTGGAGAGAGTATACAAGGTGATGGTGAAGCCAGCTGTGCTGCCAGGTGTCACAGGGATGCTGAGGTGCATGGGATAATGGGCAGCCTCTGAGATGGACTTCCAAAGTCCATGCAGACACCAGAACAGAAAGACAACTGAAAGAGAGGCTTTTTGCGTCACTCACTGATTCTGAACATACCGTGTTAAATTGAGTCACTGGCTCTTTTCTGCCTATATCCTCCATCATTTTCTGTACAGTTTAGATTATATTGCAAACAATGCATAGACTAGAAGATCTGTGCATTGTTTGTCTCATTCATACTCAGCTTAGACCAGCCTGATGGGGATTTTGGCATTGGTTAAGAGCACCAGTCATAAAATCCACCAAGAAGCAAGAAGAGACAGATAGAAAGTGGATATTAATTGTGGACAAATATCCCGTGTTACTGAGGTGAAATAAAGGAAAAGAGTGCCTGCAAGTATTCAATTAATTGCGAGTTAAGCTGCCACCCAGCAGCCCTGTTCTCTGTCACCTGGCAAAGGCAGATGGCATCAGTGCTGCCTGTGGGCAAAGTGTGCCCAAAGCCAGGGACATACTCAAAGAGGGCCAGCACGATCTCTGTGAAACACTTTACTCCCCATAGCACAGAGCTGTGTGAAAGCAGCCAGCATCACAGCAAACCAGGATGAGCAAGACTGGTGGCTTTTAAAGCATTTTTAATGGGAAATGGTGTCTGATAAAGACATCATCTTTTTGGCATGTCATCACAGAAAACTTGCTACAGGCAGCCAGCTTACCAGGACAAGCGAAATATCAAAGAAGCTTTACTGATTTTTTCTAAGATTGTTTGTCAACATCCTCATCCCCATCACCTTTGAAAGGACCAACTGAGACCTTGCCTGATTCTAATTTCATAATTAGGGATATTCGGAATAGCTCTGCCAAGCAAGGTCTCATACCTGGGCAGAGCTGGTAGAGATAAAAGAGATGAGTGAAGAGGATGAGGTTTGAAAAGAACAATTCTGAGTTCTAGAAATCTAATTTTGCTTACCGGAATCTCTTCAGCAACGATTTTAGTTGCAGTCCGAGGGGAAAGGAGATGGAGAGGACAAGACAGAAACATTGTACAGAATGAGCAAAACACTGGGAAAAAAGGAGGAGAATAAAACAACCTAAAAGCTATATTAAACAGTAGGACCCAAGGGAGAACAGAAAAAAAAAATGAGATTATTAACAGAGGAAACTGGCTGGCTCCACTGAGCAAACGTAAGTAAACAGAAAAATTAAATTCTGCAGGATTAAACAAGGCATTAAACTAGTTGGGGAAAAAAAAAGAAAAAAAAAAGAAAAAAAAAAAGGAAAAAAAAAAGAAAAAAAACCCCAACAAAAACCCAATAATCACATGCTCTCAGAAATAAGTCAAATGGTTTTACTGACTTGAACACTCAACTGGACTAAAAAAGCTTTTTACTAAAGCAACCATAGCAAATGAATGCAAATTGCTGAGAACACAAATTATAGAAGAATGCACATTTAAGGAGGTATCCTCTGCTGATGCTAATACTTGTCAATTGATTCAGACAGCAAGTTTAAATGTCTGCAGTCACAGGCAACAGGAACATGCAGAGAAGAACCCTATGTGTCTTGGATTTCACCCATCCATAAATTTCCGGGCACTTAAAGAATCACCCCTTAAACCTCTCTAGCCATCCAGCTGGGTTCTTCCTAATGGGGTGATGGCAAAGAACATTTTCCCCAAGCAAACGGAAAATAAAATCCAACAAAGGTTATCTTTAAGACCTGCCAACACTGGTTGAAAGAACTTGAATGCCCCTGGAACTCAGGCAGCCCTCCTAACCCTGAAAGGGACTGGCACCACCATGGAGAGATACAGGGAAGCTGTAACCATGTACCACATGTCCCATGTGGAAATGGCAACAACAGTCACTTTGGGAAATTCTGTGAGCAATTCCAAGGTCTGGTTGTTCTGCACAAATTCCACTGGCACAAATGAGGACCAGCTCTGCCAATGTGGCAGTATTATAACTGAGACTCACAGCTTGAAATCAAACCTTGGCAGAGTAGTGGCCCAGATCTGACATAAATCAGCCTCTCTGTTCTTGCTGATGCTTTGGCACAAGTTGGCTGAGGAAGAGTTGTTGCTACCCCTTCAGCTAGAGTATGCATTCCCCATGCATTCCTTCCTGAGCACTGCCACTCTCAGCACATGCAAAGCCTTGGTGCAAGAAAGCCACAGGTGGAGAAGAAAGGTTTCAACACACTTAAAACCCTACAAAAACAGGATAGTTTTCATCTGTGAAGTTCTTTTTAGCATGAGATGTATGCTGTTATGCTGTAGATGCTCTGACACAGGACTAGACAGCCACGGAAGGGTGCCATATCAGATGCCAGCTGCGTTCCTGACGCAAACCTTTGCCCTCCCTGGGGTCACAGCACAGGCTCATGGCACTGGGTCTGCAGTTGGGAAGACCCTCTCCCTTCCCTGTCACCAGAGCACTTTCTCTCCTGCTGCAAAGGGCCATCACTACATCCAGCACAGTTGCAATGGGGAAACTGCACGTGTTTGAAGTCCATGACACCCTCCCAGGAAACATGGGCGTGCTGAACACAAGGGAGCTGTGAAAAGCGCTGTTCAATGTGGCAGCATTTAGGGCTGTTTCAGCTGCCAAGCCAGCGTCAGCTGCCTGGCAGGCACCACAGTAGGGCCCCACAAATCAGATTTGCAGAAGTGCCCTGGGGCTGGCTGATTACAAAGAGGTTTTTCCACCAGAGTTGTATAGTGTGAAAGTAAACACTTTGAGCAGGCAGGAACCTGAAGCTGGTGCACAAGCTGAGCAGAAACAATCAGAGCCAGACTGAGTTTACTTTGCAGGACTCTCCTCCGCACTAAGGAGGAGATGTTGGCTACCACAAATGAGGTGTGGGCGGTGAACAAGACCTGAGTCTCTTGGTGCTAAGGACATCTGTCAAGGGAGGTATTGGATATAGACACAGAACTTCTGTACCACTGTTCCCCTACAGAAGCACAAGAATTCACCTGAATATCAAAGGCACTTTGCTTTCAGGGACATTTCCAGCACAATACTTCAATTTTTTTTCCTTAAATTCAGTGGTACCAAGACTCTTCACTGGCGCCTTCCACAATTTATAAATTAGCAATAACAATAAAACAATCCAGCCGTTTCTGGGCTGAACCTCACGCCAGCTAACATGACAATCACCTCTTAGCCCCTTGAAACAAGCATCCTGTATCTCTAGTTCAGACTTGAGAGCTGCAGGGAGTACTAGCCCTGTGCTTGGGGTATAGGCTCCAGGGGATGCTGTGGAAGATGGTCCCCATTATTTCCTGCAGATGGGACAATTGCCTGTCACGATGGTGGGAGAAAGGTTCCTTTGCAGGAAGCCAGCTCCCAAATTTAATGAAGGTTTCTCCTTCCAACTGCTTCACTGAATACCAGAGAAACACTTGCTCTTGTAACAAAATGTCACTTGCTTTTCAAGTACAAAATAAATGAGCTTTCCTGAGAAAATAATTGCCAGCTATTAAAAAGCTACTGTTGGAGCTTGAGAGAACTATTAAAATACAAAGAGAAATGTACCACATTCTTCCTGAATTGATACTTCAAACAAAACCTATTTTTGTTTTGAAATGTGGCACTAGAACAATGACCAGTTGCTTTTGTAAAGTTTCAGACTGAGACCCATGTAATCATTTTCTAAGAGCAGCATTCCTGTGTTGTTCATGAAAATAGTGGGGAAAAAAATCCACAGGTCAGTCAGTCTCTGCCTCAGGCAGCAGAGGAGTCTCAATCCATCTCTCAAGTCCACAGTGGGGAATGTCCCACTCAGGACCACAGTGGACACATCTGCTTCTGCCAGGGAGTCATCCCCAGGGAAAAGCCCCCATTTTCCTAACTTCCACCTTCTCAGTCCTCATTACAGCCTCAAATCTTACACCAAACAGCAATTTACTGTTGCTGTTTTCCTAAAAGCAGATTTTAAACAAGTATTTTCTCCGTAAGAATCAAATCCTCCTCTTGCCATTTTAGTGCTACTTGAGATGGAGCATTTTGAAGGAATCAGCTTTATAATATCCACATGCACAGCCAGACTTGCATCAGTAACAGCTCAAGACTGTCTCATCTCTCTTACCCCTAGAGCGTCCAATTGCCTCAGGCCCGTAACCTTGAGAATTCCCTAGAAAGGACAAGCTTGGGGTAGATTTTCTCAAGCCATATTGCACTGAACTTACACTGCTGCACTCTCCTTTTGTTGACTTTAAGCATCTGTTCTTTTCTGTCATCGCTCTGTCTTGATAAAGGTCTGGGTGCGACACTTTCAGTGTACTCCCATCTCCTGGGAACACGAGGTATTAAAGCAGAGTTTCATCTTTGCCACGAAACCTTTGCAGCACATGTTGGCATGAAAGACTACACCATTCACTGACACTACTTACCCCTCGGCCTGAATTACAACCAGGTACTGTGAAATGCTGCCCTAATTACACTGTCTAGAATAGCTGGGCCACTGTTCATTAAAAGAGAAGTCAAATCACTGAATCTCTCATCAATCTCTGCTGGTTGTTATTCCGATGACCAGGTCAGCATTGAGACTGCTAATGAAAAACAGCACCCAGGAGATGGCCTCACCAAGGACACAACTGCTCCCCCACAAGTCACAACCTCAAACACACTGGAGATGGAGACGAGCAAAGCAAACACCACTGGAAGCACAAACCCTCATGTCAGAAAGCAGAGGCAAAAGACTTCACAAAACAAATTGTGAGAAGGAGATGCAGCAGTCATCTACTTACCGCAAAGTGTCCAAGGGCTAGTTCTGTCTAAAGAGAGGACATCCTTCAAGGTACTGTGGAAACACCACTCTGGAAGCTCAACCCCAGCACTGGAAGGGCAGTGGCAGCCAAGTCAGTCCTGTTGGCACCAGCTGCAGCAGGGTGGCACAAACAGCAGCTCTATCTGAACGAGCTGGTGGCAATTCCCAGTGTCTGACCAATATAGGTAATATCCATGCCTTGGCCTCGCAAGCTGGCCTGAGAGCTGTCCAGAGCCCCACAGCACCACCATTTCTCATCCACATGCTAATCACCAAATAATGCCAAACTCCAACTTAACCAGTTTCGTTGATGAAGCAGGTATATATTTTTTAAATCTCAGAAAACATAACATACATGAGAAAATTCTATTCTATACCCCTTAAATTAGACTTCCTCAAACCGGAAAGCAGAATGAAGAAGATCTGGTCTCCAGACCAGTGATCCAGAGCTAGAAAGCACTATAATTAGAATCAGGACTGAGACTGAAGACCCCAGGTTGTTTGCAAAACTAATTAGCTAATGTCATTAGAAAGCAACAGAGAATAAGCAAGAGCTGACTCAGACTCTACAGCAATCTAAGCAAAGGACAGTTTAATAACTGTACTTACGATATGTACTTACGATATGTTTTAACAAAACAAAAAAAACCCTAAACACTTCATGGAGTAGATTTCATCCTGGGCAATATCCATACATCTTGGACTTGGCAAAATGGCTTGGAGAAGAGGGCTTCATCATAGTAAACACAGCTACTTCACAGCAAGATTTATTAATACATCCAAAAGAAAGAAAGAAAATCATTTTGTCACACTATATACAGATAATACATACAGTGTTTTATACACATATTACATCAGTTTTTACACAAGAAAAATATACATAAAAATGTAAACTTTTGTATACAAAAACCCTTAAACAAATTAAACAAGGACCAGATAACAAAAGGAGACCAATCTATTATCATTTAATTGATTTTTTTTTTTAAATGGTAATACAGTACATTCATTGAGAAGTATGAGGAACATGTGAGCCAACCTTTCCTATTTAAAGGGAAAGTACAAACACAAGCTTTCCTCCCCGCCCCTGGAATGCTGTCCGTGAGCCTCCAGCACTAGAAGCAATGGTGTGAGTTGCCATTGCTGCCAGGGACCCTGCAGGGAGGGACCCTTCTTCTCAGGCACCTGCATGCACCACACTCTCCCAAAGCGACACATCCACAGAAGCGAGCTGGGCTGGGCTGTTTGTGCGTATTAGCCAGTCTGCCAGCTAATACCATGAGACGGGACGCGGCAGTGCCCGTTTGTATGTTCCCTTTAAGCAGTCATTAAGTGGATTAGCGTTGCTGGAGGAAGTTGCTTATTTTTCCCAATGTATGGTATGCTGAACACATGTGTCAGGGATGAGAGGGAAGAAGGAAGGGGTGTAAGAGACTGCTAATCCTTGCTACCATGCAGTTACTTCAAAATCAGGTACGTTTGCAAGCTACAATTCACTGGTTCAAAATACACTGCCTCACCTTTGCTTTCCCACTGCAACTTGTTTACATTTTAAACTCTAGTGACCGAACAACTGTATGAGGCTCTTTGTTACAAGGCTGTTTCTGATATCAAAGCATGATCAAGCTACCTTTAAAATGACACCAAACACAAACTTCTCGGAGACAGCCTTAAAAAGAGAGAGCATTCCCTCTAAGCACTTCAGATTGTCCATTTGCCACCTTCTTTTATTAAGTCTAGGATAAATATATTTACCCTTAACTGCAAAAAGGATATTGGTTGAGCTTCTGACATCTGTTTTGCTCCACTTGTAGATAAACATTTTTGGGAATTGGAGGGAAAAAAACCCCAAAAACAAACCCAAATTTTAAAACCTCAGGCATAAAATAAGAAGGGAATGATTTAACATGTTGGTGAAAAAAACAGTTGCAGAAACTTGAACTTGTTGGAAACAAACAGACGATAGATTCCAATGAAGGCTTCTCACATTAAATAAGTTAGACGGGTTACAGACATCTTCAATAAAAACATCCATCCTCCACAAAGTATGTTAAAATGAAACACAATAGTGATGCACTGGTATTTCTCCTAAAAAGGACAGAAGGACATGAAATCTCCTTAGTGATATCAGTACTATTGAATGTAGGAGGTGAACAATGATTTACGAAAGTATTGAGGGAAAAAGAAAACCATGAATCATTAATTATAATTGGACAAAAGGGGGATAGGGCAGAATGCAATTACTGTATGCCTCAGAAACACCTGAAGGAAATAAACACTTAGAAACTTGTGTTTTCATTTCTTTCACCTAAACAATGGTGAGAGTAAGGGCTTGCCTGCTTGCTTTTGTTTTTTTGTTTCTTTTTTTTTCCTTTTCCTTTTTAAAATAACAACCCTTCTAGTAAAAATTCAAAAGACAATTACAAATGGCTTTAGATAATTAAAAGTCTCCTTTTTAAAATAAAACTTTGATAACACATTTCTCCATTTCTTCTATATAATGCAGCTTCAGTGAAAATAAGTAACAAGGGACAGCAATTTGCAAAAAAAAAGGTGTGGAAAAAAACTGCCAACCAAGTTTCGTAACATATACATATGTATATGCAGGACACCTACACTCTATATACATATTTAATATAGGTATGCATGAGTATATATCAGGAGATAACCAACAGGTACATTCTCCACATACATAAACTGAAACAGCATAGTAGGCGTGTGCGTATCAATCTCTATTATCCACACGCAGTACACAGACATACCCATACACACGCCCCAACATATGTATCATAGAAGTTGTGTATGACTGCATGAAAGCTCAGATGGAACAGCACACCAGTTACCTTTTTCTAACAGAAATGCAAGGAAGACAAAATTCCATGGCTGAATTGTGGCCAAGAAAAATTGTGTCATAGCCATATTGAAAACATGGAATCCAGTATGGCTCGATGACAGAACTGGAGCAGCATTCTCCTCTGAAACTGAAGCCTAAGTTACACAGCACTTCAATGTGACTGAGCAGGTTGCTGACAGGTGCTTTCTGCTAAAAGGATATAGAAGCTCCATTTAGCCAGAAAACAGAAAATAAAACACTTAAGCCCATAATTTACTTGCAGAAGCAAGATCACCCAATACACAATTAGATGCAAAGTGCTAGCATGTTAATGGTCAACTCTGCAGTCCATTTTAAAATGTTTTATGGTAAAGTGTAACAAACTGTGTTTCTTTTGATATGTTTTATGACAACCCCATGGCTCAGAACAAAGTACAGGGCTGCCTTCTGCTTAGTGCCTGTGTTATGGGAAACACAAATCAAACTTCTTTTTTCTCTCTACCGCTGAAAATTGGAAGGTAGTATTTGGTGGGTGCAGTTTTCTCATTTTGACCACTTAAATATAATGCTGGGTTAACCTTTTAATAAGCTAGGAAGCTTTGCATCAGGTTCCATGAAAAGTTTGTATTCATCTGCAAATCAAGCACAGTCCTACTGAATCACAATTGAAGCTGGGGAAGTTTGCATAAGTTCAAGCAGGTGCTCAGGGCCCAATTCAGCCACCACTCCAGTCACCAAAAGAATTTCCTTCATGCATAAGCAGAGCTGGAGTGGGCCATTTAAGCTGATTGCTGCTAGCAAGAGAAACTGCAGAGATGCAGGGACAAGGAGCTGGAATGGAGGCAATGGAGCAGAGAAGCAGAAGAAGTTGGCATTTTGCAAGAGGCCTCAATGAGACTAAATATAAAACAAAAGCAGAGACATAGCAAGGAAACTCCACTGCGAGGGCTTAGGTAACACAAACCAATGGTGGCCGAGCTCAGATCAGTCTCTGAGTCATTCAGACCCCTCAGAAGAATTTAAAACAACTTATCTGGCACAAGTGCTTACCTGTAACACATATGCTACGTGGATAGTCCCTCTCTTTAGCTCACACACTCACTCACGTTACAGCTAATGTACAGGTGTGTGATACAAGTTATATTCCATTTATCAATCCGTATGCATGTATATATAGATTTAGATTGATTGCATTCATACATATTTATTGTACACCATGAGGGCAAGTCCACATTCAGCAAAATGCTATCTCATATGCAGATATAACTCTCTGTACAGGTATACACAAAAATGGGTCTATTCTCCTCCATAAAGGCATTAAGATTTATGCTCCTAATTCCCATTACCACCAAGTAAGCAGAAGGAAAGGCCTCTGACAACTTCCATCTCCCTACCCTTTCGCCTGTATGCATATGTGCCAGAAACAAATTGTGGGGAGAAGGAAAGGAAAGGGGGAGGGATGCCTGAGGGAGTATCAATATAATGATATGGAGGGGAATACTAAAAAAAAAAAATTGCAAAAAAATCAGATTTCTGTTCAATATTGGAAGCTCTGTTTTTCTAAAAAGGTTTTTAAAGTCACCAGGATCATCATGCTTAGAAGTGATACTGTATGAATAAATAACGATTAGGTTACTTTCTCCAGCCTAAATAGAATAGTATGAAGAGTAAGCAAATCTGAAGAATGTTTCTGACTTCTCACAATTTCAAGTGAGAGCTCTCATAAAGAAATCTTCCTTCTCCAATGACAAAAAAAGGATAAGTGGTCACAATCAAATTCAGAATTTCACAGCCTAAATGAAACTCCCTTGACTGAATGCGTATTTTGTTCTGCAATCCCACAGCAGCAGTTTGGGGGCAAAATTGATATACACAAATATCCTCAGAAGAGAAAAAAAAAAAAAACTGCTTTGAAGACAAGATCCTTTTATGGAATGGAGACCACTGCACAAACAGTACCCCTTACAATATAATTGGAAAACACAAGTATGCTGATTGACAACATCTTCCAAGTCAGACCATAGGAGATTTGGGTATTAATTTGCAAAGATACAGCAATTCTCATGCCTCTTCATCCCACTGAATGCAAACCTTCCCGTTCAGTTTGTCCTGAAAAACTCGTTTCTTCCATCACTCCTCCTCCCCTATTTGTTTTATTTAAAGGCTGTCTTTGGGAGCTTGGTATTTTCATGGCATTTTAAACAGGGCTCAAAGCAACTCATTTGAAAAACAGTAAAATTGACATGATATCAGAGTTAGCCTTATAACAGAAGATTATATAGTAGAGAGTTTCAGTTATTTATACAACAGTGAGGACATAACAACCCCCTACTAAATAATCACATTTCTACAATACATTCCATCACCTCTTGACTACTTTTCTCTTTACAAAACTATGACCTACATACAATATACACATTCATATCGCACATACATCCCCCCCCAATGCATATTTTTTGTGTGTATATATAATACATACATGCACACAAGCAGTCTAATTCTATTTATAAGTCACAGTGGGAATTCCTTTGTGAGGAAAGGAGGGGAAAATTCCTGAATAAGACACTGTAGATTCCTAATGTTCCAACTTTTCAAATTCCAACTCACAGAGCTAACTGGAAATAAATACATTTAAAAAAAAGAAAAGGTCTTACAAACTTGGTTCACAACTCCCAGCTACAGTAGTTGGATTTTTAAATTTGATCTATTTACCCTGTAACTAAATTTCTAATCATAGGTACAAACCACGGATAAATTATTGCAGAATGTAACACTCAAAATTTAAAAAGAGTTATAGGAACAGTAATATAAGGGTTAAAAAGAGTTCTATACTTGTTGATACAGGATACCATTTTATTTTATTTATATATATATCTATATATAGATATAGATATCTGCAAGGTAGCAAAGAATAGCTGTACACCTTGACACGGCAAAGATCCAGTGTAAAAAGGTGCTTCACTAGTTTGTTTTTCCAAAAAAGCTTGTATATAATTTTATAGCTATTAAAAACACATATGCAACATAATTCATTACACTCAATACAGCTTTAGTATAAAACTTATAATTTATGAGGTGATGTTAATAGCATAAATTAATATACCATTTCTCTTAAAATCTACAATAAGTATTCTGAAAGCTCATTGGGGAAGGGTATCTTTAAATAAAAAGTTTAAAGCTGAGCGTGATGAAAAAGATTCTGTATGTTGAACTTGAGATGAGAGCCCCGAGAAGAGAAAGAGTCCGTAAGCCAGACACCGTTGACTGTGAAACTGAACAAAGATTTCTCCTCCTTGCACTCTCACTTAGGTGACGCTCTACCTTAAATTATTATTTACTTTTAAAACTATTTACTTTTTTCTTTTTTTCTTTTTTTTTTCTTTTTTTTTCTTTTTTTTTTTTTTTTTGTTAACTGCCCTTATTTCCACAAGGAATCCCTGAGACATACCCAAAACTGTACAGTGAAGGTCATCACTGTTCAGAGAAACTGGTTCAACCCTTTCTGGTAGGATGCAGCTATTTTGCATGAGAATCAAAATGTCCATCACTTCAGAATGCATCTGTTTGCACCAGAACCAACTACACTGTTTAAGATGCAGGTTAGAGAGTCATTTCAGGGTAAATCAGTCCACTCCAAGGTAGAAGCCAATGCCATCGCAGTTAGCTACATCAGAGCAATCTGCACCAAAGTTAAAGTTTTCCAGAGGGTATCTGGGAACGTTACCTATCCAGAGTTCATCTCCGTGGGCACCAGCTGACAACGACAGAAAGCAGGTTAAACATTAGCATTACTGGACCAAGTTCAAAATGCCTATGTGCTCGACACGCAGGTAACTCTGGACATCTCACTGTGTGTGTGTCGGGGGGACTAGCAAGAAGAGTAGGAAGAATGCGTTTTTCTACAGCAAGTAAGTACAGTTTTATGGTCAAAAGGCCAAGTTTCATCCTATTCACTTCCAGACTGAATTCTATGACCTAGAGTAGACTGAAAAGGTGTCAACACTTACTTCAAGGAGACAGATAAAGAAAGCCTTCTCTAACCATTGCTGTCAACTTACAGCCATGCTCACTGTGTCCTTTCATGCTTCTACTACCTCATTCCACAGCAGCTAGAGAAGGAGCAGAGTAAAACAGGGGAAAACAAAAAACTCAACAACCATAAGAAGTACCAGATAGCAAAGGGAAAATAGTCGCTACTGTTTGGGTTTTTTTCTTAAAAAGAGGCTGAAGACACAAGTGAGAAAATAGTTTTAAGATGCATATTTTCTAACTCCTTCTCCTCCCCCAAACTTTTCTTTCCCAACAACAGTGTTTCTGTTTAGTTTTAAAGACAAGACTGAAACTTTAACTGATCAGAACTAAGGTCTCTTATGACCAGACCTCTCCTGAAGTCCAAGTTTAAGTTTAGTGAACACAGATTTCTGTCACCAACACTCCTTACTTTTATTTGGGCTTGAGCGTATTAAGAAAGGGTAATTTAAATTTTAATGCGTGACTTTCAACTGATACACATCTCAAAAGAAAAGGAACTTCTGAGAAGGTAAATTCTTGCTAAAAAAGCCTGTATATTCACTGCTAGCATGTGCACTCCCATGATCAGTGTACCCTCAGCATCTAGTTCGTGACATATTAGCATGCTGTGAAACATCTCCCTACTCACTGATCTGAGAAATACTTTGATCTATTGCACTGTCATTTTAGCATCCAAATTTGTTATGAATTGCAGAAATCTCTCCTCCTTTTCATTTTACAGTCAAATTCGCTCAGAACTGCAAACGACTTACCAGCTGGCATAACTTACACTGGAGAAGTGTCTGAGAATAGGAAAATAGAAGCAAGAATGATGAAGAATGTAGAGTGGAAGGAAATAAAGGAGGTATTAGAAGTAGCCCACAAATCCCCTTCATTAAATGTTACACAAAAGATCAGAAAGACCTTGTGATCAGAAGGTGAGAAAGACCTAAAGATCCAGCCAGCACACTAGCCCCAAACTATTCCTTCAGTTACTATTTCTGCCACCACTGGACCTTGCAAGAGGTCTGCACAGGAGACCCCTTCACATGTAAAAATACAAAAGAAAAAATACCCCAGTTCCACCAGGGAAGCCACACAAATATCTCACTGCCAAAGATCACTGCAGGTAACTTTTCTATTGTTTGTTGGCTGAAAGCACCTCCTGCCACCGTCCTGCGCCCTGCAAGTCTTGAAAGGTTAACTGCAGGTAGCTGGCTCTTCTGAAGACTTTTCCCTCCTCTCTGTCCAAAAGCTCATACTGTAGGAGAATTCATGAGCGGATTTAGCTCACTGCAGCACAAAGACAGGGAGAAATACCCTTGGAGGCCTGACAATGCCTACAGGGATACACAGCAGCAAGGAGGGTGCAGGGGCTCAGGGAGCAGCTGGAGCTCAGAAGCAGTGTAGGTAACCACCAGGGCCAGCTTCTTAGGGAAGAAAACTGCCCAGTGTTTATTGTAGACCTTTGCAGGACTCTCTTGGCAAGCAGATTCAGTCCCAGACTGTATTTAGATGTCGTTACAGCAAGACAAAGCTACAAACTGAATTTGGCTACTGGTTTACAGGTTCAGTCCTGGATCTTTTGCCTTGGCCATGCCCCTAAAGCCAGTGGCAGCTCGCAATAGAATAACCCAATTTTTTAATAGTCATCTTCCTTTTATTAAAAAAAAAACCAAAAACAAAAAACAAACAAAAATCACCAAAATAAAACACCACTCCCCTTGGCTTCTCTTTAAGTAAAATTTCTCTTTGAAAATTTCTTCTCTCTGATTTTTGCCTAGCAGGCGATAAGCTTCTCAGGGCTTTCAATGCTTTCCAAATGAGAACTGCAAATCCCCATTTTCAGTTAGAAATCTACCTGTTGCTATTTTCTCCACAGTGCCTGAGGCAGACCTGCAACTGTGCTACCTCTCAGAATTATCAATTTAAAGCCCGTATGCTCAGCCGCAGAGAGAAGCATGCTACTAACGAGAAGGAATCTAAGCAAGAATCTGGAGATGTGGAAGGCAGGAGGAGACAAAGTTCTTGTATCATAATTATGAAGCCAAAGAACAAATCAACTTTGAGGTATCTAAGTGCACAGGGCTCCCCTCAAAGCTGGTGTGAGGTCTTTCTAGGTGAAAGGAAACATCAAAGCATGTCTTAAAGAATGCCTTATGCACCAGGAGAGCATGAAGCTATTCCTGATAAGCCTCTGTACATTGTCAAAATTCATCTTGTGTTAAGGACTTTTGACCAGAGACAAATTGAGGTGCTATTATTGCCAAAACTAAGTAAATGTTATTCTATTCTATGTCTAATTTTTTTCATTCTTTAAAACTCTAATCTCATGTGAAGAAATTAACTTTTAGGTTCAACTAGCCTTATTCCATTTGTCAACACATAAAGGGCACAACAGGTATTGAGCATCTGAAATTGCTACTCTGGCTCTTTGGTGAAGGGGTGACAAGAATGTTAATTGCTGTATGAGCCAATACTCAAAAACATTTGTGAGGGAGCATGGATTCTACTTGGGAACCACATAAATAACAGCCTCAAGGACCACCTTAACCAGGCCAACAGGACTTCCCAGAAGAAGAGGTGTGAAATATCTCTCACTACACGTACCTCTCAATTAGATCTCTTGCATCCAACAGTAAGACACTGATGCACTGAAGTCAACAGGTTGTGTGGCTGTAGACACCCATCTGGAATGATCCACCTTGTAAAGCTAAGATCAAGACCCGTAACTGCTTGGTAGCCATGTAACCATGAAATTGGTAGTAGTGAAAAAATGAGAGGTGAACCAGGAAAAGGCAAGAGTGGTGGCCCGCTTCAGAACACCATGGCAGACAGGACAGAGGGATTCCTATTTCAACTGTATACAAACTGAAGTTTATTTTTGAAAGTGCAGCTTTATTGCAAACTTAGTTTGCTCATGGAAAAATATTACGCAGTCAGTTTTCAGGGAAGTCGTCAAGCGATACACAAAAATTGAAATCTAAGTGGGGGAAGAGACTTGATGTCCTAAGCTACTTCAAAGAAATGCAGGTACATAAATGCCATTGATTCCAAACAGTAATCATGGACCTGCATAGCTCTGACAGCTTTTGAAATTCCGTCTAAATCAATGCACAGATTAGGAGCTGGGTTCTGTTCTGAGTTAGACCAGTACAAACTCACCGTGACCTCAGACCGGAAAGCACCTCTGTAATTTATACCAACGCAACCT
The DNA here is from genome assembly GCF_029207755.1 of Chamaea fasciata. Lineage (NCBI taxonomy): Eukaryota > Metazoa > Chordata > Aves > Passeriformes > Sylviidae > Chamaea > Chamaea fasciata. The sequence goes on along the minus strand of NW_027094093.1, from coordinate 13,511,425 downwards.
AGCAGAGCTTGGCTCTCACTTCCTATCCTCTCTTCCCCCCCAGCACTTGCTAAGAAAGAGAAATATGATGTGGGGCAAATGTACTCTGGACTAGCTGCAGCTTCATTAGAAGTTTGATGGGCACAAGAACCATTTCAAGACCAAAGTCCTGAAACCAATACATAGAAATCAACACCCTCTAAAATTACAAGAATACACAAGCAGATGAAAGGATTAACCATTTGGTATACTAGTTCTCCACTCTTTTTCAGTCAAACATCCCAGCACATTGAAGAAGGTATGTGAACACAACAAAAATCACCTGCAAATCAAACAGTTGTCTCCTCAATAAAGTATGGGTAACATAATACAAAAATAAATAAAAGCCTTGTCAGATTTGCCTCATTCACAATATCACTGGGCATTCCTCAATCAGCAGGACAATCACAAGCAGGATTTCATAGGCTTCAATTAAACTTTTTATGTGATTTAAAAACATTTAAGTGTTACAAACATGTTTAAATCACCACTTGAAATATTCGGCTTATATTATTAAGATCTATTTTACCAAGTATGAAATAATGACTTCATAACAACAGAAGCATGAAAATAATTTTTGTTTCTTCCACCCACATACACTTGCAATTTCAGAAAAGGACATATGCATCATCCATACTCTTTTATATTTAAAGAGGACAGATCATTCAAGGAAAGAGGGATAGTATGATTGCTACAATAGTAAGAAGACACAAGACCTATCCCATTTAAACTCTGTTCCTTAGGAAGATGGAAGGAGAGGTTTGGGTCAGATATTTTGGCGTGTGCCTGACTGCTAACAAAATTAATTCCTATAGCAACTAAACTTCATTCAGTGATCCTTTGCTCAGAAAGTTTATTAGGCCTCTCTGTTACATGTGCTTGGTTCTCTTAATTTCCTGAAATGGACTAGAATACACACAGGTAGGACTTTTTACTGTAAGGTAGAATAAAATCCATCATCTACAGTACAAGACTGAAATGTAGAATTTTCTATTTTCTCTCATCTGCATCTCTGAAACAAACCAACAAGAGCAGAGATTTGTATTAAACAGGAGCTACTTTTACAGTCAAAGTCAGTACAGTAGCAAGTTTGAGCCCTATAGAGTCATAAGCAAATTCCTTCTTGATAAGGAGATGAAAGTAAACACCTCAGAATTTCTCCTGCTATTACCTCTTCGTTTAAAAAACAACATTTAAAAAGAATAATTATTTTTAAAAATCTAAAACCTAGCTGACTCCTTTCTTTAGAAACTGCATTTACTACCAAAGAGTGAATACTGTCATTAGCAGGTGATCAGTACAAACAAAACCATCTTGCAGACAGAAGGAATGGTGACCTATTCCTTTACCTTAGTGACTTCTCTTTTGGTTAGCCATGACTGCTGATAGCTACCTGCTAGTTCCTTACATACTTTCAGCTTCCCAAACAGAGCATCAAACCCTACAAGTGTTGGAAAAACTATATGGCTCTCAGGGGATTAAAAACTGTCCAAGAAAGTCTCACTAGTTAGACATATTGTGAGAAATGTATCCATTTGAAACTTACAATGGGTCTGACCTAGCCTTGTGTGGATGGGCAGAAAACCAACCTAATTTTTCCTGTGTCAGCTGGCAAATTCCTGTCAGCCTGTCAGGCGAAGAGCTCTGGACAAAGACACACTTGAAAAGGCAAATCATCAATGCTACAAGGCCACTGTAATTCAGCAAGGAAGGGAATTTCTCACAGGAATCCTCTCTAATCCATGATCTATATTTCAATCCTTCTGTTTATCTTTCTTCTTTTTTCCCTGGGCTAACTTCATATCAGCCTTCAAATTTATGGGCAACCAATCAACTGATCCCTTTGCTACTCAGTGAATTAGAAATCCTGATAGTAAAAAAACCCCAAAAATCAGCATGCAGTAAGAACAGTGACCAGTTCTGGAAGGGGACAACTCCTACTTCTTCACCAAAAGAAGAAAAGGAATTGCTGCTCCCTGCACCCCAAACACACACACACACACAGAGGAGGTCAAGAGACTATTTCAAGAAACTGCCAAACTCATCCTTGAATCATGGTCTTGATTTAGGACTTTAGTGCACCACTCTCAAATCAATGTGTGCAGCCAAGTTTTCCATGCCAGATGCTACCTTTGGAAAAAGTGTAAATTAAAAAAATAAAATAAATAAATCAAGAGACTTCTGCCCACTGGAAAACTTTCTACCAGATGCTAATGGGATGGCAAGCACTGATCCGAACCCTAGGGAACAGTAACATGCATCAGTGATCTGAGGTATCTTCCCATTTCTAGGTCTTACTGCTGAGATCAATTACATCCAGTAACTGTGCTGTATCCTTAAGGAATTATTGGGGAACAGTGAACCTGCCTGCAATAAATGAGCACCGGTGCCTAACAAGCACATGTGAATGCTACAGCAAGGTTCACAGAGGGCTAACCCTGGTCAGTACTGAAGGAGGGGTTTTCTTCTCAACCCCCTCTTAAAAAAAAGGGAAGAGAAGACAGACAAAATAAAGAGAAAGGAAAAAAGGAAAGGAAGAAAACACAGGTCCCCCATCTACCTGCAGGGAGCCAGGCAGACAAGCTCAGTTGGAGGTGGTGAAGGGCGCGGATGCGTTATTGGTACTGGTAGCGGTGGCACCGGTCACTGCGAAGCCCGTGGGAGGAGCTATGGAGCTGTGGCTGGGCTGCAGGTCCTTGGGAATGCCACTGTGGGAGCTCAGCTGGTGCCCAAAGGCTGCGCTGAACTGAGGGAGCTGTTGTTTAGGGGAGGTGGAGCCCATGAGTTCAGCGGAGGCAGGACCCATGCCACTGAAACTGGTCTGCGGTAACCCCGGAAGCACACTGGAGCTGTTGGGGGTCACAGTGGCGAAGGCAGGCTGTGTGGTCTCTGAGTGCGAGGTGGTAGGTGGTGTGGACAGGGAGGTGGACAGGAGGTGTCCATCTGCACCAAGAAGGTTGCTAAACGGAGAGGGGTCCCCAAGATTGACAGGAAGATTTCCCCAGTGAGTTCTGGGGTTGACCACCCCGCTAAGTGGCACATCCAGCTGAGTTGGGAGCAAGTGCTGTGCCATCATGGGCATCTCTGCTGAGAAGGTAGCTGCCAAGTTATCACCAGAGAAGGATGTGGTGTGAGGGGATGTGATATGGTCACTGTAGGGAGACGGCACATGCTCACTATCATAATGGCTTCCATGGGGTGAGGAGTGTGAATGGTCACTGCTGTATTGCTGTCGTGAGGTGATCAGGTCATCTGCCTTGCTCAGCAGCTGGGCAGGGTGGGGCCTCTGGGAGGCATGGCTGCCATCATGAAGTCCATGAAACTGTCCCGGGAAGGCTCTCTCCCCAAGGCCACTCTGGCTTATCAGAGTGGCAGAAGTAAGGCCAACGTTGGCTGGGGCTGAGAACTGCCCCTGGATCTGCCCTGCCAGGGGCGTAGGTGGGTTGGACAAGGTAGCAGAACGGAGCAAGTTCTCATCCAGCTCCAGACCGGAGAAATTATCATGTACTATACGCCCATTCAACAGCTCCCCCAGATCCGTGTTAACCTCTCGACTCAAGGACTGCATTCCTGGAGCTCCAGCACCTGTAGAGAACACCCCTATCGCTCTATCTGACAGCTCCTGAACTGGCACACCATCTGTCTGTGTAAGTACTCCAATGGTACTCAGGCACTCAAGAGAAGTTACAGCCTGTAGGGCCCGTTCCAGTTCTTCTGCCTCTTCTGTGGTCGGAAGAAGATCTCCATTTTTACCTGCAGAAACAGGGACACCACCAGTTAGTGCACTGCTCCCAGGTGAGCCTGGCCCTGACACTCAAAGGATGAAGATGTACAGACAGTTCAGTACAGAGCTGCATTGTATGATAACCTTCCAGCATGGCTGGCAGTACACAGGAAGTATCATTCATCAGCGTTCACTAGCTAAGCAAGGTAAGAAAACCATGAAATTACACCTTCCTCTTCAATGGAAATCCCCCTCTCCCCCTTCTCTTCCACACTTCAATAGGAGATGCCTCTTAAACTTCCTAGACTTAAAGTGAAAATGCTTAAGTAAGATCTTCTTCAATGCTGCAATAACACATGGTCCACAATCCCTCTTTCTACTTACCACATTACAGCCTGGACCTAAAATTTACACAGACAGTATAATTCAGGTTAATTTCAATTCAAACAGTCTGATGTCATGTTATATCAGAAAATGACCAAAGAAATCACGTACCAGGCTGTTCTAATTTCTTTGTTATATGTTATAGGTAGTGAGCTTTAGAATGCAGAAATTCAAGCACATTTCTGATCAAACACTAGTTTCAAAAACGTATTTAAAGATTTTATTCTCATTCTCTTCTCTTTTTATCAAAGGCCAACATTGACTGTGATTCCAGCCCCACTCGATGGCAGGAAGATGCCATTACTGAGAACACTCTTGATTAAACTATAACCCTGACAGGCAGTAAAAATGTAAAATGAATTATTAAAATACTAAACCAATTACGATTTTCAGAGCAGTAATTATATGAGCAAGCAGAGAACTATGCACACAGCCTTCTTCAAGTCTGCTTTACTTCAGAGCTCACAAACAACAGAGCAAATGCATACTTCCTTCTCTAGAATTTATTATCTCTGTAGAAAAGCAAGCAACTCTGCAAAATGCAGTTTAGAAACACTCACTTCTTCAGTTCACTGACTGTGTTCATGCTAGCATAAAATAAAATGGTACCTTCAAAGAAATCAAAATCTTGCAAGTCATCGGGCAGCCGCGGCAGGACATCAGAGAAGTCCTCCTGATTCAATTCCAAGTCATGTGGAATGTCTGTGATTTCATTGGCGATATCATCAGGCAGCTCATCGGCACTGAGCTCTGGTGTGGAGGGGCTCCTGGACAGAAAGGAACATTAGTCCCTGGTGTTCAACTCTGCTTGCTCCAAAAGACAAATATCAGTGCATATCCATCTACAATGGATGTTTCCCCACACTTTTTTTTTTTTTTTTCTTGTCATTATCCAGGAAAAAGAAATGCATTTAGGTAGTTCCTTTAGGAAGCTTACACTTAGGCTACTCATTAATTACGTAAGAGGCAATATCAGGAGCAAGATATTTTACCCATCAAACCCAATAATTGCTCAAATCCGAAATGACCCACTCTAAAGGTTTTTTCAACATTTAGCCCTGCTCCAGATGCTGCTTGGCATCTTTGCACAGTGCTCACTGGCAGTGCTCAGGCCAGCAGTGGGAAACTGGGCAGGAAAGGCACTGACCGAATGTGGGGTATCTCTACTGGCAGTGAGACACTGGCAGGCATGGTGAGGTTCCCTTGGGGCACTGCAGGAGGAATGGGTTTCTGGGGCCGGCGTGGCCCTCGCCTTCTCTTCTTCTTGTGTTTTTTGGTAAGTGCAGGTGGCTTCGTTTTCTTCCTGGGTTTCCTCTGCTGCTGGTGCTGAACTTTACGAGAGCTGTCTCCTCTCAAGAAATTATCCTTTGGGAGCAAAACAATACCAATGGGAGCATATTAAAAACAAGTATTACTTTCCTTGCTTTTTTCACCCTGGTCATTCCACAGACACGTGGAATGTAATGTAAGAGTGACTGTTAGCTTACATGCAGACACAGTTTTAAAAATTGAGCTGTTTCCTTCCTCATTGATCCCAATAGAAAAAATAACATAAACCAAAATTTGAGGTATTGTAAATAGGAGATTGTGCAGTGTCACTTTAAAAATTATCAAAGCAAACCCTAACTAAATACTGCAAAACTGTAACCTTTAGCAGCACTCCTGTAAGTATTAAAGACAAAAGACTGTTGTGAGGTGGCGTTAATGTGGATAATGTGCAGCAGCTGAAGCCAGAATCCTCAAGTGCACACTGACATAACAGAGGGACAGCACCGAGGAGACAAAATTAATACTGCTGGACTAGGATAAGGATGTGAGTAAACAGTTATGGCCTCATTGCTTCTGCACAGCAATCACTGACACATTAAAAAATAAATGAAACCATCATCAGTCTTCAGCTGCCATCATACTGGGAATGGCAGAGGATTATATTTGCTACAGAAGTAAACCTTGAGGGACATACTGGAGATTGCCTAGAAGAGGGGGAAACCCCATACAGATCTGTGTAGCACAAACCCTCACATTTTAATCCAAAAATTTCCATAATTCACAGTTATTGGAGAGGCTGGACAAAAACAGTAACAAAAAATTTTCAATAACCCAACAAAACAAAACAAAAAAGGCAGTTTTACACTTAATTGAAGGCAGGGCAAGAAGCCTTGAAGGAGGGGCAGGGCAGAAGTGGGTTTGTGAATTATCCTAAAGGTTTTGTTCTGGAAGACTGGTGTCATAAAAGGAGAGCAGAGGACATCAACTTCTTTTCTCTGTTCTCTCAACTTGAGGTAGGCCACTGCTTTTTCTCTGGGATCCATGGATCCCTGAAGGAGGTTAAAGATAAATTCTAATAGTTACTAAAGTGTAAATAAAGTATCAAACCCATTATTTGCATCCTTTTAATTGCTATCTACATTTTCTTTAGGAATTACGTCAGGAAGTACTGACACCGCTTAAGATGCAGTGTCCTTAATACCAAATTCATATTATATTCAGATCCAAGGACCAGTTGTAAGCCCAAATATAATGACCACAGGATCCCTCACAATGATCTTCTATATCTCAATTCAAGACAATAATCAAATTTCCTCCAGTGAAGAATATTGCCATGTATGCTTTATTATATCCTCAAAACTATGAACTATGTAAAAGATTTTCACAACATACTTTATACTAATTGGGAATGTTTGGTAAGTTTTACCCTTTTAAGAAAAATAGCAGCAAACAAATTCCTAAGTTCATAAACTTGCTAGTTGTCAAGGAAAATTTCATAGGAAGACTGGGGTTAAAATTCCTGATGCTCCCAATACACATAAATACAATGATGGCTTTGTACTTACCATTTTTTTGGCATGTTCTTCGCACAGAGGTGTCTGATGTGTAATGTCAAAAACTGGCACAGAGCACTGTTGACCATCTGCAAACTTGGCTGTGCAACTCGAGAAGAGCTGCTGAGAACGGTTCAATAAGATATCTGTGCATTTCTGCATCAGGAATAACACAAGACAGTGGTGGAGGAACGCCCTTTGATTTATCAATCTGATAAAGATCAGAGCCTTCAACTCCCTCTGTCCATAGATACTATTTTTAATGAGTGCCTTAAGTTTGCTATTTAAGTTCAAAGCTAGGTAAAGCTCAAACCCAACTTTTAAAGTGAAAAAACTGCATTCATGCAGAATCTCTAATGATTTTATTATATACTGAGATAGTTTTATAAAAGCAGCCATTTCACTAATGAGTTCTTAGCAAAAAGAAGCCTTTTCCTGCAGCCTTAATCAATAGATCAATAGTAGCAGTTGGAACAGTGTAGTCAACAGGACTATTTCCTTACAGACTAATGACAATCCATACTGAAACATTAAAGAAAGAGTATTTCTTAATTCAATCTTTTAAGGTACATTCTTGGCATTTATCTTTAGAGCACAGACAAAGAAGTTTCAAGATCCTTCCTGCTCCTCTGAAAAAAAAAGATGTGCAAGCAGACAGAAAGGTCAAGTAAATCCACACATAAGCTTGCTGAGATTTCCTTCAGAAAAATCCTTAGCAGGAGTAAAAATGTTTCCAGACTTACAGCAAATCAAACAGATATTTCATTGTGTGTTTTTTCAAACAACATTAGAAGCACTCCTTCCATCTTGAATGGTTCTCAGACCCCAACATCACTATGTATGTTTATAAAACGTTAAAACAAACAAACAAAAAAAAGACAAAATTAAAAACCTGCAGAACAATCCAGATAGCAGATTGGATGGATGGGGTCAGAACCAAGAACTTGTTCATTTTAGAGAAGAAAGTGCAGAGAGGGAAAAATGGGCATACATGCTATTGACTATCCTGCTCACACAGCAACAAGCGAGACCACTTAAAATTAAAAATATACCCAAGCAAAAAAAAAAAAAATCCCATCAGAATCATGAAGCAAATCCCAAAAACAGCTGTACGCCATGGTGCTCTCTCATAGAGGTTTTGAACTGCTCTGCAGATTGCTTTTAAGTGCACTGCAAAAAATCAAGCAATAAAAACAAGGCATCTACAAAACTAAAAGATTGGAAAGGTGCTGCAGTCTGATAGTAGCTGAACACATCAGCACTAGTCACTTTTAATACCGAAACCAAAAAGAGTCACACCAACAAAAGCACCAACAATTCTTCAGCTATAAACAAAAAAGGTAAAGTCTGCAGAATTTTTAAGTATTACAGGTCAAAAGTCTGCCTTTTTATAGTCTTCAGAACCAAAATCTAATCACATCTAATGCGCTTGCTTCTTTCTGCCATCTTCAGCCATTCACTTTTAACATCCTTTCCAGGCTTTGCTTGCGATTCCAAGCACGGGGAACCCCTCCTCACCATGACTATGAGGTTCTGTGACTTCTTCTACTCTGCTTCTTTAAACAATGCAAAGTATGAATTCCATCTTTCTGGTCAGTGTAAGCCATCTTTTTATACTATGCATAAAAACCTTTTTTCCACTAAACTGTCACAGGAAGGTGGCCTGTTGGAACCTACCAAGAGCCAAGAAGCTGAAAATCACATGGTTTGTACCAAATCATTATGAAGGATGATCATTTTGTAAAGGTTTCTTGCACACACTAAATACAGCTCACAAAGTAAAATGATGTTCCTATTACGGATACCAGCAGCAGACTACTTATCCTCACTACAGACCCAAATCACACAGCCAAATTAAAAGCAAAGGAGTTGATTACACACTAACAATTAGGTATTTCTTTGTGAAAACTTAGTTATCATGCAAATATCTAACAAACAAACAAAAATCTTCCTAAACCAGAACAGCTTCCATGCCTGAATGGAACTCCCAGAGTTAAGAGGATACGCTGAAAACAGTGCCTGGTGAATGGAAGGGCCTTGTTAGTGCACTGCTCTCCCTTCGAAGTTCCACTGCAGGTTGTTGGTTCTGCATCTCTCTGCCTTGCTTGGCTTGTGCTGAAAAGAAAAGTATGAAAGAGTTTACAGACAAACCCCCAGTCTCGGGTGGTTACTCAACACAATTATTATACTGAAGGTGGCACAGTAGGATGAAAAATTGTAACACACATGTGTGTGTCATGATCCAGATGGGTGCACATTACTATCAGGCTCTACACAGGGACACTGAATAGATGTCAATGACAGGTGAAGGTGTGACTGTAGTAACAGGATTATTTCTTATTTCACAGGGCCTTAATTGTAATGAGAGGTGCTATGTGCTACTACCATGTAAATATTACAACACCTTGCAACAGAAAGGGCAGCAGTAGGTGAGTGTCAACACAGGTGACCCTCAAAATGAGGTCAGTCTTTAGAATTCAATGTACTGAGTATGCCTAGATGGGAGTTAAGTGCACTTCCAAGCCTGTTCATAAATCAAAACATGCCGAGCATCCCCAGAGCTTACATGCAAGCATGTGCTCAGACAAACTTAGACTGAGCTCTGGAGTGGCAGAGCCTGAGCGTGCTCAACATGGATAAAAGCTCTCCTTCATCAACGTGCTACAGCCCAATCCACCAGCAGGTGCCCGGAGCTGGGCGCTTCCCCAGCACAGCCTCTGTGCTTTGAGCCTGAGCTGCAAGCAGGCCACCAGACAGCAGTGTGGACGAGTGCTCAAGCGTTACACAGCTCGCTCGGGGTCAGCCTGCTCTCCAGGCATGTCACCTTCATGGAGATAAAGCTGGCGATTCCAGGGCTGACTTGCACCTCTGTACACGTTGTTTTCTAGGTTGACAAAAAGCTGTCTGTAGCCTGACTGTTTTCCTTCAGCCATTTCTGTCATCAACTGCACTTTGACTGAGCAAAGTTTTAGTTAGCAGCATTACTCCTGAGAAAAATTTTGTATCTGAAAAGATTCTGTGGTTACTTAAATTGACTAGAGCAGTGATGACAGGCATACCTGGCTTTGCTGGTCTACCCAAAATAATGTAAACTTTTTTTGCTTAATAAAAGGCAAAAATAATAGGGGAAAAAAAACAGCAAGAGCTTGTCAGTTCAGGTGAACTTCTGCTGTAGTTTAAGCTTGGAGACATTTACACACAACTTCATAAACTACTAATGGACTTCTACATTACACCTCAGAGCAGCTTTTCAGAATCAGTCCACCTCCCCAACAATGAACCCTCCAACTGTCATGAACCACATCCCACTGTCCAGGAACAAAAGCATCCCATTAAACAGAATATACTCTCAGTATCTAGCTCCAATCTGCATCTCATACTATCCACTACACCCCACAATCACACATCCTGTAAAGCAAAACCACAACAGCAAAAGGATGCTTCTGATACCCTAAACGTAACACCACGGTTCAGACTTAGTCTGTTCCTGAACTAATATGAATCAACCAACTCTCCATATGCTGAGAGCCGAAGGGATGTTGACATTATCTAGAAAGAATTCCCACAGAAGATAACCTTCAAAGTTGTTAGAAGTTATGTATTTTGTTGCCAAGTTTTATTTAATGTTAGATTGAGTTAAATCTAACAAAAAGCATGAGCTTAAATTTGGTTTGCTGGGAAGATAATTAAGAGGAGGTAAAGACTTTTCTAAAAAAGCTGTCTGAGAAACAAAATCGGAATTGAAGCAGTGAACTACAGACCAGACTGCACACCCTTCTACTGACACAGTAAAGGACCAAGTATTTGGGTCCTGCTGAACAAAACATCCGGATTTTAAAACATAAAGCTGGAGAAGGCCTGTCTTCATGGAAAACACCGTATGTCACGTTTATTTTACTCCACTGACAGGCATTTGTGTGTCATGTTTTTTCTGCCTTGTGCATGACTACAGTTTCAGAGTTCATCATTTCAGCTGCTGGACGCTCAGCCCATGTGTACCCTCGCCCAGCCCCAGGCTCCTGCAGTCACAGGGCAGCTCTAACCTGGTACAAGCACAGGTAGCCCTCCGGAGTTCCTGTAGGAGCTGCCCCGCGCGCTCCGGCTCTCTGCTGGCCGCCTGCAGCAAGGCTTTCCGGAGCGTGTGCCGGCATTTCTTCTGGCGAGATTCTGCCCGCTCCAGGCGGCAGAGGTGCTTGTATTTCTGCTGAAAGTAAGTGCAAAGTCTGGTCACCCTGGAACTCCTGTCATCTGCATTGTCATCATCGGACCTGAACAAGGGAAAACAAAAACATACATGTTTTAAGTTACTACTTATTTCTTTTTCCCCACTAAGCTAATTTGTCATTCTAATAGAATTGTTAAGTTCGCATCCATCTTCTAGCCACAAAAACATCCAAATGCTGAAATCAGGCAGTGTTATTTGAGAAATAGCAAGAGCAGGATCCCTTTTAAATTCTAAAGGTATTTGCTGTTCTTAGTATGTCATTATTAGAGATTACATCAATTTATCATCGTTTGACACATTTAAATGTCTAGAGCCTGCTGTTCAAAAAGAAATCTATACTGTTAACCTTTATTTACTGTAAATGTCTCAGCAAATGAGACCAATGCTTAAATCAAAGCGCAATTAATGGAGAGGACAAGAGTGGGGAATTGTGTAGTGGAAATTTATTGAGGAATGATCATGCTGGAGAAGACGGTCAAATTCTAACAAGTACCTAAACTGCTGACTTCTTCCAATTCTTATTACTCTGCCAGGCAGTGTATTTCTTTTTAAACCAAAATACACACTAACACAGCTAACAGCTGATACTGATTTCCCCTTGCTGCAGAGCTGCAGTTGAGTTACAGTACAGCAGTAGAAAAGAAATTCAGATTTAACTCCAATATACTGAGGGAAAAATCAGACCAGGGCTAAGCAATGACCCGATGAAGGACTAATCCAACTCTTTGCTGGCTTAAGAAAGCCCTTCTCCATTTATCTTGGCTCTCTGAATGCCCATGCACATATCAACAAGACTATCAAACCATGTCAACACATTCAGTTAAATGAAGTAAAAATTATGAAACAGAAAATCATCACTGGAACTTGTTAAAACAACAAGGGCCATGAAGCTACCCAGAAGTTCTCCACAACAAGCACTAGTTTGCAGAATGAGTTTTTTGTTCATGAAGCAACAAAATACATGTGCTGAATCTAAGCAGACTGTTCAGTTTTTCCTCTAATTTTTTTCTTATAGAACAGAAACTTTTTGCCAACTTTCCTATCTGTAACACAAAGAAAGGGCAGGGGAGAGAAGAGCAATCCAAACAAATGAAGTATATCAAAAGCTGGCTATGTTCAGAGCCTGTGGGACTGAATGAGCTGACACCCAAACCTGTGCACAGCAAAGGAGGCCACCACTGAGATGCAAGAGATGTGAAATAGGAGCCATGATATTTGCTAAATAAAGTAAGATCCAGAAACACAGACGGCAGATCTGTCCCTGAAAGGCAACATGGTGAAGACCTACTTTCTTTTCTGGAAACTCTGACTCTATTTAGACACAGGCCAAATGGAAGAGACTGCAGCCATCTCCACTAAGGCTCTCCACAAAAATTCCGCAGCAGCAAGCACTGCCTTTGACACAAATGCAAGTTTTTGTGAAGTGTTATGTAAAGTCAACCATACTATGTACTTTGTCTGTTAAAACAGATTACAGCTTATTTTCTAGAAGCATAAATGACAATTAATTAACCTCTGCAATTACACGCTTAGCAGCAAATATAACCTGTTAACAATATTTAACATATGCAATGCTTAGAATATTTTGACATTGAAAATAAAAAGAAAATACACTTTTAAGATCTCTTAGGAAAGAATGTTTACTGGGGAAAACTACCTGTTTAGAAAAAATTGACCGTGGGCTATTTAACGTAGATTTTCCTTTGCCAATATATTACTAAAAGAGGAAAACATGGATAGTATATATATTTATTGGTAGGTTTAATATCTTAGATATTTCCTTACTACTCTGGGCCAAGACTTTTAAGCAAAGTTACTGATTTAATTTTAAATATGGTTAAAAATTAAGAATAACAAGAGTATTTCTTAGGGGAAAGAAGTTTCTTTTGTGTGGAAAGAGTGTTTGTAAATGTACATTTCTCTGTATTTGAGACTTTTTACTTTTCTCACATTGAAAGAGTCAGAAAAAATGTCACTGTATGCTAAAATATTTTTGATCTTCAGTTCATGAGATCTCTTTTAAAAATAGATGAAGACATACATCAAAGGTACAGAAAGAAATCACGCCTGCAGTGGGCAAGGCCTTATTTTGAGCCAAAATTTCTAAGAGCCAGTTTCTAAAAGCCTGTTCAGAACTTTGTTCCCAGGCCAGTAAGATTAGCCAAAACATTTATACATTCAAAGAAACCTAAAAATATCGAAATAAAACCTTTTTTCTTCAGTAGGCATGAAAACCAAAGATTCTTTTACTGTTGCTCTTTCATAAACAAGTTTGCCAAATTCTATTTAGTTTATTCTCCTAAGCTGCTGCATATAGAACTTCTGAAGTTCAACCTAACGTGCGGCATTTTATTTTTACAAAGATTTCTGAAAGTGCACACGAGCCATTTGATAATCCAAAATGCTTTCTCCCAACCCTTCCCTTTCAGACTGTCATGTGAAACATCAGGGGGATTATTGCTGAGTGTTCATGAAGAAAACAAAGACAGCACGAAGCAGCAGAAAGGAAGAGCAAAAGGGTAGCACAAGCAGTCAGGCACCACCAGGGAATGAGGAGAACATGCTCTCTATTCTGAGACGCCCCAGCAACTATACTTCAAATCCCTTTTTTACACAGCATTTTGAAGAACCTTCCCTTCTTTCTTTTAGTTATTCTACTTATTGGGAGTTATTAAATCCAACTTTTGACAACACGGTGTTGATATTTAATCCTTTGAGTGAGTTGGTATGAGGAGGGACTCACACTCCTTTTTCAAACTTGCTACTTGAAATGTTTGCTTTAGCTATATTTCAGTGTTGGAAGTGAAGAAATACTTTGTTATAAAGTCATTTGTTTTCCAGCACTTTCTAAGATACCAGACTCAGTAATCAAATAATCTAGGGGGAAGTTTCAGTCATCTGCAGCAGGGAACAGCCCCTTCTTTCTCTCCAAATTGCTGCTCCCACAAGGGATTCCTCCCACCCCAGCAACCTTCTCTGCCAGCACCCAGCCTGCACTGTGCCCACTGCCAACTCCTGTGCTATTTGAACTCAAACACTTGTGCCTGTCTCGAAGCACTGCATCCCGAAATCCTGGGAGTATAGGAACACAATTTTTCAAAATTAAAGCACAGAATAATAAAAGCAAACATTTGGCCCGCGTTTCCACAGATGATTGCAACAATATGAATTTTACAGATTAAAAGGCCAGAAGGCAAGTGAACCAAAAAATGTATTATTGTTGTCATGGTTTAACCCCATCCAACAACGGAGTACCACAGTGCTGCATGGTCCCTCTCCCTGCATGCTTGCGCTCCCTGCTCCCACCACTGGGATGGGGAGGGGAATCAGAAAAAAACCACCTTGTGGGTTGAGCTAAGAATAGCTTATTAATGGAAACAAAGTAAAATATTCTACTACTATTTACTGTAATAAAAAAAAAAGAAAACAAAAGAAAAACAAGTGGTGCCCTATACAGTTGCTCGCCACTCACTGACTGACATTCAAGGCCACCTCAAGCAGCAATCGGCTCCCCCAGTTTATGTCCTGGCCATGATGTTCTACGCTGTGGAGTATCCCCTTGGCCAGCTGGGGTCAGCTGTCCCAGCTGTGCTCCCTCATGGCTTCTGGTGCACACCCTCTCTGGCAGAGCATGGGAAACTGAAGTATTCTTGACTTAGGGCTAGCACTACTTAGCAACAACAGCCAAACCATCAGAGCGTTATCAACACTGCTCTTGTACAGAGCCCAAAACATAGCACTGTGCCAGCTGCTAAGAAGAAAATGAGCACTATCCCAGCCAAAACCAGGACATCTGGTTAAGACATTAATTTTCAACAAATCTGGTAAATTTTTGAGAGTTTAAGAGCAGCAAGACTATCACACAAGAAGTTCAACAGAGGTTACCCCCACAATCACACAAGCAGAAATGCTGAGAACCAGCTGTCTAGTAAAGCAGAAATTAACTGTTCACTTTCTTTCAACAGTCTATTCTGAGAAGCATTCCTTCCACTGTCTTCCATGTAGTCAAAAGGAAAAAGACAGACTGCAGTTAGCTGGTGGGCACCACAAGCTCAGATACAAATGAACAGAGAAAAAAGAGCTTTAATTTTACTATGAAAATCAGCAAGTAAATCCCCTAAGTTTAGGTATGTGATTTCAAAAACTAAAAGTTTTGGGAAATAATCTTCATTGGTTTTCTGGTAAAATAAGTCCCCAGAATTCAGAGCTGTAACAAGTGACTGGCTGACTTAAGAAGTCATCAGTCTGTACCACCAGATTAGCAAGACAGAGACATTCTGACAAATCAAATCTCCCCAGAAACAGCCTGAACTAATTCATCTTCAGCAGCAGGCAGACCACACTGCAGAAGTGACAAAGTGAAACATTTCAGGTAATAAAAACCTCTACAGAAGATTGCAGAATAGGAACAAAAGTTTTAGAAGGCTGACATCAAGGGAATGCTTATCCATGATCAAAATTAGCAAGGCCGCTGAAGAGCTAACACTGAGCAGGCTGATGGAAATACAAAAGCAGCCAGTTGCATCCCAAAATTTATCCATCACGGATAGTTAAGACAGCATTTAACTGAGGTGCACAGAATGCTAGAATGGAACAGAAAATGTCAAGATGAGGTATTATTTTCTCTCAGTATGTGAAAAGAGTAGGAAGAATCCAAAGGAAGTTAAGACAAATAGAAGACAAAACACACGGAGATGACCTTTATAAGTTGACAAAAAAATAGGGATCTATGGAAGAATCAAATCAAATGTCAAAGAGAGAAGAGTGTAAGGGAAGTTATTTAATAGATATATCTGCTGTGAAAAATTATGTATGATTTAGAAGTCTGAAAGTCTCTTCACATTTTCCCAAAACATTTGATTTATAAATTGCCTTTTAAGTTAGAAGTAATGTTTGTGAAAGCTCAGTCTGAAACTGCTGATGCCCTAAAAAATGACAGTCATTTGTAACAAAAAAAGACCCCTTTATTTTAAAAAAGTGAAGTCTACACTCTGCTTAATAGCTTTGATTCACTGAAGGCTCTTAATATTTAGCATCCTGGTGACAGAGATACAGCTTTGTTGTTCACCTTGAGGACAATCTTCAGAGATGGCAGGAAATCCTAATAAGTTTCAGAATTTTCAGAATGTAACAATAAAATAAGGTTTCATTAACATCATTATTCTAAGTGTGATAGTTGAAAAACAAAAAAAAAAAAAATAGGGGAAAGTTGTAATATCAAAAAGTCCAGTTGCACAGTGAATGAGAGTCATGTTCCAGAAACTATAATTAAATTCTAGTGAGACCCCAATTTCCTTGTTAGTAACATACAACAGTTTTGTTACAATACTACACCTGGGATGCTTTGTTTTAACTGTGCACCTTCAAATTTTCATTAATAGACCTATATTATCATATCCTGCTGTAAGTTTAGATTTGTGACTTAGCAGTATATAAAGACCATCATAAGCCTTTCTGCACCAGCAGCTAATTCGTGCTCTAAGGAACCAGCAGCTAAATCCTTTTGATCTCATAACTTCCTTCCAATGCTCACAAGTATTGAGAGAGGTTTAGTCAACACTTAATTATTAAAAGAAATACCCTGGCCTTTAAAAAAGCACATTAGAACAGTAGCCTGCATAATTATTACAAGAATTAATGAGTAAAATGTAGCAAGTTTACTGACAAAGTTATTCACAACCAGTAGGAAAGACAACCCCGTTCAATTCAAATTCAGGACCTCCAATCATCAAAGCACACAAGTTCATTAATAAATCCCACTAAACTCAATTAAATTCAGGCAAACAAGCTTAAATCCTTTCCTGATGCATCCTTCTGATAGCAGACTGCACAAAGGTCTCTAAGTTAGCTGAAAACTGGGACAAAAGGTGACAAGCTGTTCCATAGCTATTACAAACAAATGAGTTCAAACAATCCTTTGTTTCAGCAAAACACTTTGACAAGTGCTTAGGTTCCACTGACTCCACTTGAAGTGAAGCTCACATTTACATGATTTATTCCATCATGGCCAGCATGAATACTAAAGAATCATACTCACTCAGGTCTCTCATAGCCGAGGCTTTCTCGGATAGACCATGCAACCTGGTAAGGGGAGGTTTGCTCTGAATCCTCCAACTCTTCTCCACTGTCTTCAGACCAATCCAGCCCTAAGAGAATTGAAAACATGGAAATTGGATGAAAAGATCATCTACCTTATATAAGCTTCTGAGTAACCTTTGGGACAAAAGATTAATGTATAGCATAGTTGCAAACATAATTACATTCGATTAAATCATGCAGTATTCTCAATTATACAGGAAAAGCTACAGTAACAGCTCCATTACAGTGTGCAAATAGCATCAACTGATTTTTGTCATACCTGAGTCTTCCTTTTAAAATCCTTACTGGCTTCTTTATCCATAAACAGTGGAAGCAAAATCACCCACTATCTTACTCACAGAGAAATACTAGTTTTCATAAGCAAGTACGAGGTAAGAGAGAAGTCCCTGTCATGAAGAACTGACTACTTGGTAAATTTTAATACTATATGATCTAAATAGGCCAATTTCATTTCTGTTTATACTCTGACCTCTTCCCTGTGCCAAGACATTAAAAGAATATGAAAACTGTAAGACACAGCAGCATGGACAAAGACAGACACACAGCTACCCAGGATGTTCCTCTGCTCAGTCTCTGTAATTGCCTGCCAAAAGCACATATTAGCCTGAAGAAAGAGCTAAAGAGAGAGATGCAAACACTCCTGCACTTGCACCAAGCAGCATATTTCACTTAATGATGATGCAGCATGATACACAGGGTGTGCTCCAGCAGCCTCAGTTAGTCAACCTACACACAGCTGTTGAACAGGACAGCCAGAAAGAGGCCAGTAAGTTCTCAGGTGGAACATTTTATCTGGAACTTTGTCTTTTGTAGTCTTTCCTACTCTCTCTCCCACATCCAGTGAAATTCTTGCCCCTTTCTTGCAGCAGGTGGGATAAAATCCCACTGCTGCATTTACAAGCTAGCATTTTTTGCTTTTTCATTTTCTTGTGTTCTCCTTGAAAATGGATAGAGTTAAGGAGCATTTCATTTTTGCTAAAACTAAACTGAACGGCTATATCTGAGATGATTCTGAAGTCAGATGCCTTGAATCTAGGAAATGCATCAGTACTTGGTCAAGCACTTTCAGAGTTAGAGACACACACGCATGCTTGGAATACAACCACCAGGTAACTCTTCATCATACAGAACCAGCACTTTAACATGAACCACAGATATCAGAAACCCAAATTTTCAGGAACTTCAGCATCCTAAAAAATCCTTTTTTGTTTTTATTTTTTAAGACATACATTTGAACTAAATTAAGATACCTTAAGACGCGATAAAATGTCAGAATTATACTTTCAACTTAAATGTTTCTTTTTCCTGTTGTCTCTTCCATAAAGGAAAGAAAAAACTTAATCATGCCATAAAGATGTTCACAATTGACAACCACATAAGAAACTGTTTACCCAAAGTTTAAAAACAAAATCAAAAATTGAGTTGTTTTACTTCTCCTGGGCACTGCAGAAAGGAAGGAACAAAATCTAATCCAGATTCAGCTATACTAACAGTGAAGGCTGCACTTACATTAATATCCTATTACATGGCTCTGATGTTGGTACACATAAAACTGGCTTAATATTTTGAAAGATTCTGTGCAGTCATCTCTAGTGTTGCTCAAATATAGAAAAGAAATCCTGAAATTCCCTGAACTGGTATACCTAGTCTTCAATATTAAGGCTTATAAGGAATAAATAACAAATAAATTTTCCACTCTCACATAATTAATAGGTAAATTCCTTTACTTTGCCAAATATAAACTGTTCTAAATGCATCCACATAGTTATGCACCTGTCTAACTGTACATATATAAGTCTAACTATTTTTTATTTTTATTATGCCTCTTTTTTTAGGAAAACATATTCTCTTCACCACTTGAGAATGCAGAACATTAAGCACAGAAGGGGTCTCTCAGCAGTCTTTCAAAACACAGGTCACTTTCTAAGCTATTGAGGTCTGTGACACTCAGAAATGCCTCTGGAGTTGCCATTTCTCTAAAGACCTGCACTACATATAGGACCATCAAAGCTGTTTTCTGAAGAACAATTTCCTTCAGAGACATGCTATGGGACGCGAATTACCTCCTGAACAAATAGTCAAACTATCCCATGAGTGCCAAAGGGCAGATCTTAACAGCAAATTAAGAAAGTTAATTGAAATAGCAAAAATTACAGATGTTTGCAATTAAATACGACATTACATAGGGAACATCCGGATTTATCTGAAGTCTTTTTTTTTTATTTCAAGCATCACAAATGGTGTTCCTAACTTAAGTCACACAGACTCATATTTCCTTTTCCCTGCCAGTATTTTACTTGTTAGAAATGTACAACCTAAAACTAAGCAGAAAAGTAACATGGGAGGGTGAGGAAGATAAAAAGGGCAGATGTCCTTTCTAACTGTAAATATAGACCTTGCCTAGGTCTATATTCACAATAAGACAAATTAGCCACGAGGTCAGTTGCTTTTTCAAAGCTTAAAGAGCACTACTATCATAGTACCCATTTGGTTATATTTGCCTATATTTTTACAAGCAGCTATTGATTATAATACGCAAGGGAAAGACTATTCCTGCACAGTATGCAGACAAGACTCCACCCTTCCAACTACCTTCTGTAACAGTGCTGCTCTCCTGAAGTGGTCTTTTCCTTTTGTTCATCCATGTTTTACTTATAAATACTGCCCAGTCAAGAAAAATTTGCATGTGTTCCAATTTTCTAATTACAGAAATCACAGAATCACAGAATGTGTAGGTTAGAAGAGACCTTCAAGATCATTGAGTCCAACCCATGCCCTAACACCACAACTAGATCACGGCATCAAGTGCCACATCCAGTCTTTTAAAAAACTAAACTAAACTAAAATAAAATCGTCAGCTGGAATTTCGAATCTGCAGAGATTGATGGCCCAAACTGCTAAACTTTTCTTATATTCATTATGTCACATGCTCTTATCACACACCTAATGTTTCAATCTAACTTTGTCCTCTCATGTAGGTATCTCTAGTGTCACCTTTACTACTCGAGTTCCAAACCTTCTCCATGAGGTCTCTATAATCCAAACAATGTTTTCCACACCTCAGTTTGATTTCTCAAATGGTTAACAGAACACTAAGAATAACAACCAAAATGCCATAAACCATTTATGGGGTCCAGGCATTCCCTTCATAGATGACAGGGCTAAAGAAAATGCCAAGAGATTACCTAGCTCAGGGTTATTTTGGAAGGACCACACAGGAATTCAGGACAGGGCGAGGAAGACAGTCCCATTTAGTCTTTTGGTCTCAGGTTAAAAAATATGTCTGCAGTGCACCTGTTACCTACTCACCTAAGTGAGGAAACAGATCAGTGTCCAGCTGCTGTTTTCGAGTGCACAGTTTCACCAGTCTCTGGAGCCGGCTCATGCAGGACGAGTGTGGAGAGAAGGCTGTGGCTTTCATGAGGACCCGGTCAGTCCTTGGCGGGTCCGTGACAGGAGCCCTGGCGGGTGGCAGGAGAGGCAGAGGTCTCTTGTTAGACAACTGCCGTGCTTGTGCTATAGTGTGTGTGGTGGGTGCCACTCCCTGCATTGGTAGGCTGGTGTTCAGAGGTTGAGGTGACTTGCAGACTATGCCCTGCGGTAGCCCTGTCGGCTTTAACGAAGCTGATGAAGGTGGCAGATGGGAGTGCTGCTGCTGCAGAGGCTGCTGCTGCAAAGGTGCAGGAATGGGGCTAAAGTGCTCTTGGCGAACTTTTAAAATCTCTGTCTCTCTCTGGCGCTGCCGGTTTTGAGCCAACTTGCTCTGCAACTTTTTCTTCACTGTTGCCCCTTTCTTTAGGTCATCATCCTCCTCATTGAAAGCAAAGGGGTCTTCTAATTCTGCCTCCAGGTAGTGGAGAGGAAGCCTTGCCCCTGGAGGGGAGAGGGACATCCCATCCAGTCCGTTGGGCATCTTCAAGGCCAGGGTGGGCACTGTCAGACTGAAGGCCATAGCATCCATCTGATGCCTGACCTTTACCTCCTCTATAGGATCATTCTTTTTCTTCCTCTCCTTTTTGGGTATAAAGCCAAGTACCTGCAGGTGGCTGTTGCAGTACCTTTGAAAAGTAAAAGCAGTCAGTTATTAACTAAACTTCCAAAAGTAAAATCTGAAGACAAGACATCACTTAGGAGAACCCCCCACACACATCTCAAGCAAATATAAACTGAAACACAACAGGTTTTATAAGAATTGTACAAACCGCTTCTAATACAACAGGTAACTGTGGTGCCCCCAAACCAGTAGGAAAAAAAACTTACACAAGTGACTATTTCTAATCTTAACATAAAAGATTCTTCATTCATTATTCATAGGAGAATCACATACAATCATTCAAAATCTTAACTCTCTAAGAGCGTAAACAGTCAGAATCTAAAGTGAACAAAACAAATGGACAGTCTGATACATAAAGCAGCAAGAACATAAGCCATTAACTTATCAGTTCAAAAGCTCTTTTAAAAAAGTACATTGAAGACTATTTCCTTTCATTTGCCCATTCCTTCAGGGGAAGTAGTTAACATTTTCGTCAATGCAAACATTAATTATTATTATTATTATTATTATTATTATTATTATTACTACTACTACTACTACTACTACTACTACTATTATTAATTCCACTGTAGTAGGGAGCAGCTTCTTGTAAGGACAATCTCAGTAGATATCTATCTGCTATGATCACTATTTCCACTTACTGAACAAGTAGCATAAATACTTAAATTCCATTTAAGAAGTTTAACATGATGAATTTTGAAGCCAGAGGATTAGCTGAATATTCTTCAACAAAAATCTAGTCTGAAACAAATCCTCTGCTGTTAGAAAGATTTTATCAAATGCCAGAAATGTGTATACATACAATCCACAAGCATGGATTTTAAGTTCTAATATGGAAAATTTTCAAAGTCATGCTACTAAAAAAAAAAAAAAAAAAAAAAGTCTTTGAAAATCTGTTATGAAAGTAAAAATAATTACAATTTATGTCACAGATAACATACTAAAAAGTAAGCAATTAACTTTTGTTCAATTGGAGCCAGCATGTGACAGAACTTTAGGAACCATGGTGTGATCCTTTTCCTGCATGCCACAGGCAGGCACTCCTGCCTCTGTAGAACCCACCAACAACAAAAATTTCCCCTTGCAGAATCCCATCTGTAACTTACAGCTCAGAGATGACTAAAGATACAAGAAAAGAATGGTGTCTGCATCAAGGTAATTATGGACAAGATAATGAAATACCCACGAAGATATTCTTTAAAATCTGATCAGTATGAATCTGAGAACAGTAACTTTTGTTGAAACAATAGGTTAAAATTATATTATTTCTGGTCTTCATAGAGCAAAAAGTGGCAGAAAAGCCCAAAACAACCCCCCGCAAAAGGTTTAGCCCTTAGTCTAGCCACTTTCAACTCATCCACCCATTTCTAAAGAAACAATGTGTGAACAGCTCTAAAGGGTCCTTAAAAGGGAAAAAAGAGAAAGCAAATTCCTATATGCTCTTTACTGGTCTCCATATATGTAGCTTCTTGAGAGACCCACACTCCTAAGGTTTCACAAATCTGAAAAGGCTGAAAAGCACTGCTACTTATTATTGCCTAAATAATTTCTTCATCACATTATGTTGTAAGTAATAAATAAACTTAGATGAGGCAAGCTAAAAGCCAACAACTTGTGCAGTCCTTATTAGAACACACTGGAATACTGTAAATTCATACCGAGAGATGCACTTCTAAAAATAAAATTACATAATGAGGGCTCAATAAAGCTTCCCTTAAAGTCAACAAGCACTGTTTCCATATTTAAAATTAAGCCCTTTTTAAATATTTTGTTTGAACAGTTACTACGGCACTTTTAGTAGGACAGAAGAAAAAAACAATAAACAGACTAAACAAACACAAGGGGATTATTTTCCCTCTAATGACAATAAAAAGAGTGTTTTGCTCAACACAAATGCTTCCCTTACATTGTTCAGAACTTAAAATATTGTCATCCTGTGCTTGTGCTGATGCGAGGAAGTAGAACTGCATAGTCTGTTTTCATTGCAATAACAGTAAAAAAAGAAATAGAAAAGGTGAGTAAGTCTGTGGAAAGGTAATAGGCTTGCTAAAATTCTCAGAGTTTTAGGGCTTCTCTTGTTCATTTAACTCTAACAGAATCATTTTTATATGGCAGAGAATACAGCTTTGGCTCTTACAGCTGACCATACTGCAACACTGAGAGCCAACTGGCTCCTCTGGACACAAACCCACGGATGCCAGGCTACAGCATTCAGATTCCAGTAGACCCTGACTTGGCTCTGTGCTTTAGGCTCTGTCAACTGCCTCTCCCCCCCAGTATAACCAAGGCTGTTACACCTTGGCCTAACAGGAGCAAGAAGAAACCAGGAAGAGCAGTTCTCTCTTCTCTGGGTAAAGAAGACTGCACACAACCAGTTTTGGCTAGGCACAGTTCTCATTACCACCACTTCTGCCTTGACCCTGTCAGGCTCTTGCTAGCCCTGTGCACAGTCAAAGGGGCATGCACCCACATTTCCCCACCCTGCACATCCCAGAATGGCTTTTTAGTTGGCCCTGGCCTGAACTGGCTCTGACTTCACACAATGCTGCAGAGTCTGCACAAGCAGTTCAAGTTCCACGGAAGTCAGATTACTGGGAAGACAGGAGTCTGCAAGTAGCACAGTGCTTTTCACATAGGCCTGAGCATGAAAGCCATTAGGGCCAAGCTGACCCTACAAGAGCCAATTCTAATAAGACTGTCTTAGAGGCCCAGTTTGTCACTTCTGTAACCTGTCAGTGAATTATGCTCAGTTGATAGTATCACAATAAGTGTCTAACACAGGTTTTTTTCCCCTTCCTCATTGAGCACCAAAGGCACTATTCTGTGCAGGTAAGGTCAAATGAAGTCCACACATGGGGTGGGTTGATATCCATTAAAATTATCTAACATGAAGCACATGAAATGTGATGGGCTCTGAAGACTTCAGCTGGACAGTTTCCTGCATCCACTGAGAAGGCAAGAATTCAGACAGTGAGGTTTTCTACCTACAAATGCATTCTGCCTCTTAGTACACCCCGGTCTGATATCAATTTCCATCACTTACTTAAAAGAAGACCCAAACAAACTGGGGAGCAGCTTGTATATTAACAAAATATTTACAGATTCTCTTAAGTGAGGAGAATTCAAGACAAAATAGTGTTTAACCCAACTAAATTGTAGTAAACCTATATTTAGAAATCAAGTTGCATTTCATTATCTTTGTGTGTATCTAGTTAAGAAAGAAGTAGGAGATGTATTCAGAGAAAACAGCGATATAAAACCCATGTGTGCATCATCCCACATACATATATACCTTAAAAAAACAAGGTGAATAGAAAAATCAGACTTCAAAAAAGGCAATGAACTCACACACTATTAATAGATTTAATTTGTAGAATGTTATTGGTTATTAATAAATCTAATAATCTAGCATCATATTAACCAGCTTTGTGGCTGGTAGCATCTCATTTGTCTGGGGTTAAGTGATAATTCTTCTTAATTATTTGTGGACAGACTATGAAGCTTTTGGCATATAATGCACGCATCTTCCTGAAATACATTTTTTTAACAATCTCTAAAAGTATGAAAGAAGATAGCTGTCAGAGCATCATACAGCCTGCTTCTGATCATGTACAGTTACGTGTCTAAAACTGACAAAATGACCATCTGACAGTAATTCTGTACACAGAAAATGAAAAGCTATGAGTGAAGAACTCAGACACTGCAAACATCTTTATATTGAACAGAGTGTGAAAAAAGTCTTCTAAGAAACAGATACAGGTTTGCCTGCCAAAAAAAAAGAAGTTTAGAACAGCCACAGTCTTATCACTAGCATTCATTAAATGTTATTGTTAAAATTAAACTCTGCCCTGAGAAACAGTCTTTTAAAATATTCTTTCAAAATATCACATCCTCTCATTTGAAATTAAAAGTTTTTCTCTTTCAGACACCTGCTGTCCTCTTCAAGTACTGTAATGTGACACTCGACATGCAATTGAATTATTCTAATATAACATACACCAGATGTCATGACCACACTTCACTTTAACTTGAGAAAAATCAAAAAGAACAAAGTGTGAACTCAATTCAAGGTGTAAAGAAAAATCACAAATTCCATGGGAACATATGAGATGTAAAAAAGTCATTAAGTACTATTACTTCTATTGTTTTTCAGTATGACCCCTGGTAAACAGGAACTCTCTCAGTCAGCTCTTGCATCTGAAATTACAGCATACCATTTGTGCTAACAATTTCTATGATCATTTCTGAGCTTATTTCCAAAGAGCCTCAATTGTACAGTAGCAAAGAAACACTCACTGACTGTCAAATTACAGCTTAAAGTTATTCATCTTGTGCCATTTGAGCATTTGCCCTACAGCTTTTGACAAACATTCATGTTTTTTCTCACTTCATCAGTCTCCTCAGCTGAAATGGCAGGTGAAGTGCAAGTTAATTTAGAGCACAGTCCAACTGTTGTTTCAGACAAGAGAGGGAGCTGTGAGCTGAGAAGGAAGTTATATGTAGGGCACAGTGGGAACACTGCTAATAATGCAAAAGGTTAGTGAATGGCAGCTAATAATGTGAAAGGTCAGTGAACAGTGGCTTGATTTTTTTTTTTTGGCATATTTTGTTCATATTTTAGGTTTAAAAAGGCATTTCTAAGAGAACAGGTCTCAGATAGTTAACACACACGTTAATTAAACACTGTGTTACTGGCAAAACCTGCAATGACAGCTCTGAAAAACAAAGTCATTTATAGATGGCAGCCAAGATTAGACAAATTCTGCTATTTCAACCTAAGCAGCACCAATGAGACTGGTGTTCAGGAAGTTTTAAAGAGCAAGGAAGAATGCCCTTGTGGTTACAGTATGGGCTGCAATTCAGGAAACCTGCTTTTAATTCTCAGCTCTCAACAACTTCAAGGACTATATTTTGCAAGGAATTTAATACCTGGGCATTCTGGGCATCTTCATTTGGGCAGGGAGTGGGAGAGAAATAAGGGAAGCAAAGAAGAAAGGGAGTATGTGGCACTTTTCCAGCCGGCTCATCTGTTATCAAGTAATATTTATTCCAGTAAAACAACACTACAGACCAGTACCAAATCACCAACACTGAATTGTAATTCTGGATTTGTCTCTATGTGTCACTGCTCCCCATGTCCAGAAGAGAAGCATTTTCAACTCTTTGTCCTGAAAAAGCAGATGGAAGTGTGCTTTTGGCACTGCTGGCTAAACAAGCAGGCCTTTCTAAGAGCATGTACTGTGAGTGACAAAGCAAATGAGTTAGAACAGCTGATATTGTGTAGCAGGTTTGATCCACAGTTTATAGTGAACTTGAGAAAAGCAGTGAACTCTCCCATAAACTTCCTTGGGATTAAGTTACTGCCCTCTCACTGAGTACTTGACTCCCACAGAAAATAAAATAAAATTTACTGGTCTTAAAACAAAATCCTCAAAGGAACATCCTGGAACACAATTCACTCAGGCCAGCTCCTCCCTCATCCTGAAACCAGGCAGCAACTGAAATAAAACATCCCAGCTGCTTCCCACTTCGCAGAGAGGAAACCACAACTCACCTACGGTCCTCCGACTTGGGGATGGGGTTGGTGCAGCGTTGGCTGTTGTACTTGGCCACATATTCACATTGCTTGAAGGGGGCAGTCTTGTCCTCCAGAACGTGTCTGATACAGAAGGCGTAGCCGTTAAGTCGCCTCTGCTTGCACAGTTTGGGGCTATATGAGCACAAGGGCTTATTGTCAACCTCAGAGAAGTGTATGTGTTTGCCTTCATACATCACGTGACTCTATTCCTTGTGAACATCAGCTGAAAGAACCAAAATATTGAGACAAATCACATAAGGGAAGAAAAACTGCATTCAGTTCTAGGTTGTGTGCTTCATTTTGGCCAGAAAGAAGGACCCAAAATAATACCTGATTTTAAATCTTCTGTACCATGTCAATGTTATGAGAGAGCCCCAAGGACACCACTATCCTGGAATGATGATGAACCAAGATGAAGCAGATTGTCTAAGGAAAATATCAAAAGGGTCAATGTCAGTCAGAATAAAACAGCTATTGCTATAGTAAGTAAACGGGTACATGAACCAAGCCTGTGGATCAGCTAGCACTCAATAAAACAACAGCACAATAGTTTGCAATCAGCAGTCACAGATCGTTGGAAAACACGAAAGAAATTACTGGGGGAAAGAAAATTCTACTGCCACAACACTTAAATCACTTTAACAGAACTTCACTCATCTACCAGAAAGTGATTAGAAGCTACAAGTTGAAAAAGGTTAAGTGTCAGATTAGATCACTTGCTTTCATAAATCAAGCTGAAAGATGTTTAACCCATTTGGTTGCAGTGGGTTTACTTCAAGGTATCTTTGCTTACAAAACCACCACAGACTGTCTTTGCTCTGCGAAATTATTTTGCCAGTCACTGCAACAAAGCTTTTTTTTTTTTTTTTTGAGAAAAGCTTTCTTTACCACATCTGATGACCAGTCCTTCAGATCTTGTAGCTCCTTACAATTTCTGCAAGCATCCATATGCAGTCTTTCCTGAGGTTATCATGGTTCTTCAAAGTTTATCCTACCTTACTGTACTTATTTTAGTGAAATGCAGGCATTAGTATCAGTCAGTACTCCCATCAATGCCAGAAGGGCTGAAATGTCAATTCAGCAAGAGGCTGGATGGTTTTCCATTAAAAGTAGGTTCCTACAGTGCAAATCCATGCAGACATAAGGTACTTTTTCAGTTCCCCACATTATGGAGGTCTTCGGCAATCATCTTTTTAAAAAAAACAAACAAAACCCCCAAACCATCCCAAAGCAGTTTCAAAAAAACTAACAGTACATACATTCTGCAGCTACTGTGATACACTAAGCTTAACCTGCCCAAGGTAGGTTTTATTCAGAAAGGTCATCCTGAAGCACTGGAATGAACTCTTTTGAACACTGTGTATTCATTCAGTACGCAGTTCAGTTCCATATGTTTTATACACCAAGGGAAGGAATGTTCATAGAGGTGAGAGTCAGGAAATATGCAATAAATTAGAAGCATGTGACAAATGTACAGATTACCACCTCAATGAAATTACTTGTTTCCGAGGCCCAAAACGGCAAGGGCAGAATTACAAGGAGGAAGACTTAGCAGGAAAGATGTACTTTCCTCTTGTGAAGGTGCAAGCCTCCACTTTCTGCTGTATAAAATTACCATGAGAAAATGACAAAGCACTATGGCACTGGGGGATCTAGAAAAACAATTTTAAGTCACCAGGGCAAAACAAAACACCCTATCCCACAGAGTAAACAGCATAAATCTGCCCTTCATTAGCATATTTCTAGCTGTAGAAGCAGAAAGACAGAAGAGTACTAAAGATTTAAAAGCACACTTAAAATTCTTGGAACAGCTGTACATGCACACACACAGCATACAGAGGCCGTGAATGGAGACAGGTGCTACAGGATGTAACTACTGCAAGCAATCTGAACAATCATTTGACAATAACGGTAACTTTGTATTTCCTCTTGACACACATTTTCCCTTTCCATGCACACAGGGAAGCAGCCACCCCAGAGGCAGGGGCCTCGTGCTTTGCTTACACCAGAAAGCCACAAGGTAAGCACGGACACCTAGTTCAGTTCAATCACCTTTCCCAACTTTTCTCAAGGCATAGAAACACATACACTATATATATATATATATATATATACACACACACTTGAAACCAACCAGTCACTGGAGTATGACTTTCCACAAAACATCAGTCTTAAGAACAAGAAAGTTCATTGTTGACTGTGCCCTTCAAAAAGACAGAATGGGAAGAGGGAACAATCTCTTCTTTAGCATGTTAAGGACCAAATATTCCTTTCAGTCACCTTGGCTCAGGCAGATACTGACATACCCTTCAGTAGTATTCAGCAACAACACGAAGGAAAAACGTAAGTCTCATGGGAACACAACCCATTACAGGAGTTGTGGTCAGTGTTTGTAACCCATATGTTTGAGAGATGGACTCTTCTATTACGACAACTATGGCAGCAAAAGTAATCAAATGAGTCTTAATTACTTGCATCTCACACACACAACACTGACTGAAAGCCGTTTGCTGGAGAGTCTGCTTCTCTCAGTTCATCAAAGCTTGTATTAGGTGCCATACTGAACTGGACATAAAACTTGAAAGACCAAGTGTATCTTGCAGCTGGGGTGACCCACATGTTGCTTTCTATTTTCTTCTGATTTATCACCTTCTTTTAAACTACTACCATCATACTTTGCAGAGTTTCTGATGGATCACTAATTTTCCCCTCTTTTGCACAACCCAGCTGTAATTCTTTCCTGAAGAGACCAAAGAAAAAGAGTTCCTGAGGATGGTTCCAAAGTAAACAGTGAGAAATGCATACCTTGTGTGCCTCCACTGAGCTTCTGTAAAGAAACTGCTCCACAGTTCCCAGCCACTATAATCCTAGATTTGTTCTGGTGGCCGCAGTCTTATTTTTGGATTTAACTCATAATTAAGTCTTATTTTTACATTTAACTGGACTGTGTCAAGGCAGGCATGGTATTTCACTTCTCACTTGTCTGAGAGATACGGGGCACAAGGACAATGCCACATGAAACATTCACACAAAAATATTGACAATAATCCCCAGGGAAACAAACGAGCATGACCGTGAGTTTTTGGGTCTAAAACTATATAAAATATATACACTCAGAGAAGCTCATGCAAATATAATCATGTTAAAAATCCTGACAGTAATCAATTAGTGCAACTAATTCCTTGCAAACAGTGCAAGGAACAATAAAGCCAATAAATATAGTAGCCAACCAATGTTATATTAAAAAAACCAACACAGCAATTTTCTCAAACTTGCAATTATATCTTTATTAGCAGATTCTTAAACAGACACCCCAAAAGACATATCACTATGTGGATAACACTGCCAAGATCAGAGACTGATGGACTTAATCTAAAAAGAGCTTTTTTTTTTTTCTTTCACTTCCATGGCATACCATATAAGTGCATGTGTGCGTGTGTGTGTGTGTGTGCAAATATATATATAAAAATAACGAAGACACTTAAATCTCTTCGTTCTGATTTCATCTGATGCAGTGTATTATTTTTAACAATTTACCGGAGTTCTTAACAGAGCTTTTGGCTGCTATGTAAAAGTAGCGCAAGCATGGAATAGGCCCATGTCACTTAACTGAGAAGAACTGAAACTACACTTAGCTAAATAGTGGGTGGGGGAGAAATTATTTTTGTCCCACAGGATTCAGTAAGAGATGACGGAAACATGGACTTCCCCTGGAAAAAGCAAATGCTTAAGCAGCTGTACTTCATATAAAAATATCAGAATTCAAAACTTCCTGGAAGCTGTTTTCGGCTTTGCATTTATACTCTACATTGAAGATGTAGGAAGGTTCAACAGAAAAAAAAATTATGCCTGCATTTGCTCAAACTAACTTTAGCCACAACCTGTGAATGAGAAACCAGAAGCTGCTTCTTGAGGAACCTAGATTTTCCCTCAACAACTGATTCTAAATAAAAGATTTTGAGTTAGTCAGAAACAACAGGGCAAAGAACAGAAGGGAATCCCAAAACGCATGCCCTTGCCAAATGATGTAATGACTGAGGTTTAAGAAATCATGGTAGGGAGTAAGGTAAATACAGAGCAGTCATACCAGATTACACAATACTGCAACTAGGGGTACCTGATGAAGTTAGTAAGAGATTGACTCAAAACGTATCAAGGAAGTATTTCTTCATTTTTACTACTCACAGGTAGTAAACTGCTGGAGCCTGCTGTCACATGAGACTGTGGAAGCAGACAGTACCATCAGGTTCAAAGAGACAACAGAGAAGTTCATAGACAACGGGGATATAAGTGATGCACCTGCTAGCATGACCAATTTAACAAATATGGGTGATGGAAGAGTAAGAGAAGAGAGCACAAAAAAAGTGTCTGGGCTTTCATGCCCTTCCTAAGTAGCATCACTTATTCCCACTGCCTAAGACAGAACATTAGGTTGGATCCATGCTAATCTGACCCAGAGGGTATTTTTCACGTTCTTATGAGGTTATCACTAATATTTGTAACTTCGTAACACATTCACTTCTCCCCTTGTCCCATTTTTATTCTTGAGCAGCTGACTGGAAGAAAATCTCCTCCCTCTGGCTAAAGTCCTATCTGGACATGTGAAGAAGGGTAACAAACTTACCACCCCAGCAAGGCTTTATAGCAAGGACAGGCAGAACACAGAGTAAAGTCACACTCTGAGACATGAGCACTTAGAAGCAGAGCTATTTGTCCTGCTGAGTGCAGCCACTGGTAGTCCACAAGATAACTGAAGGTGGTTTGCACAATGACTACAAAAAGAGAAATGAAAGATTTCAATACACAGAGGTACACATCTGTCCAACTGCCAATACCTACTATTACCCTCTGGAACAAGCCAGCTCCCAACTGATTTTAGTACTGGCTTTTCAGTGCAGGCATAATCAGCTCTCTTGTAGGACATCCTTGCACATCAGCTCCAAAGACAGCACAGTCGTAGCTCTGCACTCCACATACCCTCTTTCCAAAAGAGCTAAACAGTCCTTCAGAAAAGCTGGAAAAGAGTGTAGCAGCAAACTTTGGAGGACGATCTTTACTAAAACCATAGTCAAGTACCAGCATTATGTCACACAGAAATCTGGTACCTGACATCATGAGTAGCCTACAGGGAAGTTAATGGCTCACTAACTAATAGAAAGCCCAAAGCACTAGAGCCTCAAAACTCAGATGGGTAGTTTTGTGCAAATGCTGTGCTGAAAATATTAGAGTATTTTAAATCATGTGGGTTGATACATTCTTAAACATATGCTCAGAACTTGACATTCAATGTACGTAAGACCCTTTTAGGCAATGGAATCCCCAAATGCATTGTAAATTGCAAGGCAATTATATGCTGGTGGTTAAAAGATGTATAATTAAGAGGACTGAGCTTAGAGCTTCACACACTGCATCCAAACAAAATCCACAACTACAGAGGTCTTTAACATGAAATTTAGGCTAGTATTAGCAAATGCAAACAGCACAGTAAATTGCTTGGTGTGTTCGTGACCTCTCACAGACAAGGTACAATCATCTCCATACATTCCCAAAACCATCAGCTTGGGGCCAGATCTACAAGAATCTCAGTTTGTCCACAAGCACAAATAAGATAAATAGTACTTTTGTCATTTCCTCTTGACTAAGAAAGAACAAGTACCTGCCACTGTTAGACCCATTTCCTGAAAACGAGTAAACACACGGAGTGCAAGATGTTTGGAAACATGGAATTTCATCCACTCCAAGATGAACAGAAGCCATAAAACTCACGACAAAAAGACATGCACTTAAAGCTATTTTATAGCAAAACTTTCCAACCAGTATTAGTAAAAAGTGTACTTCTAAGTAGGAATCTAAAACATTCTTTTTTTCTATTTCATAGCAACTAATACCTCTCTTTGAAATGTTTTGTTCTATCAAGAGATGCTGTACCACATCTAATTGTGATCAACAGCAACACACAAAGTTGTAACTTCTGTCCCTACGCTGTGATCTAACTGTAAGTTTGGCTTAGTTCTAGTCTTTTAGCAGCTCAATTCTCTACTACACTCAGCTACCAAACCAAGAATGCTGTAATTGTGGAAACAAGAGTCTTTTTGTCAGTAAATGCATACAAATTGAGACAGAAAACACTGGGAAGCAACCGAAGTCAATTACAAGAGTTCCTGTACAGAACACTTTTATTAACTGCAGTACAGTCCTTACTCAGGAAGGCCTCTGAAGTGCAGGTACTGCAACACACATGCACGTACCCTGACAGACCAAGGCATTTAACATGTTAAGATCTTACAAGGTATTTTTAGTTTCCACCTGGAATCAGATTTTGGACTACTTTTTTTCATATGTTAAGATCTACCTAGGAATAAAGAAGCAGTATTGCCCTCATTCTGCCTTTTTAGAAAGCTTTTTACTTCAGCTCTGGCAAAAGGCAGTTTACATTGCATAAGGATGTCCAATATATTAACAGAAAATCAGTAGAATGTTTTAGGCAATACTGGTAAAACAGATGATGTTTTAGAATTTAACACAATAAATACAAAATTAAACTTAAGCATTATTCCTAATAATAGCAACAGCGAGAGAACTTACAGACTAGTAACTAGTTACAAACAAGAGCAGAAAACATAACTAAGAGGAGGAAAAAGGAAGTCTTTGCTCACAAACTGAACAGGTTCTTTTTGTTTTCCTACACCAAATGAACTTAAACAGGAATTTTCATCTCAGCTGATTCACTCATCTGTACCTCATAGTACCTCAGAGAAAACCTGACAAAGATAGCCCAAACCCTAAAAAACAACAAACATTTAAGACTCTACGAATTTTAGAAATTTCAGATGATTTCTAAAGAAAAAAAAAAAACAACTTATGTAGGAAAATTTTTAACGACTGCCAAGAGTACATTCCTGTAGATTTCAAAAAAGTAATTTCCTAAACATGGCTATTGCTGACCGAAGGTTCAGGATTGGCTCTGTATCTTGAAAGTCTTTTGAACAAGGATTTCTCTGTTTGAGCAGAAGGTCTCAGGCCCTAGTCCCGCTATCACATCCTCGCAGGGAGGTTGTCACGCATGCTTATTTCAACGTAGTTATAAGCAGCCCTGGGTTTTGCCAGGATGAGCAGGGCTGCAAAGAGGTGGCCTTCAGATACAGCAACAAATGGACCCATAGGACATTGCAACATGGCAGAAACGTACTTTAAAAGCATTATCTCAAAATACCAAAAGCAAGATCTTGAGATAAAGCAGAGATTAAACATACTACAACATGCCCTGCACCTGTACTTGGGAAAAAAAAAATGTGTCCAAGTCTTTAATTTATTCATATAATAGATAACCTGCCCCTCCATATGACGTTAAACATAATACCTTTGTCTTATTTTTAGTCC
The DNA here is from genome assembly GCF_029207755.1 of Chamaea fasciata. Taxonomy (NCBI): domain Eukaryota; kingdom Metazoa; phylum Chordata; class Aves; order Passeriformes; family Sylviidae; genus Chamaea; species Chamaea fasciata. The sequence goes on along the minus strand of NW_027094093.1, from coordinate 13,477,141 downwards.
CAATACTACAAAGACAAATAAGCTTATTTTCTCACAATATAATATCATTCTTGCTTCAGTAGGAATACTCAATAAATAAACCAATATAGCCCCTCACAGAGGAGCCCTTCAGCAGGTATAAGCTATTGGAGTTTCAGTGTGGTCTTAGAATAAATCCGTACCTCCTGATGATTTACCATACCATAAGAACAGGGCATACACAGTTCTGTAGGACCAGACCCTACACACAAATTCATTCACTCATCACAAAAATACTGAACATCAAAATAACCCTCAGTACATAAATTTTGTGTTGCTTTCGGTAAATAACATAGCTTCACAATTAATTAAACTTGTGTGATCTTTGTATAGATTACAAACAATGCAAAAGGCTGAATGTCACCAGGCTGTAAGTGACAGCTTCATACAGAACACGAGCGCTCCAGTCCAGCCAACAGCAGTGGTACCTGGTGGGTACGGCCCGAGCATGTAACACTGCCAGTACAGGGGACCCCACAGGGGAGGGCACCTGTCTACAGGGGAACAGTGAATTGCCCTAATTTTGTCAATTTTATTTTTAAGTCTCCCAATCCTCAAAAAACTGAAAGGCCTTAAAATAAACCTGCATTGCACTTTGTTGAGTAACAAAGTTAGAACTAACTCCGTGTATTTTAATCAGATGGTATAAGGCTTTAAGGTGAGTGCCACTGTCACTTGCAAAATTCATTTGAGGTTACTTGTACAAACCCATTATCGTTTTGACCTAAAAAGACACACTGAGGAACATTTGACCAAAATGTGCCACCTCCCGCATTAGAAACTGGAGCTATTTCACCTGTGCGGGGTGAAGCGCGTTGGTAGGTCTTCCAGTGCACTCACTTCACAACTACCAGGCGTTCTTTTCCCTGAAAGAAAGTATCCTTTCATTTTCAGTCCCGGGGGGCAGCAGCACCTCACACAGACTCCCCGCAGCCCGCAGGGACAGTTTGGGTGCCCAGTGGGACACGACAGGGGCCAGACATAGACCGTGCCGTGTAGGGGCTACGAGGCGACCCCCTCCCCTGGCTGAGGTGACAGCGGGCTGTGCCTCCTGTCCCACCAAGGGCTCCTGGGGCCGTGGGGCGGCCGAGGGACCCCAGGCCGGGCCCAGCAGGGCTCAAGCAGCCGGCGGCCCCGGCATGTGCCGGGGAGCGAAGGTGCAGCCGAGGCAGCCCCTGGCCCCTGCCCCTCGTTCCCTGCTCCGGGGGCCGGCCCGGGGCCCCACGTGCCGCCAGCTTTGGAAGGGGGGGGGACGGGGGGGGGACACACTCCGAGGGCTTCCCCGCACCCCCAGAGCCACCCCCCACTCCCTCCCAAAAAGTTGTGCGGCAAATCCAGCCGCCGCCGCCCCGGCCGAAGGGGGTCGCCGGCGGGGGGGAAAGGGGGTACGGGACGGGCGGGGGGAAACCTGCGGCCGCATTCCGAGGTGCCCCCGCCCCGCCGGCACCGTCCCCACGGCCGCGGGCGGGGGGTGGGCGGCGGCGGCGGCGGGGGGATAAAGCACCCCGAAAACGCCGCGAAACTTTCCAGGCCGCGGCCGGCGCAGCCCCGCGGGACCGGCACCGCCTCCGCCGCGGCGGCCCCGCACCGGGCAGGGGGACGGGGTGCCCCCCCCACCCCGCCACCGCTCATTAAAAGTCATTTCGGCAAATTAATGCCGCCCCCGTCCCCCCGTCCCGCGGGCCCCTCGCCCCGCGCGGGGGGCGGGGGGGTTTGGGGGGGGGGAAGAGCGGCCCCAGCCGCGGCGCCCCCACCGCCTCCCCCCGGCCGCCCGGCCCCGGCGGCGGCGGGGCTCGGCCCGCTCTGGGCCCGGGGCCCGGCGCGGGGGGCCCGGCGGGGCGGGGAGCGGAGCGGCCGGGCCGCGCCGCGCCGAGGCCTAGCGCCCGCCCGCCCCCGTTCTCCCCCGCCGCCCTTCACCTCCTGGGCGAAGGCGCCGCGCCCCGACCCTCCCGCTGGGCTCCGGCGGCCGTCTCACCCCCCTCCGGCGCTCCTCCTGGCGCCCGAAAGCTTCAAAAACCCCCCTGGCTCCCCGCACCCCCTACTGCGGCCTACGCCGCTCCGGCCGATCCCCGGCCTCGCGTAGCCCGCCTCCCCGCCCACCCTGCACCCTCCGCACCGCCTGCCGCGCTACGCGAGCCCGGGGATGCAGGCCGGGCCTGGCTTACCTTTCCAGCTGCTTTTTTTTCCCTCCTCTCTCTCCTCTCCCCCCTTTCCCTCTGTTGGGCTGACAGATCAGAGTTTCCTCCCCAGCAGAGGGACTGGGAATGTGCTCGGGCTTCTGTGCTGAGGAGCTGCTGCCCCCCTGTCTCTGAGAAGATCCTGCTTTTTGTGGGGAAGAAGCTTTGGGGGCTCTTTATTATTTTAAAACTACAAAGTGCTCAGAGGGTAGGTGATTATTAAGGGGAATCCCTGAATATATTCTCCAGCAAAGAAGGCAGGGCTGCTGGGGCTGCTCAAGAAGAGAGCCAGCAGCCTCCTATAGCACCACTACAGGCACCGAGAGGACATAACATCAGAGAGCAGCTCCACTGCCCTCCAAAACAACAACTTTCCTACCATCTTGGAGGTAGTAGAGAGGGAGAGAGGGAGGGGGAAAAAAGTACAGAAGGTTTTTATAAAGTGTCAATTTGGAGGAGGGAGCCAAATGGCCAAAACAAAATATTTTATCATTTGTGCGAATTTTTATTTTAAATAAAAATAAAATACAAAGGCTCGTGGCTGAAGAATTTTTCTTTTTTTTAATAACCTGTAAAGATCCACTCTCTGGAAAAAAAAATTAAAGGAGGTACGGTAAAAAAATATATTTTTAGTAACTTCGTTCTTCTTAAAACAATGTCTTTTTTTTTTCTATATTTCTAAAGTTGTTAACTTTTTTTGTGATTGTGTGATGGTTCTAAAAATTAGTGTGTAATTGTGAAAGTTCGTGTAACTTTTTTTTTTGGTACTCGTAGTGCTAGTAAACAGCCGAGATTGATGTCGGGTAGTTTGGTGTAACTGTACCATAACGTCTTTCTCTCTCTCAAGGCATTGTAAATAAAATTGGATATACAGGTAGGAAAAAAACCCGTATTATTTTAATTTTTACTTTTTTATTTCTTTCTAGAGTAGGCTATGTAGAGAAACAATGGCGGGTTTAATGCGAGTGAGAGGAACCCATGATAGATACCTGAGAAATTGTGCTGTCATAGATTTAGCCTTGTCTGCCCTTCAGGATGGGATGTGAAAAACAGAACTCATAGCAAGAAATTTGGGGGCAACCGTTGAGTTTTGTTTTTAATGTTTTCAAAACACTTTGCAGCCTTCTAAAAATCTGTTTCGGTTCTTTTGAAGTTACTGTTTTGATTTGGGGGCTTTGTTCTTGGTATTTATGAATGTATTTCCTAACTTGCTTACAGAGTTGAGAAATGCTATGAATTTATACTACAGTTCTTGTAATAGAAATTAATAGTATTTTTCTTTGTAGCAGATTCCTTTATTAGATTGTAAAAAATATTTTAAATGCTGTCAAAACAATGTCAGATGCTGTGGTGTATCTATAGGTGAAGACACTGATCACTGTATTCAGCAGATCTGTGATAATGTTTCTTGAAGTGGTATTATGCACAGCTCTATTCAGAGATGAACTGCAAAGGTGCCTTTTTATTTGTCCCGAAGGAAGAAGAGATAATTAGGAGACTAATGAGCTATACATTATGTTTTTTCCATTGTAAAAATTATTCAGGTGGTATAGACTAATTGAACTGCAGTCAGACTAAGGTCGTATGGATGAAGGTACTGAATTACTCAGTATATTACCAACCTCTTCCGGTCCCATGCCTAATCTGAAATATATTGGTTTAGTTCAGTTCTTGTAATCTTTTAAAAAATCAAAACATCAAAAAAATATTAAAAAAGAAAAAAATCTTGTATTTTAGGTATATCCGCATTTCAAAACATACTTTGAGTTTGCCCAGCCTGCATGGTTAGCGTAGTTCATGTGTTCATAGTGGATTTTTCCTTTAGATAAATAGGTTTTAATTAAAGTAAAATTAAAGTCAGCTGGTCTTTGTGTCAAACTGGTTTTGTTTAGCAGCAGTTTTTTTAGATTATGGTCAGTCTACCTAGCTCAGTTTAATAATCGAGAGTCTTGCGTTCAATGGAATCATTGCATGGGAGGTGTTTTTCTGTTATTTGATTTTTTTTTCTGTTTTTCAGTTATTAATCTGTTAAATGCATAGTTCTGCTGATGTTAGAAAATGACCAAAAAAGCCCAACCCAAATATGTTGCTCCTATATTGTATTTCAGTAGAGTTTGTATTTTGTATAGAAGTAATGCAGTAATTAGGGTCCTTCATAATTTTACCAGTCATTATTGTATGTTTTGGAGCATGAAGTATGATTATTCTTTTTGTAAGCTGTTTCAACAAAAACTATTTTAATATCCTATACCTAAAATTCTTTACAGGAATGACAGGGATTACAAATGTTGGTCAGGTATGGGATGATTGAAAAACCGCAAACCCTTTGAAATATTACAAATAAATTATCTCAATTGATTTAGGAATTCAACAAATGCAGCATAAACTAGTATTTCCTTTTCTTTTATTCTAAATGGACAGATAAAGGGCCAAATTCTTAGACCCCAATTTTGCAAATGCTAGCAGGCCTTACTAACACTAATTTAGAAGTGCTTGAAGGATCACTCTGTAATTCCTTGCATAAAACTCTTACCAAAGTCGGTGGGATTTTGCTTGAGTACCAAAGTCAAGTTTCTGTAGAAAGTGATTTCTTATATCAACCATTGTGTTTAACAAGAGAATTGCTACTTTCAACTTAATTCAGTAGTTCACTATAATTCAACTACAGTTCAAGTTCTCTTCATTGGGCTATTAAGATGTTTCTTGTGTTTTAGGAAGAGATGCACACCATGAACAACTAATCTATGCTGCATCTCTCTGTGGTACTCGTGATACTATCTGTACAGCACACTTAGTACCTTGGAATTGCATTTTTTAAATGGGATGCAGAAGATTCAACATTTTAGAGAAATGGCTATGAATGCACTTGAGCACAGAAACAGTATTAAACCTTTTCTTTAGCTTATGTGTTTGAGTTTGCAGCTACTGACTGTAATCAGATTACTTGTCTTCCTAAATTTAAACACGCATTGTAGTAGCACACATTTTGGTGACATCCTGAGATCTATTTGATGTGTTTTAATTATGAAGTCAGAAGCTTAATGCCAAGCAAAAGGAGAAACTTTTTGAAACTGGAAATTTGGAATAGGAAAACTCGAAATGGGATACTTCTAGCATTTTATACCAAAAAAAAAAAAAAACAACCCAAAAAACAGTCTTTTTAAGGAGGAGGAAGTAAAGAGGAAAAATTTGCCAGATCTTGGTTGTGTGGACTATTGTGTAATCATTGAACAGAGAAATGAAAATTTGTACTTTATGGATAGATAAATTTATTTAACAAAACTTTATTTACCTGGGAGTAATTTACTTTTCACTAAGAGATGCAAATACCCTTTTAGTTGTTTTGCTGAAAATGTTACACAGTAACAACCTAAAGGAGGAGTCTTCCAGCTTTAGTAATGTGGAATGAAATTATTTTTTAAAAAAAGATTTGCTTATCTTAATGGACAAGACTCCTTAATTGGGACATACATTATTTTGATGGATAGAGCAGTGCTCTGAAATTACACTGGAGAACAAATTGGACTCTGAAACTTCTGTACAAGGACAATGTATAAACCTAAAGCACGAAAGGTCCCCTTTACAACATTCAGAATTGTACTCTGGAACTTCCATTTCTTCAGAATGGGTCTGTCTGCCTTGATTTAAATCTGCCTCATCCCTGCACCAACTGCTCCATCCAGTAAACTTATTGTACGCTTGAGCACAGAGTGGTCAGAGAACATTAATGTTCTGTAAATCACAGGTTTCTGGCTAATGAGGCATTCTGTGCTGATGTGTCTCACTTGTGTTAGTAGTGAGACAGAGGGCAGTGACGCAGAGAATAAGCTTTGTGAGTCTAATAAAGCAATGAAATAGGTACTTTAGGTTGTACACCGGTTACTGGAGGAGGCTGCATCAAGAAATGAACCTTGACTCTCTCCCAAGGTCATACACACCCTGAGCGCAGACCTCAAGAATTTTTGGAGCATGACTTAAGACTCTGTGGATGTGATGAAGACTTTTGGATTCTCCACAAATAGTGTTATAATGTTGGCAGCTTGGTATTATTTTTTGAAAGACACATACTGAGCAAACAGTTCCAATGTCTTCAAATGCTTGCAAAAGGGATTAGCAATTTATTTAAAAGGCAGGTGAATGTTGTGAAGGGGAAGAACAACTCTAAGTATATGGATGTTAATTCAAGATTTTTCATATTGGAAGAGTCAGATTTGTATAAAAGATCTAGTCTTTAGGCATTTAAAGACTGAAAAGGGTAAGAAATTAAATACACCCCAAAATTATGATACATTCTTCTAAGCAATGTCTTGAGCAGCTGTGATGTGGTATTAGTTTGTGTAAGAATGGCAAGTTCTGGGGTAAAGCTAGCTATTAAATATCAGCATGTCAGTATTATGGAAAAATGCTTATTTTTCAACAGTTCTTTTACATGGAAATTTTATAGCAATGGTTGTCTCTTGCAAATCTAGGTTTCTGCTGCAGTTGTATGTTTTTGAAAACCAGCATGCTTTTTGCCACCTTTCCAAACCGCAGAGTCCTTATGTCAAAAACACTGTCTATGATCTGAGGATTCTTCTCTAGGAAATATACCCAAGTTATGGCATAAACTGAGATTCTTAATTCAGCTGCTAAACTCCTTCAAACCTGCGCTTCAGTGCACTCCTGTGTGCCAGAGAGCACAGCAGAAACTACAGGACAAGCCATATGTACAACAGAGTAACTTTGCTTGACTTTGTTTGAAACCCCAAATGCCAGCAAAGCAACACAAAGTACACATGACTGGCCTTGTTTTTCTGAGTCTTAGGGGCTCATTAAAGCTTTTTTCAGCAATAGTTTTGCTGTGGGTTTCAGTAGGAGTATAGCTGCAGAAGTATTTAACCAATTGGGAGCAGATGTATGTTAGCTATTACATGATAATATAATTAATTGATAGTGAACTGTACTGAAAATGGTAATTAACTAAGACTTCACTAATCTGTTCTTCATTAGCAGTGTGTATTTTAATCTGCATTAAATAAATGGTATTGTCTTCCTAAAGCTCAGCAAAGACAAAGCAGTAAGACTTAATTGTGGGAAGGTTGTCCAGAGTATGTTGGGCATCTGTGGAGAGACCTCTTTAAATAGAGGACAAATGAATGGAATAAGCTGTCCCAGCAGAATGCTCTAATACCATCCCATTTTACTGGGAAGCCCTCTGTTAATTCAAAGTATACTATTGTATTTTTACTATCTGTTTCTGTCTATTGATATTTCATTAACTGTAATTGTAGTAGTTAAAAAGCTCCACGCTTTATCACCAGTCCTCTCTGCTGTTAGTCCAGTTACTCATTTACATTCAGGTTGCAGAGGATCTTGGTCACCACTGCAAGTTGGAAAGATGAGAATTCTCACTCTGGACCAAATCAACAATCTCTTTAAGTCTTCTGAGAGTAGCTTTCAACAAAGGTGTGGAATATCCTATGATGGATAACTGAGAAATAAAGAGCATGCAGGACAGGGTTTTTCTAAAATAGCTGAGCTAACATCAAAGCATAAGGCTTAATTAGTGTCTAGGGTCATGGGATTCCAGTGGATTGTGAAAGTTGTTACATATGAAGTTTTTTGCTCTTAGTATGTTTCTTTTTAACACATGGTTCTCATCTCTGATCCATTTCAAACACAGGTGTACAGATGATGACAAGAAGAAATAAAACTATTTCTTTGAAATATTAGTTAGCTATATTCAAAATTTAGCATTGGCTGAGTGAGGAGATGTCTCTACTACCTCTTAAGCCTCTAAATCTCAGTCAGCTTCTCAGCGTTAGGCACTGTGAATAGATGTGTACATGTAGCTAGAGGAAAATATAATTATTAACAGTGTTTAGCATAGCAGGCTTTGCTGATTATGGAGTCACTCATTTTGTTTGAATTACAAGGCTTTATGTGTGTTATTTGTGTCTCTCTGTGCCATTTTTCTGTGGTGCTGAGCTATGGGGAGTTGGAGTAACCTGGGTCCTCTTGGACACTTTGCTGACATCATTCCATCAACTGTGTTACTGTGAAGTGTCTTTTGGATAAAATCTTACACGACAGAAAGGACTATGAGTTCTGTAAGCCCACACACAGAGTGAAGGATTTGGTGTTCATTTCTGAACTAAGTTTTCCTTGTGACTCTCTGTAAACTTCAGTGTTTTGTTCGCAAAGGCACTTGTGTCCATTTGGCATTTTATGAATAATAATAACAATCTGTTAACGTCTATTAATAAATTGAAAATGGTGTGTTGTGTTCGGCTTTGTTTTTTGTTGTTTTTAAATAGGAACTTTAAAACTTCTCAGGTAGTTCTGGGAGAACTTACGCATTTTAACGTTTTGTGGGGTTCTTGTACTTCTTATAAAAAGCTTACTCCAGCTTTCAGCTTTTAGCTGCTCTCCAGAATTCCTCATTTACTACTTTTTTTCCATGTTGGTAGTCACCATGAAGTCCTCTTCTATCCATTTGCTTCTCAGCGCTTTCTCTTTTTGCCCTGTCTGTGCCTTAAAAGAGTCATCTTCCAACCCTTCAGCACTGAAGGTGGTTTCAAACATCTTACTGCATAGTCGAAGGACAGCACAACAAATTATTAGGAGACTCTTTTTTTGAGAGATGGTGTTTTGGCTTAGTAATTGTTTAGAGTATTTTATGAGGAATCGGATTGTGGAGACAGAGATGAAGTTATATTACCTTTCTCCTTTGGATTAAGGCTGATGCCAGTCTGCCACCCTGCTTTTCCTTTAGAGCTATGACCCTGTGCTATTTTTCTATTGGTTTCAGCATTAAAATACAGTACATCCCCCAATCAGGCATGCAGCAGACTGTGTTGCCAAAAGAATTTTATCAGCCTCAGAAGAGGCACTGATCCAAAATTTTGTACCTCTTGGGGAAATGCTGAAGACACCTTCTTTTCTGCCTTGAGCTATGCTTCAAAATACATTAAAAAATAAGTCAGCCCCAACTATTTTTATGACTGGCCTAATTTTGCTGGACATTTCAGAGTCTTGCTGTTTGATTTGAATTCCATTAGGTTTCTTTTTATTGAAGCAGCTCACTGCATTGCGCAGGGTTTTAAGCACTCTCCCTTTGGAACTACAGGGATGCCCCCATGGATGCTAGTGCTTTCAGTAGGGTGGCTGTTGAACAGGGTTTGGGTTTTGTTTTGGGGGTTGGTTTTTTTTTTGTTGGTTGGTTGGTTGGTTTTTGTTTTGTTTTTGTTTGATTTGAAATCACAGCTTTAGACTTAGATACTGAAATCTGCCTTCAGTTATAGGTTCTCTTTAATCTGAATGCACCTGGCCTAAACTTGCTTGAAAGTGTAACTGCATAGTATGGTTTTACCTTGAATTAACACTCCCTTTGCCTTCTCTACTCCCCACAAGCACCTGCTGAAGACAAGACTACAAAAAGGCAAGGTTGAATCTAAGTCATGTTTGGCGTTAATAGTTTGCAGACAAGAGCCCTGTTTACACAGGGCTGTGCTCAGAGAGGAGGATACTTAATGACCAACCCCATCCATCTCTCCCCAGACACATTCCTGTTTCTTGGCAGGCGGTACAGGCAGGAGTGCACAGGAGCAGGCTGAAGATTACTGCACCTGAAGGTAACTGGCAATGCACCCGCTGAGAAGTTCTGCCAGTTGGCCACCAGATGGAACCAGGGCTGCACTCGGGGAATTGCATCTCCTCCGGGGTTGTGCGCAGCTCCAAAACAAAGCCTAACAAAGCCCCTGCCCACCCCAGCAGAGTCGGGATCGAGGCACCCACCAGCCTTGCACGTGGAGTGAGCTGCATCAGCACGCTGATGGCTCAGGCAGTGTTACCTGGCTGGTCAGCCCTTACCACCTTACCTTACCACCAGGAACAATACTCCAAGCGTATTTATCCCCCACCATCCCAGCTCTTCATTGCCACTTTTTCATAATTCTCTAACCTGAGGTTGCAGCTCCAGGACCAGCGAGTAGTAGCACTATCTGTAAAACTTTTCTTTTAAATAAACAGAAGTAAGTTGTGTGAATAGCCCTGTTTCCGTAATTTTTGTTCCAATATTTTGCCCAGTCTATGTCACTTCCCTGCCTTTGCAGACCCTATTTTTTTGTCACTAGCTGGGTAAAAGTCCTCATGTGCACCAACTCCAGCCACCAGAGCAAACAGAAGAGATAAGGGATGGGCTGCGCTCTAAACTCAGTGGATAAGAATGCTAATTTAGATTTCTCTTTCCTATCTAGTTTCCAACACTCAGATTTATAAGAGAGCCTAGTTGCTATTACCAAGTTTGGCTGAAAAATTCACTACTTAACTAGTTAGGTGGGAAAGAGTAGAAACAGGACAGAGAGCACCACATGTACTTCTTCCCCTTCTTGCCTTTCTTGATAAAGGCTGGACAGTTTTTGAACAGAAACAAGAATCTACCGTACATACTAACTGAACAATGTAGAGCTGTCAAAAAACCAAAACACATGCCAGAGCTCCCAAAGTAATGCTACAATATTTAAGAAAAAAGAAAAACAAACTAAAGCTTTTGAGCCTTTATAAATTCTCAAGTGATAACTGGCTTGTTGCATAGCTGAAGTTACTCCTCTGTGTTTGTACAACATGGGGGCAGAGGCGGGGGGGGGGGGGGTGACAAAAAGGTTTTCATGTTAGGAGCCTGAGAACCAAATGTTTTTCTGAATACAGGATTCAGCTAGCCCCTTTCTTCCTAAACATTTTGGCATATATCACACACATTTTTCTTTTGCTCTGTACCAATAAACCCCTGTTCCTACTAAAGAAGTAACATTCCACAAGGACAGGAGGAAGTTTTCATGCTGTACTTGCTCCTGTGAACTGCCCCATTAAAACCAGACTGCAGTCTCCCTCACTGCCTCGCTAACATGCATAGCAGTGTCTGAGTAAAATGAACAGTTACCCTTTTCTGTACCACCACAAGAAATGATTCTGTCCCTGTTGGTAACTGGAGATGGCAGGCTGAGTAAAACCATGTCCAACATTTAAGACTTAGCTCGTGTGAGGACACCATGATGCACCAGGATAACCAGGAAGAGTCTTCTCCTGGGCAAAAGGAAAACAAGTTTTTAAAAAGTTCTATGTTTGTTACTGAAAAATTTTAAGTATGGAAGAAAAAAGGAATTTTATAAAACTAAGACTTCTACAGCACCACCCCCATGAACTCAGTATTATTCTACACTGAGAAGTGTAGCTTTTCCTCATGCAAAATTAACACCATTTTTTAAAAATAATACAGTTGGAAATGATGGTTTTATGATACTGTTCCCATTTTCACAATTCCTGGAAGAATTACACTGAACTTTAGGAGCCAGTTGAAAAGGAAGTTACCCTTCTTCCAAATTTACATTAACCAGCATAATACAGAGAAGAGTCGCTGTTCTGTTATTCTAAAGCATAAAAAATCCCCAACCACCCAATCAAAAAATACCACACGCAAGCCCTTACCCCACTTTGCTATATAAAGATCAATGCACAGAGAAACTATTCTGAGATTTTTTTCTGTATTTGAACTGGTATAAAGGCCTTTAGTCTTCTTGCTAATTTTTAAAGCAGTTCAGTATGAGGAAGCTGGGTGAAGGCTGCTTTTTTTTTTTCCCCCACATCAAAATGATTTGTATTTCCTCCAAGAGTAGTCTCAACTGAAACTAAATGAAGAAACATACAAGTATCCAGAGCAGAGATAGGTCTGAACATTGGCATAAACCAGGTATGAGGGACAACTTGCTTTATAAGTACATTACAAAAATAGCATGTCCACATTCTGACCAGGGTTTGGTATTAACATACCTGCATACTCTGGAAGGAAGTTACAATCTAGTATTTTTGCCATGTAAACACCTTCCTAGAAAATCAAGATTTACTTAGTCTGAGTTGCTTACTGAATTCTTTTCATGGAAGAAGCACAAGCTACATGAATTACACAGGTAGCGGGTGGTTTGGTATTTATAATTTATTTGTATACAATCATCATGTACCCTGCCTCTGGGTACAGTAAGTTGAGTGCTGCATGTTCCCTCAGACACAACAACAGTCCTTTAGTATGATGGGGCTGTTTGAAGTGATGAAAATGTGAATGAAGGAAGAACAAAAATATAACGGCCTGTCAAATAGATTTTGAAAAAAATGTATCAGTCACAGCAGTTAGCTGCAACAAAAACCTAGAAGGTGGTGGTGGCAGTCTGATCAGTCTCTAGCAGATGGATGGCTCTTCTACTGCATGGGCACCTTCAACAACAGCTTTCACACATTTGGCCATTGTCTGGGATGCTCTACTGATGGAATCTGCAAAAAAAAAAAAAATCCAAACATGTCAGTGCACAGACACAATACAAAATAAATTTAGTAAGAGACTGGATACAAAGAGGATAAATAAAATCCGTTAGTTGAAAACACAGTCTGCGCTTTATGTAAATTCCAAATAATTTTACCGAAAAATTTTGTTTCTTCAAAAGACTCAAATCCTATTTATCTCAGCAGAAAGCTTTAAATGAATCATATGAACCTTACTCTAAAGCTAAGTAAAATGTTCTGATTTCAGAATGGAAAGACCACACTATACATACCTGTCATATAAAAGTCTTTTATTGTGAGCTGAGGTGGAACAAGAGGATCAGAAAGAAGCTGTTGCTTCACTAACTGTGGTAAGAAAGGAAAAGAAAGTCACCTGTATGACACAAGCTTGTTACCAAAGCATTTGTTTAGTGAATTCTGCATTCAGTGTAGGTCAAAAAATGCTTCTCATACTGCACATGAAGATTTTTCAAAAAAGCATTATGCTATATAACAGCACTAAATGATGCCAAGATGCTTTGGTTTTGCTTACCTTTGCCAACTCATTTGCCTGGATGAAGTAGTTTGCTTCTTCCACATCATCATATCGAACCAGATTGGGTGATACTTCTTCTAAGCGCTTCCGTATTTGATCAAGGTTCTCATAAGGCAAGGTCAAACCAGCCAGCTAAGAGATTCACAGGAAGAAATGCCATCAAGGCTAGGGATTTAACTCATAGTGGTTTAGATTACCAATCTATTAACATCCCTAAAGTGAGGAAAAGTCTATGCTCCTGAAAACACAGGCAGTTAGAATGTACAAACTGAAGCAAAGTCACTGTTCTGTTGGACCTCTGATGCCTACACAGCCAACACGTCCCCATGTTAAAAACCAAGCTGTCCTGTGTGCTATATAAAAGATAAAAAGAAAGAAGTACCTTTCTCCTTCCATGCTTGCATTTTCCTTAGCTTACCACCAAATGAGATAAAAGTTGATGCAATTATCAATGCATCTTGTTCCCTATGAGTAGTGAGCACGTATTTGACCTCATCTAATGATATCAGATCCTGGCCTCAGAGTCTATGCTGTTTTCTTTCTAAAAAGCAAGAAACTGCATGCTCCCACCAGCTTCCTCTAAAGCACTTCACAAAGACCTGCAAAACTTGCAAAGCTTTGGAATCCATTATGCATTCCAACAGCATACAGCAGCTACAATATTAGAGCTTTTCTCAACAGGGAAACATGATTTAACTCAAAGAATTAGCATAGGATTCAATACAGAACGTTGCTTCTTAAAACTATGTGCTTCCCTGAAAATCTACCATTTTTTACATTGGAAAATGTTTTCAAAAAAGAACTTAACCTCTCAGTATACTTTTATTAGAAGCAACTTATAACAGCAACAATACCTCAGAGACAGCTCTAATAATTTTCCAGTCTTCCCTTGCCATCCCAGGAGGTGTTACTGCTACTCTTGTCTGCTGGGCCCGACCTTCAGTATTCACATATGTGGCTGCCTTCTCTGTATAAGCTGCTCCCGGGAGAATAATATCAGCCATGGGAGCTCCCACATCCCCATGATGCCCTAAATACACGGAAAGGGGAAACAGCACACAACCATATGAGACAGAAGTAAGCCAAAATAAAAAGAAATGCTTTACTAAGACAGAATTTCTGTGTCCCCAGAAAATAAGGATTTTCTAAGTTTTGCTTAGCCAGTAATCTGAAGCCGATGAGGCTGGCTGCCCTAAGGCTAATACTCTGGGGAGAATGAATGGACTACAAGCATGGGCAAATGGTACTTCAGTCTCTGTAGTCGCTTAGATTTGGGAGGTCCTTGGAACAAGGATTCTTAGATTAAGATAAGATCATGTTTTGGTATGATAGGACAGCTGGAAACTAATGCTGTTTTGTCTGCCAGGTCTGAAGCTATGTTTCAGAAGCCCTATACTGATTCATATTAATCATCAACAGTTTCCCATCTTTACTTAAGAAATAGGTAACCAGTATCTCAGGTATGTGTTAGAAGTTCCCTTTCCTGGCAGAAAAGAAAGGCTAAAATTCCTCAAAGGGTTTTATGCCACTGTTTACACTTTTCCCCCATCTATTAAGATAGCAACATTTCTTAATTTACATCTACTAATTACCTTGATAGATGATAAAACAGTCCTTTGTCAAGTTCTGACGTGTTATACAGCCTGAATCTGCTCCCAAGAGATACAACACTTTGGGAGGACTTTTCCTAATTGCTTCCACTCCTGGTTTGAAACCCAGGTCCAAAGCAGCAACTTGGCTTGCAACCCTGTAGGAACAAATACATCATGACTTGAAGTAATTTCAGAATTCTCCCTCTCCCGTCAGAACAGACCTAACTTCTTTTTCTGGCTAAATATTTTGAAGGTATGTAAGAGGTTCCTAATAATAACAAGACAACCATGAAGCTCAAAGGCAGCTGAAACTTTAGACAGAGTATCAAGTTAGTTTTGCATTTTGACAGCTTGACACCATTTTAAGTTTTCACAGGGAATCTCACCTATTTAAGATAGGATAGTAAAAATAAAGACAGACATTGAAAGTTGGGACCTAGTGGCAGGCAGATCACTGGTGAAGCTTGATGCTCCAGATGACATTTCAGCTATGAATGGAACTCATCAGGTCTTTAATTTAGGGCACTCAAATGAAGATGAAAGACCAACTCTAGCGCCATCAGCTACTTGAAATCATCAAAGTATTAAGACCACTGTTCATTTAAGCGCACATAAAAATACTTTAAAAAGAATGAAATAATAATTCCCATTTTCTGGCAGTCTTCCAAAGCAACAGTTTTGCATAATCCTCCATAATCAGGTGTGAGTCTTATTTAAAAGAAAAAAGATTCTCTCTAGAGTGCAGATCATCCAGTGTAACTCATTTTGTCTGACAGAGTCAGACATAGAGGGTTCAGTAAGTTAAGTTGCTTTTTACACTTAAGGTAGAATGGATGGTGCGGCATAAGTATGGAAGTCAGTATGAACAACTGCAAAACCACACTTGTATCTCGAGTGTTCTTTAACTCATCAGTATTTTGGTACTAAGTATTTCTGTTTCAGCAGCAGAATGTTATATTTGAGTTTCCTTTAGAAGACCAAGCCCTGCTCTAACTATACTATTTTTATATCAGTGAAGCTGCTTTTGGCAGAAGAAATCTGTTGAGTCTCTAGAATTGAGAGCCATTACATTTGGTGAAATTATTTTTAATTTACAGAGATGGTCAATTTGACAGTCAGAATTTTAGAAAGGGAGTGGTGAAGGACTGTCCAAAGAGAAACTTGTCTATTAAAAGGAGTAATATCTTGACAAACTGAATAGCTAAGATCAAAAGCTCTCAAATGAAAATCTTTGAAGCCTTTCTATTAACTATTCAGTTGAGAAGCTGCACAGTAAAAGGAATACTAAAAAACCCAAAGGAAGAAATCATATTATTTAAATATGGCCATTTTGGTTTTCTTCCTTTAGATAAAATGCAGTCATTTAGCAGGTGACGCACGTCTGCTGTGCATCCTACTGGGCACTGTGGTAGATGTTATTAAGCTCTCTTGTATTCTATGTCTAAATTGAAACCTTAAATTCTACATTTGAATATCATAAATTAATAAAAACTCATGGAGAGCCAGGTCAAGGAACCTATTTTTATTAAGAAGATTTGCTAGCTTGTATTATATTCCCTACAGGTTTTAACCCAATGAGCTGCTTGTGTGTATACAAAGCAATCTGTACACATACACTGTGGTAACCCGTGTAGCCCCATGTGCAAGCAAGCTGCTCCCAAGAAAGTTTCAAAGCATACCTGTGTAGGATGTTCAAGACTTTCCAATCAGCACCAGCACCGCTCTTGGCCCTGGCGTTCTGTGCAATGGTGGAAACAGCAGCGTGGATGGCAGCTCCGTCACCACGCTGCAGGGCCGCACTGCCCACCACCACCATCGGCTTTTTGGCATGGTCGAGGACCTGTGCAAGCCAACAATCAGAAATCCATTCCACGCTACAAAGACAATTCCTGGTACAGATAATGTAATAAATCCCCAAATTTCCCCATGAGTCTTCCATGCATACCTATGGTTCCAAAATGGTCATTGTTTCATTTAGAGATAAAGTCAAGAGAAACTGCTGTAAGCAGGAAACTACCTTGTCAGTACAGAACTGTATGCTCGATAACCACACATTCAAGTGGAAACAGCAGCACCTGAAACAGGCTGTTTTATGTCAAGAAATATCCCAGGAGCCTCCTGCAGTGCAAAGTTTTACACACCTGAATATATTCCACGGTTTATACATACTTGGTGCAAACTAATCGTTACCTCAGCTCTGCATTTGATTAAAAGCAAATAACCCCACCTACAACATGGTACTTTTCTTCAAATCTATCTCTGGAGCATTCAGATTATTACTCAAGACCTGTGGAATTTAACAGTCACACTCTTTAAGTTCTGTGTACCTTAGAGAAGGCATGTTTGCCAGAAGCAATGTCCTGAAGTATCTGTGGGGACTCTCCTAGATGTTCATACGTGTAGGTCAAATTCACAGGAGAGCCAACAAGGGCCACTTTCAAGTCATTGTGAAGCCAGCTGAAAATACAACCAACATTTTATAAAAATTAAAGAAATAGAGAGTTTTACCCAACCAAAGCCACTAATTATAACTTCAGCAGTAACTTAAAATAGGATTGCAAAGGAATTTAAATGCCATTAATTGTTTTGGTAAGATGCAGTTTAGCTTTATTCTGACTGTTAAGCAAGGCTCAATTTTTTTTAGAAGGATTATTTCTCTAGATATATTCCAGAAAAAGTACAGCAACACACTTTACTTGACAAGTTCATAACTCAACTCCCTCCTCCCCCCAAGCTTCTGCTTATTCAGTTTTAGAAATCCACTATTTCTTAGATAAACATGGAAAAAATTAGTTGGTTAGAAATTTTTTCTTTTTTGCAGCTTCTTAGAGCACAGACTTACAAAAATACATGAAAAAATACATTCAAAAGTCTCACTGCATTGTCTCCTTTCAAAATTTCAACACTATTACTGTTTAAAATTATGTATTTTCAAAGATCCCAGCATCTAGAAGGACAGGGCTTTTATAGTACTCATTTGCCTCATACTGATGTTATCTTATTAAAATTGAATTAGCTACGTTCAAAAGTTTGGGAAAGCCACACTACTTGGCGAAGAAAATGTTAAACTGAATGACTGCTTCTAAACTCAGCACATCTGATTTGTTACAATACAAAAAGCAGTAAGCTGATGCTGAAAATAAATCTTTAAGGAATATGCTTTAACACACTTCTATAAAACAGAAAATCTGAGGTGTCTGTGTAACGTAACAAAGGAATAGATGGTCTGAGTAGATGAACTTAATGTAAAACGTCAAAGTGAGAATGAACTAGCTCTACACTACAGGGCACTACTCTTTTTCCACACATAAATCACCATTCCCTTTACTAAAAGGTGAACTAAATCCAATGATCCCATGTGAATGAATGCTCTCAAGTTACTGCCTGCAGCCCCAACCGAGCACTGTATCAAATCCAGATGGATTCACATGCTCATTCACCACCATGGAATACGAACCTCTTCCGAATTCTAGCATTAAAAAGCGGTGCCTCGAAGCGTGGATTGGTGCCAACCAGAAGGAGGACATCTGCCTCCTCCACCCCAGCAATCTTGGTATTCAGCAGGTAGTTAGAGCGCAAATCAGTGCTATAACGAAAAGATGTAAGAAAGAGGATGAGGATTCAGCAGAGGGAAGGAATGAAGCTATAGTAAAGATTGCAGACGCTCAAAATTCTTTTTCAGCTCAGGAAAAGGAAGAGCAAGAAGAGATTTCTCAATCCAAATTACTAATAATAACTGTACTATAAAGTTTTCACACCATAAACAGAAATAGACTAACTTCTCCAGCTTACAACAGAGTGTAACTGGCTTTCAGTGACTGACTGTTAAAATGCAGCAGCTGTACATACAGTACTACATGGGGAAAAGTGTGCAACCCCTGCTGGAGTAGAGACTAAGAATAAACTCATAGTCCACAAATACTCTGTATATATGAGTATTGTAAATTTAAATAAATCCTGCTAATGCATCAGCAATTGTTATCCCTGCTAATTTCAGAATAGTGCCATGAGCTGATCTGTAGACTGGAAAGTTGATCAACATATTAATTACAGACAAGACACTGCCTGTCCTCTTACCCAGCTCCAGCAGTAGGAAAGATCTCTTCAGTGCAGAGCGTATCACAATTCACTCTGTTCAGCAGGTCTTTCAGAGCTATTAGTGCTTCTGCATCCACCAGTCCTCCTACAACTGCTGCTATATCCTTACCTTCCACTGCCTGGAGCTGGAGAGAAAGGAAGTATAAACATAAACAAAAGAAACCACTGAAACAAATTCTCATTTAGCCCAGGTAAATATTTGTTATATTAGGGTGTGCCAAAGCCAGCAGTGCAACCACTGGCCTGGAGTAGCACAAACAGATCAGTGGTATCTGACTCCTGCCAGGCAGAAACTCCAGCTCCTTCAGAACTCATGATAAGCAAGGAAGAACTCTCTGTATTCCATGCAGATCCCTCCCACTTGAGTTATCACTCAGGTGTAGCTAATTCTCATTTGGTGCGCTGAGAGAGGAAGGTTGATAAATGCTTTTATTTTAAAGAAGCCACAGTGCAGACAGAATACAAACTCCCGTAACACAGGCTCTGGTAGTAAACTTAACTCAAAGGTATTATCTGAGAAGAATAGCTTTTGTAACAAACCCTGCTACTGTACCATAGGCAAAAACATCCTTGAGGAAAGTTCAATTACAGTTATTCAATTCTACTTCACCCACATAAAATTTTTAATCAAAATCCAGAGCAGTCATGCAGCACTTCATTTGAGCTGCAGAATCAATCACCACACAGAGAAAGCACTGAGGAAAGCACAACTCAGAAATAAGTAATACAGATTTTGATGGCAAAAGTGGTGATAGCACAGTTTAAGTAAATTTAAAGATGTCTTCAGATAGATCAGAGTATTCAGGAAAATTGCTTCCTCCTAAATTTCTGAAGAAACAGTTTACTTTCCTATTTAAATAAAAGCAAGTTCTCTCCCAATGCTCCAAATGAAACCATGATAAGAAAAAGGTCTTTAAAAGGTCCAATCCATGAAACAGGAATTAGTAAAAATAAGAAATTTAAGTGGAAACAGTGGATTAGCAGTTAAATGCTCCCCTCTAACCTTAAAGAAAAAAATATTTTTAATATAACTCATTTAATATTAATATTTGTAATACATCCAGCTTAAGAAATTAATTTTAGACTACTTATATTGAAAATTGTTCTTACCACACCAGCAACACGAGCTAATACATCCTCCCATGAGGCATAAACAAATACTCCTTTCTCATTTTTGATCATTGGCTGAGTAAGTCTTTGACGCTTCAAGCCATCATAAGCAAACCTAAGTGAACATCAAGATTATAGAAGGGCAAAGACAAACATAATTGTGTACAATTCCATGAGTTTCCCAATTGCAAGCTTTCAGACAAGAGAAAACCAAGAAATATTTCCTTTGAAAGTTTAACTTTTCCTTCTCAAAAACACGCAAAACAATCAGAAATAAAAATCACTGTGAAAAAATGTTACACAAATCAGAACATTAGGAAACTCAGCAATTTCAATTATAGAATTAAAAAACGTATCTCATCAATTATACCTCTTCGCTGTAGCTTTACAATACTAACAGCTGAATACCAAAGTCGGTGCTACTGTGCACATTTCTGGTTCTGCAAAGTGTGCCTTTAATGCAGACATAAACACACGTGGGTACAAACACATGCACACACCTTGTTTTGTCAGATATCCATTCCTCATTGATATCTTCATGCAGCCTTGGCAAAATTCTCATCACTTCTCCAGTCCTCGTGCTCACTACAATGTTGCTTCCAACTGCATCAAGAACATCAATGGACTCTACCTTCCTGTTTAGAAGAACAAATAAACCACTTGCAGTCTTTCATATATAAGCAACAAGCGTCTTATTTTTGGCCTGAATAGAGGTGGTTTTCTTCACAGTAACTGGTATAGTGCTGTATTTAGGATTTAGGGTGCGAATACTGTGGTAACACAGGGATGTTCTAGTTGTTGCCAAGCAACATTTACACCACATCAAGGACTTTTCAGCTTCTCACCCAGTCCCACCATCAAGGAGACTGGGAGAACAAGAAACTGGGGGTACACAGGCAGGACAGCTGACTCCAGTGGGCCAAAGTGATGCTCTGCACCACACAGCAGCAAGCCCAGCATGTGAATGAGGGGGAAAGCTGGCTGGGGGCTGCTGCTCAAGGACTGGCTGGGCAATTACAGTGTGTATCACTTGCTTCGTACATTTGAAACCTTTTATCATTACTGTAATTTTCTTCTTCTGTCCTATTAAACTGTCTTTATTTCAGCCCACAGATTTTACATTTTCCCCCCCCAATTTTCTCTCCTATGCCCAATAGGGGGCTGAAATGAGCAACTGGCTTCCTGCCAAGTTGAATCACAACAGTCTTTTAATGCATCCAGTGTGGGGTATGAAGAGTTGAGGTAACAACAGATCTGACCAGAGCATGTGAAGACAAATTTGTTATAAGCATTCACTGTATTAGTTTAGCAGGTGCTGGTCTGAGTTGCTGCACACGTTCTCAGAGCTGGGTTATGTAACACCTTGCTGTCTGGATGTGCTCCTTGTTTGCTGTTTATCATCTCTGGAAGGTGGGTTAAGGATGTCATTCTGTCACAGTGTGTCACTGCTTTATGACAAGACAAAATTGCTGGTGGGGATCCGGAGTGCTGATCCGGCGCGCTGCCGGCTCCGTGCTGCGGACGCCTCCCAGCGGACACGGTTGGTAATTACACCCCCCCCCTCCCGCACAGTCCATCTGCGGGGAGGCACCTTCCTCCGCCCGGCCCTGCTCCTCCAGACTAATTATAACAGCACTTGGGGATTTTGAACGTCCGTCCTTGGGATGGTCAAACCAGCATGTTCCTATGTTCGAGGCCAGGCTGGATAAAGCCTTGAGCAACCTGATCTAGTGAGAGGCATCCCTGCCCATGGCAGGAGTGGCTGTGACTAGGTGATCTTCAAGGTCCACTCCAACCCTTAATGTTCTGTGATTCTGACTCCTGAGTATGTTTCAGGTCTTGCATAGGGTTAAACAACTACTTAAGAAAATCACACAGAGATCTGCACTGAAGCTGAACAGCTTAGTTTCACAAGGTATTTTAAATAATATCCTCAACAATTAGTGAGTTAATGAATTTGTATTTTCCCTTATACGCATCTTTTATTAAGCAATCAGCACAACCTACAAGTCCAAAACGTTTTAGGGTAAAAATAAGGGAAGAACAGTCTACAAGCTATAACATTCTTCCTTTTCTTAAATAAGCTGTAACAAAATTTGTGTTAGATTCAGTCTATGGGAAAGTCTACAACGAAAACACAAAAAATAAAAACCAGAGAAAACCCTTGGTATCAGAGATGGACATATCCCAAGCTAAAGTATGCAACAAACAGAGAAAGTGGTGTCTCCAGTATGAGTTAAGACACCTACCTTGTCTCCCATGGGCGTGCAGTAAAGGCATATGGCTTGGAGGTCAGAGCACCAACTGGGCAGATGTCAATAATATTTCCTGATAACTCAGACATAAACATTTTCTCAACGTAAGTACCAACTTGCATATCATTTCCTCTTCCAGTTGTTCCCAAGTCATCTACCCCTGCAACCTCACTAGCAAACCTGGTAGGTGCACAAAGAAGGAGAAACACATATGGCATGTACAGCTGCAACATAGAACATGTTTCAGCCCTCATCTCATTTTCTTAAGACAAAACATTAGTTCATACACCTGAAAGAAGAAAACAATTATTTAGATGCATTAGTCTGCACCATCACAAGCAGGACCATCTGCAGAATTTCATTCAGAAATGGCTACAGAAACTAGTGGGAGTTATATCAAAAAACACAGCAGTTCAGTACTCACTGTATTACACAAACTGAGTCCAAGATTAGTCCTAGCTAACAAGCTCCTTCTAGAACTAGTTGGGTACATTGTATTCTTTTCCATCTGGCTCAAGTTGGCCAGTACAGCATCTCAGCGCTACAGAACAGCATAAATATAGCTACCAGAGGCTATCAAAAAATAAATAAATCTTACAACTTGTGGCTGAGGAATTCACATATCCACTTTGGCACCAACACCATGGGACCAGTTCTGCCTTGCAGAACTCTGATTTCACTTTCATGCACTGGCCATCTTTCTCTGTTTCCTGTCTGGTAGCTCCAGGAAACCAGCTATCAGTCACTAACAGAAATAAAATTTTTAAGTATTATCAGAAAAAAAATTTTTAAAAAACTGACTATCCCTCATGGGGTTTCCTTCACTAGTAACAAACTGACACAAACATGCCTGCTTAGTACTCTCCTCAGTGAAAGTAAAGGGCTTTACCTGATGCATCGAGTGCACTGTATACACCGAGTCATGATGGTTTTGACTAAGGGGCCAATGTTCTTGTCCTCCACAGCACGTTTGCTCTCTCTAAACCTGCTCCTGTCACTGCCAAACATCATTGACTGGTCCTACAACAGGCAACAGAACACAAACATATCCAGGCTGCGGGAAAGCACAATTTCACCTAAGACAAGAGCATTATACATAAGTCTATATAATTTAATTGGATGTTGTACCTGTAGATCACATTCTCCACCCTGATCACAGATAGGACAGTCCAATGGGTGGTTTGCCAGCAGGAACTCCATTACACCCTCTCTGTTCGGTTCAGAGAAAGAAGTTAATGTCAACTTAACATCATTTAGCAGATAGTATAACTAATCAGCCAAAGGAGGCTAAAAGAAAGGTACCTTGCCTTCCTGGACTTCTCGGAGTTTGTCAGTATATTCCAGCCCTTCATAACTGGCATGGCACAAGCAGCAACTGGCTGCAATCACCATAAAAAGCAAGCATGAACACAATATATTCCTTCTCAGCATGGGCACTAACCCCCACCTCCTCCCCCCCCAATTCTAACATAGGTATCTATTATAAATAAATAGAAATTAAGAGGTCTACAAGGAAAAAAATAAGAGGTTAACTGATAAAGCCACTAGAAGCCATATTTATTAATAATTAATAATATATAAAAAGGTTAAATTAGTTATGATTTATTTAAAGTTAAAAGTTTAAAGTTAAAAATTCTAGAATTTCCAGTCCCAATTTAAGCAGATACAGCATTAAGGACATCAGGTGTATTCAAAGGCAAATCAAAGAGCTTCAGCAGACATCCAGAAAACCTCTAGAACTGAAGTTCAGAGTATGAATCATTTACAAGACATTTATTTGCACAAAACCTGCATAAGGTCTTGGAATAAAATTCTTCTCAAGATTACTGCAAGATTACCAAAAACTCCTGCTTAGTAAACAAATCCCTCTTACTTTTCAATCACATGACCTCCACCTTTAGTGATAACCCAACATCTCCACAGACACAAAGCTCCAACAGTGGAATTGAAGTTAGGGTGAGCTAAAAAATTTTATGTGTGAGTATAAATGTGTAATCCAAGACTGAACTCCAAAAGAATGTGCATAGATTTCTTAGTACTGCTGAAGACAGTGTTCACTCCTGAAATCAACTACTTCACAACAGATATCAATGCATTAAAATATAAACTACTACCTAACTGCGATCTTTACTCAGAATGAACCTGCAGGTACTAATCCTACAGCTAAATCCATACATTATCTGGAGTTTATTATTTCTGTAGTATCAGCTGAAAATGTGTGGCTGATGCTTGAACTAAAAAGCATAAGATGCATCTAACAGCAGACTCACAGCTATCAAATGCTTATGTCCAAGAGCAAGATAGTCCATATTAACCTGAGAACTGACTCTGACTCAATAAGCAATCAGTGCAGTCCAGTGGGAAGATGAGAAAAAACTGCTCTGAGCAGCTGAATGACAACAATTATTTACAAGATTTAAAGTAGGGCCAAAGCACAGCAAAAAAATTCCTATTGAGTTCCACATTGCAATTCCTGTGAAACACAAACAATACCTTTGGAGCTTTCTCTATTTCCACAAGACACATCCTACAGTTTCCAGCCACAGAGAGACGATCATGGTAACAAAAACGAGGAATCTGAACTCCAGCCTTTTCACAGGCCTATAAAAAAATAAGAAACAAAGGAAAATCAAATCTTAGTTAAGAGTTTTCAGTTCCACCTCAGAAAACACTATGCAGCTTTTCAAAGAATAACACTATCAGTGCTCAAGAACAGAGTGCACTTGACCTTTCATCTTAAGAAGCGACCGTAGGTAAAAAATTGTGACGGAACAAAAAAAAGTCAGGATATGAATTACAAATATAGTTTCTCTAACCTTTGTAAGTGATTGAGGAAATGAGAACTGATCTCTCTTTCATTCTTTCCTCCAATAACAGAGAGAATTCTCTGCAACAGGGCACTAGCAATACAAGTACACTCTTTAAGGAACAGCGCATGAAAGTACAAATTGAAAAACATAAAGAGAGCAACAATGGGCACAATGATTCCTGGTAATTCAACAACACAAATCCTGTGTATAAAGGTACTCCAGCACAGTCACTCTTCAACTTCAGCAGACCCAAACTGAAAGACAACATAACAGAAGACAGGAGGACAGAGCCAACAGATTTCCAGAGAACAGATGAAGACAGCCTTTCCTGCATAGAACCCCCTCAGCTAATGGGATCTATGCTACAGCATTATAGCTATGCCTGCCAGAAGAAATACCACTGAATTTAACTAAAAAAACTCTAACAAGATCTAGGTTTCTGACAATTTGTACCAAAAAGCACCACATTAGCTAAACTGAAAAGCTAATTTAAAAAAAATAGCATTTATGAAAAATTTGCACTAGGTTCCTGCTGGGGGCATTCTAATGCCTAAATAAATCAGGAATTTGTATCCAAAGAGCAAGGGCTATATCTTGAAATAAAATGCATCTTTTAAGGTTCTAACTCATTATACCATATCTTCATTTAATGGCTTCTTAAAAAAAAAAACTTTACTTGAAATTTTAGCCTGAAAAGTGACAACATGCGGTATGGGGTGGGACATCCAGGTTCCCCTTCTTCCCACACCAAGAATAATAAAAGCAGCTAAGGAAGAGCACTCTGAATCACAACCAACAACTAAAAGGAGACAATCCCTCATTTACCCAAGACACACTGTAACAAGACACAAAATGTACAGGTACAGAAAAACTATGAGGTCACATAGTGTTCAGAGATAGAAGTTCAACCAGAATTTATCAAAGTCTATTATTGCATTGCATAAAGTTTTGCAGCTGGGATTGATGCTGCATGTATCTTCTTTCAAGCAACCATGGCATATTTTTCTTTTCCAAATACTGAATTCCCCAAGGATTTCTGTCACATGAAATTATATCACAGTTAAAACACCCCCAAAGAATCACAAGAGACAAAGTAAAGGCAGGTGGCTTTTTACTATATGGAACAGAACATGCTGCCAAAAAATGAGATGGGAAGTCCCAGAAAACTGAAAATTCCATTCCTCACACCTGCAGTACTGTGGTTCCGGGGTTCACCAACACAGGATGGCCATCCACAAACACCTCGATTTGGTTGCTGGCTGCTGTTGCAGTTGTACGCCCTGAAGGACATGGAAAAGAAAACAAAAACAACTTTCACTTACTGCTAGGTGGAAACCATCAGATCCCCCAGTCCTGATTTTAGTTATAGAGTGCTGACAGAATCCCAATCCTACCAACAGTACAACACAAAATCCTTTAGCCTGCATGTATATGTGCCCTTCGATAAATGAACTGCACATACATTTATCACCAGAAACACAGATACAAACTACAGACGCTTACCACATACTCTGGAGGACTGGGTGACCCCAGCTAAGGTCCTGGGGACAGCAAGCAGTCGAAGCATGGTGCCTTGGTAAGAGAGAAAACAGCATTGTTGTTATCAGTTCAAACGTTTGCTGTCAAGTTTTAAACAAGCAGAGTAAAAACTTCTACACCAGCTGCAAAGGAGCATGTATGCACACCTATATGTACAGTTATGGGAGAGTGAGTTACCTCCTTCAAACGCAAGCTACGATTCTCAAACAGTCTATTTATGGATCACACAGAGGAATGTCACCCAGCGGCCTCTCCGCCTGCAGCGGAGCGCCGGCCCGGGCCCCGCTCCCCCACGGACCGCCCGGCGCAGCTCGGCGGCGGCGGGCCCGGTGTCGCCGTCCCCGGGGCCGAGGGCACGGCCGGCGACAGCGCTACCCGGCGCGGGGGTCACCTTGGAGGCGCCGCCGCCCGCCGGGCAGCCCCCGGCCCGCCGCCCGGCCCGTCAAGGACACTGGGAGCGGCGGCGGACGGAGGCGCCCGGGGCAGCGACACCCGCGCCCACCGAGCCCGCCTGCAGCGGCACCGCCGTTACCTGGCGCGGGACGGGCGGCGGCGCCGCGGGACGGCTGCGCTCCGCCTCGGCCTCTATGGCGGCGGCCTCGGGCCTTTCCGCCGCTGCCCTCAGCCTCCTTCGGCTATCTCCGGAGCCTTCTTCGGCAATCTCCGGAGAGGGCAGTCCGCGGTCGGCAACCTCCGGAGCGAACCGCTTCGGGTATTTCCGGCAAGCTATCGGCGAACGATGACACAGGCAATTTCCGCTGCAAGCCCACAGCCTTTTCGGCCACCGTTATACGCGCTGCCCTTCCCTCGGCAATTTCCGTCCCCTCCCGTCTCCTTCTTCGCCCAACTCCGGCAACTTCCGCTGTGCCGGCGGGGCGGGGTGTGGCGGCAGTACAACGTTACAAAACTCCTGTAACGCCGCAAATCTTCCTAGGGTTTATAATAAGCCTCGCTTTTATTACTTCAGCCCTTTCCTGCACCGCTGGTGCCCCGTCCGCTGCACGCCCTGCGCTGCAGCAGCCGACCCGTGAGGAGCTACCTCGCAGTTGGCTCTCGCGGAGGAACACACTTGTGTGCAGTGCCGCGCAGGGATACCGGCGCTATATAAGGCCGGCGCAGGCGCGGCGAGGCCCTTTCCCGCGGCGGTGGCGGTCGGGGCGGGCGCAGCGTGTGGGCTGCGCGCCGCCGCCATGGGCTTCGGGGACCTGAAGTCCGCCGCGGGCCTCCGCGTCCTCAATGACTTCCTCGCCGACAAGAGCTACATCGAGGGGTGAGAGGTGGCGGGGGGTTGCCGGGGTATGGGGTAGGGGAGTCGGGCCTGGCGGAGACAAGCGGTGGGGACGCGGGAGGGCCCTGAGTCACCTCGGCAGCTGCACGGGCGGCGCTGCTCCGCGGCCGCCGCTGCTCCACGTGTTCTACGCGCCCCGAACAAGGGAGTTAATTTGACTTGTTGTTTGCAGGTACGTCCCTTCGCAGGCTGACATAGCAGTGTTCGAAGCGATCGCTGCCCCGCCGCCTGCAGATTTGTTCCATGCTCTCCGGTGGTACAATCATATTAAGTCATATGAAAAGCAAAAGGCAAGGTATGGTTGAATTTCGAAGCTGTAATATCTCCCCGAAATAGCCTACAAATAGTTGCGTTTGTTTCACCGAGTTTGAACAGATCTGGTTTTCAGTGGCACCACGTGGCATTTGGTGTTGTTGGAATACTAACAGCTTCAGAAACAGAGCAGATCTCTTCTGTCAGTACAGAGGACAAAATTAATGATTTGCAGTACTAAAGGACATGGAAAGAAAGGGCAATATGGAAGGAAATGGTTTCTCTTTTCTCTTTTAGTGGTTTTAAGTGTTCATGAAAGGTGCTGTATTGATACCCACGGAGACTGCAGGCCTCTCTGAAACCCTACAGCATAGGTAGGGTCAGTATTGCTACACTGCTTTCTCTGAGCTTCAGTCCTTTTCAGAGGAAGCTCTTCCAAAGATGGGTGGCTCAGGGTCCAGTCCGTTTCTGAAGCTTTTGTAATGCTGAACGAGACTGAAATTCTGAAATGGTTTTACAGAGTCCACCCTGAAAACTGCTTACAGTTCCTGAAATGCAAGGCGAGTTTTATGGCTCCAGTAACAGCCGTTCGCATTAGCAAAACAACCATGTGTTTATTCTAAGATAACAGGAGTATATGAGCTGCAAGAGAAGGTAAATTCAAGGAGTCCTGCTCCCTTGTACTGTTGAGAATGAGGGTTTGGGGTAAAGTGTTCACTGAAAGTTAGGAAAATAGTAAGGAAAGTAATGTATCCGAGTAATGTGTTTTCAGACACTCCCGAGTTTTTAATCAAATGAAAGTAGTTCTAAGAAAGCATGAACGAGAAGTTGGTAATTCCTCCTAGACAGAACACAGTGCAGCTAAGGATAGGCTTTTCTTATCCATGTCCTTAGGTGGGCAGGATCATAGCAGCTTTGATGAGCTACAGCAAGTCCCATATTCACATATTACTGAGCTGGCATGTCAGGAGCTTTGGGGGCTGTCTTCCATGAGGTTCTGGTTTCAAGTAGCAGAATTGGATTTTTACTCTTTTTTAGCACAAGGTTTTCATTACAAATGCATTTGTAGCTTTTTTGATAAACTGGCAGTGATTGTATTGACGTTTGAGTAGGTTCCTAATATCTGCATTTTTCTTTCAGCTTGCCAGGAGTAAAGAAGGCTTTGGGAAAATACGGTCCTGCTGATGTTGAGGACACAACAGGTGCAGCCACGGATAGCAAAGATGATGATGATATTGACCTTTTTGGATCTGATGATGAGGAGGTACTCATCACCTTTCTTTATTATTTTTATTGCTTTTTAGAAATTAACACAGGTATGCAGACATTCACCTTGACCTAGTTGAATTTACTTATATTTCTGAGCTTGGTAATAGACCCTACTTACAATTCTCAAGTGTAGCTGTCTTTGTAGAATAGGAAGGCATGGGAAGTTAGTACTCAAAAGTTAAAAAAATAATGTCTTGGAATACTGTGAACTGCCCAACTTTGACTGGTTACATGATGAGTAAAACAAAAAATCACCATCTTTCGGCTGACAGTTGTGATGTTTTGTTTTTATCTGAGTAGATGCCAGTCAGTTTGGTAGCACTTTGGAGATGCAGAGGTTTGGTGCTTTTCTGTAACTGCAAATTTCTCTTTCAGGAAAGTGAAGAAGCAAAGAAACTGAGGGAAGAACGCCTGGCCCAGTATGAATCAAAGAAATCCAAAAGTATGTGTGCTGAGAACTTCCTAATCCTTTACGCTTGAGTTAATTTTCATGCATTTGAACAGGATGGCTAGAAACACTAATTAACTGTAATAACAGATCAGCTTGACTGGAGTGAGACAGGAGTAATTTGCTTCACTTGAATTGCCTGTGAGCTCAGCCTTCCCATAGCAAATAGGAATGTTATGCTTTTTGTTCTGATTCATACACTCCTGCTTTTTCTTTCCAGAGATTGAGCTTTCTACATAAACGAAGATAACATGAGGGTCTTCTTTAAAAAATGTTACTCCACAGCTACTGGCCTGGAACTGTTCAGAACTGTAGCAGTTGCAGTATTCCCTCTGTGGAAAATTAACTGTTACACAGCATTAGGTTCCTTCTCAGATGTTCTGAAAAGGACTTCCTATGTAACAAACACTGTCAGCTACTTAAATCTGTGTGTGCATTATGTATCTACAATATTGAACATGAGGATGTGAGCTGCAGTACTTCAGAAATGTATATTGGCACCAGAGGCCTGTCACAGCAATGTGAGCAGGTTATGGTTCATAAAATCAGATAAGTTGCTCTTGTAAAACCAGTTTGGAAGTATATTCATGAGTTTTGGAAAGATTCCTACATGGGTTTTTTATGGTAATTTTCTTCCCCCAGAACCAGCTGTTATTGCCAAGTCATCAATCTTGCTTGATGTGAAACCTTGGGATGATGAGACAGACATGGCCAAACTAGAGGAGTGTGTTCGAAGCATTCAAGCAGATGGCTTGGTCTGGGGATCTTGTAAGTACGGGGAAATTTCAGACCAGGGAGAGGGAGAGTGCAGGCCCTTGGGGTAGGATATGAGTGGTTGGACTTGTTACTGTTTGCTGATCTCTGAAATGTAGGTAACGGGAACTGCAATACTACAGTGCTTCAGTGTCTTTACATGGTCAGAAACGGTGTATTAGTGCAGTGGCCTGGTTAAGATTCAAATACAGGTTTTAAAAGCTGTAAAACTTAATCTCTGCTGTTCTGCGTCTCCCTGTACAATTCCTGGTGCAGCAAACAAACACCTTCACCCACACACAGCACTGGTTTGGGGAAGGGGAGGTGGTCCACGGAAAGAAACTTCAATCAGTTGTAAGGAATGCTGGGTTGTTAATTAAATGGTCTGTAATGTGAGCCAAAAGCTATTTTTATATATTTCTGCAAATTGCTTTGGTCAGTTCATTCTCAGATCTGTGTTATTAAGAGATTCTACCAAGTAAGGAGTACTAAATGTTGGGGTTTTTTGTTGGTTTTTCTTTTATTTTGCAGCCAAGCTAGTACCTGTTGGCTATGGTATCAAAAAGCTTCAGATCCAGTGTGTTGTTGAAGATGATAAAGTTGGAACAGATATGCTGGAAGAGAGAATAACAGCTTTTGAAGATTATGTACAATCAATGGATGTAGCTGCTTTCAATAAGATTTGAGTCTTGATATATCTAGAATAAATGTTGTTGCAAAAAATGTGCAGTGTCTGCTTGTTTCAGAATCTTAAAGTAATCCAGCTCACAAATGTAAGATTTTCTGAATGGGTAAAGTAGAAGCTGAAACTGAATTTCCAGGTTGCTCTGACATCTTTCTGTAGTACCCAGGAGCATGTGCAGACCATCACTTCAGAGTTAACATTGCCATGGCTTTAAAACACTGAAATGCTCTTTCCTCTCATCTGCAGAGGAAATTGCTTCTTTGGAAATGCCTGGAATTCCTTTGGAAGGAGAGGTGGTTTTAAGGGAAAGGAGCAGGGCTTAGTGAAATTGCGAGCAGTGTTTTATTGGGTAAACAGGAGTATAAATTCATTTTGTTAGTAAGGGTGGTGACTAACCGAATACCTTGGCTTTTGTTGACAGCTAACACTCCAGTGAGAGTGAGAGGAAGTGAAGTTCCAAGTGATTTGTAGTGCTCTAGATAAGGCCTGAGACTACCCTGGTACCTTCTCAGCTGTTATAAGACTTGAAATTTATTTTTTTTTCCCCTCTGAGGCTTGGAAACTTTTGCAATGAAATTACGTCGAGTTTTATGTCTTAATTAACACAGCCAATGCTGCTGCTGAGGAGCCGCTTCCATGCGGGGCACGGGCGGTGCCTCTGGGGGGCGCTGCGAGCCCAGCGGTGCCCCGGGCGCGGCGCCTGCCCCAGGAGCCGGGGATCGGGAGTTTCCGCGGGCTGCGGACACCGCGGGGGCCTGCCTGACCTCCGCCATAAACCGGACACGTGCCCATGACTTCAACAAGAAAAAGACAGCTGAAAATGCAAAACACATAAGGGATATAAAAAGTAACGAAATTAATAGCAGTTTGATCTGTTTACTCCGCTCCAGATTGGTTTCTAGATTGATTCCGACATTTCTTTTAGCATTTGAAGAACCTATCAGGAATAAATCCCCAAAACTGTCTATAGGAATGATACAAATGTAGAAGCTGTCAAAGTTGTGAAGCCTCTAAACAAATTCATAATTCTAGGCCTTGCGTTGGACTGTCAGGATTTATTGTGACCATGAAATGGAATCCTTTTATGTGCTGCATTGGTCATTCTGAGATGAAGATACCCAGTGTCAAGTCTGACAGCAGCAGTTTAAGTAACTCTTTTTGCTGGTTTTTTTTTTTTTTTTTTTTCACAGAGCATCTGTGTAATATCTGGCAGAGCAGGTCCTCTCTTCTTGTTTAAAGGTCTGCCAACTTCAGATTATGTAAGAGCTTTGTTTATAATTTGTCTCAGGAAAAAAATCTGCCTGCTAGGGGCTTAAAGCACAGTTAAAAATCTGAAAGTGAGTATTGTTACAGGCTCACTTGCCGCCTTCCATAAACCTAACTCCTAAACAGTACCTTTTTTGTGGCAATTCTCTAACTGTTGCTGCTCCTAAATCATGTAGCTTAGTTTTACCAATTCTGTCATGGTGCTGTTAAAAGCAAGAATTTGGCAAACAGCTTATTAAAAATTCTGCCTCCAAAATACAGGTTTTATTATCTTGGCTATCACTTTCTGACTTCTCATTCAATGTGCTGCTTACCTTTATACCCTTTTCTAGTCTTTCAAATTAAAGCCCTGAGTGGACAAAATGGTTTGGTTTCTAGATGGCAACCTTGTTAAAATACAACACTGAGTCATCCATGGAACCGGCCAGGCTGGATTTGCGTGTACATACAAACTCTTCGGTTAAGTGAGATTTCTTGTGTGTGTTGGGTTGTGGCAGGGGGTTTTTTTGTTGTTTTGGTTTTTGGTTTATTTGGTTTTGGTTTTTTTCCCCTAATATTAAAAAGAAAGATGCACAGAAACAAAAGAAACAAAAATACCCTAGAGAGCACAGTGCTCCCAGTGAAAAAATACGTAGGTATGTGGGCAAGAGTATTCCACTCAATCCACATATATTTGCGTTAGGTGTTTTTGGGTAGTGTTTGGGTATGTGCTGGTATATTACTGTGTCATTGTGCCTGTGAAAAATCGGCACCCTGGAATAAATTAGGCAAGTATCCCAAGTGCACCCCATAACAGAAAGATCAGTAAAAAATACCGTAACTTCAATATTTTCCAAACGGGAATACTAGGAAAACCGTTTTAACAAAAACTAATCTACATAAAAACCTTCAGAAACACAAACTGTGCAGGAAGAAGATAAAAGTAACTAGAACCTGTTGATTATGAAATGTGTAAATAGCTATTTCTATAGTATCTGTCTGCATGATGGCATAGATTCCTTTATCTGGCCCTTTTTTCCCACTGTGATGAGTTGAATGAGTGTTCCTCAGTCCAAGACCACAGAATTGTTGGTATTGTTTTGGAGACTCTTTGGAAACAGAAACTTAAAGCATTATCTGCTTTGTTTAGATATCTTGCATTACTCTTAAAGAAATGATTTAGATAATTCTGTAACTGATCTTGGTGTGAACGGTAGCAGTTATGTTGCACAATTGTTAATCCGCTTAATGCCACAGATCAAGGGTGATTTTGGCTTTACTCAATTCTATCCTCTTTTCTTTTTCTTATCTGCTTCAGGCCACACTTTCTGATCCTTTATGCAAGATGGGACATATATGCTCTCCCATTTGAAAATCAGTCTCTGTGCTGTACATAGGGACGTGTGTGCATACAGCTGAAAGCTGATATGAACCTTAAATCCCATAGTAGAAAGGGCCAGGGCTTGATTTCACCTTCTAAAATCTTTGGGAAGGAGCTGTTGCAAGAAAAGCCAGTCACCATACATTGCTGCTAAGAAAAGCAAATGAACACGCTCTTCGGAAACAACAAAATTTTATTACATCACGTGGACTACAGCCAGGAAAGAACATCATTCTTAGAAAGATGTCAGGGAACATGTGAAGAAAAACTGCAAAATGTTTGATTTAGGCACATACAGCAGAATGGTGCCAAAATATTATGATGAGCAACTATGTACCAGGCAGCAAATGACTCAAAGGAAGAATGCTGCTAAACAGCATTCCAGCCCAAAGAGAAATACACTGAAATTCCACTGATTGTGCCTAACTCTCTCAGACTCTGAAACCAGAGCCCAAAGAAATTGTTACAGACCACAGTCAGGCTGTTTCTACGTGTGCAGCCACCAATACTGGATGTGCTCATGCATACATATATATTTTATGCAAAAGAAAATCTATTTATATATAAGGCCTCAATCACAGCATAAAGGCTACTAACGTGTTGGCAGGCCATATAAACTAGGGAAATTATCTGAAAGTCAGTTTTATTCTATAAGCTTAGGCCAATAACTAGGAAAAAACAATTCAAATTTACCCAAAGCTCTATGCTTTTACTTTCAGTGGAGTTTTGTCCCACATTCAATTTTTTAATTAAGTGGTTACGCATCAGAAATTGGTTCACTCCACATAGCACATATATATATATATTTATTTTTAATTGGTGCCTGTGTGATTCTGCAGCAAACAACAAGTTGGAACAGAATACAGCATAACTGGGACTACTTCATCTTTCTTATGGGAGTGGACTCCATTTCCTGGATGAACTGTCTTGCCTCTTATATGGAAAAGAAGTCTGAATTTGGCTACAGACTTGTAACAGAATACTGATTAATTCACTCCACCCATTTTTTTAAGCTTGACATTAAGGCAAACAAAATGTTGTATTATTTCTTTACCTTTGCTTGAAAGAGTAATAAAGAGCAATCAATAGTTTGAAACCTCTGTAGGACTAAAATTTTAAACATAGAAAAAAAATTGTGGCACAGAAGCTCTAAGAAATATTTTCACTAATTCTTTGCACATTTTGAATGAGCCTAATACATATATGAAACATCTGCTCAGTATTTTGCACCCAGCTGGTGCTAAAAATACAATAAGTGACCAGAAAACACAGGGTCTCCTGTCTTAGTTTTGAGTATAAGATAAAGAGCATTGGGAGAAGACAGGTTTTATTTCCATATTTTTCTTTTTTGACAATAGAAGGCAGCAATTCAGTGCTCTCCATCTTGAGATTCTTCTCCAGCTGCAGAGTGGAGCCACTGATAGCTTCATTTAGGTGAGATGTAGCCCGGGGATTCCTCCTTGGGGCAGTAGTAGGCAATCAGGAGACCCATGACCCAGTGATGTACGGCCATAGCCTCTTGGATGAGATTGCCTCAATTAAGAGTGGTATCAGCAATGGCAAGGAGAAATACTTTTATTATGTGTTCTTTTGATACCAATGAGGTATGGAACCACAGCAAACCAACAGGATTACAACATTCCTCATCAAAAGCCCAGTTAGAGTAATTCCACCTACGCTGATAACTTTCAGTTCAGGCTGTATGTGCATTGCAAGGGCACACATCCAAATCATATGTCCCTTAAAAACCTTTCAATTAAAGCAGCAAGTGCAATTAAGCCAGCTGTTTACAGAACACTGTATATGCAAAGATGCACATCTGACTGGCAGATGTGAAGTCAAGAACATCTCCAAATCTCCTGTCAGCTCTTCTGGAGAGAGCTGGTGGCAGGAGCAGTCACTGGGCAGTTTCACAGTAGTGCACAGGCGCATTGTCTGAGCTCCACAGCTGCTCGCTGACCGTTCCCGAGCGGCTCACCTCCCACAGGGCCAGCTTCAGCACCTCAGACACTGTGCTCTTCACCTGGGCTTGGAACTTCTTGCTGATCAGAACGTAGAGGATTGGGTTGAGGCAACTGTTGATGAAACCAAGGCCAGTGGAGAGGGGAATGCCATCCTGTAGTAAGTCATGCAAGTTTTCATCATGGTGAGCAGACAGCTCCACAATGCTGAATATATGATACGGTGTCCAGCAGACAAAAAAAGCTACAACCACAGCAGTGATGGTCCAGAAAAGCCTGCTAGAAGTCAATACAGTTCTCCTCTTCACTTTGACAATCAGCAGTGAGTAGCAAATAACCATTGTCACTAAAGGAAAGAGGTAACCAAATGCAAGTCTCACCCAAATGAGAATGTGATGTGTCAGCAAAATAAGTTCTCTGTCATGCACATGGAAGTTGTTGTAGCAAATGGTGACATTGTTGAGAACTGTAGCTGTGTCTCTAAAGTATAAGGCAGGGCCACCAATAATTGCAGCTGACATCCAAATGAGCCCACTCAGAATGAGGGTGTTCTTTACAGTTCTGTATTTGTAGGAAAAGACGGGGTGGACAAGACGGATGTAGCGGTCAAGGCTGATGAATGTCAGGAAGAAAACACTGGCAAACATATTAAGTAATGCAATGAATGAGTTCATTTTGCAGAGCCACTTCCCAAAAGGCCAGTGGAAGCCCATTGCCACATATGTAATATAGAGGGGCAGGAAGAGAACAAAAATGAAATCTGCAATGGCCAGATTCAAGAACCAGAGCGTGGAAACAGATTTATCCCACTTAAAGCCCATAAACCAGATGACAATGGCATTACCTGGCACTCCCAGCAGAAATGCCACGCTGTAAAAGAAAAGGGAAATGATATGGGCAATGCTGAGGGAGGACTGGGGTGACTCATCTTCCTCAGAGAGATCATAGAAATAAGAGTAGTTCTCAAAATCTTCAAATGCCATGTTGCAGAGTGGCTTTCTGGGGAGGAAAAGAAATGAAATGGTCAAAGGAGAAATGTTTTACTGCATTTTAAATAGTAAACTGCAATTCTTTTAAGTTCTTGGTCATAAACCAAAAACATCGCCTTAGTTTGGCATATTTATCACCTTTTATCTGTCAGTTGCTAGCACAAAACTCCTGAAGAAATTTGGTCACAGGCATTTCAAGAAATGTTCAAATCAAAACAAAACTTGAAATCTTCAAGAACTGTTTGCTTACATTAATTTCTTAACAGGCTGTATTGAGCACAGTATCACTGATAAATTTCTAGGAGACCAGATGCAAAGTTTTACTGAAGTATGATTGTGCTATTCTTTTCTGGTCAGGTTTCATACTTTACTGCTCTGTTCCTATGTGAAGCAAGTTTTATGGATTGTATCTGTCTAAAATCAGAGGACCACTAGACACCTATGTAGGAAAAAAAAATCACTTAAAATGCCAGGAAGCCATCTTTTATAAAATTTCACCCACCACCCCTGCCTCAAATTACAGTTAACAAAATTACAGCAATTTCTCCAGAAACTTAAAGTTAATGGGTTTATTAATCTCTTTCATGTATGTCTTTGTATCAAGAAATTATGATTTTCAGGACCATTTGACATATTGGATTTCCTTAACACAGCATGGAATGAAGAGAAGGAAATATATAGAACATATTACAAGGATAATACACCCTGTGGTTCCACTACTGAGCTGAGAAACAATTAACAGATGAAAGAAAATAAAGCTTGCCATGAGCAGAAAACACACTGTAAGAGCTATAAATGAAAATATTTGTGTGTCCTTTTTTTTTTTTTAATACAGAATTACAGAATTTTTTCAGTATTCTTCTCTTGCAAAAGCTTCTGGAATTGCAAGTACAACATAATTTTTCACATAGAAATTCTTGCTGTGGGTGGGAGGGAAGGTGAGGGGGAGGGGAAAGTGGAATATAAACCAAAACTGAGGGGGAAAAAAGAAATGAGTGGGAAAACAGACAGGAAACAGAGTTTGAACAATAGAAAGAAAAGCAGTCAGAAGTTATTTCACAGTATTATTTCACAGAGTTTAGTTTGCAGTATAGACAAAGCTGCAGCACATCACAGGTGGCCAGTCAGACAAAAGTCTCTGCAATGATCAAAACAATTATTCTGCTAAACTGTCATCATTTAAAGCTGAATTTTTTGACTGGACTCAGCTGCACTGAAGACCTGTGCCTGAGAGCAGTCAATTAGCTGTACTATGATTTATCTTACCGCTAAATTTCTGAGTGCTATCTCCATTCCGAACCCAAAATTCAGCCCGCGCTTTTGGAACTCAGCCCTGCATTCCTGTAATTCCATTAATTTTCGCATGCTGAGGACGGCAGGAGAGGGGTCTCCAGAGCACACCGTCTGCAGAACCACATCTGCAAACTTGTACTCATGTACTCACCTTTCCCCCAAAAAGGAGTTCACTCAGTTTGAAAGGATTACTCCCACCAGTGAAGCTACGCATGTGCACACGCATTAGCAGGATTAGACTTCTCATTTGTAGATGGATAGACAGGGAAGCAAAAAAAAAGGTTGTGTAATCTTATATCTCTTGATTAAAAAAATATGTAGTAAGAGTCAGCACAGCCTGTTCTGTCAAGAGGCTATGATAGCATTTGTGATTTACATCAGGCTGAAAGAATGTTATTTGGTTTGCTGTCCTGATAAATGATACTTATTGGGCTGCATTTATGTAATTACATGCCCCTTGGGGCTGGATTCTGCATCAAATACCACTACCACCCATCTGAGTAATTTTTTCAAACAGCTTAACAGCTGCTGAAAGAAGAGTATAAACATGGAGCAGTACTACTAACATCTGGAACATTATATTTGGACAGTTTCACAGGACAGTCAGGTTAATAACTGGATTGTTAAGTGGGTTTGCCTATACAAAAAACTATACCTTCAAATCAAATTTATGCAACTAAACAAAAAAAAAATCCAACTATAATGACAATGATAAACATATGCCTACTACCCAACAACGTTAATTTTATGTTTAGCATTTTAAAGATGATGTATTGCAGGAGAAAAAAACACCCAAATAAATGCCAAATATTTCCCAAGCCTCCTGTAGTTTAAAACTCCAATGAAAAAGCACACCTTTAGAATGCAATTGTTTTTCCAGGCTTATATTTTTTCCTCATCTCTAACTCTAGTCTTCAATGCAGGGACCCTTTAGCAGTGGGCGTAAAAAAGCAGAAGGAACATTGTTTACCACCGCTCCCAGTGCACAGATGCTGAAATTAGACTCTATGGCTAGGGCTCTGCAAAGACTGTTAATTACGTTTGCAAAGCCCATACTTCTGACACTGACATATATGAATCACTTCTATAGCAGGACTTCTGGTGTTAAGCTGTGTCCTGAAGAAGATAAGCGGTAGATGATTGTCAGTGGAGTTATACTGATTTACATCAATGAGGACACAGATTTTTTCCATTAACCATAATTCAGCAGGGATGTTTCTCTGTAGTCTTGAAACACATAATCTCTTAATACATGACAATGAAATTAATAAATTTCCAGAGTCAAAATAGTCTTGCAGTTCAAGTCTAGGTCTTGTAAAGAAATCTAATTGTACTCCTTATTCTGTTACTTATTTCCTGTATGATCTTTGACAAATGGCTTACTTTCCAAGCTGGAAAAATTCGCATGGATGTGTTTGGAAACTGAGGCTCAGTAGAGAAAACAATACTTTCAGAGAGCAGTTTCTGCTTGGCTTTAAGGCAACTGCTAGAAAGGGTAAGGGAAGTTTGGTGCAGCTCACTGGCTCAGCGTCTGCCGGTCTGGGGAGCCAGTGCATGGAAAACATTTTTCAATAAACAGGAAAGTGTGGTTAGAGGCCTGCCAATGAGCCTTGGGAGCAGCCACAGGTTACAGAACAGTGTTCTATTGCGTATGGATTAATACAACCAAGTTTAGATTTCATCTTGTCCTTCTATTTAAAAATTTATTTTAAATAGTAAACCCTGAATAAAGTGTACGCTCAGCAGTTGTTTGTTGAGTCCGTTCCTGTTTGCTGAGCCACAGCAGCTCTGAAAACTGATCGTCCTTGATTCAGTTGCTTAATTATGAAAATAGTTGACCAGGAGGTTTCATTTCCTGTCCTCTTCTGTAAAACAGAAGTCAATTTCTAAATTACTTTATAGGAATATAACAGGATGGCTCTTGGCACTTTTAGATCTTGGAACAGAAAGCAGAATTACCAAGAAATACAGATCATCAAGAAATATTTCTAAAATACAAAGCCACAGAACTCCTGGGAAGAGACTTCAACACGTGTTGCATGAACAATCTTTCTCTGCATTTCAGCAGGGAATTACAGACTTGGATCTCAGTTGACATACTCACAGCTTTCTACTAAAGGTACCTAGAGTTCGTGTCCTCTGCCACTGTTATAGCTAAGCCATAATGACAACTTGGGCAAGTGGTTCGATCTGCCTAAAATAGAACAGCTCTTGTCACACTAAGAACGGCCTTACAGTTATGACACGGGACCAGTACTTTGGAATCTATTCATGGCTATGCCACATACATCCTGTTTGACCAGGGGAAGTCGTTTGACCTCTCCACACCTCAGGCCTGAGGTCAGTGCAACCACTTCGGAATTAAATTGCATCGGCTTTCAGTCTAAAATAGAAGAAAACAAACAAAAAAGTTCCAATTTCCGTCCACTTCACTTGAAGCAAAGTCCTCCTGGGGGTTCAAAATTCCCTGGGCGCCACACAAGTTAGGACCTAACTATATTACACTGGCACTCGTTACCACAGATTCAGGCTCAGCCTACGCACTCTCTCTCTCTCTCTCTCTCTCTCTCTCTCTCTCTCTCTCACATTTGGTCTTCATTACTTTTGAATTTTACAGAAAAAGTCAAAGGGAAGAGTTTATTCATTGTCTATGTTAGTTAAAAGTTACCACAAATATTTGAGTGGCAGTCCCCAAATCTGTTTTTTCAGTGTGATCAGCAGTGTTTAGAGCCTCTGCCCAGCTAAATTGATTCCAGAGGTCACAGTAATGGGTCCTGACTTACTAGGAAAATTATGGTTTGGAAGGTTGGCTGTCTCAACAGTACAGTTCACAGAAGGAAGATAATACACAAACCCTCCTATCAATGTCTTTTTGACCAATTGTGAGCACATCAGATTCCATGTGTGTTACCTGTGGCTAAAGGAAAGCTTATTTGATTGCATCACTTTAACTTCTGTCATTTGCGAGAGTCAAAAGTTGGAGAACAACTTAGTTTCACAAAAAGTCACCTAAAGCCTGTTTGTCATCCTGTGTGTCAGCAGGTTTATCCAGGTATTGAATTCAGTTGAAAGCCCTCATAAGTTTTTCTTGGAACTTTTGAGGTGAAAATTTTTGAATTTATCTAGCTTCAAAAACATAAACTTGAAATTCACCTGGCTGTTTATCTGTGAAGTTCAAAACTCAGAAGGCTGAGCAAATTCATTACAGGTATACATGTATTTCTGGCAAGCATTTTACAAAGACATAGTATAGACTGGAAAACACACAAGGAATACTGATGAAATTACAGACTGTCATAGAGTCATATTTCTCCCTCGAAAGGACAAAGCCAAGATAACTTGCCTCTATGCAGAAACATTCCTCTAGCAGGAGTTGCCTGATACACTCATACTACAAAATGAAATCATAGCTGTGCTACAGATCAAGCCTAAAGCTGGCCTGGCAGACAAAGCTCCTAGGTAAGGAGCATTTTAAGCTGGTATACACAAAGGCAGGATCAAGGCTTTTGTCTATGTTTTCTCTTTCACAGACACGTACACAAATAATTGTCTTTTGGCTACCCTTTTAATGGTAATTAGATATATGGTAACCTAATTACCTCTTATGTCATCCTGAATTCAATAACTAGAACGGGTCACAGCAGATACAACATGTGACTGGAAATGTTTTGGAGCCACAATATAGATGTATTTGTTCTAGCAGATAAGAAAGGAATGCAAATAATCATTCTCCATTATGTCTCTCAGTGAAGCAGTATTGGATACGTATTTGCAATGTATTAGCTAGACACGTCCTAGAACTTAGGCCAAAACTAACTTTCTTCGAGCAAGGCCAAACACGACCCTGTTAGTCATAACACATCACCTCATCTGTGGTATTGCAGTCCTTTGACCAGATAATAGCCTGATAACACTTTACACAAAGTGCTACAGGATTAACAAACTCATATAGCACAGACTCAGTCAATATTGGTAAATCTACAATTTCAGATCAGCAGTTTTGCCCACACAGAAATGTAAAAAAAAAAAAAAATGGAGAAGCCAACTTTATATCTAGATACGGCTGCTGTAGTAGGAAAAGTATCACAGCAGTTCCCTGAATATAAAATATCTTCCAAATTATTTCCACAATCAGGGACCTGATAAATGCCTGCAACCAGCAACTGCATAACATTGAAACGGATTTATTTTCATGCTGGTCCCAAGCACCAGCTCTTCCATTCCCAAAGATGACAAAGAAACCCAGACGTCCCTTGGATTGCACTGGCAATGGGGAGGGCACTTGATAATTCCATAGTTAGTACTTGTTTCTGCTCTTACTCCCTTCTGTTAATACAGATAAAAGTAAGAATATCATTTTTAGTATTTCTTTAGAATATAAGAAGTTGCTGTAGCCACTGCAAATCATGTAACCACAAAAATTGTACATCAGAGTCAGGAAAATGACTGGTCATGTCTGTGAAACACTTAAAAGTAGCACCATTTTTAGAGAAAAAATTCTAATATTCTTACCAAAAAAATAGAGACCTTCAGCTAAACAGTGACATCTGAGATTTAAAAATTGCCTAATGTATGTGTCAGCACTGCCAAAGTACTTACATAACCACTCATAATGCTTCAGTATTCACAACCATTACTGAAATGAGGTTCAAGTGAGAAGTATCATCATTCTGCTTTACTGGAGAATGCTGAGAATTACCTACAGGAAGTCTCTGATCAAATCAAGTGCTAAATCTAGAGTCCCTGCCTAGTGGTTCAACCACTGCCCTATCCTCCTTCCTTAAACTTAGTACTGTCCGTTTTCTCATGGTGAAGAGAAGAAACCACGGCTTCACCTCTGGGAGACCTTTCCCTTCCTGAAGGGAGGCTCCCTTCTGTGCCATCATGCTCATTGTGGTGGAGGAAGACAGCACTTACCTGTGCAGCCCTCACTGCTCCTGGTCTGTTTTCTCTGCACGGAAGAGAAAAGCAGCCTGGATTTCCACCATTTGCTGCCATCCCCACTGTTCTGTCTCAGCAGTCCCAGGGCAGACCTCGGAGCTGTTAAGCACAGCTCACAGATGACAGAGCCCAGCAGGTACACCATGTACCCTATTGGCTGTCAGGCAACACACTAATCAAGTATTGTTCCATGGAAGCTTGACGTGTTTTCTATTCCTCCTCAAATGCCAGCAGTATTTTCTTTGGCTATAAGCCACCATAACAACATACCTAGAGCAACAGAGGTATCTGATTTGAAAAAATTCAGTGCCTCAGCTTCGCAGTGACTGGACTGATGGGATAATGAATGCTTGTATTTCTAATTAATTATGGCTTTTAAAGGTTTTCATGCAAAAATTATTTGTAATTTTTACTTCGCAACTGTTTCATATATTTGTGATGAAAGAATATTTTGTCTAGCATTCATGTGATCATTACATGATCATGCAGCCCTAAGCATGTTTTTTAAACGGTTGTGCTGTTTCAACAAACACATGCTTTAACCACAATTCCCTCCTAACAAAAAAAGGTAAAGTGAGAGTTGAAGATACAGAGTAAATGCAGAGATCTTTTTTCTGCAGTTGAATCAGCAGACTAATTAAGGCTAATTAAACATATGTTAGACAATGGCCATTCGAAAGGTTTTGCAGAGGTCATTACAAAAAAAAATCCAAGGTACCATTCTCTCCAGCAAGATAAAAAATATCTATCAA
The DNA here is from genome assembly GCF_029207755.1 of Chamaea fasciata. Classification (NCBI taxonomy): domain Eukaryota; kingdom Metazoa; phylum Chordata; class Aves; order Passeriformes; family Sylviidae; genus Chamaea; species Chamaea fasciata. Next base: position 13,433,439 of record NW_027094093.1, on the reverse strand, counting down.
ATAACAGATAAAAAATTGGTCACAATCTGCTATATTTACAGTCCTTTTAACAAGAAGAGTTAAGAAATAACCCCAGAGGAAACTAGCACCACAACTCATTTCTCTAATATGCCTTCTTGTACCCTATTCAATTCCACAGATTAATTTCCTAGTCATTTATTACAGTATGCTTAGCTGTGTACTGCCCTCTAAATTGATCTCGGTTTTCCTAGGTTTATTTTACCCCTCATTTATATAACTCAGCAGTTTCTTCCAGCATAAATGTAATATTGCTATGCTTATATTACTCTTGACACACACTCTTGCATGGGTATATCAGAACATCCAATTCCAAAATACTGCTAGTACATGTCTAATCAGCTGGAATGTTTTGGATAACATACTTTATTATGTCCTCATAGTTAATATTCTAGGATCACTGTGTACAGCAGATTAAAAGGGTGTCTACTGCTGTATCAGTGTTATTCTAATTTTCCTACTCATACAAAGCCAACTATTTTTTTTTTTTTTTACTTTCAGATCAAGTCTATAATATTCCTGCTAAACTGAAAAATTCACATTGTTACACACAGTTTCAGGAGGACCGGATATTTATCTATTTCCCTAAGACGGTATTGGGAACACTCCCCAGCACTAAAAAGAATAGATGGTACCTATGATTAAGGTGTTAAATTAGGAGCTTGGAAATACTGGTTTTACAGGCTTCCCAAATTACCTTTACAAATCACTTTTCACTTGACTCTGTTAGATACAGTACAACACCCTCAGTTAACATTACTCAGGTTTCTTAAATGGGCAATGGTTCTTAACGTTACCAAAATATCTAATTAAAATGATGTGGGGCTGTTTACGCTCATTAAAAGGGCATCATTAGAAAGAAGAGATGAGAGTGTAGAAAGTGGAATTACATTGACACTACAGGACTTGCTACACATCACTTTCTCTCTCCTCTAGAAGCCCTCAGAAGGGAATAAAACTTGCATGCCAGGCTAACACTTGCTGAAAGAAGCAAGTATTTTATGTTGGGAAAGTACCCAAAGGCCCTTGAGATCAAAGTCTCACTGGATCTAGGCACTACAGGCACGTAATGAAAGACAGTTCTTGCTTTGTTTATAATTAAACAGAATAAACACATACAAGAAGAGTAGAGACAGAAAGAGACATATCTTGCCCAAAGCCAAACAGTACATTTGAAGGTAAAGTTGGAAGCAGAATAACTTGCCAAAAGAATAAAGTGGCAAACATCTTCAGTGGATAGAGGAAAAAAATGCTGGTTCTTCATACTTGTGCCTTTTGATTCCTGAGCTACATCCTTCAAAAAGTATCAAAAAGGGACAAGAGAGCCTGGGTAGGGGAAGAGAGGTAGGCGAACGCTACAAAGTTTTTGCTAGCTAATGTGCCTGGCAAAAACTGGAGACTTCTACAGAGCTGGCCTTCACAGATAATCCTTGCAAGCAAACCTAACTTGCAGCAATGGGTTTTGTTAGCTTTCCTCTGAGCTCAGTAATGAAAAATTATTGTATCTGCAGTAGGTCTATTCAGCTCATCCAAACAACTACAGCAAAATGGTGGGCCAGGTATAACAGAGCTGCAATAAGCTAGCAGAAATTCCTTTTGGAAAAAAGCAACTGTGTGCTAATAAGCAGATTTTTGCTCCTGCTTTAAGGTCCTCAACCGCTGGAATGTACTGAAGATACAGAGTACAGAAGTAGCAGAGCTCCCCTGGAGGTACTATATGCTACCTTTGAGGACACATAATACTTCTTTTTTGTCTCGGGAGCCTCAAGCACACCTTAAAAGTAAAAGCAATTGTGAGAGAGTTCATCTCCAAATAATGTCATCTCCCCTTCTAGAAGCAATGTCTCTTGGACACTGCCTACCTCAGTCACAGCAGTCCCTTTCTTCTGCTGAGAGGCCAGGAGAAACTGCTCCTCACAGTCAGCTCTCTTGTGCAAAGCCAGCCACAACAGAGCCCGGCACTGTTGTGAAACTGCTAGCTTCAGACTGAATGAACACAAATTAAGCCATTATCAGAAATAATGAGTGCAAATTAGCCAGACAACCAGCCACCACAGTAAGAGAGACAGCTGAACTGCTGGCACATTCCATAAGAATAAATAAATAAATAAGCAAATAATAAGACCATTCAACAGATTACAATCCCCTGGAAACTTAGCTGCAGCTTAGTGCCTGGAATAGCAGAGTTATTAATACAAAATTAATATCAAATAACAGATCAGAAACTTCAAGTGTTCGTTACAAAACACAGGGAGAAGAAAATTCTTTAAGGCAATTGGCTTTATTAGGAAACAGAAGTAAATTTTCCTCTTGAATCAATCTATCAAACAAAAAATTAAGCATTTCAGAAAATGCTCATTTGGTTTTCAGCAGAAAAATAAATTCTTAAAATTGAAAGAAAGAATGTATAATGTACATTACACAGAAATTGAATTATTTTGATCAACACTTTTCCTCTGCCCTCACCCATGCAGTAAAAATCTGCAATCAGATCCTGCCTAGGAATCCTTAGACAGAGCTTCCCTGACTTGTGATTCTTTTCCACAAAGGCAATTAGAGAATCCAAACCATAAATTTATTCTCCAGAGTCAAATAACTTCCACTGTGCAACAATCAAAGAGATTCTCAGTTCAACAGAAACAGACTCTGGTGTCACTCATGGTACATAAAAAATCCCTAGGATTGAAGTTGATAGGACCTTTATCCTGTCTGCCTGGTATAAGTTGAAGATAATGCTTTAAATTTGGCCAGAAGTTGGAGTGACATTAAACAAAAGTAAATTGGGTTATCAAAACATTTGCATTTCCCAGTTCTGAGGCAGAACAATAACATTATGATAGTGAAAGTAAGCTATCCTATCATAAGTAAATTAATCCTGAAATCAGTTTCTACAAATCTGCTCTGACAAACGACTTCACCTTGACATACCCTTAGTCACTCTCTTCTCCTTAGCTATGAATTAGTAAGCATTTTCAGGGATACGATCTTTTTCGTAGAAAGCAAATGTGTTTTAATACACAGACAATGTTCAATGTATACGTGTTTTCTAAGTCCACAAAAACAGGTCTGGGATATTGTTTGGCTTGCAAGATCACATCTAGAAAGGCAACAGGTGACAATGACACTGTTATCACTAAGTGTGAATAGAAGATGGAATCTATTCCTCTCTCATTGTGTGGTAGTACACAAGGCTTCAAATCTTATTGTCACTTACAATACACTTAATGAAAGCTAGATCCATATCCTACCTTATTCCACAATGGTTAGGGAAAGCACACACACTTTCCAGCTGAGATCACAGAAACCTTATTTAATCCTGCAGAACTGTAATTCTTCAGAAGCATTTTGTTAATCTGCTATTTAAATTGAAATTATTTCCAGTTTCTGTTCTAGAATCTGTTCAGAACTGATGTAATTTTAACTAACTGTACTGGAAATTGCTACAGCTATAGAAGACACACTATCCCTGAGCAAATAAAAAATTTAAAACCAACACACTAGGGGACACAGAGGGGAGAGAGAGATTTAAGTTAAGGTCACTCACCATTTGCTGACAGGATAAAACTCCTTGGAATGTGTATTAACATATTCAAAAGTAATTAAAAAATTAAATTCACGCACATTTTCATATCTTTTCTTAGTGCAGGGATGGTTCAAAGTTATCTTTGAAGTAAATGAGTATCACATTCTTACTTCCATGAAGCTCTTTTAGCCGTATATGCTAGACCACCTTACAACGTTTGCCTGCAAGTGTTGTTGCAGCTGTAGAGACCCACTATTTAGAAGGGAAGGGAGAGAAAGATCTTAAATATAAGAGAATTCGACCTACCTTGCTTAGTTCTTTGATACAAAAGGCACTGTAAATCAGGGATGTGAGCTCTGTAGCAGAAGGAAGAATGAAATGATCTGCAGAGTTCAGAGTCACTTCAGTGTGATTCCAGCTGCTTCACTTGGCTACTGCCTTCCTTCTAATAAAGCTGCAGAATGATATAACGCCGTGTTTGTTTTCAGCTGAGGAAGTTGTTTCCAACTTCCCTTGGTTTTCTAGACCCATTTTTGAAATATTGCCACGCTGTATAATCCCAGTATTTCACCAAAAATAAATGTTAGACATTTGAATGAGTCATTTTGGTCAGTGTCCAAGCAAGCAACAGATGTGGTGGCTGATGAATGGAAAGAGACCTTACAGTTGTGGGCTGCTTTTTGTTCTGCAGAGAAGAGGTTGAACAGTATTTCTTTGTAAGCACTCTGGTTTATAGAAAATAATATTGAATGAGCTGAAAGATGTTTTAAAAGTCACACTGAAAACATCATTTTGTAACTGTACAGTGTGATACATTCATTTGGTATTTAAGATTAGTAGATTAATCTCCTTTTGTATGTAAGAGAGAAGCGAGCTCCTCAAAACACTAATTAGTGACTCTCTCTGTCAGGTAGTGTAATATTGGTCAGGAATTTGAACTGGATTTTAGGTGACTGGGCCTGACTCCCAGTTCTGTAAAGAGCCTGATGAGGTTTTGTGGTGAGGCCTCAACCTCTATGTTGCTCAATTTCTCAGTCAGTAAAATGGAAAAATTATTCCACTAGTATCTACCTACCACAGCTTACCTGACTCTGATGGTACCACACTAATCATACCATTTTAAATCAGTCAGTCCACCCTGTCAGTTGAAACAATAATTTAACAGTGGTAGTCTGCTGTCACTAATGCAAAATATGTAACACATTCAACACTAATTGAATCTAGTCAAGGCTAAATTTTCCAGATATCAAATCTATTGATTCCAGTGAAAAACTAGAAAGAAAAATCTCCAACAAACCAACCAAGCAGAAAAAAAAACCCCAAACCCCACAGAAGAGTGAAGTGCTTCTTGAGATCAGCTAAACTGGGATTTCAGCATCTGGTCAGCAAGGCTATCAGTTCTTAAACTTCTTCTTCTTTAGGCTCACAGACCACAGATTCTCTTAACAAGAACCAAAAACTCCATCTAGTAAAACTAGTCTTTTTTGTCTTTCCTCCTTGACAGTTCTTCTTGTTCTGCCAATATAACTTTAAACACTGAAAGTTATACATGTACACTAAAGCTTTACATGCACATTGTACATAACTGGGAAAGCCTCTAATTCCATGAAAGGAGGATGGAGATTATGCACAGAGCCCCTGGACCATAAGAAAAGGACAGGGGAGCAGGATTCCTGTGAATATATGGGGCCAAACACAGGGGAAAAGTGTCCTCAGTGCCTAAGGAAAGCACTTGACTTGTTTATTTCTTGTATTTTAAAGATTTCCTGTTTTCTCTAGGTAACTGATTGGTGAATCTTCACTAATAAAAGCTCTTTTAACAGTAATTATCTTCTTTTGTAAATACAGGGATAGGGTAAATACAGGCATCATTTAACAGTAGATCTGCTGAGGGTTTTTTGCCTGTAATGGCACATGAGCCTGTGTCTCTCTAGGTATTTTGCCAAATCTAGTTATTGTAAGGCAGTTAATTCAAAGGTTTGCTCAGTACTATTTCAGCAGGACAAAAGAGGAAATTAAGAGGTAGATAACCACCAGACATGATCCACAAAAAAGATAAAACCCCCAGCAAACAGTCACAATTTGTCAGACACTTTTCATCTTCTCGGTGAAGGAAGGATTCCGGAGAGTGCAAAAGATTCTTGCAGTTTGGGATACCTTAAGGGGCTCTTCCCTTCACCATAAATTAAAACAGGTTTGTGACTACTCTAACATATACTGGTGTTGATACCTCAGCTCTTCCATCCTTCAGAACCAAGGAAGAATTAAACTCCACGTTCCTTACCATTGTACCAAATATGAAACACCAAATACTAAGGGCCCAGAAGTCATTTTACAGAGGAAAGTTTTCATAGGAAATGTGGGGTTTTTGGGGGGTGTCTTTTGTTTGTTTGTTTGGGGTTTTTTGTTGTTGTTGGGGGGTTTTTTTTTGGGGGGGGGGTGTGTCCAAGAATAGCAGATTATTGGATTTAAAATAATTTTCTGCCTCTCTGTCCTACCTACATTTGCTCCTTTTCCATTGAAAAGGACTTTTGCGTTGATAAGCAATTACCCAACTTGTACAGTATAACCAGCATAGTAACATACCTGGGAGAAAAAAAAAAAAGAAAGAAAAAACCCAGATTTTTACGGACAAAATTGCATTCAATCTGAAGGGGTTTAGTTCTGCTTGTTTTCTGTTTAGATCTAAATACAGCATTTTAGTCATATATAGTTTTGAATATCCACAGTGGAAATCTTAAATCCCTGAAGAATGTAAGCTTAGGCTCTAAATCTTCCATTGTTTTAGTTATTTCTATGCTCAGACACAGCAAAACTGGAATGGTGAGTCACAAATTACATGGCTTTTTAATATACACTTTTGTGCAACCCATTAACCACTGACATCATTTGAGTGTGATCTTTTCAGATAATTTTGTGAAAGTTATTTGCTTGGAAGAAACTTAGTGAATAATAAAAAAATTACCTTGTTTATGTTCATGTCTTCTCCTTTCTCTATTTGGAAGTTATATTGTATTTTGCCATGTTATTTGTGCCTTTTCAACTGAGTAAGTTATCAAAGCTCTCGAATTTTTACTCTACATTAAGTATGGCAATATGCCAGAGAGCTCTGAAGAGGGGCATGCATTCATGAGCATACAGGGCACATGGAGCTTGCAAACCAGGGAAATACTACTTTATAGCTGATGGAGAAAGAACAAAGGAGAGGATTTACATATAGATAATAGACATTGGGTCGTCCAGCAGCGAATAAACTGGGTCTATTGAAAAGCATGTTAATTTTAAAAGCACTTCTGATTCTTTGGGGGCTTTTTAACCCAATAATACCAAACAAAAGCACAGGATGAATAGAAAAAATTATACAGGGGGAAAAACTTTCAGAAATGCTTACTGATATTAACCAAAGCACAAATTATAAAGCAGTAAAAAAACCCCCAAAAGTAACTTTTAATTTATCTGGATTGCCAACAATTGCCTGATAGTTCTGACAATTATACCCACGGCTAGGATCACTGGATCTTATCAATTTGCCTATTAGTATGTGCAGGTAATCTCAGAACTAATCAACATCCCATCAATGTTACTTAATTCAGTTAAATTGTACAAACCATGAATTTGCAAATTAGATCAAACAAAAGATATTTAGCTTTTCTCAGGGTTAATTTAAACTGAACAACACAAGAAAGCAACTACTTACTGTTGTTTACAGTTCGGTCTTTTTTTATTTAGAAAAGTAATCCTTCACTGTTCCTTTGTCCTCAATGTTTGAACACCTCATCGACTAAAATCCACCCTGGAAAGACCACGTTTAACTACCTGACAATCAGGAAAAGGGTAATTTCCTCCCTTCCTGTGAAACTAATGCCTATTCATGCCTATCCTTTAGGTAAAGCTGTAATGTTTACTTGTGGCTTAACTACCCACTATATACCAGAGTCAGCAACTATGACAAAATTCTCCAGCGACACATTAGAACAAACCACCCGACGAAGGAAGGTTTGGCTCATTTAGGCAGGTCCACACCTCTTTCTACGCTGATATTAACGATCTGAAATATTTTCATGTATAACACACTGAAGAAATTCAATAATTCTGCAGACTGAAGAAATTCAATAATCCTTCCTCATTACTTTAGTCAGGTCAAAACACATAAGCATATATTGCTATACATGTATATATGAATGTATGTACATACCAGTTCAAGCTGCAGCAGTTCATGTAATTCCTGCAAACAGTCACCAGGGTGTTACATTCTATGAATTAATTAATATTAGAGAATAATTTATCACAGTATGTTTGTGTGATGTATGTATTATATAATGTATGTAAGGTTTTATTATATAATGTATTTTTATACGATACCTGGAAAAATACCAGTAGAAATACCCTTTTCCCTCCATAGATTTTGCTTTTATATTTGCATTTTTTCTCATTTTCCACAAGTAAGTAGGAATTATTTTCTACATAACTTTCAGACCACAGGTATTCAAGCTCTATATTTGCATGACAATAATATAAGAGACTACGCGTGCCACTCAGATAACACTTGAAATCCATGGAATTTTCAGTGTGTGTCTTGAAAACCAAACTTCTGATGTATGTCATTGAGCGCTAAAGATTACATTAATTGAACAGCTAACCAGCCAACTCAACAACAGTATTTTTCCATTTTAGCCAAAGTGCTGTCTCCTCCCATAGAAAGGAATGTCAGTATTTGGAAAAATGATTTCAGAGAGATCTACAGAGATTAGAGACACAAAAATAAGACTGTGCAAACCGCAGTTGTACCACTATGTATTTCACAGAATATTTTCCTATCTTCTATACTGTTACACGAATTAACCAACTTGCTCTTTTTCATCTCACAGAAATTACCTGCAACTACAGAGTTACCTCTGTAGACAGGTCTGAGGAGTGAAGCCAGAATTTACTGCACCTTGGATTGAGTCAGATGTCTCAAAATCTGCCCAAAGCCTAGCCAGTCTAGGTTCAAAGAAACCCAAAGCATAGGCATGAATTTAACCACACCTCTTCAGGATTAAGTTGCCTCCACCCACTCAGCGTGCAAGTCACGGCATAATTGCTTACGCCTATGCTTACAGCAAACAGAGATCTCATTTCCCATTTAAAGTGCAAAGACTCAGTTTCCACTTTTTATATCACACGTCTTTGCATTGAATCCCCAAATCCACAGTTCAAATAGGATTACATTATGATGCTACAACAGGCAAAACTCTTGACCCAAGAGGTGCTTCTGTTTCACCTTCTGCAGTCAGCTATTAACAATTCACAGCCAAGTTGCTGGAGACTATTATGATGAATAACAATGCATAAAGTAAGCAGACTTGCATGAAGGAAATAATCACCAGTTCCTGTCACTATTCTAGAACTAGACTATTGCTCTTGGTTACCATGATCACTGAGACACAACTGGCCTAAAACACAAACAAAATGGAGACAAGGAAACTAAAAAGGATTCCATTTCCCTGCAAAAGACACAGAGCAAAACTGAGTGTTGGTACAAAATTTGTGCAGTTCCCTGAAAATACATGCTAATAGTCAGGGTTTCTATGCAGGACTGATATGTGATCAAGCAAGGTTGTTGCTTTGCATCATTAATGCTCAAAATCTTAACCAAGAGAAACACCTGTGCACATGAGCAATTGTAGAGCTTGCTGGTTACAATACTTCATCAGCCACTGACATTCCTTAGGAATTACGAACATGCTAAGGTTTTAAATTGGACAGTAGTTCCTTGCAATGAGGAATGGTTCATGAACACCAAGTGCAAGGCTGATGCATATCAAATCCATATCAAACTCAATCACCTATAGCTGTTCTGAGCATGTGCTGAGATGCTCCTGGTTCAGTGGTTTCAATACATATTCATTTGTACTTTTAACGTTGATTTTATAGTCAGCTACATTTGTCAGACTATTCTTCTGTTTAAGTTATTTATCCATAGAAATTAATGTGAGACGGAGAACCAATGCAAGTTTCTGTCTAGTGCTCTGCATGTGTCCTCTCTGATAACAGTTTTGCTTCTAAATCCTACCCAGCTTTCAGCCTGAGTCTGGAGCTGATAAATCCCTATAAACCCGCTACTTGTGATAGAGGCAAAGCAAATTATTAGATGCTCTGAAAAACACTTTGCTAGTTAAGGGCTTAGTGCACAAGTTAACCTTAACTTTTTCACTGCCTTCAATAAAAGCAAAAACACCACCATCTCTAATATATCAGCTCAGTGGGCTCAGGGAATGAGGCATGGGACATCAGTCTAAGCAAAGAGACAGCTGAACCCCCCAATATTTATTTGTCCATTCTGGTTCTAATTCTTAAGCTCTATCAAGACACATAAAGGATAATTTTTAAACCTTCTTACTTTGCAATCTGTTTTTTAAGACGACTATACGACCCAAATTCAGCACTTAGCATGAACTTCAATATGGAATTTACGTGAATATAGAGATTGGACTTAGCGTTTTATGTAAAGGATATTTAAGTTGCTATTTGTCTTTTCAAGACAAATAGGCTCCCTTCTTTTAAGAGAAGAGAAGGGAAGCTTGTGCAGAAGGGAACAGCCACTTCTTCATTTGCCTAGTTGAGAGACTAGGCAAAGGGAAATTACACTAATAGTATGTACCTTGGGTGCAAACTAGAAGTTGAATTCCAATTACTTCAGTATTAGAAACACAGACAATCTAACAACATGGAATAGATCAAAAAAAGAGAGGCTAAACTCTGTTCCAAAGTAATAGTATGTGAAGTGCTGGAGAAACACAAACCAAATGAAAGGCTTTTTGTTTAGAAGTTCTTTTTCCCCCTTTTAAAATTTTTCTATAAAACCCCTGTGTTTCCAAACTGTAAGAGAAAGAGACTTTTTTTCAAAGGCTAATGTTTTTGCTTACCAGCATTCCTAGCCTAAAATTAAGTTTTGTCCTTGGGAAAAAAACCCCAGAAATTTTCTTGTTTAACTTTCTGCTTACTTCCTGAATAGATAAAGAAATCTTTCTTTAAATTATTCCCATGGTAATGCAGAGTGTCCACTTTTTCTCAAATGTAAGAAAATACGTTATGTGGTTTATTGCAGGAACATTAAAAAAAAATTTTACATGATTCAGAACAGCCAAAGCAGAGAAAAATAACACTTACTTAACTACTTTGGGAATACATTTTGACCCCACCTTAAATTGACTGCAGAACATCCAGTGACTCAACATAATAGTATATATATTTGGAACTCCTCAACTCCTATAAATTACACTACAGACAAGGAAGCTGCAGAAGCATTTTACATTCTGGATTATCTTAAATTCATATCCATCTATTTAAAATCAGAAAAGTCCCATTAAAATGGATGTATATAAACATTTAATTCAGAATATTACAAGGGGTAAAAGCTGGATCGAAACTTCTGGGAGCTTGAAAATTCTTGATAAACAGAATTAATTACCTTCCAAGCAGCTTTGAAAAAATTATCTCTTTGTATCAGAAAGACATTATTGCCTGCTGGAGTAATGGGAATTAATATTTACTTATGCAAAGATGTCTTGAGTTCCTACTATGACAAAATGTGAGGTAGGCTATAAGGGAGTATTAGTCATCTACTATACTTATTTAAAATATTTCAAGACACTCACATTGGTATCTGATTAAAAAGCCACGATCATGTTACCTTATCTGTTAATAAAAAGGATGGTTTAAAACAGGCTAATAAACCATGCTATGCAGATGAGATTAATTCTTTTCTGAGTATAAGTGTATTTCAGTCATGTTACTCGACTGTGGTTAATACAAGAACTTACTGGTATTTCTGTTCCCTTCATAGCTGAAGGCTCTCAGGCTGCAGAGTCCCTTCAACATGGAGGAAATGGAGTCATTTTACACCTTTCCATTGCATCTTCCAGCACAGACATGCCAGAAATTATCATGTATTTCCAAGAAATTTGATAATCAGCAATTATGCTTGAAAATATTGCAATTCTCAAGGGTCAATCTGACTATATCAATCAGACAATTTTAAAATTGGCATTATATTTGAAAGTAGATATGAAACAATGGAAAAACAGAATAAAGAAATTCTAAGGAACTGCTATTTTTGAAGCTATAAAAAAACTCCATGCACAACATGAAGGACAAAGAATATCCTGCAATTCATGAGCAGTCTCCTACAGGCAATCCCAAGCCTAATTACTGACCTAGTCCCTTCCTTTATGTCACTACCCAAAAAAACAGGCAGAGTAATTTTGGAAAGACTAACCGAAAACAGAAATTACTGTAACAGTAAACTATTCAGCATTTTATGATGAAAATGTGTTCTCTGGAAGCAGAATGCTCTTTAACATACAAACTTCTCAACTTCTCATTTATTTTCTTTGTGTTTTCTTTTAGAACAGAAAACCCTAAAAACAAGTTAATTTAAGCTAATGCAGAGATTCAAAACAATTGCAGCAAAGCTAGGGTATGAATTTGAAATCCAATGTAAGATGATTATAAGCCCATCATACATAAACCTTCTGAAAACACTGGATTTGGATACATTTTGTAGCCATACTGTTTAAAGTGATCCATTCAGAGTTTTATCCTCAGCTGTTCCAACTGGACAACCTGCCAGCAAATGACTAGCAACAGCAGTCTTAACAGCAGTAATAAAACCTACCAGGATCAGTGCATCCCAGAATTCTTCTCAGCACTATTATAATAAAAATCTCTATATTCTGTACAGGTATACAGAAATAAAATATAGAGAGCAATTTTAATGGGAAAAAATGCATAGAACCCACAAACTGACAACGTAAGCCTGCGAAAGTAACAGCATGGCCTCCAAATAACAATAAAAAATAGACCAGGGGACGATTTTCTTCTAATAAGATATTGGAAAAAGAGTCAAGCTGTATCGTATTTCAAGTCACGTTTAAAAATTTAAGACCTGGTTACAAAAAAGTAAAATATTATTTTTAGGAGACAATGGTCAGTCCACAGATCAAAAATGATTTTTAAAAACTATCTTTTAAAGCTTCTAAATGATATTTCAAGCTTTTTTCTTGATCACTACCCAATCATGTTTCAATTATAACACAGCTGCCAAGCTTTTTGGTTGACTAAACAATTAAGCAATTAAAAAGAAAATTTAAGTTTCAAACTTTTAATCTTAAGAAGGTTGTTCTGGCAAGAAAATGAGAAGCAAAACCAACAATCTTTATAGTGTCTTTTGTTTTGAGGTTAAACTAATATCCTGCATATTGAGAATATTTTTATTATTAGCTCAGGTAAAGGTCTTATGCTAAAATTAAAAAAAAACCCCCTTTGAATACAAAACAAAAAGTAAAGTTCAGTTTTAGATAATGAGAAAGCAAGTAGAACGCCCGTAAAAAATTTGCCTCTTTCAAAAAAAGAGAAAAAATGGTTTTGGTTTTCATTTAATTTCAGTGCCATATCAAAGCAAATAAATGACCATTGTTATTTTTTTAAAACTTATGTTTTTTATTCAAAAATGAGAAAAATGCTTATAATAGAGAAGAATAAGTGTGTAACAGTAATCTGTCAACCTGAGCAAACTGTTTGAGTAAAGCAGAGCAAAGAAAAGAAGCTTTGTTTTGTGAAGAGATTATCCTTGCTTTTTACAGTAGTGAGGAATTATTTTCCTCCACTTTGAAAAACCTTATTAAATATCACAGAACTCATACTAAAGTAGAAAATTGGAATACCATAGAGGATCAGATAATTGTTCCATAAGTCTCATACCTGATATCGGCCAGTGGCCAACATCAGATTTTTCAGAGAACGACAACAATTACTTCTTAGGAATTAAAGGTTTTAATACAGTGCCAGGCACTATGGAACAGCCACTTAACTGTTAAGTTGGAAAGATACTTTTTCCTCAAGATTACTCAGAATGTGAAGTTCTCTAAAATCTACACATGTAGTCACACTGCCTTGTTATAATCCAGGCTGAAATATAATCCAGTTCCCATCTTTGGGAACATTTGGCAGAAGTAATCTCTGTATGGCTCAAGCCCCAGACCTTCAACTGCTGTCAGTCAGTCAACACTTAGCTCAGATCCTTTGAAGAACTTTACAAAACAATGATTTGAGGATAAATTAGGCTTATAACATCAGAATGTATAAAGTACATATGCAACAAACTAAAGATCTAGCCCAGAGTTTCCTGCCAGCTAGTTTTACCAACCTTGATTTTCTTTCATCACATTCTCCCTTTTCCAACCTGAACACAGCTGTTGGAAGAAATTTGAGACTCTTTAGGAAATAGTCTGTTAATTTGTCTTAATGATTTCATAGGTACAACTTTGACTTACATTTGGAAAACAGAAGTGAAAACCACAACAAATCAAAGTAAAAGTAGAAAGCAAAGCAGTGAAAGGTATGTGGCAGTTTTTAAAATCTGAATACATGAGTAAAGATACCAGCAAAGAGAAAAAAGTCTGATGCTTAGACAAAGTATAATATACAGGAGTAAGTATAATTTTTTAAGGGGAAGGGAAGTTTGTCAACCCCCCTCAATGTTCATGCGGATATGTGAGGAGTAGTTTCCTAGTGGGGAAGAGGAGACTGAAGGAAAGTCATCTCCCTGAATACCTTACCTGAATTTGAATCAAGGTGCAACCTCAAGCTCATAAATACAGAACGAGTTGAAAATTATGAAATACTGGGCAACACAAGTGTAAGTTCTGCTATTTTTGAGTGACAGTCCAAGAGATAGAACGTTATATTCTATCTTGCAAAAATATTCCGGAACATTCTGAGTTGTACGGCATTCTAAGACAGACTGTATAGATTTCTCATTGCTAAAAGGGGCTTCTGTTTCACACGAGCCATTCTGGAAAAGAAACTTCAGTGCCTCAGCTATGTAACCGAGCTTCCTTTGTTTCAAAAAGCTATGCAGTTAGCTGAGCCGCAGTAACTCGCTAATCCTGCCATAAACCATCATAAAAGCGAACTATTTTAGCCTAAGATAACATGTCTATATATGTGTTTGCCACATGTTTAAACAACGAAGCTCTGCTGATGCGCAGTAATTTGGGCACGTGCCTGAGCCTTCCATGCCTACACATGCTCTCAGCTGAAAGCTCCAGTTTTCCCAAGCTGTGGATCATACTAGGCGACAAAATATCATCAGGCAACTTTTGTTTAGTATTGAGTATTTATTTTTCAGCAAGAAAGATATATTCATAGGTATGCATGTATCAAAAGAATCCAACAGCAACTAAATTCAGCCCTCCTAAGGAGAGGCCTTCTACTCTTCTCTCATCTGAAATTCGTGTTGAATTACTTGCTCAGGCTCAGCGTGGGTGGACATTTCTAAGCTATGGTTTCATAATCACATAGCCACACAGCAGTGCCCTTTTACAGCAACTTCTTTGAATTTTCCATGTTACAGTGCATTCAAGATTGTTTTCCCTCCATTGCACAATCCAAGCCTGTATCTGCACCTGTCTTCACACATAAGGGTGTTGTGTTGACTTTTTGTGTCTGCCTGGATTGCTTCAAATACCCTGCTGCTTCAGCATAATGAGAGAAATATGCAATGGCTGGTTTCCCACAGGACACGAGATAAACGTTCAGAGCCCTGTAACTGAAAATAAGAGAACTTGAGGCAAGGTCACACTCTTAAGCCCACTTATAAGAGAAGGAGCTCTAGCATTAACTCTGATAAAAGTCAGATAAAACCTACTTGGACAAGCCACACCATGTAAAAGACAGCTTCTTTTAATGGCCGAAAGAAAAAAAATAAAATGGGTAAACCTTTTAGCCAGCTCTCAAGTACGTGAAATAATGTGTTTCGAAGGAGAAAACGACCAGTACAGTTGTTGAAATGAAACTTAGGTAAAAGGTTACTTTTCCGTAACCAAAAACACCCTGCCGGGGCTGGCAAAATGACGCCACCCCGAGGTGTTCTGGCGCAGTTTTCCAGCGCCCGGGCCGGAGAAAGCGAGGCTTTGGGGCTCCGTGCGAGCCGCGCTGACCCAGCTCCCGACAGCCGGGCCCGCATGGCGGCCGCGGACGGGATCCCGGGCGAGCGCGGCACGGCGCTGAGGGAAGCAGGAGCCCGAACCGGGCCGGGAGCGGCGGCCCGGGAACTGCAGCTCCCGCCGCTCCCTTCGCGGGGCGCGGCCCGCCGACCCGGAGCAGGAAGCGGAGGATGGCGTCCCTTGACCCCAGCGCGGCACTGAAGAGCGAACGGGGAATGATGGAGGTGAGACAGCGCTGGCAGCGGGGAGTTGGGAGCGGGCGGACGCCTCAGCGTCCCCTCAGCGCTGGGCGGCGGGTGCCGGCTCCCGGCGGGGCGGGCGGAGGCCCCGCGGGCACAGCCGGCCCTGCTCCCTGCGCTGCCCGCCGGCCCTGCGGCTCCTCCGGCTCCGCCCCGGGCGGCGGGGCCCGGCGGGAGACGGGGCGAGGCGAGGCGGGCACCGCGGGCTGGGTGCAGCCGGGACGGGAGCCGCGCCTTGCGGTGCGGCCGCGGGGCAGAGGCCGCTCCCGAGCGGAGCCGCCGCCTCCCTGTGCTCTGCTGTGGTAGTGCTGTGGGAAGGCAAGTCCCTCTGTTTAGGGGAGAGTTTTCCCTCTTCTTCTCCCTCTGCCTGCCCTGCACACCTGCCGTCAGGTGGAGGGATGGCAGAGGTGTTTTATGAGGCGCAGTTTTTGTTGCCTTTTCACCCTTTTTATTTTACTTGTTGCGGTGCAAGAGTGACACTGTCTGGAGAGTTTATCTGATAGCTTTGTCACCCAGATACTATCAGAATGCACCACTGAGTTTTTAAAAATTATTATTTAATTTTTTTAAATGTGTATGTTTCATGCCTTTTGGTCGCGTTGTTAAATATGGTTGAAACTTTTCATTCTCTACCTGCTGCACACTGAGTAATCCAGTGAAGCCAAAACGAAGACAGAGAGACAGCTTTAGAGACAGCTGCTAAAATAGCTTGGTTAGAATTTTACAAAATCAAATATTTCTGTATGTAACTGGTTTTTTATACATTTGTTACAATTTGAAGGATTTTTTTTTTTGTTTGTAAAACGTTTAAGCTTAATCTTGAACAAATATTATTTACTCTCTTAGTCCAACAGTTTAAGATAGTTCCCACTGTAAATATCTTAACTAAGACAGAATTATGCAGTCTTTCCTTGGACATCTGAAAAATCCTTTGTGGATTTATAGCTGTAGTACCTTTTTTAAAAAAGTAAAGATCTCAGGCCATCCAGATTTTGGCAACATCAATAAGGCATCTGCATAGCAGATTTCTTTGGTATTATTAGCTTGTGGGTTAAGCTTGACTTCAGATGGTAAGCAAGCTGTATATAGTTTGAGTTCAGACTTATTTCTGTGTCCTGTACAGTAGCGGCCTTTCAAAACACTGATATAAAGAGAATAGGTTTTCCTCTAAGAAATTCCTTTAAGACAATAGGTCTTCTTCCATCTTCCAACATCCTGCAGTTACCACTGCTTAACATCTTTGAGATGAAACTAAACATTGGTGTGTGGAGGTGCTTTGGTCTCCTTTTGGGGCAGTGGATGGGGATGAATGGTTGTGGTGTCCCCTGCTGGCTGTGGAGCCGCTGCCTGCCTCCTCTGTGGTTGCTACACTCTTGCCACACTTTTAACTTTATCTTAAGATTGTAGGTGTACAGTAAGACTTAAAATAGCAGGAAGCTGACTTCAGGCAGGTAGAACAAGTGATTTTACATAAAGCGTCACTCATGAGGGATAGTTTTCTGTGTTTTTCCTTCACTTTGTTTTGGGTGCTGGCAGTGTGTAGGAAATAGAACAGGACAACTGAGATCAGTTCTTCTATCAAAAAAGTTTTTCTCAGCTGCCAGATGAAAAGGTTTATAGGAACAACTGGGATTTCTTGTTTATTTTGTTTTTTAATATTATTGCATTAATTGGAACACTATGGGAGGTAGGAGGGGTTTGGTGTTTTGGTGGATTGTTTTGTTTTGGGGGCGAGGGGGGTGTTTGAAGTTGAGCTCTTAAGATATTCCTTCTGACTATAACTGCTATAACAGCCCAGGTATTTTATTATGAGCAGTGCATTGTCTGGGAAATGACAACAATGTTTAGTACACAGGGCCCATGAGGAAGAAAGAAGAAATAAAGTTATTCCAGAAGGAATGGTTAACATTTATATAGGAGAGACTGTCAAAATTGCTTCCATATTAAAAAAGATGTACTGCAGACTTCAAAAAGGTACAACCATTTGTTCAACTGTTTGCAAAATGGTACAGAAAGATTTACAGGCCTTAGGGCATGGAAAGCATGCATTATTAATGTTATTTTAAAAGGCTCTTTAACTTCCATGTTGCCAGATGGGTTGAGAGAAGTGTCCTGCCCTGCAAATGGCCTCCTGTTCGACATTTATTGCTTGCTAGTCTGGAGTCAGCTTTGGTGGATGAGGAGGGTCGGTGACTCTAAGGTAGGTACTAGAAAGCTGATTTAATGCTTGTGTTCCATAGCGTAATAGGCCTCTGTGACACCTGGAAGTCCTTTGTGTTTGGACGCCCTAAAGCACGTAACTGCTTGTTGCTGCAGTCATATTTTTATCAAAAACTCTGAGATTCAAAATTGATTTGCAGATCTTTTGAGCAATAAAGATTACTTTTCCAGCCTAGATAATTACTTTGTGTGGTGTAGGTCTCATATGGATTTTCTTATATATATCTCTTGTCTTAATTGTTAAGGCAACTTAAGAAATTAAGTAATTAAATTAATTTGACAAGGTTATTGCTTAATAACCTAACAGAGTGTGGGCTGTACTCAGAAGTATAGTTTTTGATTTCATTAATTAAAAGTTAGCCCCTTCCGTCACAGTTAAAACATATTGTTAAATGCAATATTAGGGTAACCTAGTAAAGCAGAAGTTTCTTTTTAGAATGCACTTTCATTTAAATCAAGTATTGGTCTGTAGCTGAAATGGTTTAGAGCTTCTAAAGAGCTTGTAGCTTGGACTGAAGGAGGAGCTTCAGGATACAGTGAGTATGAGGATGGACTGACTTTAAAAATTTTGTACTTACAGATGTTTGAGAGAGTCAAACGATCTGATGAAGCTTCTGCTTCTTCAGCACAAGGTAAGAAGTTGAAAAAGTTCAAAGTAGTTTTTGTTGCAGTTACATTTAAAAACATAATAACTATCAACAGAAGGATTAGTTCACCTTGTAGTTCAATTGCTTACTTTGATTTCTTAAATTTCATCCTGAAACTTATATGTAAGGAGTGACTTCTGAATCATCCACAAAGTTTCCATGTAGGTGTAATTTCCTTGTCCTGTTGTAAGCTGTTTGAGACACTTTACATTTTATCTCAGTGATCATGGATGTTGCAGTACCAATGCAGATTGCCTAGTCTTGAACCCAGACAAATCAGCAGAAAAAGTCTCTCACCTCAGCTGTGAAAGAGTAAAGCTTATTTTATGAAGTTGTTGGATGAAGTTTGCAGACAAAAGGATCTCTTCATGCTTTTTTGAACTTACCAAACCTTTTATCTTCCTTTAAAATCGTAGTTTTGACAAATGCAATGTAAGAGAAGTAGCTAGCTGCAGGTAAAACTCTCCACCTCCTTGATACTCTGTTGGGTTTTGTTTTGTACGTGTGTGTTTGGTTGGCTTATTTCTTGGTTGTTGTTTTCGTTTTTCCGTAGGAATCCAAAGACATGGTGTTGAGGGCTCTCCACAACAGGACAACAGTAGCAGGTAAGTTGGGTGATGATCCAACGGGCATCCGTCTTACCAAAGTAAAATGGGAAGAATCTGCTTTTTCAGCCACATCTTTTACCTTGTGTAATGAACGACAGTGACACAAAATGGATTAAGAGTGTGATTGAAGGTCCTTTGTATCTTCTACCCATGTACTCTTAAAAACTGTGGGGAAGGCACATTGTAGTCCCAAAACTACTGTGTGGGTGTCAGGTGTCCTTGGTCTTTTTTTCTTTTATTTCTAAATACTAATAGATGAATGAAAAGATGACTCTGCCTTTTTCTTTAGAGGTAATTATTTTCAGATTTCAGCTAACTGTACCTTCAAGCAGTTATCCTTCATCCTGCATTTAAGGAAAAATCTCTTCAGTGAAATTTGTTTGAGAATACTTTAAAATACATAGTCCCACTTACCATTACAATTCCAAAACAGAAACTTTTATCTTGCAGGTTTTTCCCATTTCCATAGTAAGATAGATATTTAGAATTTCTATGCTAAGGACATGGAACAAACAACCCACAACATGTCCTGATAATATTACCTGCTTCTTTCAGTTTACACAGAAGAGGACAAGATCATCCTCAGCCTGGAGTATCCACTGTGCAAAATAGACAAGGATACTGCAACTGCTGCCACGTACACTACAGTAATCTGGAACAGGTGAGACAGCTTCTGCATAATTTTGACGCAGATAGCAAGGAGTACCTAAAGGCTTTATCAGCTCATAAATATCAGTTTCTTCACTGAACAACCAATACTGAGAGAAAAATAACCAGTTTGTGCCCTAGGAAGATATGTTGCTTATTTGTTGCCTGTTGTAAAAGATGCTGGTGTAGGGGCGTGGGTGCTGCATTCTGCTTTGCCGAAGTGCCACACGGCTCTGTGTTGCATCTGTTATGGTTTTTTCTGTGTCTTTAATCTCAAGATCTATATATATTTAAAGTATTAGGGTTATAGTAATATGTTAGATATCAAGGCTGGAGACGTTTGATCAACCATTTTCAGTTCTTTTGTCAGTCTCCTGTCTTACAGACTTTTTTAATTAGAAAGTAGAAGCCTGTTTAGTCTTCTACACTTAAGAAAATTCATGTTAGAGTGAATTATGGAATGTTTGCTCATGTGAAGTTCAAGAATATTATACGTAATTTATAGATACATTTATAGTATTTGTTCTGATTAAGAGACTTGTGAGCAGCTGTGAGATTTGTCAGAGTATTTGTACTAGCTAGAAGAGATTTGTCAGCAGCTACCAGAACCACTAATTTAAGTTCTGACTCAGAAAGGTGTTTCAATACATTTTAGTATTATTTGAGATTGCCTAAGCATACTTAAAAATCTCTATTAAGATTTTAAAATACTAAAAGAAGAGTTTTCTTTTTATTTAAATATTTTTATAGTGATGATGTAATGTTTAACCTGGGAAGGAATTTTTAGGAATAGGCCTGTGTGTTAGCAGTAGTATTAAACTAATCATCTGTTTTATCCTTCACCAGCATATTTTCAGCTCCCAGCACAGGCATTTTACAACATACTGTAGGAATCGTATGGGTACCAGTAGCTTGATGGAGCGTTTCCTGCAAGATGTTTTACAGCATCATCCCCACAGATACCATGACAGCAGGTATAATACAGAAGGCTTTTTTTTTTAATATGTGTTACTGAAATGCATGTGTTATGAATTCCCTATTTTTGTTCTACTGCTGAGCAGTAAATTTGGCTCATTTGAGGTGAAACTTGCTCAATGAAGACAGTTGCTGTTTATATGAAGACAAATAAACTTCACTGCTTATGGATTTGAAACACTGATAGCATTTAAATGTGAAGACCTGAAAAAAGAAGGAATATGTAGGTCAGCACTTACAATGGCAGACTGTACAATCTCACATGCATTTACAAATTATTAAAATTTGGACTTTATGTATTTTATTCTAAACATAATTCTGGGCCATATATATATTTAGCAGTACATTTTATGTATGTTTTGAAAGAGTTAATGATTTTGGTTTGTTGATTATGTCAGGTAAGTATTTACATGTTTATTTTTTCATTATCCTTACATGTTCAGTTAATACTTGAATTACATTAATTGGCCAATTCATTAATGCTCAGATTGTGAAAAGTGTTCTCTTTATTTATCATGCACATGTTTCAAGAGTGATAAGAGGAACAGTGTGTTAAATTTTTCTCTGTAGATGAAGGAAAATCAATTAAACCTCATTTGTTATGTTTTCAAAGGCAGACAAAAATCCCAGTTTGATCCCAGTACAGTACAGTGTTTCTCAATATACAGCTCTGCAGTATGTCTGACAAACAAGCAGAAGGGTATTTTGTCTGAAAGCACTCATTGATATTTTCAGGGATGTGACAGAATTAGCTAATATGGACATCTATGCCAAACTAGCCCAGGATGTGATGTACACATTACTACAAGTAAATAAATTGTCCTCCCATTCAACAATTAGATTTAATCGCACTATATTGAGAACATTCACCATTTTTGCCATGGGAAATACAGGATTGATGTTAAGAAAGTCTTCTCTTGAGGTGTTGCTAATACACGGTTGTTTCTTTGGTGAATGAAACCTACCAGAAGGAAAAACAATCTAGCTATGTTCCTCTAAGTTGTTGGGAGAAGGAATAGAATGAGAAAAATAATGTACAAAATCTAGATTAAGTTGGAGGAAGAAAGGGGAAGAGTAGCCCCAAATCTAGACAGAGTTTGGAGGGAAAAAAGCAAAGATTGAAAAGAAAGCATGAATAGAATTATGTTGTCCTGCTCTGAAAAGAAAGTCGTGGTCTTAACACCTGAGGTAAGATTTTGATTCTCTTGTTTCTTATGTTAAAGCGTTTGGATTTATACATGGTTTCACTCAGTTATTTACATACCTGCTTTTACTAATTAGCTGAATTCACACAAGAGATCTTTACGTGTCATTTTAAAAGATTATGGAAATATTTGTAAGACTTGATTTGTTTTACAGAACCAGTATATCTAGTAGTTATGCGGGAAAAGGAAAAATTCATCAAAGCTTTGCCTTATACTGAATTTCAAAGGATACTGTTGTTCTCCCACAGTAAAAAAACAAAACAAAACAAAAACAAACACCCACAAACCACCAAATCATTCCTTCCTCCAAACTCTTGGTATGTAAGTTTTTTACCTAAAGTAACAGTATTGAGCATTTTAGAAAGTAAATCTTCATTCTACTTAAGAGGGTAATTTCTAGCAAAACAGTTAGAAGTTCCTAACTATATAAAACTGGAGTTCTGTTCTCTTCCCCCCCGGGACAATTGCTTAAAAGTAATTTTTTAGAATGCTTGTAGGCTGTTAACTGAGCTAGAGACCTAGGAGTTTGCTCTAGTTTCTCCATTAGAAAAATCTATTTAGTTTTATATTCAGTCTTTGAGCAATGTCCAGATGCCAGAACGCAAAGATGGAAGAACTCTGAACTTAGGAAGTTAAAAGATTATTTCTGTTGCGTCTGGCATTCCCTTTAGGTCCTATTTCAGAGCTTAGGGGACCAAAAATTCATGCAAGGGCAAAGCAGCAGTTCAGATCATAGGCATTGTTTGATCATCTGATGTGTTTGATTACTTTGCATTCCTGTAGTAATAATTCTTTTTTAATGTTTCATTATATGAGATTTCTCTTGCTCAATTAGCCCTATATCCCTTAGCTGTATGTAGTCTTAGTTATATAACGAAGAAAATTACTGCACTATAAAATTTGTTCACAATAGTTCTGTTAACTGATGTCTGCCATGTATTAAAGTAAGCATCCATTTGAGTCTCACAAGGTCTGGTTATAATTTTTGAGTGAAACACAATATTCTCTTCTTCAGTTATATTTACATATTTTAAAAGTTGTTTTCATTGGATTTGCCTGGCTGCTACATGTTGAAGCCTTATGGGTTCCTGTGCTGCATAGGGAAGATAGTCCATATCTGTCAGCTGTGATAACTCTGGAAGACACAAACCCTTGTGTCTGAGGCACTCCTAAAGACAGAACTGCCAGTTACAGAATATATAAAAATCTGTTGTCACGGCAAGGCCGAACAGTCCTAACTTGGCTTCTTACAGGAGTGAGTCAGAAGCTGTGGTATGTCTTTGAGAAACAGCAAACGTGGAATTCCTTGGCCTCGTGCAGAGTTCCTATCAGGCAGCCATGTTTTGTAGGGAAAAGGGCATTTATACTCAACAGTGGTTTTACACTGTGTCATATTATGTTCCATTTCTCTACAAAACTTGATTTTAAGTAATGATAGTATGACCAGTGAAATCACCTCTTTATGGGCTTACCACTTTAAACAAGGGAAGTATCTTTACTTTTCCTGCTTTGCTGTATTTATAAAGTTATTGTAATCGATGTTTGGCTGTTCTTAATTGATGATTGCATTAAGAGGGTGATAGACTAATGCCCAAATTGTTATCTTGAGCTTTGTGGAGCATTTCCCCCTCCATAATTTTAAAAATGTAAGATCTCTGCTAAAGTAGCCGAAACAGGTATTTCAGTCTGTTCAGAAATGAAGCAGTCTATGTAATTACTCTTAAAAACCTCCCACACTGCTGTTTTCTGAAAAAATTTTAAGCATTTTTACCGTATTTATATGAGCTGGTTTTTTTCCCCTCCCCTTTAGACCAACCTATGATGACATGCCACTCCCTGCCACTCTGGAGGCTCCTAGGATTTCTTGCCTGTCCTCAGAAGAGATGCAACAAAAGAGGAACAGTGAGAAACAGAAGATTTCCAGCAAAGACCAGGAGTCCATTAGTGAAATAGGCCCTTCTGTTCCATGCCTGTCTCGTGAGGGCACAAAGAAAACTTTTGTAAGACAAACAGGTTTTCAAAAGCTTCAAAGAGGCCAGGAACGTGTTTCAGGAATATCCCAGCAGTCTACTGGCATTTGTAGTGATAAGAAATGGGTAACTCTGAAAAGTGCTCGAATTGCAAATCATAGCCATGAAAGTCAGTTTACAGCTGTGAGCCCTGTACCTCAGCAGTTTTCTCTCAGTCCTACAAGCCACAGTTCCTCTGTTAATCCTAAAACAGGAAAAAACATTAGGGATTTGGCAGCATCAAATCTGTTTCTGCGTAGTGGATGTGATGAAAGAGCAATGGAGGTCTGCAGTAGTGATGTGTTATTGAACCCACGTTTGAATCCTACTCCAGCACTGCTTCACCCAAAACACCCTTCAGTTTCTCATCAGAATCCTGCACGCAGCCACAGCAATTCTTCCTTTATTACCTCAGGTCAATCTCTCTCAAAGCGAGATAGTTTACGAACTCAGGATGAAACTTTGGTGTCTGATCTCCAGCTCAGGGATACTGTGGGTATCAGCAGCTCCCTAGATCTTGGGACATCCCCACAACTAGCAAGATGCAAAAACGTGAAGACAGACAGAGGTGATGAAAGTGCAGTGGATGAAACTATTGAAGATGTAATTTTGAAATACTGCCATGAAACTACATCTGAAGAAATTTATTTCAAAGAGGAGAATAATCCCAGTGTACCTTTTTCATCACTTCTGGACCATACTAATTTAGAGGGCTCTGAAATGAGTTTTGACTGTGATGCACCAATACAGGTAGGAACAGATTTACCCAAGGCAGCTATAAAAGATATAGAATTCCTGAAAGAGGTCCAAGTATGTTTGCAAGATAAAGACTATGGAACACAGCTCTCTTCTGTTTTAAAAACTGAGTCATTAGAGAAAATAGAAGCAGTGAAAAAGGATGTCATAGTTCATACCGAAGAACCAGTTCTTCCAGCCCTGCCTCACGTGCCTCCTTCTTTTGTGGGAAAAACTTGGTCTCAAATAATGTATGAAGATGATATAAAAATTGAAGAACTTGTGCGTGATTTCAGGGAAGGTCGTTTTCGCTGCTACTTTAACAGTGAATCCTCAGCCAGATGTACAGGGAAGAGAATGAAGAAAAAAAAGCAGAAGGATGAAAAAAGGATCAATGTTATTGAGAGTAATAGAACAGAAGATGCACCAGTTAAAGACTTGCCAGAATTTAATGATGCTTTAAGTGGTGGCCCTGATTTTGATTGCCCATCTTTAGCCTCAGATACACTATGCAACCCACAAATTGTAAAAATGCCTAGGAAAAGGACATGGCGCCTGGCTTCAAGGTGTCAGGTGGTTAAAGTCAGCCATGGCACCCAAACAAGTCTGCTGAACTACCCTGTAGCAAAAAGGAAAATGTCTAGAAGAGAATCTGATCCAGGTGATCAGAAAGCAAGCATTGCATGGCTGGAGAATGAAAAAACTCCAAACATGAAAACTAGACTATGTGCCCTTAAGCTTCCAGAGTCCTATAGCAAGATCATGAGTCCTGTACAGCCCAAGACAGTGGTCTATGTACTCTCGTGTCCAGAAGTAAAACAGTGCAAAGGTAAACCTATAGATATTCCCAAAATGAGGAAAAATCATCATTCCACAGATAGCAAGGACTCTGTAAGGTATAAATACAAACAGTGTTCTCTCAAATATTATGACCCACTGACAAATCGAATTCTGAAAACGCCTCCAAAGAGTACAGTTGGAGAAAAGGCCAAAAAGCCCTCTCATGTTCGACAGCTTTTCAGAAGTCTCAGCTTTGATGCAAACATGAAGAAACTAGCTGATACACCGAGAGAAAGCATGCCATCAAAGTCACTCAATTGGTCAGACTTCTGTAGTTCTTCTTCAGCATCTTTTCTTCCAGATCGAGATAAAGGGAATGATGCAGCCTCAAGTCAAAAGGCGGATGGACCTTCTGTTTCCACCGAAGGAACAGATTGTCTTGTATCGGAGAACTCTTTTAAACACCTAATCATTTCACCTTTGAACTCTGTGATAGAAGGAGATTATAGATTAATTCCATTTAATAGAATTACCAAAACTCCTCTGACCTCCATCAGGAGTGAGTGGTTAGAGAGGGAGACTCCAAAAACAATATGGAAGAGAAAAGAAGGCACTAATAAAGAACCCGTTTTTTCCAGAAAGGCTGCAGGATCTAAATCTGTCAGATGTACTATTGGGAGGAGGGGAAACAGAGTAACCACAGGCAAACAAACGTCCAGAACTAAAAAACAGCAGAAAGAGGGGATGAGAAGACAACTTCAGCCTTGTGCCCAGAAATCTTCTTTCTCCCTCCATAGGTGCCAGACAAAGAAAACTACAGTGGGAAAGCACCCTAAAAAAGAAAAGCCTGATGCTAAAAAATTAAAGGTGAGGAGGAAACCAAAAAGGGCCTTTTTGAACTCAACAGTTGTAACAGGGATTCCTGTAAAAAGGCAGAAAGTCACATCAGAATCTTTTCCCAAGAAACCAGAGCAAGCTTCCTCCAAAGTCAGGAACTGGGAAGTAAGTGGAGATCGGGGTCATCCTGGCACTGTGAACCAGCCCTCTAGAAGAACTACAGCTGTACCATTACTTCGAAACTGTCTTGTTCTACCAGGTGAGAGCTAGCTACCAAAAGAACTTTTTTTTTCTTTTTTTTTATAGCCAGCACCTGGAAGAAGGAAGGGGAAAAAAAGGAGGTCACAGACAACGCAGTTGAAGTGCTAGAGCTCCAGAAAGTGCAAAGCCAGTCTAATGTGAAACAAATACAACTCTAAACTCAGCTCTTGTTCCTGGAATGTGGGGACACAATGTATTGCACTGTTCTACTGTGTAAAGCTGCAGAAGTTGTGGATTTGATTTAAAAGCACTTAGGATCATATTTACTAGTCTTCACCTGTACATCAGCAAAATGACCTTGAATGGTATCATATTGTTATCATGGTATTATCAGTGCGTAACAGTGCACTATAATAAGGCAATTTAGAAGCTGTGTTAATTAATTGTGCCTGTTTTAATTTTTTCACATAATTCTAAAGTGCAGAAGATGGCTCAGTTGCTATGCTCGAAGTTTAATGAAGATACATCAATCGAGGCTGAATTCTGTGTACGTATTTTGTGTTTGTCTATATGTGCACCTTCTTCAAC
This sequence comes from Chamaea fasciata, assembly GCF_029207755.1. NCBI lineage: Eukaryota > Metazoa > Chordata > Aves > Passeriformes > Sylviidae > Chamaea > Chamaea fasciata. The sequence goes on along the minus strand of NW_027094093.1, from coordinate 13,406,216 downwards.
ACATATACTTGCCTATGGAATGGCATTAAAATTAATACAGTATGATACAATTCAGATCAATTCAGTGCTTTCTTGAAATGAAATGTAATTTTACACATTTTTTGTACTGACTTCTTTGTTCTGAAACCATGTCCAAAGCATTTTTTTGGACTGTAAGTCACTGTGGACTCTCATCAAGCAATAATGGACCATGCTGGTAAGGAAATATGTCTCCTTAGGGGACTGTTCAAATGGTGGTGGCTGAAGTGAAATTTCAAATTCTAGAAGAAATAGAGGGTTAGGTTTGAGGGGTTTTTGTTTGTTTTTAATAGCTTATTGATTAAGTTTGTAGGTGAATTTCACATTCCTTAATGAGGGGGATGGAAAAGTTATAATGCAAACAGATAGCAGTAAGTTGTTTTAGAATGTCAACATTGAGTTTGGGGTTCTGTGCTTTTCTGACTTTATTTGGTTTAGTGTTGGTTAAATTTTTACTGAGTTCAAACTTCCTAAACTTTCAGTAAAATATTTAAATGAACCTAACACAGCATCCATCTAAATGTATTAGAATTCAAATACTTGGTTTAAAAATTTGAATTTTTTAACCTGGTTGAATTAAAATTATATTCCACAGAGATTCACATTTGGCCACTGATGTGTGGTTGGTAGATGGCTGGATAGTAGATGTGGATAGTAGATGGTTTTTTGCCATAAAACCATCTACTATGGTTTTATGGCAAAAAAACCCAAATCCAAGGTATTTTAGCTTAGTTTTCTTTTTTTTTTTAAATAGTTGTTATGATGACAGTTTATTTAATGTGGTTAGGAGACATAAAGCCAACCTTAGCGATGTTTCTCTGCTTTAAAACCCAAGATTAATGGTTCATTTATAGTAAATTAAGCACATAGTTAAACATCATCCGAACCCAGGCTTTGGTCTTCAAATCTTCAATTTGATATATTATATAATCTATTTTACCATGAAGGTCTTCATAAATTCTCTAGTGGTACAATGCATTTTGCGGAACACAAGAAAAACATGGAAAAGACCAGACCCGACTGTCTCTGGCATTGAACATGTCTGTGCATTTTCCCCTCAGAATACAAAACCATTCTTGATTCTTCCTTCAGTTCTTTCTGAAGTGTCAAGGGTCACAGATTTGGACTGAGATAAAGGTGGACTTGGAAATGGTTTATTTTAATATTCAGTATCTGAAGGAAATATAAAAGCTGTCATCATAAAACCACATGTTCAGAGAATATTTGGGGTATCTTTTAAATGTATATGCATATTTCCCATGATAAATAAAAGATGTGCATGGTTAGCTGGAAAGTAAGTTCCTTTACAAGTTAAATATGGTCTGACAGATTGTTTTGTTTTAATTTATTTTTTGTATAAAAGTTGATTTCTGTGGATGAATTTTCCTATGGTTGTCAGTAGACACAGAATCTTATGACTGTATTGCAAGTCACTGGAAAATGAAGGGCTATAATATAAATTCTTATAGCCCTCAACTAATCGTGCCTGTATAATTTAATATTTTGTCTAATATAAAACTGATGTTTTTAAAGCAAAGTTTTAAAGGAATGGTTTTTATAGAAAGGCTGATTTTTAGATAAAGCAAAAGAAGATTTTTAAATAGTTTGTTTTAAAGCAAAGCTTTAACTATAGATATGTCCCATTCTAACATATTTTTATGATACAAGAATGTTTTCCTAACTTCTTCCATTTTATTTTTCACAGTATTTCACACGTGAAGAGCATGAATTATTTTGTGTGTGAATAAGTTTTAATGCACATTGTACTTTAAAAACACTAGTGTGTATTCGTGTAGGGTCAAAATACTGTTCTCCATAATCATTCATTGTATATTTGTCTTACTCCAGTGCACAACTCTTCCTTGAAATCTTGAGTAATAAAAATGTGTTGAGGACTATAAAATGACTAATATTTTTAGACTGTAATGTCTTTTTTTTTTTTTGGTTTTGATAATAGACCCTCTTATCAGGGTGAGGTTTTTAGAAGAAAAATGTTATATTTAAATAAAGGTGTAAGTAGCTATATATTTTCCTTAAAAAAAAAAAAAAAGAAAAAAAAAGTATGAAATGTAAGAATTTATTAGAAGAGTAAGACTTGAGGTACAAGTCTGGAAACATTTCTGTGGTTGACATTGTCAAAATAAGGTTTACTGCAGGCTTGGATGTTATTATGTGCCTCACTTCTGAGTGTTCAGAAACCTCTTCTGTGCATGCTCAATGGCCACTAGGAAAAAGAGGAAAGACTGTGATATGAGAAGTAAATGCAGCAGCTGCTTTGGAAAGAGAATGATGAACATATTTACAAAACAAAACATTGCAGAGATACTCAATATCATGTGCAAGAAGGAGAAAATTCTGGGGTCTTGAGAAATAGGCAAGCACTTTCCTGTTAGATGAGTAACACAGTTTCTGCCCTTAGGGAATAGAACATTGTTTCATTAGCAGCATGGCTGATACTTCAAAACATGATTGTGAAGTCCACACAAATGGCAAACTTGAGAACTGAAATATTTTCTCTCTGAAATTGGTGACAGGTTGGGGTTTTTTTTCGGGTGCTATTTCTTGTTTCTGTTTTTGTGTTTCTTTTTTCCTTTTTTTTTTTTTTTTTTTTGGAGGACGACTGGGTTCTTTTAATGTTAGTGGACAAAGATGTTTTGTCAGTATGTTTGCTTGTCTTAATATAGAGAAGCAAGAAAAGAGCTCGAGTAGAGAAGAATAAAGTCATGCTTTTTGAATTAGTAGGCAGCAGTTAGAACCAGCTGAGAAAAATGTTACCATGTCTTCTTCAATGCACATGCAATTTTGACCTGCAAGTTCATAGTTTTATTATACATTTCATAATTTTTAAAAAGTCTCTCCCCACTTAAAGTACTCATTCAACCTTTCAAAACAATCTTACTCTAAGCAGATAGATTTTTATTATTGACTAGTATTGTGAACCATGAGTGTGACCCAGTCGTATTGTGTCAGGCGCTAACCAAACATAAAATAGCAGTCCCCCAAAACTATAGGTATCTGACACTTGGACTTCGCAGTTCTTCAGTTAATTTTCTGATAGAATTTTTTGCTCTCCTGTTCTTTCTGATGGGTTTGTATCCACTGTTCTCTCTGGGACTCAGATAAATTAGGTGTTTCTGTTTATAAGGAGCCTATGGCTTCATCTGAACTTGTGTTTAAATTTCATGTTAAATTTGTGCCCAAATGAGAATGTGTTTTGTGGTTTTCATGTTCTTATTATTGATAATGTATTTTGCAATAATTTTGCTTGATGTTATAATTTTTTTATCTGCTTCTCTATCCCTTCTGCCTGTGGTCATTTGACACAATGTGGTTTTGTAAGGATACAGTGATACTACAGACTCCTCCAGGGTTGTTGCTGGATGTTCTTTCTCTGTATCTTCATTTTATTTCAGATTTATTGTTTTCATTGTTTTTCTCAGTCATGTATTTGGATTTCTTTTTTTATGTTGTATAGAGCTAAATTTCAGGGCAGTATGTTCTGTTTGGAAGTAAATCAGTGACAGGTGACAGAAGAAGATGTTGTCCCAGTCTGAAGTGTAGAGGGCAGGTTGGCACAGGTGCTCCTGTGCTTGGGAGTCTGCTTTACTTCACTGAATAGTGTGAAACAGGGGTGGGATGATGATTCTTAATTCCTTTGCCGGTCTTCCTTTCTTTTTCCCTAGGGTCACTCTGCCTGAGAACAAAGTAATCTGAATTCATACTGGAAATAAAGGTTTTTCAGCTTTTGGTGTTTTGGGGACAGATGGGAAAAGTAAAATGCATCTCTCTCACTAATGTAACTAAAATCACTGAATTTTTGCCTTTAATGTTCTCTCTGCTGAATTACAGCATTCCTGATAGTATTTTTCAGAAAAATTTGTAAGAGCATAGTTCTGAGCATGCCCAGAAGCAAAGGTTTTGTTCCTTGTTTGTTTTGCAGTTATAAATTCATTCATTCATTCCTTCAGCAGAACAAATCTTGTTTTAATAAAATAAAAACTGAATATGTACTTTCGGAGTTTCTTTATTCTTGAGGTGGAATTTACCTCGAAGCTATTTGCTGTAATTTGTTGTGGAAAGAACACCACAGAGTGCTATGGAATAAGCTACTACTATGAAGGCAGACAGTTGTAATTTAAACAACTGTTCACAATGGTGTGATATCTTGACTCAGTGAAGCCAAGATTCATCCTGTTCTGTGCCAGCTGAAGCTATGACACCCTAGGATGGCATTGAAAAGATGACAGATACTTTTAAAATGTCTTAACTTCATTTTGGCAGCATGAAACCAAGAAGCCCCAACCACATGGCAAGCCAGATCCCTGCAGAGCTTACTCATTAAGAGTTTTTTGAGAATGTGCACATACTATATGAGGGCAGGGGCTGGAAGTATTAGTCTTAAGAAGCTTTCTACTTTCTGCAAAACAGTTTGGCCTCTGTAATCATGGACCAAATTAATGCAGGCAGAAGTGTCTTCAAAACTGCAACAATACTTTCAAGAGTATGGTAAACAGAGTACTGGAATGCCTTGAACAGTAGAATACCTTATTCTATAAATTTGGTAGTCATTTGCTGTTTGTAGCAGTGCCTGTTTAAACCAGTGTGATCTTTTGCAGGAGCAATGCACAGAGACGTGTCAGAACAGTAAGTGGCTGAGAGGCAGAGGCATGTGGTTCCTGAGGCTAAAGTAAATCTTAAAATCTTTGCAGTTTTCAGTCTATACTTGAAAACAGCCATGTATTATGTAGTTGGCTGAATGAACTTGATACTGTGTTATCAAATAATGATCAACTAAAGAAATAATCGTTCAGCCATCTAAACATGGAATTACAAACATGATACTGTAACCAAAGTTTAAGTTAGGTGATTGTTCTTTCATGGGAGATAAAAGCAATTAATAATATGCTTATAGAGTGTATAAGGGAGATCCAGTCCAAATTGGTGTGTTTAAGAGTTATGATGGAATTAATAGCATAGTTTTAGTTGGCTTGGGATTCACTGGAGTAATTAGTGTTATAATTATTGTGTTTTGATGGTTCTGGAAGTCATAATTATTTTCTTGGAGTGCAGAAGCATTTCTTATGAAACATAGGAACATATCATTATTGCAGTTTGGGATTTAACAGTTTCAGCATTTCTAAACTTAGGTTCTTTTTTGGTCAGTGTTCTACCCTTAAGGAAAACTGAAAAACAGCTTTTCCCAAATACTGAGATTCATAAACAGGTTTTTCAGTGTCACACATCCTCAAATATAATTGTACTTCAATATTTTAAAGCTTGGTCACCTTCTTGTGTTTGCTGTGTCATACTGCATTAATGTTGGCACTGGTGCATCTGAAAATGTTGATTATAGCTTACTGAGTTATGATTAATATTGTGCAAAAAGTTGCAGAATCAAAATACACCCTTGCTAGCTCATGCAGAGAGCTTAAATACTGTCCTGGCCTGAAGATTGTGCTGTAAGATGAACAGAGAAGCTGAACGCAGAGTCCTTGGCATACGTGTTCCATCCCTTGTGGATGCAAGGCATGTGTATGACTTGTTTTTTATTACACTGCAAGTTTAAGATGAAGAGGGAGGTAGAAGTGATGCATAAGAATTAAATAGGTATTTTTGATTGGAACTAGATCAATTAATTTCAGCTTGGGGGGAGGTTGTTTTGGTTTTTTCAGTGTTTATTTTATGTGAACCTAGGCAAACCATTGTGAAAATCCATCTCCTCCTCTAGTGGTGCAGCTCCTGAGTCAGCCATTCATTCTGGTATGTTACTTCTTCTGCTTAATGCATGGATAATACTTCTCTTTACTGCTGCTTGTTTCATACTTCCAGCCACTGGTAAGAGGGGAGAAATGTTTGTAATAAAGATTGTGCATGTACATCCTTCTGAAGGCTAAAGAGAAAAGTTCTAAGGCAGTACATGGCTACCAGCAGATTTCTCCACATGCCAAAAGTCTGCTGTTAAAATTCGGGTCTAATGATGAGTTGCCCAAATGATGATAGAAACACTTTTCATTTTATTGGCATTAGATGGAATCTGCATATAATTAAAAATAAACATACTTACTTTTTGGTGACGGTTATTTTATGGATTTCTAAATATGTTTAGTGCTTTAATTTTTCGATCTGTTCTAGCAAATTGTAATTTCCTGAGTTATTGCCAACACACTCTAGTTCTGATTGAATCTGGAGTCAGTAATAATGGAGTCAAAGTCAGCATATTTTTACCTACCACAATTAGTTACTGTTCATACAGCACTTTCTGTGGATGTAAAGACATCTTAAATATTTAATATTATCAAGAATTATCTTCTGTATTATTCTTATTTTAGACATTAGTGTTAAATTATTTTTAAAAATGCGTGGATAGATTTATATTTTTGTGAATATAAATGTGTATTTGTCATTGATAAGCATAATATTTTTTATTTTTAGAGCTCAAAGGAGAGCACTAATGAAAAAGTACGTATTTTTATTTCAAATTGTACAGACACTACTCACTTTTCCGTGCTTAGCAAATTTCTATTTTTCCTCCCTCACACTCCACCATTTTAAAATAAGAATTCATCTGCAATGCAGAGTTCTCCATCTTTATTTTCTCAGAGTAGGGTGTGATGAGTGTCATTCGACTGTATCACAAAGATGGTTTTATGTAATTATGTAGTTATTGCATATGCCTTCATAACTACCTCTGCCTTTTCATGGAAACTATAAAGGGGAGCCAAGCATCTCTGCCTGACCCTCATCCTTTTGTCTTGTTTTATTGCTCACGCCATCCTTCTCATGCTCTCTATGAAGCCAGTGGGTCATCTCTTTTACTTTATTTCATTGAGCTTTACAGTATGTTGGAAAACAACCATTTTTAATTCACAGGAGAAAATGAGTTGAAACCATTTTCAACCAGTTTTTCCTGTAAGACACTCACATTCTAGTGCATGTGTGGGGAAACAACAAAAATCTGACTTATATTTTGGCAAGCCTTGTGTTCCCACCATCTCCCCTAAGCTCACAGAAGCACAGTAAGGGCTGAGGTTGGCAGGCACCTCTGGTGACCATCTGCTCCAATCCCCTGCTCACAGCAGGCTCAGCTGGAGCAGGCTGCTCAGGGCTAGCCACATCCCACAGATTCTGAGCATCTCCAAGCACGGACATTTCACAGGCTTCCAGGGCAACCAGTTCCAGCACCTGGCCACCCCCACCGTCATAGTTAACAAGGTTTTTATCTCTATGTTTAAACAGTTTCCTGTGTTTCAGTTTGTGCGCACTACGACTTGTCCTTTCACCATGCTCTGCATGTTTGTTCCCTGGGTGGCAGCTGGACCAGTGCTCGTGCCCTGTGTCCCTTGGTGTGCTGGCACTATCCACAGGGGCTGTGGGGAACAGCTGGCACTGACACCCTTGCCCAGCTGTTCCAGGGGAGATTTTCTTCAAGTGGGGAGCCCAGCTCATAAAGGTGAAGGTGCCAGTGAGGAACTATGTGAGGATTTGTTTTCCTGGGTTTACCTGGCTTCTGTGGCACATTGAGTCCTTCAAGCCAGCTTTCTAAGGCTTGATCCTTCTTTTTATCCTACAGGAGTTGGGTTGTTTGCATTTTTGTTGTTTTTTCTTTCTCCCCACTAGATTTTTCCATTGTTCTCTTGAATATTTGAAGTTACATGGGTTTGCTGACTGCAGATCTAAAACTTCATACTTATGTGCTACAATTATAATTTTGTTACAAGTCTGTACTTCTTAGGTGTGCTCTCTTAATTACTTTTTTTTTCCTGTTTGCTTTTAGCTCCATTTGTTTTTGATTGAGACTTCTGTATTGGTTTACATTGAGATCAAGATTTCGCTCTAACTGACTTAGTATTAACTTGGTTTGAGAAATAGTTTACAAACATGGCATTCAGGGTAACTTGCTGTGGCTTATTTTGTTACAGCTTTTTTGCGCTATAAGTTTCTTATTGTTTGTTTTGCTTCTTTCTTTTGTATGGACTTTCTTGCCTGTGTTGATTAAGAGCCTCTGTTTGGTGTCCCACTGCTGATAATTAGATTAAATAGCTTTTAATGAGGAGGGCTGGAGGAACAGGAGTTAAAAAAGCCCTCTTTTGCTGACTTGTGCTGCCATTGCCTTCTCCGAGGCAGGCTAGTGGCATTGTGCAAAAACCCAGGCTTTTATTACTTTGTCACTTTATCTCCTTCCTTGAGGATAAGGGATGTCAACTCTGTAAAAATAGAGGTATGTAGATTAGAAATCTTGTAGAACAGTTAGAATAGTAACATTAGATTAGCACATTTTGCCACTGCACTCTCTCCTAAATTTCCTGTGAACAAAACCTTGATAAATTTGTGTCAGATATCAGAGAGATGAAGTTACAAACATTCCCAGTATGAGAGTTTGCTATGTTTGTCCCTCCTTTTATGCTTAAATTTATCTTTAAGAGGGCATTTTGTTTTAATTTTCTTTTTGTTTTAATACTGTGGCATGTCTCCGTCATCAGTCTAAGTTCCTTGTCTTAGTCCATCTTAGATAGAATGAGGGTGCTGTATCTTTTCTTTCCTTATGTACTTATTTCTCTTAATTTTTTAGGGGGAAATAAGTAACATTTGCCAAAAAGTGACTTGTAAATCTGACCGCCCCATCATCAGTTTGTATGAAACTTGGTAAATTCTTTAATTACACCTGAAGAGGTGGGGAAGGCATGAGTCTGCAACTCACTCTTAAATTTTATGTGAAATACTTAAGCTGTGGTGAGTTTGAGTTCTTTTTCTCCTTTCCCTTTCTTCAGCACTGTTTTAAAGAGCTACTTTGTGCTTTTAGCAATGTTTTGACAGTCAAAATTCTCAGTCTGTACGTGGAAAGGACTGACTAGTAAAATTCAAGCACAAGTTGACTTGACTTTAACTTTCATTTTCATGTTTTTAACACTTAGAAGTGAAGAGGGCTACTATTTGTATCACAGTATCAGCTTTGTACTTTCAAGGAAGAAAAAATTTCTTTCTAAATGATGAATTACAAAGGTATTTGCATGCTAAGAATGACTGCTTTGTTGAGAAAAGGTTGTGGTAGTTTTATTTTTATTTAAAGTAAATATTTAAGCGTAATGGATTTGCTGTAAGCAAAGGTCATGTAGCATCTCAGATGTCATTTTTGTAAGCAGGCCATAGGAGGGTACTTGGTCTTTTTCAGCCTCTTGGTATTATGTCACTTAAGGCACATAGAACTTCTCTTGCAATTGCAAAATACAGATCTACTACACTGAAAATTAATGTTGGAAGAAGTACTAAGAGGCTGGAAACACTCTTCTTGATTAAAAAAAAAGTTGCATATAGTATGAAAGGCCTTTATGATGGCATTCACTATGTGATGTCACATCACAAGATTTTATCCATTCATATTTGTGCATGTACTGGGCTTATTTGTCAGTTAGGGGAAATCTGATTGAAAGATGGATTTGAAACAAATTATGTTGGAGTAACTGAGATTTCCATAAGTTTGGATGTAGCTCTTAATTTTGCAATTTGAATATGTGAATTCAAAAAATACAGAAGAAACTTTAGTGTTGCTCTATCTGTTCCAGTTGAGGGAGGGCAATAGGACGTTAATTCAGTACGTTACAGCCCAGATCATCTAAGAGCTAACTTCTGTCATCAGCAAGGTTCTGTCAGTTCAAGGGGACCTACTTCTGAGCTGTATCTGAAATCTGTAACATTTTGTGCTGATTCAGAGCCAGAGCGCTGCAGGTAGAGCAGAATATTCATCCATGTGGTTGGGCTGAAATCACCTGGTGTCAACGCGAAGACCTTCAGTGCCAGGAAGGAGTCTGGGTAAGGTCCCAAGCATGATGTGCCATTCCCTGAGGTATCCAGTCCACTATTCCTCCTCCAAGAATATTTGTTCATTTCACTTAAGTATATGAATTATTTTGATACACAGTTATCAGTAGAGGAAAAGCTTTACAACTACAGCGCACGGTCATTTCACCATGAGTCTACCCGCCTAACCCAAGAAGTTGAGTTGTGTTACATTTTCTTACCTACTGCTTCAAATTAAGGATCTATTTAGCTTGCTTTTCTTCAGTGGCTTACATGTTGGACGGTGTAGAATCAAAGACCATTTCCTCTCTGCCTCGAGCCAAAATGCTAATTCTTCCTGTGCTCTTAACTGGTGCTTTGATAGTATGTACCACAACACAGGCGACTGCACAGCCGGGCTGCCAGCCTATGTTCTCCTCCCAGCTGTGCAGCTGCTCCAGGCAAGCTAACTATAGCTTTGTTTTTGTGAGTGGCATGTCAAAGCCATCTATTTATAAACCAAATTAGAAAATGCCTTGGAACTGTAATTTTTCTTTCAGGCTTCACTTTCAGCTATCCAGAAGCTCAGTATTCCATATACATAGATTTGGCTATAAAATTTGAATTTGTCTCAAAAATAAAAAATAATACATTAAAAAACAAAACAAAACAAAAAACCAACAAAAAACCACCCAAAACAAAAGACCTTGTTAAATTATAAAATTTTGGAATACAGGTATAAGTCAAAAACACTGAAAAATCTTTTTATACTTTACTCATAAGATGAATTGTGAAGGATGTGGGGATGCACTAATACGAAGATTCTTTTTTTTTTTTTATTTCCAATTAATTGTTTATCTTGAAAGTATTTCTTAGTCAGAAACTGGTATTGTGCTTGTTTTAAAGGCTAGAAAAATGAGATAAGGTAAAATGCTTGAGAGAAATATTTTAAACGTGCTCACTAGTTTTGACCTCCTTCAGTTTCTAATCAAAATGCATGCTGACTAATGCTAGACGTTTGAATGGTTTGGATGCTGGTCCAAGTATTTGCTTGATATTTATGAGGATCAGGCCCTAGGTAACCTGAAATGAATATCAATAAAAATGGCATTCAACACAAATGGAGATCCTTGATCATGTAGGGTCAAGCAACCTTCTGAAATCCACGAAAGAAACACAAACCCTCCAATTCTTTCTGATTTATAGATCAATATGTCAGTATTGGAAGGACTCAACTTTTCTTACTTTGTAGGGGCCTGGGTAAAGTTGTGGAATTTAGATCTGGATTACACAGGCTGAGCTACACTAAGGCCTGTGGATAGTATTTCAGTCTGTAAGCAGCCAGCCTTTTCTCTGCAGAGCCATTCTCTGAACGTGAGAGTAAGACAGCATGAGGAGCCAGTAGACTATAGTTACCCATGGGTAGGTGATCTTAGGAGTCTATGCAAATGGTTTTGGGAGGGTTTTCTGCATTAAATAATAGACTTCTCTCACAGATTCATCTCCTATAACTAAGCATTTTCTTTTAAATATAAACTGCTCTGTACCACTTTTAGAACACTTGGATTACTTTGTTAAATTATTAACCAGTTTTTATCATCAGTAGGGGAGTTTTTATAGAAATGAGAGCAGGATCTTACTCACTGGTTATTTTTAAAATGTGCTAGTGTGAAGGCTTGTACTTGTGACAAGGCTCATGAAGCCTAACAGAGCTGTTATACAGATTTTAAAGGAATTACAAAAATTAGAGATAGAAAACATACTTTTAAAGCATAAATCTCCATCCAGGTTTGGTGCTTGCAGTGTATTTGATATTCTGCTTCTGAAACCAGTGGATGTTGAGGCTGCATAGCAAGCTCTTGGTAAGTTTGTATTATATTTCAGGATACAGCTAGTAGGCTGTGAATATTGAAGCAAGGGGAAAACTGATATTTAAATCTTAATTTATGGATAAGGATGTCCTGCCTTGACATAAGACATGGGTTGGCAGTAGGCTGTATGTCATCTTCTTTCTCTTCTGCTTTTTCTGTCACTTCCAATAGGGGCTGCAGGTAGAGAAGCACTGAGATCTTGTTTTGCTTGAAGGCCTGACAGGAGAAAAGTCCAGCTGTAGGGGAATAGCTAAGTGGATTACTGTCAACTAAATATTTGGAAGTCCTTCCTCCCAAGTTCTCCATGATTTACCTGGAGGATACCAATGTATTTGTTAGCCATAAATTCCAAATCCTTGGCTAGTGGAGTGTGGTCAGGCATGGAGAAGGCTCTGTAATGATGTCTGCCAGAACCCAGGCAGCTCAGCTTCCAGACAGGACAGACATAGGCTCTTCCAGAGCTTTAGCTCCATCCTCTTTGGTAGCCAACTGGAAACAAAACAAGTCTTCATTACAGTTTTGCTCCAAACTGTAATGAAACATAATGAAAGAGTGTATCAAAATCCACCAGAAAATGGAATTACCTTTCTGCAGAGTGCAACTTGTTGGTTGTAACTGAAAATGTTTTGGTGAAGGATGGTGTAACAATTAGAGTTGGGAGAACTTGGGTGTCTCTTCCTCCAAGGCCCTACAGCATTACTTTTTCCAAATAAATTTAGACATCCCTGTTTTACATTTCACACGACTGTTCCAATTTTCCTATTCAGCAGGTTAATCATGAAAGTATGCTGAACAAGTATGGATGTCATGAAGGTGGTTTGTGAAATCTCTGAGAACTTGCATTACATGGCCATTTTTAACTAGTGCTAGTGTGCCCAAAATTAAAATTTAAGATTCAACAACATCACTTTCAGTGTCTTATTATATGGTGTGTTGCATTTCCATTTTCCTCTTTGCACTGTGCAAAACCAGATTTTATTTTCAATGGAAAAATACTAAATTTCAAAATTGGATATGGATATATGCTTTGTGCTGTTTATATAGCAAAATGCTCTTCTGACATTGGCAAGGCATCTTCGCCAGATGGCTGGGGAGAGTCTAATCCTCTCCCTCCTGGCACAAGGAATGCTAATTACTATATGCCTTGAGCAAAGAGTCTTCTAGATATTCATCTGCCTTTCCTATTGGGGCAGAAATGTCTGCTGGAGAATGTAACGGAAAGATCTCCATGTAAATCCCTTGAGGACATCTTTACAGTAAAAATGTAAAAAAAAAAAAAAGGTAAGAAATCTCTACTATCTCCAAATGTCAGTTGGAAAAGTAACAGGCCTTGCTGGCAACCTAATGCAGATCATACCAAGGATTCATGCTGGGTGGAGCTTGGGTTTGGCAGGATAAGTGGGAAGAGATTACAACTGCTTTCATCAAAACAGAATCAGTTTTCAGGAAAGGCAGCAAAGGATATCTCTGTCTCCTCCTGACACAGCCATCTGAGACCTGTGAAAGATGTGGTAGGAGGGTTACCAAATAAGCATTTGGCACTTCTTGTCTCATTATTTGCAGTTTCATTGAATTTACAGTGAAGCATTGCAGCAAAGGAGCCAGAAAGAGGTCAGAAAAAAACTGCTTGCCCGACATGGGAAAATCACTCAATGAAACCTGAGACCTTCCACCATGAAAGTAACCCAGAGAGCTCAGGTCCATGCAGAGCTGTACAAATTGGGAAGGCACCCCTAGTGTTGATCCAAGGTCCTTGTTCACAGCTGCCTCATTTCCAGCAGCGACATGACAGCAAGCCAAGGGATGAGAAAGACAAAAGGAGACAGTGCTTGCCCTAGCTCCCGCTGAGACCTGGCTGTCCTTGCCCAACTCCTGCTTTTACTGAGCCCTTATCTGCCCCTGCCCCAACCACTCAGCATGGCAGTGAGTGTGAAAGGTGACCTGGCTGCAACAGCGATTCTGCTGTGGCGCTGCTCCTGCCTGATCTGGCCGGGAGCAGGGAAATTCAGAGAGGTGCTGACTGGCATCTTCACTGGTGGTGAGATTTCCTTCAAAGAAGAGCCTGAACATGGCCACGGGCCAGAGAAGAAGCTCATTGCCTGACCCATGTACCTACCTGTGAGTGTGTGGTAGGGAGCCTTCTGGACTGGGGGAAGGAACCAATCACCCAAGGGCCTCCTTTGTCTTTTTGTTTTTCCAACAAAGGCCTTCAGACCCAAACCATCTAGGTCTTGGGTGTGATGTTTAGCAATTTTCCCTGTGCATCCTCAGTCTTTTACCCAGGAGTTTACAATTTACTCTGCCAAACAGATTCTCACCAAATAAGCCCCCCTGCCCAAGCCTGTCCTCAGAAAGTTGATGGCACTTGTCAGCCCAGCATCTGGAGCTCTTCTGTGGCCATAGGCCAGCTGGGATAATCACCCTGCTCACAGTTTATGTGGGCAATACTGACATGGTCTGGCTGATATGGTGGCATCAGCCAAAAGAAACCCCAGCGGAAGAATATTATTTATCCAATATCTGTGCTTTTTAGAAGTTAAAGTTATTACCACCTGCTATTCACCATCTAACATACCAGCTGCTAAAGCTTCTGTGCTGACTCTTTTCACCTGCCCCTCAAGGTCTCATTTCTGCTCACAGCAATGCCTGGGGAAGTTGTCAGGCTCGGGGTCATTGCTCCTGGTCTGTGTTTCTGCTGCTGGGAGCCCTGTAAGGTCCAGTGCCAGAACTGCACTGGGAGCAGCTGAGAGGCAAATGGGGCAGTCCAAGCTGTGGTAACAAGCTGGCAAATATGCTATCTGCACACCCCTGCTATGCGAGCATGTTATTTCCTCAGTGACCTAGTTTTATGAATAAAAAAGTCTTCCCTCTTCATAACTACTGTAACAGAGAGTTTTATTAATATTTGCCACTATAAAGAAAAGGTTACTGTGTCTTAATTTTACTAGGTTGCTTTAAAACCGATAAGATTTTATGGAAGTTGGGAGATGGTTTGTGATCAGCTGTCAGTTCTATGTGCATGCTTCTTCGAGAAATGAGTCTGTAGGGATGACTCAGGCTTGGCAACAAAAGATGTTCCCTCTGTAAAACAGTTACCTCTGAAAATGTAAGGCTGTTTCTTCATTGCTCTCTTGGAGAAGGGAGGGGATGATAAGACTGCTAGGATGATGATGAATATTTTAAATTTGAGCTCTCAGTTCAGCTGCATGACAGCTCATATCAGCCAAATAACATTTTCTACCCTGACTGGATAAGCACATTAGTGCTTCCAGTACAGATTCTAGTTTTGGCTCTGCAACTGGTTGCCTTAACACATTTGTCTGTGACCAAAAAGGGTTCCAGAAACCTGCATTTAAATGTCACTGGAAGACTATTTGTATCTTATCTAAGCCCAGACTGAAGGTTGTTACCATATGCCCATATCTATAAGGGCTGTTCTCAAAATAGAAATAACTAAATTCACTTGAAAACCAGAGAGAGGGAGGTTTCAAGTGTGGTACCTCCTAGGAAGTAACCAGTGCTCTTTTACACTGATCTGAGTGCTGGGCTGCAGTATAGATTGGGAAAGTTAGGTTTAAAACAATTAGGCTCAAGAAAATAAGGTTTTTCTTTAGCTAGCATAAAACAGGCTGATGTTTTGAATTGAACTGTTGAGAGGCCAGACTTCCTGAAGCAGAAAGAGAATTGCATCGATTTCTTGTGATTGTTACTTAGCAAAATAATGGAAAAGAAATACTACAATTCTGATCACATTGGTTTTGATCTAGGAATTATTTTATTATTGTATTACAGTGATGCTTCTTGTCTGCATCCATTCAGCTACTGTTATTTCCCTCTTAGAGTTTGTAGGTGGTATAATGTTGTGACACACTGTTGTATTGCTTAAGCAGAGCCTGAATCAATGGATGGTAAAGGCTGTTTAAGAGCAGTTTTCTCTTCTACAAGAAAAGTCAATTTATCTGTAAGCAGAATGAGCAAAAAGAGATATTTTGTGCTCAGCAGGATCTCTTTGGTAAACCTCTCTTTGGAAGTTTCATGGATTATGCAACTGTGTTGGAGAGCACCATAAATTTTGGGATGCAGCCAAAATAATGTTTAAAAAAAAACCCCAAACAGGCAGGAAAACACTGTCCAGTGAAAGGGCCTTGAAATGCCCTTGGCCAGCAGAGGTCAGACTGTCCTTTAGACTGTGTAGTTGATCTGTTTTGTACCTTTGGGCATATTCCCCTGCTGTTTAATGCTTCAGTCCACCAAGCTCTGCCATCTGAAGCATATTTGTTTATGTATTTAAAAAATTCTGTTGCAATCCAAGCTCCACATGCAGTATGAGGACATGAGAACTGAAATAAAAATTAAGGAGAATTCAAGTTTCTCTGAGTAAATACTTTATTTTGCAGCCTTATGATCCAAGTTTGGTGTATGTATTTGATATAGGAATACTATTTGGTCTGAAATCCCATTTCATCAGCAGTGAGTTTGTTTGTTTTTTTTTTTAATTTTGGTTCTTGTTTAGGTACTTGATGCTTGCAGTGTTTTGATTATCAGCAAACTGGTCCTTTTCAGCTATGAGTAGGAGCAGCTAATTTTCTGGAGTTGCTTGCAGTAAGCAAACATTTTCTGCTGCAAGTTAATGTATTCCTATGGTTTTCTTATTATTTATGTGAAATTCTTTATATGTGATACTGTAGATGGTGCAACTAAACCTGAATTATAGATATGGACTGCTTTTGGTGATGTCTTCTCTTCAAGCAGTAGCTGGCACCTGTGTGCACAGACAACTGTGCCATGCCCCTTGTGCTCATCTGCATCAAGAAATTGTTCTGCCATCATTAAACATTGAGGCCTTTGGTTTCTCAAGGCTATTGAAGCTACCTTCTTATTTTTTTATGGGGCTTCTGGAGTCCACATGTAGAAAATGGGATGAAGAGGTGAGAAACTGAAAGGTGGTGAATGTTGGAACATTTCTTAGTCATAAGATATGGATGGAATTTAAGAGAGAAAAGCAAATTAATTAATTCCTCATAAGAAGCAGTTTTATAAGAAATAATAGAAAAAATTATATTTGAACTATGGGGTTTGAATAATAAACCTGTTCTTGGTAGTGGGGGATATAGGAAAAGTAGCAGTTTTTCAATCATGTGTGCTACAAAGATACTCGGTGCAGGATATAATTGTGCTTCTTTAATTTCCAAGGATGTCTTAAAAAACATGCTACATTTCCATAGTAACAACAAATAATAACGTGTGTTTAAACTTGTGGTTAACTAGTGGGATAAGCAATTCCAGAAAACCATGGGGAACATATGCTTATAGAGAAATAATAAGATCTTTGAAGGGTGACTAAGTGTGAGTTCATGTGGGTGAAAGGAAAAATGAAAGCAGCGGGGTAAAGGACATAATTTCACATCCCCCAGGAGTGGGTTCTTGACATGACAATCCACATGGGAGGGCTGTGTGTGGCTTCTGTGGGTGTGAAAGAGGAGTACCCTTTTTCATGGTGGTGAGGATTTCGGGGTTTTTGTGCTCTAAAGATTTGTGGCTGAGATTTTTTGTCCAGAAAATTAACACGAAGCCTGGGGGGTGCATACTCCATTGGGGAAAGACTTTTTGGGTCTTATTTGCATTTGTACAGAGGTGATAAAGCAGAAGAAGCAAACCTCTGAATTATCTGCTGCATTATGGCACTGGCAGCTTGAGTCTGGTAAAGCAGTAAAATATTGTTGGGTGGTGACCCTTTTTGTGCTTTGGGAGATTGAAAATTTACTTGAGCTTCCTTAGGAAGCAAAAAATTAATAGCAGGAATTATGCAAAACATTCACTGGGATCTGTGCATAATTTTGACGTAATGTTACAAAACAACTACATTGATGCTCTCTTTGACAGATGGGTCATGAGAATGACCAAATCTGTGACTAACCTCTAAGATTTGGGAATCCATAGGTCCAGAATGACTGGCAGGGAGAAGCTGAAAGAGGACTTTCTTTGATTGTATATAAAAGTTACAAGGAAATTAGTTCAGAAGATCTTTGGTGTGGGGATCATAACACACCAATCTGTGATCCATGTCCAATATTGCAAGATATTTTTGTGATAAAAAATGTATTTTAGTAACTCATATATAACTCATTTAGGGTGTTGGGGACACCCTAAGGCTTTAGTGCAACAATTTGATAATACTTTGCACTGATTTTTCTTTAAAATTCAGACCATCTCTCTAGAGAAATGATAGTTAAATGTTTTAGGCTCTTTAGGGGAATCAGTGCCAAAGCCTAGATACAGCACCAAATAGGAATCTTTTAGGGTAGCAGGTTTCATGTCTGATTCATCCCTATGCCTAATTAGGGAAAGAGCAGGGAAACTGGTCCAAATTTGTCTATGAAGAATAGGCAGGATGCCTAATTGGATATAACAGGTTTTGGGGGGTTTTCTGCCTGTTTCATAGGGCTGCATTTTTTGGAAACACCAGGATTTTCCTCATGTGATGAACATTGCCACTTCTCAGCATTTTTACCTACCTTTTATAGCATAATATGCCAGCAGTGATGACAGCAGCAGCAGCACAGGTGTCTCTCTTGAATGCAAGACTGTGTACCTGAGCAGCACCTCAGCACCTGCCAATTATTGAAGGAAGAACATTTCTATTTTGAGGTGAACATTAGAAAAGCAACTGTAACGCCTTTAAATTCTGTGTGTCCACACCCAGTGAACCATCGTCCAAGCAGTAGTAGCTATAGATGGTAAGTTCCTTTTCCCAGTGAGGTTTAGTAGCTCAAGCATGTGTTGTACTGGCATGGCCATATTCCTTCTGCTTCTCAGGCTAATGCAGCCTTTACTCTTTGGGGCCTCTCTGTGCAGTAAGATATTTTCAACTTCAGTCTCATTAAATTTTCACCTATCACTTGGGCTTACATGCTGTAAGCTTTGAGAGCCTGGTCCTTTCTACCAGTAGAGGGAATGAGCTCTTAGTGCTAGCATTGCTGCAGGAACAGAAGGGGGGCACAAGAACAAATGGGTTCCTGTTGGGCATGAATAAATTCAGTCTGGAAAGGAGGAGGATTGCTTAGTGATTCTAACTATGAGCTTCTGAAACAGCCTTCCAGTGGTAGTAGAAGGACTAACTCCCCAGTTAGTCTTGAAGGCAATGTATGGAATGAATTGTGCTGTGAAATAGCCACGGGCCAGACTTGATGATTCCAGAAATCTATTGCAGACCCCTTCTCCCCTGTGCAAGTGTGTCAGGGAGTGAGTGATGACATCATCCCTACCCCTTCCAAAGCTGCACTCGAATAGCTGCAATCTGGCTTTTTTAGAACCTACCACTCGGAAACGTTTCATCAGCTGTGGCAAATGCTTGGGATGTAAACTCCATGTGTTTATTTGGAAGAAGTACGTATCTAAGTAAGATTTCCCCTGCCACCCCATCTTACTTTCTTGACACTATTTTTACATTTTACCTCACAAGAGTGAAACAAGCTAGCAAGGAGCAGGCTGTTGCAACAGCCAGAGTTAGAAGTGCTTGCGTAGTTGAAGAACACCCCTTTTTTCCCTGCTGGTAGCATGTGTTTTACTTGCTAAGCATATCTGTATCAGAACCGTTGACAAATGTGTTCTAGGTAGCCTCATTGACCAGCATGTTTCTGTTGCTGCCCTCTTTCTTATTAATAATTTGGACAATATGGTGAATAATTGGAGGTTTTAGTATGAGAATATTTCCACTGGTAGCATAACCTCTCACTGCAGTGTCTTGTGTACAATTTCTTACATGCAGTTGTTTAAATGCTGCTGAGGAATCCTACTAAACAGCTTGTAAAATCCTTTGACTATGAAAGCTTAGCTAATTATACAGGAGGACACAGTGAATTAATTCTGAAATTAGTCTGGCACGTTTTTCAAAATAATTTTTCCTGCATCCAGAATGAAATGATTGATTTTAAGTTTCACCTGGATACAATTTGAACTTCAATTAATAAACCCTCTGACCCATTTGCTATTAGCAGCACAGCTGTGTTCCCTTTCCTTCCCTGCTGAACACGGGTAAGATATATTCTTTTATCATTTTACTTATTTCACTTGACCTTAATATTAACATTTCACAGTGTTAAGGGGAGAGGGCTGGCAAGTATATCCTAATTACTGTGTATATTCTACCCTGGAGTGCTGGAACATGCAGTACTCACAAAAGAGTTCATTTGTGCAGTACCACTGGTGAGCAGAGTTATTAATGAAGACGTGCACACAGATCTCAGTATATGAGTGACAGTTCTGAGAGGAAAGTGAAATTTTTTACTGTATTTTATTCTATAGTATTACTGTGTTTAAAATACTATTTTGCCCAATATTGTACATAGTTCCACCAGTTGCATATAGTTCCACTATTGTTTTTAGGGCTCTGTTGAACCATGAAGTAGCAGGAGGAAGCTCTTCCTCTAAAGTGTATGAGGTTGAAATAAAAATGGAAAAGTGAAGGGTAATGGAAACCCAGTTCTGTTAGATCTACAGTTTGGAAAGTGATGTGTGCTTCTGAACAATCTAGAGTCAGTGCTCTGTTTCCTGAATCTGTCTTATGTATTTCTCAGATTTCCTGCCCCCTCAGTTACCGAAAAGTATTTAAAGAGGCTAAAATAAACAGAATAAATGAAAAGTACTGATTTTTCTGAGTAAATGCTGTGTTGCTGCTGCATTATTAGGTGGTGGGAAGTGTAGAAAGAGATGGTCACGTAATTACAAAAAATTCTAACAGCTATATTCTCTTTTACTCTACTTACTGAGGAGCTCTTTAGGAATAGCTGAACATGGAGAATTGGTGAGTATTCAAACATGAATGATTAAAACCAGTTATGCTAATGCAATGCATTGTTCATTGCAATTACCAGGTTTCTTCTCAGTGTAAATTATCCATGCTTATATTGCATATGATACAAAGTAAGGAAATATGGGTGGTGTGAAGTTTCAGTACAGTTTTGTCTTCACTGTTAACACCCTGTTGAGAAATAGAGAATGGCTACAACCTCCTTTTGCATGCAGATTACAGGTTGTATGCATTAGTTACATGCCAGCTAATGAGGATCTATTGTTAAAAGTCCCCAGTGTAATTACCACTTTTTAGACTTGCAGCATACTTGGTACCCCTCCTAGAACTGTTAGATTTCTTCTGTTATTTACAGCACTGCCTGGGCTATTTGCTATTGTAAATTAAAAGGAAATTTCTCTTAACAGAGGTCTGTCATTTTGTCCTGTGTGTACAGCACAGGGCACAGCAGGCCCCTAGCTGAGCCTGCTAGTGCTGCAGTAATGTGAATAAATCAGAATCAGACTTGACTACTGCCCTTCTCTGGGAGCAGAGTTCAGCAATAGCTGCTTCTGCCGTGCTGTTTGTGCTGCCTGCAGCCCGTGGCATTTATACCTTTCATCGGCCAGGGTCAGTCTGGAGCTGCCCAGCTGGAATCACCATTATTACCAAAGTGACAGGTTACGCCAGTGCTTTACTCCTCTATAATGATCGTCACTGTTGTAAATTTGATCTGTTCTTATGGCATCCTTGCAAAGACTTTTTGATAAATCAGTCACCCATGTTTGCATCTTCTGAACTTGTCTCCTTCGTATTTCATCTGCAACAGAAATGTTCCTCTTTTTCTCTTTCTGTTAAAATGAAAAGCAGTTTATGTCTGTGGGGAATATCCAGGAATATCCCACTTGCTTATTTGTTACAGGACTTGTTACATGGATTCTTGAAATAAATATTAGGTAAGAGACTACTGCTGAAATCTAGAAATTATTTTCTAGTAAGATACTGTCTTACTGTGCTCACTCAGGAAGACCAATATTATTTATGCTTTGTAAGGAACAAGTTCTTTAAACCCATATTTTACATAGAGATTTTCCCAGGACAAGTGATGTCGTGATTTTTTTCAGGTGACATCAGAAAAGGCATTTGATTGTGTTGGAAGTCTGTTATCTTTATGGCTGGGTTAACAGAGTCTGAGCCACCTCAGTATCTTCCACCTCAGTATCAATATGAACAGCCAAGATGATAATTAGCAGTTTTGCATTTGAAGCCTTTTTTGAATTGTGACACTGAAATTTCATCCCATGTGCTCACTGCCCCCCACCCTGATAAAGGAGGAAGAAATTAGAAAGCTCTGGGCAAGCACCTGAAGTTGTGATGTAAAGTCTGTTTAACACCCCGATGGAAAGTCTACGTATACCTTGCATGGTACACATTTGCTCCCCAGCCAGTCTTGAAGTTCCAGCTGTCAGGTTTCCTGTGTGCTTCTGACTTAGATGTTTCAATTTCTTTTACTGGATACAGATGCTAGAATAACCCATGCTTCTGGTGTTTTGTTTTCAGACATCTGCAGTGCAATCTATCTGGGATTATCATAGTGTCTTTCGAAGTTGAAAGCAAGTTAAAAAAAAAAAAAGAAAAAAAAAGAAAAAGCAGCTGTCATTCATAGTAGGACGCTTCAGCTGATTATGCTCTGTGAACTGCATATGACCATCTGAAGGTTTCTAGCAGGTTTATGAGGCGCAGCTTGAGCTACATGCCCATCAGGGCTTTGGAGAGTAAACATGTCTGCTTTAGATGGTTCTTCAGATGCTTATTTCTGCTGCAGGCTTGTACATGAGTTAAAAGAACTTCAGAAAATCATTGCCCTAGACCACCTTTGTACAAAAAGGCAATTATTATTTTTTATCCTCAAAATCTGGCCAGCAAATTCAAGACCTAGTAGTTTCAGAAAGCAGGTGTTTCCAGTGTTCATTGTTGCTAGACTTGTTTCTCGTGTGTGGTGAAAGTTTCTGGATTTTTTTTTTAATTGTCATGGTCATTCTACTCTTTTTCTCTTTGCTACCAAAATATTTTAAATTGTATTTATTTTAGATCTGACTGCACTGACATAACTGATCCTTTGTTCTGTTTATATATTTAGGGAATATACATGAGCTGCTATTGTTTGAAATAGTCTAGTGATATCTAATGATCAGGAACAGTTGGGCTGGGTGGGCTGCATGGAAAATGCCTGGAAATGTGAGATTAAGGAAGATCATTTTATGTAGAAACCTGGTGTAGCTTTCTCATTAGACCTATACAACAGTGAAATCCTAAGGCACATTTTATACTTTTTTCTTACCCCTGGCAATACTATGGATCTGTCTTTTCAAAGTGTTTGTCTGCTGCTACACACCTAGATTTTTCGTTTCCACAAGCAGCATCTATTTAACCAGCATGAGAATTCAGAATTATTTTTTAAAAAAACTAGTAACACTACTGTTATAAAGTAGTCTGCAGGGTAAGGATCTGTAAAACTGCTTATACTTTCTAAATTAACAATGATAATGAAGTCAGGCTGGAATGTAGAGAAAATTATGTGAAACAGAACACGACCTATCTTTCTGGAAATCCATGTGGTATGCAGACTCAGATTAGAAGGCATAAACTGACAAAAGCAATATCCAGAAAAAAAAAAAAGAGAGAGAGAAAAACATCTTTATTTCCTCAGCAGCAAGACTTGTACCAAAGTAAAACATATCTGTTCTTGGGTATTAGAAGTCTGCTGGGCAAAATGTTTGCTAAGAACTCCATATCTAAACTTGTCTCTGAACTCAGGTTTTCTGACTCCTGGAGTCACGGAATGAATACAAAACAGCAGATTCATCTCCTCATATCTCTTTGAAGTTATTTTTATCTTTGCAACTATTCTACATGTTGGTGGTTCACCCCAGGCGTACTGGACTGGAAGTATGAAAGATACAATTCACTGCACAGAAATGCACCAATCCTTCTGTTTGCTGTCCAGACAGTCTGCTGCAGAACACAGCACAGCAGAGTGGATTTACACCAGGTCAGAACCTGACCATGCACCTCCCTGCAGTCCTCCTCTTGGTTTATTGTACACACAACCATTTTTTTTGTAATATATGTACACCTTTTCTTGATAACATTTGGTTCTCACCACCACACCCTTTCATTGCAGGGGTTAGCTGCAGTCAGTAAGGATCAGCGGGTCCCAGGGAGCAAAGAGAACGCCGAGGGGGGGATGCAAGGAACAGGGCTCTTAGCTGGAGGCGTTGGGAGGCAGGAAAGGGGGAAGCCTGAAGCTCGCACAACACTCGGAGCAGGGGCTGCTCATGCAGTAGCCTTCTGCAGTAGCTGGGGACTGCCAGCTCTGAAACAGCTCAACTTGCAGAGCTGCCCGGGGCGCGAAGGCCGGCCTGCCCGGCTCTCAGGAGAACAAGCTGCCCCTGCTGCTGTTCAGTGTCTCCGGAGACCTCCGAACTTTGATCAGGGCTGACGGATTTCAAAGTAATTTGGCTCTGTGTGAAAGTTCTTTAAAATAATTCCTAAACCCAGCTGGTTGCAGCTGTGCCCACGTCAGGGGAGAGGTCTGTGGGCTACGCCGCGGGCAGCCGCGCACCCGCTCCCGGCTGCCGCTCCAGCCCGCTCGGCCGCCCCCCGCCGCGGGACCCCGGCCCGGCGCAGCTGTGCGCGCAGCTGGCGGCGGTCACCCCGCCGGCAGGCAGCACCTCACTCTCGGCAGCACAGCGGACGGCGACACCCGCGACAGGCGCAGCGCGTCCGAGCGGCGCGGACGTGCCGGCAGAGCCGCGTCCCGCCGGTGCCCGCGGGCAGCAGCAGCACATCGGACAGCGGCCGCCGCCCCGCCCGGCCCGGCCCGAGCGCGCGTGCGCGGGGCCGCGCGACCGGGGGCGGGCGCGGAAGGTGCGCGCGCGCCGCCGCCCGCCCGCCCCCGCGCTGAGGTGTCGAGGCGGTGCCGGTGTGTCCCTCACGGCGGCAGCGGCAGGAACCGCACGGGCGGTGCCGCTGCGGGGACCTGCCCGCCCCCGCGCTGAGGTGCCGCTGTGTCCCTCGCGGCGGCGGCAGCGGCAGGAGCCGCACGGGCGGTGCCGCTGCGGGGACCCGCTCCGCCCGCGCCCCCCGGACACAGCCCGCCGACCGTGAGGGCTGTGCCGTGCTGCCCCCCCCCCCCCCCCCCCCCCCCGGGGCGCTATGAGCCATGAAGCCGCCCGGCAGCAGCTCCCTGCGGCAGCCTGGCTGCGGCGGCTGCCGTCGCGCCGCGCTCCTGCCGCTCCTCGGCCGCCTCGTCTCGCTGCTCCTGCTCCTCCATGGCTCCTCCTGCCCCCGGGCCCGGGCGGCTGCAGCGGCCGCCGGTGGGTATGGCGGGGCTGCGGGTGCCTGAGGTGTCTGCGGCCCCTCGGCGGCCGTCCCCCGCGATAAACCCTGGCAACATCCATTTCCCCATAACCATTCCTTCCTTCCTTCCCTCTCCCATCTCTGTGTACGTGTCTGTGTCGGCGTGTGTCACCCCGGGGCTCGGTTAACGTTTCCTTGGCTTGCTTGCACAAAAGCGAGGTACGTGCGGTGCCGGTGCTGCAGTGTGTTGGGTAGGGATGCTGTGCGTGGAAAGACGCCGGTGAGGGATGCGACGCAAAAAGCTTCGGTGGGCTTTGTGTCACGGTGCATGTGGACGGCGATCCGCTGGTTTGTCTTCTTGGGGTCGGATTTTTGTGTGTGCTTTGTTGTTTATTCGCTCTTGGTTGCATGTAGGTGACATGTGGAATGCTCTGAATGCAGTCTGTATGTGCAGCATGTTATTATTATTAGTACACTGCCGTTACATTGTAATATTGTGATGTTGTTACATCGCGTTGATTGACTGTCTTGAAATTTTAATGAGGAAAGATACAGGATTTCGTTTCAAAAACTGCTACTGAAGAAAAGGGCTCTTGTCAAAGTTAAAAGAAGTACAAATCAATTCCCTTTATATAATAGGAAGTTTAGCATTCAGTGCACATGGACTTTGAATTCAGTGTATGTTAGCAACACGGGGAGTATTCTTAGCTTTTTGTAGATTTTTTGAGGGGTTTTTGTGAAAGAATTTAGCTATCCGAGAGGGGGCAAGGGGTAACTACATATCCGTTAAGTTTGGTTTTTTTCTTCCTGAAGGTTGAGAGGTATTAAAATATTTATAATCTATGGCTGCATATGAAAATGTATATGCAATTAAATAAATAACGTTATTTCTGAAACCATTTTATGTGTGAATAATGAATTAAATCTAGCTCAATGAGTAAGCTATCTTTTTGTTTGCTTGAGTGATTAGTAAAATGTTAGAAAACTGCAAGAAAATATGTAGCTTTTTCATGGAAATAAACACATTCTGCCATGGAATTTATGGCTGGCATATCTTTCTTCCCCAGGCCTAAACTGGAATGAAACAGCAGGCGGGATAGAGGAAGTACTGGCAGATGAAGAGAATACATTTCAACAGAGTAACAGCAGTAACAGTAAAAATAACAGCTACAGCAATGCAATCCAGAAAGAAATCACACTGCCTTCAAGACTAATCTATTACATCAACAGAGACTCTGAGACCCCTTACCACATCCTGGATACCAGGACAAGGCACCAGCAGAAACATGACAAGGTAGGGTAAAAAGAGGATCATCTGCAGAATTTTCAAAAAAGTGGTATGTGATGTGAAACTGTGTTTGTTTTAATCTGTAGATAGTCAAGACTTAATGGTGGTCCCTACCACAATTTTTAGGAATTAAGGGAGTACATGTAATTAAACAAGAATGTAATTTCCCTTGTGTTAACTTAAAAATAATTATTTTGAATTTCAGAATGGTTCAGAAGTGAACTGTAGATGAGAATTAGGTGAAGTTGACTTGGCTAATCAGCATAGATTCTGATGTCTCCACTTTTGGTGCACCACCATCAACAAAATATTTCTTCCAAAATAGCTCTGGACTGCAAAAGTATCTGCATAGGGAGCTTCTTTGGAATCTTAAACTTGCAACAAGAGTTACTTAGCTTTGAGTGTGTGGGGCACTGCCTAATAAATCAGCATTCATTTCCTGCCACTGTATGGCCAGTGAAGACCATTGTAAAGTGTTTCCATTTTTTTGTCAAACAGTACCTGCATTCTTCATTTTTAATGGTGAGATCTAATATTCTATTTTGTATGGATGCAGCTAGTAAGTGGTGTGGGGGGGTTATGTTTGTTTGGTTTTTTTGTTTGTTTGTTTTTTCTCTTTCCTGAAATTGTATGGAATTGAACAAACTTTGGTTTTGTGGAATAACTTTAAAGAAACTGTAAAGAAATAAACCTGTCTAAGCTATATCACTTAGTACCTTTTGCAGTTATTTCATCCTATTTTTATAAACCTTTATTTTAAAAATTAATGTATTCCTACAAGGGTAAAAGGTAAAGTGAAGGTAAAGATGGTTTGAATATGAAGAGATTACTATGGTAGGGAAGAGACAAATCAGTGTGTATGATGTTACTGAAGGACTTAGCTGTAATGGAGTTTATACCTATTGAATAGCATTTCTCTTGAAATTTTAGACAGTGAATTTAATATGTTATGTGTGCTTATGTTGATACTGATTATGTGCCGTTTTGGATGTGGAATTAATAAGGTACTGAATAATCTTTGAAAAAAGAAGCTGAGATAGCTGTATAGGTTTTATGTTTTAATAGGAAGAAAGGTTGCTCCCTAGCATATTGAACATGGATACTGGTGTGTGCCTTTGGGTGCATCTCAATACACCAGCGTGTTATAGTTGGTATAGAAAAGCTTTTTGTTTGTTGGAGCTACTTAACACTACATTCAGACCTAATACTCTTTCAAGTGAGACCACTCTTTTAAATACATTTAAAACACTGAGGTCTTGCTGTTCCCCTCTTGGGAAGAAAGGGATTTACAAGTGCTTGCAGACTTGCCTTTGGGAATGATACTTCCTCCATGTTGCTGTATGTGGGGTTTTTTTGAAATCCATAGGGGACAGTGTCCACCAACCTCTATGCTTACCCAGCACCATCCACGAGAGAGAACATTGCTGTTCCTTCCCATGCCCTATTGTATCTACGTGTTGGAGTAAAGCTCTGCAGAAATCAGTGCTGACAGAATTGGTATTGATTTCCATGGGCATGCTTGCTGCTGACTATTGTGTAAAGTGGATCTTCTTTCTACTCACCGTGTCCTTTTTAAGCACAGGGAATGCTAATGCTGCAGTTTTTCCCACAGGAAAGTTCCTTAATCCTGGGCCTTCATGGAGAGTGACATTATGTTGACTTCATTCTTCTGGCATGAAATTTCTATTGTTTTATGGTTACTGTTTGTATTTAATTGAAGGAAAGAGTTGATTATGTTCATGGTCTGGATGGATTTTTGTATGTCCTGCTTCCAGATCGTTGTTCCTGTCATCTTCACCCCAACTTGCATCTTGTGCCTTTCCTTGCATGAAGTAATTTCTTTGCCCTTTCATGTACTTTACAACAACTCAAATATTTGTTATCATATTATTTTCTTCTGTTTAATGTTTGCTATGATCTTCTCTGCAGAGCAATGATTGGGACTGGGGGAAGTCTGGGAGGTGTAAAAGGAAAATAACCCAAACAACCCATAAACAAAACAATGCAATTGATTGTGAAAGATCCCCAGGGGTTGGTTTTGATTTAGGAGGAGGATTCTTTTTATTATTAGCTTTTGTCCATCCCCAGAATTAAAAGAAATGCTATATTGTAATAAATCTTACTTGTGAGATTTTGATGTCTCTTACATTGGTAATGAAGAAAAGTAGCCAAAATACCTTTATAGTTAGAAAAGAAAGACATCTGTATTCAGGATTTTTTTTAACAACATGTGAAAAAAGTTAAAACAGCCTTATATATGTATAGAGTGGAAAATGTTGAGGAAAAAATGTTTTTGTTGTTCTTTTACTGTTCCTGGGACCATACATTCTAACCTGTATTTTCTTGTCAACTTTAATATGCCATTTCTAGGCATATGGTGTGGAAACAGTCTCTAGCTATGGATAACATTCAGTTGACTCCTTTCTGTGGAACTTCTCTGTAGTGATCAGAATAATGTAATATTGCCAGTTTGTGGGATTAGGCCTGAATGCCTCAGAAATGCTGAGTCACTATAAGGAGAGGGTGAGACTAGAGAAAGTGGTGTGCATGTGGGAAGAAAGAGGTAAAGTTGGAGAAATATAATTATGTAAAATTATTTAAAATGTATTTTAAAAGTCATGTCCCAAAAGTAAGGGTCTGCAACGTTCTTCGTGAAATCTTGGTAGAAATTAAACACTGGAGAGAAAACAGTGTATCAGAGAATTAAAAACCCCATCAATAATAAGTTACTTTCTTAGCACTGATTCTCTCCATCCCCTTTTGGTGAAATGTCATCATATTGAGAAGGTGTATGTGATCAAGACCCTCTCTCATTCCTTCTTCTTGGAAAAGGCTTTTTATCACTATTAAAAGAAAGAAATGTTTGCCGTAGTTTTGACAAAGTGATCTATCTCCAAGGGGGACAGAGTTTTAGTATATATTTTATTTTAGCTTTATGCTCTTAGAAAAGCAGATTTTAAGTACCTGATGCGTGAAAACTCTAAATTCTGTGTACCTGTTTCCTCGTAGTTGGATTAAGGCTAGCTGGTTTTGAGTTCTTCTGAAGTTATTTTTAGTGCAAAATGCTCAAAAATGAGCATCTATTTATAAAAACACACTGAAGAAGTTCACAGGAATCCTTAAACTTGATGAAGAGGTCTGAGTCACCTGTGTTGTCTTTTTAAACTTCTGCAGGTGGAGGTAGTGTTTTGAAGGTAATCTCTTTATTGAACCAGATAACTGCTTTGGTTCATTTTCACAGGCTCCATACACAAGATTTTTAGGAGCTAGCAGGAAGACTGCATGGGGCACAACTTGTCACAAAAGACTAGGAGCATTTCCTTACAGTGGCCAGCAGAAGGAAAAATCCTGCGCTGCAAGGTGGTTGAACATAATAGCATTGCTGGAGAAACACAGCCTAGGACAACCTTAGCAAATTTTGAGTGGAAAATAGCTCAAACTGAATGCATATGAAGGCAGACTGTATCTACTGGACAGTTTCTGAATCATAAGTTTTCAGGAGCTGTAAAGAAGTCATCTCTTCATGCATAATTATAAGCTGGTAATATAATTTTGGGGAGGAGAGAGGTGTTAGGAAAACTGTTTTGCAGATCCTAAAGCAGAAAAAATAAGGAAGAGTACATTTGTCTATGAAGATGTTCCATATTCCCCCCAAAAGTTTGATTTATTTAGAGCTATTTTTCATGGGGTGGAACTCCAGGTGTTTCTGATGAGGTCAGCTGTTTGTCATTTACATAAAGAAAATATTCCTGCCTGGTGAATGCAATAATTTTTGTTATGTTGCCTTGCTTTAAAGGTGGAGATACAGTGCTGTCTCAGTAATTTTAGTATGCAGCATATGAAAGTTGAGCAGGAAAGCATTCTTGAGATGAAGGAAAATAACTCTTTTCCATTTAAAAGGAAGTGGTGTTGCAGAAAGAGCAGATTTTTTTTGCAAAAGACCAAAGGTCACAACTGGTAAACTCTTAAGAGATGGCATTATGTGAATTCTTACTAAAATCCAGATAAAAATCCTATGCACTAGTTAGTCTTCCCTTTACTTGCCTGTTATAGGCCACGGTTTCACTTTTAATCCCCATGTAATGAGAACTGGTCAAAGTAATGAATGAAGTCCATGTGACTTGTATGTATTAGATTGTTGTACAATCTTCGTAGTATTTTGGCTGGCTTTGCCTTTTTTTTTCTTCTTTCCTGATCTTTCTGTGGTGCAGCTTCAGTTTGTACTACTTGTAAATGGAAGATTGTGTGTACTTTGTATTTTTTTCTCTATTCTATATTGAATTTGTATTAATGCAGAAGGCTTATCTTGACTCTGTCTTCAGTAGTTACTAACAGGAGGAGTGAAATTGGTCTTTCTGTCTTTGATTTCTGGGAGTAGGAGATTTTTCTTATGCCAACTTCAGCTAGATCTAGATCTTTGTTTTCTTAGCTGAAATGTGGGTCATGTTATTTCTACAAGTTTTTAAATTCTTTTTTTTTTAAAAGATGTATTTCTGGGTCTTCTCGTGAGCTTCACACCATAACCTATAGAAGGTTTCATTTCCTAAGTGTTAGGCAGCACAACACTTGTACTTGTTATGCCTTGTTCCGAAATAGAAATAAATGAAGTTTATCGGTTTTCTATCATTTGTGGGAAGCTGGGTACTGCAGGAAAGTGGCCCAAGATAGGGATGCACTCCTTTGTGGAGTCTTATAAAAGAATCCTTGAGAGAGATATGGCTTTGGAGGCCAGTGTTACTACAGAAGGGTATCTAGGTATTGCCCTGTTGGGGAGAATGGTGAGTTCTGGCCCCTGGGGCCAGTAGGATTGCTTCCAGAGGCAGACTTGGGTCTTTTTTCATATGCCCACAGCCTTTCTTTCAAAGAATAGTCTTCAAGGCTTGGGGTTCAAGTGCATCAAAGTATCTCCTCTATTGTTAAAGTCCAGAGACAAATCATTAACAAGAGGTTTTCTGAAATGCTGTGTGTTTTAAACATCAGTTTTCACATGCTACTGGGATATTTATGTATTCTGTTTCCATATGAAATGTTTTATTTCCAGGGAGTAGTGGAAGGTAACTAGAAGAGGGAATGGTTTCTGTATGGGGTCTGAGGATAAGCCAACAAGCTAAAAGCAGGATTATGAACTAATATCTAGTAAGTCATGCTGACTTGTGACCAAACTTAGGCTATTATTAGAATGAGGGTCTAGAGCAAAAAACTGTTTTGATGGTGTAAAATCCATCTAAATCTGACTTACATTTCTATTTCCATAATGAGAGGGATGAAACCCCTTGCTCAGCTTCTAAACTGAGAGAGGTAGCTTTTGGCCATTATTTTAGTCAGCAGAACTGTATGCAAAAATAGATTTCTAAAAGCAATGAACTTGTCCTTTGGAGATTTTATCTGTATGAATCCAGCAAAAGACTCATAGCTACCATCAGTCAGTTAAATAATGCTATTACTTTTGTTTAAAGACTTGTGACATAACTTAGTATTTTTGGAGGGATAACACATTATTACGTTGGGCATAGTTTTACTGTGAAGAAAGTAAAACCAATATAATAGTTTTTTGGTGATGATTGCAAGTTTCCTGGAAGTCTGAAAAAAGTGAATTGTTGGCAAATGATGCCCAAATGTGATAATGGAAACAATGAAAGGATTCAAGTTGTGACATAGATCAGTAGAACTGAGATTCCTGTTACAGCCATTTTCATATCGAAACATACTGTAACCTAATGACTGATTTGAAAGAAACTGGAATTCTTTATACATACGGATTTTTAGCTTGGAAAAACCCCTGAGAGCTACTACTTTGCATAAGCAGCTATAGCACTCTTAGAATGTCCCTAGTATGAAGAATCTCTTATTACAATGACTACACCAGTATTTGAGCTTCCAGAACAGGGGAAACAAAAACCTTTTTTTTTTTTTTTCCCCCTAAAATTTGGGTATGCGGACAGGAAGAATTTGAAAGACTCAGACCTTTCTTCAGCCCGCATCTCTATACGTCATCAGTAAGTCTTTGCTGAAGAAAAACTTCATATAATTTTGGAGCTTTGCCATTGGATTAGGCTACAGCTGTCAAAGCAGGAACCTCTGCACAAGTTTTTGGATGATAAGCAAGCACAGACAAAGGAACTTAGTCTCCTCTTTATGTAAATATGCAGGTGTGAGTCTTTGCATGTGTGCAAGCCGTACAAGAAGATGATGTTTAATATTTTTCCTGCAAAAATATATATATAGTCTTCAAAATATGTGCTGATCTACATTATATTCTTATTTGAATTTATATTTCTATGCCAATGAGAAGAACACTGTATTTCGGATTATACTTTGGGTATTTGTATTACACAGTAGCTGATGAGAGAATACAGTGAAATTATAAGGTGCATAACAGAATTGCAGATACTTTTCTGCAGTATTTCCTCCCATCATTGTGGTACATGACAGTTGTAATGCTTAAAACACCTGGCGATAATTCACTGGTAGCTTTTTGTGCTAACTTATTGCAGGAAAATAATCAGTTTCAGGATTAGATATTTAGTCTCATTACCTTCAGCTGGCTTCTGGCTTTTGGGGGTGGTTATCCATTGTTAAACTGGCTTAAGAGAATTTGTATTTGCTGTAGGAGCAGTGTATTGCATTCACCTGAATTTAAAACAGTGCTGTTGTGCATTTGCTAAACTTCAGGCATTTAAAATCTTTTTGTAACCAGTGATTTCAGTTGATCTTGGTGGAGATCATGCCCTGTTGCAGGTCATCAAATTAGCGTCAGCTGCTTTGCAGCAATTGCTGTTGTGTACAGGCTGCATCTGTTAGATAGCAAGGAGTGTTTTTAAACACAGAAGTAGTTGTTTTCAGAAATAGCAATGTTGCTATATGTAATTCTACAAGAGGAAGGGCTTTCTTGCAGACCAAGAAAAAAATTACTTTTAATAATTTGAAATTGCAGAAAGATAAAGAAGACATGATTCATGTCTTAGAAAATTGAAGGGTGATACACCAGTATAATAGGCTTGATTGGACAATAGAAAAGCTGTAGTAGATCAGACTAATCATCCATCTAGCTGTCACTAAAATCAGTAGCTGATGCTTAGGGAGAGATTTCTCATGTTGCAGAATGATCTTAATGGAATAGTTCATGCTCTTGTAAATTTTGCAGATAGTTAACCCTGAAATCTTGTTTGTGGCATAGATATGAAGACACACACTTTTAGGTAAATGCTACTTGTGGAGGAGATTCAAAGGAGTAGCTTGTGTAACTCATAAGCGGAAACTTTATGGCATAAAACTAATTGCAGCCTTTTTCCTGTAAAAAATTCTCATGCTCTAAAACATTTAATTAATACATGTGTGTTTTGAAAAGGTTTTTGTCATGAACAGGTGCTTGGAAAGCTCCTTGTGATACTTGTTCCTTAATTTCACTTAAAAAAAATGGATTTGGGGCTGAAAGGCCTCTCCTACTAGGCATGTATTTAACCTGACATACCCTTTTTTTCTTTTTTTTTAATGTATATGCTAGCGGAGTCACTCTGATCATGCCACCTGTTTGTGTTTATACTTAAACTGTTTTGCTCTGCTGATTCAGAGCAGCTGTAAACTTAGTTCTGCCATGCCGGTGTTAGCAAATTGGTGAATCGGTGAGACAACAATATACATTTACCAAAAAATAGAACAGAGAGAAGGATTAGTACTGGTTTGCTTCTACATGATACTAGATATCAGCTAGGAATATTTTTTTTTCATTCTTGTTTAGAGTTGCTGTATTTTTTAATAAACAAAACCAGGCTTTAGCTAAGATTGTTTAATGGCATTAAAGACATTTAAAATATTTTGTAAGTAAATGACTTTTATTTTTAAAAAAAGAAGCTTGACAACAAAGCTCTGTGACCCTGTTGAAGGGGAAGTGATTATTCTGGCAGCAAAGAATGATAAAGTAATACAGGAAATGTCACAGTTAATTTTAATCACAATAGCAATTTAAAAAAAAATTATATTGAAGAATTTTCTGAAAGCTGATGAATAACTTTGCTGAGAAGGAAGATGAAAATTGGTACTCCTTTGTGTAGTGCAAAAATGGAAGAGCAACATAAAGAGCTTACCCTTTGTGGAGAAATTTCCAAAGGAGAACAGAACTATGAACCATAAAAGGTAACCTTCATACGATTTAAGTTATGCTGTAGATTAGCTAGAATTTGATATATTTTCTGTGGCATACCTGAAGATTAATTGTCATGGTTAATAAAAAATAGGGGTTTTTTTTTGTCTTTTTACTAACAGGCTTAGTCATAATATTCCAACTTTGTGTAATTATTAATACTGTATCAAATTAGTGTATAAGTAAGCATGATTTGATTAGAACATTGTCAGGAAAGATACTATGAAATTCAGATCTAATCTCTTCAACCCTGGTGCAACAGCGTGTTCACCAAAAGAAGTTCTTGGATCATCTCCTATCATCTCCGTATTTTTCATTTAAAACAGAAAAGCATGTTTTAAATGTCTTTTGCTACAGTTATTACAGTATAGAGAAAAATAAAGAATACAATTTATCTCACAGGAACTGAATATCCTGACAAGAAAGACAATGTTGATTTGTTGCGTGTTGACCAACGTCAGTATTCTTTATACTGGTTTAGCTACAGTGCCAAGTATAAAGCCATGAATTTTGAAGGGATTACTTTGAAGGAATCTTTCATAATGTGTAATATGATCCGTGCCATGATTTTCATATTCAAAAGTGTGTATTACAAATGCTTTAATTATTTCAGCCTTTTAAAGGGAATGATTGCAATAACTTAAATAAAAGAACAGTATACTACATTACTTATGCTTTTGTTACGTAGCCATCTGGTTATGGCAGAATATAGACATTTGTGTGAAACGTTTTTCTCTTTTTGTTTTCTTTTCTTTTTGTGAGGGATGAGTGTGTATTTGAAAGCATACTTTTCAGATACCATTTGCTTCCCTCTAAAAAGGAAAATGCTTTTGAATCAGAATTTGGTGCATGGACAGAAATTTTCATATGACCATGAGATTGGTGAAAATAAGCATGTTTTTCACAGTCACATTTATTATATATAAAACTCAGTGAATATTTTGACAACTGTGTGTTTCTGTTTACAGGCTGTACATCTGGCCCAGGCAAGTTTCCAGATTGAGGCCTTTGGCTCTAAATTCATCCTTGACCTCACATTGAATAAGTAAGTGCCTGATTTGAGGTTTCTTTCGCTTCTCCTCTTGTTATCTTATGGTACAAGGTCAGGGCATGTGATATTTCAAGATCTGTTGAAAAAAGATGCTGTTATCCAAGTTTATTAATGCAAAACAACATTTAAGATTTTCTTAATGTAAGGTATCAGTAACCCTTGCTGACACCCATAAAGTAGATACCCTTAAAATTTTACTGTTCATGGTAAAATAAATTATGATGAATGGAGAAATTCCAGTACTGGGAGTGTTTGCAAAGTGTGAATTTTCTTGTGCCTTTTTTTAAACTAATTGATGAATTATCATGAGATGTTTTAGTTGCTCAAGTCTGTGTGTAGGAATACTGTGAATACTTGTATGAATGGCCTGTCTTTCATGATCTGGATATCATGCTGTTGTCACTACAGTCGTGAACTTCCTAATGAGCTGGGAATCTTAATGGTGTGGCTGCACTGAAAGGCTAGACTCTGTTTGCCTGTAGGACAGACAATTTTACATAACTGTTTGGTCTAGAAGAACTGACTTGTAATACTGGGCAGCGGTGGTTTAGTTTTTTATATCCCACATGCTTTTATATCACTGCTGAAGGTATGGAACTATGATTTTCTAAAAATTGTAACGACCTTTTTTGCCACTGAAAGTTTAAGAATAAGGTACAAGTATAAAATTCATACTAACTACTGGTCATGTAAAATGTAATGCTCAAAAGTGCATTTGCCCCTTCTGTGGTGCTTGAGACTAAGCATGCTTAAAAAAGGAAAAACAAGTTTACAGAAACAATTGCATACTGATTTTAAAAAGCATTCCTCTGGTCTTGAGGTTCATATGAGGTCTTTTTTTGGTCTTAAACTGTCTTACAAGGGAAGTTTTCTTAGGGATAAAGATGCAAACTTATTAAATCTAATAGCTTCTAAATGCAGCAAGTTACAGCTTTATAAAATTTGCAGAACTTATATTTGCATATTTTGCTTCTTGACTGCTAATTATCAGATATTTTGCTGTAAAAGTGAACTGGAAACATTTTCCTTCATCCATGCATGATTTTGAAGTTAGGTTGCTCTTGCATTTTCGTCTTTCAAAATGTTATGTGAAGTCTTGAGTGTTTGGCAAAAGATAATTAGTGCGAAGGCTGGGAATGTCACACAAAATTGAAGGACGAAGAAAGCTTGAAGATAACTGGGTGTTCTCTAGGCTCAGGAAAAATTATAGTGTAGTGCAAGACTGTTGTTTTATGAGGGTTGGTCTTGTGCATAGTAATTCCAGTGGATAATTGTGACATTTGTGAGGGGAACCGATAGTTAGTGCCCTCTAAGCTACAGGGAATTCCTGCTCTTGGTCTGCTATCCACTGTTCCAGTCTGCACATCCAGCAAGTAAGTGAGAGTGAGCAGACATTCCCAGAATGGCACTGTATTTAGGGTATGGCTGGTCACACAGACAGTGACAAAGAAAAAACATTGCCTTCACTGGCACCACGTAAACATGCTGACAGCAGTTAGGTGAATAAGAGGAAAATAGGCTCATAAAATTCTTCCACAGCTGATGAGAATTGAAAGTTTTCTGGTCAAAGGTATGCCAACCCTCTCCTGATTCATGGGCAGGCCAGCATTCACTGATGCAAATGTTAACACAGGCTTTAAGTTTATTCAATATTGATGCCTAGGCTTGAGGTCTCTTACGTGGTCACTGTCTTAGGCCTTAGTCTTTCAGATACAGGTCTCCGTATAGTTGTTGACAGACTCTCAGGTTTCCTTGCAGATCACGCCTACGCAGACTAGAGAGCAAGGTCACAAAGGGAGTATTTATTGCAAGTAGCATTTAACATAGGACAGACGGCAGTGTTCAGGTGCAGGGCTGTGCCAAACTGGCCGACTGTCTTGCAGCTTACACTGGTGACTCCTTTTTAGGCCATCTCCTCTTCATTTTCCAACACATTCTGTCCTGATTCACCTTCTCTTCCCTTGGCACATTCCCTGAATATTCCATAAAAATGATTGCACATATCCACAAGTCTGGGCAGACATCCTGAGATAAGTTTGTTCCTTCCCAGGAGACAAATTATGTTTACCACTTCTTATCTCTTCTAAAGTTCTGGCTGAACCTCTTCAAGATCATGCCTGAGTGACTTCTTCCATGGCCCGTCGGTCAGTGGCCTAAGAGACACAGTGAAGACCAGAACTCTTATCTCCTGTTCATTAGGATTTGGGTTTTGTTGCATTTCCTGTCCGAGTCTCATGATGAATGGCTATTATCCAAGAAAAATCACAAACCCACTGACATTCCCCATATCATGGCAATGTTACTTACCCCTTGTCCAGTCCTGCTGTTTGTCCTTGCTTTTTTTAAACAACAAACGGTTTCTAAGTAAGTGTACAGAATTTTTCTAATTGTGGCTGCTTTCTCAGCAATCAAGAAATGCAGTGCCTATCACTTCAAAAAGAGAGAGGCAGCTTTTTTGCTGTGCACCTTAGCTGAAAAAGTTCTGCTCTTGTGATATCAGGAATGTTCTTACTGACTATATATAAGATACAGGTTGTTCAGGTGCCTTACTGATATCCCTACTGCTTGCCTCTTTATATATTAGGTTTTCTCCTGGCTTCCTTAGTGGTTTTTGACTCATAAACATTTGACTCTTCATTTGGTTCTGCTCCAGAAAATTACTTCAAAAACCTGTCCTTCTTTTTGACTGGACACAGTACTCTAAAACTCTTAGTCATAAAACTTGTAACATAAATTGTAAATACCTTTGAAAAAGACCCATTCTTGTGTTTCAATTATGTTTATGTGTTTAGCAAAAAGCAGCATTTTGCTATGTTGGGTTTTAGTTGACATACTGGTACTGCTAATGTCTACTCAGAAGCAAAGGCAGAACAATTGGGAATACCCTTGTATATGGTGAATATATTTTTGTATCAGTTGCTCTAAGGTGAGTTAATGCCACCAACACTGTATGTATTCTGTGCATTTTGGTTTTGTTCCTGTGGTTTTTTTGAATGTTCTACAGGTAATTAAAGCTAAAATCAAGGATGGTTATTACATACAAACAGGTTCTAGTTTTTAGTTTTCTTTACCTCTGTTGGAACCTGTGTGATTGCCTACCTTCTATGTTGCAAATGCTCTTTTTTTCACAGCAAATATTATAACTTGACAATTAAGTGAAGAAAATTGGATATTCAGTTTCATTAATAACTGTTGAGATTTTGTAAGAAGTCGTGGCAGTCTGAAAGTTTATGGAGCATGTTACTCAAAAATTTTGATTTGTTTTCCTTCTTGCCATGATGCAATGGCACAAACAGCTTGAAAGAAATGCAAGCTCCTCAAGCCCTTGAATCCAGTGTGCAGAGGCAGTTAATATGTAAAATTTGTATGGAGCTTGAATGGGTAACCAACTTTGCAGTTGCACAAGGTCTAAACCAGATGAAATATAATTTGTTATCCTAAAGGTGGTTTTTGGTAACTTTTTCTGACAGGAAGACTCAGGGAAAAAGAACTCAATTTTGAACTGAGCAAGGTGAGTTACTCAGAAATTTTAGAAATCTTCCCCCTTGCTACACTCAAATGTTTGACCAGTTGCAGGCTCTCAGTGTGATGCCAGTTAATGATGATGCATAATAATTGCAGGTATGTTGATTGTGGAAATAACTTGGTGCTAAAAGTAATAGTTTTTATAATCTCTAATGGATTAAATAATGTTTTTAGTTAATACCCTTAGTACGAAAAGATTGTAGTGCAGTAGTGGGGTAATAATCCCATTTGAAAAGTTAAACTTGCAGTTCAGCTATGATTGTCTGCCCAAACTCAATAAATTTCTTATGCAATGAATTACATGTGGCATTGTCATAAAACACAATTTATATAAAGAGCCTTTAAAAGTGTTCACTTATTTCAGTAAGGTCACTTTTGTTCTCAAACAACGCTGTTGTAACATTGTATTTGGGTAATCAATGATCCTAGTATATCTGACCAGTTTCTTACTTTATATTGATGCATTATTTACGCAAACAAATGTTTGCAAGGTACTAGCAAGTTAGTTTTTAATGATGTCATTTCCAGCAACATGTAAAAGACTTTTAACTTGCTGTTCTTCTGCTGAAAGAGAAGAGTTTTTGCAGGTAACTCTTAATGTCCTGTTTAAAGCTAGCAGGCTTTATGTTCTGGTGGAGTACTAAAACACATTAAAGAGCAGTACTACCAAAAGCAGTGAATTAAAAATGTCTACTTGCTGCTTTTTCAGTGAGGAGGGAAGTCAGCTGTATTATCTAGCAGTTTGCAGCCATGGTCTAATACCAGCCTCTAAATAAAGAGGTCTTCACCAGCATAGGGGGCTGAGGCTATACTGGAACCTTGACCCACTGGGACTGTGGTGGCTGAGACACGTCCAAGAATAGGGAATTACTTGATTGATATGGGCAGAAACAGAAGGTAAAACCCAAAGACAAAAATTTCTCTTCCTTCCTACTGATAACTTGCCTCAAAATTTAGGATTCTCAGGGAAGGGTAGGAAAAATAAAACACCAAAATCAGTCTGTATTTTTTAGCTTTTCCTTCTTCTCTCTGTAGAAGTTCATCTTTCCAGGAAACTCTGTTTCCAGGAAAATGGATTTATTTTCAATGAAGATATAGAAAAAATATTTGGCATCTTTGACATGAACTGGAAAAACCTAACCCCACTGCATTTGACCATAACATGACTTAACAGTTTGAGACATTAAAATATGACTATGGTAGAAAGTCAGTTTCTTTTGTGAAGTGCAGTCAACATAACAGCAAATTTTATCTAATAGTTTGAACCTTATAATTGGTGTTTATTCTTTATGGTGTATGTTTCTATAGGACTGAATTAACTTGAGAATTGTCCCAGAGGAGCGTACAATGTTAGCCTAGTTTAAAAAACAGTAGGGCAGTAACTGAATTATTTGAGAAACTGCTTGATTCTTGGGGTTTTCTTCATAATTCTTTTTTAATGATAATGGGAAAGCTAGTCACAGTTTCTCAGACAGAAACTTTGAGTATTTATGATATTCTCTTAAATAAACACTTAAACAATTAGGGTATTAAATGGATCCTATAAGATACACAAGGTAAATTAAAGGCAGTAATAATACTGTGAAAAGTTAAACTCTAGTTGGCTCTAAAAAGTTTGTTACAGATGAAATGCAAGGAACTCAGTGTTTGGATTTTACAGCAATGTGTGTGCCCTCCTGTAAGTGCAGTCTTGTAGATAACAGAGCTTTTACTCCCAGAGCTGGAGGCAACCTATGAAAAATTGTCATTTATCTCAGTGGGCATTTCATTTATGAAGTCTTAGAGGCTGATGTGAAAACTTCTCACTACTCTCACAGTAAAGAGGTGCTTCTTTATATCCAAACCTATAATTTTTTTCAGTTTAAAGCCATCCCCCCTTGTCCTATTGCTACATGTCCTTGTATAAAGTACCACTTGTCAAACCACTTGCTTGGGGAGAGAAAACTTCATTCTGTGCACTCCTGATCCCAGATTTAACTAAGTGTGGATCTCTCATCCATCTGAACAGTTTTTTGAATATCTCTCAGCTGAGATGCCACCACAGCCATTGGTTTGGTGGATTGTTAGGGTCAACAAGGCTTGGGAAAACAAATACACATCTGTAGCAATATGACAATGCTGCGAAATTCCGTGTGGCAGGATGAGGATGTTGCCTTCTCCCTCTCATGTAACGATTTCTGGTATCAAATGCAGGAGGAAGTTTGAAAGAAGGTGCTTCTCACAAAACTAATTAAAAGGTAAATTTTGTTACAGGATGCTCTACATAATAAACTATTTACAGGAACTAAAAAATTGGAATAGAATGGCATAGAATTCATGTTCTGTAATATTGTTCAGTTGTTTGTGTCTTCATATCCTTGTGCATAGCACTTTTTAAAGTGATACCCCCTCTTCAGCATGGTGGTATACAAAAATATGGTGGAAACTGACCAACACACTGTTAATATTCTGAAGAACTCTTCAGACTGCTGCCTTCAAAATGCTTGCTGAAATAGCCAATAAAATACGGCATGTTCCATTCTCAGAGGGAGAGCTTCAGGACATAGCTAGAGGAAAGACCATGAATTTGTTTCCTGCACTGCCTTGAACTGACTGAGGGTTTCTTGCACTGAGAGAGGCAGACGGATCCAGAAAAAAATATGCAGCATTTTCTGCACCCTTCTATATGAGTATTCCAAACCATGCTATTATATGCTTTCCTGTCAGTCTTTTCTGGAGACCTATTCCGTGTTTGAGCATCACCTAGGTAATTTCAGTTTGTAAATCTGTGGTTAGGTAATCCTTTCTTCTACCTCAAAGACAAATGAAGCTAAACCAAGTAATAATAGAAAGGCCATGCAAGGAGTGATTTTAAAATAAGTGTACTGTTTCCTGTTACGGAATCATTATGCTATTAATAGCAAGAGTGAGGACTTCCTTTGATTCCATAGCTATAAAAAAGTTAACCTATACACTTTCCTCATCAGCTGTTTCTGCTAATCACTTGTAAACACATTTTCTTGATCCACAGTATCATGTTCTGATTTTTTAAGCTCCTTCAAGATAATATAAGAAAAAGTAGTAAAGTCTTGCTGTTTTAAAAAATAGTGAATATTAGAAGTATATTTATTCCTTGGAGACACTCTTATCAGAGCAGCTTCAAAGATAACAGCTAAGTAAAGACTAATGTAAATGCATGCTAGAAATTTAATAAATTCCCATAAGAACAGTGAGTTCAACAAAGCTTGTGAATACAATAAAAACTGTTAATATAAACAAGGCTGTAGATAAGCATTGCATTAGATGACAGTGCCTTGATTGTCTTAAAAAAAATACTGCAGGAAGGTCTCTTTGTTTTTCCCATCTTTATTTGCTACTAAATTATATCTATCAAATGGACAAAAACATCTGATGCTTGTTCTGTTAAATAATTAAACTAGGTTGCTCTGACACTGGTACTGAGCTTGAAACATTTCAGAATAGTTAATAAATTATTGCCTGGTAATAGGTTAGTATAAAGATAATTTAAGAAGTGTGCAAGAAAAGTAGTTCTTGCTGTACTCTGATTTTCTATCAGACTGCCTACTAGGTTGCTGAAAGCTAATTTGCTTACTTGTATATGAGAGATCTTTTAGTCATTTTGTGGCCTTTTACTACCCAAATCAGTTGTCTTCATCAGGATAGTTAGATGCCAGCTGAGGTAAGCCACTTTTTACTCTGCAGCTCTCCTGCTAATGAAAACATTAGCAGTGAAGTACGTGCCAGGGAAGTGGATGTGAGTTCTTCAGAAAGCATCTGCTGCTTGCTTTAACAGCTGACCTATACCTTCAAAAGCAGCAGCTACAGGGAATGGCATATCCCTTTGGTGCTTATTTTGCTTTTCTCAGTGTAACTCAGATAGAAGGGCCATGGAGCAAGACAGCTTAATAAGAACAATTATCTAAGATAAACAAGGCAGGGTGGAAGCAACTGTAGAAAAGGACACAGCAGACAAATTATTTTGTCATGAGTTCATTCAGCATGTTGCAACTTGATGTGTTCATTGTAAAGGATCATACTGACGTGTCACTACCTAAATAGATTTTTGTCTGATGTGATCACGACTGACACTTGTTTCAGTTAAAGCTTGCACTGTTTCTGGTGCTTGTCATATTGAAAATCAAATTTGCTGTGCTAAATGCATTTCTGCCCTAAGCAAAATGTGAATGGCTCAAAATGGATCAAAGGTGGCAAAACACAGTCCAGTGAAGATGAGATGCAATAGTATTTTCTAAAACTCAGGTCTGGCTGTCAGAAGTAAATTTAGGCATTCTTTAAGTGATAATGAAGGAAGAAGAATTATTTTGTTCTTTGGAGACCCCTATTTTATGCATGAGTTCTGTGCCTCACTCCACAGGCAATTTCATTTCTACATGAGCTCTTAATCAGTGCATTCTAGGCCTTTCTTTTTGATGCCACTTACATAAAGAACCCCATCACACCTCCTAGTGAAATTACAGTGCTCTTCTGTGTATGTCTTTTGTGTAGGAAAAAATGTTTGAAAGTTATTTTGGTTAAGCATTCTTTTTTTCCTTCTTTTTCTTTTCTTTAAATACTTTGTCTTTTGTCAGATTTGTCAGCATTAATAACAGGTAAAAGTTTCGCAGGGGAAATTTGCAGTAGCGGTTTTATGTATATTTTTACCTCTGTTGTTATTCCTGGACTTTTAGCAAAATGTAGAACAAGCTTCCTTACCCTTCCTGTCTTTCTCAATGGTTGCAAACAAGGTGTTCTTTTGGATTTTTTGCTGGTGTAGGCAGATACTTGAAATAAGAAAAAGTGATATAAAGTACCTGACAAAAATCAGGTACTTGCCAAGGTAGAGGCATACAGTTTTA
This sequence comes from Chamaea fasciata, assembly GCF_029207755.1. NCBI lineage: Eukaryota > Metazoa > Chordata > Aves > Passeriformes > Sylviidae > Chamaea > Chamaea fasciata. The sequence continues at coordinate 13,362,543 of NW_027094093.1, read as the reverse complement.
CAAGCAGCTGACTGATTTTTTTTCCCAATGGAATATTCAAAATTCTTGCTCTCCTGAGGGAAATGCTAAGAGAAAAATGACCATGTGTGACCTTGGTGGTTATGTGTGGCAAGCTTAAAAACATAATAATGACCAGAAACTGGTGATAAACACCCTGGTCCAGCCTCGCATGAGAAATGATTTTGTGAAATCCAAAAGTCTTACAAGAGATTTTCTGCTGCACCTTCTAGGTGCTGGATACTGTGTTACATTTGCCAAAAGGGTGCTTCACAAATTTAAGTTGCATTTTTTTTTTTTAATAGCATGGCATTTGGGAAGTACATCACAAACAGCAGGCCTTAATTTTCTTTGGAGGGAATTCGTTGAGCATGGAGAATTTCATTGACGTGCCTTGTGTCCTGCAGATCCCAAAGATCCATCTTGGAGCTGTCTGGCACCGGCTCTGTTGGACATGGGGGAAGCTCCTGACAGCTTCTCAGAGAGCCATTCCTATAGCTCCCCCCCAGTGCCAAAACTTTGCCACACAGACCCACTACATGTTGGAAAGTCAGTGATGAGAAAAGGGTAGAGGCTACTGGAAAACTCTGTCTGCATCCTTGCTTTGTACTTGTGATGTTTGTGTTTATACATATAGGAGCTTTCCGTGAGAAGTATTTCATGTTAGGTATCCTAACGTGTGACACTGGATTTGGACATTACCCAAACTGGGAATTCCTTGGCAGTTAGAAGTAACAAGAAGCTAAGGAATGAAAAAGGTTGGCAGATGAGGGAACCAGCTGGGTTACAGCAGAAGCTCAACCAAAATCCAAGAAAAGAATACTAAACTCTGGAAAGATTCTACAAAGGGTAGACTAGAGAAATTTTGAGCAGCTCTTATGTCACACAAAATAGGATAAATCTGAGAGAAATGCTGTAATTAAACTATAGTTAGTTGTGAGTCAGTTCACATGGTGGAAAATCTCTTACTGCAAGTCCTATGAGGTGTAAAAAGCACTAGATAGCATAGAAAGAAGTTCTGAGATCAGTCATATAAGGTTACTAGAAGAGGACAAAAAAGAAGGTGCGAAAGTGTGAGCTTGATTTGGCAACAGATAGATAGGTGCTGATCCAGGAATTAGTTTGAGGAAACCAAAAAAATTGTCTTCGTGAATTGAAGCAAAAGTGTCTGTCAAAGTTGGAATCTGGTCAGAACCCTATCATGTTGAGCACAGTTCCTGTGTTTAATCATTCTCAGTAATTTTTTAAATATTTGTATTGTAGTTACAGTTTTCGGTTTTCTTACTTATGTCAGTTACCCGTACCCTTGTCTGTACCGTCCCCTACTGAGATCAGTAGTCTTTATGATTCATAACAAGCATGAAAAATGCAAATAATGAAATGACATTATCAACACCCTAAACTTTGTTTTGTGTATGTATGCCTTTTTAGAAGCTTCAATCTTGCCACGATGAAGAAATGAATATTTGCATTGCAGTCAAGCACTTACACTATTTATACAGCATTTGTATTTTCTGCAGAAAGTTTATAGTTTACTGTGACACCAATAGAGAAAGTTAAAATGATTTCATGCAACTGAATTTATTTTTAAATTTTTAAATTTGCACTTTAAAAAAAGTATTTTTAATAATGCCTTCACAGTGATGTTTAATGCAAATTACTAGACTTAAGTAATTATTCAGGGCTATTAGCATTGATTTTGCAGGCCCAGAATGCCCAGAGTGTGCTCTGTCAGTTTCATGAGAAAGGACTTCTAAGAGAAGCACTGGTAACTGACTTCTGCAGGATGCTCTCTAATGAGTGCAGGGTCTGATAAATATGGCATGAAGAATTGATTTGTTGAGCCAGGAGTCCCAGAGTTAAAGTGTTATCAGGATTGCTATTAGCCTAATCTGAGTTTGAGATACCCATTATCATAGGTTGATTTTAGTCGTGAATTCCCACCAGAGTCATTTTGCCACACCAGACTTCCATAATGATGTTTTTTATTTGTAGCAATGATATTTTTGTTTTGATATATGTACCAGTATCAGACTCTTTAATGATTTTTAAATTTGTTTTTAGTTGCAAGTGTACATTAGAGACTTTAAAAATTCAATCATATTAAGTAAAATGCTTATCTTGCGTATTTGGTGGGGCCAGTTAACATCTTTAATTGCTTTGCTCTCCCTGGGCATTATGCTGCAACCCTGATTGTAACAGGGTGAGATGTGAATGGGGCACTGGGGTTATTGCAAGATCTGTACAGGCTGGCTAATTTTAGTTAAAAAACAAACAAACAAGCAAACAAAAAAACACAAAAGACAACAACAACAAAAAAAACAAACAAAAAAAACCCACCTGTAAATTGCACATTATGGAAAATTTTTATGCTTCAGAAATTTTTCTTGCCAGAGTTAGGAAGAAAATAAGAATGAGAAAGGAACCTGAAAACAAAAAGTGATAGTAAGTTAAAGGGTAGTATGGAGGATGTTTTGGATTCTGCATTGTGTGTTTTCTTTTAAGGCACATTACTGCTTTTGGAAAAAAACTGAAGTATTTGCAGTTTGTGAAAGTGATACACTCTTGTCTTCATAACAATGGTGTGTTTATTTCTTCAGCCTTACATGCATTCTATTTACACTTCTCAATAAAATGTAAAACTTACTTGAAAATGGTGATGAACTAAAATATGTTTACTGTCATCAAGAAAAGTTCTAAAGCCAAGGGTTATCTTCTTTTGCATATTTAGAAGGCTGGTAATGTAATTGTAAAGCTAAAATACAGAGGATTAAATTGCAGAATGAAATTCCCTCTTCTATACTGCACTCTGACTTCCAGTGTACCATCAAACCATTTACTGAACACAAACTGCTTGAATTTTTTTAAACTAATGTACAAGGAAAATAAAAATCATTTGAAAATGCTAACAATAATCCCCAAACCTACCCATAGCAGTAGAAAGAGTACTCAGATTTTTCTTATGTTTATTTATCCTTTCTTTGACAGTGACTTGTTATCTTCCAATTATGTGGAGATTCACTATGAAGATGGAAAACCTAAATTTTCTAAGGTACTGTGTTCTTAAATAAAAAAAAAATTTAAAAAAAAAAAAAGAGTGAGAGAGAAAAACTTCAGTAGTGTTTTTCTACACATAGAAGGTAACTGTGATCTCATCTTATATGGATGTCTCAGTAATACAAGAGGAATTGTACAAAAACAAAAGCTGTGTTTTGGGATGAGGATGAGTCGTGAAGATGATCCATTAGTGCCAGGACAATTACATCATGTAAAATATAGGTGGAGGGGTTGAAGTCACCATCAGATTAGTCTTCATTAATTATTTATGTGTCCTTAGCACAAAGTCCAAGGGGAAAGAATAACGGTAAGGTAAGGCATTTAAACAAACCCAAAAGTCTTGCAGAGTCTTTTGTTTGCAAGAATTATACAGTTGTGAAACATAAAATGAAAGATTTAACTGAAACCTTAGCCTCTGGAGTTATTACAAAATCAGCATATTGCTAGACATCCAATTAATTTTGTTTGTCATACTAGCTCCCAGATTTAATTCAGTGCCATAGGCTGTGGATCCAAAACCAGATTAAAGTTCTGCAAGGCAGTTCAGTGCTAAGGGAACCAGATCAGTGTTTTTGTTTGTTTGTAGTAACAAAATGAGGACTAGAAGGTTCCTAGGAAGGTTATAAACTACATTTGCAGGGAATTACTTTTTTTTTGTATTTTGTAGAAATACCAAAATATTTCTTGGAAACTTTTTATGTGTGAATTACATCTGTGTTTACAGTGGAAGCAAGCAAGTATTCCAGTTGTATTCATGTCTTCAGTAAGTCTGGCCTGTTGTTTGTGCAAAAATATTAGATGTCTGGTTTGTTATTTTACCCTTGCTGTAGAGAATCTCAAATAAATTAATACATGGCAGATTAGGGCAGAATTAAACAATTCCATTGCAATGTAATTACTGAAATATGCTGTTTTGTTTTCTTCCACTGAAGAAGAAAAATAGTTTCATGTTACATAGAAAGGAAGTTGTTCCATTAAGACTCAGTATTCTGCAGAACAGGCAAAAATGCTAAATGATGCAAGAAAACAATTCCCTCTGGCATTTAGAAAAGCTCATGCAATTGTCAGCTGCAGCACTAGCATTGAGCACTGCGGTTGCTGAATCATGAATCTGACTGGAAAATTATATTAGAACTTCAGACTCAGCAAATGGGCTACCTTGGCATGCTGCAGTAACTTGATCCAAACTTCGTAGGGGATGTTTTCTGAATTGCTTTATTTAGAAGCAATAATAGAGCTCCTGAGGTCATGTTAATCTGTAAAAGGCTTCATTATAGATAATAAAAAGACCCCAAACCCCACACAATTTGTGTAAGAGGTCAAATAAGGACTGCATCCTGGTCTTTTGCAGTGTCTTGTAATACTTTTTAGGCCTAACAAAACAAAAGGTTTTTTTGTTTCCTCCTGTGGATCTAAAGTAGTGACATCTCAGTGAAAAGTACTGTATTTTCTGGAATGAGGTAGTTAATTACAAAAACGACTGAAGAACAAACAGCAATTTCGTTACTCAGATGATCATCTTTAAAGAAAAAAATCTTGAAGAGCTTTGTGTGAGAAACATAATCAAATTTAGCTGTTAAAAAGCATGTTTTATGCATTCTCACTGATGGAAGGGTAAAAACAGAATGATTACTATCTATGAAGTACTTTGATTTAATTATACACGATAAGCTGTAAGGAATTTAAATCAGAATCTGAATAACTCATTAAATAAGATGCAAAATGGAAATAATGCTGTCATAGACAAAGAGCATTTACATTTTTTTGTACCTTCTCAAAGTATAGTAATTGCATAAAGAAGGAGTTTAATATGCACTTTGGAGTTCAGATGGCATGACACAACAATTAAAATTACTTTTATGGTGAATAGTAGGTTTTTTGAACAGTGGTTGAGAGACAACCACACTCAAGGGTTTTTAATAAAAATTTTTGTGAGTACTTTTTATTTTTAGTTTACCTGAGCTTATTGCTGATAGACAGTAAAGACAAGTACATAAATGAGGTGAATGTGTATTATTACTGTTAGATTTTTTGTTTTGCATTGATTTTAAGCAACAGATAAATCAGGATCATTTTGTGTGTGTGATGGTTTGTTTTTGAAAATTGTAGGGGGGAGAGCATTGTTACTACCATGGAAATATCAGAGGTGTGAAGGATTCCAAAGTTGCTCTTTCAACTTGTAATGGACTTCAGTAAGTGCATGTTCTCATTTTTTAAACAAGGCTATAACTAGTTATTATTCTTGAATATTATCTCTTAATATGGGAGGAACTAAAACACTACAGGCTCAAAGGGTTTTTTTTAATGTTTTTGAAATTTTTCTAAGTATCATTTGAATTAGTGATTTGATGCTGTCTCATGGAACCTTTGAATACAGTAAGTGCAGGTAAATATTTCCCCAGATGACTTACCAAGGTGAATGATAAACAAGAATTACATTTCAGCAGTTTGTATGCCCAGTATTTCATGCATGATTCTGTCATAGAAAAATGGATCTTTTTGTTAGATTGTACAAGGAAAAAATGCAAGAAATTAGCATTAGTTACTGCTCAGTGCAGCTCAGCTGTTGATTGTATTTTGCATGTTCAGAGTGTGTCATAGGACTTTCTTCTTCCAAGGTCAAATTTTTACCCCTTTTGGAACTTTATCATTGCATTGCCATTACATTTAGTGTTAGCCCATTAAAATGTGCCAGATATCTTAAAAATCCCCCAATCTTGGCTTTAGCTACACGTGGTAGTAATGAATATATATTTAATATTGGTCAGTTTTTCAGCCCTACATTTGGTTTTGTCTTCTCAAAATTCGTGTCCTGGAGTGAAACCAATTGCCTTGTAATCCTAAATATCACTTCTTTTTCTCCATGTTCTAGTGGCATGTTTGAAGATAGTACTTATTTGTACTTGATAGAGCCGATGGATCTGACCCACACTGCAGTAAGTTTATTTTTGTCTAATTTATTTGGCTTGGGAGAGTGCTCAAGGAATAGCAAATAAAAGTATTAGAATAAATCAATGAGTGATATGTCTCATGCATTGATATGAAAGCAAAAAGTATTTTAAAACACTTGATGTGAATTTTTTTAAGGTGGCAAATGTGTAATTATGATTTACCTACAATTTTTCTCTGCTTTTCTTTAATTTTTTGTGTCCTACTTGCTGTTGATCATTTAGATGCTGGAAACAGCCAAATAAAACTCTTTCCCATAGCACATGGTTATGGACTGTCAAAAAGTGTTTATTGATTTGCTCCAGTACTTGAACTAAAGTGTTTATAAATTCATTGGAAGGATCTCTGGAACTCATTTATACATTCCTCTCTAAATAGTTGCATCAGGTTGCTCTTGGCCTGCCATGATTCCACAAAAAGCATAATTAAGTAGATAATTACATCTGGGTGTCTTAAACTTTGTATGTCTTATGTCAGTGATTGTTGTATAGCTTAAATGATTGTGATCCAGCATATTCAAATACAAGATTATGCTGGATCAGCATATAGGACTGCATTTGTGCAAGTATTTTGCTATCATTACTTTTGTGTTTCATGTTTCACGTGTACAACCATTTCTAAAACTTCAGCTGTTAATACAGCTGACACAATTTCACAGCCAGTAGTAAAGTAGGTATATTTCTAATTTCTGAGTGATTCAAGTATTTGAGTGATTTTCACTCAATGATTTTGCAACATTGAGACAGAGAATTCTTAAGGTTTGTGAACTGCTTGGTCTGCCGGATATATTGCAGATGCTGTGCCACAGTTCTCAGGCTTGTCTCAGTCTAGTATGTATATGACGGTATATGTATGGTATGTGACAAATAACTAATGCTGCAGAACTGACATGTTTTAGTGACTAGAAAGTTGAAATTACAGTCTGAATAAAGATCTGAAAAATCATTGGCTGATACTGTCAAAGAAATTGGATCAACATTTGGACAGTCAATTATTGGGCTATAAATGAGACTTCAGAAACATGGGAAAATATTACATCTAAAAGAATCAGTCTCCCCAGGAACCACAGTACATGCTGTGTGCCTGTGATGAAGGACATGTTCATAAAGGTTGCAGTTCTAAAGACTGACAACACAGACACAGTAAATTAATGGAGATTATGTTTATACAAGGAAGAAGGAAATTTGACTAAACTGTTGTCTTGCTTGGGTGAACAAAGGAAACCAGAATATCTCTCTGAGTGGTATTTCAGTAAAAGCTAAGTAGAGCAAAAGTTCTGGTTATAAAAGTGAGATACTATTTGCCTACTCAAGGTTTCAAGTTGAACTCTAAATAAAAAAAAACAGATGAGATGCATAATTTTCTCAAAACTACTGAAAATAATACAGCTACTGAGAGCTTTCAGAGGCTCATTTTTTAATTGCAGTATGTGAGATAAATATCTTGAACTCAGCCTTCATCATGTACTTTGTTTAGCTTGACTGATCTTAACTATAGTGGATACTATATAAAACTCCCTCTCTTTCCCCCCAAAATCTAGCAAATATATATAGTATTGTCCTTCAGTGTGCTCTGTATTTCTTTTGGAAGTTAAAGAAAAGTAGCAACTTACCCTTTGAAAAGAATTGCTTGTGTTGGCAGGCTCTGCAGAGGAGGTGTTACAGAGGAAGGGAGTTGTTTTCTAGAGTAGATACTCAGATGTGATAATTCGGGGTATGTCAGACTTCTAAAGAAAATATGCATTAAAAATCTTCTCCTTTTAAAGTGTGGAATACACCAGTAAAACAGGATGAAAGGATCCTCTTTAGGATAGTGTATTGATTGGTTTCTTGCAATTTGCTGCAATTAGATAGGATTCTAGATAGTAATAGATAAGATTAGATAGTAATAGTTGCTTTTCATCTATGGAAGGAAGATTTCAACCAGATACAGACATTCTAGTTTGATTTATTGGAATAAGGGATCTGTGTTCTCTAACACTAAGGCTTTTGAAGGACTTTTTTTAAGGTAAGCTCAAAGACATCTGTGACACTTTTTTTTTTTTGTAGACCAGTCAATTTGCTGAAGCAGAGAGGTTCTGTAATTTACTCAGGTTTGCAAATAGATTGCTTCAAATTAGTACTATCTCAAATTGGTACTATAGTTGCTTGCATTTTATAGAAAAAATAATAGAAATTGTAAATACTGAAATAGGTGCCAAATTTTTCACTTGATGCTATTAACTGGACGAAAATTTCACATCTTTTTCTTTCTAGGACAGTAAAAGTAGGCCACACATCATCCAAAGAACTTACGGAACACAAGCCTCCAAGCAGTTGCAGGACCTTGGTGTGTTTTTTGCTTATGAGTTTTTAAATCTTGGAAATAATCGTATGTGTAACTTGAAAAATTTGAGTATTAGGCTAGCAGGGTTTATAAAATTGCTGATTATTTAGAAAGTCATGAAAAATAGATATTTACCTGCCTTTTTCACAATTACTGCAATGGAATATAGATTTTTCAAAAGCCAGCTGTAAGATTTTCATCCACAGACCTGTATTTAGCTTTCCTCTGAAAATCACTGAATTTAATCAGTGATATTAATGTTAATGAGGCAATGAGATGGAAGAAAATGTATATTCTAAGCCCAGGTTATAATTTCTTCACCTATCCTTGCATGCTTTAAGATTTCTGAATTACTTGAGTTTTGATATATTTTATGTATTTTTTAAAATGATCTTTTGGCTAGCAAGGGTGGTTCTAATTTTGGTGATCTTAATCTACTTTTGGTTTGGACAGTGTACATAAGTAATTTAAAATAATGCCATGAAATTCTTAAATTGTAATTTTTACAGAGACTGACTCTAGTTCTGAATGGCCCTTTCTGTCTGAACTGCAGTGGCTGAGGAGAAGGAGAAGAAAGAGAGCAGTAAGTAGAATTGTGACCCTAAGTTAAGACCATTTATAAACCTAAACTCACTAATTTCTGTATTTTTTAATACAGAAGTATTAAAAGGCAAGAGAACATAGGCTTCAGGAAACAAGTATTTTTAGAAATTTAGGATTGTCACATCATACAAATATCAAATGAGAAAAAAAGACTTCTTCAAAAATAGAAAATTTAGAAGAAAGTTGATAAACTTTCTAAAGTGACAGCAATCTTATGCATCAATTAAATCGAAACTTAGTAGTGGAAATGACTTTAGAATTTTAAGGTTTTTGTCTGATTGAGAATAAAGAATAATTTTGAATGAACTCTTGCTACTTTGTAGGTATCTGACTTTATTTTCGTTTGGCTCATTAAGTAGCATGATTACATCAAATATCCAAATGAGGACGCCCAGAACTGAGTTACTGTAAGAACATAAGTGAGCAGTCCTCCTGATCTTCACATACATATGTATCAGTTAGGGAAATAATTGAGTTAAAGGAAATTGTTCTGTATTTCTTCACTGAGTTGTGCAATCCACACCATACTTTTGAGGGTGCTTATGTTTTTAGTAACTTCCTTCCTCATTAAATCTGTGATGAGTAGTACATAATGAAGGGAGGAGGGAAGTAGTGGTGGTGTCTGAACTGAAGCAAAAAGAGTGGACCCTGAACTTTTTTAGTGATGTGGCTCAGACTCTCAGCCAGTGTCTTAAGTTACTGGAGCTAAGATTCTTTACTCTACTTGCATTTCTCACCCAGTTGTCTACTGGTTTTAATACCCTAAACAATATATATTTAATATGTATATAGAATAAAAATCAGCTGCAGTTACTTTTGAAAATCACTACATCTTTATGATTTCTCAAAGAATTTCTTTAATTCATCAGTTATCTCGTGGTGTCTTTGAAGAAATGAAATATCTGGAGCTCATGATAGTCAATGACCATAAAATGGTAAGTATATCAATTCAGTGGTAATCTTCCTTTTGGTGACTGATATATCTTCCATTTGTAGGTTGATGTACAGCACTGTGCTGCATCAGCTACTTTTGGGCCCAGGATTTTTTTTATCAGCAGCTATTAACGTTTGTACTGTAAGACACACTGTAGGCCATAATACCTAATGAAGCTTAATATTACCTAAAATTTTCGGAGGCAATCATATATTCAAAATTAATCTGGAACACTTTGGTATCATTAATATGCCCATTACTAACAAAGGAAAGCAACAAAACATTTTTGTCCTGGACACACTAAATGTTCTAAAATTACATCCTGTCTTTGAAGTTGTATAGAAAGAGGTCTTAATTTGTTACTTTGAGTTTAATTTTACTAACTTAAATTTGGATGCAGCAAAACATGTAGACAAAACTCTGATTGTCCTTCGTGGTTATTCCATACTTATAAACAGGAGTGATAATGGAGTGAAAGGTAAGTTGTTTGTTTGATTCAGAAAGCGTTTGTCATTAAAAAAAAAACCCCAAAATTCGTTGGGGGAGGAAAGCCCAATTTTTTCCCCTTTTTGTCTTGAGGGATGACTGGAAAAAGTCAGACCAAGTGACATTTGTTGTAAGCAAGACTTTTTTTAAATCAAATTCTGCTGATACAATAGTTTTCACTTATTTTATTTGCAAGAGCTTTTTATGTCTCTCACCCCACTGCAAGTTTCCCAGTTCTTCATGGAGTTGTGGGCTCTGTTTTCAACACTGAAGGATAATATTTAAGAGCAAGAAAGAGAAGATATCAGAACAGGATGCAGTAATTCATGCTTGTTCTGGTGCTGAATAGACAGATAATGTACCCTCCCCTCACCTCTCTAATAAATCATAGAAGTAGCCTGGACAAATATAACTTACATTTTATCCGTACTAATTTAGCACTGTGGAGGGAATTTGTATGGGTGGAAAAAGTAGGACAGAAATTTCTCGAGCTGTTTTCATTTGTAAAGCCACATGGTAGTAAACTACTCAAAAGCGTTCAGGTGTTGGTTATTTAGCAGTAGTGCACAGTAACTGAAGTTATGGCCATTTTGTTGTCTTGTTTGATGTCTGTGCTTGGCGTTCCTTATGAAGTGAAAATATTCCTATGTCTGTCTTTCTCTCCAGCCTCTTGTATTACAGACATGCTTGAAGGTGTTATTTACAGACACTGTTGTCTCCTCTCATGCTTTATTTGTTAGAACTTTAGAGCACAAGATTTTTTGCTTCATAGTTATCGGTGACTTAAAAGGAGATAATAATTCTTTTCAAAGAATAAAATGGATATAGTCAGGGAAGTGTTCACAGTTAGGAGTCACAGCCTGCTGGTCCGGGAGCTCACTAAATGTACTTTCAAGATTTTCTGCTTACCAGGAGAGGGCAGGTTTCCCCTGCAGCAAAGGTTTTCATTGGAAGAAGTATCTTAAACCTCCTTGATGATTGAGTTAAATAGTTAATACTGTGTATTTTCACAACATTTCCTTTCCTCTAGCAATAAAGATATCTTAACACATTTAATTAGGTTGTTGCGTTCTTTTACTGGTTTAGTTAATTTCTTTTAGATCTGCGTTTAACCACATTATGTGGTGTATTGCTATTGATTTTAGCATTTTAATCCTTTCATGAAAACCAGGAACATTTTCTGAAGCGTTTTATTTTACCTTTCCACTTCTGGAAAGGTTTGGGATTGGCTCAAAACAAAAAGCCCAAGCCACCCTTACCCATTGCCATTGTTCTTTGGGGAGCAGTCCATGGTATAATGTTCCTCTCAGTGTGCATCCTTGACACCTACTAGCACCGTACCTGAGAGCAGCTACTCAGTTGTTCAGAGAAGAGTCTCTTCTTCCAAGGCCTCTTTTAAGTACTGTGTGTCATAGAGAGAATAAATGGCACTTTCATGGAACACTGTGAGGCAATGAGACTTGTTGCTTTTAACCAGTAGTTGAAATTAGAAAGTTTTTTGATAAAGGCTTTTTTCCCCTGTTCTAAGCAATTTCATGTTAATTTTCTATGAGATTTTGAAGACCTATTTTTCCTATCTGCAAATCATACTGTGTAATGTAATCTTGGTTTATGATTTTACAGTTTCTTGAAAGTCATATGGATTCATGTTCAGATACCATAGCTGCATCTTTAAAAAATTTGACTTGCTACAGAAGGGGCTTTTAAGGCAGGATGAAGAAAGACATGAAACCATTTTAATGAATATGCACAGATATTATGAAGCAGAACTTATAATACAACTCATCTACATCTATTAAAAAAATGAAGTTGGAATTTAAGATATTCAGCTTAACTCTTTTCATCTTCAAACACATATTTACTTTTACTATGTGCTCCCTCTTCCATTTTGCCTTGTCCTGTAACTACTGCTACATGTCATAAAAGTATGGGGGTATTGTAGAAAAGGAGGCCTTTGCAAAGAGCTGTGCACAGGATAAGTGGTAAATGCTTCGTTTTTATGTCTTATAATTAAAGTGATGGAATGTGTCTGCTACAGTCTGATATGTATCTCATCAAGTTAAACAATTTTAATGGGTAAAGAATCCTCTCAATTTTGAGTTCACGTTTATGTTCATGTTTACCTGTAGTTTTGTCTCAACATTTGAACTCTGATTCTAAATACAGTATTTCTTGTGGTTAAATGCCGCTTTTACAGTTGGGAAAGGCTGCATAACATGCATGGCTTCCTTTATCTTCAAGGGATTCTTGAATATGAGATATAGGCTGTGATCCGAAAAGTTTTTTGAGTTTTTCCCTTACTCTTTCATAAAATAATAATTTTATTTTCATGCTGTAAAAATAAAGAATTAGTAATAAATATTTAAGTTCTCACTGGGTTCTACTTTCTCTTCTTTTAGTTCGAAAAGCACCGTTCTTCAACTGCATACGCAAACAATTTTGCAAAGTCTGTGGTAAACCTTGTAGATGCTGTAAGTATCAATGTTTCTTCTGAAAACTGATTCACTGACTTCTACTTCATCACTGTATTAAAAATGTTATCATTTTCAGATACCAGAGTTCAGTTACACTTTAAAGTGCACTTCTATTTTATCTGCAGAAGAATAGCCTCTTGTTTGGTCTACAGTAGACTAGATTGTCTGTGGCATTTTTCTTAAAGCTTTCAGCTGTCAGAGTTTGCCTTTGGCAGGGGTGGTTTCACTGTCTGTCACCAATTAAGAATGAGATTTAATCAAATTTAGATTTGTGGAACAAATCTAACTGCAAGTGATTGAAACTGCAAGTATAGCCCACAAGATATATATATAGATATATAGATATATATATATATATATTAGGAGAAAAAGTGAGTGTGAATAAAAAAATCTGCTTTAAAGATCTTTATTTATATCTTAAAAACAAACAAAGTGCCACTGTAGTACATTATACATGGGTGAACTGACACAGATACCATACTTGTATCTGTGCTAAATTTAAAACAATTTTGCATACAGCATATAAACTAGGGGTAACATTTGTGGTAAAATTAATCTGGGGGGTTTTTTCCTCTTTTTTGATACACATGTAATGATCACACACAATTCAGAGCTCTGTCAGTATTGAAAACACGTAGATTTTCTAGTAGGGGTGAATACAAAGGCTACCAAATGCTGACTCTGAGTCCCTTATCCATGTGACATTATTGACACCAGTGGAACTGTGGGATATGATTCAGTGCAAAACATTGTCAAGAGTTTGTTTGACTCAGAGGAAACAATGTAGTTTGTTCTTACATATAAAGTGTACTGGATGTATATTGAAAATTTAGGTGAATATATTTACAATACAGGAAATACCAGAAGTGTTTTGGAATACTTTTCTGTAATGATCTGAAAATGCCAGTAGCCTAAAGAAAAGTTACTAGAGCACATAAAAATGTAAATAATTGTAATATTTCTATAATTTATATTGGACATACCCAAAGAAAAGGTGGCATCTTTATTTTTTCCTCATCTGATAATTATTACTTTCTCATTCCTCTGCACTTTAACGAAAGTTATTTCATCCATCTTTTCTTTCTCTATTATGTCTGTTTTTCCCATTTTTATTTGTGTGTATGCAGAAACATCAAGCTTCATTCTTGTGTAGAATTCAGTCCTTTCATGGAGATCTTACAAAATTATATCCTAACGGCTTTTTCTTTAAATAAAGTACGAAAAAGAGCAGAATCTTCTGCCTTGATATTTCCTTGTGTCCCTAGGTTGTGGGCTGTATTTCTTACTCATTTATTGTTGAGAAAAGGATATTGGCTTTCAGAGGCCTTCAGGTTCTCTGCCCCCTCTTCCATTTTTTTTGTTGCTTTTTGCTTCAGGAAATAGAGTTTTCCTCTCAGCAAACAGAAGTAAAATCTTTATTGATCCACCCCTATGTCATTTCAGGCAGTTTAATTCCACAGGGTTTTCTCATGTTGTAAACCATTTTGTGTATGTTCTCAGCCTGTCTCCCTGAGACTGAAGCATGCTAATACTCTTTTCCTTCAAAGGTCTTGGACAAAACTGAGCTTAGGTGGTTCCTATCTCTTATTTTTATATTTCTGTTATTTTTTCTAAGCTGAATATTATACATTGACTTTTTAATAAGGATAATGCTGCCCTGATACAAAACTGGATTTGTGGTCAGGGTGAATAAGGAATGCATCTTTTGTAGATCTGTAAGTTCTGCATAACCTTAGTTAATAAAATTTGACATTTTTTGAACTGAGCCTAAAGGCAGCAGCAGTTTTATGTCAGAACCAAGTATCATGCACTATCTTAAAATGCATCTTGTAGAACTGTTATGTTATTATTAATGCCTGATTGTTGTTTCCTTGTCTATTGCTACAGTAACATTAAAATTTATACAAAAATCAGTATTCTTCCTTAATTCCACTCAAGCAATGTGAGAATTAAGTGATCATACTATATAAATGGAAATCAAGCATTAATTAAAATTTGGATTTATTGGAAAATGGAGAAATTATTTAATCTCAGCTTTAAAATTGTCTTTGACTACTCTTTGAGATCATTCTTTTCTTTTTCTTTGAGATCACCCAGTGTACCTTTATGTTTCTTCTTTGCTGATTTTGAAAAGGTTTTCTGTAAAACTCAGTGGCAACGTTATTTGCCATGTGAATTTTAAAGAAAATAGAGCAGCTCAAAAAGAAAAAAGAGCAACAGGGGTTGCTTTTTCCTTCTAAAACATAAAATTTAAGTTGATCAGAATATCAGCTTTTAGGAAATGCAAGGCATTACCAGCTAACTGTTTCCCCATGTTTTCCTCCTGCTTTATCCCTCTTGTCCTTCCGCTTTACTCTTACTGGCTAACTGTGCATGTTTGACCCAGTGTTCTACTCCTGTGCCTGTCGTGTCTCTGCCCTCAGATATACAAGGAGCAGCTGAACACCAGGGTAGTTCTTGTTGCTGTGGAGACTTGGACAGACAGAGATCGCATTAATATCCACCCTGACCCTCTGCAGATGCTTCACGATTTCTCAAAGTACCGGCAGCACTACATCAAGCAGCACGCTGATGCTGTGCACCTGCTCTCGTATGTACCCTTGGCAGTGGCTTAGAATGTTGTTTCCTGTCTACTGCTTTTTTTTATTACTTGTCTCTTCTTTCTTACTCTTTTTGCTTGGTATTCTCTGTATCAATCAACATCTGTCTTCCTTAGGAAGCTTAATCGATATTTAACACCTGTTTTTAATAGGTGTAGTATATACCATGGTCATGTTGATACATATCTATAATGATATTTGAATGTCTTTGCAACCTGGAAACAGTGTCACATGTGAAGTGTCTTTTTGATGAGCCCTTAAGGATACTTAGCTTTGCTAATCAGGTGTGTAAAGAGCTGGTTTTCCAGTTACAATCAGGAGAGGGAAGAGCTGGCAGGATTATGTGTTGCCACAAGAGTGTTCCAGTTAGTAAATTTATTCACACGTGTAGCTGCAGTGATGATTTGTTAATGGAAGGCCTTCTTTAGAGCTGTAATGAATTGTTCTGAGACGCAATGCATTTTGACGGGAAATTCCACTTGCATCACTAGGCATGACTTCAGCCTTGAGCAAGGATTATTTTACTTCATGGCATTGTAAGCAGAGAAGGAAATGTGTCTTCCCCTGTGCAGCATAAAGATCTTAGGCTGTCTCCCAGCAGCATGACAGTGAGGATGGAACAACTAATGTCTTCCATGGGATTCTCCTGTAGTTCAGCTTCTGCAGAAGATGATAAAAATAGGGGATGAAGAATTTCCTCCAGATTTCCTTAATACAGGCATTGCAATACAACACTGATTTTGTTCTTCATAATACAGGCACAGTGCTGCTGACATGCACTCTTAGTGACTGCCATGCATGTTTTGTCGCACCTGCTGAAGAGTTTGCCACCAACAGGCTCTTCTCATGGTGAAAGGTACCAAAGCCAACCTGAAATACAAGAAATTCCATTTAAACTTAGGGCAAAAACCCCCTTTCACTGTGAAGGTGATCAGATGCTGGAACAGGCTGCACAGAGAGACTATGGAGTGCCCATGCTTGGAGATTTTCCAAAGCTAATGGAACATGGCATGGTCCAGCTGAGCCTCTTTGAAGCTGGGGGGGAGATGAACATTTCTGGAAGTGCCTGTCATGCTCAGCCCTTACTACAGTCCTGTCTGTTGTAAAGCCTCTGGGTCTAAGTGTTTAGTTAAGCTGCAGTCTGAAAGTTCTGATGGCTGTTAGAATGTTCTGAAAAATAAATACATACCTATATGGAGTAGCCTGTAATTTAAAAAAAAATTAGTTACATCATGCAGGGCCACTGTAGGTTGTTTGTAGGCTGTGTAGGTTTATTATTATGACTATGAACTTAAAATAGGTGTAATTCATAGTAATTTGTAGGCATTTTATTGAATAATTTAGATCTTCCAGATTACATTACTTAACTAAATTATTTGCGGCTTATTGGCAATACACAAAAGGAGGCAAGGTTAAAAAGCAGTATTAAATTACTTTCCCTTTAGGTATACTTCTCAGTCTTTTCATTTGGATTTGAAACTAGAACTTAAATTGGTTTGGATTAAGATAATAATTTTAAAAGTTCTCAATACTGCTACATTTCAGAACGGAATTCCTTCTTGACAGATCCTAATTAGAATATATTGTTAACTTTTAAATAAATGTTATCACTGTATTGTTTTAGGAGCCTGTTCTGTGCTTGGTTTGTTTGTGGGTTAAGACTGATTCTGACTCTAGAAGAGAAAAATAGTTTTTTTGTCAAAGCTTATAAAAAACCACCTCTTTCAGTGTTGGTGTTGTTTGTAAACTTGCAGTTGCTTTTTATGCTAGAAACAGATGAATGTACATGCAATCTATCATAGTATGTGTGAGAGTGTGGTCTTTCAATAAGCTCTTGGTGCCCAATGTCAATGTGTTATAGTTTCTTCATTTTTATTTGTTTGTAAGGAATGTGACATTTCATTACAAAAGGAGCAGCTTAAGTTACTTTGGAGGTGTTTGCTCTGTGGCCAGAGGAGTAGGAGTGAATGAGGTAATTTTTTTTTTCCATGACTAAAGTGAAATAAAGTAGAATCTCTACATTATAGTCTCAAGAGTTTATATGTTTCAGTACTCAGGGCTTTAAGTTAACTTACATATTAAAAAGCTAGGATTCTCACAGTCAGCCTTCTTGATCATCATCAAACTACTGCTCAGAGTGCTTTTCTTTCTAGAAAATATTTCTCCTGTCTGCAGTACTCTCTTACAAAACTTAAATTGGCTTTTATTATATTTGACAGAAATTTAGACCCAAAAAATCTCAGACAGGAGTTGAAACACAGCAGTGAATATCTTTGTCTTACCACTGTAAGGTACCAATGGCTTGTAATTCTTCCTGAAAATTTTAAACATTGAAATTAGAAAAAAAATTGTCCCTGTGTATTGATTTTTTATTATTGTTATTTTTTTTCTCAGTGTAGTGTTCAATTGATAATAAAATTCTCCTTGGTTTTTACATGGGTTAAATCCTACTATTACAGAACTGTATTGCATATATATCAAATAGACTTCTTTCTTTAGATTAACCAATGGGGAGAGATTGCCTGAGACTAGAAGAGAAATATTTTATCTGTTATGTACTTTACTGAGTTTATTTTCCTTATATGCACACAGAATTGTAATTGACTGCACTGAATTATTGACGTAGTAGGTATGTGGTAAACCAGAATGAGCCAGTGTAGTGTTCATCGCAGTAACTAATGGTTTGGGTTTTTTTTATAATTGTGCTCCTCTTGGAATGCAGTATGGTGTCCCTTTGCCCATGGCACAGGAACTAGCACAGAGCCTTGCTCAGAATCTTGGAATACAATGGGAGCCAGCTGCCAGGAAACCGAGTATGTACATGGAGTCTTTTGTCTTCCTTAGCTAAATACATAAACACTTCCTTTATTGTGTTTGAAAGAAATGCTAAAATTGCTGTAACTGTAGAACAAGAATTGCTGCTTTTGGAAATATACATAGTGAAATTTCAGCTTCAGTAAAATAAGAGCCAACAGTTTAGTGACATTTTCAATGACCTCAGTGATGTCCTGTGTCAAGACGACATTCATAACCAATATTCAAAGGTATATTGGTAAAAACACTATTAATTTAATTTAGAACTCCTTTTCTATCCTAATGAAGTCTGTAAATCCAATAGAACAATTACTGACTTCTTGAAACGCAAAAATACCTGATTTACAATTGAAGAAATGGTAAGGGATTGTATCCTAGTCCAGTGTGACATTGGCTCAACTTGTTACCTTGCTGCTTCACAGCCAGACCAGATTTGTGTGGCCTTAACATATAGAGTGGTGGTACAAAAACTGCTGCAAAGCTCTTTTCAGGGCTAAAGAAAATTGTTTGGTTTTTCTCTTGCATTTTGTAAGCAGTTTGGCTACCTTTTCTCTTTGTTTCCTCTTTAAAACATGAATGATAATGTTGACTTCATTGTGGAATCACTTCAAAAATCTGTGACTTAGGAAACTATGCTTAGGAATATTGTTTTGTAAAGCATTGCTTTTGAATTGTGTAAACTAGAAAATTGCTAAAATATTTTCTAGATCGTTTTTTGGTTACAAGTAAAACAAAGTTCATACAATTTGAATATCAGATTATTTTTAACTGAAAGATAGGGGGTTTTGGTATGATAACTCAGTGTCCTTACTTGCATGCCCTTTATAGAGAAAGATTAATGAAAGACCTGGGGAGAGTAGAAATAAACATATAAATAATCTCTCAGTATTTTCCATGGAGAAACTCTGAATTTCCAGTAGTAACTATAGTACATCTATCTTTGGTAGATCATTTTATGGGCAGTTTGCAGCTTGTTTTACCAACCATAAGGTGCTGATCTTTTGTTTTAATGTTATGAATTTGGTCACTGTTGACTTACACGCTATAGCTGTAAGTAAACTGTAAATCCATTTTCATTCAACTACTTTTTCAAGTGAATGTTTGATTGGCTGATTCACGTATTACTGTTAATAATTTTATGCCAAAAGGAAAAGTCCTGGCCTGTCCAGTAACAATCCTCTTTCAGGTATTCTTTATTTTTGGGGAGGAGAAAATGTGAACATTTGAAATCATCAGTATTACGTATAATGCACGCAGCCTTGTGCAGCTTGTTTTGAGAGGATGTAGCGAAGAACTTTGCCAGCTATTTTTAGCTTTGTGTACTGCCTGAAATTTTGTGTTGAGTCTTAAGAACCTGCAGGTATGGTAATCTGAAAGTACCATATTTATTTAATGTATTAGTATGTCTTCAAGTGGGCTGGTTTCCCTTTTGGGGCTATAGCTTGTACAGCCAAGCAATCATCAAATCTTTGTATAATTAGTCAAGGTCCATTTGTATAGTGAGTACTTTATATTCATTGTAAGCATATTTATAACTTCTCTCCTTTTCTGTTGTATTTTGGTCTTGTCTGAGAAGAGTGTGACTGCACTGAATCCTGGGGTGGTTGCATCATGGAGGAAACAGGGTATGTCATAAATATCAGTAATTGAGGGCTCTGGAATGAGTTCATCATTTACATTATGACAGAAATATTTACACATTGAGTTTTATCTATGTGTTTTAGTGCTAATAAATGAAAAACTAGAAACAGTTGGAACTCAATCCTTAGGTACATAAATGGTCAGTGAACTCTGAAGGGGAAGCACATTTGTATGGGAGGAATTTCATTACCCTCCACCCTCACACACTCTCAAAGGTTCTTTTCTCTATATTGTAAGCAACTGATTAGAAAAGGATAACTTCTGAGATACAGGGGTTTGAATCTTATAAATCGCTTCCTGTCAGTATCTTGCTCACAGTGGAAGCTTGATCACAAAACTCATGGAGAAAATTAATTACAAGCAAGACAGAAGGAGCTTCGTTTCTTTGTATGGTATTTAGAAATCGGCTCTTCAGTAGATATATTTTGTGGCTGCCCTGTAGACTTGTAATAGTCAGCCACTGTATGAATACAGCAGAAAATCATTCCATAAATTTGCTTCTGGAATCCGAGGTAAGGCATTGAGCAGAATAGATACTGACTTCCTTTGTATGGTGAACTCATCAAAGTATTGGTCTTGGATGTAAGTATCAGAAGAAGAGGCTGTGGAAGAAGCCTCTTCTGTAGAAAAGGTTAATAGGAAACAAAACCCAGGTCATGTAGAAGGAATGGAGAACCACCTTATGGCATGGTT
Source organism: Chamaea fasciata (assembly GCF_029207755.1). Classification (NCBI taxonomy): domain Eukaryota; kingdom Metazoa; phylum Chordata; class Aves; order Passeriformes; family Sylviidae; genus Chamaea; species Chamaea fasciata. The sequence continues at coordinate 13,341,970 of NW_027094093.1, read as the reverse complement.
CTTCCAATCTTTAATAGTGTGAATAGATCTCATTCCCAGATCTCAAGACATGACAACTAAACATATCTGACAATTTCTGAGTGAGAAATTACTAATGAACTATGTTTTCAGTAGTCTGGGAAAAAGATTGAGTTGCAGAAATGTGAGAGAAGTCTGTAACATCATGAACAAATGAATACCCTTTCTTCCAGTAAAGGAGCTAGGGAGACATGAAAAGAAATCAGCAAATATGACAGAACAAAATGGGATGGAATTGTTCTTCTACCAGTCTGTATTAAGCTGTGAAATGTCTTGCTGTAGCATTTCTAGGTGCCAAAAACAAACCTGAGAGGATACTGGATTATACATGCAATAGAAAGGCTTAATAGCAGCTACTATGATAATGTGGGTTTACCTTATTAAGATGTTTAAAAGCTACAGTTTTATATATTGTACATTCATAAAATAGAAATATAAAATAGCAAAATGTTTTAAACTTTTGTCCTGATTTCATTGTTTGAGAATAAGACTGAGCTGTCATACTGTTGCACACAGTGGTTGTAAGAAACTGGGATTTACAGTATTTAAAAAATGTTTTGACCACTTTTCCTCTTTCCAGTAGCTGGTGGTGTTTCAAGGCATTTACTCACCTAATTCTTTGCCATTTTAGGGTATACCATTCCAGGAAATTCTCCAAATGCAGCATTGCAGAATACAAAGAATTTTTACTTCGTGGGGGAGGTGCCTGTCTTTTTAACAGGCCAACAAAGGTAATAAATAAGTTGGTAGTCAGGACATCTGCTACACATTGTAGTGAAAATGTAATAATTTCACTGACATCATCTGTTCTCAAATTTATTCAGATATCTATGTGGGTATATTTTTGAAGTTGTAATTAGGTGTTCAGCCCCACAGCATTTTAAAATAGTATTGAGAGGAATGCAATTTGTTTTCCATAGTTCTTCATGCTCAAATAATGATGAATATAACATTCGGCATAAATATACTACTTATTAAGCTGGAAGTAGTGCAAAATAAATCCAGAATAGTGTATGCTCCACCTACACTCAACTCTTGGACTTTGTGTCTGAGGTTGTTAAAAAGAATGCAAATTACCATATTAGGCAATAGAAATCCAAAGATTATTTCATATAGACAGTAGTATATTTGGTTGTTCTCAAGGTTAGCTTTATTTCATTTCAAATGCACATCTAGCAAACTCTATCATTCATAGCAGTTTCCTTGTACCATTGCTTTTTTTGCCTAAAAACTTACCAAGGTCATAACTTTTTCTAAGACAATGTTAGCCTGACATCCCTCTAAAGCTGAGCAGTATAAAAATATTCCATATGGCTCTTTTTGCCAAGTAAGAGCAATCCAAAGCATTAATATTCTATTTAATCATAGTGTCAAACTGCTGTCCTTGTAGAATTTAATACCACATGAGGCTATTAGGCTGTTCTGTTTACTGTGCTATACCCTTTGGTGGACCATCACCTTGCACAATTAACTAAAAAAAATTTTGCTTGTTTGAGTGGTTTTGAATCTTTTCCCAGGATACCAATCTTTGCTTATAGAAAAAGAATGCAAGAATTCTTACACATAGGAATAAGCAGGGAAATAGAAAAACGCAGCTTCAGTTTTTAGTGGTAGTTGTCAGGCAGAGTAATGTAAAGAAGTTGTCTATTTGACTCAATTTCATAGAATAAAAATCTGATTTATTTTGGGGAAAAAGCTCCCAGGGAAAAGGTTGAATTATCTTTATATAATATCTGTGCCAGTCCTTCACAGCTTTAAAGTACTTTGGGAGAGAAAAAAATCATACAATGTTTTAAGTGCTGTTATTTGGAGGTCAGGAAGCAAGCTAGAAAATAGTGTGTTTAATCCTTAGGTAAGTGAAACAGAGTTGTTAAGCAGTCACCATGATGTCATTTTTTAAATTATATCCTGAGTTATGCTCTGACATGTGTATGAACATCAAATGGTTCCTTAAGGATTTCCATAGGAAATCTGTGTGTGCCTGCTTGTGTTCTGTAATTTTCTTGTTTGATAGAAGAATGAATTTCAATTTCAGAGTAAGAGATCTTGCTCTTTGCACCAAAGTGTAGTAGAAACAGGAGCTTATGGGGAGTGGGGAAGAAAAATTAAGTGTTTTTTTTAATCCTGTCAACATTACTGGTGAAGAAGAGCACATTTGGATATTTCTTCCTTATTGTCTTGCTTCTGGCACCCAAAATCGTAGGTGCTCTTGATTACCTATGTGGTCTGTACAACAAAAGTGAGATGTATTTCTTTTTTATTAGGTATTATGATTCCCCCCTGCCCCAACCAAAACTACCAAAGAAGAATTTCATACAAGTTTATATATAATTTGTATTGTATTATATGTTGTGTTTCATATCTTGATGGTTCTCCACAGCTTTACTTCCACTAAGCTCATGCAGAAAGGTTTACTTACATCTTTCATGCTTAGATTTATCTGTTCACCTTTTAACTTGTTAACTTCTAATTTCTCATTTCAACCATGTTCTAGGGAATGTGTGTCTGCTGCTAATATTCCAGTTAAATTGATGATTCCTGATATTCTTATATGATTTTAAAGCAGAATTATATTGATAACAGAAAAGCTGCTTGCAAATTTTTTACTGTGGCAAGACTGAAAAGTATCTTTAATTAAAATTATGATGAAACCACTATAGAATCTGCATCATCCTGAACTGCAGAATTTATCTGCATTGTATGTATCTGGTTCTAGGATTAGCTGTTTAGTACTATCTGTATGTGGTTGTGTATAACTTACCAATAAGGCAGATAGGACTTCCTTTTGGCAGTATTTCTTTCTATTTATTTTTTTCATGCACAAACGTTGCACAGGAACAAACAGTAGCTCATTGCATAAGCAAGTGTGGGTACCTGAGCAAATGCCAAGAATGATATTGTGGAATTCTTGAAGGAATTGTCAGGAAACTGGGAGTCCATGGAACAGGAATGAAGTTCAAATGTCACACAGCACATTTGTGTAGCATTGCAGAAATGGGTTGTGTGTGACACAAAAGTCACTTGACACTAGTTTTATTCTTACCTTGGTGTGGGGGCTTGTTTCTTTCAGCTCTTTGAAACCACCGAGTGTGGAAATGGGTATGTAGAAGCAGGAGAAGAATGTGATTGTGGTTTCCGTATGGTAAGTACTCCACAAGTCTTTCTTACAAAATTTATTAAGATAAATTAAGTGATTGGTAAGAGAGGAGGGGAAGGTTATGGAAATGAATTTGTTTTGCCTGTTGTTTGGGAACAATTTTGTTAAAGGCCTGTGTTAAAACATTTTTTCATATGACAATGAATGCAAAGACAGTGTCCTCTGAACAGTTCCTGTTACACCAATGACAAGATACAGTTGTTTCCCCAGCAGTTTTTGAGTTGCACTGGGGATGTGCTTACTCCTTTGCTTTTCCTGGATAGCTTAACTGGAGTGAGAGACTCCTTACTGATACTTTGGAGACTGGTGCCCATGTTCAGACAGAATAAGTCAAATGTTGTTTTCTTCACTGTTGCAGAAATACTCCAATAACGTTTTTGCAAAAATCTGCCCTCTAGATTTGAGTCCCTGTTCTAGTATTTAAATATAACTGCACCTGTAATTAGGTTGGGATTTTTTCCTGCATTGAATACTATCGAACTAAGCAGCATAAATTTGGCACAGGCTTCAGAAGATGTGAATCCCTGTGTTGCCATAGCATTGTATGTCACTGTTTTCCCTTTAGTATTTGAGTATTGCAAAGGCTGCTTCCAGCTGATAATTTCAAATCATCAGTGCTAAACTGAGTCTTTTGTCTGCTAGTACGTAATAGTTTGTTGTTGGAAAGATTGTGAAGAAAAAAATTTGCTTAAAATGGAAAACGAAACTTTTTCCTTATTTCTTTTTCAGGAATGCTATGCAGATTGTTGTAAGAAATGCTCTCTTTCTAACGGAGCTCATTGTAGTGATGGACCCTGCTGTAATACATCATGTCTTGTGAGTGTTGCTGCCATATATCAATTGTTCTTTTCTGTTGTCCGTGGCAGTCATGTGCAGCCTGTTAAAGTTCAAAGTGTGTTTTAGGTAGAAGGAAAAGGAGCAGCTTATGTAGATGTATTCTTAGTGCTGAACTATGTTTTTCATTTTCTAGTTTTTCCCACGAGGTTATGACTGTCGATATGCAGTGAACGAGTGTGACATTGCAGAGTTCTGCACTGGGGATTCTGGACAGGTATGTGTGCAGAAATGTATGCTGCTTGCACTACTTATGTTTGCACCTCTTTTTTTTGCATTCATTTAACAGAAAAATTGTATTAACAAACTGCACAGTCATATGCCCAAAATGATGATGTAATAATGGAGTATGAACTATTGTAAACTCATGAAAATAGTAATCTAAGTGGACTCAAAAGATGACTTCTCTAGGTTTATTTGGTTTTTATAACTCTTGGGGTTTTGTGTATAATATTTGTGTCAGGCATCATTCTTTGCCTGATCTATAACTTAAACCTTGTATTTAATGGCTCAAGACATTAATTTTTTCATTTCTATTTGTAGCTATAAAGATTATTGCACTAAATATGTTTTCAACCCTCTTTATATGTGGTGCAGTTTTTTTTTAAAGCAGGAAAATTCCATATGTGATACTCTAATGTATTATTACAGTACACATGACAAAAAATATTCTTAATTTTTTTCAGTGTCCACCAAATCTTCATAAACAAGATGGCTATGCCTGTGATTCTAATCAGGTATGCAATGTTTTAAAATCCCTGCACATCAGCAAATAGAAATCAACCAAATACACATTCTTGTTTTGTTTTGGCATTGATTTTTAAAAATCCTGTATTCCATATTTCTTCATAAATTTTGTCCTTTAAATATCAATGTTTTTTGTGCCTTATGCACTCTATGAATAGTAATAATTTCTACTTTGAGAGAAATCTACTTGGTATCTCTACATTTTATATGTAGATATTTTACTACACTCCATGTTAATAAGTTCTTTACAGCTATATAAAAGTATAAAGCAACTGCTTAAATGTCAGTATGTATTGGACACAAACTGGCTTTGGTAATCTGGGCCAAAATGTGTACTTTATCTACCCAAATCCATGGAATCTACATCCCAACATGCGTGTGAAGAATGAAAATGAGACATTTGTTGTGGGAGGGGAAGAAGATGAAGTTGTTTTCAGTTCTCATTCCTAACATGTTGTGTTTTGTTTAGGGTCGTTGCTATAACGGTGAATGCAAGACAAGAGATAATCAGTGCAAATATATCTGGGGATCTAGTAGGTTGACTTTAACTACCTTAAATGTATTTTATTTCTAGTTCGTTCCTGCCTTTGTTTTGGATTTTTTGGTTGTGGGGTTTTTTTTGTTTGTTTTTGTCACTTCAAGTTAAAGTTTTTTGATCAGTAGAGTGAATAGACTGCAGTGGGAGAATAGCTTCATTGCCAAGTGGAATTCTGCATCTGGGAGTTTTGTCAGTGAGGGAGTTCTGGCATGATATGGCTGCAGATCTGGGTAGGGCAGCAAATGCTGCTGGGGGGAGGGAGTTGAGGATTTTTTGGGTATAGTTCTAAAACAGATGTTTTGGGGTTTTTCTTAATGACAGTCACCAGTTCCATTATCCCATCAGTGGCTCATGCCAAAGTTTCTCCACCTTGCCTCTCCTTCCTATACTATCCTCCAAGTCAGGAAAATTCGTACATTGGTGTGAACTTAAATACCCATAGGATGGATTTGAGTCCAGAGGTGTTGAGTTAAATAGAATTGCAATTGCAATGGGCCTTGCTTGCAGCAGAGAGGGGCTGAATGTTCTGTGTAACGACTTTGAGACAGTTCAGCAGAGTAGAACTACCAGGACGTCCTGTGCTCTGGCGTTTAGTGTGCTCTTGTGCATTTTGTCTAATCATAACTGCCACTGAGGCCACTCTGTCTTATTTTATCTTCCTCTATATAATTGTTGTCCTTTTCTATTTTCTTTTTTTAGATTTATTTTTAGAAAAAACAAATGAGCTCGTCAGTAAATAATTATGGGTTTAAAACCTATTAGTTCAGAATTTTACTCCTAAAAATAAGTAGAAATTACGCTTTGTTCAAGTTTGGTTTCCTGTGAACATCTGAAAATTAGAATAAAATCAACATTGTGTTGATGTCAGAGCATATGCTTATCATAAATGTCCTATATAGAATCTTCTGAAATGCAGATCAGGAAAAATTGCAGTGAAAAATAACTGGATTAAATCTATGTGCAACTGTTATGAAGTGAACAAAACTAAATCACAGATTTCATACGCAGAATACAATACAGCCCCTGTGGAGGCTACTTTTAGAAGTTCACAGCAAATTTTGAACATACCAGCAGGTATTTCAGTTTAGCCTGTTCTCCCTTTTAGTCACTGGAAAATACCATTGTGCACATACACGTGTATTTATATTAATGTTCCATATTAAAAAAATTACAGAGAATGGCTGTAATGAATTATGCAAGTTTCAAAGCTGTCATGTTGCTAGTGAAAAGCACGTTTCTTTTTTCTTCATCAACAGAGTCTTCAGGATCTGACAAATTTTGTTATGAAAAGCTTAATACAGAAGGCACAACAAAAGGAAACTGTGGGAAGGATGGAGACCGATGGATTCAGTGCAGCAAACAGTAAGTTCAGTTTGGTAGAGATTATATGTCATTTAAATAGATTGGTAATAGTTTAATATTGTCTACTTTTTCTACTTTTTCATGCATGTTTCAGCAGCTTGTTTTGTATTATTTTGAATCTTCTTTCCCTCATGAGATTTGCACCTTGAAAAAGTTGCACTTGTAAAGAATTCTAGATTTTCAGAAGAATATACTGTGACTTCAATTATTTCAGAGGAGCTGAGGGACAAGGCAACAAAAAGTCACAAGTTATAACATAAAAACACCTCAGCCTTGGCAGGAATAAATTAGACTGCAAATACACACACTCTGTTCACTTGCTCTGGGTCTGACACCAGATTATGCTGTTTCAAGTTTGTTCCAACCTTTATTTCAACCACAGAGGACCATCAGACATTTGGATGCTATAGAGAAAAGGCCTGATTAATTTTCATGTGTTCACTACTCCATGAATATTTTATTAAATTTACTTTTCAAGTTAATGACCATTAGTAGATAGACTTAAATTTCTCCTGATTTACTTCTGTTTTGTAATTTTTAATGATGTACATATAAATTTCAGTTTTGGAACAGCATTTTCCTTCTTTGACTATTTGACACTTGTATAGTGGCTTTTTTTCTTATTAGTTTTCAGATAGGATCATAAGGAAAGGAGTTGTTTAGTGGATTTTTTAATATTTAGATGAGGATAGTGTGTTCTAACGTGTATGTTAAACTCCTCATAAAAGTCGTTCTTTGTTGGTAGGGAGATTCAGGACAATGATCTGGCTGCAGGGCTATTTACGGCTTTTTTCAGTTTTAACAAAGTCAATTTCTGGCAGTCATCCAGCTGCTTCTGTGACTTAGGACAATCAGTAGTAGCTGATAGCCTTCTGTTGAAGATATAAAATATATGTTGTATATATTATATAAAATAACATTAAAAAAACCAGATTCTTTACCAAAAATTGGGCCCACACAACTGCACACGAAAAAATTGTTCTTATGGTTCTGTTGTCCTGCAAGGGAAATAAAATGCAAAGAAAATTTCAAACTTAACATTAACGTATGGTGTGTAAGCTGCCAGAGAGAGGGAAAACCAATTCAGCCTAACATGACAAAACTTTCTACAGTTTGACCCCTCTTACTGGATTGTTCTTAGAGCACAGATAGGTTGTGTGCTCATGTAAGCACTCACTGGTGCATTGGAATAAATGATGACTTGTTTCTGCCTCTTGTCATTTAAATTAAATAATATTTTTTTTCCAGACTTGCTGTGGTCAGCAGCACCATTGCTAGACTTTCTTTTTTGTAAGTTTACCTCATATTATTCCAGTAATATTTTGATTTATGTTTTCATTTTCCAGTGATGTTTTCTGTGGCTTTTTGCTCTGTACCAATCTTACTAGAGTTCCACGAGTTGGTCAAGTTCAAGGAGAAATTATCCCAAATTCTTTTTATCATCAAGGACGCATAGTGGACTGCAGGTAAAAGATAATGCAGTATTCCAACATGATTTATCTCTGTCAAACCTAATTGAACTAAGATAGACATAAATGTGAGATTCTGTGAATTTTACGTAATTGCAGCAAAATCATTATTCCGAGTGGTATTTCTTTTGATAAAAAAAATAAATCCCAAAACCATAAAAAGCCTAATATTCCATATTTAAAGAGGGTAAAATATAAGTTATACTCCTGAATCTTCTGCTTGATACCTCCAATAGCAGAACTTCACAGTCAGAGCCTAATGCTCAGCATGGTGTTTTTCTGGGGGTGGAGAAAGTCTGTGATTGCCAAAGACCTGTATGTTAAATATAGTGATTTTGCGTATTAAATACTCAGAGAAACAGCTGTAGTGAAGTGAAGGCTGAGAGGGAGGAAACTGCAGAGTTATGGCAGGATAAGATGCTCAGCTACAGTTCAGTTAAAGAACAGGGAAATGAGTTTCAGTCTGCTGCACTACTGAGTCTGTGCACAATAGTGGGTTTGTATTTTGAAGACATTGCTGTCACCCTAAGAACACTCTCTTACATAGTTGGGTCTTGAATGAACAGTGATTCTTAATTCTTCCATTATTCCACTAGTGTTTTTATTTAAATCACATAAGAAGTTCGTTTTTTAGTATTTTTTCTAACAATAGTTAAAAAAAAAAAAAAAAGGAAAAGAAAGAAAAAAAGTGGTCTATCAGGGACTTAAAAAAACCCAAAGTCTAAGGTGCCCTTCTTGAGTATTTAAGTCCTAATCTAGACTTATTTTTGACAACTGGAACACGTTGTCATTGCTGTGGATGGACGAAAAAACTGCAGTTCTGTTCAGTCTGTCTGAATGCTTGAATGAAAGAAAGGTGTCTACACGGACATGCTTTTAATATTTTCAAAAGATTCCAGTCATTATACTAATACTATCTTCAAACTTATTTCTCCTAGTGGTGCTCATGTTCTTTTAGATGATGATACGGATTTAGGTTATGTGGAGGATGGAGCTCCATGTGGACCTCAGATGATGTGTCTGGACAAAAAGTGCCTGCCAATTCAGTCCTTGAACATAAGCAGCTGTCCCATTGGTTCCAATGGAAAAGTCTGTTCTGGTCATGGGGTGAGTCTGTACTGGGAGTGAGCAGCTCAGCTTCCCCAGCTCTCTCTGCTCTACCTGATCCTAACAGTTGAAAGTCTTCCTAAGACCTTTTGATCTGAAACAATGAATGTTGGATTCAGGGGAAGACTGGCATTTTGTGATGCATAAAAAATTTAGAAAGGAAATTGTTTCTGCAATCATATCCAAAGAATTGGGTTTGTTAGTAGCAAGAAAGACTTTTGACATTAGTTATTGTAAGGACTTACATAATGTAATACCCGTATTTCAAGCTACTTGCCATCTTCAATTAAACTTTCTCTTGCACACTAACACCTTTATAAAGTTGATCTTGTGTTCACAGATCTATCGCCCATGACTTAAATAATTAAAATTCCAAACTGTGGGTCCTCAGCCGAGACAGAGCCCTTGAAGAGATCCAAAGTGTATCATTTTACATTCAGGCACATTATGTTCTGTTATTCTACTCATAAGTTCATTTGTCTAAGATGTTAGGTCTGTTTTGATGTGCAGATCACTGTTTTAAGTACCAATAAAACCTTTCCACTGTGGGATTCAGTGAGACAAATACTTGCGTAAAGGGCTAGGCTTTATACAAGAAAGGGATTATTTCTTCTTCTTGTCTATACTTGAATATGAAATTGAGTCTTTCAAAGTAGAGGGTTAGGTTCAAAATCAAGAAGAAAAAATTTAAAATTGGAAAGTAAAGTATCTGGGAGATAAGAAATCATCTTGGTATATTTTGAGTGTGACATGAAGGGTGAGTGAACTATTTTACCTGTTCTGTTTTGGATTATTACAATTCCTAATTTTAAAGGGTATTTCAGTTGATCAAACCTGCCATAAAATGGGTTTATCTTCAAATTCTTAGGTAAGATTCTCCAGTGGGTGCCTCTTAAAAGCAGAGCATGATAAAAGCTGAATTAAAAAAATCACATGTGCTACTTAAAATCATTTGTGGGTAGGTTGTTTTCTGGGTTTTTTCCACATTACGTTCCAGTGTCCAAAAGACATTATTAGCTGTTTGTCTAATTATCAACTTCATTTCTCATTCTATAATCAAAACTTCATTCTTCATCTTTTTCTTGTGTCATGCTTTTTTCCACAGTAACCTCTTCTAGCAGCACCATTCCATGTTCTTTTTCATATGGAAAATTTATAGCTATTAACTCTTCCTATTGATGTGATGGTTTAAGTTTTGTCCACTGGATAGGTTTTTCCCTATCTCATGAATATATTGCCAATTTTAGAGTCCTAAGTCCCTTTCTAGACATCATTCAGGTAAATGTAAACTTAGGAAGAACGGTTCCCTCTTTTAGAAGCCAGACGAGCATTCCTCATTGCTGCTTAGGAAGAATGCTGACAAAACCAGTGAAAATATATCGACTCTGTTCCACAGGGGAGCAAGCTGAAAATGAGAGGGTGGGAAGTGTAACCATGTCTCCAACCTTTTCAAAGGCAAATGTTTGTATCCCTTCTGGGCATCCAGGCTCAAAGTCCAGACAGTTGGCTGGTGAAGATCTAACTAGTCTAGCTCAATTGCTGTTGTTTTTCACAGCCTGTGCAGATGTGTAGTGCCAGTGATGATAGAACCAGCCCTGCTTCTTCTAGCATGTGAGAGTATTAGGAGGGTTAAGGGAAACTTCCAGGTGTGTTACATCATTCCAAACACTCAGTGCTATTCTTACAATATAAAAATAGGTAAGTTTTATACCATGAATTAAATGTCTAATTACATGTTAATTAAAGGCAGTGTGACATGTTAATAAAATGTAGTTAAAAACTAACTGCTGTCACTTACGGGTTTTTTCCAGGTTTGTAGTAATGAAGCCACTTGCATTTGTAATTTCTCCTGGGCTGGGACAGACTGCAGCATTGACGATCCCGTCAGGGATACTGGTGGCAAGAAGGATGAAGGACCCAAGGGTTTGTGTTTTGTTTCAGTTTTTTACGTTAAGTATTTATGATGTCTTTTTGTTGATACATGGTAGCAGAATTCGCATATAAAAAGCAAATACTATTGTACAGCTGTGTTTAGACCCAGACAGTTAAATTCTGCTTCATGTAGAGAAAGTAGGTTTTTCTACTTTGAGAATTGATAAAACTTTTACTTTTCTAATATAAATTTGGGGAAGATTTCAACAGGTAATGTTTTTTCCCTTTGTCCCTGATTCTCTATTTTTTAATGATCATTTTCATTGGGATTGAAATCTGACTTTGTGTAGCTCTTATTTTTTATATGATAATTGAATATTTATATTTCACTAGACATTCACAGGACATTTTCTTAGTCAACTAATTCAGAGAGATGTAGCATAAAAAAGGTGAAAGTGGAATGTCCCTGGTAAAATCAGATTCCTTGAAATCATATGGCAATGAAAGAAAAAAGAAATTAAGATATTTGAGAACTTAAATTATTCTTACAATCATTGTTGCTTGTTCTTATGTACTTAGTACATATTTCAATTACATATGAAGTACAAATGCAAAGTGGAGGGATTGAGGAAATAATCCAAAAGTTTTTTCAAAGATTAAGGAAAGTATTTGAGTTTCTCTCTTACTCCTCTGCCCAAAGAATATCTTTGGATATCTTCGGACTTGTGCTGTCCGGTTTTTTTTTCTTTCCTGTCATCAGGGCACTATTCAACATCAAACTGTATTTATCCAGTCTTATGCATTTACAGACAAAGTTCCCAGTTCCAGGTTCTTCTGCTCCATTTGCAAGGCAAATGGAGAAAAGAGTTGTTCAAAAGTGTAGTCCTGAGGACTCAGACTCTAATTGATTACTCTAGAAGTATCAAGGTTTCAAGGAAGGACAGGATTTTGGTATCTCCCTCTGGAATAGCTCTACATCTGTCTTGTGTGCCTTTTTCTGTTACCCCTTAGCAGAATGGTTCCAGTAGACTTTGCCAAGAACTGTTTGAAGAGATCATCTTGAAACAAGTTACTATTGTAAAGGAGGCTCTGTAGACCAGTCCACATCTCTGTAGGGAATCTGTACAGGTGCTTCCTGGACTCCAAATCCCAACACTGTTCGGTGTCGAGCTGCCTGGTTTGTACTCTGCCTTACAAGCCACTTTTCATTCCAGTTCCTTTAAAAACCTTCCTGACAGTGGAATGCTGCTTAGAGAGTCTTAAAAAAAAAAAAAAAAAAAAAAAAAAGGATACCAACACTACAGAGCTGTTTGGTTCTTTGTGTGTGTGGATAAGGAGAGCAGGATTTACAGCTGTGACACTGAAAGCACATGTACTTTATTTTGTTCATTTCCATATAGGAAGGGTAACACAGAAGGTACACTTATCTTTGATAAATTACTGAAAGTCAGATTAACTGATCTAATTCAGAATGGAAATACCTTTGTGAAAATTAATACATCAATGTTTAAATATTCTGGGAAAAAGCCTTAAATGAGTAGTATGTGCATGGATTTCTGCCAGGAGGTGCAGGCAAAGTTTAGACTGCATTTTTCAGTGGAGTGCCCAGCAAAATGGCAGACTGTGCTTTTGTTAGAGGTGGCTCAATGATCTCAAAAGATGGATTATTTTTCTTACAGTGTTACAGTAATTTACTAATGTTGAATCACCTAGAGATGAATTTAGGAGACTGAACACTATGATCTCTTTCTGTGTGCTTATAGAGGAATTCCTTTGTGAGAAGATTGCAGAAGAGTACAGTAGTAGTTCCCTTTGTTGTAACAACCCAACGTACTCAAGAGTAGCTGCTATTTTTTTATCCCTTGTTGCTCTCTATATCATATGCCAGTTTACAAGTCTAAGACAGAAACCAAAATACTTGTTTTTCCTTAGTGATAAGGTTGTATGAAGTGAAACACTCATGATGTGAAAATTCATCTAATAGGTTTAAGATTTTTAACACCAAAACTCCAAGCATTTTTCTTGCTACAATTAGAACATATATAGTTAGGGAGTGTTGCTATTTATTTATGTATTGTTGTCATAATTGACAATTGACTGCTGCACTTTTCAGACTTTTCCATCATCCATCAATTGCTTTTTGGCTCCATCCTCTATTTCAGGATAAAAAAATTAATGGTCCTTAATTATGCTGCTATTAATACATGACTCTTGAATTACTCCAAACTCAGCAACCTACTGTATCCTGTACTAGCAGATGTACATTGCATTTAGCAGTTTGGGGAAGACAAAGAGTTCTTGCTGTTAGTTTTTGGTTATTGCGGAAACTTTGAATTACTTTAGAGTGTGGGTTAGCAGTTTTGAAATCAGTGGGACTCCATATACACACGAGATTCTTCTTTGCAATTTAATTTGCAGAATTAGGCCTTTATTTGACTAGTGGAGTAGTGTTTATTTTAATATAGAACTTATGTCTCAAGTGTGTGTGTGTATGTGTGTGTATATTTAAGAAAAAGGGAAAAATTTCCAAAATATTTAAAAACATACTTCACTCAGTATGGAGTCTATAAAATTTTTGTCCCTAAGTTCCCATTTGACAGGGGATTCAGCTGCTTTCTTGTGATCTATTGTGACTCAATGAATCTATAAAACTTTCAGTCTCTAACATAGGAGATGTATAGAATTTTTTCCTCAGAAGAGTTCCCTTAAGCATTAAAAATAAGGCTTTGATGTCTTGAGAGACTATCGGAACATATCAAAATTTCTAGGGTGTTACCTGAAGCATGTTTCCAGGGTAGGTTTTTGCTTTTAAAAGGTATTACCTATTTTTAGGTCATATAGATAAACAGAGAGTCTTATTGATAAATGCAGTAACTAATAAAAATATTAATAATTAGTAAAGAAATTAATTTAAAAGTTGGGGTTTTTTTTTGTTTTTCCTGAGGTGGAATTGTTTCCAAACAGTTTTCATTTTCTTAATTATACTATGGATACAGTATGTTTCTGGTGATCAAAATTTCTTATTGGCAATTTATTTACATATTGGCTGTTTTAAATAAGCAGTAGGTCAAGGGTGTTCCCTTTTAGAGTAAATAATAGAATCACAAGCTGAAAGGAATTTACAGGAAAACTTCTCATTGAAATATTTGCAAGCATTTAAAGAAAACCCAACAGAGTTCATTTCAGAATTTTTAAAGCTACGTTATTTGGTAAACAAAGGTTTGTGAGGAGATTTGAATTGTTTATCCAACACTGGACTATATCATAAAGTATTCCTTTGAGGCATTATTTCATGTTTTCATTTCAGACATATATGTGATGATTTCCTGAAAAATTCTTCCCTTTTCCCTCCACACAGTGAGCATGGCCGCTAACAGGCTAATAGGTGCAGTGGCAGGGACCATTCTGGCCTTGGGGGTGATTTTTGGAGGCACAGGGTGGGGAATAGAGTAAGCACTTTTCTTAGTTTGAGTTCTCTGTCTGGTGCCTTAGTGTGTGAGGTAACCGTATGCACCTGAGCCCTCTGTGTTGCCCCTTAGCTTTGTCCTGTGGTGACCGTATTTGTCGTGTGATTTGACTGTGTCTGTGTCATGTGGTTTGCTCATGCAGTGTTGAACCTTCTCCTGTCTGGGATAATGTGGGGCATAAAACAGTAACTTTGTGAATTTTTACATTGTCACCATAAAATTAAATGTCTAAATGTTTCCATTTTACCAAATTACAAAAAAAAAAAAAAAAAAAAAAAAGAAAAAAAAAAAGAGAGAGAGAGAAATGGAATTTCTTAATTTCATTACATGCAGGGCCTTCAGTCTAATGGTCAAGCTAGGTAGATGAAAGCTGATGATAGTCATACAGAGAGGTAGTTTTACAGGAAAGCGTCTGAAGGTTCTGTTGCTAGGATTCTGTTACCTCAAGATGGCACAGTGCTGGAGTGTAGTATTCACATATAAAGAATATGTATGAACAATTTTTATTGTGTTTTCATAGTTCTAGGAAATGGTAATCCTAAGCATTATCACAGTACCTCAATTTTAACACTGACTATGATTTTTATAAATTTGTGTTCATGGATACATACACATATAAAATGGCCTGTGTAAGAGCTGTCTTCATTCTGCATTCACTCTGCAAAGAACAGATGATGACTGCTGTTTTGCTGCTCTGAGATTTCCAGCTTCTCCATGTCTCTAGTACTATGACATCTGGCATGTGACAGTGGCACCTCTCTGAAGGGGACTCATTAGCAGGACAGTCTGTGATTTCCAATCAGGCTGAGTGCAAAGGCATTCACACACAGTTCTAGTCCAGAGAGGCAGCACTTGGTGTGTCTGAGTCTGCAACCCTAGGAACCTGTCCATACATGAAACTGATACAAGATTCTCAGAAGAGTAGAGACCTTTGTGCTCATAAAGGACAATTATTAGAAAATAAATAGAAGGAAGACGGTAATAGGTCGTTTCCTTGAGAAAGATCAGATCTCTGTTTTACTGGTAGCTTGTACAACTGTTTGGTAAAAACTGAAGACTGTGAAAGTTGTGGAGGTTTGGGGGACAGATTCTGGAGCACAAAATTTACCTACAAGTTGAGGACCACTTGCCTTTTGCTACATTCTGCCTTGTTCCCTTCTGTTTGTCTCTTCCCTCACCTGCTGTCTCAAGCCACTCAGCTCTGACCAGTGTCCCTGACCATTTGTTCTTGCTCCGGTATCCGTCTGTACCAATGCCAGCTTTTCTTCCTCTCTCCTCTGCTTTTATCGCTCCCTAGTTGACTCATTCTTTTTGTTTCTATTCATTCTTTTTTCCTGCATCCCAACAATATTTCTGTGTCCACTGGTTTCTTCAGATACAAACGTGCATTCAAGGCAAGCCACTGCTACTTTTTGTTGGTTTATAGAAAGCAAGCAGGGAATGCAGATTCCCTCCGTGTTCCTAATGCCCTTCAGTCCCTGCTGGCGTTACTGTGAGTGGCTGCAGGGGAGGGTGTGATCATCACAGCCTGATGCCAGGACATGTCCTTCCTCCTTCCTCATCACTTCACTTGCAAATTACAAATGCTTGTTCAAAGTGCTGAAATAACTTCAATTACTTAATGCTTTATGAACTTACTTCAGGAATCATGGGGGACAAAATGGTGCAGTAGGGTTTTTTTCCAGATTTCCTACCAAAATGGATACTTAGCTTTGACTTTGCTTAGAACTTAACTTAAACCAGAGGATTTGGCTGGCAAAGTGGCAGGCAAGAAAAGACATCAGATCACCAGAGTTGTTACCTGCAGGACAGTCTGCAGTAAACTTGCCTTTTCTAATACTGGTAGAGTCTCAAGTGGTGTGTATTAGTTGAATCTATTTGATGATGATGAAGCTTTAGGTAGTAGTTTAAAGTCTACTGAAGTTACAGGTTTGTTCTGCTTTAACACCTTCGGTAGAATTTGTATCAGGATCCTAAAGGATGGCCAGGGATAGTACAATAGCCATGCCAGAACAGTGTCCTTGCAGGAAAAGGTGTTCCAGGCAGTTATCTGCAGGAGTTTCCTCCTGATAAATCTGTGTCTTTAGGTTATAGCAGTAGTGTGGTGGAAAGAACAAATATACCAAAGTGTACCTCGTGTGATAGTCTGGATGGAAAATGGTCCCACAGTATGGTGGTTATTAAAACCTTCCTCTTCTGGTTTGTCAGGTGTCTGAGTTTAGTGACTAGAGAGGCTTATTGAGTTGAAACATATGGATTTTTATTTTTCTTCATAAATGTCCCTTTACTGGTAGCAAGATTCTGGTTTATTAATAATACAATTTATTTGGTAATGCTTAATAAAACATAAGGCATAGATCCTTGCAGTAAGGTATAAGACATAAAAGTAATCTTGTTTTAAGTACTTTTATGTGCACAGTCTGTCTTAAAATGACTTATGAGTGATCCTCTTAGATCTCTGTATTTTGAAACTGGGATTCAACAGTTGGAGTACTCCAGTCTCAAAAATAAGTGGTTGCTGTTTAGTCATATTACCTCTTCTACAAGCTTGATTTTTTTATATTTATACTTTTCTATTACCTGACCCTAATTGTTTCATGTATTACCTTCTTCTGTTTAAATTGATTGAATTATATAATAGTTATAGTAAATAAAACCAATACCGATTTGCTTTATTGACAGAATAAACTGCAGTTTGGTGATTAGATAGGCACTATGAAATGGATACACTTCCCTGGGCATTTAACAACCAGGGAACATAGTGAGAAGAGGGATGTAAAAAGTGGTGATTTGGCACATCTTTATCTAATTTATGACTATGTTACTATCAATTAATCATTGTGCTTCTCTTGTGAGAAGATGGCATTCTATGGCTAGAAAGAAATTTGCTTAAGTCTTGAAAAATGCTAATGAAATTTATTACAGATAAATCACTTGCTGTGGTTACAGTCTTTTGTTCTGTGAGATCATTTGATGAAATCCAGAGTAAACCATAGATCTCAGTCAGATAAGGTGGCTCATTAGGCTGCTGTTGCAAGCAAGCCTTAATTGGATCCACACTGCCTGCAGCATGGCACTTACCCTCCACCATGCTCATGCCTGTTAATTTGAGCCAGGTGTGGCTTAAAGGTAAGTCCAAATAAGATACATTCTTCCAAATTGTGCAAAATTACCTTTTGATTTTTGTTGTCAAATTTCTGCACTGTTCATCTGTAAAACTCACTATATTTTTCTTCAGTCCAATTATTTTGTTCATATTCCTGAATACTCTTTGTATAGGAACTGCAGGAAGCAATTTTTAAAACTTGGTTTTCTTTTAGCTAACCAGAATCTCCAGAAGCACTGAGCTGAGAAACATGTAGTGGAGGCAATAAAGTTAGGTGGCTGCAGTAAATTTTAAAACTTAGGGCAAGTGCTTATTGCAGTGCGTGGGGCTGGGCAGGGGGTTTTGTGATATCAACCTAAAAGCTTAAAACTTTCAGTTGTTGCAGCTGCCCTTGTTCCTTCTTTGCTGCTCTCTGGCTGCTCCTGTTTCTTCCTTACATTAGCTGTGGGACAGTTTTCCAAACTCAGTTTCAGAACAATTAATTAGGAAAGTTGAATTGCTGTGTAGAAGTCTTGGTTTGGGGAGAGTGGGCTAGGAGGTAAGAACTGGTTTTGAAGGCTATTCCTGAATATGTAAATGGTTAAACAAAAAGTGTGTGATATGCTGCGGAAGAACTGTTGGATCGCTTTCATTTTGCCTTGAGTTCAGATGCAATGTTTTACATCAAAGACTGCAATACAAAGTTTTTGTACAGAGCAAATGTTACTCAAGCCTACTGTCAGTTTTCCTCTGTCCTGTGTAAACAGAGCACTTAAGGGTCAATTATTATTGTTATTTAGATGTTCTCTTGCCCTCTTCAGAAAATTGCACGAACCTATTTTGTGCTGCTTCTTTTTGTTGCTCTGTTTTTTCTGCTCCACCGTTCCCCACTTTGTTGTTCAGTAGCTTCTTGAGGATGATGAAGAGATGCTTTGATGTTTGGAAACCTTAGTGGAAATAAACTTTTATTTCAACTTTTGTTCCCTATTATATAATCCTTTTCTTTTGTCAAACAGTTGTAAATTTAGCATTGATGTAACTGTAGGGAGTCTGGACTCTGAGAAGTACGTGGTGCTAGATGCTCTCAGCTCAAATTAAAATATCTACACCTTTCAGGAACTCCATGAAAAAAGAGAGGGCTTTTTGATTTTTCTTTCTGTCTCATTGTCTGTAGTCTTAAAACATACAGCATTTATACTTTTCCCTCTGAGTTAAGGAATTATTCACAACTATCTTAGTGTCCTCAGCTGGCTGTTCATGCAGCAGATAATGGAGTAAGTTACAATGGAATTCACTGTCTAATACTAGGTTTTTATCTCTGGTAGAAGTCAGCATAGCACAATGCAGAGAGCAACAGCTTTGTTTGTTCCTATTGTTAAAGACAAGTAAGTTAAGTTGGGCTTGTTGAGACTGTCTGGAGGCATCACCTTGTGTGCTGTCTCTATTCCCTGAATTGTTTGACTACCCTTCAGATGCTTCACATAATGTGAATGAAGTCATTGGTTCTTATGTGTGTCTTACCCTAATCCTTTATCACAGGTCCTAGTGCCACCAATCTTATAATAGGCTCCATCGCTGGTGCCATCCTGGTAGCAGCTATTGTCCTTGGGGGGACAGGATGGGGCTTTAAGTAAGCAATGCCGCATGTCTTCTCTTCGGTGGCTCTGGCATTTCTATTCTTGCTTACATCACTAAATTTTGAGTTCCTGCTACAAGAGTTCCAATTTAATCCCCCAAACTCTAACAAGCTGCCTTAAACAAGAAAAGAAATTACACATGCAGTAAACAAGTGGAGGAAATGGATTTGAAAAGAGCAAATGTTATCAGGGTGCAAAGTTGAATAACAATAAAAGAATTGGGTGAATTCATGAAAATTAAATTAACACTTTAGGAATAAGGTCTTTTTTCACCTCCAGTCAGTAGCATTGTTCTCAGAAGATGATTACATTGGTTACAAAGCCCCCAAAACCTATGTCTTATTTTGAATGTAGTAGTACTTTCAAACTGCTCAACTTTTTGACTATGAGAGATGTTGTGTAAATGGTCAGTGGTGGAAGGAGCAGAGTAGTTTTCAGGAAGAACTGTGTTGACATAGTTGCCTCAGGAATAGCAGACCTAACTTGTTTCTGGTTACTGATTTTTTATTAGCATTGATACACAATTTAATACAAAATAAATTCAGGTTTAGAGAGACCATTTTGAAATCTTGAGCTGTTTCCTGAAAGATGAAAGCATTTCTCTCCCAATTCTAGTTGTGTTTTGTAACTATGAGGACTAAGAGATTAGTCATTCCACTTGGGACTGTTAAACAGAGTCTTGTACAAAGGTACTTAATTCCTACCCCTTTTGTAGTGTCCATTCTGCCCACATGCACGGTCTGTATTTGGTAACAAAGATCTCCCTTTAGAATCAGTGTTTATAACCTAACAGATCATGGAAGTAATTAAATACAAGCAATTTCTCATGGCATTTAAAATTGCTGTTTCTTTTCAATAACATGAATCAAGGTTAAACTGTGATAAAACAATAAGCCATAATTCTTCAAGAAGAATAAGTAGTAATAATAATTCAAAGAAAATTTTCTATGGCCTCTATTCATATTTCATGTCAGAGTTGAGAAGAAAAAAATTATACCCTAATTGATTAAGGCAGTTATCAAAGTAGAATCTAGTGATAAGGTCATATTTATCTTGTAATTCATTTTCAAAGGTCACCTGAAAATGTTTTACTTCTGGGTTATACTCTTATATTTTTGAAGTTTCAGCTGGCCTTAATTAAATATGCATATAGAAGCAAAATGTTTCAAAATCTTTTTCAGGCCTGCTGAAAGCAGCAAATCAGGTTTTGCCCTTTCTCCAGGACAAGGCAGTTACTTCCTGTTGCCCTCCCTGTCACTGTTAGTGTTCTCAGAAAAAGACTCAGCACCTGCCACATTCATTTTTCTCTCAGTGCCTGTTCGGGGGGTGCCCATGGGAATTAACCAAGCTAGATTCTCTTGGGGGAAAAAAAGTCAGCTCACCCTTTTGGATGAGTTTTCTACCATAAGAGACATTTGTCCATTACCTAGCAATTCATAGACTTTGCAGAAACAGGGTGTGCATCCCTAGATGATAGGTCTGTATTGCACAAGGTAACTTGCTGAAAACAAAATACATGTCATGAAAATAGAAAATAATTAGTTCTTCCTCTGAGTCTTTTCAAGCTGGATTGTGCCCTGGCCACCTTTGCCATCAGCACTGCAGCCCCTGCCTCCAACAGCCACAGAGCTTGAGAATTTGCACTAGAGAGAAGTAGAACCATCCCTTCCTGTCTAAAACAATACAGGATGTAATTGATTATTTCTTCTTCATGTTTCACACCTCTAAAACTGCTCTCAGAAGTGGTCAGCTTTGCACCCTGGTGTCATTTGTTTGCCCAAAGGGAAAAGCTCATTATCCTTATAGAGGATCTGCACTGGAAATGCCTCCTGAAGCTCTTACTCTCACAAGAGGAAGATAAAACTGTTCATTCTGTAGCAGAACCTCAAATACACTGGCCTGGCCTAGCTCACAGCTTGAAGTGCATGTTTCTTCTGGGGGCCAGAGGGGAACAGAAGAGGCTTTTCAGCTTGTAGACAAAGAGGGCTAGCACATGTAGACCCCCAATACTTGGCTTCAGATAGATCTGGAGGGACAGATGAGGATAATAAAAGGATTTTAACGTTTCCTTTTTTTAAGCAAGTGATATATTTAGTCTCTGCAACTATGAGAGAAGGTAGCTAATGCTTTACAAACTGGGAGATGTGATTTCTGTTTCACAGGTTATCAGATGTTCATATGAACATACGGTACTGTGGTGTCAAGTCCATATCAAACGTAAGCTGCAACTAAGCAAACTTTGTTCATGAACTGAGGTGGGGGGTGGGGGTTGGAGGGGAAGTGTAAAACAAGGCTTGATGCAAGTTCAGAGAAACAAAGTAAAAACAGCTCAACAAACAACTTCCAGCTTCAAGAATGAATCCAAGGTTAATTTTCAATCACACTAATGTGTGGACAGAATAGGAAAGAAAATGTTAACTGACAATTTAACAGAATATAGAATCTCATTAGACATTTCAGGTGGCTTAAAGGCTGTGGGTAGAAACCTTGTTAAGAAGTAAATTTTACTCAGTTGAGCCTTGCATAGTACTTTTAAATCTGTTGGCATTTAGACAGCAGTAAGAACTTGATTTTGGCACTGCAAGTCTGCGCAAGGTTTCATTATACAGTGTTTAATATAGGAAGGACGTTTTTACCATTAGAGTAGTTCAGGGGCCTACACTTTTTTCCCTAGCATATATTCGCTCACTTCTGCTAAGCTACTGCAGTAATATAAGTCAATTAATGCTTTTGTTACTGACTTTAACAGCAATTCTGGTAACAAAACACTGCTAAGAGGTAATATTAGTAAAAGTGATGTGGAAATGCACATGAAAAGCTGCTGCTTGTTATAGCAGAATACAAAAGTGGCAGATAGAGAATTGATTGTAGGCACAATTCTATTTCCAGCAATTGTTCCTAGCTAAAGAGCTGCAAGGTTTTCTGTTTTTTTAATGGAAGATTAATGGAAAAACCAAAGCCTTACCCAGCTATGCTGAGGTTGAGCTGGTCTGTGCAGTTGCATTTAGACCCTAAAGGTTTCCACAAGTTAAAGCAGTGGACTGCTGGTAGCAATTTCATGAGGAAGGAGGTTTTGGTTCTTTACCAGCATTTCCATCAAGCATGAATTGTGGACCAAAATTCAGTCATCACTGCACAAACAGCAGCTAGAATCAAATGTGAGGTATTTTCTCATTTTTCCCCAAACTACTGGAATAAATGGGAGGTCAGTGTCTTATTTTAAGTTGCCTTTTTTAGTCCCTCATTTTGTTAATTTTAATCAGTTTTGTAGGCAAAGTTAATTTATTTAAGCTCTTCTTCAGCATTTGAACCATGCTTTAGGAATGCCTATGAAAACATTAACTAGTTGAAGTGATTAAAATACTGGGTTTGCATAAAATCTGTAAATACTTCAATACAGTTTGGTACTTACATGATCACACATAGGGGCACACATTTGCAAGTAACGTACTCTATGACCACATTCCTAAAAGAATGCAGCAGATTGCAGCAAGGTAGTTCTTGAATACATCCAGCCCTTCTTGAAACCAGTTTTTCTTTTGTGATTTTTTTTTTTTTTTGTAAACACAGTGATGTTGGACAGTGATGTGCTGTAGCATGAAGTGCTTTTTTGATTAAAAATAACCGCTACTTTTTATTTTGTTAGAGACCCTTTTCTGGTTGGATTACAGACAGAAAGGGTGACCCTCATTATTTAAAGAGGCATTAAAACTTTAAATGCAAAGAAGAAGTTGATGTTCTAAGATCTTCCACATAAACCAACAAAGGACTAGGAAGCAGCATCATTCTCCTGTGTGTCCTTCCATAGAGGACATTTCTGCCCCCTTACCATTTAACTGAAGCATAGCAGAAGGAGCCTTGTACTACTGTAACTCATAGCTTAAAATGGTGGCAATATCCAGAACCTGCTACTCACCTACTCTCCTGTCTTGTAATTTTCTTGGGGAAGAGGGAGACTTGTTCTGTTTGCCAATTTAAGTTAGACAATTAGTAGTCTTCATTTTACTATTATAATGGTTGGTAGGTAATTCAGGATGTTGTTGTTAAAAGCTGGTCAGGGAATCAGAACAGACTTTCAAATCCTGCAGGGTAACACCTCCCTGCCCACCTCTGAAGTGCTATGGTGGCAGCTCTTGTTAAAGCTTTGCATGCGTGTACTGTTTCCTTATTGACACTGTACCTCATGTTCCCTATTTCAGGCTCTTATTTTAGTTCTTCACATGTTTCTCTCTCTCATACAACATTGTTAGCAGAATATCCTAAGTGAAGAAAGGCAGTGGTTTGGTCAGTATCTTGTTCCTCAAAGGCTGTATTTCTGCTGAATAAAACTAGGAAGTAAGTAAATAATAGGGTTTGGACAGATCACAGGATGCATGATGAGTTTTGTACTGGAACACTACACTAGTGAAGATCAGGGTAGAGAAGAACAGATAGGAAAGAAGTCAAAAGAGTTCTGTTAGATTGTACTGGGAAGCATCTGTCCCCTGTACCATGTTCTAAGACTGTGTAAAGTCCATTTCTTTAATTAAAATAAGCTCAAGTAACAATGTAAATCAATGTCTGTTTTAAGGACTTGACCTCTTCAAGCAAATGGGAATGTGGTACTTCCCATAGAGTAGAAGGACAAGTTGTGGCACCTGGATTTTTCATCTGCATTGTTGATTTAAAAGGACTGACTAGTTAATTGTTTATCAGTAGTACTATGAAGTCAAGGATGCTAGACAGTATTTAAAAGGAGGAGGTGGGGGGAAGGGAAGCAGACATGTCCTTTTCCCATTGAAACTGGCAGGACAAGCAGATGCACAGCAGCCTTTAACTCACATTTAACCAAGTTCTGTAATATTCATACTTCGTATGTGACAGTTTTGCAAGTTGGCCTGAAAATTAATTTCCTTATCTCAAATTTATCTGTAGTTTAGGGGATGAGGAATTGAGATACTGAGGTAATGTCAGCCTCATTCCAAAGGAGCATTAGTACAGTAATCCTGGAGGGGAAAAGACTGAAAGATGAATACAGGAGTCTTTCAGAAACTAGCAATTCTTAAGCATTCATCTTGCACAAATTCAATCACAGGCATCCAAGGAAAAAAACCAAAATCAAGGATGCCCAAGAATTATCAGCCTCTGGAAGTCTTCTCAAAAAGAAGTTGCCTTTGCATTAGTTTCAAACCACCAGTTAAACCTTACATATAGAATAAATATTGTGGCAGTGGTGGAGGTTAGCAGGGCTGCAGAAGATTGAAAATCCAGGGGTTGGTCTGTAGCTTTAGAGAATATATGAATTCCTTTTCTGTATTTTTTGCATGTTGGTTTGGTGGTGGTAGTGGTGTGTATGCCCAATGGTAAAACTAAATGCATGAGCCCCTTGCTTGATGCCCCACATAAAGCCAGATACCGGGGAGGTTGCACCCAACTTTTGTTGTTGCTTCCTAATGTCTTGCTGTTTGACATAGGACATCGCAGGAGATTGGATGTCACCAGCTTGCTGCCCACAGTTAACATTCAGTTCTAATCACACAACTGACAAAGCTGTCCAGTCTCCTTCGAATGCAGTGTCTCAGCTGTCTTTTGCACCTTACTAAGATTCACAGCACGTATGGTCAATAGTGTGGTAAGAGCTCACAAAGGCACACACACTTTTGTCACCCTGGATTACATAAACTAAATTCTGTTGTAGCCAGAGCTGGGCACTTGCTTTGAGAACTCAAGCCTCTGTGGACTGAAGCGTTGCCATTCCTGGCATTTGTGACTCATTCTCTTTAGGTAAATGTGTGCATTCTTAGCCTGGTGCATACATGTGTTGGTGGGAGCTGAAAAGTTCTACAAATTTATAGCACCACTTGAAGTACTATAGAAATAATTGATTTCTGTATGCCAGCATGATCTTTAAACTGGATAAGAAAAACAGTACTTGATATCATGCTGTAAAAAGCATACAACAAAATTCCTTAAGTAGTTACCCCTTGAAAAAGTTACTGGTTAAACTGTGTCAGTGTGAGCCTTTTACTTTACTATGACCTTAGCAATGGCCTAGTTCCTGTTATATCTAACTAATGTCTTGCATTTTTTCTTTCCATCTCCTCTTGATGCAACCTGGAAGAAATGTCAAAAAACGAAGGTTCGATCCAACTCAGCAAGGCCCTATCTGAAGAAATGCCATTCAAAAAACTGCTTCTTGCACTACTGGATTTTGGGTATGATGTCTTGGCTGTAGCTACCCAGAAACTAAATCAGTACAGAAGAACATAAGAACAGTAACTATAAACACATGGGATGTTGGGATTTGAGTTGGTAGAACACTGTCCTTTTTGGAGATAAGTTGGAAATACTTCCTCTATTCACCTTTCTCTTGTTAACATTAACTGACAAGTGGTACAAGCAAACTGCTTCAAAAATCAGGTGTTTTTTCCTTTTCTCAAATTAAGGAGACACACAGACCAAGCGCAATAAGAGAACTATTCCAAAATAATGGAATTGCAAAAGATTCTTTCCCAGCCTGCTGGCACTCTAACTTCACTTGAGTTCGCATGACTTCCTTTTTCTTATCAAACTCCAGTGGCATGAGGAGCTAATTTTGAAAGGGTAACCTGCATGGCTCACATACAAACAACTAAGTTAGCAAGCTGACCCCAAGCGGAATCTGCAGCCCAATAACTACAGACCACTGGGAAGCCAGTGCCAGGCTTCCATAGCTTTTCCAGTCATGCAGTACATTCTGCTGCTGGACTTGAGGGTTCCCTGCTCCATGAGCTCACTGTCCACCTTGGACAGGAGCCTATTGGGTATGGAAGCTAGTGAATGATGGACGGAATTCTTCCAAGAAGGAAAAAGTGTAAATATGGAAATAAGATTTTGATGTATCATTTTCACAGATTATATATAAATATATATATATATGAGAGAAAAGAATTTCCATATAAAAAGGTTCTATTCTTTATGTAAATCTATTTTTGATGTTGGGTTTGGTTTTGGGTTATTTTTCCTCCCCTTTTTTTCTGTAGCATGTTGTACAGCAGATGTTCTGGGCTTGCTCAAAAAAGGCAGATAACAGCATGCAGATGCAGGGAGTTCTGACACCAAACAGATGTGATCTAAAGTTTGTATGCTTGAAACCAAAAACAATTAAAATGTATAAATGCATATCTATGTATTGACTATAAGTCTGAATTACTTTTTTTGGCTGTTATACAGATTTTTCCATGATATAAGTAACACACTCTCAAAAGTAATCACAGAAGTGCCAAGCTCTTTTTTCTTTTCTTTTAAGAAAAGCTATTTTTTTTCCTGCCTAGATCCTGTAAAATAAAAACTTAAAATAAGCCTTAAAATACTGAAGAGATGTTAAAGCTTGGAATGAGTTATTCTTGTCTTGCATTCTGCCCATCCACTCGAAACAGCTTGCAAAGGTGACTGACCTTTTTAACTCACTCCCTGTATCTCTTTGATGCATGTCACTTTTCAAAGTTTAATGCAAGATTAATACTTTGACCCTCAGCTACTGGCAGCCAGTGACCATCACAATATGTGCAAGATCCCAGGTGATTTCAGGTGTGTTGTCATTACTTTTCGAGACACCTTCTGTACAAACACGGACTTTTCCAGAGTAGTCCTAGGCAGCAGTCCTGTGTCCCTAGGAACCAGGCTCATCTGGCTGCAGCTGCCTTGAGAAAGGTTTGTGGACAGGTCTAGTTTAGGGCTCCCTTAACGTACAGAGCTGGACAGTCTGGCTTATCCTTTTAGTCTTGACTTAAAACTTAAATCATTTGATAAGTGAAGTAACTGAAGATTTAATTGCTGTGTCTGATAATCAGAATTAAACACTTTTGTAATTTTGGATCTAATTTAAAAGTTGTAGTTTAGTAACAACAGAAACCCAGTTACTCTACTTCCTGCATCTTTGTTCAGAGGAATTCCATTTCCCAAGTTAGCTTTAAGAGCCAAAACAGTAAAAAAATGCTGCAGACATTTTCCTGTGAGTTAGAAAACTTCATTTCAGTTATTTTTCTAATTATGATAATGTTCAATTCAGTAGTCTCAATATATTGGTTTTGATTCACAGTTATTATTAAATATTTCCAATCAGCTTTAACATAATCACACTTACTACACTATAAGTTAAAGGTGCTGCACACAGGTAGT
This sequence comes from Chamaea fasciata, assembly GCF_029207755.1. NCBI lineage: Eukaryota > Metazoa > Chordata > Aves > Passeriformes > Sylviidae > Chamaea > Chamaea fasciata. Next base: position 13,314,538 of record NW_027094093.1, on the reverse strand, counting down.
TGACATTAATAAAAATTACAAACCTTATTCTGAAAAATTCCTGCTTGGCTTTAAGCAGAATTAAATTACTGACATTTCTCTGATGACAAACCAAAACTACTTGCAACTGTATTACAGTTCTTTAAAATGCTTTGATTGGGAACACGTCTTACTTTTTTTCAGGTTCTGTTTCCAAAGCAAGCATAACCCACAACAGAAACATCAGTGGTATCAAAAATTACAATAAGTAAAGTCAACTGGATATACATAAACTACCTGTGTAATAAACCTTGGAGAAGCATTTCACAAACAACATTGTTAGTGTGTGATGTGATGTTTTAAGTCAGACCACAGTGGTCCCCAACGACTATGTATATATGTTCAGTGCTGGAGTAACTTTTTCATTTACACCAGCAGTTTCATAGCAATTAGGATTTCTTGACTGAATTTATGCTCCAGTCCTCAGCCATTGTGTGTATGAGAAGAACACACTTTGTGCCCTGTGTGTACACAACACAAGTGACAACAAAGCCCAGAGTAGGTACAGGCTGAAGTGCTTCCTGCGCTGGTAGACAGTTAAAAGCCTGGATTTGCTAGGTGTTGATTTTGTGCATCCCCCTCGCTGTGCTTTGGGAAGTGCGTATCCATTTAGCAGTAACTTGTTCATCGCAAAGCGTCGCCAAAAGAAGACCAGGTTGACTCTGCCTCCATTTCATCCACTCTGCATTTGCTCCATTATTTACCTATTCAGCTGGACAAGAAACTGTGGTAACTGTATAGCTCATTCCAGTCTGCTGCATGATCTCACTGATTTGATCTGATACTGCTAAAAGAGAAGTGTGCCAGGCAAATTAACAGCTGTATAGGTGCATGTTCAAGAAACAGATTACTTAAGACTGGAGTCTAACCAATTTTTCTTTACTATGCAAAGATGGGTATTGCACAAACTGATGAGACAAATGTCTGAGGAAATGCCACAGAATACTTGACTTATGTTTTAAGCCTAATCAGTCATGTTTTATATTCATTACTGCTTCCACTGTTACTCTTCCTTTTAAAAATGATTTGTAATTATTTTTTTAAGTGCACAACTTGATGTTGTTATAAATCAAGTTTTTATTTGAAGTTAATACTCATTCATATCCTGTTGGCTGCTACTGAATGGAAATTCAATAGTCCTTGTTCTGCATCTTCGCAAGATGAGTATTAAAAATGTCATGAACATGGAATGGAGTAGTTTTTAATTTTCAATTTTTTTTTCTTATTTATTCTCTCAGTTTAATTTAATTTCTGTGTTCAAGGAATCATCACCTTTGTTTAGTGGAAATTGAATGGAGTTATTTTTTATGAAAGATCTCAACCTGTCAAATCTCACAGTGAGCTCTGTCTGTGGGAGGACACTGCACGCAGCCTTCCTGCCGTGCATGGAACCAGCGCCTCAGCACCCAGAATGGGCCCAGCCTGCTTCAGTCCCAGCTGCTGGCTACACTGAGTTCAGTGAGACCTGGAGGCTTCTGTTAGTTGAGGGAAGCCTTTTCCAGCTCAAAAATCTGAATTATATAATTACAAGAAGTCCAAAATAAAGCTCTTGAAGTATTCTTTAAATAATTACATCATAACAATCAGATACAATGGCCATCACTTTAATGCAGTGCTGAAAAAAAAGGTTTTCCCTTTTCTTTTTTTGGCCAGACTAACTAGTGAAGCCAGCCTGGGAAAATTAAATGCATGCATGTCACAGTTACCAGATAACTACTGATACTGTTTTGCTTTCTCCAGCTCCAGACAGGGAAACAAAATACACTTTTGTATTGGTATCTCCCAAGGTTCTGTATGAAAGCACGTTTCTCATTTAGAACACTAGAGTAAGGGAACACTCTCATTAATGGATCCACTATTATCCACTTCCATTTCCTGTCATTTGAATATAGGATTTATCCATAAAAATATAAACATGCAACATTTTGGCTATAATTAGGATAGACAGTCATTCCTTAAAATAGGAGTTAAGTCTTTTGCAGCATATGAATAGAAAAGCAATATAGACAGAGGTGCATACTTGCTTTTGATTTTACAAGAAAAAAAAATCTTAGAATTGTTTTTGAAAACTTTCTCAATTCCAGCACAAAACACTGAAGAGTGATCTTGCTGGGGCACTTACTGCCATGAATGAAACCAACACAACACTAAGCCATGTTGTACAAAACCAAAACCACCTGTTTTGTTCTAAATGCACTTCCTACAGATTCCTACCCACAAGAGCTGAAAAGTTAATTTGACATGAATTATTCATCAGTAATATCACAGAGATTGTTTAAGTGCCCACAGAAAGCTTAAATTTAAAAAAAAGTAACTAAGAATTTTAGTAGTAGAGACGCTCAAACCAGTACTATTGAAAGCAAAGGTTACAAAAACCTTATCTTAAAGCTCCACATACCCATTCAGTTCAGTGATTTATTGTTCACAACTCAGCAAGCACATTGTTGTAGGTTTGTGGAATTAGTTAGTGGGGACAGGCAACACAACCCCTAGGTAAGTACAAGGACTCTATGTCAGACCAGCATCACCAGCCACTTAACGTGTTATTTCTGAACAACCACAAACTGCTGAGGGCAGCATAATTATGAATGCTCTAATTTGTAGAAAACCCATAATCAAGTGTCAGTTGATTTTTTCCTCATTAAAGTTTTCTTCTAAAAAAGCTTGGTTTTGCAGTAAGTCATGGGGTAGCCCTCATTTTTACCACTAACATTGTAACAGGCCATGTTTTACTGTGGCACTTTCTGACCCAATATAAGACCTTCCCCTATCAAAGCTGGTAAACTCAAGGCATGGAGGAACTTAAATGCATTTTACGCAGTCCAAGTCCAGTTGTCAGACTTCATAAGCACAACACTCCACCACTGTATGTCATACATCCACAGATTTCATTCCAACTACTGAAGGCTTTCAATTTGCTTTGGAGACTGTGAAGCAATGTTTGCGTCTGCACTACACAGAGAAGGTGAGAGAAGGGCTGTTATTGTAGCTGTATTTTAAGTGGTGACAGAGGCATGAGCATGACACACTCCTTACATTACACACTAGTAACAGGCTGTGGGATATAACACCGGGTTTGCCTCTTGTGCAGAGTTAAGTGTCCCCACACATGACATGCGCTGCATCACTGCAGTCTAACCTGGACACTGTCCAGCCAAAAAATGGCACAGGCAAACTACTTTTGACCAGTTTCCTATCTCCAGCTGAGATGGTGATCAGTTTATTTTCATGAATGAAACATGTTTATGTATCTCAAACCTAGTGCTGTTTGCAGAAGCCTTAAGAGAAATTTTAAAATGGTAACTTCATGACAGCATAGGCTAACAACTGACAGCTCCCAGTTTCCCCACTTGACTCCTTTGAAAGTGTTTTGTACATAGTGGAAACAAGAATCCGTATCCTTATGCATGTTGCCCTCACACTTTACATCCAAGATACAATTTATGACTTGCCTTGAAATAGAATGAGCACTGACCTTATTCATTCAGTATAGTTTTTCACAGATTGGGTCTTTGGACTGTTGAGGTTTTAATTATCTACCATCTACCCACTCTTTAGGGGGATTCCTCAACACACGTATCATTCAGGATGCTGTGGATTCACAGCACAGTGGAACACTCCTAATCAGTACATAAAAGCTTTACTGTTCCAAGAAAGAAGTATCTAGTATTGCAGAAAACTGAACAGATCTATCCTCAGTGTCTAATCCAGGTGATGGGGCACCTGGCTGCCTTTTGGAACTTCAGCACAACCAAATAATCCACAGTACTTGTGACAGCAGAGTTATTTGCTTAGAGAAACAACCCCCCTTTCCCCTCCCAGCTGGCTACTGACATACAGACCAGCCGAGCTGGAAGTTTTTGTACTGGAGGGTTACAAAAGAAAACAGCAACAGCAGTACCAAGTGATATTCCTGTGAGCCTGCAGCTTTGACAATGAACTAAGGATCCTTGATGGGAGGTTGTGCTGAACAGCAGCTTGTGCTGTCAAGCTGAAGGAAGTGCCCAGACCCTCTGTTGCACAACACACCTCTATTTTCCACTGCTCAGTGGCCCGAGCTGTGTGGCAGCAGCACTGGGGACACCTCAAGCTCCACCTGTCTATAGCAAAGCCTGACTTTCAGCCTTAGGGCAGTCACACAAAGATGCTTCCACTCATCTCTTCAGCTGATGTAAACAGAGATGTTTATCTCCCTAACAAGGACCTCTTCCCAAAACATGACTTATAGCAGTCTGATTTGCTCCAAAGCACACCAATAACTATAATTAGAGAATAAATGCACAGAACTTGCAGTAGCAGTGCTCATGGTTTTGTTAAGCAGTCTCAATATGTTCCTCCAAAGAGAAGGTTCAAGTTACTTCTTTTAAAAGTAAGTTCCACAGGCTAAACCTCCATACTCTATTCATATGTTTATGTTGGGATTTGACATATTCTGACCATCCATTTCCACCCCAGACCTTTTCTCTTGTCAACGTGCCCCGCTCTGAGGGTGGCACAACAATGAAATCAGATGGCAGCAAAGTGCACAAGCAAGCCTGTTTCCTTTGGAGTCAGTCACTTCTATTTCCTTTCAGGCACATCTAAACTCTGCATTGCTATTTCAAGACTTGCTCCATTGTGAAGTTACTCTTACAGATATCATTAACAATAACATAGTTTACAAACAATGAATGCTTGACCAGGATTTCTGTACAATGAGAAAGCAGTTCCAAGAAATGGAACTATTCTAGTGCCCTCCAGCATTCACTGAAGAGCTTTGGGAAATTAATTTTAACTTCTGCTTTGTGTAATGAGGAGGTCCTGAACACAAGACTGAAAATGGCCTCATTTGCAGAAAGAAAGAAACAATTCCCTTACATTACAGAATCCTGTCTGTGTGCTGTTGGATCAGAGGGCTGGGCAGGTAGGTAAAAGATTCAGGTCCCAATTACATTTTTGCTTCAGTTTTTCTTCCTCTGATTTGTCTGAGCATTTTTTACTTCAAACACAAGATCTCTAGGACAGGAACTGCTGTACTCAAAGGTGACTTTTAGCACCCAGGCCACAGATGACTGGTTTTAGGCAGAGCTGGCTGGCTGATAAGTTTGAGACAACCTCCCTTCCCAGGTATTAAAAAAACCCCTATAATCTTCATGAAATATGCAGCCTTTTAGCCATGCCTGATCAGTAATAGGATAGGAAAGAAAGGACCTTATTAAATCAAACTTCTTTTCAGAAGTTTCAAATTAAACTCACTATATAGAAACCCACTCTAACATCATCTTTGTCACATCCCCTCTGAGAATAGGTTTCAAAGGGTACATTTGTGAAATAAAAATGGGAGTTTCAAAGGCTGAGTGGCCTGACCTATTAAAAATAAATAAAATATATACTCAACTTTTAAAAAACCCCACAATGTTCTATCTGCCTTTATCACATGGTTCCTTACTGATAATGTATGTGTTTTATCTCATCTAAGTAATCTAAACAACAGAGCTTCTACTACTTCACTCAGGAAAATCATTCAAGAAGGTAGATTTCTCTCCCAATAAATTATTCATGACAGATCTTGCACATCAAAAAACCCCAACTTTCTCCTCTAACGACAGCAGCAGTGTACTTACAATGCTTCGCATCTGTGGTTTGAAGAGTTGCAAGTACTTTATAAGTGCCAAAGAACCCCAGCAGGAACTGGTAGCAGAACAAAGAGCAAAGCAGAGTCCAGCAAACAGTCTGAGAATGAGAAGGCAACCAAGGAGAGACAATGATCCCACAGTTCCCTTTCACACAAGACAGAATACCCATCCTCATTACAGATTCTCCTCTGACCTGTTTCTTGGCCCCAAATAATTTGCTATCCCCCCCTTCAATTTCTTCTTGAACACCATTTTCCCCAAACAACTTTGAGTGGGAATGTGCAGGCTCCCAGCATGGGGTTGTGGCTGCCAGGGGAGTGTCTTTGCTGTGGGATGAGTGTGACAGGGGCAGGGCTGGCACTCCTCCTTGGCAGCTCACCGGCATGGCCCAGGAGCTGCCCTGAGGCGAGTGTGCTCAAACACCCTTTTCTCCCAGGACCTGAAGGAAAGAAACACTCTCAGAGCAAACAAAAGTAGGAGACTCCACACTGGAATCCTGCTCAGCTAAGAACGCATTGTGAAAGTGCTTTTCTTCCCCAGAAAATTTGGCTGTAACTCCCTGGGAGAAACAGATCCCATAACAGTCTTGCTTTCTTAGATGTTAGTAGCAGTTTTATGAAAACATGTTCCACTGAACTGCCCTTCTAACTGTGATGTACCCAGGGTGAATCTCCTGTCTGCCTGGAGTGCTCAAGGTGAGAAGGGTTTCTCCATTGTCTGTGGGAACATGAGGAAGCAGGAGGGATGAGTCAGGAAGAACCAATGACTTTATTCTGGAACATGTTGATATCAGTCCAGCACCCAAATGGCAACGAATCCCTCAATTCAAAAACTAATAGTTGTCTGGCTATAAATATTCAGAATGCCATTAAAATGAATCAAAAGCTCTCTAACTGAATGGTTAATGTGAGACAACTTGCCCAAAAGACACGACCAATCAAATTTTAATGTACTATACTATCAGTTTGGGGTCCTTTCTTATTTTCTTGGAATGTTTTAGTCTAGAGAGAAATGTGGCCACATCCTTTACAAAGGTCATTTGCATTTATAGTGCCACATATCACCAGATTATGTTTTCAAAAATATATATTGATTTTTTAACCAACATTGCTTAGCTTGCACTTGTAAAAATACTGGCTCCACACATCTTTTCAGAGCTTGTGTTAAATACATTTGCCAGGAGAAGTGTTACCTCTTCCACAAATTAATTTAAATAAATGGCTTCAACAATGAAGCCTGTTCACATTTCTGACATGTCACATAAATTTACTCTTGGGGGAACACTCCAAATATGGCCCTGGAGACAGAGCTGTTCACATAAAACAGCTGGTAGACAGAGAGAGAGAGAGAGAGAGAGATGCATTATTAAAGAAAGACAAGTTTGTTCTAATGGGGAGCTGCAGTTCCTCAAACCTTCTAGCAGAAGGCCACTTCTCAGCATAGGCCAGAGACATGCCACAGTGACCACAGGGCTCCAGCTCCTGGAACAGAAATACTTTGGTCTCCTGCCTGCCCCATGTCTTGTCTGCCAGTTCCATGGAAATGTTTCAGGTCATCAGCAATAGTGTACAGCACTGAAGAATTGTATTGGTAACTATATCTTTCCACTAGTTAGAACTGCTTAAGTGTTGCATCACACCCAGTGAATTTCCTGCTAGCCATGGCAACAGAGAATAGACCTAGAGGATTGTTTAGAGCAGTGTGGGGGCATCAAACACTTCGGGAGTAGAGATTCAATCCACAAAAAAAAAAAAAAAAAAAAAAAAAAAAAAAAAAAAAAAAAAAAAAAAACCACTTGACATCAAAAGTTTACAAAAACAGGTTTTGATACTTAAAGCCCTCTACAAATCATTTTTAAAATTAATAAAATATAGCTGTAGACTTTGGATCACGTATTTCATTTCATTTCCAAGAAGCTCTTAGGTATGTTTGTCAGGGAGAAAATTTTAAGGACAGTTTAATCTTCTGCTTAAAAGAGAATAGGAAAAGTTAAAAATGGGAGTAGGATTCCACTCTCCGCCTTTATGGATTTTGAAGAAAAATCAAGCCTCTGCCAGGTACCATGAATTTAAAGCTAACAGACCTTTGGGTTTCCCCTACTTTGAGAACCACAAGTTTTGCCTTTGCTGTCACTTAGCCAAGTTTCACAGAAGGCTGGAATAATTTGGAACCCAAGTCAGCAAAATGTAAACTTTCAGCTAAGAACATGTCTGTAAAGGTTTTTATTTTTTTGTAAGCCTAAAACAGGTGTCTTTCATCATGAGATATTTTAAAATAAGCTTAATACTGCATTCAGGTGTGGCTGCTTATGGAAGTAACAGGCAAGCTGTGCATCCCATCACACATTGCTCTCTCAGTCTCAGTGCTGAATCTCTTTCTTTATGTGTAAATGCTTACTTAGCTCAAGCAACCATAAGCCACTCCCTATTAACTTCAATGTTAATTTTAAACCACATCAGAAGGTTTTCTGGGAGCAAATGCAGGAAGGAAGCAACTCTGTATATACTTATACACACCTTTGCTCTATTCAAAATGCAAGAATCAGTGAAATGGCCTCCTACTTTTCTTACCTATTCCTTATTCCTTTATCCTCATCATTTAACTTTTTGTTTTATTTTAGATTTTTCTGGTAGAAATAGCATCCTTTCTGTAGTGTTACATGATCTGAAACCTGTCTCATCTATGAGTAAATAATCAACTTCTCTTGATAAAAATATCTTTCTGCAAATGACTCTGGATATGACCTACAGCTCATGTGAATTAAATTCCTAAGATATGGAGACCCATAGAAGATATAAATACTGGCTGCCAGGGGAATATATCATGTGCTGCAACAAAAGAAAGATTATTGATAGCTTGAGAGGGGCACAGAAAGCTTTACTGAGGAGTGTGTGGACCTGAATGAGATGGCCAATCCTGGCATGTTTCTTCTCCACTAGGAGACTGAGGTGATCAATCTAATTATCAAAAACCTCCTTCCCAGAAATAGAATATAAGTGCTCTGGTTCAGAGGGAGCAGAGTGTAGTAGGCTCAGGAAGCATTTGTAGAGTCAACTATTTTATCTGTAGCAGTATTTCCCTTGAGCAGCAACTCTCATGTCTGTGAGAGCCCCTGGTTCAATACCCTTGGGTCTGCCAGGATTCTGAGTGGAATGAAACCAATGTTGCTCTTGATCCAAGACCAGATAAAGTGCAACCCAGAAGGGGACTCAAACTCACTTCTTAACAATGAATCCACAAAGGTTGCAGGTTGACAGAAATTCATCAACTCACAAGAAACATTTTATCATTTCCTTTCTGTTTGGCTCTAACCAACATGGGGCACAGTCCTTAGAGCGACACACCACAGATACAGAAACAGCAGCAAAAACCACTTCTGTGGCATTTTAATCTTGTCTGCTCTGGCCCCTGCAGCCAGGCCAACCAAGCACACAAGCAGCCCCAGAGCCTCTTCTACCGAGGAACTGTCTTCAGGGTCCATCACAACACAGGTCTTACCTGCACACTTTCCTTCTCTCCTTTGCCTGTTTCAATCCCCAAATACAGGGGCAAGGAGAAGCACACTGGCTACTCACTTGCCAAGGGGGCTCCAGATTGCACATGGGTCCAGAATCGGGTACAGAACAGACTTTAAAAAGAAACAAAACCAAAAGCTGATCCTTAAGGATCATTTCTGCCCTAGAACCCAGGAGAAGGAAGTCTACTGTAACAGCCTGTATTCAATAGCACAGAGAAGAAATATTGGAGAACCTATATATGAGAGGTTTCCCCCAACACATTGCAAGGCCCCCTTGCAAGGTATTACACTCTTTAGTTCATCCTGAAGTCTGTTTCAGCAGTTGGTGACCACTGTTCCTGGCATTCCCAAACTCACACTTCTAGCCAAATAAATGGAACCTTTGTAAGTTGGCCAAAGTCCTACAGTATAGCTATTTACAAGGGTTCTAGCCAGTGTTCTCTCAGCCCCAAAAAGTTCCTTGCACTTTTGTGAAACAGTAGCATTACTTGCACAAAATACACTTTCACAAGTATTGCTTATTGAGGGATAAAGTATCAGAAGAAAAGCAATGTTTATTGTCATAAGCGCATCACAAGATCAAGGTTTTGGAAAGGAAGTTGCTTCTCCATTTACATGGACAGGATGCACAGAAAGAATGCAAACTATAAAGGTATTGATCAACATCAGAGAAATCAGTGTCTCAAGCCAACTTTCCAGCTGATGTGAACCAATGTGGACTCATTGACATCAACTAAGATAAACCTCATGCTACTGAAGCACAGTTGCTTTCTGGAGAAGGGATTATGATTCCACATGGAGAGATAAAAGGGAGCTGCCAGTGAAAGCTTTGGACAAACAGTTTGCTGCCCAGTTGGTAAAGACTGGTGCAGCTGCACTGGCTTCAGACAGGCAGCAAGGTGCTACACGATTTGGCCTATAAACTACAGAGGGAGGAAAAAAGAATGGTCTCACCTGCCTATTACTTCAAATAGCTGGTGTTAAGCAAGTTCTGCTCAACACTGTTGATCAGCGTGGTCACAGAGCCCCAGCTCTTTGAGTAGTATGTTTTCTGTACACAAGGGGATCACAGCAGGCACAGTGAGCACAGGCACAGTTGTGCTCAGCCTTTTCTCTCCTTGCTGCATGAAACAGGAGACAGCCTTTTCATCAATGTTTTCCTTTCACTTCCCTACTAGCTTAACTCATTTCTCCAATACATAGAGGTTTTTCAGCTGCTACAGAGATCACAATCCAGCTAAGAACCTCACAGAGAGAAAATGCAACAACAGTAGACCACATTACTGTTCTTAGGAGGGAAAATGTAACCAGACCACCCCTCTCCGTTGGAGAATGTACAGCCCTCCAAGTTAGCTCTTCTTTAGGTAAAGTTGGGTAAACTGAGCTGCAGTGAGCAGCTCAATCCAGCTACTTCAACTAATGCCTTTAAGTGGAGCCCTTCTGTGACTCTTCTCTGGGTCTCTGCTTCAACTTCAAGGAGAGCTGGACTTGCAGCATGTGGGCTGAGCCCTAGCCAGCAAACAGCTCTAGTCGAGCCACACAGACTCCTGCTCTGGGGTGGAGGGATCTGCAAAAGCCAAGCACATAAAGTAAGATGCCTGAGGTCTGAGCCAGCTCTGGACAACATGAGCTCCATGGGCGTACTTTCTCCTCTTCCCCTCCTGCCCTCCGGCTACAGCGCTGGTAAGAGAGGGGCAAGGAGGGCCGCAGCTTTGCCAGGTCTGTTACTCTTCCACCCCCCTGCGCAGCCCTTCCCTTCGGCCAGAGGCAGCACGGCCACCAGACAGCCCCGGGAGGGCCGGGGTCCACAAGCAGAGGAAGACAGGCGGGGCAGAGAAGCGGAGCAGACTTGTAGCAAGGACAGCTCCACACAGAGAAAGAGGAAGCGCCGGGTGCCCGGGAGCAGCGGCCGGGCCCGGAGGGTGGGGGCTGCTCCCGAGCCCTGACGTAAAAACTAAGTGGGGCTGCCCGCTCCGGCTTCTTAAGGAGCGCGGCGGCGGCAGCGGGCTCGGAGAGTCTTGCCCTGGCCGGAGCGCCGAGGTAAGCGCTGAGAGCTGCGGGCGGCGCCGGGGCGGAGCGGGACGGGCGGGCGCGGAGCGGCGGCGGAGTCGGGCGCTGCCCGGAGCCCCGGGAGCCGCGCGGGACTGTCCGGGGATGCTGCGCCGGAGCGGGTACCCGGCCCGGGACCGGCTGCGGCAGCCGCACGGCCGAGGGACTATCCGTAAGCGAGAGCTCCAAGTTAAATGATAATAACAAATTATCTGATTAACTTTTAAATTATTATTGTAAGGCGTTATCCATGACGGGGAGTGGAGCAGGAGACTAAATTGCAAGGAGAAGCAGGGATAGGGGGGAGGGTGGGAAAAGTCAGGATCAGGAAGTGTAAATAGCATTCACATACACACACACAAACTTCAATGTATGGACAGAAAGACCTAAATATTGGAGGGTGTAGGGGAGGAATTACATGGAAGCATTCACCACATGCACAGGTAGGAGATTAATGAAATCCGGCGTTTCCTGGGCATCCCCTCCAGCTCTCAACTATCTAAAAAAATACTGTCTTGAACCTTGTAGAAGACTAACAGCACAGTGCTGCCTGAGTTTGACCAGATCACAAGGCACCTTTGCTACTGGCCCTTACTAATGCCATGCACATCATACTTTGAAGGGCACCAATTCTCATATTAATGCCCTACCAGCACTCTGCCCAGTGCTGTCTCTTTGTTTTAACAAATCCAGACCCTTGTCTTAGCCAGTTTTGTAACTTACAAAGTGCTGGGAAGCAGAAAACGCAAAGCAACCAGTTCAGTTTTTAACCGGTACAAACGAGATAGGCTCTGTCAAAGTCACAGAACCATCATTTAAAGGATTTTAGTATTGTTATTTAGCTGAACGATCTGTTGTTGGAGCTCCCCACCCACTGTCCCGTTTCTATCTCCTCACCCTCATGGTCATATCTAAGACTGCTAAATTTCTTTGAAAACCAGAAACTTGATAAAGTTAACGATGTCTCTTGAAAAAGTCTCAGTAAACAGACATCCCTACTGCATGGCATATATACATAGGTGTCTGTGCCCAGTGGAAGGGCTCTGAAGCACAAACAAGAATGAAGTAGTGACTCACAGGATGTTTTTGACTTGCTTCTGAGAAAGCAATCAAAGCCTGCCTTGTGGAGTAGGGTACAGAAGAATGATGTTTCTTGGGGATCTTGGGAGCAGCAGGAGGACAACCCTATTACTACCACCACTGTTGTGACATTCACTAGGCAGAGCAGTGTGGGAGAGCAAGCTATCCCTCTTTTGTTCCTTAAATGCAATGTTCAAGTCCGGGGCAGTCAAGCCAGCTCTTCTCACAACACCCAAACTCAGATTAAGAAGTGATTGTAAGCAGCTAGGGAGCAAAGTCTGAATAGTCTGAATACCTCAAAAATGTTCCCAGAACCTAACCAGATAGCCAGATGGGGCTAGGTAAGAATAACATTGCTAGGACTGAAATCTCTGAAGAGTCCTTTAGCTCTACAATGAAATATATTCCACAAAGCAGACTACGCTTCCCTAGTCTCACACACAGGCTGTGGCTGGGCTACTTTTCACGTACAATCCCTCTGCACATCAATATCCTGCCTTTGGCATTTTCTTCACATAGCAAAGGAACACTTCTGGATCACTCATGGAAGGGACTTTCTACACAAAAAGCCAGTTGCTTATCTAGCTCATTAAGAGAAGTAGCTTTCCCAACCCCAGCAACCAGACTGAAAATGTACAAGCATGAATACTCAGCAGATCAGCACATACACTAAACAGAATTTTGTCCTAAATGCTGATCTCAGATGTAGCTGATTTCCACAAATGGGAAGTTCTCCATAAGCCATGAGCTGCACTAAAAACAACCCTCCAAACTTGTTCGATATCAAAAATGCTAGAAGCATGTTAGAAAATACAACAGAGAAGTATGTACTAGAAATGAAATCTGATGGAGACAACTGGCCTTTCTGTCCATAAAAGGTTTTCATTCTCAGAATTTCTACCTATCCATTATAGATACTACTTAGCAAATTTCACAGTTTTAACAGTCAATTCTTAGTGATCTGCAATACACATCTTTCTATACATAAATACATCTCAGCACAGGAAAGACATGGACCGGCTAGAGAAAGTCCAGAGAAGGGCCACAAAAATGCTGAGGAAGTGAAGCAGCTCTCTTGAAAAGATAGGCTGAGAAAGTTGGGGCTGTTCCACCTGGAGAAGAGCAGGCTCCAGGGAGATCTTATTGCAGCCTTCCAGTACTTACAGAGGGCCTCTAAGAAAGATGGGGACAGGTTTTTAACAGGCCTGTTGCAAGAGGACAAAGGGTGACGGTTTCAAACCAAAGGAGGATCAATTTAGATTAGACATAAAGAAAAAAATCTTTTACAATGAGGGTGGTGAGACACTGGAACAGGCTGTTCAGAGAGGTGGAAGATGCCCTATCCCTGAAAACAGTCAAGGTCATGTTGGACAGGACTCTGGGCAATCTGATGTGGTCAAAGATGTCCCTGCCAATGACAGAAGGGTTGGACTAGAGACCTTTAAAGGTCCCTTGCAAACTGAACAGTTCTGTGATTCTGTATGCATAGGTGCATGTCATACAATACAGTTGCTATGTGATGGTTTTGCTATACCCTCTTTTCAGAACTGTCCTGCCTTTTAGCACCTAAACCACTCCTGGTCAGTGGGTGAGTCTGAAACCCACAATAATTAGAACCACAAAAACACATTTTCAACAAAATTTTTCCACCTGCTCTCCACTGATTCTTGTGATTCTGAAGACTATTTTAAAGGGCTCATAAAATTTTGAGAAAAGCAAGACTGCCTAAAAGCTTAAATTAGGTAAAGAGGGATGGATTTTTACTGAAAAATATTAGGGATCTGTAAAGCAAAAATGGCAGAAAACTTTCAGTATTAAGACCTTCCAGATAAGACAGTTCATCATTCAGATCTGAGGATGATTAAATATTTTTACACATGCTTCTGCTGCACAGAACATTGCAACTCCTCTAGTATTGATATACATGCAAAAAGCATACACAGCTCTTCAAGGAACAGAGAAACAAAATCTGAGTGCCTTGTGTACCATGTAAAGTAACAGGACTCTATTCCTGCATCTAAGAGTGAGTCTTCACCTTCTCTTGGTTTTCTTGTATTTCAGTGACACAATGGATCTTGGAAGCAGAGGAAGAATGCACTACACCATGAGACTCACCTGCTCTCTACTACTCCTGGCAGTGTTCTGTGTGCCACCTTTCCTCTGCCATAGTCAAATTGATCCACTGGCTCTGGGGCGGGCAGACCCCCAGTGCTGGGAATCCTCCTCCGCTGTTCTACTGGAGATGAGGAAGCCTCGCATTTCTGACTCTGTCAGTGGCTTTTGGGACTTCATGATCTTTCTGAAATCCTCAGAGAACTTGAAACATGGGGCTTTGTTCTGGGACTTGGCACAGCTTTTCTGGGATATCTATGTGGACTGTGTGCTTTCCAGAACCCATGGCCTGGGGAGAAGGCAGCTGGCAGAAGCGGAGCAGAAGACGGCTACTCTACGTACTCAGTTCACAGGGAGAAACCAAGGTCACTACTCCTTTAATATGCATCTCAGGGGCAATAATTAGAGGTTAGTGGGAAAGAAAAGAGATTGAGGTCTATTGTGTTATGTAGTAATAATACAGAAACAGGATGGTGCTGTGCAAAAACCCCCTACTCCTCCCAGTGAAGTGTAGAGCTGTGTTTACGTTCAATGTGATCTCAGTAAAAATTTGACCTCCAAACAACCTAAAGTCTAACAACAGCTTTTAAGTTTCTGTTTGATAGGGCAGGAAAAGCAGCAGAAAGTGTAATACAGAAGGATTCAAACAAAAAAGGCAGCTCAGCAACTGAATATACCAATATATTCTCCCACATCAGCATTTTTACCACAGTTATACTATGAACAGGCTAGTTCTGAACTCCCCATTCGGAGAGGAATGCATTGCACTGTGCTGTTGGGGAGAGTGGCAGTCTTTTGGCAGAAGGGTAAGGGTAAGTGTACCTGCCATCCAGCAGCCAGCCACTAGATATTTTCCATTTCCATACTGGTGACTTTACCCAACACACAAAGGAAACAAACCTAGGACTTGGATGCATGCAGACTTTCAGACCCAAGTACAGCTCCAGGAAGAACATCACTACCTGTGACACTAAATGCTGCAATTCTTAATCTCCAGGTTCCCAGTCCCCTCCCCACATGCATGTCAATTGCCATCCTCGTTTCCAAAAGGGAGATACAGTATAGCTTTTCCTAAATCTCAGTCCCTTCCAAGGCTTCAGCTCTGATCCTGCTACCAACAAATATATCCTTGCCTGGAGAATATCCACTTTCAGATCAGGGTAAGTGCTATAATTTGATGGAGAGGTAGAAGTGCTGTTGCCATCACCAACAGTATGGTGCATGGGCCCACGGTGAGAAGGCAGAACTGCCTTTACACTTCAACAGATTGAGAGCCTTATCTCCATTTCCTAGAGCAGTGTCTTAGTTATTAACATGTTTGGGGAAATGTTCATGGAATAATGAAGAGTCCTTCTGAGCAAGTACCCATTAGAGTGTCTCTAAAAAATGGACTTGAACTTTGAGATAGGAGTTGAGTTTGAATCAATCCCCTCAGACTGAAAAACTCACACACACAGGGTCAATTTCTAAACTATGAGTCAAACAACCTCTACTTGCATTTTAAAAGCAAGGACTGGATCCTATTCTGCTCTGCAAAGAATCTGAGTTCTGACTGGACCTTTACAGTGCTGGCATGCAGCAGAGAACCCACTTCTGGTTTCCAAGTGGTCTTAGACATCACACAGGCAACAACTTGCTCAATCCTTACCAGATTGATGCACTTTTGGGTGCAAACAGAATGCAACTTTAGACACATGAGGCAGTAGAATTGTCAAAAACTGAGATAACCCACCAGGTTAAAGCACCAGATTAATTTTTGTTTGGGATTACAGCTTTGAATATCACTGTCTAAACTCCCACTTAGCCTTTTGTTTACATCTAGCTCTACATATCTATATCACACTGTGATTTTCCTAAACAAAGAGCTTTTGTTCCTATCAAGATTAAAGAGTAACAGCCTGATGGATTTTGAAGAATCAAATTAAGGGTTTTATAATAAATGCTGACTATTCTTCACTCTAATACAAGGAGATTTTAAGTACTACTAAGTAGTCACACCCTCTTTGTTTTGTGAACCGTAATCAGTTAATCTAGTTTCTCTACAACTGATTAACATCTGCCTGTAGCTGGCAGCTTATAGCAGTGACAGGCTATTTTTTTTCCAGAGGAGCTATCTAACTTCTCATCCAAGTCTCACAGTCTCTTAACAAAGCCAGTAGTTTTAATCATTGTAACCTGTGATCCTACTGCCTTATTTCACCAGTGAAAGTAGAAATCAATTGGTAAGAATTGCAGATAGAAATGACATAACGAATAGAACTTTCGCTTCTTATGCATAAAGAGAGGTACAAGCCTGTTTTCTCAGCCCCACGATCAGCACTAACATCACTTAAATTGCCTTGTGTATTTCACATCTACATGGGTGGGTATAAATAGCTTTCAGTAGACTTGTTCCAGAAATCCAAAAATAAAGCAGGTTTTTTTGCTTTATACTGTTACTTGTGCAACAGTATTATTGCCTCATACCCAAGTTTTTAATCTTAATCCTCTTAAATAGTTAAAACTTCAATATGTTTGAGGTTTATCCTTTTCTTTTTAATTGCAAACAGGATCATACGAGGAATGAGGAGCAATCTGTAACCTGCATTCACTGTAGTTCTTTAAGCATATCACTAAACTGGAAAAAGCAAGACAGAAATCTGAACTTGGCACAGAAATACTGATGTTAAGGTGTTATTATTAGCATTACATTTCAGAACTAATGGATAAATCCTACTGGTAAAGATTGAGAATCAGGAACTTTTAAGGAGGAAAAAAAATCCTCCAAGCAAAAATACCCCAAACAAAACTACTTTGTTATATCTTAGAGGCACTTCCACAGTTACCCATACTTGGGCCAACTGGGAAACAATTCTCTTCAGGTGTGCACCAAGAAGCAGAAGTAGCCCAGTTCTAGACTTACAGATTTAAACACTGTTTTCTGGACCAGTCTAGTCCCTCCAGGCTTTTGACTATTCACAGCCTGAAGATACTCTTAAACTGTACACAATCCATGAAAAAGACTACAAAATCAGAACAGTTGAATATGAAAAATCTGACAAACTGTCTCAATCCACCTAAAATCACACTTAACCAGCAGCATTTCAACTTCCCTAGATATTCTGCAGAGAGGTGTTAAGCAGCTTTAAGTAGAGACAAGTAGGGAGAGTTTTTCAGTTACCTAGCCAAGCCATTTTTAGTAACTCAGCCCTTTCCCCTAACAAAATCCAGACAATATGAAAAAGCAGATTTCATAAACACACTTCCAACCTATTACAACACTGTAGTTACATTACAGTTATAACAAGTGTTAACCAAAAGAAGACTTTAGAACCACAAGGAAAACATAACTTTTATACTCACAGCAATCTTCCTGAAGAGCGGTTGTACAAGAAAATCCTCCTCAAGAAGTCACATAGTACATCCTCACTGAAAACATCTTAAGCCTACAGCTAACCCCTCCCTGCCTCTTTTCTCCTTGCCCAGCAGTCCCACTGCTCCTTACCACTCAATGGCCTCAGCTGTGCACACCTCTCTCACAGGTGCAGGTGATTAGGCTCAGACCTTGCACCTGGCCCAAGACAGACATAATTTGCTGTCCCAACTCTGCAGGGTGCCTGGGGGGGGGGGGGGGGGGGGTGTGTTTACAATTGAGGTCTGGTAAATAAGCAAGTACTGTGTCAATCAGTTACTTTTTCAGAAGACAAATATGCCTAAAAGAAAGAAAACCAACCCGCTGCCTTTTAGAGACCATTGCAAAGAAAACACCCCATAGTTCCTCAAGGAAATAATAAATGTGCTACTAGACAATGTGAGAGATCTCACCCATTGTGCAGAGGTGTTGATAACAGGCCAATGAGTTAGTAGGATTCTGAGCAGACTTAAGCACTTTGATTCTGCTAATTACAAGTAGAAGAGTTTTATAGGAAGACTAAAGGAAAAGGTCCATACTGGGAAAAGATCAAAGTGACTTGACACTGAAAGGCAACATGCAAATGGAGGGATATGGCTATTACCAGAGTAAGAGGCTTGTAGCCAATGCTGATAAAATGAGGACCAGCAGCAGCTAAAGGCAGAGAAAATACAGATGTGGGAAACTGAATATTCAGCTGCTCTTTGCTGTTTGGAAATTATTTACTTATATGCATTTTTATGTCACTTTTCAGGGATATTTTCTCATATTCAGAGGTCACCAGCTCTGAAGAAGAAAGACTCATTTGAAGATTTAATAAGTATCCACATACATAAGAGTAGATCTATATTACTTGGAAGAATCATTGGAGTGCTAGGAAAAAAGAGGAAATTGCATATTTAGTCTAAGATTTTGATTTGTAGATAATTTTTAACTGTTTCTCTTTATTATTTGCATTTCAATCCCCATTGATGTCAATTTATGTCGTGGAAGAAGGCATGTAACCTTGAGCACTGCATCTCTGATTAACTTGGATTTATGGGTTTTCTTAATTACCTATGAATTTAGTCTCCTCACTAAACTGCATGATTTATAAGCAGTTGCCTACATTAATCTGTGTGTATATCAGGCTTTTTGTAATACATGTGATCTGTTCAAACTGTTGTCTTTTGGGTGCCAAAACAGGAAATAATTGATCCTTCAATAAAACAGACAAGCAGAGAAGGAAGTTGTCAAAAAACCTCCACTGGTTCCAAGACAGGATTAGAGAAGAGCTGGGGATGTTTGGTTGTATGCAGAGCTGTACACTTGTACAGAGAAACCCTAGCTCAGAGACATCATCCTACTAAAGAAAAATAGTACATATTTCTACATGAAAATACCTTAGAAGAATGTTTTCAGTTTTCCAGTAAAAGGGTTAACAGATTTTACCAGCTCCTCTGCTTTCACACTTAAAATGTTCAATCACAAAATTTCTCATACATAACTTTCATTTGCTTCTTTTTTAGTTTAAAAATTCTTTGTAGAAAAATCAATTTCTCCTGACCCTTACTGATAACCCTAATAGGCAAATTGACATTAAATTAATACAAAACAACTTATGGTAGGTAACATTTGATAACTTTTATGATATAAATTATTTTCATTGCCAGACAGGCTGGATGAAACTATGGATTTCATCTTTCCAGGGCTATTACATTTAGTTGTTCATTCAAAGTTTCTTTCCTTGAGCACGTAGCAGTATTTGGTGTTGTTTTTTTCCTTTTCCCAAATGGCCACAGAAAAATGGGCTTCCTGGTTCATCAACTTGCAGAAATAGGTTCAAGTAACAAAATGTATAAAGAAAACTTGAAATGGCTACTGGCTTGAACAAAATAAGGCTCAATCACAGTCCCATTGAGGGAAATCCTGATTTAAGGAAACAACCAAAAAACTGTGAGAGGGCTAACAGCTTCTGAATTTGTGCTTCAAGTTAAGCATGCAGCAAACCATTTAAATGTTCAAGAGAGGAGAGAACACTAAAGCAGGATAAACACAAGGACAGAGAGTTTACTGTACTCAGCAACAGCCAGCTGCAGCCATAGCCTATGAGAGTGGTTTGCTACCCACATGGGATGGCAGCAGGAGCACTGTTACAACAGGTCTGCTCTCTCCTCCCCTGATGTTGTTAATTATTTGCATTATTGTAATATAACTAAAAAAACCTCATTGTAGCAACTTTGTATCAATAGAAGAGTCTTCACTCACAGTCCCTACAGCTACCAAGACCAGCACTTGACCAAGTGTGTTTAAGGGCTGGGTGCCTCAGCCCAGAAAGATTTGTATTGGCGTAGAGCAGATGTTACCTGCTCCTATACTCTCCCAAGCTCTAGCAAATGTGAAATCAGATTATGTGAACAGGTCCTGTTTAACTGAGATGCTTTCCAACAGGGCCCTTTGGGCAGATGTTAGTGCTTCCACTTCAGATAGGTCCCACCTGCAACAGGATCCCTTAGGAAATGGCTCATGGCAGCTTTCTTCCTCACTTCAGACAGAAATACCACTATGGGCCAAGATGGTGTTTAGCTTAAATGAATTTGCAGTACTTCTCTGCTTCAGTAAGCTTCTTAATTAATAGGCTGTAGCAAAATCCAGCCTTTGAGGCAAAGGGGAGGAAAGGATGTGGAGACAAGACTGACAAAACAGATCAACCTAGGATAGACCACACTATGGAGAACATCTGGAAATTGCTGATGTAAAGAGACAATCTGTGTTATTAATTGTGCTGAAATAAAAAAAAAGGGATGCAACTAACTACATGTAAACCTGCAAGTGATAGAGTGCGAGTGATAAAAGAGTGTCTATATTAAAAAAAAAAAAAAAAGCAAAGACTCTCACTCAGTATGAGATGAAGGTAGATCTGCTATACAGGAACATTTAAAACTGTCACTGTGTTTCAAGACAGGATATTGCCTCCTAGCACTGTTCCTTATAAACTTCATGGCAGATCTTTGAGCGAGCTAGGACTATTTTTGCAGATACTGTTCCTGCCTTACTGTTTCTCAGAGTGTGTCAGAAGAAGGATGGGATGAACATGTCTGGCTGAAGCACTCTCACTGTCACCTGAACTGAATAACAACAAAATAAAGACCTTGTGATTTGTCCCTTTCATCTTACAGGGATCTGTGAGCTAAACAACTGCTTCTTAGCATGGAAAACAATTCTTTAAGTTTCTTTATTCTTTACATACTGACATTAGAGAAGAATTCATGGTAGTTCAGGAATATCTATTTATAAGAATTTGTGCTCCAGGTCTATTCAATGTTGCTTCAGACCAAACCAGCATTTGTCAGTTGCTACTGTTTCCAACCAAGTTTAATTCAGATGCATGCACTAGAAGGATATTTAAAGCCTCATCAGAAGCTGATGGGTGTCTTTCCATAACCAACAATTAGGTTCCTTGGATTGTTGTGTGTCTCTTGGTACTGGCAGATTGCAAAACCTACTAAGCTTCTATCTCACAGTGTATTTATTTGTGTTATGATTTGGGTATATCCACTTTCCAATTACCTCATCATTATTTGTTCTCTAAGGTCCTCCCTCCTCCCTCAATAAGTTTCTTTTCTTTAATTTTCACTCTCTTTACACTTCCTTTGCTAGAGACAAACCACTTGATCACTTGTTAGCTTCCAGTAGCATACCATTATTTCTTGCTGTAAATTCTTGAGTGTTTGCAGTATGTGTAATTCAGGCTTCCTTTGACCAAAACTAGCAGCAAGAATGAAGAATGTTCATTAATCTCACTACCACAGTGTAAGGTCATTCAAGTAGATGGCTGAGGTGCTGCCAACAGAAAATAAGATTTCTAGCCTCTTTAATGAGTCAGGCAGTCCCTTTATCTTGATTATTATAACTTATTCTGGAAACTATAGCACAAGGAAAATCTATATGGAAAATCTATGTGGAGTTCTGCTACAAAGCTTTTCTTAAGCTGTCTGCTCTTCATTAGCCTTTTCAATCACATCAGTCTAAACACTGTTTGATTATGTAAGAAATGAAGCTTCAGAATATAAAATTTACCTCATTTTTCTCCCAGAGTTTCCAAAAAATATTTTGTTTTGGTGAAATTTATTTTATTTGTAATCACAGAAAAAAAACCTGTAAAAACGAAAACTATTTTCTTTCTTGGAAAGCTGGTATCATTTCAGTGACATAACTAAAATCCTTAAAAGTATGCAAATTTTCTTGAACCATAACTGGTTTTGAGCATATACAAACATACTTATTTACTATTTTTATGCACTTCCTGCCAAAGAGTGATAGTAAATAATTGACTATATATTTTTTTTCTCTCTGAAGTGATACTGAATAATTTCCATTTCTCAGGTCTTTAAAATCCTGTACATTACAGGAAAAAGATGTTTTCCTTGTTGCTGGCATCAACAAGAAAAACAGCACCATTCCAAGGAAGTAACTTGACCATGGGATATCAACAGCTAGAGAGAGAAATGAGCCATCTTTTGCACTGCTGAGGAAGTCACAGCACGGGAGCTGGAAATCACCAACAGAAAAGGAACATAGCTGTCCAAAATGTTCCTTGTGAAGTCAGTAAATGCAGAAATCTGTCATGCTGTGTTATTACAGGCAACATCTGAGACAGTTTAAAGAAGCTCTTTTAAGAGACATGGCATCAATTACCTTAATAGTTCAGTGAAGTTATAAGGTGAATGGTAGTTTCCATCATTTACAAGATGGTGAAATTACATGGTTGATGAGGTCAGAAAAGGACCTACAAACATGCTCAGCTGTAGAGAAGAACTCCTGGTGCAAAGCAGTTTGTTGGGCTGAAAAGCAGAACAGATTTTAAGTCTTTCCAAGCTTTTGCATGCTGCCAGAGCACCAGAAAACTTTATAAATCTCTTAAGATAACTCTGTAGAAACACCAGCCTTTTCTGTTGTATTCCTTATTACATCCTCATTATCAAAAATGAGGCATCCTGAGTGTTAAACAAAGCTCTGCTGTGTAAGACTATTGATTACAGAGAGATTTTGTACTGCTGGAAGTCTCCTACAACTAGAGTTACAGTGTCACAGAAGTGGCAAGAGCAAAAACCTCTCATGCCCTCACCAGTTTAAATTTGCTCCTTAATCGACTACCAAGACTGATTACCTCTTAGGAGCTTTGACTCATCCAATTCCAAATCAGTCCAACATTAGGGGCTATATTTGGAATATGCTCTACCTTACAATATAGAATAATACTACAAAGGCTAAAGCAAGATTCTGAGTTTCCTCTGAGAGTTACATGATTATGAACAATATTATGGAGTAAACAGGATGAAAGTAAGAAGACAGCGTCAAGATGATGGGAGAATTTATACCTGGTTGGGTTTGGAGAGACAGTGTATCCTTCAGTTTCATCATTAGCAGTTCCAATTCCTCTCTGACTTCGTCCTCATCAGGTGGTATCTGCATTGCAGTGGGAATAAGAACAGTATTTCCCATTCCACCAAGAGAGTTTTCTGTCAGTTTAGGTGGATATGTTTGTTTCTCTTTTGCTTTGTTATGCTGTCCCATAAAGGGTTTGTCACTCCCCAGGAACACTGACTCCAGTGGGTCATCTGAGAAGACAAAGTCCACTGCAGTGGGATCCTCAAGTGTCTGCAAAAGCTGCATTCTATTTACATAGTTTGGGGGATTCAAAGATTTCCATTCTGCATATGTTCTGGAAGTAGGCCTTATTTGGGCAGGATTTAATTCACTCTGCATTCTCCTTTCAGGAAGAACATGTGGATTTCTTGGCATTGTATTATGACACTGTGGAAAAGGATGCTCTGATGACTGCAACATATTCTACAATAGACAAAACACAGAAAATACATTGTAAAAGTAATTGATATTTCAGTTTGCCAGTAGTAGTAAAAGAGCATTGCAGAAAATGCTACAAAAATGCTGTAGGGGAAAATATGTAAGCATTTTCTGTGAAATAAGGACCTTTTAAGAATCTCAGGAATGATTGTAATGATAAGAATCACTGCAATTGAAAACAAATAAAATATTTTGCATAAGATGTCTGTATTACATCCCAGTAAAAGACAGCAATTAGGAACGACGTTTTATTTATTCAGTGCCAGCCCTTGACTCATCTCTGAAGAACGGACTGCAATGAAGTATCTAACACTTCTGTTGGAAACTCTTATTGGAATATTCATTATTTTCATTGCAGTAGTGTTTAAATGCTAACATGGATATCTGTTCTAGATGCCAGATACACACAGAATGACAAGAAAATCCCTACTGGAAAGACCTTATCTGCTTTCTCTGAAGACAATTACCTAAGATGGCTGAAAATACAAGTGGAAGGTGCTTGAAATGGTATTAAGAGTGCTGGTCTATCAGAAAAGCAGTTGTTAGCGTTCAGTAATGGCTCATAGTTGCGACAATTCTTGATATATATCACTATACCTTTACTTCTTCCTTCATGTGCTGCAGTGTCATTTGCAGGTTTTCATGGCTTACTCTCAGTTTTTGGAGTTTTGCCTCTATTCTGCAGCTTTTTTCTTCCTGGCAATTATGAAGAAATTGCATTTCCTCCTTCCATTTATTGAACTGTTTCTTCATGTACCTACCAGAGATACAGGAGGTTGGGATTTTTGCTAGACCAGCCATACACAAATATATGCAGTCATGGAAATGAGTGAACACTTTAGCACAAACTTTATCCCCTTTACCAGTTCAGGACATTTTTGTCAGCTTTGGGGTTAGAGGCAAATATTTCAGGAGCTGGACTGTATCCATGGAATTAGCAGGAACATGAGTATTCCAGATGAGGAAATATGAGAGCTGAGTAGTACTGTGGCCAGGACTGAACATTGCATCCTGGGGTTTTACCTTTCCCACAAAGGTGACTGCAACAGGAGAGACAATAGCAATCCCTCTGTAGAGAAGCAAACTACTTATAGCAACTCCTTGATCTGCAAATGATTCCCATTACATGCGTGGGAAACAATTAAGTAAAAGCAGCTTCTACCGCTTTGACAGAGTTTCTTCTTGCTCGTGATATTCCCTGCAGTTTCTTTAATGACATCAATAGCTTCTGCACAGGCCACTTGCCCTTGAAAAAACACTCTGGTTTTTGCAATCGGAAGTGCCACCCTCTCATGCACACCAGAGGTTTAGAAATTGCCTACTCAGAGCACAGTATGACAGAAACACCACCCATAACTCTGTTCTAGTTGTGATTTCTCTAAGAAGTCAGGGTAGAAATAGTTTTGCTTTCCTCACAGCTGAGGTGCAGACAGTAAAATTTGTTAACACGACAGTAATAAACCAACTGCTTCATATCACAGATCTGAAATAGTTATCTGCCTTGCTTAGTTACATTCAGAAGTTCACCTGATTCACTTTCTTTTGGTTATGCTTTGGCTTAGAGACTACAGCCCCATCAGTTTCACTTGAATTATGCAAGATTTCTCTGAATGGGACAGCAAGTCAGACCATTCAAAATTAAAATTAATACTATAGTGGTCCCTTATAACAACATTTAAGGGCTCTTCACTGTAAAATGCTCTCCTCCTTCAGCTAACTCAGAGCCCAGTTCTGTGAACAGACAGGTGAATGCTGGTCCACAAAAAAGAATAAAGAGCTTCCCATGAGTAATGTGATTCATTCATCCAGTTCTATGATAAGCTCTGGGTCAGAGCAGCATTATAGAAACAGGCATACCAAATATCCTCTCAATGATTGCTAATCTAAAAGAAAGCTGAAGATCTTTGCCATATCTCTTTATTTTCCCAAGTGAGAACAGACTTACAATGAAATTGCAATTGTTTAGCTCTAATCTTGTAGTGCCCTTGTGTGAACTTGGAGCAGCAATTGTACTTGGAATGAAACAGAATAGGAACAGAAGGAACTGAACATACTGAAGGAAATAAAGAGAGTAGATTCAGAATCAAATCCTACACTTCACTGTAATTCCACCACTTTCAGTGATCATAGGCATGATTATATAGAAAACACATTTATATACAACTAGAAAAATGAAGGAGGGGAAGGTAAAAATGCAAGTAAAAGGTAAGCATCATTGTTCACACACCAACTTCCCCCTGCCATGTCACCCAAGCAAACAAGCCTCCCAAAAGATTTTTTATCTAGGAATTAATATTTTACAGTGTCAGAGATTTGACTATCAGAAGGAACTTCTGTGATAAACTGTTATACCAACAGTTACTGTAATCCGCCTATTAATCTCTATTTGATGTACAGTATATTTTTTAGAAAGAAATTATACTTTGATTTAAAAGCTTCATGCAAATCATGAAATTTGTTTTGATTAAGCCTTAATCAGAGAAAAATTTGAAAAAGAATGCTATTCTGACATTTTTATGTGGATGAACATCTTTTTAGTCTAAAAATTACTTTTAGAAATGTAAACTAGCAATTGCAGAAATGCTGATGAAAGTAAACCAAAATGTTTTGCTTTGCCATTGTTCTTCCAGTGATCTCCATCTAAAATTTTTGTTGCTGAGTTTTCATTATTCATCCTTATTTGATAGGATTTTTTTTGCATCTCAAAATCTCTTTGGAAAAATCATCTGTCCTCTAGCCCTCCAGCTGGGGCAGCACTGCCCAACAGTCTTCAGTCAGTGTACTACTGCATTTACCTACCTGCTGTCACTGTGAATGCTTTTTATGGATTTGCGCATTTTTAACACCTCCGCTTCAAAAGAGGCTATTGCCTAAAACAGAAAGAAGTATCTGTTCATAACTTAATTAGCAATAGCATTTCATTTTTGTATGCAAGTTTCATTATAGGAGTGCATGTCAGATTTTGGATTTGGTCTGTTTTACAGATTTACTAGTTAATTTTTAATTTAATGTATTACAATCAACTGGTGCATTGAAGTATTTCTAATGGTTGGAAAATTTATTCTATAGAACAAATTCTTTGATCTATGACAAATTTTAGTGTATAAGAATTTGTTTGAAATTAGAACAAAATTCACGTTCCCAAAAATTTCCGCAAAAATGGAATATTCTGATTTGGGAACAATCTCTCCCAAGTCCCACAGCTGCTTTGAGACAAGGAGATGGAGTAGACTGCATGTATAAGAGAGAAGAGAAACTTCTGGTCTTTAGAGGAAGTAGCATTCTCTAAACCATGCAGAAAACAAGTAACCCAGAAGTCAGGGAGTCAAACACTTTCCAGCTAAGCTACTTTTGAGGCATGGCATAAGTTGGGCAGTAATCAGGGCTGCCAGGAAATTATGAGACTAACAGCTGATCACTCAGGACCTCCATATTCATGGATTCTGTCAAAAGCAATCATTGAACTTACTGTCCACATCTTTTCAATCAAAGTGGAAATAATCTGCACTATAAGATCTTGGAAAACAGTATAAAACTGTCCAAATGGAATTTCTCAGAAAGAAAATAAACAAGAGAGCAATGCACCTGACAGAATCCCAGCACAGGGATGCAAGTCCCGTCCTGCTGTTTTCTAAAACGACAAATGCCAGCCATCAAAATTCTATGTTTAAGCAATGTCTGCCCACAACTTCCCCTGCAGATATCCGCCAGCTGGCATTATACCTTGAGCTGGGCAGCAGAGTTCTAAAAGACAGGTCTTCCAAAGGACAGTACAGGAGTAACAGCCAAAGGAGTGACCTGACACACAGATGAGTGGATGACCAAACTGGTTTGAACACAACCCAGTGTTCCTTGTATTCTGAGTAAGTGCAGAGCTACCAAACTCTCAAAAAAATTAGAAACAAAAAATTGCTATGTACTTATTTTTAGCTACACTGTCCTACCCACTCTTCCAGCATTGTTTCTTTGGAGGGAAGCTGGGAATGGATTAATGGAGACCTTTTGTGAATTAGCTATTTTAGTTGGAGTGGACACTGCTCTGGGTTCATCCTAAGAGGGCCCATTCTGTCCTCTTGCTATTTCCATGGTAACAAAAATGGCCTTAGTCTAATAAGAATTCAGGCATTCTTCTTTGACGTTTTCTTGCAGTAGGAAGACATGATGGCCTTTTTTACTGTCAGAATAGCAAGAGGACTCCAGACTCATCTAGACTTTAGCGTGCTACTCTACGACAACTCAAAAAACCCCAGAGCAAATATTCTTCCATGTGCTTCTGAAGGTCATGGAGGTCGAGGAGTTAGTCACTAATCTTGGGAAGATAACAAATCCAAATCTCACTAAGTTTTCAGATTCCACATTTTTCACCATAAGTGAGGAATTAACAGAAAGGTGAAGCTGCTCATTGCATTTTCATTGGAATTAGAAGGCAATTAGATAATTAACTTGCTAGGTCTTCTTCACAGCTTTAGAACTATTACTGCTTTGTGTTTTGCTCACCTGAACTATTGTCTTGTCTTGCTCTGGTGTCTTCTTGTTATTCTCACTCTTCTGCATTACAGTCCTGTTTTCAAGTATGAACTTGGGTGACTCTGGAACACAGCTGCCCACTGGGAAAGACATATTTTCAGGACCAGGTAGTGATGAAGCACTGAATTCCACGGGAGGACTGTACACCAACAGGGAAATAATGAGTAGGGAAAGGATCAGGACTCACATGATTTTGCTACCCAGGAAGATCAAAACGCAGAAAACTAAGGCAGTGTATAGACAGACAGATGTGCTATTGACTAAGCAAGAAGTAAAATTTACTATGCCTGCTGGCATATTCTGGTTGAAAGAATGAAATTCCTGAAAATAAATTCCACTCTCCCAACAGAATCTCAGCAACAGGTTCTTCTTTCCATTCATTTATTCTCAATGCAATTTGCTGTTTCTCTTTCTTGCTTCCTTCAGCCAAGAGTTAAGTATATTAGGAAATTCAACTACAAAAAATAGCAGGTTCCTGCTGTTCCGTCCATTATATCCTAGGAAAAGCCTAGATATTTATCAGACCCACAGTGGCACCTGTAACAGCAACCCCAAATTCTTTGTCTTCTTGCTACCCAAGCAGTAGGTAAGCAAACCCCCACAGAATTAAAGAGAAATCTCAAATGCTTCCAGAAAGATTCAATTACATTCAAAATGATTAAATATTGTTTTGTTGCCGAATACAAGAGAGGAAATATTAGCAATGAAAGGTGTTTTGCATTTCACCACATTCCAAAAAACAAACACTGAAATAATCCTCTCCATGAGGATCACTGTAACTATCATCCATCCGTCTTATAGTATATAATTTTTTTTCTAACTGAAAACCTACCAGAGTAGCACAATCCAGTTTTATAAACACATTTTTGTCCTCCTTCACATAAAGATGGAATTAATTATTTTAGAGAGGACTAACCATTTTTTCCCTATTTCAGCCTCACTGAAGCCTCATTTGGAGGACACATGTGAGATGCAAGACAGTTGCTAGATCTTTATACAAATAGGAAGGGTTGTCACCCTTTGTACATTTCTTGTGCTAATCTCCTATAATCATTCCATTCAGTTTCCATACCTAAGTATCAACCAAAATCTCATAGCAAGGAAGGAGGAAACTATCAGGAAAAATCTCAGCATGACCTCCAATTCTTATTACTAACCACTGTGATCAGTGGAAATACAGTAATGACTTTGAATATTAACCAAAGCAAACAAAACAGCTGGTCTGAAAGAAGAGGAATAGTGACATCATCTACTTGCTATTGTGAGTAATTCCACAGACCTTCAATTTAGTGGGATTTGAGCAGAATGCCTGCCAGTGAATGCACTGTGGGTCACATGTGGAAAGTATTCACAGCTAATTTCCAATTGATTCTTCACAGAGGAGGTGCTTAAAAACCCATGCAGTTGTAAAGGTAGTAAATATTGGCAAATGCTTGATGCTAGTATAAGAAATGGAACAGAGTGAAAGAGAGAACATAAGGAAGGAGGGAAGCAAGACATAAGCCTGTTATATTTTATAAGATCATTAGGTTGATCAGCATGGTAACCATAGTTAAGCTACAGAACAAAGTGCAGCAACATCTCAGTTATTCTTTCTCTTTTTAATAGAAAAATCATGACATAGTATCTGTCATAACAAAATCCCTTACTCAAAGGACATAATCAAGCAATATTTCACAGCCTGACATTCAGAGATTATAAATTCATCTGAAACTCACAAAGTCTTTTTGTGAGGAGGAAAGTGCCTCTCCTCCACTGACTCCAGATCTGTCCTTCTCTGAGCCTCTTTTCTTCTGCAGCGCTCTTGGAACAGGTTGTTCCTGATGGTGCGGAGAAAGTGCTTTGCATTCGCCTTTGCTGACATCTATTGGAATGAGGGATAATAAAGAAGAAAGTGACTTTTCAAACAGGTACTGCCCAGAAACCGACATATTCCAAAGCAAAGGCCCACCTGTTCACCGTCTGATGCAGCTCATGGCATGGCTGCTATCTGAGCCCTAGAAGGGGAGCTGAGGTGGGTAATGTTGCAGGACCGCAGACAAGAGCAGCTCCAATTCTTTTAGGTAAAATACTGCCTGGATCAAAGTCAGGCAGCCTGGAAATGCCTAACACAGGATTTTGATAGTCACAATGATTAAACTCACAGTCACAACAATAATTCTGATGACTAGTGTCTAAGGAAGAAATACTTTTATACTTGTATAAAGCATTTGTAGACATAGTCTTCTATGGCTCACATCCTCCTCTCACAGAATACAGTAAAATACACGTCCTTTTATCACAGGAGTCTCAGACTCATGTACAACAACTAAGCTCAGTAGCTGTATTATTGGAGGACAAAAACCAATTCTGCCCCAGGTGACTGCTGCAGAACATGGGGTGAGCCCTGACAGACTGAACAGGAAAAGAAGGAAAACACACCACATGCCTCCTAGCGCTTCTCAACGTGGTAGTAACATTACCACAAGGTGTCAGCATGGTAAGGAAAAACTCTGCTGATATTTTAAGCCCCCACTCAGCAGCTCAACTCCTGATAAAGACAGTGTGGAAA
The DNA here is from genome assembly GCF_029207755.1 of Chamaea fasciata. Classification (NCBI taxonomy): domain Eukaryota; kingdom Metazoa; phylum Chordata; class Aves; order Passeriformes; family Sylviidae; genus Chamaea; species Chamaea fasciata. Next base: position 13,283,831 of record NW_027094093.1, on the reverse strand, counting down.
CTTACCCAGACAAGAACAGCACCTGCTAAGAGTGCAAGGTATGGGGATAGCAACTGACTGCTGATTATTCTATGTCTCACACAGCAGATACAAAAATGGTATCTGTCATAGTGAGTAGCTTATCTTTTAAATTTTGGCATAGATTTTGGCCTGTATTGTAATATTTGGCCTATAAAGTGATAGTTACAGGTTTTTTGTTAGAGTAGGGCTTCATAAAGGAAACCTAAGTTCAGTGAGACAATTGCAACTCTGCAGCAACAATGTTGCTGCAATCCAGGCTGCAACATCTCCTGCCTTGCTTTATCTCTCTTGCCCTTCCTTCTGGTGCTTCCACAAACACACACTCCCATTCACTCTCCATTCACACTAACTTTAATGTCTCTACTTAGAAATCTCTTCTTGAGGAGAACAGTTAACATTTGATTTTCCTACTTCCTCACAGATGGAATATGAGGAAGAATATTTGGAGGACTGACCTGTTCTTTTTGACACAGATATTGAGTACCCAGATATAATTTCTAACAATGTTAGCAATAGGGTTTTGTTTTCAGGAAGAGAGCAATGAAGTGGCAAGATTTTAATGCTACCCCAGACAAAGGGTGACTACAAGAGCAGTCTAACAGCCTTTAGTTTTAGTGTAGACTCCGGCTGCCCAGGTATCTTTCACATTAACTGCAGAGGACAGTGAGGGAAACCAGGAGGTACAGCTTTCTAGGGAAATTTTCCTAAGTGCTTTTCAGCTCATTTACTGGAACAGAAGGATACTGTTATAGAGATCCACAAAAAAAACCTCATCTGCTGCTGTGTGCAAGATCTGGAATCTCCTGCTCAAAGGAGAAGCTGGTCTTCCAAACACAAATTCCCAGTGTTGTACTTTGCTACTAGTGTGATGAGAGCACAAATTGCCCCGTAACAGAGTCCAGGTATGTGATCTTAGTTGGGCACATGCTTTGTGTTGTATCCCTAACTGACAGAGACAAATGAGTCAGAAAGGTTTATAATAAAGTCGAAAAACTGAAGACTTTCAGAAAAGAGAGAAAAAGAAAGACATTTCATGCAGGAGTTTGTATAACTTTAGGATTAATTTATTTCTGGATGAGTCTGTGTTGGGACTGGGATGAAGGAACTTTGGGACATTGAGGGGACTTTTCATAGGTTTAAGGATTATCTGCTAACAGAAAACTTGCCATAAAATTCCTTAAGAAGAAGACTTGCACTGGGATATTTCACAGCTCTATTCAGTTACTTTAGAATAATTCATTAATTCTAAAGTTAGAAGCCTGTTTTGTCTTTTTCCTGACTCCCTGTTCCCAGACTAATAATTCTAATATGTTATGGCCATTATGGCTAATACACACATAACTTCCTAATGCATGTAGTTCAAGAATCTACTGCCTACTTGCCTACACAAAGAACCTCAACAGGGAAATGAATCAGCACAATAGGACTTTACCTGCACACAGTGTTCCACAACAGGATGTGATCTCTTATGTGATTTGCAGAGACGGCCAGTGAAAAAGCAGGCTTGGCAAAGGTCAAAATTGAGGCACTTCAAACAGCGATACCTGTGAGGCAAAACAAAAGGATTTATTTACCTCCCCACAAGTCAGAACTTGGTGTAAGTAAGCTTGATTACTAGAAACCCAGATCCCTGGGCTCTGAAATGCAAAGAAACATCTTTGTTAGAATAATGGCTTTCCTCAGCATTCTCTGAATTCAAGTTATTTTGTCCAAATGATTGTGGACTTTTTTCTGAACCCACCAGTGGCTTTGATCTTATCTATTAGCTGCACTGAAATGCAGTCCATGGAAGAAACCATTGTTCTAGCATCATTTCCCATTTTACAGAATGCAGTTGCAACTTCATATGCTACTTGTGCACCAGCTTACCTCTATTTGGAGCTCCCATGGAACTGTAATACTTATATAGGATTTGTAAGCAGAAAACCAAAAATGCAAGAAACTAAACCTGCAAGCTTACAATCAGTGAGAATACAGTAACAGTAAAATGCTTTTCTGAGCATTCTGGTCAGAATGTAATGGATAGTGTTCTTTTTATACCACTATGCTGTATTATTGGAGGACACAAACCAATTCTGCCCCAGATGACTGCTGCAGAACATGGGGTGAGCCTTTATACCATTACTTAGATGACCAAGATGCTAAGATGGAAAATTAAATGCGCCAGTTAATACAATCGGTTACAGGAAAAATAACTAAGAAATGAGATATACAGGTTTAATTGGCTCTACCTTTGGACTGCCAGTTTACCTTTGGCAAGTTTTCATAGTCACATCTGTGCTAGTGAGCTAAAGAGAAGTAGGAAGAAGGCTTGAACATTAGACTGCAGTGGTTCTCTCTATCCTCTTTCCCTGGTTATATTAGATTACGTCCAAAGTTTGTTACTTAGTACATCAGTTACAGCCTGCAAAGTATGCAAACAATGGTAAGAACTAATTATGTGGATTCTAAAAACCATTGACACACCTGATGCCTGTAATGGGGAAAACTTTGCAGACTCTGCATCTAGCTTGGTGAGAAACCATTTCCGTGGCTGATAATCTGTAACATGTAGGGAGCCACAGGAGAACAGCAGGCTCTGATCTCAGCCAAGATAGGAATTTTTCTTCAACAATAGCTGCATTCAGAACCTAGAAAAAATATGTCTCAAATTCATACATTCACTTGAAAAAAACTGGTGGTTCATCTACAATCTCTAATAAAAGCTCTGATATTTTTCTGGCATAAATTTTCCGTTCCTGCAATATGTTACTGGGTTCCAAAGGTTTTGGAATAAATGCAAGAGTCCTCAGTAGTATCTTAGTGAGCATCTTTTCTATAGATACAAATCTTCCCATTCTGCGAGACTGATCATCAGCCCTGCTTCTTAAAAGTAGATACTTGGGGATGTTATGTGGTGACACACTTGAAGTTTTAATCAATCAGCAACATTCAGAATAATTTCCCAGGACATCAGAATTTCACTCACCCCATGGAAACAGTCATGAATCGCAATTTCCACACAAGACAGAGTGCAGCCTTCTCCCACAATGGCTGGGATCTACATCAAGAAGAAAAGCTCAGAAACACCTCAATAAAAAACAGATGTTCCCATCATGCTCTGCTGCAATGGTGACAGCACACAGATGGTGAAGTATCTATAGCAATGTCATTTTACACACTGTTCTGAAGAAAACCCGTTCATATTCATACCATCAGTATGCAGTTTCACAGTTCAGGGTGTGTCAGAATGATTTGTTTCCAACTCACTTACTGTAATGGATCAACATACTATGTATCCACACTATAATACTGAAGGATACTGAGTTTAAATCTCAGAGGTCATTTTCAGATCCCATTTTCAGCACCGGTTCAGCTGGAAATACCTGTATGCTATGGCAACTTGCTGCACCTGCAAGCTATTCTATGAGTACAGGCATCTGAATTTTGGAGTTGCTTTAGGAACAGTTGTATCCAGCTGTTTGCAGGACCTGTAAGCTCAGGCAACATGAATGCAGAGAGGCATTCAATAATGCAAGTGGTTATTTTGAGAAAAGGGACAGAATTTCTTTCTTTTACCTACTTTCCATGATAGGTCCTGATGTCCACAGTGTCCTATTAACTTCAGTCCCATAAGGTAATCAAATGTGAAAGGTATCAGTCAGGAAGGTTTTCTTTTTTCTCCTAGGTTAGAACACTCCTACAAAATTTGTTGTCTAACAGCACTGCAATGACATTACCTGATTTAAGTCTGTTAGCAGGCTTCTCAGGGCACTACGGGTAATCAAGGTCTCCTTCCCATCAGGGACAGCATAAAACTGGAACAAAGCTGAACACAAGGAAAAATAACTTAGAATCTGGCAAAGCCTGAACTGTCTTCAAGCTTTCTTCAAGCTGCTATGATAATTGCAGTCTAAGAAATAAACCCCTCAAGAAAGTTTCACTTTATTATGTACCTAACAGGCTCTCAGTGACTGCAGTGACCATAATTCTCCCTTACAGTGAGGGAAAGAGAAGGCAAGCAAGGAAGAAAGGAACGAACTCATTCTGACAACAACAGGAAAAATATTTAAATATGTTTATACAAGAAGTGCTCTATTTAAATTGTGAATTGCTAATTTAAAACGTGGGGTTTCTGTTCTTTTCTGCTAGGCAAATGGAAGCTCTATTTAAACTTTACTGTGATGTCTTTTGAGGCTCTTTATTGCAAAGATGGCTACAGATATTGATTGAAAAGCATTATTCAGCACCAGCCTTTCTCCATAACTAAGCACTTGACATAATTGACTTTCTTCATGGCAGAGCTGAATTTTCTTTTAAAATAAAAAAATTACAATGGAAATTTTCCTCAGTGTTCGGTATTTCAGGCAATGTATAAAATCACACATTCCTCACCTCTGTATTTAGCCAGTAGAGTGTCTCCTGAAAGGGAAATTAAGGCAGCTGCAGCAGATCTAGTTTTGACATACCCTGTTCCAGTTCTAGGAAAATGAAATAAGTTACACTACATTCACCGAGAATATAAAGACAGACTTCTAAAGAATAGAATACTATGTAGGAAGCAAACTTCAAAACAAGTATCCTTTTGTATGTATAAATGTAACAAAACCCAAAGTAACATTCCAGTGATATTTTATGTCTAGAACCCTTTGCCACTGAACATAACTGCACAGTTAACTGTTCCAAGATATCATGCAATCATAAAGCAAAAAGACAACATCTCCTTCAAAGACTTCACATTCCAAGTAAAATATAATTTTACATTTACAATGTATGTCCTAAATAATTCTGCTTTTTTTTTTTTTTTTTTTTTTTGGAAAGGCTTCCCGAATACAGTAGTGAATAAAGGATAAAGGGTACAACCTGAGTTTTGCATATATCATCAGGCACCTCCATTATGGCCTTAGACCTGCACTGAGCTTCTCTTGGGGTGATTATATTTAATTTCACTGAAACTCAACTTAATCAAAAGGATATATGCAGGGGCAGGACATTTAGTTTTGACGGTTAGATAATAAATAATGTAGATTAATTTACAACCCAATTTTGTGACATAGGAACCTAATGAAAAACACTAATTTTTTTGTGAAGACAATGCAGACATTAATCATGCCTATAATCATCAAGCATTAATTAATGCTTGTTTAGGAAACAGATGTCTGATTTCACTCTTCTATAGTAGGGTATGCTGTGAGCCACCATATACATATAAATATATAAAAAAGGTATTTTGGTAGGAGTTGATCTGTTTATTTCTGACATAGGGTCTGAACTGTAAATACCAGGGGGGCAAAAAATCACCATCATTAGTACTTACTAACAATCAAAAACCCACAAAATCTGAAAACCTATATTTAAAATACTACTTTTGCAAAACTTCAAAATATCATTACATAAAATTGTCTTCAAGAGTCTTTAGATAAACCCACACTCTGAAGCTGCAATGTAGTCTCTAAAGTATGAACTGCATGGGAAATTGTTTTTTCCAGAAATTTCAAAGAAAAAACTTCAAGACTAAAGCTAAGGTATGCAATTGAACTCCTTTAGGATGTTTATGTAAGCTTATAAAGTAAAATACCACACAAACATGGAAAATTCCTATGTGCTCCTCCTATGAAATACTTTCCAGTGTTAATAGTGGAGAATAGCACTCTACAGAGAAAACATCATTAAATGAAAAATAGGATTAGAAAATTATAAGAAGCTTTTTCTATCTTATATACATGTCAAGAAACTTGTGAGTTTTTTTCCAAGAAATACCAACAACAAAAAAAAAGACAGTCCTAAGAAAATAGACTAAAAGACCAAGATATTCCTGTCAAAAAGATTCTTCTAAATAATTTCCCTACAGTGTACACAAATTACAAAGTACTCTTGATATTTCTATCTTTGTTTCTTAATACACCACTTATTCTTAGACTCAATTGATTTTTTACAAAAAATTTGATAAAATGGGACCTTAAGCAGTAGTGATCATATGAGTAATGAATAATGACTCAAGAAAAAATCCTGCAGACCACTTACATCTCATTTACTCTCAGTAAAAAACTTTGCTGTGATGTACAAGGGAAAAATTTCACCTGTGGTAAATAACTTGTACAATGAACTTAGTCTTCATCTTTCAAATCTGACACAATCATAAAACTATCTTGTCTATAGTGAATTAACTCATTATTCACAAACAATACGTAAGAATATACACTCTGTGACCTGTTTCCTTACTATTTTCAGAAACTTTTCTATTCACTAAGCTGCTCAGCTTAGTTATGAGACATCTATTTTGTTTCATAATTGGTAGATGAACTTCTTAAGCTTGAGAAAAATGAATAACAAAAAGTGACTGGCAAATTCCTGACCTGTGCATGGGTACTGCTCTCCAGAGGCAAATATGGATTCTTTCTTAGGAGTGTATAAAAATATCTTGGAAGGCAAGATATTTTTCTTCTTGGAAGAAGAGCTACTCAGTAAAGTCGTTCAGAGAAAAAGTCAGCATGGACTGGCAAAAGTCTGGATTTACAGATAGTTTCGGGAACATTTGACTACTCTTTTTCTGAATTAGTTTTGTGCCTCATATTCCTACAACTGAACTACTCCTAGTTTTTATACAAAGCAAAACCAATCAAAGTGTGAGAGTTTCACACAGAAATGGTGTGTGAGTGGTAGAAACAGACTTAGTCTAGCAATACTTGGGGTGGGAGCTAGATGAGCTTTAAGATCCTGTCCAAAAAAAACATTCTTTGGTCCTATGGTACTTCACAATGGATCTACATTTATTCTTCTTCTCACCTGTCATACATGGCAAACAGCAGGCTCAATGTGAATTCAACAGCTCTTGGATCTACCTGGCCTGGTTTTTCTAATCTTGCCCTTTGGAATAGTTCCATCAGCATTCTAGAGATTTGCTGCATGTTCAGAGAAATCTGCTCTTCCCTCTGGCTTTGTTCACTTAATAGGATGTGCTGAATCAGAGAAACATCAATCAAATCCACTGTGGGAAAATTAAGGAAGAAATGAATGAGGATCCCTTGCCTTTTCATGAATGGAAACGTGACTATTTTTTTTTTATCAGAAATGCCTAGCCAGGACAAGTCTGTAAAATGAAGCCTAGAACAGTACACCACATAAAAAGAAACCAGTACCTGTGTGAATTGGTACTTCCACAATGACACAAAGCATCAGGCAGATAAACCATATCAGGGCTGAGACCAGACTAAATATAGAAGACAATCCCTGAATGAAAGAAATACGTCCAAGGCCAACAAACTAGTCACCTTCTCTGTGCTACCCTGAAGACTTCACTTGCAATATTGTGCATTTTCAGCAACAGAGTGTTTCAAATGGAAAATTCAAGATTTCCACGAAATTAAGCTCAATATGGAATTTACATCCAGTAATTTCAAAGTGAGCTAGGTGACCAGGACTTCGTTGCACAGCTCTCTGCTTGCACTGAATTCTCTCTCACTTCAGACAGGGAGAATGTACTAACCAGGAGTTTTCTGGTCTATTATATTCTATTTTGCTCTCATAATTTTTTATAGTCAGTCAATGCATTTTCAGTAAGCCATGATTATTTCCAATAAATCAGCTCCTAAGAAACACATTAGAATTTGACTTTTCATGAGCATAATAATACCTAGATATAGATTAATAATTGTCATTGGTGTCTACATAGCAGTGTTGCAGATTGTAAAAATGATTTGATTCTCTCATAACTTTAGAATTTCACTAATGTATTTCAATTGACATTCAATAGGAAAAAAAAGATCAATTTATATATGAAGCACTGCCTAGATCTTCTATGTGTTCATAATCCATTCTGAAACTCTAAGGTGGAAAATGAGAGAGCAAGGTAGCATAATAACTCATGGCGACAGCAATGCAAATTTTATACAGATTCTCCCCTCCATAAAAGCACAGATTGTCTTTGGCTACTGACACTGGCAAAGACTTTGTACTGAGCGTAGTTTTAGGGCTGTTCTGTATACGGAGCTCTGAACATCATTGAAGGTCTCTGTGAAAGAAAACAAACACACATTACAATAGAGTGGTTCATTCAAAGCTAACTAAAAATCCAAACAACCAAATTTGGAGTTTCGAGTTGATCAACATTCAGAAGGAAAACTTGGAGGAAAAAAAAGAAAACAAAAAGAAAACATTTTCTTCTTTTTCAAATAATTTTGTGGGGTGAACAGTCTTCTTGTAAACAGTGACAATTTACCATGGAGAGCACAACGGCTTCTTTGGGAATCAAGTTTATTCATAGATCAGGACAAGGGCTATGAGGATTATGAACAGCAGATACTTTTAGCCAAGATCAAAATGAAAAAATATTTCTTCAGGCAAATAGGTTTTTTGATCAGAGATGCCTTTCTACAAGGAACAGTTTGTCAGTCTGCACAGCAGGGTTATTGTTTTGGATGCCTGTTGTTTCAAGGAGTAAACAAATCTTCTGTCAAGATCAACATGTGGGACTCTTGTAGAAGACCAGAGCAAATCACTTTTGACATCTCTGTTTAGCAAATCCACTCAATCTGCTTAACCAAATCCCATACCCTTAAGTGATTTCAGCTTATTTCTTTCGTATCACTAAAGGATGTTTTTCTGAGTGGAAAGCAAGAAATGCTGACCATGACCTACACCTGATACTTTACATACATACCTAGAACTTCAATTCCAAAAAGCAAGGTTTGTTCACTAAACTTCAGAAACTAGAAAGGGATTTATCAGTTATCCCTCTGTCCTGAGAGATTCTTTTCTCCCTGTACTTCAGAGAGTTACACACAGTTGATTGAGGTTAAAGATAAGCAATAAATATGTATAAATGAGTAGAAATAACTCACAAAATACTTCACCTGTTCAGTCTGGAAAGGAGCCAATCTATGTGCAATGGTTTCCAAGACATACACCAGATTAATATTAATAGTCAGCAAATTATGGGCTCTGCTGGTTCCCAGATGCTGTCTAAGCTATAGGAAGATGCCAATAACTGCTATACCATCTGTTTAGTCCTGCTCTTGTCATACTATGTTTTGCGATATTATTTGGAGATGTAGTGTAGCATGTCATACAACGTGAAAAATGAGTTTTTACTTCCACGCATCATCAGTTCTCTTTCCTTGATAAACTGATCCAAAGCCCTTTTGAAAGCAACAGAACAACTCCCACAGTTTTCAGTAGGATATGGATTAAGTTCCAAATGCTTATTTTCAAATACAAATGCTAGAAATATACACGATTCAACTCAAACACCTTCCATGTACAAGATGATTTTCAAAGTGAAGGGAATCTGTTTTAGTAGCCATCTGCTACTTAATTCAAGTCCACCCTTACAGACAAAATGTGGCCTCAAACTAGGGCATTCTGTGCCTGTCAAGCACAGTTCCAGAATTAACTTGTGAGGACACATAAGTAAAATAGCAAAGCATTTTAGAATTATTATTGATGAAAGGCTATTTAGGGACATTAAAAACTTTCATTTCTCATAGGAAGGGAGCTTCCCCTCTGGACAGAAAAACAGCATGTAATCATTCTGCTGTGGGTCAAATATCAGCTCAGGAAGTATAAATGCCCTTTGCTGAGCAGCTGACAAAGGAGCTCCTACACACATAGAAGTGTACTGATTCCTGACATCTTCAGCTGGTTACCTGCTATTCTGCATTTTGAGCTATTTGCTCTGTGGCAGATGAGGTGTCGGCTGAGATTTTGCACTCAAAAAGGAAGTGTATGGCCACCATTCATCCCTATTCCAAAGTATGGAAAAAAACCCAGCATCTCTTATAATTTAGGGATCATGGCCCTGTGTGCCTGATCATTCCATAAGCCAATGTGACAATGGCAAGGAAGGTGCCAGGACAGATCCAACAATAAAGGCAGGACATCACAGCTGTGTAATTTGTAATTTACATGCTAAAGCACAGAGATTCTCAAGGTGGCATGATTTCATTAAAATTCAGTAGTTTCTGTTCAAAAAGACACAGAAATGCCTTTTGAGAAAAGTTGGGAAAAAATAAGAAAAATCCTTACCCTGCAAGTCTGGATCCATTTGAAATTAACAGATGGCATTAGGCATTCTATAACAAAACAAACCAAAGTGTAAAACCACATACTCTAGACAGAGACATATAGAATCATTCAAATCAAACCTTTTAATGTGAACAATTCACTGGATGCATTTCAGAAATTAAATTAAACAGAATTACATTAAACAAAATAGTTTTGGTGCCACGTGCAGAGAAATGCCAGCAAATTGCAAGCTCTCTGCTCAGCGTTAAATAGGAGTAATTCAAGTAACTGCAGAATTGTAACAGGGCAAAACCAATCCTCAAAACAGTTTTAAGTACAGGAAATGAGATTTTTCACTATTAAGGCCCCAATGATTACATGCAGGATTACTACAGGGTCCATAGTGTATAATATCAGGTCATAGAGGGCATATCTACATCAGACTCTTCCCAAGATTCATTGATTGCTATTACTCAAAAGTATTTTCTAAAACTTTCAAGCAGAACTAAAATTTTAGACTGAGCTGACATTATTTCTTATTGAGCTGATATGGAAAGGCAAAAGGAAGATTAACCATGAATCTACTTAGTTAAACATCTGTGAAAGCAAAAGTAGTTATGTCCCTGTAATAAAGGAAACTGAATGTCTCCCCCACAGGATTTATTTCACTAAAGCTCTAAAGTACATTATATTTCCAATCACAGAAATATAAATATGAACTAACTGTAGTAACTATCTTTCAGCAAACACTGCAATTGCAAAACAGTAGGTATAATGGATCTACGTCACACAAGATTCCAAAGGCCATCTATATGGCTTATTGTGCAGAACAAATGGAAAGTTTGCTAAAATAAACAAAAATCAGCTAGTTGGAAATTATCTAAAACTTAAATAATAAATTTGGTGCTAATTTTGAACTTAAACAAATGTTCACTTCTTACATTTTTTCAGTGAGAATCATTGATCATTAGTCATAAACATGACAGAATACTGGCCAGTTATGAAGCATAAATATTCAATCATCTACAATTACTGAGTCTACCATAAATATGCTTCTCATCATTTTAACTGGTGAAAAATGCAACTTTGTTTCAGTCCCTAAATTCCAGTCATAACTTAAATTCAGATACTTAAAATACTAAGATACAGATTTGCTTTAATAGTCTTTTTCATTCAAGACTATAATGCCACAGTTTTTACTGTAGTCCTTCTTTGAACGAAACACCACTATGTTTCTTTTCTACTATTCTATTTTCTTTCTTACTAAGGGTTCTGCAAAAGTACAGCTCTGTCCAGCATTTACAGAGGCACATAAGTTTGCCTACAGATATATATTCATATGCAATATATATGAAAATATGATACAACTGTTCCTAAAATAGCTGCAGTAGTAGGAGCCTCTGCTAGCTTGACAGAAAAGTTCATGTACAGAAATCAATGAAATCAGAAGACACAGAGCAATGAATTAAACATAAGTGCTTGGTGAAAGCTACACGTAGCAATCTAGAAGGTAGATTTACAAATACACAGCTTGCCTCCTTTGTTTTCTCTCTGTACCAGAGGTACATAAAATAAAGAAAGTGGATGGGATGAATGTAAAAATATCCAGGTTAAACTCACTTAAATTGGAACTCATTAGAATTTGCTCACTCAAATAAGAACAGATCCACTGACTTACTGAGTTATAAAGCATGCATAATCTATGAGTGCTTGATACTTGCTGTAAGATGACCAGATCCAGTACAGCACAGTGTCTAGCATTTAAATTACCTCTATGGAAAAACACTCCACAGTCTTGTACAAGGGTATTCATGGTCTCAAAGTTAACCATGTGCTTATGTGTTTTACCAGTTGTACATTGGTACATCATTCTACAGCATTATCCCTCCAAAAAGTTACAGAAGACATTATTAATGTATGTACAGTCTACATTGTCATATACAAAACTCTGTGGACAGTCCAGATCTTGACTGCAGTAGGAGTGCCTGGGTGAAATGAAGAGAATCTACTTTAGTGTTAGCACATGAACAAAATATGAAAGCAGAAGCAGTATCTGCAGCCCATGAAATCTGAAGTTTGCCCATTGATACACTATTTCAGCCCGTGTGTTATATTTCAGTTAGTTGTGTCCTTTAATAGTGAGAAACACTTAAGAAAACAAACAAACAAACAAAACTATATACAAATGTGCAGGAAATAAATTGTTACAGTTAACAATCCTGGTCCTATTAACATAGATACTCTTATGTGCAGAACAAGGATAGTCTTTTTCATGACTCTTAGTGGAATGTGAAAGAAAAGTAACACTTGATTACTTATATGTACTTAGTTTGCCTTACAGGTTCTCAGAATATGTACTTTAGCAAATAAAATGCATTTTGAAGCATGCTACATAATTAAAGTACAGAGAAAGACAAGCCACATGAAGCAAGACAGAAACCTCCCAGCAGATCAATTGACTTGATCACAGAGACTTTTCTTCTTTTGAAATCAGACAACATTTGATCAACATCTTAAATATGCATAAAAGAACCTACAATTACTTTTGTTTCCTGTGAAGGGTGAAAACATGTTTTGTTCAAAGGCCAAAATTATTGTCTCTTCTTAAATACAGTCACTGTGCTTACCTTCCTCTCGTTACTTAGTAAAGGTCCAGAAGTCAGACGACACCGCCAGAGAAGTCCAGTAGTTTTACAGCACTTAAAAGTTGACTTCAAGACACAGTTCTAAAGGTTTTGCTTTTAAATTAAAGCTGCTCAAAACAAATGCCTAGCAAAGGCCCAGATCAAAGTATCAGGTAATTGTCTAAGCAGTCCAAACAGAGAACACTAATTAATTAGTAATAAATATCCTGAATTATTAAAGATGAAACTTCTTTGATCTTTGTTTCAAAGCACTTTTTTTCTTTTTTTATGGTTGGAGTGCAATATTTCTAAATTGAGAGGCCTTTACTAAGCATCTCCCAGTTGCTGAGAAACTGTTGCTATAGAGATTGAAAATGAGGTAGAAGCTGAAGTAATGCAGAAAAGACAGTGTGCTGTAACAAAGACCTGGGGAGCCATAGAAAGAAGAAAAATAGTAAGCCCTAGTGGTAATGTCCCAGAACAAAAATTGTTCAGACCAACCACAAAGCTCTTCAGTACACCCGGAGGTGTAGCAGGAGTCCTCAATACTGTAAATATCCTGCATACATAACATGACTTAGAGACTTGTGAAAAAATGTCTCCCAGAAATTGCTTATTACTTGTAGAAAACCCAGACTTACTGATGACTAAGTCAATTGCTGTTTTACAACTGTAACCAACTTTGAATATGTTACCATATTTTAGCCTTCCTATTATTATTTTTTCTTCCTTTTTCTCCTGGCTAGGAAAAAACAGCTTTTGCATTAATTTATGCTTCCATGAGGAAAGACTTGAATTTCCCTGCAGACCACTAGACAAATCCAGTTAGAATAATTTAGGATACACAAGACATCCCAAACAGCTTTTCCTTTCTGCACCCAGCCTCTGAGAAGACAGGTTTTCAGTAGGTGACTCAGAAGTCAGATAAGCCTACTTATATATTGCAGGAAGAGTTATTTTCCCTCACCTTAACAGCTGTGTAGTGTGGGTGCTTGAACTGCAGTTTGTTTGAACTATCTCCACAGGCAGAATAAAAGAATTCAAAGAGTAAGACTGCTAAAGCCTGGTCATATAGCAAAAGCCCAAACATAAATACACATTAGAGAAGCTAACTTTTCTATCTTGGAGAAGGAATTATAGAAAAAACAGGTAGTTTGTAGAGACTACTTGTAGCAACCCTCCCTGCTATTTTGTCCTGAGACATTTGCCTCCAGATGCTCCTCAGAAACTCAGCCAATCTTCTGTGCATACACTGCTGGAAACTAATTCCCTGGAGACCACTTCCTCATGAATTGAATGGTTCCTAAGCCCTCTCTTCAAGACTTTTTACAACACCTACCTCTACAATTTCCATGTGAACTCCTCCACGAAGATACTTATAATAATATCTCAGTTCCTCTCAATGCTGCTTCTCCCATATACACTTTACATAGAACCACACATTCTTCCAGATCCCTTGTGATATCCCAGCCTTCTGAGCTCCTCTTTCTAAGACCAGTGAGACATTCCTTCCAGTCCTGTCCTAATGAGCCCGTAACTTCTCCTGGTTTCCTCATATAAGAAGTCTACCCCTATTCAAAGCATGAACCTCCATTTGAACAGAAATAATGAATTTATTGCAACTATATGTAACTGATTGAAAGAACAGGAAGCTTTCTATTTTGTTTAAAAAATATCTGATAAAAAATGTCCAAGTACCGTAGCATTTCATTAACACAGTCCCCATCATTTAAGACACCAAAGATGCAAGTAAAAGTCGTTCCTTAACAATTTATTTAAACAAGAATTTAATTATGTTTGACTTAAAACACATGAGTATTCTCTTGAAACTCATGAAATAAATAAGAAAAACATGGAAACAAAGATGAACTGGCCACTAATGAGATGTATAAACACATATTTTTGTGTTAAAATCAATTTTGCCTAAGAAGATATTTTACTACAAAAGTACTGTGTTTCAGTACCTCTGGAAAAAGTATTTGGAATCATAAAACTTCCACTCTGTATGTGACAGTCCTGCCTAAAACTTTCATATGAACATTTTAGGCATTAAACTATGTTTTTGCAATAGTTTATTGGTCTGAAGAAATAAGTGGGTGGATGCAAATAAAATCCTAGGCTTACTAAAATCAGTAGGAATTTTACTTTGGTCTACAGGTTAAAAATGTTACATTCACACTGAAATATTTGAAACATTTTTCCACCTAGAGATTTCCTGGGGTTTTTTAATGAGGAAAATACTGCAAAAGCTATAGCAATGCTTAAACCTCCTTTCTAGTTTGCTCTTTTGAGCAATGGAAACCTTATTTTAATATAGGAATTTCCAGCATTTTCTCCTCCAGACAACTCTAGCTAAAGTGACCCAGTAGGCAAGGTTTCCATTTCTGTAAAAAAAAAGGCAAAAAACCTGAGCTATTTTTGCTACCCTCTTAAAATACTTCCACATGCAAGGAGATAAAGGAGGGCACTTTGGGAATACTTAAACACCTGATATGATGCCACAAGAGAAGGCCACAAATAAGCACATTGCTGCTAGCAATGGGAAGGCCTCTGCTTAGCATTTAATGCTGACACAAGAGGAATGGCACAGCTCTACATAACAACAGTGCCATACAAGTAGAGAGCAGACAGGGAAGGACACCCTTATCTAACTGGGAATTCCCTGTCTGGGTTAAACAAGGCCATGATTAACCAAATAATTAAATTCTGCATTCATCAAGAATATTCTCTTGTGTCTGTAGTCCTTTCCCAAGAAACAATCACAGATAACCAAAAGGCCTTGTGCTTCAGTAGAGGCTCTGGGCATGTAACTCCAAATAGTTCCCCCATTCTTCAGCCTATCTTTAATGGAGAAGAACAGCTCGTAGCACACAAAGGGCTGATATAAAAGTACTGGAAAGAATCTGAAGGAAGGGAGAAAGAAAACAAACTAGAGAAAAGGTCTGTAGAAATGAAAATTAGAAAAAAAATTATGAGAACATTGGAAAAGTGCAGGAATTTCACCAACTGAAAATAAAGAAAAAAGTGGAAAAAAAAGAAACCCTAAAACATGCTTCAGTGTTCATCTGCTCTTGTTTTAATGAATGATGACAGAGAAAAAGACTTTTTAATTTGAAAAGCAACTTAAATAGGAAAAGCATCAGAGAAACACTTAGGAGAAGATGTGGAGTTTTCTTCTGCTTCATATGGACGCATTTCGTTTATTTCCTTTAGTGCAACGAGCTTTTCCTAAATGGGAGATAAAGGGCTTTTAATACCATCCTTCTTTTAATCTGCTCTAATTTCTAGCATAAACTTAAAATATGTCAAAATAAAATACTCCTTACATATTACTAGTATGACTGAAGATCACAAAATCTGATTAAATCTGGAATGTAGAGTTTGGGAGCAGTCTTTTAAAATATTTCAATAGTACAGTTAAATTCTAAGTGACAAGAAGTTCATGATGAAAATAGCGTTCAATGATTTTCTATTTTCTGAAAAATCCCCAATTTTAGTAAGGTCCGGCCTTCATTCTTGGGAAGTCCCAGCCACAAAAATGCCAAAAGATATGCCTTCTAGCATAGAAATACTCTAAATACCACATAAGCAAAATCAACATAGAATGTAGAAACATCAAATGAAAGGCAGTATTTCTGTTTTGCACAGACCCTACGGGACTTTGGAGTACGAATTCTACACTTACATAGGTAAACTTTTTTTATCATCTTTTTTTTGGGTAGAAGAAGAGTTGTCTGTTCCTTTCAATACACAAATACTACCTTACACTTATAAAAACCCAGTCTTTACCATGCATAAGTGCACGTGTGCAATTTGTACATCTGTTAAAGGTCTCAGTGTTCAAAGCTGCATCACAGTGCTCCTATAGGTGGCAGAATGGGCACACGCGAAACACAAGAAACCCTCATCTGAACCAGCTGATGGGATAAGCGTCCCAGGACTTCTTGGGTTGTTTCATTAATTTCTAATTCCGTCATGACTTCCCAGTTACCATTGTGGAACCTCACAGGCACAGAGAAGATAATTCCTTCAGGAATGCAAAACTGACCTGAAGAAGTGGGGGAAAAAAATGACAAAACATGTTATTTCTGATTATATCCTCACCAGTGTCAACATTAAGTCCTACACATTTGCAAAAGTCTACATCTGTAAGATCTCATTATAAATGGCCTTTTTCAATCTACAGTTCAAAAAAGAATGTCACTTTTACTGTAACTTTGTACTTAAAGTTAGATGAGCATGGATCATAGCATCAGATGGGTTTGGGCTGCAAGGGACCTTTAAAGGTCTCTAGTTCAACCCTCCTGCCATGGGCAGGGACATCTTCAAATGTGTCTGAACCCCATCCAACTCGACCTTGAATGTTTCCAGGGCTGAGGAGTTTCCCACCTCTCTGGGCAGCCTGTTCCAGTGTCTTACCACATTCATTGTAAAAAACTCCATTATATCTAATCTAAATTGACCCTCCTTCAC
Organism: Chamaea fasciata; assembly: GCF_029207755.1. Taxonomy (NCBI): domain Eukaryota; kingdom Metazoa; phylum Chordata; class Aves; order Passeriformes; family Sylviidae; genus Chamaea; species Chamaea fasciata. Next base: position 13,266,732 of record NW_027094093.1, on the reverse strand, counting down.
TTTAAATCCACTATCCTTTTTCTATTGCAACAAGTCCTGCTAAAACATTTGTCCCCATCTTTCTTACAAGAACTTTTAAGCACTGGAAGGTGCTACAAGGCCTCTCCAGAGCCTTTTCTTCTCCAGGCTGAACAACCTCAACTCTCTCAGCCTGTTTTCATAAGAGAGGCCTTCATCCCTGTGATCATTTTGCGTGGCCCTCCTCTGGACCATTTCCGACAGGTGTCTTTCTTGTGTTATAATAACACAATTGCTGTATTGGTTATACATCTTAAAAAGGGGGGAATATTATTTCTTTCATAAGGGTTAAATGACTGCTGTGATATATTCCATTTATTGGTATACATAACTATACAGGAAGAACACGCTTTCATAGCCTAGCCTCTAAGAACTATAGTTATGGCACAAAACACAAACATCAGAAAAGTATTTAAATAAAAGACTAAGAGATCATCTGCAAAAAGACAATATTAACCTAAGAGATGCCTGTAAAAAGTGAGCATTATCACAAGCTCTGTTAGATTTGGAAGTTCTTATCATGAAACAAACTCAGCCTCACATGATTTGTTTTACAAGTTCTGATTAAATAAAAAATATTGATTAAAAAATAACATTATAGATAGGAGAAAGCTGCAGGACAAAGCTACAAGAGAACATATGAAGCAAAAGCAGCTTTACCTTCACTAAGTACTCCCACAGAAATGATCTCCTCAGACGGAGAGCCATGGTACCAGTATCGCAGCACCGTGGCTACCGCGTGAACAGGTAACATTCCTGTACAATGGGACACCCGGGAACTCAATGTACTCTGTGCAGACAGCAGTTCAGAATGGATCCACTCGCTACCAACAAAAAAATGGAGAAAAAAAGGGATGAAAAACTAAGATGGCTGCAGGAAGAGTAGTTTCCTAGAGAAAAAAAGAACTAAACCTGAGGAAAGAAAGTAGTCCAAACTTACTGAAACTTCACTGGTGAAAGCAAGGCATTTTTACAGACAGAGAAAAAAAAGTCCAACAAAAAGTAGCTTAAAAAGTAACAAGCCGTACTTGCCTATGAAAGTTAGGTCATTTACTCAAGCCATAACCCCTATTATTATTTTAATTTATATTTTATATGTAATTTAATATTTTATAAGTGATTTATATATTGCTGTCTTATGTAAGAACCCAGCCATGAACCAGTCTGCCTGTGTGAGGCTCAATACAAGCTTAGAACATAGAAATGACTGCTCTCCAATAATAAATGCCAAGTCTAGACCAGAGTGGGAGCTTGAGATAGCCAGGCCTGGGTGTATATCACATCTGCTGCTCTCTCGCTGCACCCACCCTTTCTCTGCTATTGTTCTCTCCACAGAAAGCTATCTAGCTGTCAGATATCCTTTTCACATATATTAATAATCTGTTTTGGGAAACTGACAACATCAGTCTGCTCAGGCCTATTCTATGTAATTCAGGTACAAACACCTGTCTAATACTATTTCAAAGTTCCTTCATGCAAACTAGACATCTAAGTCACTACCTGGACTTCCATTACTTCTTATAAAATGGTCATGATGTAAGAGAAACACACTTAAAATGTAGGAAAAGCATAGTTATAAAAAGAGTTGGCAGAAGAGTTAGAACTATGCACAGCACTAGGAACTACCCAACTTCTTTTGCAGATGGAGTACCTCAACTTGTGTTTTCCTTTATGTACAATGCCAATCAGTAAAGAAAAATCTTGAAAACAAAAACCTTTCTTGGTTTTATTACACAATTGAGATAAACATGGATTAAAAGCAGTTATTTAATTTTACTTGAAAGAAATAAATCTATACTGTACCTATCATAAATCATATTCAACACAGGGTGCTGAAAACTAGGAGGGCCCCAAATAGCACGGTCATATCCACGAAGTTTTGCATGCGACAAATCAATGTAGTTAGACTCAGAAATATTGCCCCAAACAATCACATCTTTAACTCCTGTAACAAAGGAAAGTGAAGAGACAAATACTTTCAGAAAAATGGGCTTCAGAAATCCTTTTCAAAATGAATTATTCAAATCTGTGCCCCGCCTTGCTAGCAGAAACTGTTTGATCTGAAAAATGAAACCAAGTTCTCTGTAACATATGAAACCTCATCACAAGCTGAAAAAAGAAGCTTTAATTTATATCATGTTTCTGCAAATAATAGTCAAAATCTAGCATCTATTTAACTCTTAAAACAGTAACAAATCATATTATGAACATACTGCAATATTCCTTTTAAAATCTTGTAAAAACAAATATATAAACCATAAAAAAAAATTAAAAAAATTAAAACTATCTGCTTTGGCACAAAAGGATTTTCTCAAATAACCTGCTGATAGGCTATTCAGCCTATTGACTTGCTTTTCTATTTTATTAAGCTCCAAAATATCTAGATTTGTCATCAATGACCAGTTCTAGCTAAGCAACACTTACAGAATCCTGATGCTGAGCAGACTGTCAGAGCACACCTTTGCTACACAGCGCAGAACTGTGCAAATACAATGAAGCTATAACAATTGACCTGAAAATGAAAGTTAATTAACCTCAAAATAATACTACAACACAGTTCTACTTTACTCTCATAATCTGCACAGCAGTATGTTGTCATGTTTATTCACAGTTCCAAAATAACAATGCACTATATAGTGCAAATGCAGTCTTGAAGTACTAGTTCCCCATCTGCTAAACAATTGTCTTCCTTAGCATATTTCCAGCAGGAAATACACACCAGAGTGGCAGGGCTGCATCTCAGGGCAACCAAAAGACACTGGCACTCTGTACACTCAAGAAATTCAGTGGGTGCACCGCTGTGCATTTCTGCACGCACATCAACAGTGTTCTGGAATGAAATATGTACTCCCAAAGGTGTGCTGAGTTCCCCAAATGCTACAGAAACATTCACCTGCTGTACTCACTTTCAGCTTCCTGGCCAGCATGGCTTTAGCTGCACTTTCCCAGGATGTTGCAATGGGAATGATATTCTCAGGCCTAATGGCTGGGCCATATGTCCTTAACATTGTTGCCTTAAGGTTTGCAAAGGTTTTTCCTGCTGAAATGACTTTGACCTCACTCGGCATTCTTCTCAATCAAGGGAGCATACACTTGGCAGATCTCACTCACTTCTCTGATGTAGTTCTCATGGGATTGGACTTCAAGGTTTAAGAGGACATCATCAAGAACAATGATAATATCAGTATCAATAAAAGCCTGATCTATGTTTGTGTGCTCTGAAATACTGCGGAGAAGTGGGAATGCCATGTCTTCAGCTTCCATTACAATACCATGAAGAATTTCCTTAAACTGCTCAGTGTCAAGCAAATGGATAGTGATTTCTGTGCTCATCCCCAACACTTCTCCATTTGCCAACAGAGGGATCAGATGATAACAGATTGGAACTGATGCACTGGTAAGAGAGGATGTAGAAAAGTTGCAGTTAACAACGAACCGCTGCTTGCTTGGAAGTATTACATAAACACAAAGGTGTTCCTTTAGTATTTGATTACATCTAAAGATATCATTAGCTTGGATCCTTTACTGCCCTTTTCGTTATTTTAACAGGTTAAGAAATAAAACAGTTGGGCCCTCCTTTCATCTGAAGGCTTCTGCATCCTGTGCACTTCAGTTGATGCTGTCACTTAAAAATTGATGTCTTTATAGAGCCACAATTTTTTAAGGGGCTCTATGAGGACTACTAGAAACACAGCAATTTCTAAAGGTAAAGCTGCAAGAGACTATTTGCTCTAATATTTCCAACCACATTTAATGCAAGATGGTTGCACCACAAAATTTCTAGCTTATTTTGTAAATACTTGCTTTTCCCTAAACTGATTTGAGGTCTAAATGATGCCTGTTCATACCCCTCATTGAACTGGTGTAAAATGTAACAAAAGAATAAATTATTTCTAAGTTATATACTCATTGCTCATAGTGAGGGGTGCAGAACCCAAGTCAAATCATCAAATTACAGGGACTTGTGTTTAACTTCAGATGATTACAGCTGTTAGAGGTGATAGTTATATGCGATACGCTGAACAGCGTAAAAGTTCACAGATACTCTCTTTTCTTTCACCCGGTGATCCAGATCTGCATAGGCTTGATAAGACTTTTAATCTCTTCATCTTCTTTAACAATTTCAAGGTGTGCTTGCAGGTTCTCCTCAGCAATGTCTAACATTTCCTCACTCAGCATCATTGAAGTGATGCCACAATATTGCTAAGAACAAAAAGGATGATTTCTAACCAAATGACAGCCCAAACCCATCAAGGTAACTTTAATAGTAACTTTATTTTACATTTGAAGGAGGAAAAAGGAACAACAAGGTTGTAAAACATGGGCTTACAGTATTAAAGGCAGCTTATTACCTGAACATAGTCCAGAAAACCATCCAGTCCTCCCAGAAGCTGATCCTTCCCTCCACGATCCAACAGTTCTCTCCAAATGATAGGACATTGTCTGTGTTCCCATCCATTTGTTTCACAAATGTCACGAAGCCACTGCTGATGTAAATATCTCCACCAGATATTTTAATACATCACATTTGATAACATTTAAACATTACAGCTACAAGCATTCTTACTATTTCCTCTCAATATATAATTACAAGGTGCTTCAGAATTTATGTACCAGTGGGTACAAAACGAGGGAATAACACAAAGCAAGGTATGGTGATACACTGGGTTAGCTCACCTCAAGGTCTTGATTTCACTTAGTTGTCTTAGTGGTACAGAAGACAACAATGTTGTGAAGCAGCAAGTTATCTGAGGATTCTTATTCAGCCACAGAAGGTAAGCAAGGTGAAGAGGTTAATTGTTTTTCACTTAACTGTTCGAGTTACTTGGTGAAGGTGCCAAGCAAAATATATGAGGTAATAAACACCATAGTAATGTCTATGTCATGGAGTAAGCCTGCAGGTTTTTTCAGAGCCTTATAGGCAGCATGTCTACAGCATAAGTACTCAGACAGGCCCATCCACATTGTAAACAACTATGTGATATTTAACTTCATACTTCCACTGTAATTTAAAGCCCTTGAGTGCCACAAAGGCTCTTGACAAGTAACAACTCTGAAGGTATATGTAATCACAGTGAACAAAAGATTTACAGGCTGAACAGCCATTTATATTTAAAAAAAAAACAACCAACAAAACAACAACAACAAAAACCCAGGAAACCAACCAAGCAAGCAAAACCACTTTGAATTTTTCTTTACATAATACAGATTTAGGCTGGTCCACACTTTGTGCCTATCTTCTGTGGTAAAACTCAGAGATGTCAGTTTCTCAAAACATTGTAACTTTTCCTCTGACTGGCTCTCAAAGCCAAAGCTGCTTCTGCAGCACCTCTATCCACATAACAAACCACTAATAGAAGAGAAGAAGAAACATACTACAGATAAGCACATTTCTTGGTTTGCAGAGCACTGGGGCACCTACCAGCGACTTGACTTACAACCCCTTACCTCCCACTTGTCAGGGTGCTGAGTAATCTTGTGAACCCTGAAGCTGGTCAAGTTAGTCTGGAGATAGCCAGGAGTTCAGCTTTGGCATAGTAAGGGCAGTTTGCCTTGCCTAAAACATAGCAACAGCAGCACAATTGGAGGATTTTGTCATTCACTGATAAGGGCTTAAAAGACCAAACGTTGTTTAATGTGAACCAGCTAAGGCAGGGTAATTCTGCAGGTGAAACAGACTCCCGAGCCAGCGTCCAAGGGGCCCAGGAGGCCACTCCTGGGGGGACTGACGCCAGAGAGCAGCAAAGAGGCTGACGCCTCACCGACGGGATGCGGGGGAACGCCGACCCGGGGCCGCCTGAGGCTGCGCGCCGTGCGGACACGGCTCCCGGAGAGCCGCAGAGACGGGCACGGGGGTGAGCCCGCAGAGAGCGGCGACTGCTGCCCCGCCCGGCTCCCGGTACAAGGTACCGCCGCCGCCGGGGCTGCTCCGCCCGGCTCCCGGTACAAGGTACCGCCGCCGCCGGGGCTGCTCCGCCCGGCTCCCGGTACAAGGTATCGCCGCCGCCGGGCTGCTCCGCTCGGCTCCCGGGTCCGCCCTCACCCGCCACCACGAACTTGGCCATGCGCGCGCTGCCCTCCAACGGCCGCTTTGGCATTGCTCAGCAACGCGCCGTGCGCCGCTGCAGTTTGTCCCTCGGCACGCACCGTCCGTCTCGCGCGGCCCGCCGGGAGCTCGCGGCGCAGCGGGCCCGGTGTCGCGGCGGTTCCGCGTGCGAGGTAACAGTGGCCGCCGCGGCTCCGGCCCTGCCCGGCCCTGCCCGGCCCTGCCCGGCCGGCGCCTTCTTCACCGTCCTTCCCGCCTGCTCCGAGCCGCTGCGGAGCCGCCTAAAGACCTCTGTCCCCGTGTACTCTCCCCCCCTGCTGGATAGCGCTCCCGGGGCCGGTGGGAAGTGATCCCGAAACCCAGCGGCTTCTCCCCGGCGCCGGGAGAGCGAGCGCCCGCGGCTGTGCCGTGAAGGCGGCTTTCCCTTGGAATGGCAGGCAGGCTGGGACAGGCTGGCGGGTGGGATCCCGTTACCCGCTGCTGAAGGTCTGCAGAGACCCTCCAGAGCCCTGTCGGGAGACGCTTGTGCCCGGAGAAACGTTCTTTAGAAAAAGACTCTGCTTCTCGGCAGAGCTCTCAGGTAGAGCAGCAAGGAGCAGGCAAGAGTTGATGCCTGGGCTGGCCTTGTGCTGAGACGTATGACTGAAATGTAGGAGACCGAATAAAAGCCTCTCTCCGAACCGCTTTTCAGGGATCTTTTACCAGATCTTCTCCCTTCCTGTAAAAATGTGCGGATTTGGCAATTGAAACTGGGGGAATTGAAAGTCTGAGTATTGAATATTCAAAGAATTGAATAGTAACTAATCCATAACCATTGTTTTTACAGATGAGTGATCTTGTGCAGTTTCTCCAGAACTGTTTCCACTGGTAGAATGTCATCGGATCCCTTACTTTGAGTTGGCTTTTCAAATCTATTCATGAGGCATTAGCAGAAATGAATAATAAAATAAGTTACTTGTTAAATACTGTTAGATGTGTGCATAGGTACAGTTCTGTGCTCACTTCCAAATCTTCAGCCACAACAAGAAAACACGTTTTATGGATTGGCAGATACAAGGATCCCTTAGGAAATGTGAACTTCAGAAAATTACTTTTAAATATTTTGCCTTCTCTGCATGGATCGTCTCTTCGATTTCTATCTCAAAAGACAGATGTTTACAGCACAGGTGCAGAGGCTTTGGTGAATGAGAAGGCTTCCCAGAGATCCTTGGAAGTTGAAAAGTTGGATGATTCTGGAAGCTTCAAAGCGAAGCATGTAGTGGATCATAGTGACCCGTTCTTTACCAGTCTCCAGAAATGCACCTGTCCGTGCGATGCGCTGGACTTGGCTTCGGAGGCAGCTGTTTCCATCAAGCACTACACAAACGCTTTAACCATGGCTTGGAGGCTCTTCAAAACCCTGTCGGAAGAGCAGCAGCGCTATGAGAAGCAGCTGGTCTTTGAGCACCCGGCCTTCGCCAAGCTGTGCCAGCAGCTGCTGCGCAGCGCGCGCAGGATGACGCGCGGGGACCTGGTGTTCAGCCTGCACGCCCTGGTGCACCTGGGGGTGCCGCAGAACACGCTCCTGGTCCAGACCTTGGTGAGAGTGTGCCAAGTAAGTATGAAAATCCTCCTCCTAAATTTGGGCTGATTTGCCAGTGGATTGCATCCCTGGTTTAGTCTGATGTTCCATGGAAACAGTTCCCACAATTCATTTGTGTGTGCTTCTAATTTCCTTAACTTTTGAAACCACTGCTTGATTTCAGATTTAAGAGAGAGAAGTCTCAAAAATCATTACCCCTTCCAAATCAACTAAGTTTGACTGATGTGAGACCTTGTGGGCTCTGCAGAATTAAAGCTTGTAAATTGACTTTTGAGGGGAAAACCAAAATGGCAGGTACAGATTAAGAGGGAGTCAGTTTTTGTTTTCTGAAACTTTTACTGGTTTGAAGTAATCTGACATTGTCGTAACTTTTAACAGGAGAAGCTCAATCAACTTGATAACCGATGTGTCTCAGTTTTGGCAACTACTTTAGTAGGAATGGATAAAGACAAGAATGTGAGCGCTCTTCAAGCTGGATTACAGTGAGAAAAATATATCTTTCACGTGTCCTCTGTGTTTAGATGTTGTTTGAATGCATGTCTGTTAGGAATCATCAAGGGTATGTCTGCACATAGAGTGCCTTCTGTGGTTTCAGGATTTAAATGATCACATGAGAAAAGAGCTGTGTTAGTGAATTTTGGCACTGGCACTGTCTCTGCAGTTTCAAGGAGGAAGGCTTCCAGTGGTAAAGGGTGCTAAACTGGTCCACAGGGGATTGTGTTCTGGCTGCATCTCCACCAGTGTAGGTTTTTTTTGTGATGTTGATAAAGTCCCTTCACGTTATCTATCCCTTTTTCATCTGTATGCACACAGGAGGTAATGAGACTATCTTACTTAGGGACCTGTCTGATTTTTCATGATGAAAAACATTGCTTAATAGCCTGGGAATATTTTCTTACACTTTAGTAAGTGAAAGTTCAGATGAAGACTAGTTGTGTCCAGCAAGTCCCTCTGTGTAGAAGTTTACCAGAAAAACAACTTTGGCTTTTTTTCTGGGCCCATGGGATTTATGTGTGTAACCAATCTGCTCACTTCCATGAGGTGGATTTTATTGAGGCTATCACAAAACTTGCCATAGATTAGTATTTCTGACCCTGTACCTGACATTTTGCTTTGAGAAAGTGGATGTGATACCCAAAAACCAGGTTCTCCTGGAAGCATGGGTACACAGTTCTTAAAAGTTGGTGAAAAGCAGGAATCCCGTCTGCAGTTTTCTGTCCTGACATCTGGAGCTCTGGCCCATTTGCACGGATTAATTTCAGACAAGTGCGCTGCCTTAGAAAGAGACACTTCATATTTCTGTAGGTGTGTTTGCCTGTGCAGGTGTATTCAAGGGTGGCTCAGACATAACAATCACAGTACCACCCACTGAGCCAGTGGAGTTCTAGGAGTGCCCCTTCATCTTGCCGTGTTACCTCCTTCTGTTCAGCCCACAGCATTGTTTGGTTTTATTCCTCACTTGCATCCAGTTGTTGTCTGTGTCCATTCCTGAGTTTCCTGTCTGTTTCAGAACTATTTAAAGATAAAGGTGCAATTTTCTTTTTCTGCAGAAGGGTGTTAATTCCTTGAGGCTTAACATCACTCATATTTGACTGTCACATGTGCAGCCTGGTCAGGTGCTCCTGCTGTTTAGTGTATCAGCAGCAAGATTCATCTATCAGGATTAACATTAAGAAAGCGTTTATAATTGTTTCCATCTGTATAATATCTGTGCTGCAGGTATGTCATGTAGAGTTAAGTCAGCATTTCAAAACAAGGAAGATGGGAGAGGAGCCGGGAATTACAGCTTTAACTTGGGGGGCACATCAGTGAGGAAGAATGGGGGTACTTACCTGTTTCTGCTGAAATGAGGAGAGCTCTTGGGTGTGTTTCTCCATCAGGTTACTAGTGGAGCAGCGCATTTCAAGTATCAGAGACATCTTTGTTCTGCAAAACCTGATGAAATGCCTGGGAAAAGATGCTCCACTTTTTCTGAAAAAGAAATTAGAGGTAAAGTAGTTGGAGGGTCATTTTTACTCCCACAAAGCCTGTGCTCTTGCATCATTTATAAATTGTGTGTGGTTCTTTGCAGACACTGAAAGAGAAAATGTAATAGAAAGGCAACTGTATTTGCTATATGTATCATAGTCCAGCTATATCTGTAGAAAGAACTTATATTTGGAAGCTGGTAATGAAAAGAATTGAGACAGTAAAACAGCGGTGCCCTCACCTCTTTGGGTTGGCCACATGGTGTTTAATAGAAGTGCTTACAGGCTGTTTCCTGATTCCCTTGCCCAGCCTGTGACTGAAGATGAGGTGTGAGAAAACTGGTCTGTGATGGGGCTGTGTCCAGTAACTGTACAGGGCAGGAGGACTGGTGAGAGTGAGATGGCAGAAGTCCTCAAGCTCATGGTCTTGTTTATCTGTGTGTGTTACAGGTCCCCTGGGAAGTACAATGGCTGGGAACAGGCTGTGGGTTTTATGGCAGCGTGTACTGGGCTTTGTCCCCTTATTTAAAAACCCGTTTGGAAACCTTCTTTCAAGCAGGGCCTGCCAGTGTTTTCATCACATAACTGAAGGGCTCTGAAGTCAGAGGTTTTAATAGCATTCATGAAACGTCATAAAACTGAGAGGAAAATAACATTTGCACTTGTTAACTAAAGGGAGCACTTAATTTTCTGAGCCCACAGGGTGCTATTTTTTTACAGGCAATTTCTTATCATAGATACATTTTGTATTTAACCTCTGATACATGTACAGTAAAAATACTGTATTTTAACAGCCAATATAATTTGTAGGGGTTTTTTAACTGTCATTTATATCAATCTAATGACGGTTTTGAGAAATGAAATCTCCTTACTGGCATCAAAGCTGACCTTCTCTGCCTCAGTCCACATTTGTGGCTGGATGTTTGTATAAAATACAGGCCATTCACATACTGTTGAATCACTTTGGAGGCTTACAGCTTTCATGCACATGCAAAACCATAATTGGACTTCTGTGAGCTTTTAAGTAAACTGTGTCTGGTTTATTTCTGCTGCTTTCTTAAGTGTTGGTAGAAGATGTGTATTCACAGTATTTGGAAATGACCTTTACTGAGACTTTTTTCTTTTAAAATAACCATATAAAGGCAAATTGCTGGAAACTTGTGTAGTGACACATTTCTAGAGCAGTTGACCTGCTATAATTGTGTATTAAGAAATTGACAGTAGTTATTATATGCTTTTACTGTTTTTTTGCTTCTTTTTCTTTCATATAAATCTGAACTAAGGACTTTGGGACAAAGTTTTGGTGATAATGTCTTCACCAGACAGCAATGATAATATACCTGAAGAATGAAGGATTTAATAAACTCTGGTTCACTTTAGATGGCAGTTGTGAGAGAAATAGACGGTTTGACTTTTCCGAATGCTCTGCGTATGTTTTTGGCTCTTGCTGCAATGAATTATTGTTCCCTTCCAATCCTGAATCCCTGCAGTAAAAAGATCCAGGGTAAGAAAAAATATGTTAATTAAATTTCCCGTCCTTATACCAAATTCTTCCTAATTATTGTCTCATCTCCCTTTTCTGATTTCCTTTAAAACTCAGGAAACATCTTTATTTTACAGGATGTTATAGTTATGTGGAGCCATTTGACAAGCACCAGTACAAAAAATTACCGATCAATAATAAAAGCAAATAGCTCTTGTCATCTCTGCCCTCCTTAACATTTATCCGAATTGCGTATTTTTCTTTACATTTTTCTGTACACAGGATTTAAGAAAAAGAATTTAATTTTAGCAAGGAAAAGAGATTTCAAATAAAATTTTACAACAAATCTGAACTGGAAGTTGACAGCTTACAGGATGGATTGGTGACTTTGTGTGATTAGCTGGTAAACTAAAGGGAAAACAGCGTTTCCTTGATTACTAGATTTAATTATTGAGTACTGCTTAATAATTAACCTCATGCTGTAGCCCACAGAAATATTAAATGAAAGCTAATGCTTTCACCTCTCTCTGTACCTTTCCAATACATTGGTTAAGTATATGTGGTATATGTGTTGATTTGTGCTTAAAATACGTAAGAATTTTTGTCTCAAAAAGCATCAGGGTAGCAAAATAGCATTTTAATAGGAATTACCCAGAAACGTTGAGGCTGCTTGTACAGTCTTTGTTTGTCCTGGTTGTTCATATATGTTAGGACGCAATGTTTAATTGCACATCCTGGCTTCTCCCATAGGACTTTGACCACACTCAGCACAGAGGCCAGGTGGCATACACAGAAGGAGCAGTGACTTTCTTCAGCATTTTTTTAGTGCATACTGAAAATCAAAAATCCCAGAACAGAAGACGTCCTGGGAACACAAGCTTCTTACTTATTTTGTTAATTTGTCCCCTTTTGCTGATTAGTGTATTGTAGCTTGATTCTGGCTCAGTTTGGTTTCTTCTGTCTCTTGGTTTCTTAATGTGTTTTAGCTCAGTTGAGCTTTGCATAGCTAGTCACAGTCTTCCACAGTTTCTTATCGTTTTTTTCCCCTCCTCCACACCTTAACCAAACTGTTCCCACAATGTCTTAATGTCTCCCACCTACAGCTCCCATTGCTTTTTATCATTCTTCCATCTCTGACCTTTTTTACAGAAAATGTCCATGATGTTCCATTTCGGCACTTAATTCTCATTCTGGAAGCTTGTCACACTCTCCTGTACCGTAATGTAAAACTGTTTTCAGCATTAGCAGACTATGTTAATTCTACTGCCTACCTTTGGGACAAGAGACAGGTAAATTTTTTGAGACCAAATAATTTATAGTGATACTATTAGAGTATTTGCTGCTTCCATCTTACCTTTCCTCATGTTTGTGCATGATCTTGGGAGAACAAATGTTTATGAATACCAATCTGATGAAGCTGATGGTTACATTTTTTTAAATGCTGATCTATTTATTGATAAGTAAAGAAACATAAGTTTTGAAGGACTTGGTTTCATTAAAAATGTCTTTTATGAAATCAACAGGTAGGATCAATTTCACTGGTTTTCTTGACTTATAAAACTATCTTTTCTTTTAGATTATCCTTTTTCTCTCTGCCTGTGAGACACTTGGCTTTCAGCCTACTGAGTTGCTGGATTTTTTTGCTGAGAAGGTGATAGAAGACCCTGATTTCCTCAACTTAAAATACCTTTTGATTGCTCTTCGAGTGTATTCACGACTCAACCATGTTCCCAGAGTCCAAAAGCATCTGTAGGTTTTCATTTAGAGTGCCTGATAATATGTTACATAGTCATTACAGAGTAATGTAGGGCAACTAGTATTTAATTTTATTTGTGAAAGAGCTCATAATCCTTTTTCCTTCATCTGTAAATTGCTGTGTCTTTTCATATTTTTTCTAAATGCGATTTTTTTTCTCCAACTGAAAGACCAACCAGGTTCTAGACTGACCAGGCTACTAAATCTGTTGATAGGTAGCTGTATCCTCAAAGTAAGAATCAAACACTAAAGTTAGATAACACAAAATACGGCTATACAAGATAATAAAGATTTCTGAGATGTGTTTTTTTGTTTGAAATATGTATTTTATGTAGCCTTATTTGTGTACTTAGATTGTGTACTTCTCCTTTTGGAAAAGGTTTTTTGAGACTCTTCATAGCTGCCTGAATAAGTGCCTGCCTCAGATTTCCAACACAGAACTGCTGAAGGCAGTGTATGCACTTGGCATCTTAGGATATCTTCCCCATCGTGCACTTGATGAGCTGCTGCAAAAAGACAGCAAGGATGAACTTTTACTGTCAGGTCAGACCTTACTTTGTCATGTTCTTGTTTTAAACAGGATGTCTCCCTGTGTATGTAATTTGTCGTAGTTGTGTTAGAAGATTAGAAATTAAAGAACACAAACATGATTAAAATTAAATTTGAAGGCCTCAAGACAAAGCTAATTGGTGGTGGTGATCTGGGTCTGGTCTAGGGAATCAGGCTTATTGTCTTAAGCCCCATGGTGGCAACAGTTTAACAGTGGGTTGCACTTAAACATGGGAAGTCTTAACCCTTGCAAACTAACTTTTGTACCTGGAGTCATGAGCGGAGGTGGGATTTGGATTCCTCTGAGTTACAATTAGGACCTTGGAATGGTTCGTAGAAGAATGTGGTTTTCACATTACAATTTTGTACAGCTAGTAGAGTAGTTAAGTGGAACTCACAATGCTAGAACAGACTATAAATGATAATAAAATGAAAAATTCTGTGCGATAATATATTGTATGTAATACTTCTTGTATTCTTTTTCAGATGATCTTAAAGAACAAAACACAGTGATGCTTTGCTCTGTGAAAACATGTATGGAACTTGACAGCCATTCTTTCACAAAGCCTGCATTTGTGCTGACTGAGAATTTGTCCTCATTAGTATCCCTTAATCTCAGGAAGGCTCAGGAGGCACTGATAGAACTTCTGGGAGACGAGAACATGTTTCGGCAAAATGTTCAGCTGCCATACGGATATCACATTGGTATGAAGAACTATTACTGTCATATTATTTTTAATATGGATTTATAATCCCCAAAGCAAAAAGATGACAATAAATTTGCATGTGGTGCAAATGATTAAAAGTTTAACACTTTGAAGATGCAGTCTTTTAACAAATGATGTCATTGATTGGTGAATCTACTTTTAATGATGCTTCTGTTAAAGTTTTTAAGTCTGTTTACTAAAACTTCTGTGATTTCTCTTGTTTACAAAACTGCTTTGGACTTTTTTTCAGGCATCAATAAGCAGATGTTAATTGTACATAAATCCAATGTGGCCAGCTTTGAGAGAGTTGACATGTTAGTACCAAGTCATGTTAGAAACAAAGCCAAACAGCAGCTGCCCTTTTTCCTCTTTTTTTCCTCTTTTTTTCCTCTTTTTTTCCTCTTTTTTTCCTCCTTTTTCCTCTTTTTTTCCTCTTTTTTCCCTCTTTTTTCCTCTTTTTTCCTCTTTTTTCCTCTTTTTTCCTCTTTTTTTCCTCTTTTTTTCCTCTTTTTTTCCTCTTTTTTTCCTCTTTTTTTCCTCTTTTTTTCCTCTTTTTTTCCTCTTTTTTTCCTCTTTTTTTCCTCTTCTTTTCCTCTTCTTTTCCTCTTTTTTCCTCTTTTTTTCCTCTTTTTTTCCTCTTTTTTTCCTCTTTTTTCTCTCTTTTTCTCTCTTTTTCTCTCTTTTTCTCTCTTTTTCTCTCTTTTTCTCTCTTTTTCTCTCTTTTTCTCTCCTTTTCTCTCTTTTCCTCTCTTTTCCTCTCCTTTTGTTTCTTCTCTGAAGTTCTGGCTAAGATTTAGGCTTTACTTTAATTTGTGAAATGGGATATGACTTCTTTTGTTTTCTCTTACGTTTTGATATTGCCTTTTTGTTTGTTTGTTTGTTTTTTGTTCCAGCCACCCAGCTTACCAGTTTTTCTGTACCAGTAATAATTTTATTCCTAAATATTTCTAATGAGGAGTTGGGTTGTGGGAAAATCCAGTAGGTGTGACAGACTGCGATCAAGAGTAGTTTCTTTAAATGATGATTTCACTCCATAAACTTAAATCTGCAGTTTCCAGAAACAATTTTTTTTTCTTGAGATGGGCGAGCTATAACTTTATATTCTTTGCAGGGAGGGAAAAGCTATCAGTAATAATTCAATTATTAGAGAACAGCAATTAGAAACAGTCCAGTGATGGTGTCTATTAACTTTTTCAAATGAGTTGTTCATTTGAAAACAATTTGAACAATTAATGGGTTGAAATGACACCATTAATTTTAACCTCTTGCCGAGTTAAATGTTTTGTTGTTTTGTTTTCAGATTTTGAAATTAGAATGGATTCAGACAGAAAGAAAGTGCTCCCCATAGCTGCAACAGATGATCATCCTGACTCACATGTTCAGAGGTGTCTTTTTTTGACTGCATATTTTTTCTAGCATGCTAGTTTTATTTGCATGTATCCTATCCAATTACTCTTTGGTTCACTGATTTGCAGGAGCAAAGTAGATAACTCAGTTGTTATTTGTACTCGCTGGACTATCCAAAAGTTGCCATGTCAGTGCAGAGCAACAATTCATCTGTTCAATACCTTCTTCTAGCAGAGGCTAACACTTCAACATTTCAGAGAAAGAGGCAGGAAACATCACAGTGATGTGATACTCTTGTAATGAATGCAGGTAGCAATTTTTAAAAAAGTATTTGTCCCATTAAACATTCAGTTATTCTCTCAAGTCTCAAAAATTTTCATCTCAGTGATGTGTTATGGCAGTTAATTCAGTTACTGAAGTATAATTTGAATAAAAAGGATCATCATATCCACATTTTAGGTGATTAATTTAATCTTGTGTAGAAGACTGACCTCTCAGTAACTGAAGCAGGACATGTATCATTTAAGTAATGCTTAAGCAGAACCAGGTAATACTTAACATTTACGTGCTGGATCACTGCACAGCAATGTATTTTGTACAGTTTGCTTTTTGATTAAAGGAGAACTAGTGGATTGTGTAACCAGAAATTCAGTGTTCCAAGACATTCAGCTTTCTTCACCCTTCCAAATGGGTTATTATGGCAGGAAGTGACTGATTCTGAATATCATTAGCAAAGGATCAGAGTAAATGCAGAATCTGTCAGACTAATGGAGAATGTTGAATGATCTCTTTCCTTCTTATTGTGGGAGAAGTGGAGATCTAGGTACCTAATTCTGCTGTAGGTATTTGGGTAGATGCTGGTACTTGTGTGAAGCTCATGGAAGAACAGAGTCTAAATCACTTAAACCTGAAGAAGGAAGAGGATAATGAAATTTGTGCAGTCCCGATATTTTTGCCTACCAGAAAGACACATGTATGTCCTGCAGTGCTAATGAACATCATTGAATCATTGTCTTATAAATGATTATTCTGCATTTGTACAGTGAAATATTCCCTACTTTCCTTGGTTGCAGGTTGGCTTTTCTGTTTGCTCCTATGTCTGCCTTCTGTCTGGGTACAACACACCCCCAGGGGAAGCTGGCAATGAAGAAGCGGCATCTCAATAAACTGGGCTATCATGTGATTCTGGTGAGAAGAGCCTTGTTACTGTCTCTGTTTCAGTCCTGTTAGCAGCACAGTGATGAGAATGTTTGGTAGATCAGACTTTGTTCTTCAAAGGATGAAGGTTCACCAGGAGTGGTGAGCTTTCTCCAGAGTGGTAATTGTGTATCATTTCTAGTTGGAGGGTAGTGGTGTAATCACTAGGGAGAAAAGAGAGAGCAACTCTAAAAGACAAGCTACTACTTACCATTATCAGTAAATAAATAGTTGAGGGGGGGAAAAAAGTCAAGCCACAAATTGCTTTGTACCTGAGAAACCTGCTTATTTCCCTGATTTTTATAGACTCAGTGATTCAAGTGAACTAGTTTTCAGAATATAACTTCCTGTGGCCTTCTCATTGCTGAGTGCTTGGTTTGTAGGACAGGGTAGTTTGGACAATAGAAATAATGTACCCTGTTCTTTTACTTTCTTACAGATCCAGAACAAGAAGTTTCAGGAAATGAGAAGTGAAGATGCAGTTGAGTTTTTGAAAAGAAAAATTTATTCAGAAGATGCTTTCTCTTTTCCTGAAGCAACTTTGCAGGATAATAATTAAAATAAACTGAGAGTTTTGGGTCTCCTGATTTCTCTTTTTCTTGTGTAATTACTGTAAGGATTTTAACAGAAGAGAGAGTTTTATACACAACTCCCTGCTCCACCATATTACTAAGAAAAGTTTGTGAAATGAACGCTGCCTGCTGGTAGTGAGGGCTTTCTTTTGTGAAGTGGGAGCAGATTTTCTTTAGTGGAAGGAAATAATTGATCCAAAAACGCGCTCTGACATCCATTGCTGTTGCAATGTCTTAATTTAATCCCTACTTTGCTTCCCCTCCTGCATGCCCTTAGTCAGATTTCTATCTTCTCTTGAGCTAAGCCAGGGAAAAGATGTAACTGTTTCAAGTGCTGTTGGAACCTGGCCTACAACTAAGCACTAGAAGGATTTCCTCTCAACTATATAGTTCCTCATGCAGAACTGTATATTGTAAATCAGTAAATAAGCCTAAGTGGTATATTTAAAAAGCCAGTCATGTGGAAGCTTTCTGAAAAAAATCAATCTCACTCAGTTTTCAGAAGTTTAGGTCAGTAATGGTCCTGTTTGCTGTGTGCTTACTCTTTTGAACCCTTTGCTTCACTGCTACTGTAATAGATTTTGACGCTTCTCACTGCAAGAATACAGATCTGCTGTGTCTTTATAAGCTGACTCCTCTCTGTTTCTGATATTAGAAGCTCCACAACTATTCAAAGAGGTGTTGCAATACTCAGATTTGTTCATTACACCCTGTGATGCATCTCCACTGACCTGTTATGTAGTGGTGCAATTGATTATGTTGGCAGAGCTCTAGAACTGCAAAGCAGCTTTGCACCTTTGATAGGAAGGAGCAGAGAGAACTGATACATCTTTTCTATTCTTGGTAACATGTAACTAATAAAAGGAATTTTGATCTGCTGGAATTGCTCAGGTTGCTAACAGCTGGCTTGTTTTCTGTGGTGTAATGAGATCTTCACTCACAATTTTGCTGTAGCACAGTCACAGGCCCATGGGTATGAAGGGACATTTTCTACAGTGACTGTGTGTTACCTAACCGTGGTGCCCTTGCTTCACTTGCTAAGCTACAAGCACTGCGTTCTTTGTCTCTGAAGTAGCATGGACACATGGTTAAGGTACTACAATGATGATATAAAAAAAGTATTACAGGAATGAGATAAGGGGGAAAAAACCCAATATGCTTAGAAAAATTCACTGTCCAACTTTTTTGTGGAACATGTAGATAGAATATGGTGCATATTTATGAAGGAAGCAGTACAACCAAAGCAGCATGGCCACCTCTGTAGCAGAGAGAGTTGTTCAGCATTTCAGTCTCTGAAATGCAGCACATGCAGAAAAAGATTTGTGGAAATTGTAAAACTTAACAGTCAGAGCAGAGGTCATCTGCTTGACTTGATGAGAAGTTTGTTATGCTCCCTTTTTGGATCTTCTACTTTAAGGAAGCACTGTCTGTGAAGCAGGCTAGTCAGTGCTGTTCTGTTCTGAGCTGGACTCTTGGTCCCAGCCTGCACTGGAGGATGAAATATTCTGTGCAGCAGGGCCAGGTAGCACACGGAGCTGTATTTGAGAAAGTACTCGGTGCTATTCAAGCTGGAAACCTGCAAACCAATACAGCTGTGTCAGCCATAGCTCTGGGCTGGGCAGGGGAGCTGCTTCCTCCAGCTGCTCTGAGCTTTTCAGTCATGTCCTCAGTTGTAGGTGTATAAATTCAGGGACAGAACATAGGCAGGGGTGCCAGCAGCCTGGACAGAACTAACCAGCAGTGGGTACAAAATGGCACAGCATGTTAATAAACTAGCTAACCACTATGTATTCTTTTTTAAACACCTTGTGAGTAGGTAGAAACTTATACAAGCAGGGTGGAAGTGTAGTAGTCTGCTGTAAGGATCATCTTGCTTACTGAAGTTTCTTGCTCTCTGCTCTCTCAATAATTTGTCGTTTCTATGTCATCTACCCTGATTCAGAGTTCCAAGCAGTATATAGCTGCTGCCAGAGACTTCAGAGCTGTGAGTTTCTTGGATCTTTACGTATGCTAAAATCTAGTCTGCTGAAAATAAACCCAGATTTTTCAGGTGTCTAACTTATGTAGTAATGAAGATCTAATCCCCTGTTCTGTGCATTACAATCTATATTTAGAATACCATTCTCCTCTCCTGAATCATTATTAAAATTAGTGGGAGACTCACAATGAAGATCAACAATAATTATTTTGTGTCTGTAATTATGGGGTTTGTCACTGCATGGAGTGCTTGGTATGAAAGGTGCAAACCCCCCTTTTTAAGCCAGGCAGGTACAAAAGGAATGATGTTAGCTGACCTGCCAGTGAGGCTAACTGGAGATGTAAGCTGCACCTTTTTCTACCATTTTCACAGTCTGCCTCCAGATTCAGGAAGATATGTTTCTAACCTTTGTTCACACTTGGAACATTTCATAAGTGCAATGGCTGGAAATTGTTTCTCAATGAGGAGTGAGAAACAAGGAAGCTGTATATGGCTTTATTTCATACAGCCCATGGAGGTATCTTACTAATGCACGGAACCCAGACTTTTGCTGTGATGTTTGACTGACTAAAGGTACTTCAAGGGTGTACTGAATCTGTAGCAAGCCATGGTTCTCAACTCCATGTGAAATGAAAACAGGTAATTCATTAAGTAAACTAAATTGCTGAAGCTATGGAGGATTTTCAGTGAAATAAAGGCCTGTTAAAGTATAGGGCTTAGAGTACCTATGTATCGATGACTTAAAGACAGGGGACTCACCTGCACAAAGCAATCATCTATTTGACCAGACTCTTGTAGGAAGGCACTATACTTTATTCCTGAGCCACAAAGAAGTCAGGAAAGTAGAAGCATATCTTTCCTTCATTCTGAGTGGTGAAATACTGGACTTCAGTATTTGTCCTGCCAATCTCAAAGAAACAAATACTGCCTTTCATGATTCCTGGTTTTTACATGCTCCTTACTGTAAGACATTTTATTCATAAATCTTCTCTTATTATAAAACAGTAAAATCCCACAATAAAGCTGGGTTATCTGGTAATGTTTTCCTTGAGAATAATGCATATACTGTTCATCTTGAAAAATCTCCATGTCATCAGAAAGCTATACATACAAAAGGGTGACAAGGTTAGATCATTGCCATATATCACACAATCAAAAAGAAAACACTGAGAGAAGGATTTACAAATGTAAGTTACATGACAAATTTCACAGGCCCAAGGATTCATGTTAAGTATTGCAGGATGTGTGAACAGATCTAAAATGAAAGCAAGAAACAGGCAGAAGATGTGAGATGCAAAGGTCAGGAAGGTTCTTGCATTAGCAGAAAATAAACTGGTATCATCCAAGCAAAAATGAAACAAGTTTTGTGAAGTAATGCAAAATGAGAACAGTGAGGGTTTGGAAAAACAAATTTTCTCCATAAACAACTGGATTTGCAGACCCTGATGATTTGCAGTTCTTTTCTGTTTGGATTTCCTCATGTTTAAAACTACTTTCAAACCCTAACTCCAGCCTTCTTAAGGTATGAAATATTCTGGCCACTCATTTCACAAGCAAGAACTCTCTTTAAAATTTCCACCTTGGTCTCAAAATTATAAAGATATTCATAAGTGACTGTGAAAGAGGGACTAAAAGTTAATTGCAAGAGTGTGATTTTTGTTAAGAAATCAGAATCCAAATAAACTGCATCTTGATTTAAAAACTGTTTCTCAGGTATTGCAACGGTTTCTGCGTGGACAGGAGGTTGAGTAATCCTTTGTATGCAGAGACCTAGAGATGTGGCTCTGGTTAATTGGTAAAGTGAAGAAAATACTAAGTCTTCCCTCTAATTGGCTTCCCCCCCCCCCCCCCGCCCCCCCCCGCCTCTGGTCATTGCAGTGTTATTGTATATTGCATTTGTTAATATTGAGCTATTCTCTTCGCACACAACTATCACTGCACGGAAGCTTGCATGAACGAGGTTCCAGTTTCAATATCTCTTTACTGACACTAGAATATTTGAATTAATATAGAACTGCAGGTGTTTTGCAGAGCTCAAAAAAGGTAAAATGTGCTGATATTAGTTATTTCAGAACAAAACCAGAGCCATAGTTATCTGATGGTTGTGACATGAATAGTTTTAAAGGGAGTATGGTACTTATGCGTCAGTTTTACTGAACATGTAAACCTTGTGGTATTGGAGTTTTTTGCTGTAGTAAGCACAGTAGTTTTAGTAGTTCTTCATCTTTTTTTTTAACTGATGCAAATATAATAGATAGAATTCTGAACTATGTTTAAAATCAGTCCTTCAAGTTGTAGCAGGTTTTCCCCCCTTTTTCAGTATTTCTGGGCAACAACAGTATAAAGTGAAAATATATGAATGTGGTGGCAATTGTAAATAGCTACCCAGAAATAATAAGAATTTGTATTTGTCTGCAGCAAAAGTCCCTGTGTCCACATATAATCAGTGAGCTTTTTGTTTCATCTTATTTCCTCTCTCCAAAAATGCTTGTATGAGTACTCCAGTAACATTGTTGCCATGGCACCTATTAAAGCCTAGATAAACTCTTGCTTTATGAATCAAGATGATTTTTTTTTTATAAACAGAAGAATTTCTTCTCACTTTTCACTGCTATAGGTAAGGGATTCTATCCATGCCTACAGATAGGGACATTTTTTACTGAACTTTCCTGATTCTTGAGTGGGCACCTTAGTTTGTTCTTATCAGTCCAATTCACAAAGGGCATTTCCAAAATCTTCTGTATTTCCCTGTTTGATTTTCATGGTACAGATTCTCCTGTACATAAAGTGTCAGCTGTACTCGATCACGATTTAGAAAGGTGGGAAAGTATGTGGGAACTGTGGGGAAAGGGGGAGTGGTTCCTCAGCTGGTTTGGATTAAAGTCAGGCCACTACAGCAAATACACATCAGCTGAGGCAGTGGCTCTACAACATTAAAAAAAAAGAAAAAAAAAAAACCAACAACAACAACAACAAAAAAACCACAACAAAAATACCACAAAAAAACCCACATAAAATCCAAACAAACAAAAAAAACTTGAGGTGTTAAGTGAGCACAGTTTTCTCCTTCTGCAGTAGGGAGCAGTTGGTGAATTGGCCTTGGAACAGAGGCTTGTGTAAATAGCAACAATTGTCACTAAAGTCTTGATTTGTGCTGACACAGATGAGATATGATTCAGGAAATACACAATGGCCTGTTGTGGAGGAGCCCACATTTGAAATGTCATTCACATAATAAAAGACTATTTAATCTTTAAAAATATATCTATTGAAGACCAATACTGGGTTGTCATTTGCCCTTGTGATTGCTCAGCAGTTAGATATGAGTTTTATCAGAACAGCAGTTCCTTGACACACAGAACTCTCCAGAAAAGACAAAGGAAACCTAGACCCCCTGCACACTGCATTGCAAGGGTCTGAAAGAGGGCAAAGATGATGCATTTGTATTTCTTGGTTAGAATATGCTTAATTTTGCCAATAAATTATTTGTTCCAGGGACATGCTAACTTCTAAATGAATCTTCAGGCTGGGTCACTTCTGTATAAGTGTAAGGAACATGACAGAGAGCTGAACAGTAAAGCAGACACAAAAACTTTGTGTGTGCATGTGTGTTTGGAGATTTGCTCTTTATCAGTCTGTGCTCAAGGAGCAGTGAATGCCTCACTGATGTCAGCAAGAAGACTTTCTTTTCAGAAGGCAATAATCCCCCTGAAAGGTAGTATTGAGGGGGATGAAGGTGGGTTTGATTTCTGCTGATTCAGAATAAAAAAAAAAGAACTTTCCAAGATTTCCACTGTAGATTCGATACTCATTTGCTGAACCTAATAACTCAGCATTTGAAGGGAGAAAAAGAGAACAATGAAGGTATGAAAACCACCCTCTCTGAACAGAGATAAAATGACCAGACACTAAGGTAGTAGTCAGAGACATGGGGAATCTGACTTCAGCTCCCTGCTTGCCACTGCTTATCTGTCTTCTCACAGGAAAGGCATTGAGAAAGTCCTTGGGGTGCACCCAGATTCCTGGTGCTCTGCACCCATCTCATTAGTGCATGACTCGAAGGAATGCGTTGCTTGGCAGTGGTGGCACAGTTCCAGCACAGCCAGGTGTCTGTGCTCCTTGTCTGTATATTGGGGATGCCCCCATGCTGAGTTTCTTGGATTTATAAACTCTCCCAGGCAGAGTTGGCTGATGTTTCAGATCCACTGAACAAAGAGTAGGAACAGTTCAGACATGAGATTGGAGAAAGTCTTGGCTGCCTTTGCTGAAGAACTCCAAAGTCTGTGACCAATGCAACCATGTCAGCAACCTTACTGCAAACCCACCCAGCCATGTCACACAACAAGCACTCCAAAGCTACACTAACCCAGTCCCTTACTCAGATACTATTAGCAGCAATTATTTTTAACAAAATCACACACCAAAATATGAACTGTTTCTACTGCATGTCAAACCCATACATACACATCACACTTCAAACCTAGCTTACAAATTCTTTAAGGCTCATTTGCAAAAATATGCTGGAAATTCTACTGACTGCAAGTTATGCAGAATGGACTTGTTTGACTCAGGCACGGTCCATTCTGAGATCTTCTGTCAGGTACTATTGACCTCATTAATGATCTCTTGAGATTCTTCAAGGACATCATAAGCATTTTTTACAGTATCTCATGGTAGTTGAGGGGGCTGGAGCATTACTCCCTTGCATGGCCACACATATATAACTACATGCATGCAAACAATACATTTACATTCAGTGTGCTGGCATTGCACAGAAAACTCTATGTGTCTGTCATTGTTGATAGAATGGGGGACAAAGGTTAATATGAACACGTTTTATAGCTCCAAAAGCTAATTACTTACTACACAGTATATTGTTTGTGTTTTAGAAATCATATGCAAGCATATTCCCATCTAATCATAAAGTATTGTAACAGAACTCATTAAAAATAATCTTGGCTATTCTAGGACACAGTGCAGTAAGATTGTTTTTTAGCCATTAAGTAATAATGGAGACTTATGTGCAGTCCTTTACAGTTCTGCTAGTAGGAATAATATAATACTAATTTATTTACATACAAAGGTAATTCTTTCATTTAAAAATGCAAGCCAGATTTTTAATGTTACATGACATCTTCTGTATAAAGGCCTAATTAAAACAAACAGTGCATTACTATAACAGCTAAAGCTTTACAGGAAGTTTTGTTTCTTCACAAAATAGAGGATTTTTGCCTAATTCTTACCCACTCAGAACAACAACACAGGATCAAACACTTCTGCATATTTTTTCCCCCTGGAGCAGTACCTTTGAAATCATGAGTTCTAATCATGTTATCAGAAGGTATTCTTATAAAAGAAAGTTTTTAGGACTGGAGAAGGTGAAGTTAAAAAAATAACTTCTTTTTCTGACAGTTGATTCAAGCACACTAAAATCTTTGATCAAACTTCAAGTACAGTATTCTGCAGCCAGCCTTCTATGTGTGGACTTTTGGTTCAGCAATTTACCATTGCACCTGAAAAACACTACTAATACTTTTAAAAGTATAATTGCACAATTCTTATGCAGAATAATTTCCCACAGGAATTGTGTTTACATAAGGATTGTAGGATTTTGCACAACTCCTTGTAAACACGATCACCCTTGACCCCTAGAACAGAACCAAAATTGTGTTTTACTTTTGAGTAACACGTGGCAAATATCATCTTGAATTCAGACTGTTAAAATTCCAGATCCTTAAGCAGTGACATTTTGCTGTCTAAAGGATGGAGTAAAAATAACCTTTCAGGCCACCTGTTGTTAAGGAAAGACAGTTCAGTACTAACATTTTTCTTTCCTGGTTAAAGAAAACGGTGTCTGAGGAAACTGGTCTGCCAGACTAATTACACCAATAGAGGGTTTTGTCAGCTTGGTTTCATCCACTTCCATAAGGAGCTGCTTGCTGAATAGGTACTTGAAGCTCCTCTCTGATAGGAAAGCTGTCCAAAAGCTGCATCACAGGACTTGTGGAAAAAAGGCAGGTGTTATTTCCCACACTGACACAACACATTGGTTTTTACTGTTGTTCTCAAATATGTGAGTATGCATGTACATAAATGCTGTAAAATCTATTGAGACATCCTTGAAAGTGTCTGTAAATGTGTATTTCTTGAAATTGCTAGATCATGTGCCAATAGTCAAATTAGTTCCACTAAGATAAAGCTAATGTATCCTGTGTTGCTTGATGATCTGCAGGACATTTAAGGTTGGCTTAATGGAACTAATTTTAAGGTTTGCTAGTAATGTCATTCTAATCTAGTGTATGTTGGCTGGAATTCTTCCTGCTTTGTGATTATTTTAAAGTCCCAAATGTAAGGTTAATGGGGTGTTTTCATTGTAATATCAGAGACAGAGAGAGAACAAGGAAATGTCAGCAAGATGACTCTAGAACAAAATTGTTGTAATTCAGAGTAGTTTCCAGTATATTCCCATTTATCCTAAGATTGTTGCTGGAACTAATGAGGTTTGAGGACACTTAGCACTGTCAAATCACAATGGAGTCCAGAGACTTTCAGTAAAACCTTTCTATAACAGAGCTGTGGAAGCTGATGGCTTGGAATACTGAGAGGAACAATGATTCACACTGCAGACCACACAACATATTGCTGAATACACAAATGCTACAGAATTACACACACACACAGATATATATGTATGTATGTATATATTTAACTTGTCGAATGAATTGGAATGTTTGGAACACTGCTCACATAAAACCAGAAACCTTTTGGTACTCATAGAAAAAGACAATGCCTATAGAACATTCTAGCTCCTCTGACAAGACAATGGGAAATGGAACTGTCAATTCATTGTGTACTTCCCCCAAGTAAAATAACAGTGATCACCAGAGGATATTTTAGTAAAACAGCTGAATTATCTACCCTCCTCTTCAGTGGAGCACATGTCTAGGATTTAAGGCACATTAGTCTGCTATTGTTTTGACCCCACTGAGGGATGATTCTGTTTTGGACACGTACGGTGAGCTTTCTGCAGCAGTGAGAGAGAGAAGAAAATTTAATGGAGGATGATTTTCTCTGAATCCAAATGATGATTAAAAAATGTTGATCCTTAAATTCCATCTAGTTTAGTTAGGTTTTAGTTTCAGTGTGGGATTTAGCTGTGAAATGGGAAAGATTAACATGATGAACTGATGTTTGTGGAGACACACAGGTGTGTACATTTTGTTGTCTTTTTAACAAGCTCTTTGTCCTTGAAAGCAACATGCAGCTCAGTAGAGAATCTGGGTGCAGGCAGCTACGAGGATCAAACTCATTGCTATATGATAGTTGTTTAAAACAGGTGGTATGCTTCAGTATGCAATCTTTAAACAAAACAGCTCTAGCTTGTGGCTGTTGCTACACAGAATGTATGCAGATAAGTCACAAATAGCTGAGCATATGTGTGGTGCAAGGTTAAAACAATAACAAGCAGGTCGAATCATTCAAACACTGGAAATCACTTTGACTCCAGGCCAAAAGCTTAGCTGGAGATGATATCAGTATGGGATAAGAAGAGGATAAACTAACAGGCTTAGCAGCCAGCTTGTTGGAGTCAGCATATAGTATCTATACTTCCAGCAGTAGAGCAGATGGTCATATATTTAAGGAAGCACCAGACAGGGAGTCAGGAGATCTGAATTCTATTCCTGGCTCTGCAGCAATGTTCCTATGTCACCTTGGGGAGTCACTTTTTTCCCCTTTTTTCTTAATCTTTTAAGTAGTGGAAAGAATATTTGCTTCTCTAACAGGGCAGTTGAGAGGCTAAACAGATGCTGAAAAAAATGCTCTGAAGCTCTGAGAAGAATGTATGGAAGACATGCAAAATAAACTTTTCTGGAGAAAAGGACACCACATGGTTTCATGTGATGTGTTTGTGCCACGTATTTATGACCTTTCCTCTCCCCAGAAAGTCTCATGCCTTTTTGCCCACTATTTTCAAGGAGGTAATAAATGGATTAAGCTGCCTTCCACGTTTGCTAGAAAGATAAGCAGCTGCCAGTAAGAACCTGACCAAAGAACAGACTTTATTACTGAGAGACACATTATTTATGCCCAAGAGGGCAATAGGCTTGTTGAAGTTAACTGCTCATCCCAAGATATTTTTTGCATTGGTAGTGGAATAATGTCTCTAATGGCCTTTAATTCTGAATTCAGAAGTGCTGCTTGCAAGCTGAACACAAGTAGAAAATGAAGTATTGTCTTTTAGGAACAAATCTTATGCTGAAATCCACAAAATAAGTCCATTTCTTAAATCAGAAAAATGTCCATAATTATTTCCACAGGACTTTCTTCTAAAGCCCATTAAAATCAACTAGACTTCAAAAGAATTCCAATCAAAGACCTAGCAAGCAACTGTCATTTCTTCTGAATTCTGTACTCATTAACCAAAATCTCTCTCTCTCTCTCTCTCTCTCTCTCTCTCTCTCTCTCTCTCTCTCTCTCTACTTAACTACTTGGTATCATAGGACTGATGTTTTCACCACAGAATAAACAGCTTCTGCTTTCAACATGAAGGTGGAAGCTTTCGGCTGGAGTAGAATTTTAGCGCTTATCATAATTTTCTCCATTTCTCTTTATGCCTCCATATATTTTTGTTCCTAGATTCTGAGTCCTTCTTAAGGGACTGAACCCCAGTTCAAAGCCAGGTCTGTTAAAAGGGCACAGATAACACTGCAGAAGTCTTAAAAACATTAGTCTGCCTTATAGCAGTGGTGGAGACAAAGGAAACAAAAGCAAAGGTTGTCAGAGCAGATGTCTTGGGTGTTAATATCAACTTCCAACATGAGTTTGTTTTGCTGATTCTTCACAAATGAAACTGCATCTAATCCTGTAAATTTGACTTCTTTCAGCTCTCCTGGAAGTCATTGTGGGTTGGATATCTACATGGGGAGAAATACTCAGCATTTTCAGGCCAAGGCTGTTGAGAAGGTTGCAATAAAAAAGAAAGGGTCTGGTGTGATTTATGAAGAAGAGCATATTCTTCTCTTGCCTGCAGCCCGGTTTTGTGAGAACACACTTTTGAGCTAAGCTGTTCCTCTTTTGTACTGGGACAGTTCTGCAGCCTGTTTCCTTGATAATAGCCTTTGTAAAAATGTAAGAGGACTTCGTATGTTGATGAGAAGAATCTATAAATATCCCACAGTTACAGCACGGTATCGTGTCCATTACATATGTACACAAACTGACTTACTGGACTCTCTGCACCCCAAATCCATGCAGTTTTCTTCATCAATTCACCACAAGATAGTTCTAATCGAAGAGAGAGAATGAGGGAAGCAATTTCTTTCTGAAAGACTGTGCTACATGTCTAACTACAGTCTACAAATGTTTACTGTTTCTATGTGAACTAAACAAGAAATTAAATATTTCAGATAGCAACCAGTCCACTTTTTTTTTTAACATATAACAAAAACACTCCTTTTGACAGTGTAGAGTTGTAAGTCTGTGGCCAGAATCTGTGGCCAGATCTGGGCCAGCTGAGAGGGGTTAGATGAGATTCTGATGTCCCAATATTTCCCTTTTATGGGGGTGTTGGTTGTTCTTTCATGTCCTCTTTTAAGTTGGGTAAGTGATAGAACTGCACTTAAGAGGTCACAGAAGTGTTCTATAAAGGCACAAACACAAAAAGAAAGAGTAAGGATGGAACTCATTTTACTATTGTTTTCTGTTCTTCCTTATCTCCAAGACTTTTATGAGCTAACCATCACGATTTGCCATAGATCTTGCAGGTAACACTTTCTCTAAATACTACCAATTTTATCACCAAACATTTTCAAAGGTAAAAAGGTGACATGAAGAAAAATGTTCTTAGTCCTTAGAAAAAGTGTTTCAGTAAGAACGTTGCTGGTTGTGTCTGTGTTTTGGGGTGTGAAAGAGACCTTTAAGAATTAAGAATAAGTAAATTATGATTCATCCAGAACTATTTACAAGTGAAGTTAATGATTCTTCACGGGCAGGCTGCCTTCAAGGATAAGTCTAGTATATATAATAATTGTATAATCCAGATCTATCCTTCTCCTCTTTAGTTCTTCACTGTCAGTGCTGCGCTCTTTGCACAAAGATGTGGCTTTCTCTTGGGATAATCTTTTCTCTGGGGATACTAATTCCTGGAAAATTCAGCTTGAAATTGCAGTATGACAGGTGAGTGTGAACAGGGTTTCATGAAGAATTGAGCATGCAGTGAAAGTTCCAGAAACTGTGTAAGAATATTAACAATTTTGAGCTGAAAACTGGACACAGGGTTACTAAGCTGTAAGTTCTGTAAGACTGGGAAAGAAAACATAAAGATGGGAAATGAAGAATGAGACAATCATATCCAAGCCAACAAAGACATAGCTACAGCTGTAGGAGCCACAGAATGGCCCTCAAATGCATCTCAGGATGTTCTGCTTCCATTAGTTGAAATTCGTTTGGCTTAGCCTCTTTCATAATGATCTTTGAAACCAGATGCTGCAGGAGTAAAATGCTTTTTCTGATTATAAAGCAAGGGGTATGACTGAGCAAAATTATATCTATTAATAAAAGACAGCTTAGGTTATGTGAAAAAGATAGTGAAGACCTGTTGGAAATCTGTAACAATTACCCAAAAAAAAAAAAAAAAAAAAAAAAAAGGCAAGGGTGTTATTCTAGACATGTTCAGAGAATAGAATGAGATTATCACATTTTTTTATTACAGATTAATATTTTGAAAAGTATGAAATCTCTAGTTATGCTTTATTTTCCATTCTCAGTTCCACTTCAGAAAATAAGTGATGTAAAATTATTCTGTTTGCCTATCTAAACTATTTTTGTTCCATTCACCCTCAGCTTTCAAGGAATGGTAGGTAACTGCCATTGTGGCAGCTGGGATAGGGTGGGCATGAGCATAGTGTGGAGGTCACCCATCCACATATAAGTTTATACATGGAATTTTCTAAAGTAAACAGAGAAAGTAGTCTGGTGCTGAATGCCTCTAGACAAATTATATCTCCTGGAATATAGTCATAAAAAGGACAGAAAACCAAGCAATACCTACAGCAAGTAAGTTCCCTCATAATGTACCCATTCAGCAGCTCTCCTGGAAAATCTCCTGGCAGAGCATACAGAGTCACTACTTCAAATGCATTATTTCCTTGGATAATAGTCAATCTTTAGATTTGTATCAGAGATGCAGTTAGAACCTGATTTCACTGAATAGAATTCAGCAGGTCCCTGCTAATGTATTTTTCATTTTTGTTTCTAATTACTGTTCAGAATTGAACCTGTTGAGTACTTGCATGGGATTTAAAAACAGATATTGAATGGCCAGCATGACTTTGGGTGGGCAGGAACTGCACAAAGACCAAATTATTAGTAAAGCCCATTTTCACTGTCCTCTTCTCTGTTTAACAATGAAATGAAATATCCAATCTATGACCATCCAAGGACACACAGCTTGTGCTGAAAATAGTCCTTTAATTTGCTAAGAAAGAATTTTAAAAACTGCAGTTCTCATGGGGTCCCATGGGCTGACTTTGCACTTCTTCACTGAGAGATTTAGTCCATAATCATAAACAAATGTATGCTTTTTAATCTTAGTTTACTATTAAAAATGGTTTGTCTCCACACTGGCTATTGTGAAAGGTTTATCAGTAAATAAGAGCTGGCCATCTGGCAGCAATCTGACTGTCTGGAATTTCTCTGATTTGGTGTAATTAAGACATAATGTCAATGAGGATAGAAAGATATTACAGGATATTGTTTCCCTTCCTGATAGACAAAGAACAAAGCAAGCCTAGGCATTTAGAGAGAATAAACTCTGAACTGCAGCTGAGATGTTTATTCTGCTAGCAAAGATGTTTATCCTGCATCTACAAGGTTCATTACAAAGACATCATGACTGTTGTACCAATCCGTACAACATGACTGTTGTACCATTGTGCTGTGAGCAATACAAATATAATTATTTTGACCCACAGATATGGGGCTAGCAGCATCTCATAAACCAGTAGTAAACTGCCTGTTTTAACTATCAAGTTCTCACTCAACAAAGGTGATATTTTCAAGAGAGATGTAAAAACCCCACAAATTCCCCTATTCCTCTGGGGATAAAGTGAATTAATAGTGAATTCTATTTGTATGCATATTAAGCTGATAATTGTACATTCCTGCATGGAAGCACAAAAGATAGCAGTTGCAGTTTAGATGATGAGAGCATATTATGTTGATGCCCATAATGACCATGACTTGCTTTTGCAACAAGAATTTCTGTTACAAAAGCTTTGAAATGTAAAATGTTCATTTTTTATACTTGTCCGATAAAGACTCCACTGAAGTCACTAAAAGAGACTGTGAAGCAGTTTTTGGTTGCCACCAAATAGGAAAGTTTCTAGCATTCCCCATTCTATTTTGTTCTCATCAGGAGTGGATAACTGGTCTCCCACCTTTGAGTAATGCAATGCAGTTTCAACATCCACTCCTCACTCTGAAACCCTTTCACTGGAAACATCACACTTGCTGTCAATCCTGGAAAGCTGATCTGAATGAACACTGAAAAATACAAAAAGCCTACAAAGGCCTTTTTAACAGAACATACTGATTTGGGTTTTCTGCATTTCCATCTATTTTAATTTGTTCTTTGTAAACTTTAAATATTTTCATCAGATAAGGCTGTAGTAGATGAAAATTTCATGGAATCTCATGAAAACATATACTAAGACACTGGATTCTGTGTGTCTTCTCTAGAAATATAAAATGATAGGTTCTGTACCAGAAATTTTTATTTCATGTGAATTGAGTAAGAATATGCAGTTCTAGACACCACAATATTCACTATTTTGGAATAAATTGGCTATTCTCATGACAAGCAGTTTGTGGACAACTCAAGTTCCTGGCAATGTTCATTTATCATAACTATCAAAAGTTTCTGCATGCTGAAATAGATCAGCCAAGCACAAAGTTAATCTGGAATAATTGAATAAATCCCAAATGTGAGGGGAAAAAAGTGGCATTTTATCAAACAAGCAGTTTATCATGTATTACCAATGTCCTCATTTTGGTCCTGGTCCTGAAAAGGCAGAAACACACATCAGGGCTCATGCAAGCAGTTGGCTTCTGTGAAGCTGGTATGGTGAATAAAGCACTGCCACTGGCAAGGAAGCAGAGAGGCTAATGCTCTAGGAACAGAAAAGTCACATCACTTAGTCCTATTTGCAGCCAAAACATTCCACAAATTCATAGTTCATGTTTTTGTTGGAACAGCACTGTTACATGCTCTGTCTTCCTTATACATTACAAAAAATGTCCTTTTGACTAATGAAATCATGGATACTTCACCAGACGTTAAAACTGAACTTGTTTCTCTGCTGAATTTCCAGGGATCAGGTTTTGCATATTGTGCCAGAAACACTACAGCAAGTCCAGCATCTTCAGCTCCTTTGCAGTACTTTAATGGTAAGTAAAAATAACCACACGTGCCCAATGAGCAGAGTGGGGTCTTGGGCTGTAAAACAGATATGCATGTAGCTTATGATAGGAATGAAGGCTAAAGTAAACTTGAAAAAGCTTTATTGAAGTATTTTTTTGTGTTAGTGTAGTATGGGATTACCCTTCCGCTACCTGAAGGAATTTATGTGAAGAAGTTAGTTCCTTTGCATGTCTCTGTGAAAGTGCTGTTCCTTATCAATGGCGCCTGAGTCAATAAAAACACTAGACCTGTGCTGTGTGCTCTATGAACAGATGACTGGAGAGTTACCAGGACAATTTGAAGGAAAACTTCTTTCTTTTGTTGATATGCAATTACTCCAATATATTTCTCATTCTGAAAACAGAGCTTCATATGTGCATTTCTTTCTTCTCTGCACAGCTGGATTTGTGGGAGCCCCTGCTGCCTGAAGACATCAGGTCTGGGGAAGACCTGCACATAAGGGTCCCAGCCCCTCTGGTGCAGGAGGTGAAAGACACCTTAGATCATCATATGATCTCTTACAGGTACCACCTCTAATACCTTGATGGGGGAGTGCGGCTCTAATAATCTTCCTTGCTATCAGAAAAGGACCAAGCCCTGTCTGATAAACAGTCAGCTAGTACTGGCAATAAGACCCAACCTTTGTTCCAACTTACCTTGACCAGCCAAACCCAGAGATGCTGTATGAACATGTAAAAGCCCATTCCCCTCTGCCCTATGTATTTACCTTCCACCTGTCCTGGACTGTGAATTTGGAGCTGGAACCTGAAACAGCCCAATCTGTCTTGTTTCCTGCTGTGGCCTTCTCAATGGTCACTGAGAGGATGCACTTGGATATATGACTCAGTTTTTTAGCCTGAATTCAAGAGGCCAAACTCGAGGTAACCACTACTTAGAGGAGTATGCTTTGCTCTTGAAAAGCATGGATATCTGAATGGAGGGCCCTTCCACTTCCGGAGAGCTCAAAGTTTCAAATGTGTCACTGCAGGGAAGCAGTCTCTAACTCTCCTTTTCCTTTCCCTGTCTCTTGTTACTCCTCTGGTTTGGAGAAGAGGCCTTTCTAAGTGAATATTCAGCCACTTTCTTAAAAAGCTTAATTTTTCTACCCCTATCCCCTTGACCAGGCTGGTGAGAATTTCCTGGCACCATCCAGCCAAAGAGAGACATCCCAGCTTGGGACAAAGATCCCAGTGGCAGGTGGGCACTGTGCTCACAACTAGGAGTCACAACCTGCAAATGTCCCACAATGTTTTATCACACCTACGCAGCCATGTCTTCCCTAACTTACAACCAGAAGATCTAATCCAGATACAAAGGATGTTTATAAAGGCAAATGGGATTAAATAAGATCTATTCTTCACACAGTCCTGTTCACACTTGGAATTGACTTTTTCAGGTAACCAGTAGCTAATTTAATTTAGCTGTATTTAATATAAATAACTCTGTAGTCATTCAGGGCTGATGACAAATGGCCTATGGACATACACTGACATTTACAAATCAAAGATGAGTTTAAGGAGGATTGGTGTCACTTCAAAGCTGTTTCGAGTTAAAGCTGATCTTGACATCCTGCATCTTGCCTGACAAGTTCCTTTAGTAAGTGTGATGCCCTGACAACCAGAGATTAAGAGATACGAGTTTGGAGCCAGTACAATTTAGTATGAGGTTTAGATATTCAGTACTTAGACAACATTCCAGAAGATATTTAACCTCTTTTTTATGTCAAGACTCTTCATTTTCTAGTGGTTTCAACTGATTCTAGTGGAAATTTAAATACTAAACTGAAATAAGCAGCTCAGCTTTGTTTTCCCTTGGCCAGAACTGTATCTACCTTACAAAGGGTTCTAAAGAAAGAGAGGAGTAATTATTAGTCAAGATGAAAATTTGGGGTTTGTATTGTCAAAAGGCTGAGATGAGTGCAACAATAATAGAGTCAAAGTTCCTATAACAGATTCAAAGCAGGAACCACCCTTTAGAAAGCACTTGTCATGCAGGGAAGGTAACATAACAGTTAGGTAAATAATGATAGAGACATAAATGACAAATTATAATAAGGACATCAATATTCCAACTGTGTCAGACCCTGTGGTTTCAGTTCTCCAGAGCACTGATAAGGTATTTTTCGTGTGTGGTTTCACTTCATGGGAATTTTCACTGCCTGAATTTTAGTTTGAAGTTTAGATGTGAATAAACATCAAAGCTCAAAGTTAAAGTCAGCTGTAACTACTGTTAAAAGTTTCTTATGTGCAGTTTCCAGAAATGCTGAGAAGTGCCGCTGTCAGCAGAAAAGCCTGTTAGTGCTTCCAGCATTTGAGATCAACAGTGTTGGAGCTACCTTTGCAATTGTCTTATCGCAAGCATTTACAATGAGCACAGATTTGCAGCAGTTACAAGTTACTGATTGCAGTGAGAAAGAACAGCCTCTGATCCTAAGTCCACTGAAGCCAAGGAAAAGGTTTTATTGGCTCCCTGGATCATGGAATCATGCCTGTGTTATACTAGTTTCTGAGCTATTTTTGTAGCTAAAAAGCAAAAAGAGCTATTTGAAGGAAATAAGGGGTTTGTTCTGATTTTTGTAAATTGCAATGAATATTTCTGTGAAATATTTGCAAATTGAAAATGTCTCAATAAAATACAATGAAATCCTAATCTTAATTTTTTTTTCTTTTGCTTCCTTTTTTCAAAGGTGATATTTTCAGAATTTTGCTCAAAAGTAGAAGTGGTGAAGAAAAGAAAATTTTGAACTTTTTTCTTGGTAGAAATTTGACAGCTTAAAAAATCTGGTAAAAATGATTATTGTTAAAACCCTGTGAAAATATCAGTACTTTGAACTTCGTTTTATATGAAAGTAACCCTAATGTTGATGGTGATGATTTTGCCAGGCAAATCACGACAGAAGAGGTTAAATCCTTTCATTTGCTGACGTAAGCAATGTACCCACCATGACAGTTCTGCAGTAACTGTTCAGGACTGTTTTCTAGCTTCCCTTTCCCCATCCTTCAGGGTCCTAATACCTGATGTGCAGAAACTTGTGGATCAGAGCATGCCAAGGGAGAGGAGCAGCAACAGACAGGACTCAGGAGGTTATGTCTACACCGAATATCATCCAATGGAAGAGGTAAAGAAGAACCTAAGTCTGCTTGTGTACTTTGTTGTTTTCTGTTCTGTAAATGCCACAGCAGGCAACTCTGTGTTTGCAGAAAGTTCAGCTGAGGTCAGTGGACCTCTTTCTGACTTTCTTCCCTAAAGAATCAGTCTTTACTTTTTGACTAAAATCCTAGCCCGGTTGAATTGAATATGGATTTGCCATTGATTTTGATTAAATCCTCAATTCTTTACTGAACAAAATATAAAATGCTTTGTGCAAAGTAGCTGCACTGTTTTGCAGATAATATTCCATGGTTCGTTTGGTTGGTTTGCTATCTTTCTACCCTGTCATTCTTTATCTCTAGTATCTATTAAGTCCCAGTTTGTTTGGTGCTGAGCCAAATGTGAAGTACAATGACTATTGTGGTGTCTGGAATCCCAGTGAGGAAGAAGAGATGAACAGTGGGAGATCTGTAAAAAGAAGTAATTTAAAGGCAGGATTTGGCACTTTAGGAGAAAACAGTGTCATAGGGGTGGGCAGTGATGGCTTCTTGGTGCCATGTTTCACACACCAGTTAGCAAACCTGGAGAAAATCAGAACATGGTGGTAATTCTTTCTCCTAGCTGCATAATGAAAGTGAGAGAACAGAGTGAACCCTCACATATGTTTTGCTTGAGCTACTCATTGAGGATGACTGCTGCTGACTCAGATGTGGAAAATCAGTGGTGAGAGGGAAGAGACTGTAATACTGTTTTGAAGAGTTGATGGTGTGGCTTCTTGTCTAGGGCACTCAACAGGAAGATGCCCAATAGGATGGGCATGTTGAATGAGATCCAGAATGAAGTATCCATGTTGTATTGCAGCAATATTCTCTTTTAACACCCAGTGAAATATGGCCATGCCTTTGCACAGAGGCATGTGAAACACCTTCCATGCCTGTAAGTGACATCACAGACTGAAA
Source organism: Chamaea fasciata (assembly GCF_029207755.1). Lineage (NCBI taxonomy): Eukaryota > Metazoa > Chordata > Aves > Passeriformes > Sylviidae > Chamaea > Chamaea fasciata. The sequence continues at coordinate 13,230,023 of NW_027094093.1, read as the reverse complement.
TAAACTGAGGAAAATGTTGCTTGTCTAAACAAAAGAAAATGCTTTAAGGTGGAAATGGGAGTGGGAAAGAGAAGGAAACTCCCACTTTGGACTAAGAATTCTTCGCAATTATTTCAGATTTATCAATGGATGACTCAGATTCAGAAGAACAACAGTGAGCTGGTGACTCAGCACGTCCTGGGGAAGACATTTGAGAATCGCACAATGTATTACCTACAGGTAAGGGAGGAAATTTCCCTTAATAATAAAATATATCTTAACAAAAAAAGTACTTAGGAGAAGACAGGATTCAGATGTTTCCTAAGATAGTGTTCATCCCAATTCACTGAACAGGAGATGGTTTTACTCCTCTACATTACGGTAAGATTTGCCAGCTTTCACAGACACTATCATTATGAGCTTTCTATTGCTATTATGTACTGAAAACAACAAATTTAACTGAAGCCTTGTTTAGAAATACAAATCAAGCTGAAACTAGCTTGGCAACAGCTGTGTGTGAAGACAAAGACTTTTGGTTTGGCTTTTTATTACTTTTTACAGCAGATAGCCTTTCTGCTAGCAGTATTCCATGACTTTTTTATTGGACATACTGGCAAAAACCATAGTCTTAGTATTTGGCTTAGTTATTGCCGAATCTGTTCGTATTAAAGAGTAGTATCAGATTACCTTTTTGTTATTCTTCTTCTAAAAAAACTTAAAATTAAAAATCTTCAGCTTAGAGCAAGCACTCCTGTGAATGACAAATATAAATGAAAAAGGAAAAAAAGAAACTGTTCTATTGACTGCTCTATTGACACTCCTGCTCAACAGACAGTTTAAAACTCATGCCTTGTGACACTATAGAGACTGGGTTATTAGGAAAAAGAGTTTGTTATAAAGATATCAGTACTACTACTACTACTACTACTACTAATAATAATAATAATAATAATAATCTCAGATGGTTCAATGGCATATCAAGGTACGTCTTTTATGTTTTTGTATAACATTAAGCTATTTTATTGTAATGTAACAGTTTTTAAATTATCACATTTACATTCTCTCAGATCAGCCAACCATCAAATAAATCCAAAAAGATAATTTGGATGGACTGTGGGATTCATGCCAGAGAATGGATCTCTCCAGCCTTCTGTCAGTGGTTTGTGAAAGAAGTGAGTCCTTACTCTTCCATTTAGATAATAAGAAAACCATATCACTTCGGACACTTCAGTTCTCTTTTCTATTGTGGTACCAAGAATTATGCTTTTCTGTTAAAATGTGATTTGCAAAATTAGTGTATAGTAGAGATATCTGTGGAGACTAAAGTCCAGATCACAGTTTGAGATATGAGACAGTATTAGGTAGTGTGCCAGTTCCTCCACCTGAATGTTTCCAAAGTCTTCTGAAACTTGTATCAACCTCTCCTTTACCCACAGTGCTGTTGGGTCAAGCCTCTCTGTATCAAAGTCACAGACCTCCTGAAATAAAGAAAGCCTAATCTATGACATAGCAATGTTCCATTTGTATAGAAAGTACCTGGCCCACTGGAGATCAAGTAGATTTTGGGTACCATGGTGATATCCAGGAGTGACTGATCACCTGATGATAATTCTAAACTCCCTTTTTTCAGTGATTATCACTAAATTCTCTGCTCAGTGCTCTGTATTTTTTCTTTTCAGATTGTTCAAAATTATAAAACTGACCCAAAGATAAGCAGATTTCTACAGAATTTGGACCTCTATGTCTTGCCAGTTCTCAATATTGATGGCTACATCTATTCCTGGGAAAAAGTAAGTAGTGAAAATCTGGGAACTAGACTGAAAGTTAGATGGGCCTAGCATGTTTATATACTATACTTTTAGATAGAATCATTGAAATTATACTTAAACAGAAAACAGCGAAACTCACATAAATTCTCTCATGGCAGAAAGATTTTGTTTCTTATGGCAAACCAGTGATCACTTGAGATTGCGGAACTAAATATTCCTTGCAAACATCATGAGACTTGGGAAGACAAAACACAAGACCAATTGGTTTTGGGTTTCTGGGGATGGGATTATTTCTTTGATAACAGCTCAAGGCCTGTTTGATGGACTGAAGTGTGTCTACAAGAGTCATTAATTCTTCATATAAGATGTCAAGTAGCAGATGGGTCTTAGCACCTTTGCACAGGACAGAAGAAGAATTGGTCATATCAGGCTATTTGGTTATGAAAGAGGTGTTCCCTCCCAAATAATCTTCCTTTTCTGATATGGAGAATAATGCAAAATGTTGGTCTTTAGCCACACTCTCACCGTGCTTCCAGGCCCCTGTGCCCAGTTGAAGCATCTTTTAATGCAGAACCTTTGGATGGCCCATGACTACCATCATGTGGCTGTCTCCCAGCTTGCTCCCTGGCAGGTGTGGGGTATACCAAACACCACACTTGGATGCACAGGTAATTCAGCTGGGTAGCTCATACAGGCAGTGCAGTGAGGTCTGCACAGAACCAAGTATAGCTGTGAGTACAGCAGGGAACCAAGGAGCAGTAGAAAGATTAGCTGACAAAAAAAAATAAATCTTCCTGAATTGGAAGCATACTACCATCTCTTATTCCTCACAATGTCAAGTCTCGCTTAGGAGTGCCACACTGCACAGAAGCAGTTGAGTACTACAGAAAACATTATACTTAAAGAAAAAATGGTCAGGAGGCTTATTTCAGGGTGCATGCAGGTTTGTGGCAGATGACAGCCTGGCTGTAGCAGATGAATTGTTCTATCACTGAGCTTTATCACCGTTGCACACAGAGTTGTACTCTTATAATACCAGGGTCAGTAAGAATGCAGAGGTCAAAAATTAAGGAGTATTTACACCACATATTCATTGGACCATATGGATCATTGAGTTTTTATTATGTAACAGAAGTTGCTTTTCTTCAGGATCGTTTGTGGAGGAAAAGCCGTTCTCTATATGAGAATGGCACTTGCTACGGCGCAGATCTGAACCGAAACTTCAATTCATCCTGGGGCAGTAAGTTTGAAGCATTTCAGATCATGAACACAAATGTAAAGCAAGAGTAATAATTAGTTTCTGAAATAAAATGTAGTCCTATAAGAAAGGAAAATTCATCTTGTTGTCATCAAGGCCTATGTTTAAATAAAATCTTGGTTTGTCAAAATATTAACTTACTGACTTTCAACCAGCACTTATTTTTGTGAGCAGAAAATTGCTCTTATGTAACTATACCTCTAACTCTCTGCAGGAGCAAGCATCAGCTCTAGGAAGGAATGCTAGGAGTTAGTCACTTAACAGCCAGCATTTACATTTGCCATGAATTTCAAGGAGCCTCCGAAGCTTCCCTGGCATGTGGTATACTCTGGTGGTATCAGAGTGTTTTCATGGCAGCCATCCTGTAAATGCACAATAAATATTTCAATCCTGTAGCAAATTTTAGTTGCTACTTACTGAGTGTAATGCTCAAGTCCCACTGAGCTGTCTAGTCCCCTGCCCATATAAACACATGCCTTAATACTCCGAGGTAAATTTCCCAGTTCCCTCTGAACTGGTGTTCTATATTTCTCCATTGATTCAGTGTTTGTATTCCTCTCCAGGTGTTGGCATATCTTTTAACTGCAGCAGTGATGTCTTCTGTGGATCTGGACCAGAATCAGAGCCAGAGACAAAAGCCATGGCTCAGTTTATCAGAAGCAAGAAAAGTGACATTTTGTGCTATATAACAATGCACTCCTATAGTCAGCTCCTCCTCACTCCATATGGTTTCACAACCAAACCTCCAAGTAACAGTGAAGAACTGGTAGGGCAAAACATTCATATTCATCTTCTACCTTTGTGGAGAGCAAGTACAGACAGTAGCATGTGGTGCAACTTTACTTGCACTCTTGCCTTTCCTTCAGAGGAGCTAGGCTTGTTCAGGGACTTGGCTCCCAGAGTTACTGCTTCTCTGTTCAGTATCAGTAAGGTTTATTTGCCTCAGAAATCTTAATTCTTCATCTTAAATCAGGAAAAACTGAACTACTACAGATAGGGTTAATGTAGAGCAAGATAAGCGGAGAAGAGCACCAACTTTTGCTGCATACAAGAATGAATTTGCATTCACACATGGTTATGATTGTATCCAGAAAGGGTATTCTGAACATGCTCTCAGAAAAATGAGAGCAAATTAAGAACCTATTTCTTGGTTACTTCTGCCCTCAGTGTCTGAGTGTTCTGATTTCAGTTCATTTATGTGTGTATTTATGAAGATTCCAGTAACTGAAGCACTTGTAAGAGTATGAGGGATTTGGGTTTGGACTTCATATGAGTCATCGGAGAAGTCATTTATTTTGTCTATGGATCAGTTTCTGAGGATGGTGGGATACAGTCTATGGCAATTAAATGAGTAAGAGGTCAATCACTGCTGTAGTCAGTACCAGCATCTTATACAGCATAGACTCAAAATGCTCCAAAATACAGGCTCTAGCTTTACAGTAAAGCAAATAGCATCTCTACCTAGTAGCAGAGTAATCTTTAAAATTTTAACACAATTTGCATTACAAAGAATCAAGAAAAATTTGTCCAAATTTTCTAATGGGTTCCTCTAAAGACTTGAAGTAATATCAAAACCTAAAGCTGATCATATGTAAATGTAAAGCTGAAAGAGACAAAAATTTTGGTCCACTCAAAATAATTGCCAAAGATACTGCCACTGATGTCAATGCTGTTCCTATTTTGAATTTGCAGATGCAAGTTGCAAAGGAAGCAGCTGCTGCATTGACAGGAAAGTATGGGACCATCTACAAAGTAGGACCAACTGCTTTAATTTTATGTAAGTTTTTTAATGTTTCCCTTTAGTTGCTCTGTGTTTCAAAGAATTTTTGTGCCACATGCATCAGCAAGTACTGTTTTGCTGAGTTTCTACTTTGAGTATATTTAAAGGGCTGGTTTGGTGCAACATATCAGCAGCAGTCATTTGAGTACAAGATAACTCTAAGTTATAAAGCTGACTGCAGGAATGAACGAAGCATTGGTCAGAAGTTAGTTCCTACATGGATTCCTCACAGATCCATCACAGGGGACAGAAGGAGATTGGTGGCAGATCATCCTGACCTTGCTGAAGTCAGCAGCAAAAGTCCTGTTTGTCTTCACTGAAATCAAGCAAAAATTAAAATCCCAATCAGGTCTACAGTTACTCCATCAGACATTATCAGATGGCAGCTGCTTGCAATTCTGTGTGAAGTGTATCGGTTTCAGCCCTGTTCCTAATAGACTGGATGGCCACATCACGAACACATCATAGCTAATACAAGTTGACAGCCTTTACAAAGAGGATTGAAGGCCCTAGAGACGGCCTAGTAAACCCAATATTTTCCCAGTAAGCAATAAGTCACGCTAGTCAGTGAGAACAGTAAGTAGCTGGCTCCAGAACCCACGCAGTTTGCATATTCCATTGGCTGTCTCTGCCAGTCCCTGAGTGCCAGTCCCTGAGCCACAGACTGCATGAGCAATGCAGTGTAAGTGTAATGCAACTTGCCTGTGCCTAGGGCTGCATTTTGCCAGGGTTTGTACTTACACCGAATAGGTAAGAAAAACAATCCACCAGGAAGAGGAACAGAGATACAGGAGAAGCCAGAAATTTTTCAGATTTGACCAAAATTATGCTTTAAAAAAGAAAAAATTCTAGTCAGTATCCGTGTAGGAAATGATGTACAAGAACAGATAAACATCCAATCCATCTTGTACCCCACACTAGTCACAGTAAAAGGCTAAAACCACAGAATCCCTGAAACTCATCCCCTGTTATTGTACCATATTATCTTATAAAGAATCGTGTCACTTAGGAAACTCCATGGAAGACTTAGTACACCTAAGAGTTACAGCACCTAGAAACTGTTCTCTGTGTCACAGTGATACATGGTTACTGCTTAGTTCAGGGATTCTGGTATAAACTTGTATTAACTATAACAAGAAGTATTTTCAAAGAAGCATGCTTAATACAAATATCTCCTCTCTATTTTTAAATTCACAGACAGTAACTCGGGCTCCTCACGGGACTGGGTCCACATGATTGGCATTCCGTTCTCCTACACATTTGAACTGCGAGACACGGGTACCCATGGATTTCTTCTCCCTGCTAGCGAAATCCAGCCCACGTGTGAGGAGACTATGCTGGCTGTGACAACTATCATAGACTATGTTGATAAGAAGTACTTCCCCAATGGAGATGTGGTGCTGACCTCCAGCAGCTTGGGCCTGAGCCTTTGCCTGAGTATTGTACTTACATGGACTGCTCTTTGAAAACAGCTTAGCCCAGCAAGAGACTCACATGAAAAATACAATGTCCCCTCAAAAATAAAAAGTTATATCAGCAAAGGAATTTAATGTCAAGTATTTCAATAAAAGCTCATCCCATAAAATAAAAGGATGTGTGGCTTGATAGCTATGTTTTTGGGAAGAGGGAAAAGATAAAGAGCTGTGGCAATTTCCCAAGATTCACTTGCTGACTCTGCTTATTCTTTAAGCGACCTTAAAACATTCATTCATGACATGGGGACAGAGCACCCATGGGGACAGAGCACCCATGGGGACAGAGCACTATTACTCCCTGGTTCTTTGGAACATGTTTTCAGGGATGCACCTGGACCTGTGCAGCCCTTCTGTCAGGCACAGTCCTGATCTGTCACAATCTTCCTTACTGCCTGAACGTGCTGACTGCTGTGTGTTGCTGGCCTTAGAAGGATGCCTGTGACTTAAAAGCCTTCGAATCCCACTACAGAAAATTGGATGGCTTCTTTGTCCTCCACTTTTCTTTCCTAACTTCTTGGGACTTTTTAGAAAATACAGGCCCTCAAATGCTGGTGAAAGGTCATGATCAGGAAACTATCTACAGCAGCCTGAAACAAGGTGAAGAGTTGAATTGGTGCAAGCATGAAGGGAGGTGTGGCCCTGACAATTAGATGCAGTCAGATTACTGAAGATAGAAGGTGCCCAAATCCTCCAAAAGTTTGAAAGGGAAAAGGAAAAGAAGGATAAGGACGGGGTGCTATTCCTACAAACAGACCAGAGAGTTATTTTTTTGCATTGTCAACTTCCAAAATTGACTGGTGGTGACATTTATCCTCCTTAATTTAGACTCCTGAGGGATTTCATTAAAGATTGTACATTTTAAAAAGTCTATTTACAAAGAGGTTTTTATCTTGCCAACTACCTTAATTCTTTGGAGCTGACTCTACAGAAGGGGGTCCAGTTGTTTGCTCTCCATCATTTGGGGGAGCCTGCAACCTTCAGGGATTTGTCTGGGATCCTCATGCAAAACTGGAAGCTCAGTGGAGTGCCAGAAAAAGAAAATGTTTCAGCCCATTGAGCAGGGACTCTCCAGTTGAACCACTCAAAAGGGAATGCCAAGGTAAGAGCTTCTGTGTTGTTACAGCCAACATCAGAGGGTGCAGGGCATTCACTGAAATAGGGAAGGCCTTTTTTAACCTGTACTCTGCTTTTGAATCCAGGAGTCCCTCATCTCAGAAATATGTCCGCCAGGCTTGGCTACTACAGGTAACAGATGGGGGGGTTTTGTCATAATAGAAAATTAAGAATCCAGGGAATAAGAAAATAAAAAACTATGAAATTTCTGATTTTCTTAGCAAATGTCAAGATTGTGCTTGAAAATTGAAAGTGTAGTAACCAGTGATTTTTCAACAAAATATTTCCAGCTTTGGGGAAGAGAATGCTGTCTAATTCTCTTCCAACGTTGCCAAGAGAAGGATGTGTATCACTTCACCATGGTACTATTAAAAAAAAAGATAAGATACAAGCTTGCAGTCACTTTTCCATAGCACATCCTATTATCATTTTGTCTGTATTACTAGTTCACAAATCTTAGCTCCTGTGTTCATTGTCCACAGATTATTACCAATTGGTGTAACTAAATCTGCCTAACTCCTGCAGGTTCCCCAGAGCATTGTCTTTCCAGACCAACCACTCATGTACAGTAAGACCCGTCTGTTGTTAGGTGCTGGAGCAGGTGTCACTAATTAGCACCTCTCCCCACAGAAGCTACATTCCCTAAACTTCTGTTTTATTTAGGATGTGACTTTAAAGTCCTTATATTTGTATTTGTATGTTCTGTCTTTGGAACTGTAAGAAACCAGACAAGTCCATCTGGCCCATGACTGTGAGCTATCTTTAAGCAAGTGATGTTTGACTACAAGTGTTCCGTAGCCATTTGCTGGCGAGCTGCAGTGAAGCTCCCCGGTGCCACCAGCAGCAGATGGCAGTGCCCTCTGGGAAACGATGCCCACATGCTGACCTGGCCAAAGCCAGCCCAAGCCTGGGTTGCCACCAAACACTTTCCAAACCTAACCCATGACTACACTGGTAGAAGAAAGCTGCCAACAGGGCTTCTTTTCTGGATTCAGAGATATTGCACAGCTTCTATGCCTAGAGCCAGAGAGGAAGGGAGCTGGTTTTGCTGGTTGTGGGTATCTTTTGATAGAAAGGTTTATCACTAAAAGATACAACCAGGTGTGTCCTAAGTTAATTAGCAGGCTTCTGTGGAGTGGCTCAGTCCCTCATTAGCTCTTCTTGTTGTAATAACATCCATCAGGCATGGGAAGATACTCCTGAACATGACACTGAGGCAAGAGGATATGGGGGGATTTTACCACCAGCATTTCCAGCATTCAAGAATCATAGAAGTGGAGAGGAAGCCTTTGCCAAAAAAAAGAAAAAAGAAAAAAAAATTTGGCAATAGTAATTACCTAAAGAATGCTTACTGATTATGCCTGAGTGTACAGCTCCTTGGCTCTGTTAGCAATAGCTCACCCCTTTCCATAGGGAAACTACAAATGAACATAGTGTGGAAGCAGCACCTTGCCCTCACTGCAGAACAGACATCCTGTAAGGAGTGCTTACAGCCCCTCTTAGGAACTATCATTGCACAAGCAAGGCACAATCACTAAAAGGTCAAAGCTGCAGCAAATTGATGTTTACAATTTCACCTGGGCTCTATATTTCACATACCCTCCCAGTTTGCAGACCTCTCTGTGTATCTGTTGCACTTGTACAAGAGTGACATGTATGGCTGACAAAAATCACTGCAGAGACGGTGTATTTTACCAACTGTGTTTTGCAAAGGAAAATTTTAAAGAAAAATGTAGTGTGACTGTCTCTGCTGAAACTCCCCTTACTTCATGAATCCTGGCTTTCTCTCTCCAGCATTGCTTTGTTGCCTTCTCTGGCCCTTGACAGTTTTGCTTTATGATGAAGTACAGAAGGAGCTGCATTGTGGTCTCTAGTATATTAGCAGAAGCACAGCATTATCCTACTGAGACTATAGTGGGACTTTAGATTCACTCATGTAAACACATGCTATACAAAAAGTTGTCATGAAAAACTAGAAAAGTCATCTATTCATTGTCATTTCTCCCCAATGATTTTACCAAGATCCATGCTCCTTCCCTTTTTTTCTCACAGTTAAACACCTGTAATATGCCTGCTTTATTATATAATCTGTACTGTGAAGGTTTAATTACTTCTGGTCATTCCGGTTATTGAAAAAAACAAGGGCATCCCACTTACAAGTAAGAGTGTTCTATCTGATCCTTGTTAACATTTTGTCTGTAGTACAAAAATAAAGATTGACAAAAGGACTGTCAGTGTTCTCATTCCATTTCACACAAGGAGCTCCTCTCTCTGCTAATTTTTCCTACATGCTATGGTAATTTGATACAGTCCTCAGGCTCTAACAAGTTAGCAACACTGCCCTCATTAAGGAAAGTGAACATATCACAAGGGAACTATATTATTAAATGACTGTGTGTAGCCTCATTTCTTAGAGCATCACATGATAGAAAAGCAAAAACCTACAGTTTTGAGAGGGCAGTAGAAAGCATCTCTTACAGATCACCTTCTGGGGAAGCATTTGCAATTCAAGTTGTTACTTCCTGATAAGCTGCTTATGTTCCAAATATCATTCTTCCATGAAGATTCTATTCCAAGTGAAAAACTCTCAGACTTAAATATCTTACACTGCATATGAAAATTGGGAGGAGTCTTAACCAGAACAAACCTGCTCAGAAACACAGAATGTTCTCAGTGTGTTCAGACAATTTTCAAAACATAGTCTGGGGGCCTACTTCAGACAGAAAGATCAGGCTCTGATTGAAAATCAAAGTATCCTGAGCTGGTTTTGGGGTCCCTTTAGCCAACAAGCTGTAGGTACACATGGTCCTGATAAGCTTTATCTCATTGCCCATGTATTCTTTTGGCTTCATCTAGAGCTGAGTTTCCTCAGTTGGGACTATCTGGGATGTCCAGTCACAAAATCATGTATCGTACACGAAAACAACAGCAGAACCCATTGCTTTATTGAGACATGCTGTTCTAACAATTTCCTTCCTTGTACATGGCTGGCCAAGGCTGCTTTGTTTTCATTACCACTAAGCTGAGAAGGGACAACTAATCAGACAAAATTACTGGGGGTTATGACTGGGCATCAAGATTAGTAAACTTGGGTAGTCTTAATCTTGCCTAGAATGCATTTTATATTTCTTGTATCTGTCTTCCAACAAATCCGCATGATCCTTGTTGGTATAAAATATAACAGAATAATTTGATAACAACCTGTCATCACTTGCTCCTGCCTGCCAAATCTCATGTGGTCTGTTTATGTGCGCGGTAGGCATTCATAAAACCCACTTCTTTTCTGCAAGCTGGAAAACAATATGAGTGCACTATTCAGACGTGGTAAACGGAAAGAGTAAGTGCAACATCATCATCACACCTTTTCATTCACCTCAGTACTCTGACTTAAAGCACATCCCATCACAGCTGCACTCTGTTGTGTGGGAATGCCTCAAATGAAGGCAATGCAATTTAGGGAGAGGTGGTTAAGATTGCATAGTATCAACTGGAATGGAAAATCCCTAGAGGAGGGATAGCATTTGTGAAAATATTGGATATTTATTGTGCTGACAAAGATGTAAGTACCCTGGATTCAGCAGTGGGAATGAGGAAATGGATAGGTCACAGATGGACTAATCATGCCATTTTCCTAACTTTAGCTTCTTCTCTACAAGTGTCTAGAAAGACAGGCCTTGCTTTTAAAATGCAAACTCTTCCTGTCCTCAAACACCCATACTGCTTTACCTGGGAGGTTTCTGAGGAGGAAAAGGATTACTGATGAATGTTCCTTATCTCTGATTAGTGAGGCACAGGGCGGAAGAAGGATAAAATTAATGAGGGAGATACTGAGCACAACCAATAACCAGACAGCAAGCAACACACAAGTAGGCAACCAACTCTGTGGTAATTAGATGTAAAAGTCTATTTGCCAGAGACACATAACTGAAGTTCCCATCCTGAGACTGCAGTACAGGCCTTTATGTCATTTACTACTTGCGCCAGGGCAAGTCAATCAACTGACTGCAGCAAGTATTCCCCATTCACTGCCATCACCTAACACACAAAAAAAGTATGTTTGTGTTTTATGTCTGTGTTTCTAGTTTCTAAACACAAAAGAGAAATGCATGAACCTATGAAAAGGCCATTTTACTCCAAATTTTATCTTCTCACTTCAGTCACTGTTTCTGCAAAGTCTTTGGATTTGCCTCTTGGGACTTTTTTTTTCCCAAACTACCCAGTCAGAACAAATGAAAGAGATTTTTTTTACCCAGGTTTTGTGGGGGCTTATGCTTCAGATTCCACATGAAAAATGAGTCTTCACTAGGACGAACAATGTCCCTTATGATTGACGACTTGTGATACGGGAATTGCTCATGAATTTGTTGATGTTTGCTTCACCAGTTACCTGTGACATTTGTCTGAGCCAATCACAGTATGATTGTGAAAATGCTTAAAGGGATCATTATCTAGATGTAGAAATCTGGGAAAGCCAGCTCGGCGTCAAACCATTGACTAGGAAATATTATAAAAGGGTCATCCACAAGGATAACAAACCATCCCACACCAGAATAATATAATTCTACTGGGGACATGTTTGCACAAGACTGCACAGCCAAAATGCATTACTTGGCATTGCTCCCATCTCAGAGACAGGTATTAAGCTACTTGTGCATGGACAAATCTATCCTGATGTATTTCGTCTGCTATCCAGAAAATCCCATTCATTTCAAAAACCTGTTAGTATCTTAAATGCCCAAAATACTATCCAAGGATATTCTCAGCATGCAAGCAACTGGGATCAATACCAGTCTTGAAGAGCAAGATGAAGAATAAAGTTGAATAGCACTTATTCATGGAAAACAATCGAAACCATTTTTTCATATAATTTGAAGTGCCAAATTTAAAGGATTCTTGAATGCTAAGGCCATCTCCATCATGATGATCCCATGTCTTATTGAGTAGGACCAGGGTATAACTCACTTTTTGTGACCCTGAGTTATCAAGGACATGCTGGGCAAACAGCCAAGGTAATACAAGCTCCATAACAACTATCTATATTTAAAGTTAACATGATGGCTAGTCCATGATGGCTATGCCAGTTGGAGGAAGGCTAGCCCTTCCAGCTCTGGTAACTGCTTGACTTAGTATTTTTTTAGTGCATAAGAAACATTATAAAGTAAAGCATATATCTTGCAAGTGAGAGAGAAGTCATGCAGGGTAATCAGCAAAGAAATGGGAAGAAGTAGTAGAATGATAAGGTGGAGAAGCAGTGAATCCAAAAGCAGTTTGGACACATTTTTAGGGAAAAAAGTCAGTAAAACCCTTATGGCTTCATCTGCACATAGGACTGTCATTGTGTGTGCCAGCAGAACAGATCAAGAGATTGATAGGCGTCCTGTTCTATTTAAAGGACACAGAAATGTGTGGAATCAAAGAAGTTAGAAACGGGAAATGGAAAACTATCTGTCTCCTAGGATTGCTCTCTGGGGTGCACTCCTGGGTGATTGTCTACTTGAGTCAATAAAGTCTCAAGCTTTCCTCATCTGTGTTCTCCTCCAAACTGTGGAGTTGTCTGTTTGCCCTTCAGCTTTCCTTTCCCAATGTGTATAACTCCGTTCAGCAGATGCAGTTTTCATACATATACTTGTTTTGTTCAGCAAGGTTTACTTGTCTTAGCCACTTCTGTGGATCTCATGGACTTTCAAAGATCCAGGACAGACATTGGCTTCACCTACTGATTATCTTCTGACACAGTGTTCCATGGATTTAAAAAGAATAAGTTCCAGAAACTGTCACTTCCATTAGACTGTATGGATAAGATGGATCACAAATGTTTTTTTCAGTAGTAAAAATATAGGGTTTTGTCCAGGCTGCTAGCAATCTGATATTTATCTACTGTATGTTTTCTTTATAATATCTGAAGATTGAGTTCTTCAACTCAACAGAAGAGATTTAGTTCTTCAACTATCTGCCAAGGAAAATCAGGAACTCCATTGGAATTCTCTAACTAAGCTAGCTGTTGAGACAATGCTTCTTCAAACCCTATACCTACTAGCGTAGGATCACTCAAATTGGGTGGTCTGGTCAGTCCCACTGATATTATTCTTCAGTCCAGGTGAAGGTCTTCTTAGAGGATCTATGTTGGTGCAAAAATGACCAGAAAAGAACAAGTTTTTTATTTTTTGAATCAGCAAACATGGCACTTTCCCATGCTGTAAACTTTCAGGAATGGACACCATTTATTTTACCTCCCTGTACATCAAATAAAACAACACCTACTGCAGAACTATTTTGGGGTTATATTTGAACAGCAAAAAAATACTTTTTTATGGGACTTCAGTATCTCCAGTGAGGCCAACACAATGAAACCCTCATGGTTACTGAAAGTGTTACTCTTAGTAGAAAGTGAGACTACTCAACAAAGCACATGTGAACTGAAGGGAAAGAGATCCCACTTACATAAGGTACCTGGCAAGATGGACCACAGACACCGAACAGGCCCTACTCACAGCCCTGTATTCAAACTGAGACACAGAGCTTTAAAATGAAAAAGGGTTTCAAAGGAAAAGAAATTGCTTCCAAGCTCAGGTCTACTCTGAAAAAACATACCATCCTAGAGCTAATCAATATTTTCTGCCTATCACATTTCTTCCACAAAGTATTTTTAGTAATGTAGTGCAAATTTCTCATTCTGCTTTTCTAAAGAAAAAACATGAAAAGCATTTGATAGAATGTTTAACAGGTATTCCAGTGAAATACACTGTATTCAAAGGTCACTTTCATTTTGAGAGACCTTAGATTTCTACATGCAGTGCAGCAGCTCGTACTTAAAGGGATAAACCCAAACGTTAACATGGTGCTGTCGTATTCTTTGAAATGACTGACTCCACCTCTTTCTCAGCTTAAAACACAAAAATACTTGAGAGAAACCCATCAGGAGCATTACTGTCATGCTGTGTCAGGAGGAGGCTGCAGTGAGCTGGTGAGGAGTTTTGACCTCACAGAAAGCTGGAGTGCCTCAGAGGACTCTTCACTAAAGAACAACAGCATTTTCTATCCCAAGAGTGGAAACAGAAGCTGCTTAAGGAGAAATCATCCTCTTTGTTGAGTACTCATTTTTTCTAGATGAAAAGGAAGAGAATTTGTAAAACCACAATGTACCTCCAAGATGTAAATAAGTATTGTTTAATATGTTCTAGAAGAAAATATAGCTGACTACAATTTAAAAGGCAATGTTAAACTTCCTGTACTGACTATTCCAAATTTAAGCTTGAAATCAGTCCAGCACATCGACAGTGTCTAGGAAATTTCTAAGGTTTCTGTCACCATGGTAGCTAAGTGGCAATGGGCTTAATCCTGCACTCATTGAGTCCATAGTCAGACTTCTTCAGGCCTTTGCAATGCTGGATCTGACCCTGTAAATCCTAACATACTTGAGCCCACAGCTTGATTTTTAAAACCTTTTTTACCCACTTTCCCACGGCAAATTGGGTAGGGAATTCTGTGGAAGCCATTCACTTCAAAGATGTCCGGAGGAGATTTCTTTCATTCAGCAACAAATCCATGACTGATTAAAAGAACTATGTTGACAGCCCTACAGGAAGCCATGCCATCTACTCCTTGGGCAGCAGGCAGTTTTGGCAACATGTGCCAATTTAGAGGACAGGGAACAGTAAGGGAGGGGAATCAGGAGTCAGACAAGGTCCCTGGAAAGTTGCAAGCTGTTTTAAAGAGAAGGGAATTGTTTCCTTGGTTAACGCAATTCCCAGTCTCTCACAGCCAACTAGACAAATCAACCATTATACTAAAACATTTATACTGTCCTTTGTGGATGATGATAAAATGTAATGATTAGATAATATGCAGGAGTACACATAAAAACTCAACAAAATCACCAGGTCTATGACATAAAGATGCTTCTAAAAGCCCAGGGCCATAGACATAAACACTTAGGCTCTAATCACCTTCTGTTTTTATCCTCTTTTCCTCAAGAAATAAGGCCTGAGAGATCATACTGCCTGTCTCTCAGTCTCTCCTTAATAACTTGTGAACCAGCTGGCTGCCTTCAGCCAAACTGGCAATGTGAAAGAGGTCACAAAAGCAAGAAGTACTTGCAAGCCCTGTAAGAAAAGGTGGCTGCGTGGAGCACAAAGCCCATGTTTGTGCCTTTAAGAGGGAAAGGGGTACACGTTGAGGTCAGTAATTAGGACTTGTTTGAAAAGCGCTGGTGGGGGGCTGCTCTTCAAGAGAAGAGCAGAGGAAATTGCGGGTGCCTTTTGGCACACTTATGATGGAAATTGAAGAGAAGTGGGTTACAGACTGTGTGTGGGCAGGGACACAATTTCTGAGAAAACTAGACTTCATTAATTCTGCTGCTTGGTTGTATTATTGTTTTCTGTAAAAATGTTGAGGATTATTAGACATAGCTGGTAATTGCATTACCAACATGAAAAGGCCTTAACAAAACCACGAGGGGATGGATGAGAAAAGAAGCTCCAATACTAAGAAACCATGCAAAATGTTATACAGAAGAAGAGCCAAGATCAACATATAAATGACACTGCATGTTGACTAAAGTAATGTATGTGCTGAAAGCCCTCAAAAATAGGAAAGAGCCTGCAGGGCATTTAGAGTAAGGGTGGCACCTTCATAAATTGGTGTATGTTTTTGGACATACCAGAGTTCAGCCAAAGGTGGTTCTGAGAGTTCTTTGATCCCTTGGGAAGTTGGACAAACTGAAAGACCTTATACATTTCACTGTGGCTTCCTGTGGAAGTGTTAAGTCAGAGCTGACTATTGCATGCTCTAGAAACACACTTTAACAAGTTTCAGTTTTGAAGGAATATGCTTAGAGCATCAGGATAAATGCTTAGAGAGAAAGCAAGCGTCAGCCCTAAGAAACCACATCCTTCAGACAGATCTGAAATGAGGCCTGTGGGAAATGAGGAAGCTATAAGCTACGCAGGAGCTGCCCTTATGGAAGTGACTGAAAAGTCAGATTCTGCTCCCATTTGTGGCTTGAAAAGAAAGAGCAAGCCTATTGAAATGATGGGCTTTTTTCCAATTTAAAGGCAATCTGGGAATAAAACCCGGTTTCTACAAATTTAGCTCCTGCTGAAAAGACTGTCTCACTCTTCAATTGTTAAACTACTGCTTTTAAAAAAGCAAACAGAAGGCAAGGCAAGGAGGGAGTTTTGTTCTACAATAAGAAAGATCTGTTAAACAAATACCCCATATCTTCATCAGATGACAGGATGATAATTTGAACAACTTTTTCTGTTGTATAAGTGTCACAAGGCTCAAAGGGACTACTAATTCCCTTTCCTGCAATGACTCAGGCAAGGATTTCCCTTAGTTTTGTTATTAGCCTAGTTGCTATTTTTCCTCCTACCCATTTTGTTGCTTAGGAGACTGCTTGTCACGAAAAAAACTCCACGAAGAAAACAAAATTTGAAAAAAACCCAAAATCAAACCACACACAGGTCCCTCCTACCCTCCACCCAAAAAACAAAACAAAACAAAACAAAACAAAAAAAAAAAAAAAAAAAAAAAAAGAAAGAAAAAAAAAAGCAAGCGCAAGACAAAGTCCTGCCACTGCTACGCCAAGTTATAGAATGCTGAATGCTCTTGTCTCCTGGGATATCTGCCTGCACTGAAGGAACATGCTGTATTAGTATAAATAGTTGCCAAGGAAGTAATTTTTCAGGCACAGACACAGTTTGCTCTCCAAAAACCAGGTAGTAGAGATTTATTTTTTGTGTCTTTGGTGCAGTAACAGAAGTTTCTCCAGCTAAATCATGTAACTGGGCAATGACTTTTGTGGGAGAGGGTTAGTTGGAAGACAGAGTCACAAATCAGAGCAGCAATTTCCCTGTCAATACATTAGGACTGTACAGTTCTATAATAATTATACTTACTTCCCTATGTAAATATAAGAACAAATTCTTTTCCTAGGGAGGTTGTTTAGTACACATTCTAGTTCAGTATGATTATGAAGCCCCATAATAACTTCTCTGCCATGTTGTCATCAGGAGATCTCAACCTGCTTTCTAAGACTGGTCATCATAATTTCTTCTCTTTGCCTTATATTTTTTATCCTCCCTTCCCACCTCTCACTTTATAGAAGGTGAAACTGCAGCCAAGAGCTCTGGTCAACAATAAGAGATGCTGAAAATTCCTGGATTCTGGTCCAGACTTCTAATGACAAGAGTCATGACTATCACTCTAAAGAGAAACCAGTGTAAAATGCTGTACAACACTTCATGCATGGTAGATAATGAACCCTGCATTATAAGCCCTGTCTTTTGTTATTTTCTCATTTTTTAAAAGGTCCAAATACGTAATATCTTGATAATGGGTTGAAGCTCTTTAGATTTCAACTCTCTTGAAAATCCTGGTTCTAATTTTAGGATCACAGCTACAGGTTTAAGAAATTAACGTCAGGCTCCTATTCTTGACATGCTGAAAGTGTGGGTTTCTGGCACATGCATTTAAAAACGGATGTGTTATAAATTGGCTTCCTAGGGCCTGAGGACTTTGGAAAAAGGCTTATTAAAAGTTATGCAGCATTAGGAAGCAGAACACGTTCAAAAACTTCGACTGTACAAGATGACTCACAAGGTTATACCACCGATTTTGCTAGTAACACCAGAGGAAAATTATGTCCTAGATCAAAAACACTCAGATGTTGTGAACTTGTTCCTGGGGAAGGCATGTGACACATTTTACCATGATTATTTCCTCAGCTGAATGAAGTGACTGAGAAAGATAGTATCAGCATATCCAATGCAAGCAGCAGGCAATGAGGGGATAAGTTCTCATGTCTCGATCTTGCTCTTATTTGTAGATGCTGACACATCTCCCTTGGACTTCAGGAAAGTAGGACTGACACCAATATAGCAGTTCTTAATTTCCTGCTTTCTTTTCCAATGCATTCTTCCTATCTGTAGCTCCCTGTGACTTGTCTTTTTAGATTCCCTCTCCAGGAAGCTTGTTCATGTCTTCCTATCTCTTTGCCTAAGCCAGTGTAGCTATTCCCCTTTATATAACATTTGCTTATGAGCCAGTGGTATCTTTGGAAGAGCTGGTACTTTCAATGACCTATCTGAAGCATGGACAAAATGATAAGACTGTTAATGCCCTTTCAAAATTACTGTTCTCCCATTGGCAGGGGCAAGGACTCAGATGGGTTGTATGTGAACCAAAATCTATGATCAAGAAAGGACAAAGAGACAAGAACACTTTCCCAAAAGAAGAAAGCAGATGAGGTTACATTCAAAATATGTACTCCATCGTGGAGTGACAACCTATGGTTGGAGACAGGGTCATGACCAACCCGCCCTTCCTTTATTCTGAAGTTGGGAGAATTTATGTATTAATTTCTATTTCTTTAGCTCTTAAGACCAATACCAAGAGGTCAGGGCCATGCTATAAAAGGTATAGTGACATTTAAAATAAAGACAGTTCTTCCCCCTAGACAGCACACACCTTGCAACCCTAGACAGTATGCAGCACAAGGAGAGTGACACATTGCAAAAGGGAGACATACGGGGGGCAAAGCAAAAGCCAAACCAGGGACGCTAGAGCAGGCTTGTTGCTCAGTCACAGGCAGAGGCAAACATCCTGATTGATGTCTGCTGCAAGCTAACTGGGTCATGCTGGCTGAGGGTATGAAGCAGATTTCATTTCCATTGCCATCCTGTTTTGCTGCAGGTAGCAGGAAAAGCACAATGCAACTTCAGGAGTCCACAGATAACTGCCTGGAACTGACAATACTACCCCCTTGCCCCCATCACAGGGAGAGAACTTTCCTCAAGTATGGTTGCTTTAATTCCCCCTCATTTTTAATGCAAGCAAGAACAACTGAGTCAGATTTGAAAGTCAGGTCTTCTGGCTCCAGCTCCTGGACTTTGAGCTCTCATCTGTCTGTTACCCCCCTCAGCTGGGAACTGCTCAGCTGAGCTGGGAACACTTCACATCCATGTTCTTCGCTGATTTCCTTTGTAAACCTGTTGTGCCTCACTTCCTTAGATAATAAGTTCTTCAGTATCCTCACTGTAGTCTGTATGTACAGCACCAAGCATTACATGGCACCAGATCCCTTCTTGGAGCATCCATAATTTACTAAAATTCAAACAGACCTATAGGAAGGGTAGAGGAATAAAAAACAACTACAAGAGGTTATGGGGAGCAAAAAAAAAAGGAAAAAAATTATCAGTGTTCTGTTACCTTCTGCCATGAGGAAAGGGGAAACAGCTGTGCCAGCAGCTACCAGGAACATCCTTAGTGAGGGTGGGGGACATGGTAGTTGTGGCTGGTGGTGAGCAACAGGCAGTTGTGTATCTCACACCACCATTCCTTTTAAAATTCATTTTAGTATCACTTTTGGCAGCTTCCACCTTTTTTCCCCTTTATTTTAATCAATAAGAGCAGTTGGAAGAGGGGCCACTTTTGAGTACCCAATGCTTTGGTTTAGGAATCTAGGGAAATACAGTGTCACTTCCACTTTGTCTGAAAGGGATAAAAAACATCTGACCCTACACAGGTTACTGCTTCCTTGTGGATTGTTATTGCAGGGTTAAGCCCTGCTTTAAAAATGGAGGAAAACTCGCATGAAGAGTGCCTGGAGGCTTTGGAACTGGTTAATAAAAATAGTTGCATGAAGGAAAAAAAGAAGAGAAAAAGAAACGTGAAAAACAAATTCAACACCAAATAGTTTCTAGTGTATCCATCTCTTGCAACTAGTGTGATATTAATAGAACCCACAGCAGCAGGGAGTGGGAGAATAAACATATTTTCACTCACATAAAGGGACTGCCGAAATGACTCACATATGCAAAAATAAATAAATGGCTTCCCATGATAATCTGAAACTATATTTTATCTACATAAACAACTCAGCTTCTTAACTGTAACCTAACATGTTAAATTCACTCGGTTTTATTTGAGGGCATGGACAGATTGAGTGATCAATCTCTATTACACTGAGGTTTTGGGGGTTTTTTTATCCCTTCCTTACAGTGCCATTTTTCTTCCCACTAGACATTTTAGTTCATTTCCCTGAGCCTTCTTCAGCTTAATAGCTGCATTTCAGACTTACAGGAAAAAAAAAAAGCTATCAGACTTCCAGAGGGGAATGAGTGTAAATGAATGTTGTGCATGAGAGGGGGAAATACAGCAAATAAAAACGGAGTAAAAGGGCAATTTTCAGCATTGCATGTGCTGCACTTATTGGATAACAGTTATATATTCCAATTTCATAATGGAGATGTTCAGGGTCAACAAGGTGCTGGCTTCAGATGCTGTAAAATCAAGAGGCAGAGGGTTTTTTGTCTTGTAGAACTGGCAAACAGGTATTCCCCTAGAGAAATGGAATGAGGACACAACAATTAACTCTCCCGTTCCTGCAATCGGAGTGCTAATCACATCCTTAGCAACTGCATGGTCACTATGGCACCGACAACATCTTTTGCTCAAATCCTTTCTGACTCATTTTCCCGGTAACTTTGGCGATGGTCAGAGCAGAGGTGACTTGCACTTGCTGACATTGTGCTGAACGGTTCCATCAGTCTCCGTTCTGTGATATTGGACGCTATTGCCAATCAGGATGAGCTCCAAGGAGAAAAAGGAAGCCAGTAAGTGTCCGGAGAATCTGTGCTGTTGGCTTTTCAGAAACACTGTGCAAATGACAAACACAACGCTTCACTACAGCCTCTCTGTTCTAATAGTCTTAAATGTGAGGTTAATGAACTTTAGCTTTCAACACCATTGAACCTCATTTATGCTGTAAATACCCTTTGTGTAACATCTTTTTGTGACTCAGATACCAAAAACAATAATGAAGCTATCAGAAAAGAAGGAAAGGAAAAAGCTACAATCTTAAAAAAGAAAAGCCAGTCAGATTCATCTTTCCACAGCAAGTATTGTCCTGGGAGAAGCAGTGAAAAATTATAAAGGTTGTAATGGAAAAATGCTGGATATTGAGACACTTATGGATGCAAACAAAATCAGAAAATAGCATACAGGAAATATACTGTCCTTGATGGAGTTGCTTAGAGTGGTTGCTGAATCTCTCCTGTAAGAAGTTCTAAACCCTATGCACTGCAGACACAGACAACTGGAACAAACTTTTATTCACTGAACATGAGGGGTTCACAGCCCTAATCTGTAACTGCTTTGAGTGCTCCAGTGACACAAAAGAGATGGAAGCCCAGCCCCCACTGTCTGAAGAGTACTGCTGACTCCTTTGCCTCTCCAGCAGTATGAAGTGGTGAAGGAGAATTTACCCAAGACTCCAGCCTTTTATTTTCAAATCTCAACACTTTGGTACACAGGAAGACAAATCTTACTATCAATCAAGCAGAGAGAATGAAACAAGTGTTTCCAGGAAGAAGATGGATGTAATGTAATCAAAGTATATGAAGTCAGTATCAGGGCATCATGCAATTAAAAGGAATAGGAGAAAACATTCCATGGCAGCATATTTGCAGTATCTCCCCAGATGCAGGATTATATCCTGTGATAAAGCTGGTACTGATCATTTTTAGAGGCAAAACCAGCAGATGTTTGTGGACCTAGGGTAATAAACATCTATTTTCACATGTGGGAGGTAACATTAAGATGGAAGGTATGGATACTAGGAGGAAGTCAACTGAAGTAGGAGTAGTACTGACTGAGAATAAGACAAATGCATGACTTAAGAAGGAGTCACAGAGTGGACATCTTCTATGTCAGTATTTAGTATGTACTCCCAATTGTAGGACCTCAGGTCTTCATTTTCCTAATAGATACTTGCAACAAATATGCTCTAAATGATGTATATACCACTCATTAATTGCTGGGCAAACATTATCAGAGTGTCAATATTTGCTTTTTTTTTTCCTAGAGCTAGCATTGTTTGAGAGGGTGTAAGTCACTTTGGATAATACTCTGCTTGAGATGTATTAACTAATTCACAGACAAAAATCATCCCGTATGCCTACTCTGTGCCATTTTATTGCATCTAACTTTGCAGTGAAAACAACTGCTAGTCATGTGATAAATCCAGAACCTGAGTAATAATTAGTGATAGGGGACCTGGAGGTAAACCCATAATTGCACATTTGGTCAGTTTACCCAAAGCCTTCACCACAAACTTTATGAAAAACACTGCTCACTATTTGCATGAAGTTGCAGTACCCAGAGTATGGTAATTTGACAGGGTGACTGAGCTGCAGAGCTGTGCAGTAACACAGATGTTCAATATATAGGTATCTGTATTTCATATAACAGTCCCCCAAGGTAGATGGAAGTTCCCTAAGATTTTTGGTAACAAAATGCCTGGGGAGTCCCCCGCTGCACTTGGAAAGAAGACAGAAGAAAAGTGGATTGCAAAATCACTTGGCTCCTTGACACAGGTCAAGAATATGCTGTTTGGAAGTTGAACACACATCTCAGATCTAGAAATCCACAGCAGAGCATCAGAAGTTTTGAAAGGACCGCTTTGTTACCCACGGTTGTTTTGCTCACTTCAATGTTTTTCTTCTACCCTGCTCTATAATCAGGATACAGTTTGACCTTGTATATAAAAAAGGTGCCTTTCAGTAGCTGTTTAAATAAATGACTATCTTATGAAAGTCAGTTGAGAAGGTGTTTAAAACTACAATATGCCTTTAACATGTGCAGAAATTTGTTTTCATAAACAAGAACTTCAAGCATCCGAAGTAGACAAAAATCTATGATAAGGATCTGACAAGAAACTTTTGTGTGCTCTATGCTAGAGCTTACATTTATATGAAACATTACCAAGATCCTGCTAAACAGGGACTTGTCATTAAGCTGTTTGGTAACTGCTGGTCAGTGTAAGTCATGTTTTTTCTCTGTGCATAGTCTGAAGAGAGCAAGAGCGTCTCGCAGCTCCAGTTACACAGGATAGTTCAAATATTAAAGCCTGTGTGTTCAGCACTCTGTACATTCTTGGGCTATTTCCCAAAGGATCAGATATTTCAGTAACGCCACAAAGTTCCTTGCTTCCTCATTTTTCACTTCTGATGAAACTTCCTCTATCAAAAACCAGAGTTAATGATCCAGATTTAATCAACAAAAGTATTTACGTTTCAAAATAATGAGACCCACTCAGCTGGTAACTTGTTAATTAGTTCCCAAGCATTCTCCTTTCATCCTCTGGTGCTGCAGTGGTGCAGCTGACAATCCTTCCAATATTAAGGGAAGTTACTTGAGAAGTGTTATCTCAGAGTCCTATCTTGCTTCAGGATCAATTTACACCAATGTGTTGATTACAGGAGAACTAGTGATTTACCCGGAGCTAAATGTCTTTATGTATCAGACTGTCTTACCCTTCCTAACAAGTTTTTGCCTTGTATTTTTGCAAGCTAAATGTCTGCAAAGCAATTAGGTATCTGAATTTAAGCCTCTCTGCCCTGTTACCTTTTAGCAATGCCATTCTTTCACTCTAGAGCTCCTAATACTTGATTCACATTTACAGAATAGCTAATAATACCACTTTATAATTCAGTCCCGTTTTTTTTCTTAATTCTACATAAAGGCTCTTCTACCCTACTATACAAAGGTAACAGCATGTAAATAAGAATCTGTCCCTAAATATTTTTTCTAACACCCCGACATATGCACATGTGGATGGACATAAAGAATGAGGATGTGTTCCCAATTTCTGTCCCAATACTAGTAAAATCTGAAATACACATGCTGGGTTTCAGTCTTCTCCAGCAGCTCCCTTAGCAACTGGAAGACTCCATCAATTAGTCCTCAGTGTAGGATATGCTTCAGATGACCTGCTGGTAATCAGTTGCTCCAGAGCCTAGATCAATTTTGCCCTGTGATTATTAATTCTCCCATCAGGCAGAAACAGGCGATCTCCAAAACAAGAAGACATTTCAAGAAATAAGATCAGGATGTTTTACTCCACACAATTTCCTCCCATAACCCAACTTTGCAAAGCACATAAGCGTGTGTATATCTTCAAGCACACTAATCACCTTTTTAGTAACAGGAAGTTTTTCTGGAACTGGAGATAACATCTTCTCTTCTGCAGTTCCATACTTGTGTGGTTGTGCTTTCTTTTTCATTTTCTCTTTCTTTTTCTTTTTGAAATTAACATTTCCTCTTTTCTTTTTTCCCTGTCATATGTAATACAAGTGTGCAAAGTTCTTTTCTTTCCTAAACATGGTGGGTGAGCAAGGAGACAATTATTTAAATTATATGGTGGGGGAATAAGTTATAAAAATAGCAGCACATTCCTAACTTTTTACCAGGAATTTGGTTTTTGAAACATCAAAAATTCTCTGGAGGCCTGAGGACTAAGTACACATAAGACTGAACCCAGGTTTTTAATTAATGGTTTATCTTCTATAAATTAATTACATAACTTTCTGAAAACCACAAATTAGCACCAAGAAGCTGCACAAATTGCAAGTAAAACAAAAGAAAAGAAGAAACAAAACTTCCATGCAAATCTTTATCCTTCCCAAGTCTCTGGGATGTCTTTTGAATAGCCATCTAATTTTAAATGTTTGTGATCACGGCAAAAAATGCTGCCACGTTGCAAATGTGGAAAATATTGCCAATGTTTTAAAAATATTTGAATAGAAAACTCTCATCTTTTAATCAGACATTTAGAGCCTGCATGTGTTGCCTGTACAGCCAATGCAATGATTTTGATCTTCACAAAAATGTGATCCAGCCCTAGCATTGGCTGAAGTTGTGCTTTTTGGATCTGAGTTCCAGTGAACAAAATTCTGGAAATATAATTAATGAACTGGAGGATTCAGTTTGGGTATATTCATTTGCAGTACTTGAAAGGAATCTAGTCACTTCCTTCAAGATAATCTCACGTTTTTACAAGGATTACTCATGAAGGTTCATTTTATCACAAGGTTTCCAGCTTGTTTGTCCATAGGAGGAATAAATCTTGAAGACTATCAAGATTTGATAGCCAAATTTCTGACAAGCAGTGAACTAAGTGCCTGCGTATGCAAAAACTACTCATCTGGTGAACGCTGCCTGATTAAATTGATGGCTCACTAGGACAAAGAGTGGCTTTCCTGACTCCTTTTCCTGCACTTTAAAAAAACTTCATCATCCTAGAATAGTCTATCAATAGCACAAGCATTCACAACAGAGTGGACTCTGATCCACTTTCACTGTTACGACAGATCTTCCATTGACACCAGTGAGCTGGACCCTGAAATACACTTTTCTCCTTGACTGGTCAGAGCTCAGCTTTGCTGTCCGCTTCATGTGATGCAGACCACGCACCTATTTATTTAGGATCCAGAATGAAAAGTGAGAGTTACAGAAAATCTGTTCTGTACTACTGTCATTTAATTTGGATATTTGTGGGATTCAGTGGAGAGCCAGCAAGACTAACCTAGTTATGCAATGTAAGCCATTGTCCATCAGGCCTTGGCCACATAATTTTTCAAATACAAATAATCTCTGTTGTGACTATGAATAAACAGGTTTGGGGTTTGGTTTGCCTTTTTTTTTTTTTTTAAACTTTTGCATGACATTTGGACATCTGTACCTACAAAGAACTGTTCCAATATTTGACCTTACACTTTGTGGAGCAACCTTCTACACCTCCCAAATTTAATTCCTTCATTTCAGCATGTGCAAGGTATAAGATTAAGCAGCTCCAGGATGCTTTGAGGCATTCTGGTCTATCATCTGCACAGTGGTGTGGGAGTCTTCTGCAGATATCCACATCAAGCAAGAAAACAGGTGGATTATTGTCACCATAGTTTTGCAGTTCTATGGCTTGCTCACTGGCTTCTCCATTTGATTTTGTAGTTTTTATTAGAAAATCTTTCCTTTATGGATTTGAATGTTTTCAAGTTACACCTTGGCATGCTTGGCTGTTACACAGGTTGCTCAGTAATGCTATGGTCCCTTTTATTTACTCCTAACTCCAGCTGTTTCTTGTCAGCCATTAATAGATAAATATTTTACTATCTAGTTTTCTTCATCTAATAAAATCTTTTCTAAATAGAAGGGCCTGGCAGCTGCAGAGTCCTCCTCCTACCCTTCACTCCACAACCTAACCTGTCCTCACTCCAGAGATTATAGTAAGTCTTACAATATTCCCTTGTATTTTAACACTCCCTTATTCTTCAGGAACACCAGAACATTACATCAAGTTCTCCTTCCATGGTCTTACACTCTGCCTTCACCTGATATTATTTTCAAGCTTGTGGTATGGAGACATTGATATTCCTTATTTTTTGCCATCTACCTATTTTTAAACAACTTCTCTGCTTAGCTCCCTGCTTCAGAATACACCACTGTGATTTCAGTTTAGTTATCCTCAATGTCATCCACCATCCCTGTTCCCACCTTTTAGAACTGGATAGCGAGTTAAGATGCTACTAGGGGCAAGGCATGTGGAAATGGAGGCACTCTTTTACTCAAAGACATGACTATCCACATCCTACCCAGCGCAGACATTTTGCTGCCTGATCTTGCATGCTGCAATCAGACCAGAGCTGTGTGGCCACAAACCCCTTTCCATAATTAGATAAGGGGTGCATATTCTCTTGGAAATGCCCCTCTTTGTCATCAAGACATTTTAAAGCTCAAATGCTCACTTCTCTTTTTTTCTTTTTTCTTTTTTTTTTTTCTTTTTTTCCCCTTTTTCTTTTTTTTTTTTTTTTTAACTTTTTAAAAAAGCAGTAGGACAGCTGATTTTTCCTGGCAATTTTTTCCCTGTCAGGAAAACGATAATGAAAAACAATTCTACTTTGAATTTTTTCAGCTATTCCATTACTGAACCTTCCATTGGCTCACTGGAAACTGTGAGAGAGGGTTTGATTCTTTTCTGTGGAAAGAACATGGAAAAAACCTCACTAGGCTTTTTGTAGCAAAAGAACAATTTTTCTTTTATCCAGGATTTTGCTTCAATTTTGTATAACATTTCTTTGAAAATACATGTCCCAGTTTCCTTTTAAACTTCTTTATTCTGTTCTGCTACTGAAAAGGCTGCAGATGGAAGGGGAGAACCAGGAACTCCCCATGTCAATCAGCTCTATTCATTCAATGGCTGTATTTATTAGTTTCATTAAAAACATATTGAGCAGGCCTGGTTCCTCAGTTCCGCACGCCTACACAATCCTGACTGCCTTGCCATTCCCCTGTCAGTAAGGGTTCTATCCTGAGGCCTCTCTCAGCTTGAGACTCCTCATGAAACATGAATCCAAGAGATACCACATGCTTTCAGGTCTTGTTGGAAAGGCTTCACACAGCTTAACGGGTGTGGATGGGGATGGGGACAGTTAGATGAGGAAAAAATAAGGACTCGAGATGAACTGATAATTTGGGGTTTTTTTTAAAAAAGAAATGGAAATAAAAAGTCTGTGTAAAGCTTGGAAAATATCTCCATTGCTACTGCCATCACTGAAAATGAATGTACATGTAACATCTGACCAGCACATTGCTCATAAACTATGGTTTTGTAGGAAATAAAGCACTTTGGGCAGCCATCAGACAAGGGAGCAGTTCTTGGAGAAGGCTGTTAATTTGCTGCATTTGTAATGCTGAGGTGTGGACTGGTCCCCTTCAGAAAACACCATGTTCTTTATATACCTCCGTCTGTAATTAAAATCAGAACTATGTAGAAGAGCAGAACCACAGCAGGAGCCTGCTAATTATGGTGCAAAAAGAATGGGTGCCAACAGAAGTATTAAAACTATGTTTGCTGTCTTTTAGCACTTTTGTTGGTGTCTTTTTTTCCAAAAAATTTTTTTTTTTTTTTTGTTGTTGTTGTTGTTGTTTTATGGCAAAATACAAAGTTTTGTGTGAATCAAAACACATCCAAACTCAGGACTGAGAATCAAGGTTGCAGTCTAAGTGCTACTTAAGTTGAAAAACTACCTAGTATTTCTAGTGGTCTTTAGCTCAGACACCAGGCTAGAGATGACTTTTCAGAAAAGGAAATTTCTTTCTGTATTCAGCCCTGAAGAATGATCCATAAAAATCTATCTGCTCAGCCACACTGGACATTAACATCTTCCTCTCTTTGGAAATGACCTCTCTTTCCATAAATATCAGATTGGATAACTGCTACCTAAATACTCTGAAGTTCTTTTTCTTTTCTTAAATACATATGGACCACAAACTTTAACACCTGCACCCTCACAATTCTTCAACAAAGGAAGAGACTGGAGTTTACACTGATGACCTTAAGCACTCCCAAAGATATATCACATACAATCTCTTCCATACATACCCTCTTTTTTTTTTTTTTTTTTTAAAGTGGGTCATAGTGTATTAACCCACAGTGTGCAACATAACCATGGTACTTTTTTTGCCTTTTATTACAATAGAAATTCAAGGATACAGCAAAGATTATCTGCTTTGTACCAAACAAACAAACAAACAAAAATTCTCAGTATTACTTGCCCTGTCCTCAAAATATTTGATCTGCACCGCCACATTTGACAGAGAATTCTCAGCAATACTTCCTTTCCACATGATTGAGCAGAGGTGCACTGACATCATAAAATACATATCAGTATCACATCAGCATGGCCTCAGCCAAGATCGAATACATACACCCCCTGATATTTATGCGTCTTTGTGTGATAAGAAGTCAGCCCTACTGAGGTAGAGAACTCACCCAGTTCACAAGCACATGCTTGGTCCTTTCCAGATTACACACAGCCCCTGAGTGATGCATCACACAATTCCAACAAAGAACACAGCAGAGAGGACAAGGCAGGGAGGGGGGAGAACCGTGGCAAGCCATGCTTTCATCTCCAGTATTGGTAGTTCACCCACCTGGTGCTGCCACTGAGGGGATCACTTCAGCACTTCGGCAGCCAGCAAAGGAGAAGCTGGTGATTAACAGGATATAACTTGATTGAAGGCAATTCAAACCAGCAATGACATGGTGTTGTAAACAGATTAGCAGACAGGTGAGACCAGGGAAAGGAGTCTGTAGCCTCTGTGTCTTTGGAATCTGACAATTTCTTTAATGCAGCTAACCCTGTCTGGCAGAAGAACGCTACCATCCCTGGTTTAGGAAGTTAATGGAAGCCTAAAGACTCCAAATACCAATAAAGACATTTAGGTATTGAATTCTACTGTGAATTTGGACCAAAGTGACAGGTTTACAGAGGCACAGGAGTGTCTGGCTTGACACACAAGGTTTCTTAACACCACACTTGTATTACACTCAGAAGAGCTTTGTTCTTCTCCTCTCTGACACTGCGTAACTATAGGGGTGGGGTAGGAGAATGCTCTTAAGGATTGTGGTACCAGCAGAAAGGTAAGGAGGGAACACAAAAACCTTCCTATTGCTAAGTACCTGTGTGTATACACATGTATAAATTCATATGCACATCTGTGGGTTTACACAGAAAGCAGTGATGGTGCTGATGGGGCCTGGCTGTTCACTGCCAGCACACAAAATACATGCCTGGTTCCTGATAGGTGTGTATCCCCTTGCACAGCTGGAGATGCTCGGTATAGGTAAGAGTGACTACAGTCAATAAGCCTGAAATTTAAGTGGTGCAGAAAGTGGTTTAGTCCTCCACTTCAAATAGTTCTTCTGGGTCAGCTGTGGGGCATAAGGCATGTGAAGGAAGAATCATAAATATCCTTGACCTATCAAGTGTTTTCACCAGCCGCAGTTATTCACCAAACAAAGCAAAACAAAAACTTCACAAGCATAAAGTGATTTTGGCATCAGACTCTCCTTGTTTTCAGTCCAATCACACTGTAAGACAACTGGTACCATAATCAGGTGAACAAAAATTATGGCACAGTCTGAGAGTCACATCCCTTTACTGGAACCATAGATTTTTGTAAAACTATTCACAAATTCTTTTCAGAAAAATCAACACAAGGAAAAAATAAATTACTCTCTGCCTTACTGCAAAATTGATGTACTCATAACAAAGTGTATTGTACCAATGGCTAGAGTTACATGAAGTTGGTTTTGGTCAAGGAGAGATGCTGTCCCCAACTTGGTGTCAAAGTCAACTCAAGTCCCCTGCAGACTAGGCTGTAAATTCCTAGAAATTTGATTTAGCATAGAATTCAGTAATAAAAAATGATAGTTTAAACCATCCTCTTGAGCTTGGTTACTGTCAGTAGAAACCCTTTCCCCACTGCTTACCATTGATGTTCGAACTTCTGTTAAGTGTACCATCTCTATTCTCCCCATGGAAAGAGGAAACCACCATTAGGCTATCACAGCAGAATCACCTGGGCAAAACGTCTACATAGATATTAACAACTTTTTGTGTGTTTGCTAGAGCCATGGAGCAAGGGAAGTCCAAGGGCATTGTATCCTTATGCTCTTTACATTTACCTAAAATGCCTGCAGTGGTGTAGGTATAATCTGGCTCTTCCACAACCTCGTACATCCCCGACCATACAGCTCCTCATAACATCTTGCTCTATTCAAAATCAAACTTGAGTTGAGGTTTTGTTTGAATGTTTTGTCTTCATTGTCCTCTTCCTCCCTCTCTATTCTGGTTTAAAAAAAAAAAATCAATAAGGCATTTAAATCTGAGTGAACATTTCTCTGTTAAATTGACACAAACATGGAACCAATTTTCTCAAAGTTGTTGACTACTTATCATCTGTTTAAGCAGCTTCCAAGCAAGTCCTTCCCTATGTGGAAATAGGGCATTTCTGAAAAGTGAAGAATAATTGGCCAAAACCCTTTTGACACAGCGACTCACTGACAATGATTTCTGATTAATTAGGGGCACATTCTCCTCTTGATCTGTATAAAACATAACTCCACTAACATCAAAGAGAAAGCTGCCCTCCTTAAGTTTCTCAGGCAGCACCTACCCAGGGGTCTTTTTCTGGTCTTTTGCTCAGGGGCTGAACAGAATTGCTCAGCCTCTGGATGTTTTTTTTCACCTGCCCACTGCTGTGGGTGGCTCTTGCTGCCAGTAACACCCAGTGCAGGCAGTGGCAGGGAAGGAGGAGGCCTGCCCAGCCTGGCAGCCATCCCGGCTGCTGCTGGCACAGCTGACATCTGGAGGGACCATGTTGGACATCTGAGGCACCAAGCTGAGGTGGCCCAGCTGTTGGAGGCCGCATTCAGGAAACAGGGCAGCCACTTCTCACACTGTGGATCAGTTAATTTTGGTCAAAACCTGGTCACAATGACACAGTTCTTGTGATCTCCTGGGGCTCCCCTCACAGACAGCTGTGTTCATCAGGAAAGCCTGAGAGCAGCTGCTGGAGGGAACAGCACCGTGTGGCAGAGTGGGCAGTGCTCGTGTGGACATGGAAAAGCACCTGGAGCCTCCTGGGGCTGCCTGCTTAGCACAGCTTACAACTCACACCACTGTAATGTCTTACCTTTCCCCACACAATCCTCCAAAACAGCACCCATGTATCTGCCTTTGAGCATCCACTGGCTGTAGGTCCCACCCAGGCAGGGCTGCGGGGGCTGTCTGACAGGGCCATACCAAAAATTTAACAGCAGGGACGACCAGACTGTGGCTCTGTGTTAAGTTTACTAATGAAAACGTGACTTGCAGATGCCTAGGTGACTGAATTCAATCCATACCATGGCTCAGGAGAGCAGGTACCCAGCATCAGGAATGCTGATAGAAAAGCAGATGAGGTAATAGTAATGCCCACCACAAAGATCATGGCAGCATTTTATAATTCTTTGGTTACATTTTATCATTCTTTAGTGAAAATAAATCCCCTCCTGGCTCTACAGAAAGCCTGGACAGCTTTGCAATGGGGCACCCCAAAAGAGTGAGGTAGGGCATGGCAGAAGAGGGGTGACAGAATCACTGTACAGGGAGAGGGCAGCGTGGCTTCCATGTACCGGGAAAGGACCCACCTGACGGGACAACATGTCATCCTGGGCTTCCCTTCAACCTTAATGCTCCTGCTGCTGACGGCACCACATCCAGTTGCTGAGGCCCTGGGCAGGGCTGGCTGCTGCAGTCGATGCCAAAAGGAGCATGCCAGGACAGGCCGCCTGAGCCAGGACACCTGAGAGGAGAAAGGCGCCATTCTGAGGGCCCTGGGCTCTCCTCCGGCCCCGGCTGTGAGGCGCCATTCTGAGGGCCCTGCGCTCCCCTCCGGCCCCGGCTGTGAGGCGCCATTCTGAGGGCCCTGGGCTCTCCTCCGGCCCCGGCTGTGAGGCGCCATTCTGAGGGCCCTGGGCTCTCCTCCGGCCCCGGCTGTGAGGCGCCATTCTGAGGGCCCTGGGCTCTCACCAGGCCCCGGCTGTGAGGCGCCATTCTGAGGGCCCTGGGCTCTCACCAGGCCCCGGCTGTGAGGCGCCATTCTGAGGGCCCTGGGCTCTCCTCCGGCCCCGGCTGTGAGGCGCCATTCTGAGGGCCCTGGGCTCCCCTCCGGCCCCGGCTGTGAGGCGCCATTCTGAGGGCCCTGGGCTCCCCTCCGGCCCCGGCTGTGAGGCGCCATTCTGAGGGCCCTGGGCTCTCCTCCGGCCCCGGCTGTGAGGCGCCATTCTGAGGGCCCTGGGCTCCCCTCCGGCCCCGGCTGTGAGGCGCCATTCTGAGGGCCCTGGGCTCCCCTCCGGCCCCGGCTGTGAGGCGCCATTCTGAGGGCCCTGGGCTCCCCTCCGGCCCCGGCTGTGAGGCGCCATTCTGAGGGCCCTGGGCTCTCCTCCGGCCCCGGCTGTGAGGCGCCGAGGGGCCCTGCGGTGGCCCTGCTCTGGGCCCTGCTCTCCACAGGGCTAGGAAGGGAAACTGTCATCTGGCAGCATAAAAATATGGAAAAGGAGAGAATTGAGGAGTGGGCTGAGATGATTTGGGGAAATGCTTGCAAGATAAGCATCAGAAAATAAAAGCAGAACAGAAACAGTTAAGGTTTATTAATTACCATTACTTGGGATTGCAGAGTGTTTGAGGTGATGCCTGGGTGCTCCTTATGTGTCTTTACATGGAGACAAAGATCTGTAGCTGAGTCCTTCCCTTCTGTGCCACAGCTCATGAACTGTATTTAGGTTACACGCAGGCAGCTCTCACTGTTTCCCAGAGCATCAGGTGCAGTTCTTTGATCATGAGGACTGTGCCCTCCTTCCTATTCCAAATTATCTTCTTTCTAGCAGCTCCTTCTGCACCATAAGGCAGCCACACTATTTCAGGGTCACAGGAAAGAGGTAGAAAGTAACATTTATTTTTGGGACCAAAATATTCACCTGAGAAGGCCAAGGTTCTCACTGCTGAATTTTAGGTACTTGTATTTATTTTGCAAGGATAAGAAGCTTTTGCTGAAGGGCAGGAAAGTACCCATTTCTCAAAGTTCCTTCCTGAATATTCCAAAACACTTTCAAAATGGTATCATCACTCAACTAGACTTCTCCTTACCTGTGGGCTTAGTACTAGTCCTAGGTTTCATGACACCAGCTAGACTGAATCCTGAGAGAAGGGCCTCCTGATTACCTCAGTAAATTAGAAATACTAGTTAAGATCTTCAAACCAGAAGGCAAATACTTGCTTGGAGTGGGACTCTGCTTTCCAGTTCCCACACTCTATGTTACTTAGGGATCTCAAGTTGAATTCTTTTTCTACCTGTTTGAGATACTTTTGTTCAGTCTGCACCTCCAAAAAGCCCAGCAGAAATTCAGCAGATAAATTTGACTGAGTTTAGAAGAGTATTCAAAGCCCTGAAAAATTTTAACCTCAAGACTAATTAGCTGCAGCATCCTTGTCTTGTTCGGTTTTATTGACTCTCATCAGTGAACATTAAACTGACAGAACAGAAGCAGACAATGGATCTGAAACTATACACAGGGGTACATGAGGAAGGCTCTGTGAAAACAGGATGTGGCTATTATGATTTCAGACAAGAGATTTTCAGAAAAGTGAAGTCAATAAGCAAGTCATGGACACAGAAGGCCCCTGGAAGTAATTGTTCCAAAAACCTACATTAGCTCCCAGTACCACAGAGGCACATGATGAGGCACTGGAGCTCTCAGTCAGCAGATATGGCTTGTGACTAGACCTTTGGAAAGATTTCCAGCCAGGTGGTCAGAAATTGTGAATGAAAAACTGTTTATTACATATCAAAACTGGCATCTTAAAAAACCAATTAAGCCCAGAAGTACTACAACTATTTGTAAAAGGCAGTAAAATAACACGGTTCTGGTGGCAAACCTTTGCTTTCATTCACATTTGATGTTGCTCTCCTTGTTTACTCTCATTAGAAAAAGGTGAGTAAAGCGAAAAATAAAAGTCATAACTATAAAGATTTTTTTTTTTTTAAAGAGGGGAGAAAAACCTGAGAGTGCTGGGGCTGTTCAGCATGGAAAAGAGAGGGCTTTGGGGGGACCTCACTGAAGCCTTCTAGTGCCTTAACAGGGCTCATAAAAAGCATGGGGGGACTTTTCATATGGGCAGAGAGTGACAGGACAAGCGGTAATGGTTTTAAACTAAAATTGGGCAGGCTAAGATTAGGTATTAAGAAGAAATTCTTTACTCAGAGGGTGGTGAAGCACTGGAACAGGTTGCCCTGGGAGGTCTGGATGCCCCATCCCTGGCAGTGTTCAAGACCAGACTGGATGGGACTCTGAGTAACCTGACCTAGTAGGTGACATACCTCCCCATGGCAGGGGGATTGGAACCAGATGATCTCTAAGGTCCCTTTCAACCCAACCTATTCTATGACTCTATGTCTGAAAAGTTGTGCTGAGTTTGCACATGGTGAGTTTGCATCAGATGAGCTCAAGAGGAGACTTATATACAGTCTAACCCTGGAAATAAACAAATTTTTCTTTCCTCAGAAAACTCTGTACCCCACAGCAGGAGTTCCCCAAGGTGTGTGACTGTATGCTACTGAAAAATTTCGAAGAGGAGGAGCTCATTCACTTTATGTCCTTTCCGTGGCCTCTACCCCAGGGAAGTGTCTGACAGCTATTCCTGCAGACTAATAACCTATGTGTTTCTAAGAGGACATGTTTGACAGCAAAGCATTGTATTTTCTGAAACTTCCTGGAAAACAACCAGGTTATATGTTTACCTGTAACTGATAATCATCCCTCCAGGGTTGGGTTTCAGGCTGTGCTGTCCTTCAAAAGGTTCTCCCAGAAGTTTCTGGAAGTTCCTCTCACAGGTGGAGAGCAAAGGACTAAATTACACCAGAAGTATCTTTGTCTAGATGTACAGACACATAATATGCAACTGTCAGACAGATCAAGGTAGGTGAGATGCTAAAAGCTTCCAGAAGTTTTCAAGGAAGAGAGAAAGTAAAGGAACCTGGACCTTGTCTTTAGGAGGGAAAAAAACTATCATGTGAAAATTCTATTTGCAGAAATAATTCTGTCGAACATAACATAACTGCATTCATACCTACATCATACAAATCAATCCACAACAAAGAGACCATTTTTTTCAGCTATGACATCTATCTCAATCACTCAAACTCTGTAACACCAGGATACCACTGTCACACTGAAGCAGACAGAACATGATCCGGTTTAGACCATTTGGAACACAAGCCCAAAATTTGGACCTGTGCTGAGCCATTTTTCAGTGCTCAAGAGCTGTTTGTTAACATACACCCAAACACTACAAATTACATCCATCATTAAACACCTGGCACAACCTGAGTAACCAAAGCAGCTGTGGGCATCACTTCTTCATTGTCTTCCTACTTGATCCCATATGGTTTTTCAGAAATACTTAACAACACCTCAGTTCCTTTTGCCTTCAACTTATCCCCTGGCGTGAGCTATCTCCGGACATGTCTCTCTTCATTAGCTACAGAGGGAGTATAAATGGGCAGGCTAGAATGATCTCTGACTTCTAGATGCAGATGTCAGGAGGGGAATCCTACCCTCTGTCTGTCTGATACAAACAATCCTAGCAGGTTCCCCAACAGGGCAAGTGAGGCATGTTGTCCCAGAAATGAAAGCCAGCCAGCAAGCATCAGATAGGCCCTACAGAATGTCCGGCTGCAATGCCCACTGAGGTTGCTGCAGTGTGTGAGCACAAGGCAGCAAAACCCCAAAGGGATATTGGCCTGTCTTGAGAAAGTAATTTCATTTTATGTCATGACACTGCAAAGCAATTGTGCTCAAAATAACTGGTTTTACTGCCTAAATATGTTTTTAGTACTTGAGCATCCAGGTGGATTCAATTGTGCTTGCAATTTTGCAGACATTAACGAGGGAGACTAAATGACTGAGGCGGGGAAAAAGAACAATGCTGCACTCCTGTGAGACAGCCCGACACACAGACTAGAGCACAGCACAAGCTCTCAGAAGCCTCAAAGTCTAGTCCTGTTTTGACCACTGACTGACAAATGTTGTAAAGCTAAGCATGGAAAATAAAAAATAACTGTTCTCTGTGTCTTTTACAAAAATAATACTGGCTGAAATCTACAACAAGTGTAAACTATCAAATAACAGAAATCACTGACTCCAAAAGAAGCTGGATTACAAGCCAAATTCAGTCAGCTTTTAAGAATAAGAACTTCCTTCCTGAGTATCTTCTCCAAAAGCAACATGTGACACAGCATGAATATAAGCAACACTTGAACTACTACAAAATACATTAAAAATAAATTACTTAAATCCAGAAAAATTATTCTAATGGGCTAAAGCACACTTAGAAATTGTATTTTTATGTCAGTAACTGTTTACAGAACCATAGCCTTAACTGATATTCCAAAAGCCATTTCACTCTTCACAGAAGTTTTCATAAAGAAATAATGTACAAGGCACACTAAACACTGTCGGGCCAAACACATTCTACTGTTTATTACACATATTACATTCTTAAATAAAAATGCGTCACATAACATTTTTGCATAGATATCTTACAATATACCAATTTAAAAAAGAATTATGAAACAGACCAGTAACAAAAATAAATTTTTTCTTCATTAATAATTTTGTAACATTAACATACCACCATCATATAATACAAATAATATTTTTAAATCTTAAGACTTTTTGTACAGCAAAAAAACTGACAAAGTAATATATTTATATATATATATATATATATAAAAAGCTTAAAAAAAATAAAATGTCAAAAAAAGGCAGAACTGAGGGCTACAAGATTGGGTACTTCTGTGATATATTAGAAATACCAGAGTAGGCCTGAGAGAACGTGACCGAGGGCATCTCCGAAATGCACTTGTCAGACACATCTGGTAAAAGAAAAATTATAGTGCAAAATGAAAGTCCTTCAAGCAATGTTGTTTGTTTGTTTTTGTTTTTGTTTGGTTTTTGTTTTTGTTTTTTGTTGTTTTTTTTTTCTAATAGGGAGCATTCATACATTTTGTTGTTGCTGTTAAAGAAAAATTCCCCAAACAAAAAATCTAATGTGTGGTAGAGAGCAAGAAAAGTTTCAAAGAACAAGAGGGAAAACAGGTCACTTTGCAAAGAAAAAAAAAAATCTCAGCCTGCACTATTGTTTTTTCAACTAGATGAGCAGACATGACAATCTAAGGCCTTGTTTCTAAGAGGAAAGCTGTTACGGTTTGTACGCAGTGATTTTAAAATCAGGTACTTAAATGGGTGCAAGAACCTTCCTGTAGAGGTATCTTAATTAATTGAAGCATTTCTTACACATCAGCTAAACTGCATAGGATGCCAATGCAAACTTGATCCAGGCAATCGCAAAGAGATGCAGCTACAAAGTGATTTACCTAGACTAACTTTAACGTAGGGCAGCTTCCCTGGTAGAGACATGGCCTTGGTAACAAAGTAGTGTTTAAACCAGTGTTTTGATCTACTTCCAGAATCTGACAGGTCTGGGGATTTAAATTCAGAGTGATGGGTAAAACATATGTTGCAAAACATAAAGAACAGCCCTTCAGCCATCAGGCCTTCCAGGGACTGCATGTTAGCTTTTCATTTCCCCGAGAGCCCAACAATAAAGGCTAAAATTGCCATGTTTCTGTCCATTCTAGTTCCCTTTAGTGTGTACATGCGAAGCCCTCATCCCCCTCCCTTCCCACCTCCCCTCCCAATCCCCAGATTTGCAGCCTACTCATTCACAGTACACAGCAACATATATTTCCCAGCACTGTTGAAAACCTTCCTACAGAAGCTGACATGATTCCTAAAATGCAGTGGCAACAGCAAGTGCCCTCCCTAAATGAAAGCAATAGGCACGGTTGGCTACTACAAACTGTAAGTCAGTAGCTCAGTTTGCTCTTCTGTGTAGGTATATACAGTATACTGTCGTACATCCACATCCACACAGAGACAGGGTGGAGAACCTGTTTTCTGGCAGTACATAGAAGTTAGGACCAAAGCACTTAAAAAAAAAAAAATTCATCAAACTTTCCTTTTGAAAATCACAGAGTTCCAACTTCAATTATTACACCAAAAATGCCATCAACAAGCATTAAGGAAAACTATAAAACCCTGTTTATAAATGACGCCTGCATTTGAAAGTTTTCAGGTAGGGAAACTCATTCTTGAGGTGATAAAGGCAGTCTACTCCCCATCTCAACATTTTTATGTATATAATTTATATATACAACTATATCATTATATATATAACTTATATAGCACAAGTATTCTCAAGACTTCTTCCTCTAAGAGAGGAGGAAACTCTCAGCTTTACAACACAGATCTTAGTACCTGGTAGGCCAGATCCTACAATCCTTACAATGCTAAATCTTGCCACTGAAGCCTGTGCAGAGTTGTGGAGGAGAAAGACTGCAGTAGTCATCCCTAAACTGTTAGGAAAAAGAGACACAAGTGTGACAAAAGGAAGAAAAATATCCAAGTTTGATCTGGAAAAGATCATTCCTGAAGGTGTAGTTAAAAAGCTAATGAAAGACAGGCAAGACTTGTCAATGAGTAGTTGTAATATCTTGGGAGGAAAATATTTCCGTTTATTCAAGGCAGAGTTAAATAGTTATTGTCAAGCATCTTTTTTTTTTTTTTTTTTTTTTTTTTCTTGGTATGTAGGTATCTTTACAAGTGCAATTCTATCTGAAATCAGCAAAAAGTACTTTCGCAGTTCTGGGTTAGAGCATCGTCCAGGATATCAAAGCTCAAAAACAGTCTTACTGGATGGAATGACAGAATGTGCCAAGTCCTGAATGAAATCAAGAGTAAAAGCCCTTGATCCACTGAGTGCTGGCCTTGTAACATTAAATTATTTACAAAATTTTCCTCTTTTTTATTTTTTTAAATTTAAAGATTTTTGACATACGTTAAGAGAAGAGAAAGGGAAACCCTTAAGGAAGTTGGACTTCATCAGCTTTGTCAAAATTACCAATTACCACCTCTTTTGTATATAGACAAAGTGTGTTAAATAGGAGGAGCAACCTTTATATTAGATTCAAACCCCAAATTGTCTAGCATCAGATAAAAATGAGGGAGAAAACCTGATTCTGTAGATATTAGAAAGGTCACAGCTAAGATACACTCAATCACTGCAACAATCATATTAATCAACTCCATTTTAGCCACATACCCTAGTGATTAGTTAAATTTTTTTGCCTGAAGTTAAAACAATTCCGAAAGCAAGGACCAAGGGATCCTCCTGCATTCAGGTTCTTCTTCCCCTTCTGTGTTTGGTCAGTGCTTCCCATGCATTAAGTGAAAATGCGCTACCCCAAGAAAAACAGCAATTCCAAAAACTCTGAGGAAAATAAGAATGAATGAAAAAAAAAAAGTTCACCTTTGTAGAAATATGTTGGCTTAGATTTCAGGTCTGGGAAACCATTTCTGAGACATCACATGGGTCTTCCAGGCTAGAAACGTGTTTCCACAATATCTGGCTGATCCCTGCAGCTGGATATCAAAGTATGATATTGCTTCAAACTGGTTTGCTAAGGGTTTATGTTTTTGAAAGATTTCTTCCTCTCAGGGTCTCCCTCATGAAGAAACCTTATAAAGTTTAACAAGGATGAAACTCGCAGAATTCGAGAAAAAACCTATAGATCTGCCCTACAGTCTGTTTCATCAGCACAAGACTATGCAGAAATAGAACCAGTACACATTTAATCAGTGAGAGTTGTGAAATGAATCATAGAAACACTGCAAAATTATTATTGGAAGGTACTTCTGGGGGTCACCTAATCCAACACTCAACCCTTTATTTAAAGAAAGATAAGTGAGATCAGACTCTCAGGGCCTCATCCAAGACATTGAAAGAATCTAGAATTTCACTTC
Source organism: Chamaea fasciata (assembly GCF_029207755.1). NCBI lineage: Eukaryota > Metazoa > Chordata > Aves > Passeriformes > Sylviidae > Chamaea > Chamaea fasciata. Next base: position 13,189,561 of record NW_027094093.1, on the reverse strand, counting down.
AGTTGCCAGTTTAGCTAAGTAATATAATTGTTTAGACTGAGTACTAGCTACTGAAAAAGAAAAATTCAGAGATAATGAAAAATACTCTGGATTCTGCCATCCATTTTTAGACTAATCTCTATAAAATATATCTGATATTTTATGTTACTCTTTATCTCCTAAGGGGAAAACCAAACAGAACAAAGATGCACTGAAGTGTAGTTTTAGTGTAAGAAGTGACTAAAATACAGCATCATGTGTCTTCATATTTGATACAGTACAAATGAAACAATACATTTTTTAGTTGAGAGTGAACCATCGATGATCATGTTGAGGAAAACAGAATTTTGCCAGCCAGGCCTCAAGCTGGCAGTACAGAAGTATATTTCTATAAGCATATTTTTATGCATGGATTTGGCAAATTTGATTAGAAAACTATTTATAACAGTGCTTCCTAAATTATTTTTTATTAGTCAGTTTTCAAAATAGAATCTTGACTTTAAGTTATCTCAGATAATGGAAAAATCCAGAATAAATAAATTTTATCAACACTGTCACATACGAAGCACATCTTAACCTGGAATATTCTGTCTTGGTCTCCCCATTACAAGAAAAAGATTGACATATGGGAGCAATCTAGCAGAGAGTCATCACGAAGGTAGTGGAACACATGATGGATGAAGAGAGGCTGAGAGACATGATTCAGCCTTAGGAAGAGAAGGGTAAGTGTAGATCTTATTGCTATCTCCAAATATCTAACCAAGACTGTAGAGAAGAAGCCAGACTCTTCTTGGAGGTGCACAGTGGAAGAGGCATTGAAAACAGGTTTGAACATTGAAAATTCCTACTTGACACACAGATTTTTGATTTTTTTTTTTTTTTACAATGAAAGTGGTTAAATATTGAAACAGCTTGCACAGAGAGGTTGCAAAATTTCCATTCTTGAGGATATTTAAAACTCAGCTGGATATGGCCATGAGCAACCAGCTCTAGTTGGAAGTTGGCTAAGATGGCCTCTGGAGGCCCCTTTCCACATGCATGATTCTATGATTGACTGCTGTGATCCAAAATATTATTCAGCTGATCACAAAAACTCACATATGTTTTAGTTGCTTCCTCTGTATACACTATTTTGTGATATTTTTAGCACAATTTGTGTTCATCCTATATTTCCATGGCCTTGGAAACCACCATCTGACTTTCTTATAATGGCTTCTCTTTTGCAAATAGGCATAAATGTCGCATTGAAGGAAACAAGGCAAAACTTCTCCTTTCTACAGCTGGATAACTGAGTCCTCAACTGTTACCAAATTTAAGGGTTTGCTTTCAAGAAGCCTTACACAGAGCCTTTCTTCTTTAGTCTGATTCTACTCATAATTTACAGAGAGAGGACAACTGTACAACTTTAGCAAGGAGACACAGGCCCAAAAAGGAACTAACTATAACAGACCACACGAGTTTGAAGTGTACAGCTCAAAATACCCGCCAAGAAACAAAATTGTCATTATAAAAAAAACCAATCCTGGAATGTGTCACTAATTATGCCTTTCCAAAATGGAGACTCCTTCTATAAAATATCAAAGTTATGGTTCAAAATTTTAGTAATGACTAAGACACTTGCATATGAGCACCCAAAAACTGAAGTCAAGAGATTGACTGGGTACACCATATATACAGCTGAAAAATATCTCCCTTTTCAAACATAAGAGGTGGTTTCAAAGCTCAAATTTTGGCTTCGGAGTTCAAGATCTGCTACAAAGCCTGAGAAATTTGAAATCTGCCTTTTACGCTCCTTTTTTCTATGTTTTTAGGCTATTTGGATCCAGGATTTAGATGTAGGCCTGCCTTTTGAACAAAGTAAAGAGATCATTCAGCATTTTTTTACCCTGGGGCCCTTGTTCTGGTATATTTAAATAAGATGCCAACAAGACCATAAATGACAACTGGAACTAAAAAAACAGTCTTGCTTGACTTTTTCCAATTTAAACAGTCTGATGTTTAAACCACCACTTAATAATTAAGGTTTGTATTCTACTGGTAGCACATCTAAAGGCAGGTGTGTCCAGATGGCAAAGGAGGATATTTATGCAGGTTCACAGCCAGTGAATACTGTAGTGGAGAACTTGAGAGCATAAATTTTAGGACACTACAGTAAGGAAATTCTAGAATTCTCCTATTCTTTTTAAATCTAATGCACTCACTGGATGCTCTACAGTTTCACACAGCTGAGGTTTCAGTTCCCATTAGACATCTTCCTGAGGGGCAGCAGAGGGGCAGCATCGATCTCTGCTGTCTGGTGACCAGTGACAGAATCCAAGGGAATGGGATGGAGCTGTGTCAGGGAGGTTCAGGCTGCACATCAGGAAAAAGTTCTTCACCCAAAAGGTGGTCGGGCACTGGAAAAGGCTCCCCAGGGAAGTGATCACAGCCCCAAGCCTGCCAGAGCTCAAGGAGCATTTGGACAACACTCTCAGGCACATGGTGGGATTCTTGGGGTGTCCTGTGCAGGGCCAGAAGTTGGACTTGATGATCCTTGTGGGTCCCTTACAACTCAGAATACTCTGTGATTCTGTGATCTGGCAGGATGCTCTACAAATTCCAACATAAATTGGACTCTAGGGCCCTCAGTCCCAGTGAAACAGCTGGGTGGAATGGCCATAAAAAGTATGCAAATACAGAAGTAGAGAAATACGAGATTGTCAGCAAGCAGTGCTCTGCAATTTTTAAATGTATACATATATATATATAAGCATATATATATACACATATAGAGTATAGTTAGTTTTAAATCTTTGGAATAAATTCAATTTTTCTTCTCTCTCTCTTTCTTTCTGACTTTCTTTCACTCTCTCTCATGCTCTTATCTCGAATATTACATCATTGTCCCTAAAAGATGGTAAGATTTTGGTCCATATTTCATGCCATATGGGCCAGACATCGTATTTCCCCCCTGTCCCCAAAGTGTTCAGTTGACAGTCACAGTGTTTTGTGAAAACTGTGAGGAAAACCAGCATCTTTTGAATAAATTCAATCTCTCACTGGAACCAAAGGTTGCAAAATGCTGAGAATTCAAGTGCCAAGGATCCCGGTGACAGCTCTTAAAAACATCTATTGAGTTTCTTGTTTGCTCTTTTTTCCCCTTAGAGTACAATTTTACCTCCCAAAACATAAATTAAGGGAAATATTTAACAGTCAATGAGTCAAAACAGTCAAAGAAGGGCAGTTGGCTAATACATTATAAAAGAGCAGCAACCATTTGTGGACCACGCGCTATTTTGTTTCATTTCTAGACGCATCTTGTAGGGATGGTCCAAGAATATACAAAATATACAACCTAATGACCACCTGCCTGCTTGCATAGGCCATTTTTATGGTCCTAAATGCAGTCTTTGGAGTCAGGGCCAGTGCCAAATACGTTCAAATACAAGTTATGGCAATACATTTTTTAGGGTTTTTTTTCCTTTTGTAATGAAGACTTTAATCCACTTTGAGCCAAAGAAATCAAATTATCAATATGACGGAAGAGTGAGCATGAGACCTCCACTTCTCCTTGATGATTCACACCGTAGGCCAAAATGGACCTCTAGGTTAGTAATACTTTAGACCAATCATTTGGAAATGCCTCACTGCTGTATATAAAATCCCTTCCTTCACCACTCACATGGTTACATTTTTCATATAGGAGTGGGCTACAGCATCAACTTGATGAACAGAAAAGCAGGACATTGATAATTTCTTTAATGGGCTAATGCTGAATGAAGCCATTGTACTTGGAAGAGGTTCTTGATTTCCTACTCAGAGACTGGAGTAGGATTTTTGGCTTGGGGTTTTTTTTTGTAAGATGCTCAACAAACAGGTTTAAATTAAAACATCTGCAGGTGCTCTTTACAGAAAAAAAGGCTAATGTTTTAAATTGGTTAATAGAAGAACTGCAAGAAAAAGCAACATAATTCACCACTAAATCACCGTGGGTTGTGGCTAATATGCTCACATGATGTGGAGGAATCCTGTAGTCATGCCTGTGTGGCCAGTCCCAGACTGATATCCAGGTGAAGACAAGGAGTTCTGAAGATCACTTGTTTGTGGAGAAAAGAGAAAAAAGGTTTAAGCTTCCAAACAAGCTTTTAAAGTTTTTTGTTCAAAAGATAAACAAGAAGTCCTAGCTATGGCAATAAGGTGAGGCTTACAGAGATATTAGGTGCTGTATCTCAGGGGTTTATCCCTTGGCTACTTAGCCATCACGGCAGCAGCTTCCAGAGTCCCTAGTGCATATGTTGTGCAATAGCCAAAAGAAAAAAAAAATTAAAATTAAAACAACCAACAAAAAATATAATCCTCCGTGAAGTCTACAGAAACTCAGGCCAAAAAGAGGATGTTTGTGTCACAAGTGTCACTCCACAGTCCACTGCCATTAAGGCCACTGGTATTGACTTTAAAGGATCTCAATAGCTCAGTTCTAGGAAGAAGAACCAAAATCAAGACAGGTCAAAGTGTCTGTGAGAAGTCTGATGCACTGAACATTAGGAATTCTCAGAGAAAGAACAAAAAACCCAAGAGGTTAATTTTGGCTACCAAACTGGGATTTGGTTTTCTAGGTCATTGTTTTCCCCCCATCTATTTAAAAAGAAAGTTAGTGCTACAAATATGCAACTTCAAGACATCATATTCTTCTACTGAGTTGCACTGAGAAGCAAGTTAGATAAGCCCCTCCTACTGCTGTCCACCTGCAGGGAAGCCTCCTCTGTTTTCTTTGATTTCCATTGGCAAAAACAGGAAACAAATCCAGGAGTGATGAAGTACTGTAAATAATTGTTCTTTTTCACTGACTTCACCTCTATACCATTTCCTCGCCTGCATCTTCTCCCATCCAGCTGGGGCAAGGCATAAAAGAACCGATGTAGGTATTGAAGTGTAACTGTGTGCATGACACTGCGAGCATGTGGTCCCTGTACAGAGGATTACATGGGATCAAGTTCTCTTCTCCTGTAAGGTAGCACGTTGTAACTTGAGTTCCACTTTCATCTCACAACGCTTAGCCCAGATGACATCCACACCAAACTGACTGATACTTAGATGTGTCTCTTCATGTGGAGGGCGAGGTGATCCGACCTGGAAAAACACCTGCAACATAAAGAAAGCAGGAAATGAAATAAGTATAGGATTTTGGAAAACAGAGTTTCTGCTCCTTCCTTGTTATGTCCAGGAGAAAATACATATCCCAGTTTAGAGACATTCCTTGGGTTATCCATGGATCGCCAGCAAAGCCTGTGTGATTGACCTCTGTAACCATAGATAGGCAACTACCCTGGCTCTTCAGCAGCTAAAGAGATGACTTTTTTCTTTCCCTGCCCCTCTCCCTCTCGCTCCTTTCACTGAGTCAGACATCAGGGAAGAGTGCTCATATGTGCACCTGTACAATAAAACCATATATTTAGTATGCGTGTGTTTGCATATTAAAAAAATAAATAAATCAGTTTTATTCAAGTACTCAGCGACACCATTTTTAAAAATACCAGCTTTCTCAAGTGCCCACTCCTTGCAAAAAGCACCAAAGAATGATGCTAGTTTTGAAAGCTGAATTCTCATTTCTAACTCCAAACTGGAAGGAAAACTGGCTCAGAGTTTGGAGGCTGACAATCCATCAGGCTTCATATCTCTCCCTTCCTCTCAGCTGGGAATCTGGGTGGTAATATGTGGACTCTGATGAATATTATCTCCCTGAAGGATGTTGACAGAAGATATTATGCCTGTTTTGTACAAGTGACAATTGAAAGACAGAGAAGGCAAGGAAGCTGTAAATCACATAGGTGTGGTAAAACCAAGGGAAAAAAAAAAAAAAAAAAAAAAAAAAAAGCAAGGACCTGAGCTTTCAACTTCTGTTCTTTATCCACAGAGACTTTTCCATTTAATAAGAAAACATGTTTTGTCATTCTGAACACGTAGCTAGATCCTGATGAGATGGACTCCATACCCATTAGATACGGGGTTCAAAGTACCAATCCATTACACCCAGCATCACAGTGTCATTTAAGATATGTATGGCACTGGAAAGCAAACCACAGGAGAAGCAGGCAGTGGTTCTGGCTGCCTACCCCCCAGCCCTAAAATGGAGCCTGTCACAGTGGCAGGACTCAGACACACTCAGAAATTAAACTTCTACTAGAAAATTCAGTTGAGCATTTAAAAACAGGAGGTTTTCAAGCTCCCTGCAATTCTGGCTTACCTTCTTTCCACCTTAAGCCACAAGATACTGGCCTATTTATTTTAAAAACATTTACTACCAATATCACACCAACCCCCACATAACTGTGGCTTTTGAGTAAACTGGTTCTGTAGGCTCCAAGAACACTAGGAAAAGGTACTTACAGCACTGATTTTCCTGGCATGTCTTTTCAGTGCTCCACAGAACTAGAGTATAAAGCAGCCACCAATAATGGTCTGAAGAATACCCAAATCGCTTATCGTGAGAATCAAGACAGCTTATATATAGGCACTGAGTGTATTTTCAAAAAAGCGGTAGTTGAGTGTTTTATAGTTTTAGGAAAGAAAAAGCACAAGAACTGAACAACCCCCCCAAAAAGACACTACTGATAGATAAAAAAAGAACAGTCAATCTACATGCCCAAAGGATAAACACACTAAGCAGAGAAAGGCTGAGAAAGAGAAGAACTATAAAAATGAAGCTATTTTAAATAGTTTGGGGACTTTTACTGTCCTGCTGAAGTATTCCACTGCACATGTAATCGGCCTGCATCTACACACAGAGATGAGTGACCAAGATGTGCATCTTTAAGACAAAGAAACCTTTAAAAAAGACAACTTCCACAAGAAAAGTAATTTACTCATCTTCTGTGGATGAGCAATGAGCACAACTCTTCTCTGCTTGCAGGGCTTACAAGGGAGTAAATACCTTCAGAATGGCAAAAAATGAAAGACTTCAAAATAGGATGGAGGAGGCATTCCTCCAAAGTCCTACATGAGGCACAGCAAGACACACATGAATCTGACAAGGGACACTGGGCTTTCAACAGAGCAGGCTCTGCACATCTAGAATTTTCTAGCCCTAGAGTGACAAAATACACCCTCAGACCAGCGTCTCTCTCAACAGTCTTAAACTGAGAAAGCAGCATGCTCTGGCTACAAGGGCTGCCAAAACAAAACAACAGCTTGAGTGGCTGCCAAAAAGACATGCACCAGCTGGCACTTCAGTCTAGGACTAGTCATAAGACCCCCCACCCAAGCACAGCTTTTCCTCTCCAATTGTCTCTTTTATAGATGCAACCCAGGAAAGTGTATGCTGAGTCACACCATAGCCAGATCTGTTAAAATTATAGATTCAGTACATTGTTTCACATCAATTACTACCGTATTAGCATCTATAATATTTTTATAGGTAATAAAATGGTGCCATATTTGCTAGTTTATAGCTAATAAAATAGTACAATACTAATTCTTCACATTCTCCTGCTGACTAATTTGGTTAGTTCTCTCTTGGTAAGCCTGGTGGATGGGGATATTTATTTTCAACTGTAAAACGGTCTGCACAAAATTTTTGCAGCTAAATCATACTGTCAAAAAGCCTATTGATTACTGGACACACCTTTTTTTTTTTTTTTTTTTTTTTTCCCTAGGATTAGAGGCAGCAGTGGAAGAGGCTCCACAAGATAAGCGGTCAAAGGAAACTACTCTCTTCAAAAATCAAGGAATGGGACCTTGCTGGTCTCTAGTCCTGCCCATGACATGAGACTTTGCTCTGCACCTCTGGCTCTACAACTCTCTCAGTTCCAGACCAGCTCTGCACATCACACATGGGCTTATCACAGCCTTCTCCGTCATCCTTCCCCCAGTCTAGCTCTTCCTAGAAAGAACAGTTTATGCTAGAATAAGACACTCTAATTATAAGTCATACAGGGATGTGTGATACACAAATTCCCTGCTCCCAAACATGATTCCTTCCTTTCTCCCTTTGCTGTATCTCCTTAGCAACACAATCCTACTTGGCACTGAAGCCTCTGAAGGAGAAAAAGGGAAGGTAAGTACAATGACAAAGAATATATTGCTCTGCCATCTTTCCTACCAGCTGTGGATTTTCCACTGTGGGATGTGTTCATTCCAGCTAAGTGCACTCTTAGCTTTCTATCAACAAGGAAACCATGTGCACATGTGCACATACACAGAGAGGAATATGCATCCCAACAGTCGGGCACTAAGGTGCTGTCTCCTAAACACCTATTTTTATGTAGAATCAGCAAGTGCCACTACCCTGTCAAACTCTTCCCCTTGAAGTGCTGAGGGCTTGCACTGTGTGAGGAACAACCCCAGCCTGTGTTTCTGAAAAGCAAAATGCCTGGGGAATGCTAATAACCAGCATAACCCAGGCATCTGGAAGGCACTAAGGACTTTCCTGGGGTGCTTTCCACAGCACTTTAGCCGATTCTTTCTCTCTTGCTGCCACAAAGCTACACACCATTTGCACTACATACAATGTTACTCAAAGCAGTGGTAGTTTGTCAGCTACCACTAACAATGTGATCTGTGGGCTGCATGGTGTTGGGATAGGGCTGGGAGAGCCGGAGAAGAGAATCTCCTTATCTCTTTTGTTACAAAATTGACTTATACACAGAGGACATTAATATTCCTTTGACATCGAACAGAAGGTGAGACACACGCACATCTAAAAACAGTCTTGGAAGGGAACTGCAGCCAGACAGTGTGAACAACATCCCCCTCTGCTATCTGAATCACCCCTTCCATGCTCTGTTTGCCAAGATACAGCCTTCAGCTCTGAACAACAGGCATAGGATTTGTACTACATCGGTGTTGTTAAAACAGCTCCAATCAGCCCCTTAAAACCTAACAAGCTGGCATGTCTGAGAGAGTGGCCACGGCTTCTGTCAATAATGGTGAGTGCAATAAAGGGTAGCAGTTGAAATACAGAGAAATTGCTCTCCAGCTGGAACCCTGGCTCGGGAAGGCACATCTTTAAAAGTCTGCCTAAGTGACTAAAGGCAGTTTTAGGCTCATGTTTCAGTGCTTGCTTGAGATGACCTCTGCAATAGGTGGTAGCAAAGAGGCCTGAGAATGAGAAAAGAATGAAAAATAGTAGTACGGCAGAGAGGGGCAAAAGAACAGCCACTGTCACTCTAAAAGCTTTAAATAATATAACTGGGGGAATAAGGACAAATCTGCCTCCTATCACCACACACAGATAGTATGGGCATAGAGTTTAACAGTGCACAATCCTCAGCACTCTAAATTTTATTAATAATGCTTTTCCTTCATTTACAGATTCTGCAGAACAGCAGAAAATGCATTAGATGATTACAGGAATGTATCTCTTGACTGCAGTGACTGAGTTTGCTGCCAAAGAGAAAAGCTAGGTAGACAGGGATAATGTGTAGGGGGAGAATAACGAACACTTAACAAAGGGCTGAAAGAGACCAAGGAGTTGAAAACACTGGCTGTATTTCTTTTATTTCTTTAGATCTCTACTAAAAATATTGTTTGTCCTGACATAGGAACCCTGGGGCTGTGTGTATATGTGTGTGTGTGTGTGTGTGTGTGTTTGTGGGGCCACTCTGAGGAATGAAAAGAGAAAGGCAATGCCTTACATTTAAAACAGAGAACATAATTGTTCTCATTCACAGAAGTGCTTAAACAAAAGCAGAACTGCAGAGGTCCCTATTTGGCTTATCCTGTCCCTCGTTCTGAGCAAACAAAAGATGATCCAGGGATAAAACAAAAGATAATCCAAGAGGAAGCCCTCCGTGGGGGAAGGGGGATGGGAAGAGGGGAGACAAGGGCAGAAGAGCACTTAAGGAGATGAAGCTCTTGGAAAGGCAGGATGTGAAAATGATCAAATTTCCTTCCCATAAAAGGATGGTGTCCTTTCTTTATGTCCCACACATCCTCTCTCTACGCATATTCTCTGTTGGTTTGGTGTACCCAGAGGCTTCCTAGAGGCTTTATTATATTACAAAACGTTTCCTTATCACAGTCGAGAACCTTAGTGCTGCATTAAAAAGATGGGTAATTTTCTTAAGCCTCTTTTAAAAATATATATAAATAGGATTAGCTGGATAACATGTTCAGATGCAAGCACATTATTTGATTACTCAATAGTGGATCCAGGTTTCACCCAGGGCACTGCCAATCTTCAGCTGGAGGGGGAGTGGGGGAGAAGTGCTCATTGTTCGATCCTGTCAGTGCTGTCAAGAGTCATTACAGGGGTAATTGCTTTTGCTCCACCCTGATTTCTTATCAATTGGGATTGAGGATGTGGGGAAGGGTGTTCTTTTGGTTTTGTTTCTAAATTGAAAGAACCCAGCTTTCAAAAACACTCAGCACCAAGCAAGGATGACCAGATTTTTCAGAGAAGCTCAGTTTTTATTGAAGCAGCTAAAGCAGTGAGGACTATAAAAACGAATGGCGGTGAGCAGCCATAAGGGCGGCTCTCCGGGGAGCTGCTGGGTGCTCTGCGCACACCTCACTGCTGAGCGCCCAGAGCGCTGCTGCGTGACAGGCTCCCCAGGAACCTCGGCCCGGCACACCTGTCAGGCTTTTAAATCTGGGCCCTCACGGCATGAAGGTGCAGGGTATTTCCCACTTCAAACAGATGTCAACAGTGAGATTTAAAACTGTAGGAAAAGATTCATTAATTAGTAGGAATGTGCAGAGATCACGGATCTTACACATAACAACCCCATCAACATGAACGGTAAAATGTGTCTAAATCACGTTTGGGCTTTTGAAAATGGTGCCTTTTGCTGTCTTTTCTTTAGGAGCCCTGGACTCCGTGCTAAGAGAAGACAATGGTCACACAGAAATTAAATGCTTTTTCCCTAGAAGTTTCCTATAGATTTGGGCCTCTTTGTAGCGCAACAGCCACACACTCCCCGTTCCTCCTGCCATACACCAATGTTTTTGTGAGGCCCACCCTGCCAAAATGCGGGTAGCCAGCAGTGGTGCTTGGGGTTGTCCTTGAAGCGGAGCAAATAGAGGCAGCTCTGCCTCTGTGAGCACAGCAGGCTTACAGAGGATCAGGAGACAGAAAGCTGGGGAGATGCTTTGTGGAGAGGTCCATCACTGAAATGGTCTGAGGCCCTCTGGATGGTCTTCTCTGCTTTAAGAATACTAACAAGAACTGCCCTATGAACTGGATCCTGTGCCCACAACAGACACCGCAGGGTTCAGTCAGACCTACACCTGGTCCCACATTTTATTCTGTGCTGTGGGATGGAAACAGCTTAGACTGCTTAGGATGAATTCCCCATCTGCCACCCTGCCTAGCCACTGATACAGGTACAGGGATTCAGGCAGTAGGACAGCAGGGGCCTCTCTACTGGGAGCCAGGTCTCTTGTCTCTGAAAGCTGGCAGCTCCATGCCAGTCACGAAAGTCCACAGGTTTCTTGAACACCACGTTAGGAGCTGCATTACCTGTCACAATGGTTGCATTTAAAGGGCTTTGCACCCGTGTGCTTTCTGTAATGCCTCGTGAGCTCGTCGCTCCGTGCAAAACGCCACTCGCACCCTTCCCACGAGCACTTGTAAGGCTTCTCACCTGCAGAGGGGAGGAGAGAACAGTCAGCGCGGCAGCAGCATTACTGAGCACTCAACTTGAAAGCCCCGTGTCCTCCCACCCTGCCTCTAACCCATTCAAGTAGATCAGCCCATCACAATTCACGGTCAGTGTGGGATGCAAATAACTTCGGGCTTGTGATGTATTGTACTGAGGATAGTTGCAGTCTAGATTTTACCACAGCTAAAATTCTTGCACAACCTTTTATCTTGTTTCTAACAAAACCAGCCAACTGGTGTTTGAAGAATGTCCTCAAACGCCTAAGCAGCTGGGCGGGTGATTTTCAAACAGCTTTTCAGCTCACTCTAACCTTGCCAGATGTATTACTGTGGTACCTGAGTGACTGCTCAGGCATGCACCACTCCTGAGTGACCAGTAGTACTGCATCACACGCTTTACCCCGATTCTATTTACCCTTTGCGTGGCCAGCCTCACATCTGTTCCCCACAAGCATTCATGCCTGCTGCCCCCAAGGACTGCACCTTTTTTACTTGCTTCTGACAACAAAGTCTACTCCTAGGACCAAGAAATTGTGTGTCAGGTCATTGAGTGTGAGAGGATGTATTTTCACTTCTTTGAATGGGCTGGTCCTTCAGGCTTCTTATACTACACCTTCATCAGCTGTTATTCTGCCCCAAAACATTAACAATACCACTGAAGGCAGTGAAATGGTGTAGTGGTAAGACAGGAGAGATTCTAGTCTGCTGCTAGGAGTTGGACTCAATGATTCTTGTGGGTCCCTTCCAACTCGGGATATTCTTCAATTCTGTGTTAGTATCTAACTATCTTCTAATACACTCAGTCTCTGCAGATCAAAAGTCTGCCATGGTGTAACATCTGTGGAGTTATTAACACCTTCTGATGAAGAATCCCAAGCCATGACTCCCTTTTCCTTATTCAGTGCATATGCATTGCTGTGCATTCAAATTAAACATCTCCTCCCAAAACAAATGCTCCAGTGCATCTCCTCCTATATAAACTCCACGTGACTCTTCCCCATACAGTCAGTTGAGATAAAATTCAGACAAGAAATCACTTTCACTACCAAGCTTCTAAGTGGATTATTACTTATTTATTTGTTCTTAAAATTGATAAGAAGGTAATCTTAAAAACCCACCATGGGCCACACCAAGGATGCAATCTCTAAGACGCCTCTAGGCCAGTCACACGAAACAATCACTTGACCCCAGCAGACAATGCAGAGACACAGATTGCTATATTTAGTGTGTCTATTCAGCAAGCAGAAGAGTGAGATCTGGTTATGGGAGACTTACGTATATCATGCTGATGAACTGGAAAGGCAAAAAGAGCAAGAAAAGTGAAAAGGGAAAGAAAATTGCAGCAAAATACATGAAAAAAATGCTGTTGTCTTGCTTGTGAGTTTCTGCAGACTTCTCATTGCACAGGAGCTCTGCTGCACAATGGTCATCTGCCCCAAACAGAACAGCAGAATGGGCTGAGGCTGAGACCTTAACTGAAGTTGCACCATTTTACTGGCTTCTGAGAACCTTCTTCGGCTCAGTAGTTCAATTAAAGAATTCATTGGAATGAAGTTGAGACGAGGGGGCAGCATTTGGCAAGACTACACCAAAATATCCATTTATCCCACAGTCCCTGAATGAAGAAAGGCCAGCCTGGACGTCCCTGTTGCTAGTCACAGTCCTCCATGGGAAAATGCCCAACAGGACCATGGACTGAGCCAACAATAACACTACCTCGCTTAGAATGCGCCTGCTTGGTCATCTCTGCAGACTCACCTCTTGTTCCTTTATTCTTTGAACAGGATTTCTTCAGGAAAATAAGAAGTTAGAATCTTCTTCTTAGTAAGCAAGGTGCTGGTGTCTTGTTTCTGGGCTGGTTACTCAACTGCACCTCAAACACTGCAACCAGTGCTGACCCCACACACTGGAGCTGCACTTGCAGCAGTCTCCCTCCAGCCCTTTGCACCCTACCTGACAAACAGCATCTGCTCTCCTCAGAAAAAAGGGATTTCCCAGGCCTGGTCCTGTGCCTGTGATAGAGCACCAGTTTTGTCTGAACAGTTCATGCATTAAATTAAAAAGTTGTCAGTAAACAAGCCTCGATGATAATGCAGTTCCTTGGTTCTCTGACGCTCTCTAGTGCCTACCTTAGAGTGGAGACAGCCAGGCAGAGAAAATGCCTTGCAGCAGCTCGCCACACACGCTGCAAAGCAAATGCAGAAGACGACTGCTCAGCCAAATCTGGCAGGTACAGCCACTCTGAAGGATAGAGTCATCTACAGAGCAGAAGGGTGAAGGAAAAGTATCCCAAGCTTTCTGTGAAACTATATAGGCTACTAGGATTGAAGTGGAGTTTGGCTTGTTAAAATTTGTCAAGAGCTTTGCAAATATACAGTGCTATATATAGGTTACGAGAGACAGAAAAGCCAAGCACCATTACTGGTAAACCCACAGAATGACACATATCTCTGTTACTTGCTGCAGGGGCTCCTTGCACCGCCCTGAGCTGAGTTTTGTTTTTCCTTCGTAACCCAAGCCCTGTTCAGCAAAATGTCAGACAGAATCTCTCAGTGCTCCAGACTGCATGCTGCCATACCATGCTCTCAGTGCACAAGGTAAATGCAAAGGAACATGGTGACCTTTAAAGTCATGTCAGATGGTTCCTTGACCCAGAGACCTCAAAGAGGTTAGATTTCTTGCCCTCCTGTAGCTACTCAAAAACACAGGAGGGAAGGAGGAGAGAGACCTGCCTGTCTCTGCATGTGAAGACTAACAACAAACCGCTCCTTTAATGGCTGCTTTCACCTTACATGAAGAACAAATGGAAGTGTATCTTGCCAAGGTGCACATATGTAGAAAGCATGGGAATGAAAAAGGGGGGAGGATCCTCCTACCTCACTACTGGCAATAGCAGGGAGAAAAAATGGGAAGGATCCTTTCCATGTGTTAGGCTGCTCTTCTCTTGTTCAGAGGATTAGTGAGACTAAAAAGATACACGATGAAATCTTCCTCTGCTGAAGGCAATGGCAAAACTCCTACTCACTTCTACAGGGCCAGGATCTCCCCTTTTTTACAAAATTAATTATGAGCTGCAAAATCCAATTAAAAATAGGAACATCATGGAGTTGTGCCACACTGACTTTTTTCCTAATTTCTCAAATTAAAAACCACATTTAAAACTTGTGCCTGCAAGCCAGGCCCAGGAAGGAGGCTCTACTCCTTAAGTCACCTTTGTTCAACACAAGGATCTCTGCAGTCCTTAAATCCATAAATCCACATTTATACAAACACACTCAATGGAGGAGCCAGTCCTCATCCCAAAAGAAGCCAATACCTAGGAACATGTTAAATACTCAGTTCTTTCAGTTCAGAACTTACTCCACACCATGGGGCTGGTTCAGATTCCACACATCCATAAACACACCTAGGAAGCAGTGTAGATATATTCAAGCAGTGAATGATGCAATTTTCCTAGATGAGCACTTGTGTTAAAAAAAATGTATAGTTTGCTTATGGAAAATCTGTAAGCAACATCGAATACTGACTTTCAGCTGCTTCTACTTTTTCCCCTGGGAATCAGAGACACTATCTAGTTATTCCAAGCTTACTGACTTGTAGCTTCCGTGGGCAGCACGTGCATGAGAGAGCAGTGCAGCACCATGAAGGAGAGCTGCAGTGAGACAGCGTGTGCGCAGGACCCAATATCCACACTGTGTGCATTGGAAGGTGTTATTTCTGGCTGGCCACTGCCTCGTCCTGTGGCCTGAGCTGGGCCATAGGTGAAGCATACCAGCTGTGCACTCACACTGCAGCTCCTGGGACAGGGAAAAAAACATGTCTACACTCCGGCCAGGCTGAACCAAGGCACAGTGAATGGGGGCAACCAAAGCCTCATGTCAAAAGAGGACACTTGATCACCAGGAAACAGACACATCCTGAGTTGCCTGGTGAGGATCCTGGAGAAGCAGCCTGCACACACCTGCTTGTGCACAGTGTCATGTGCTGAAACCTACTGGTCTGGAAGGGCTGTGTCACCAAAACAGTCCTACAGAAATGTTGTTAGCCCTTCAGATATACTTTAGGCTTTCAGTCCATCATGACTGCACACTTCCGTAAAGCAGCCTCTCTTCACTGTGGCTGTGTCCTGTGGTCCACACCTCATTTTAATCTTTTCATGTTCCTGGAGCACATTTGATACCCTGAGACTGGGATGCTTGCCGAGTAGGCTCTCTGTTCCACTTCTGTTTATGGCACCTCACCCAACTGAGCTCTTCTTCTAAAAGTAGCCCCAAAGCACATTTCAGTACAGTCTGGCCCTCCATCCTCCATTTCATCCAACCTGGTCCAGTCTGGTAACTGGAGGACAAAGACCAAATAACACTTATGGGAAACACGCAATAGTGAAGCTAAAATTTTAAGTCATAACAAAAAATCCATCAGACTGGCAGCCCTGAAATCAGGTCACTATTCCTTTAGTGACTAAGATGAATGCAAGACTAAATGTTAGGCACCTAGTTACAAAAATAAACAAATGATTGGTACAGCTTTCTCCTGAAAGCCAGAACTTTATCATTTGAAAGTATGAAAAAGCCAAGCACACAATCCCATTTATGCTCTTGTGGCAAACACACACTAGGTTTCCAGCAAAACATAATGGGTAGAGCTGGGCTGGTTCTGTAATGACCACCACACTGGTCTTTGGAACTTCTCCCTCCATTTTCCAGCTTTGGGCATTCTTGGTGAGCTTCATCTCATGCAGCTTTAGATATTGAAAGCCATCATCTGGCACTGCCTCCTATGGCATTCTTTTTCAAGTTAATGGGGAGGCAAAGGCAAGGGTGGACTGTGACACATCATACCCAGGCAGACTGGAATTGGAGGTGAATTTCTCTACTTTGATGGTGCAGGGGGCCAGGCAAGCAGCTCAGCTGCATACACCTGTATCTTTGTTCTCCAGGCACAAACCAGAGAACATCAGGTTTTTGCTCCAACACATATTTAAATTGTAAACCCTGTACAAACCTTCACAACAAGTATTTCCTCACAAAACATAGCAATGGGGATGTCTCTTCTCAAGATCCAGAGACCCCCTGTCCTTGCCACCTAGGTCCCACAGGCATCCTCTAGGTTCCAGACATATTTCCCTTGTCCAAGAAGTAAGGCAGTGTTTGCTAAGACATTTCAGAGAGGCTGTTTCAGCAGAGTGATTAGTAGAAACACCAGGCTACAGGACACAGAGGTACCTACCTACTCAAGATCAGCTGAGGACATGATCACAAAACTACAGCACACAATGGGCACATTATATTTCTTATAGCTGCACTCTTTACTGCCAATTCCAAGGGTTAAAAAGTCGCAAATGCACTCTTCTACAGAAATAATGAGATTTTAAAGAAGAAAACAATAATATTCAGACATCATTTGCCTTCTGCTTTGTAGATAACCTAGGGCCATGGTTTTAAACCTCTCTTTGCAGCCCTGCAGGCTAGTAACATTTATTTTGAAATACAGAGAAAGAAATTTCCTCTCTATTCCCCAAATTTCAACAGCAGAGACTTTAAGAAGAAAACCTTCCAGATTCTGGGATGTGCACAATAAGATCAGAGAGTTCCAGTCTGATGGGGTAAAACCCTGGCTCCATCCAAGTCATTGGAAAACTGTTCATTAGGCTCAAGTTTCACTCTGTATCTTTACGGAATTGAAAGCCAAGATATGATTATCCATCCATCCATGTCTTTTTCCTTACCCCTCCCCAGCACTCCCCTGCAGGGCACTTAGTAAAACAATCAAGTAGTTTAAGCTCCCAGTCCTGCAGTGAACTTCAGAGGAGAATCACAGTCAAAATCCTTGCTGCTACTTCTACTGCTGTGCTAAAATGTGGTAGTGTCATGGGACTCCTTTAGTCCCTCAACACTCCTTTCTGATTAAGCCAAAAATGTTTAAAGAAACTGAGGGCAAACCCCCAAATTCTGCCTATATGCATATTTTGAAGGCCATTCAAAGCAGACACTCATTGCACTATGAAGAGCACCTTAATATTACACAGCTACACAAAGCTAGCATGTGAAAGTGTGTTTAAGAAAACAACAGAAAAAACAGCATTTGTTCTAATCCACTGAGAATTTTTTATATATAGTTTCAAAATCCAAGAAAATGTTATCTGTTCCTTTTTATAATCTGTAATTTAAAAACTATTTAAAATGAAAGTAGTTCTAAAAGTCTCAATGTCTAAAAATATGTATTGAAAGACAGTTTCAGCTGCACTTGTTTCAAGACTGATGTTCCCAGAGAACTAGACAAACTGTAAAATTACAACTGAAAAAAAGAATTAAATGCAAGATTTCTTGCTTGTATTTTTCCTGTAAGGAAGCTCTGGGGGTCTGAGCTGTATGAAGAAATGTGTGAAGAATCAAGCAGTGATTTTTAAGAGTGTTTTAATAACTTTCCTTACTACCCTAAGAGTGTTTTGATGATTTTTCTTGCTACCCTTCCTGAGAAATCCTTTTGGGACTTACTGTTCCTGGGCTGGTGAGTGGGACCATGCCATTGCAGAAGCAGCAGTGTCACTGCAGGATGAACCCAGGCATCCTTCAGAGGCCAGTGCCTGTGGGGATGCTGCTGCTGCAGACACAAGTGTCTCAGAAGTGCCAGGAGCTGGTGTGGTTTTGGGGGAGAAGCAGCCCCGCAGAGCACCTCACAGAGAAATGCCATGCAGGCACTGCTAGCTGCTCTGCAGTTTATGCTGAAAGTCTGCCTCAGCACAATGAGACACCTAATGTGGAACTTCAAATTACCAATATTTTATATTTATGTAGCACTCTTCATCTCCAAGGGTCCCTGAGAGCTTTACAAGCTACAGACATGGCATACCAATGAAGCCAAGCCATAATTCTTTTAATTAGCTGAACACAGCACACAGCACATATCACAACAGAAAATGTTACTGGTCACTCCTCTCTTCCTATGTAAAGTGCTATATGAAATTTAATAGAAACAAGTCTCAGGAGGACATTTGGGTTTAAGGATCCCTGAAAAATGAAATCTAATCAGACAGGTCTCCTTAACACCAGTGCCTGTCTTCCCTCATTACATATACACACTTTGTCAAAAATGAGACACAGAAGAGGAGCTGTCCCAGACCCGCTCCCCACTTTCACACCAGATTCAGCATGTTACCATCACATGGCTCAGGCAGCTGCTCTGCTGGTAAGGTTACAAAAAAGCTGGTGAGCAGCTGCAGTCCAGAGCACAACAACATCCGCCTCTTTTTAAGATTAATAAGTTCATTTCTTTAGAAAAAAGGAAGAGCAGGCTATTTAATACACACATCCTCTGGAGATCAATGCTAATATCTAAGCATATGTGCGTGCAACCCATCAACCAGTAAAACTAATTACAAAAATCAATTTCAGATACTTTTCTGAGCCTTTCATTCCTCAATATACTCCTAATTGATTTTTGTTGGAGAATAGAAAGCCCAATTAATATTTTTATTATTTAAAAGGAATGCAAAAGAGGGGGTAATGGTCAGTGCTTAACTGGCCCAGAAATGTTTTCTACACAAAAAAAGAGGAAAAAAAAATTTAAATTGGCATTTTATTCAGTTTTGCCACCTGCTGGAAAAATGGAAAAGCCTTTGAAAGGGTGACAAAGCACAAGAGAAAAGCTGGCAGAAGACAGTATGGGGCAGAAGAGGAATGTGACAGGATTGTGAAATACACAATGTGAGAAGGTTGTACCTATTTTTAGAAGGGCAGGGATGATCAAGTGTAAAAGCAGTATATTTCCATGAATGATGTACAGCTCCTTTCATCCAAAAAGGTCAGCAGTGCCCTTATAGAGAGGTGACTCTGATCATATCTATATTAGAGATGGGGGATAAGAGGTTAAGAAGCAGACCCAATGTCCAATCAGTCTTTCTACAAACTTCAAAGCTCCGGATTACTTCCTGAGGGCCTTGCTAAGGCTTGTCTACCAAGCAGCAGTCTTCAGCATGTAGCCATTCAGGACACAAAAAGAAACCTATTTTTGCAGCATTATGTCTTATGCACACACAAGCACCTAACGAACATCCACAAAGCCCACTTGCCTAGCTGAAAAGCTGAGAAAAGCAAAGCATGCAGCAACATTCAAAGAAATGGAAATGTTCCATTTTCTACTCAAGAGGCTGCATTTAACAAGCGCACATTGCTCTCCTTACTGAGCCCTGAAAGAGGGGAGGAACGCCTGGCTTTATCTCTTTGGGTCTGTGCAAGACTCCCATTGACAGTGATAAAGCCTTTGCAATGTGCACCCCCGTTCAAACCCTCTCCACAGCTCCTCTTTGAAGGAAGCTCCTCGATGGTGGGGAGCAGGGCAGGGGGACAGGCGCTGGTGCCAGCCTGAGCACACAAGACCAACTTCTGCCCCATTAATTGCCGGCACATCCTCCCATGGGCCGGGCCCTGGGGACAGCAGCAGAGCGGTAGGGACAGGCGAGCACTCGGCAGCAGCACCAGCAGCAAAACTACCCAATTAAGCCTCCGAATGAGTGTGGAGGGGGGAGGAAAAGGAGGGAAAAAAAAAAAAAAAAAAAAAAAAAAAAAAAGGGGAGGGAGGAGGAGGAGAGGAGAGGAGAGGAGAGGAGAGGAGAGGAGAGGAGAGGAGAGGAGAGGAGAGGAGAGGAGAGGAGAGGAGAGGAGAGGAGAGGAGAGGAGAGGAGAGGAGAGGAGAGGAGAGGAGAGGAGAGGAGAGGAGAGGAGAGGAGAGGAGAGGAGAGGAGAGGAGAGGAGAGGAGAGGAGAGGAGAGGAGAGGAGAGGAGAGGAGAGGAGAGGAGAGGAGAGGAGAGGAGAGGAGAGGAGAGGAGAGGAGAGGAGAGGAGAGGAGAGGAGAGGAGAGGAGAGGAGAGGAGAGGAGAGGAGAGGAGAGGAGAGGAGAGGAGAGGAGAAAAAGAGTTGCTTGGCAACGGGCGGGCAGAAGCAGCTGTGCAGCAGGTCGGGCTGGTACCCAGGCGGCGGGGCCGGCCCATTAGCACCCCGCATCTCATGCATTTCGTGCCGGGGTCTCCTAGTAACAGCCTGTGCACGCCGGGCTGTTGCGCTTCCCCTCCTCTCCTCCTGTTTCTCCCGATCACGCGAGGCATCGCTGTTTGCCCTAATTACACATTCTCTGCTGCTTCAAGCTGCCATTACTTAGGTCCCCAGAGGAGCAGCAAGAAATTTTAAAAAATGTCCTCTAATAAGGGCTTCTAGTTTCAGATTCTGTGGAGCTCTGCAAGCTCAAAGATGCAAAGGAAGGTAGCAGCGGCAGAAGGAACAGATGAAAAACGAAAAAAATTCAGCAGCTCACTGGGTCAGATTTTTCCAGTACTCTGAAACGTGTTCTCTTCCCTTTGTTTTTTGTAAGGTATCTTAGAGGGCAGACAATGAGATAGCCTTTAGGGGACATGGTGCATATTTACATTATCCAGAGCAGTGTATCAAAGATGTGTTCCTTGGTTTAGCTCAAGAGTTTCTGAGAAATTCCAGACTATATATAAAGGCAAATAGGCCAGGAAAAATATGAGATGCATATATCACAGACCCCGTTCAGAAATTACAACAAAATATCAGAGCAACAGACTTCCCTTTTCCTGGTGCTAGCATTTTAAATGGTTTTGCTCCATATTTTTGCTAATGAATGTGAGGTTTGCTTACTCAAACTATTGCAGTGCTTTATGTTTTTCAGCATTCACCATCTTCTCCCTTTAGTCACTAGAAAATCAGAGAAAAGATAACAAAAAAAATTATACAGACTGGCAGAGATAGAACAGCAATAAAACATGAGGGGAAAAGAACATAGGTTCCTTCTGATTTCCCTTTTTTGTCAACAACAACAATGGAAAAAGATCCAGGATCTCAATCATTCAAATACTGGATTTGATTTGGGGATAGTTGCAAAAGGGAAATCATGTGCTTGGGCTTAAAGAACACACTGGCAAGTTCTCTAACTAAAGGCTGCCATGGTGCCAAGGCAGAGCTACCTCCAGGCTGGCAGGCACGTTTGAAGGAGATCTCACCTTTCCTGGCGCTTTCTCTATCCTTGGGCACAGCTGGCAGGCTGCACCCAGCAGCACACAAGCTCCTCGCTGCTCCACACTGAGCAGGGCACAGTAAAAAGGCCTTGGCAATGCTGCTGGGCAACCCTTGGTGAACCAAGCAGACTAATCTCAAGAGCACAAGGTAGCGAGTAGAGATAATTAATTTTACCAGCTAGGAAGTTTCCCCATCTGGATTTTGGAAAAGGCACAAAGGATTACCTGTCCTTAGCTCTAAGGGGGTTACATGCAACCAGCCGGAAACCACCCAGATCATTCATGCTGCCACGTGAGTGTAAGTAACCAAAGGAGAACACAACTGCATTACGACATTCCATTTCTGGGTAACACTGGAGAAAAATCAAAAAATAAAAGAGGTTTTCTGTATGAAACATGTTTACAAATACACATTCAAAGCCAAACAAAGCCCAAGAAAAAAATCACCTTTGGGATTCTACGGGTCTCACAAAGAATTAATGATAAAATATCACTCATATGGAAGTCAGTCTACAATGGATCACAGCTTAATCCATTCAAGTTAATTTTTACCCAGATATTCACAGACAGAAGTATTCTATTATTTTCAATTACATGGGCCAAGCTTTTAGCTAAACTTGTTACACTGTGCACAGTTCTTTTCTCTCTGCCTCTCTCCAACACACATGCTCCAATTTCTAAAATAACAAACAACAACCATACTGGAAAAAAACCCAAATGTGGAAAATTTCACTCTGAAGAAGGAAAGGCTTTGCAAACTTTACAGGTGACCAAGAAGATGTACAAATGGAAGTTTATATGAACTAAGCTATTAAGACCTCTCTGTGTGTGGTGAGATTCCAGATGTACAGGAGGAAGGAATAAATCCCTGCTAAGCCTCTGAATGTGCACAGCCATACAGTTGAGTACACCTTTCTTTCAGAACTCAGCTGGGCATCAGCTTTTATCTTGAAACACGTGTTTGTCATCATTAGCTTAGCTAGCACTCCTGCAAATGTTTTTTTCAGCATTCAGTTTTTTGCAGCCACAATTTTCAGTTTTGAGTTTTGAAAGCCAGACATCTTCAGGAACAAATCTACCTAACACAACATTTGTGCGCTTATCTGCAAATGGGGACTTCTGGGATTGCAACCTGGCCTGCAGTGTTTCAAAGGCTTTGATTCTTATTAAGCCTTCTTATCATGTTTAAAGCTGACCAGTGGAAAGATTTTGGTTCTGCAGTCATTGTCCGGAAACAGGTGGCTTCACCCACTGTGCAAGAAGTTGATCCACACACAGAGTTGAGGTATTTATTCCGTGCAGAAAGGGGCACTGGGTGGCAAATCCACAAACATGAGTGTAGATGTGTCACCTATTGCTTTAGTGAGAATCTGAATCACCACACTTGTTACGAAAGGAGAAAGCCCCTTTGAAATTTTATATGGTAGACTGTATCCAGTTGACTTTATGGTGGTAAAAGGTGATTAAACACATCTGGAAGGTAATGGTATGCTGAGAATGATCTGTTATTCCTCTTACAGGTCAGTTTCTCCAAGACCCTGCTCAAGGGGGGTTAAGATTTTTTGTCAAAATGCATGAATTTTTGGCTTTCCTCTTAACATGGGTTGTCACTTTGCCCTCAAGAGGATTTTGTGTGGAAACATATCATGGCCGCCCAGCTGGGGTACAGCACTGAATGCAGCTTGGATGGAGCCTGGGCACAGCTCACAGTGCAAATCCTGTGGGACACAGTGCCACTCCACTGCTGGGCTCATTGCCTACCCGCAGGCATTGCAGTGGGACAGGCTTCAAAACCCATCTACCCAGGTCCTTCCCAGCTGCATTTTGGCTTTCGCTGCCCACCGGCCAGGCAGACAACATGTTGTGACATCACAGAGCCCTGTGCGACAGCAGCCCATGATGTCACACTGCCAACATGTGCAAGCACATAGAGACTGGGCAGCCACTCAGCCCAAACATCACAGCTGGAACTCTGACCAACATGGCAGGCCGAGGCAGCTCACGTGTCAAGATGTCACCCTTGCAAAAGGCCAAAAGGAGGCTCATCCTGGTGGTCTTCCTGACCATGGTGATCCACAGGCCATCTCTGCCATTCATTGCCGCCACATGTATGGCCAAAGAATGGACCAGCAGCCTCAACTCTTGCAATCCCAAAGGCTGGGTAAGGTTCAGGATGGACGTCATTCCTGAGGGTCCAAAGAAACCGCCTGCTGTAGCCAAGAGCATGACTGCTGAAAGGACCAGCACCACTGGCCTTTGCAATTCCCAGTACCAGGTCAGGGAGAAGCTGGACATCACTCCTGAGTGACTGAAGCAATCGCCCATTATCCCAGAGAGTGCAGCCTCTAGTCTGCTGTATCCTTTTTGCCGGTTTTGGAACCACCTCACCCCTTGACATGACCTGGTTGCTCTGTAGGCTGGGCAACCTGTGGAGCTTGTATTGCCTTCTGCATCTGGAGAAATGTGAAGAAACCTCACAGACAGGGAAGGTGATGGATGTCCTCATCTTCAGTAGGAACAGACTGCTGGGACCACTTGAGGTGGTTCAAATTGTTCTGCAGGGTGGAGGCCAAAACCAGCCTGCCATGCAGGGCCATGAGGCTTTTCTACCACCTCCACATGAAAGCGCTCTTCTAAACCAAGGAACCAAAGACAATTGACAAAACAACCAAGATAAGACCAGATTACGAGGAAAAAACAATGCCAACTCAACAAACTAGGGAAAGGGTAATTTTGGCAGAGGGAGATTATGAGCCTTGACTCATGGTGCACTGATTCAAGAAGTAGAAGAAGACTGAGCAAAAGGAGCAAATAATTTAACCGAAAGAAGATTGAATAATTACTAGTGAATTAACAATATGAACTATGACTTGTAGCCAAGGAATATTAATGCCTTTGTTCCTATCAAATATTCTGTGGGACTGGCTAGACCAATTGGCAGCACAGAGGCAAACCCATGTAGGCTGCTGAATTGTGGCAAGACATTGCCACAGATAGAGAAGCTGGCTGTGAAAGTACACCGTGTAGATGCCCACATACCCAAGAGTTGGGCTACTGCAACAACAAACAGGTGGATCAGGTTGCCAAGATCAAAGTGTCTCAGATGGATCTGGACTGGCAACATAAAGGTGAATTATTTTTGACTTGGTGGGTCCATGACAGCTCGGGTCATCAGGGAAGAGATGCAACATGATGGGCTCCTGATCAAGGGGTGAACTTAACACAGACAGTATCTTCCAGGTCATCCACAACTGCGAAACATGTGCTACAATCAAGCAGGCCAAGTGTAAAGCCCTTGTGATAAGGGGTCAATGGTTGAAATGTAAGTATGGGGAGGCCTGGCAGATCAATTGCATCACACTCCCACAAACCCACCAAGCCAGGCACTACATGCTGACAGTGGTGGACACAACCATTGGATGGCTGGAGACGTACACTGTGCCTCACGCCACTGCCCAAAACACCATCCTGGGCATTGAAAAGCAAGTCCTGTGGTGACATGGAACCTGAGTCAGACAATGGAACTTATTTCAAAAATAGCCTCACAGATACCTGGGCCAGAGAGCACGGGACTGAACGGGTGTCTCGTATTCCCTCTCCCTATCAGGCCAGTCTCCCTACCTGCAGCTGGTTTTTGCTATAAGGTGGGCACTGCTTATGCTATTGTGCCCATGGTTTTATTTGGGACCCCCACCCCTTGGCAAAAGCATAGACTCCTCTGTTGTATTTAGGTCAGCTTCCATGAAGCCTTGTAGTTCATCTGCTCCTGCTTTCAAGTTACTGCTGCTGGTATTTAGGTATGTGGGATTGTATCCACATGGGGTGTAAAAGACAGGCTCTGGATTAGGAGAGGTCCATCCAGGCTGCTGGCTACTACCTGCCCAGATATTACTCAGACTCAAACACCCACTGCGCTTAGGAAAAGCCTCTAACCCAGCACCTGCTTTTAAGATGAGAGGTAGTGCACTTGGCTTTTCCTGCCCAGAGCACTTCAGGTCTCCCAGTCATGCCCACCTCAGCCTAAAACAGTATTTCTGAGCACACATCTCCAATTCATCCCTGGCGTGACCTCAAATACTTTAGAAATGACAGTGCTTTTGGACAAATGGACAAGAAAATAATAGCTTCTTATTGTTAACTTGCCAATTTTATCCAGTGTGGGACAGCAGCAACACAAAGGGAACTTGGCAGAAGACGAATTGGTGGGTTTTTCTTTTGAGTCTCTTTTTGTGATCTCTATCATTTGCCCACTGGCTGGGTGCTTCACAGGGGCTCAGGAGTGGATGGATGGGTATAAAGAGAACACTAATTTACAAACTCTAGAAGGCTCCTCTATACTTTACCAAGGCAGACTGCCATAACATTTGGAGGCACCTGCACTTGCACTTGCCTCCAACATTTGGAGGTCCTGCAGCTGCTGAACAGACAGAAAACATCAATTTCTAGGTCTACCTTGTGCCAGAAATCTTCTCACATGGCAAACAAACAAACAATATCTATTTACATTTTCAAACCCAAACAATAGGATGGTCCCATGCTACCGATTTGGCAAATGATGCAGCAGAAACACAGGACTGAGAATTCAGGTATTGACAACTAAGCTATGGACAAACACCAGTGGTGTTTTAAATGGCAACGGCTGCATTTGGCAGGGGCCATCCTCCTGCTGCCTGGGTGGTTCTCAAAGACCATTTCCTAAGTCAAATCTCTTGCTGTAATAATGAAGTGAGGCTCTGACTCTCCACAATGAAATCACAACACTCCTCTCCAAACTTGCCAAATGGCTAAAAGGCCTCAAGATCAGAAAATTATAAGGAGCTCAGGATCAAGCTGGGCTTATTTTAATCAGCTTTGATAAAGACTTGTTATGTTTATACACAAAAAACTTTTTAGAAATCCAACATCACAACAAAAACACATCTTTCCAAATTGGCCAAGCAACTGTAGTCCCCCAAAAATGCAGCCTTGAATTAAGGTCTTTCACATACCCTTCCTCCTTCAGTTCTCTGGCTCACATTTCCAGCAATGTATTCATCTGTTGCTTCAGCTGCTGCCATCGGAACTTCAGGATCCTCCATGTCCCTCCATGTCCCCTTAGCAGGTTTCAGTCCTGCACACAGAGCTGTGAACTCACCACAAAGCTATGGACCTCTGTACAACAAAACATCTTGGGCTTTGGCTTTAATTACTCCTATGCCACCAATACTGTTCTCCCAAATGCTTTTCCCTAAGTCATTATTCAGTCTTGCATCCTGCAGAATTTGTCCTGTGCTTGGCTACTTGCTTTTTTCCTCCTCTTCATCGGCTTTCTGTTCCCAGATGCTACTACAGTAAAACAATACAGCAATGCAGCTTCCCATTGCTATCACTGACAGAGTCTTTATTTTCTCTGTTATTCCTTTACTTTGTTTAATCTTCTTTATCTGTCATCCAGCCTACTCTCCTCAACTTTGTCCACTCCAATAATTTCCAGATTCCAAATATTTACTCTTTTGCCTCCAATACTTGGGGAAACTTCTTCTCTATTATTTTATATGCCGTCTCAAAAACCTTCTGTTGGTTAATGCTCTTTCTAATCTCTCGTGTGTCTCATCTTTTTCTTGCAAATGTAGTATGTTGTTTTCCTGCAGGGTAGATTTGTTTGTTTTAGCTACTCTCACCCAGCATTTTGGATCAAAGAACTATATAATTTAAAATAAGATGTCCTGACAATGTGAAACAAACCCCACTTGAAGAAGTGCTATCTTGAGATCACATGTAGACTAGTAACATCTATTTACATGGGTATTTCCCACTTGTTTAGCTTAGAAACCTAAATAAAGATGAGAGGTGCCTGGTAGTTGTTTCTCAGACTTGAGCATCAGTTTTATCCGATCCTGGTTTTGGATGGATAAAGAAAAAAAAAGCAAACCTTCTGATACTCATAGAATGCAAATCCTAGCAGAACTCCATAAGGGTAATTTTTTTATTACTGTCCCAATCTTAAGGATTTCCTGGCCAGTTTTTATGGGATGCACCATCCCCCATCAGAAAATATCCACCCCATCTTATACCTTCCCCTGCACATTACTGCAAGGAAGGCTGATAGGAATGGTTTTGTCAAGAGATAGAAATCTCCAGCAGTCTTTGATCCAGGAGACACAGTCACATCCCATGACTAATCTTTCCATAGGTCACAGGCCAGCTCACCCTTAGACTTATTTGCATTCAGACACTCTCCAGCAATATCCTGTTTTCTAATTTAGGAAGTACTGATGATTATACATGGGGCTTGGCTCATTGGAATTCCGTCCCTCTCCACTCTCCATGACATTGACAATTCATCTCCATGCATGTGTGAATGCAGAATGAAAATTTTCCTCTCTACAAAGAGAGAAAATACCATTGTTTGCACTGATTTCTGCTCCACAAATAACCGCGAGAGAATGTGCTAGGGTTGAATTACCATGCCAGTCCTGGTTCCTTCTTCTTTAGATGTTTCTACCTCACCTTCACACTGGCAATGTGGCTTTTCCAAACCTACAGCTCGCCTTTTCCTCCTGTTTACAGGCCCAGCTGCTATTTCTTCCCTGAGGGGCTTCTTTGCTGCACTCTAACAGTCAGTCCAACCACTGCTCTGAGCTCCTTTACACACCCTTAACTTTAGATGCCCCAGCTTGCTTTGAGTTCAGTCAAATATTTTCATTTCCCTTTCCATACAGACAGTGTTTTTCCCTTTCCCTTCCAGATTAAATTCTCTCCCACACAGATGATTGTTTTTCCCTCTCCAAAGGTCATCCAGAAGGTGGTTTCATAACCAGTTCAGCCACTGATGGGCTTTATAGTGCTGTCCTGATTCTCTTGCAGATGAGATGTGGGACAGCAATGTGGAAGATGCACCAAGTATAACGTGGGGTCTGATGATCCCTGGGCTTCCCGGCAAAGTAAAACCCCAAGAGAGGATTGTTCCCAATCTAGCAAGCTGCTATCAGCCTGCGTTGCCTGCAGCCCAGCCTGGCTCATCACGCAGCAGCAAGGAACAGCAGCCAGCGTCTGTCTGGTCAGCCTTACATATGAACGAAAGGAATGCAGCCTCCTTCCGCTGCCTTCCACCCCCCACCCGCTCCCCAGCCCATGGTTTCTTGTTTTCATGCACTGCAGTAAATCTCTTTGATCCAACAAGTGGACTTTGCACGTGCGAGCTGAGTGACCAGCCCACATCTGCCTCTCTGCCTGTGAACCCCACACTGGGAGCTCTTTGTCTGTCGGGGCACTCACACCCATTTACAGAGCCCACACTGGCAGACTGCTTTCGCATGACACACTAACAAACCACCAGCCAAAGGAAAATATCTTGCAATCATTTCAGACCCTCTGGCTCTGCCACTGACTAAGCCAAGTGGCTACTAGCCATTGGCACTGCTGGGTGCATTCGCAACCCACACCATACTCAATTCAGGCATGGAAAAAACAAAGCACCCATAGAGAAAAGGGCTCCTTGTCCCATGCCCTGAAGGCTGCATGGGAGAGGACACAGCCCTGACATTTATAATTCAGTCACAAATATCCATAGCTACTCCTCTCTGTCCCACTTTTTTTACCAGAGGCAGGGGCTCCCTGCGGGGAACCCCACTGAAGAAGTCAGTATGAACACATTAAATGTCTTGATTGTACTAGCTCTCATTTAAGGCATCCAACGGTCAGTGTGTTTTTAGGGAACAGAGCATGTAAGCAGTGTGAAGCGCTCTGCATGACTTTGTGCTCCAGACACAAATAAGCTGTTTAGGTAAGCCTATCACACTCCTCCCCTAGATTTACTCAGGTTGCTCCCAGGATGTAAATGTTCACAGCTATTTAGACAACATGCTTTCTACAGACAAAAAGGAGAGACAGGTTTCCTGCTCCCAAGTTCTGCATCAAAGATGTGTTTTAACAACAAGGCTGCATTCAGTCCTGATCACAAAAGGAAACCAAGCTTTCTACAAAGCTGTGCGCAGCTAGGACATGGGAAGCGGCAGGGTGCTTTTACAGCTGTTAGGACAGGAGAGATCATTATTCCAGGTTTGTATTCCCTCTTGTTTTTTGCCTTCCTGCTTTCTTAACAACCTATGCTATCT
This sequence comes from Chamaea fasciata, assembly GCF_029207755.1. Taxonomy (NCBI): domain Eukaryota; kingdom Metazoa; phylum Chordata; class Aves; order Passeriformes; family Sylviidae; genus Chamaea; species Chamaea fasciata. The sequence goes on along the minus strand of NW_027094093.1, from coordinate 13,159,874 downwards.
GCTCAGGACATGGTGAATGGAAACAGAAACACTCCCATAATTTGGGGCTATTTAAACCACTCATGGTTTAACTGGCAAGATCAGAGGGGAAGCTGATCCCACCAGGGAATGGGAGGTTTGGGTTCTGCACCCAGGCAGCTGCAGTTGCAGCATCTGATAAAGGTCTTCCCTATCTCCTGGCAAAGGAAGACTGCCTTTCTCACCACATCCAGCACTGCTGCGGATGGGCAGGCTCAGCACGTCATGGCACCACGTACAATCCAAGGCTATTCAACAGAAAGATCACAGGGCCAGTGAGAAATGTTTCTAATCATGTATTAACTGTAAAATGTAAGATTTCACTTGATAATGTTAGAGGGGAAAGGTTTTGGCCTCAGAAAATACAACCAGACCTAAGGTTGGCTTCAAAAGCATGCAAACTCTTGTAAGATTTTGACACTGAAGGGTAAAGGTGCCGAGAGATTAGTAGTTTTTGCAAGTGCTCCTCATGGCTCCTTGTCCATATCCCCATCTGTGTGACAACACCAGGAAAACTTCACAAGTTCACCCTTTCCAGGCTATCATGACATATCGCTGACTAACTTCAGGAAAAGCTGTGTAAGACCCATCACTTCCAGCTTGAGGACGAACATGGGGGTTGTATCTGAACAGACAACATCACTGGGTCAACAGCTCTCACACTCTTCACTTGTTCTTTCATGGAAGCTCCATTGTCTGCTGGAAGGCCCTGGCTGAATTGTCCCAGTGGCCAGACCCAGCACAGACAAGCCCTCAGAGCAGCATAGCTGCTACAAGGAACCAACATTCTGACCATGTTGATGCTGATTTTAGAATTATTGTACTACTTTCACTGGCTTTCAAATCACTGAATCACAGGTGAGGTCACTCCTGGCAAGGTGGCTATCCCCAGTAAAAGCACTAGAAAGCCCATATAAAAAGATCAATGCCTTTTATGTCTTACTATGATTTATACTTTAGACCATGTAACTTATACAGTGCTGCCTAGTATGTGATGGATGCAGCTCTCTTAACAACCCACATATTTATCTGATTTACTGCATTGGTCCAACGTGTTATTTTCTACCTTGCAAGAACAACCTTGCTTCTAGGAATCTGCCTGCATGATAAGATCGTGAATTAAATGTGCAGTTATTGTAAGAGACCACACATTTTACAGTAAAATTGAGAAAACTGATTACAGCAATCCCTCTGGAAACAAGAATAATCACATGATAAGACAGTGCTAATGGGAATTTATCATCTCTCATCACGTGTGAGGCTTAGAACAAAGCAGCAACGTGTGTGAACTGCATAGCTATTAATGCCAATGAACACCAGCCGAAAAGCTGCTGGAGACTATGAAGAAATGAGAGGAGGGAATCTGAACAGCCAGCCTAAGCCAATTCAGTATGCCTCAACCAGCTTACACACAGACATATATATAACACTTGTAAATGTTACCCAAAATAACAGCCTGACATCTATCCATACATCCTAGTCCCTCTCTACCTACACTATCTAATTCAAATTCCATGTCATTCTTTTATTTGTTTCCACAATATTTTAGCACTGGAGAAGTCCAAGATCATGAGTATCTGAAGGGTATGTGCCTCTGTGTGCCTACACGTCTACATCTACACACACTGCCTCATGCACTGAGTATTCCTAAACTGTATTTAAGATCTGAAACACATTTCTCTTTCTCCCATACAAAAGGCACCAAAAATCTACCCACGCTATTTTCTATTTGAAGAAAATAACACTTGACTGAACTTTACATTTTTAAAGTTATCTTGGGGAAGTGAGTGCCAAAAACCCAGTGACATGCGCATAGCTTTAACAAAAATGATACATCTACATCCCTTAGGTATCCTAAAATTACTCTGCATCAAGCCCCATAACACATATGAAACTCCAACAGGTATTTAATGGTAGATGGTGAACTTCTCTGTTCTATTGAATAATGGGTACATTTCCTGGCCTACCATATTTTCCACTGCCCTGTTTCATAGACAGAAGCTTGGACATTCAGAAGCGTTTTTTTTTTTTTCTTTTCTAAATGAGAATAAAAGGAGATGGTTACGGGTAGGTGGCAGGAGGACAAGATGAGAGAAGCATCCTACACAAGTACCTGTATGAGTCCTCTGGTGAGCCTTTAAGTGGGAGCTCTTTGTATAAACTTTCCGGCACCCATTAAATTGACAGCGATGAACCCTCTTCTTGTTTTCTGGGGATGCTTCTGGCCCTGTACCTCCTTGCTCACTGTCACTTTGCCCATTTTTTATTGTCCCCGCAGTCGCTGTTGCTACACCCACTTTCACAGAGCTGAGTGAAGTTTTCTTGGCTACCAGTTTCAACGTCACTGTGCCATCCACTGCTGTGAGAGTCTGTGGGGTTTTTACAAGGTGGCGGCTGAGCTCCGGAGAGGAAGGGGGGGTTAATGAGGTCACTGCATTGAGCTGAGCCTGGTTGACAGCTGTGTAGCCCTCTGTGGACGAGCTGGTGGACTGCGAGCTGAGGCACGTCTCAGACAGCAGTTTGTCACGGGACAGGATAATGTCCATGTTGGAGCTTTTGTCACATGTACTCGTCTCCACTGGTAAAAGGATGGGGTCCAGCCGTCGTATATTGTCCTCTGCATCTGGGGCTGAGGAGGCATGAAGGAAGCAGTCCAAATCCTCACCAAAGGTCTCAGAGATCTTCCGTGGTTCAGTCTGAAGGTATCGCTCCAACTCCAGGCATGTCTGCAGAAGGGAAAGGGGGAGGGGAGGGAGAGAAACCGCAGTTAGAGCAAGATTACAGCATAGCTGCCACCGAGGGCAGGAGAACATGGTCCAGAGGCATTTCAACACAGCACTCATCAACATCAACATCTTCTTATGAGATGGTCACACATTGGAAGACATGAAGACTTGGCACTTGTTTGAGGCTGCTCAAAGATAGTCTGGGAATACCCACATATGGTAGCAGGTCTTATACTAGAAGTGAAGATACAACAACCAGAAAGCATCCACTACACTTTCATTAAAGTCTGTTCATTGTTCCAGGGGTACCAGGGCCTTCCCAACTTTAAGTATAATCTGCCCAACAGCCACTTCCATACGAAACTATCCCAACAGACTCATCATTTGGCCACATACAAACAAAAAGTCACCTCTCCAAATAACTGCTTCCTCTTCCTTCACAAACATTAACTTTCTCTCCAAATTTAACTCAGTGTAGTTGGCTGGGGCCCAATCATCCTTAAACAGCAAAATTCTGAAGCGTGGCATTTAAGATAGGAGGCAGAAAAGCTTCCAGTGAGACCACAGCTTGTGTAAAGGGCCTGAAAGAAGGAAAGGTGACAGAAATAAAAGGATCTATTGTCAGTTTTAGAGGGAGTTTTGGCACATCTAGTCAAATGGAGCTTCCTGTGTACAGGACACCAGACTTGCACACAAACACACGCACCCCTTTATTAAAAAGTAGGTGAAGTTGCAGTCCAAGAGGCTGCCATATAAAAATGTGCTCCTGCACCTCCACAGCAGTTGATCACCAGCACAAGAATGGGACGAGCCTCCTACGTGAATGTGCCTTATTATCAGGTGCCCTGAGCTTGCCCCAATAAAGCCTTCAGCCACCAAAGCATTGCCCCAGTGTCCTCCATAAACAATTTTTATTGTTTATAAAGAACCATTTGCTGTAGTTTCAGGAGCTTTTAATGGAGTTTATTAGCAATGTTTTTCATCTCTTGCAGCTTGAAAGGATAGCTAGTTTAATAACACCACTGTGATTTCACAGGGCTTGGAGAAAGAGACATTCTAACTAATACATTTTAGAAACCTCTGAAAACTACTCCTCAGAGAACACTTCTACCAATATCAAGAAAGGGGTTTTAGTCAAAAAATATTAATCTATGGGAGGTGGTGACCCAACTACCTCTCAATCTGGAGAGTCCAGCATCTGATCAAAAAATAAAAGCTTCGTATGACCAGAGGAGAGACAGAGACTTCTGCCTTCTGAGTACAAAGGTCGCATCAACAGGAATGTAAGGAGGCCTCACTCATGGCTCTCTAGGAACTGCCAGGTAATTTGAGATTATTACTTTCAAAGCTCCCAGGAAGCAGTACTGTTGGTTGCAGATACAATGTGGTGGGATGACTTTCAAGTTCACAACAAAATCTGCCACACTGTTGTTTCTTTTTTAAATAATAGATGATTATAGATCTGAGCTGCAGCGATGGAAAAAAAGCAACAGAACAGAATATATATGCAGGTGAGACATGCATACTTCAGCATGTGTGTTATATTCAGAGGTATGAGACTGTCTGTACCCAGGCCTGGGGGTGGGACACTTACCAATTGTACTTGCCTTTAGCAACCTTTCAATTTTCTTTAGAAGGTGCATTTCTGGGACTATGAGAAACAGCTTTAGCTGAGAATCTGGTCTCTCCCCAGATAAATCCTAATGGGTTTTGGGAGAAGCTTTCCAACATGCCACACAGTCTTTCAGTAATAACCCCCACCACCAGGAGAGGCAATACTTTTTGAGTTCTCCATATCATGTAATTTGGGCTATCTGGTCCACTTAGCCTTCATCCAATGGGGCAGAAACAGGTTTAGGGGCCCAATAAATAAAAGGGCTTCCAAAGGAAAGAGCAAGCATAATCACAAATTAGGGGTGGAAAGGGGGAGGGCAGCAGCAGGGAGGAGAGACAAGGACTCAAGGCCATTAAATCTGATGACAGTGACATGAAATTTCAATTTCTGTGGCATCAGAAAGCTGCATGCCAGCTCTGGGCTGCCCATGGAGGGGAGGCGAGCAGGAGGTGCTGCTCCTTTAAGGCATCACTACCCCATGACAACAATAGTGGGCCTGACAGTTTTTCCAGCTTCACCATTAATTTTCCATAAAGAGCAGTTTCTCGATGAGCCCTTTTCAGGCAAAGCCTGATGCTTCACAAACCTGTAATTATTCCTGGCTCCCCCCTCCCGCAGCCACTGCACCTGTGCCATTTCAAGACACCAGCTGGTCATGTCTTGCCTTCTGCCTCTGAAATCCAAAACCAGTGGATCAAGCCCATCTCCCCATAGAAGGGGGGAGAAAAACAACTCAAAGAAACAATGTAATGCAGTCCCTCCCACCCACCCACCCCCCTCAGCCTCTCCACCAAGTCAATAGCAGGGAAGAACCTAGCAACGCTGAGCCAGAAAAGCCCTGCACCTAATCTGCATGGCAGACAAAGCCTGCCGAGGGGTTATGGCCACAGCCCTTCCCTCACCTCCCGCCAGGGCCCTACCTACTGCTGCACTTTTTTTTGGTGGCAGAAACAAAGCATCTTTCCCCATATGCACTTCCCAGGCTTATGCCAAATACCTTATGCGACCTTCTCTCCTTGTGGTCCAAATGTCCCAGGGAGTGCTGAGGAAGGGTTTCGAAACCAGCCTGTTTTCTTTACTCCTTGCCCTGGCATGACAATTTTTAGGCCAGGTAAACCCACCACCTTGTCTTGAGCTCTGACCTGGAGAAACAAGTCAGGCTGAGAACACCAAGATCTCCACTCCAGGCTGGTGGACCACCAGGAGGGGCAGGAAAATTCTTTGGTCTCCATTCCCACAAAGCTATTTGCCACTGAGCACATCAAAAACTACTGGAGTTTTTTGTTTTGTTGTTTTGGGTTGTTTTTTGGTTTTTTTGTGGGAGGAGCAGGATATTGACCACTATCTACAGAGATACAAACCCAAACTGCTGAATTCAGCTGATGGTGAATCCCTATAGATCTCTTACTTCCACCACCAGCCTGGTAGGAAAAAAAAAAATGAAGATTATCTCAGACAGGAGTGAGCTGCTCTTATCATGCCCTTAGCAAAGTTCTGCTGGACGTCCAGCTTCTCCTCACCACTCGTGCAAGAGATGGAGCTTTGTGTAACAAATGGAGTACCTAACACGCGACACAAAGTCCCGCAACCCCTTAGTTGCTACATTGCAGGCACCATGGTGGGTATTAAACTTTCTTATCCAGTGCCTGTACTAAACACAGCAATAAAGACTTTAAAAATTGTAAAGGGAAGAAGAAGATGGCTCCCTTCAGGAACAAAAGAAGAAGATCCATAAGACTGCTGCTGGCTGTCAAGCCAGTTCCACTGGCTAAGGATAAAAAAGTGTGATCCATTAATTCAACCGATCTGCCCTGATTAATGAGGGTCATTCTCCCTGCACATTGCTCGTCAATTTAACCAGTTAAAAGAAATGACGATTCATGGCCGACAAGTAATAGGATGTGGCTTTGTGAGACCCCATATACTTGAAGCAAGCCAGATAGAAAAGGACAACAGTCTTGCATGTGGACAATCCTGTCAAGGCAACCTTCTGATTTTTCAGTTTCAGGTAAAATTGCAAAGTCTCACTTCCCCAGCAGAGGAACATTTCCATCACCTGCAAGAAATTCTATGTGTTCCAGTAACTCAAAACATCTCTTTGCTCCCCATATTACACTATCATCCAGGTCCTCTGGGGCACATGTAGTGACCCAATACATGTGAACTGCACACCGTGACACCTCCATGTGCAGTATCAGATCCTTCAGACAGTACAAGACAGCCACTGTAGAGCTGTCCTATGCCTGGTAAGGACCTACTTCTTGTTAGTCCTTTCAGAGTTTGCAGTAGCACTGGTCCAGGAAAATTCAGTGTTCAGTACGTTTATCAATTGAGAAAGGTATGATCTCTAATCTAGTTGGATTCTTACCTCTAAAGCTCATTTACTGAAAGTAAAGATTATTTATGAAACACATTGAGTATGCTCACCACTATGAAATACAACAGAAGAGAAATCCAGGGTGTGTCTCTACAGCGGAGATGTGATACGTGTACTATTTTCAGCAGAGCTTAGTACTCACCTAACTCTACAGCCAGCAGAAATCAAGATAGTTTTGCCACTAACTGCAACAACAAGACAAACCTCAGACTCTGCAACACCTCCCAGACTTGCAGATACTTGAATTGGTTCAGTCTGTATTTTGAGGTGTCTATCAGCTATCCAGGTTACAGTTGACCCAGAACATTCAAAATCCAGACATGAAGGAGCTGGAGTTACCACTCATGATGCTGATGTTTGGCTTCATCTCTCTCCCCCAGAGAGGAACCAGGAGGAAGGTTCTAGCTGCGACCACCACCATCATCAATGTGCCAAGCCTCAAGGCAGTGTATCTCCCCTCTAGAGAATGATAAGAGAAAGACATGCCCAAAGCCCCGGAGCCTTTGCACGGACACAAGTTTGGTATCTAGGCTCGTGTCCAGACAGCACTGGAAAACCTAATTCCATCTGATGAACCAAAATATAACCCTAGTTCTCAGGGTATAAATCTAAATTTGCTTCAATGAAATGCAAAGAACTAGTCTTGGCTGACAGCCATGATATGTATTGGAATTTCACGCATACATGCAGACTTTTGAAAAATAGCAGGTCACTTGAGAAGTACCTGCCCATGTTGTGAAGTCTTTAAAGCACTCAAACTTCTCTAGCTTTGCACAGGTAAACACAGGTCAATATGGCAACAGTAACATTCTGTCAAGGGTTAAAAAAATGCCCAAACACTTAAAATAATTTGAGGACAGAACATCAGGGAAGGCACTTTATCAATATGTTCACTGGCTTCCTCTGTTTTATTGATGCTGAAGTATTTTATAATATCTTGATTCTGAATTTTTCTAGCAGATCATCAGAAGTTCTTACGTGGAAGTGCCAGTTACTTCTAAGTGGCATTTTACTGCAGATATAATTGGACATCAAGCACTGAACTTGGAAGTTATCCAAAACCTAATTAGAAAGCTGGATACTTAGATCAGGCCGTGACAGAAAATGAAAATGTTGAAAGTGGCTGACAAGCAGGTCTGATCTACCAAGTCTGTTTACAGTACTTGAAAGGATTCTCTTTGTAATTTACACAAGCAAAGCAGAATTACACATACAATAGTGAAGGTCAAATTTCAACTTCCATCATGACCCCATTGCTTTCCACTGGCATGTGAAAAACGGGCCTCATCTCTAAAAAAAACATAGAAAACCTCAAGACTGCATTGGAGGAGAAACTGTCTTCAACTGAAGACAACCCAAAACAGTAACAGTAAGGTCAGTACCATCGCCATTCACGCACGCTCAGAGCAAACAGTGGCACCAGGCCCAGTGCCCAGTATCAGTGTTTCATTGTGCAGCAAAACAGCAAAAGCCCTGAGCAACACTGACACTTGCATTGCTGACACCACAAGCAGAACTGAACTGGATATTGTGGGACAGCCCTGAAGTTAAGAGGAGTAAGAGATTCAAAACTTACCTGCCTCCTCTGAAATGCCACGCTATTTTTTATCCTTAACCCTACAACTAGATTTGAACAATGGATCTTCTTCCCACTGCCAAAAGCCTTCATTACTTCCTGAACAACAACAACAAAGCCCAATACTCTTGCCCATCTATTCCAAGACTGTCATCTGTTCCCACGCAGCTGCCAAAACCTCCAGCTTTTCCTCTTGGCAACTTTTACTGGGCAGTTGCTAGTCATGAAAAAGCTGCAGCACATCAGAAGCTTAACATTTGGGACAGAATAAAATAAACAGAGTTTTAGAATTAAAATAAGTAGTTTTGCAAAATACACTTGGGAAAAATGGGAAACTGCAGCCTGAAATGAATGTACATAAGAAAAAGTTTCAGTTGATAGCAAATAATTTCCAGTGCAAAGGTTTTAAGACAAAACTAGTCAGGTGCCAGCACATCTTGCCTATGTGTTATATAGTTAATTGAAAAAAAAAGAGCTAAAACCACTTTTCAGGTACAACCATAAGATACTTTTTGACAGCCGACTTGCAGTAAATATTTGCATGCATGTTCCTAATCCCTTGTATATATGAAGGAAATCAACTTAACTGGATGCTCAATAAACAGGCTTTTGCCAAGTGCAAAAAGCAGGCACAGGCACAGCCAGCAAAGAAAGATCGTATGATATGTAAAGACTTGTTTTCCTGTGGTAACTTCACCATATGCCTGAGGCATCAGGCCAGTCCTCCCTAACACCATCCAAATGGGCCATAGTGGCCACCAGTCTGAAATGGACAGGTCTATTAATTCTTGACTCCCCCACACAGGACTAAAGTCTCTGTTCGCTGATTTCTTCAACACAATAATGGCCTGTGCCCGTTTTCCCCCTTGGTCTCAGACCAAAGAATGAACCGTTAAGGAAGTGTATTTAGCCAAATCAGCCCATTCACTGTTATTCATGCACAACAGCACTCTCAATAAACTCTCCCACCATGACTCAGATGGCTTCCTCCCTGGATCTTCTCCTCTTATACTTCTTCAGAGTGTTAGAAATGCTAAAATCAGAAGCTTCAACTGCATTCAGCAAAGATAATTTTAAAGTAAAAATGTGGATATAAAGGACAGAATCACTATTTTCATATAAACATGATTCATTTTCCTGTCGCTCTGGAGCATGATGTCAGCAGGATTATCAAAGATTTTAATCAGATTCTAAAGATCAAAAGATCAAAATCAACTTTACCATAAATTACCAATTTTCACCAGCAGAAATGGGTGGTAACAAATGTCTCAAATAGAAAAAAAAAGTCTGAACCCATAACTCTAACCAAGGAGTCAAAATCAGGCTTTGTTCTCTAACTTGGTTTTAATGAAATACATCTTTATCTAACAAATATTGTTTTGAACAGACAAGGCAATATTTTTCACTAAAAATCTGTGGTATTTGGGCCTTAAGCATAGAGAATGTCAGTGCACTGGTTATGAGATACTGAACAAAGGACTGCAGCTAAGCGTGGCTGAATTTGATAGGCATCTAGATAGGGAAAAAAAAAGGATGAAAGAAATCTGCAAACACTGAACCAGGGCTTTGGAGGGCTTTTGTTGTTTTTTCTAACCATTTAATAAAGGCAAAAAAAATCTACGACCAGTCACAACAACAAAAAATAGCATCAATGTCAGCAAAAGATTAAGGATAGCCAAATCAAGAATTCAGAAGTGCAAGCAAGTGCATTGTGCTAGTATCAAAATATGATAAAAGCCATGTGTTCTTGTACACCACCACATACCCTGCATGCTGCCATACAGTCAGGACAGCAAGTAGCCATACAATGACCATTTGAAAAACTATATATAAAGTAAGAGTGTTTCAAAATGTTTCTGAAGAGAGCATTTATTTATATAACAACCTTGGATGGCTTTGAGTGAGCTGGTTAGTGGCCCTCACTGCAAACTTTTCTCCAAAGTTCATCAAGCCTGTATTTAACCTGTTGTCGTCCAGTTTGGAAGGAGCTCTGGTTTAGCATTATAAACAGCAAAAAAGCACAATTAGCTCCTTGAATTGTCAGTCCTAGCTCCCACTGAAATCAAAGGATCAGGTTCAAAGCATGCCCCAGAGTGTGGTAAACTTCTCACAGGAAATGGATACGCAAGAGCAAATGCTGACGACTGTGGAATGTACAAAGCAGAGCAATATTTTAGGTCTCAATCCTCAATTAAGATTCATCCCTAGAAAGTATTGCAGGGGTGTTACACAGCAGAATTGGATTCCTTATAATTACTCTGGTTAGGTTCATGAATGAAAAAATGTATTCTTTAGAGACCTTTTATTAACACCCAGAGATATCTTAACATTTCTTTCTCAACAGCTGACACAAACATATACAGCAGTTGCGTTCGCGCACTCTCAGGCAACAGCATATTCATAAGCACAGCCTGGCACAATTAGCTTATTAAACCAAACCTGGAGAAGAGATGTGATCAATACACTCAATATACGGAATGTTTCGTAAGAGTCCTGGGTTGTGAGTCATCTCGTCTGCTCTGACCTAAAAATATATTAAACGAGAGGATGCGTAACACTGAATTCCTAACCCAAAACGTGCAATTCCTCACACTGACTTTGCGTGATCAACATTTTTGTGCTGGGACTACCCTGTACATGACGCCCATTCATTATCACATCTCAGGGCTCAAAAAATCTTTTGTATGTTCCCTTTTGTATTATTTTTGGCTGTGGGGAGGAAGAGGTGGGGACCTGTCTGGGAAACAGGAAGCAGGAGGGGAATGCATTGTAGAATAAGGGCAAAACAAAAAAGAATAAAAGAGCATTTATACCATTTCTAAACGATAATAAACATATAGACCAAAGCCTGCCTTCAGCCATGTGGGGAGCAGTGGGCTATTTGGCTGAAGTTTAGACTTTATTGGGAGCAACTGTCCAAGTGCATTCACAAAAAGCCATTTGCTGCTTTATTCTTTGATTTATTTTTAATCATTTGGGCAATTTGTTATCTTACAAGAGCAAGAAGATGCGTGTGCTACTGTGATAAATGCGCCAATCTGGGCAAGGAAAAGAGAAGACAACAGACTTGAGTTTTGCTATTGCACTAAGAAAAAAAAAATTCAAACTAGAAACAAAATGATGGGAAGCACAACCGGATTCTCAGTTGGGGTAAATCAGCACAGAGCAGCCCTGATTTCATGGTTCCTGTTTACATCAGCTGGGGACCTTGCCAACACTCAAAATCCATGAAATGCTGCTCTTGATTAGCACCACTTAACTCTGTGGCTTACATTAAACAGAATTTGACATGTTTTGTGATGGCTGGAGATGGTTATTTTCTATTACAAATCTTGTCTACTTTATTAGGGACAGTGTGACCTAAACGGAAAAAGAGGAAGAATTTAAAAATAACAACTCTCAGACATCCTGATGCTTGGATTTGTTTATTTTCTTTATCTCTCTTTTTTCAAAGTTTGGGTCATCTGTATGAGGTATTCACAAACTGGTTTCTGCCACTTCTTGGCCAGAGTTTTCATCATCCGTGCACAGAAACAACAGCCTCCATGCTTGAATGTCCCATTGCAGGTAAATGTGCAAAACACTTTAAAGCCAGGTGCCTTCCAAAGGATGCTACATTACAGTCTAAGAAGTTTCGTCATTGCTTTCTACTTCTACACTGTTCTGCCAAGGCCCTTGTTCCAAAACCCTTAGCCACCAGGGATTTTGATCAGCCTCAAAATCTCATAGGCAGTGGACTCAGGCTGTCACACACCCTGATAAAAGCAGCATGGTCCTCTTTAACAGCAATCTGTGAGAGCACATTGGTTAAGAGCCTGCCAGTATTGGCTCAAATGCTCAGCAGCAACCCAGGCAGCCGCTCACCAGCATCTCAGATCTGTATCCCCAAAATGCATTAGATCAAAAGAAAAGAAGAGGGGATCTGGCACAGCCTTTAGTGAATATCATTAGCAGCACAAGGTGAACTGTGTGAACTGGACGAGGCACTGCTCACCCCCTGTGAAAGGATCACAGATCAGCCTCATGTCAGCTCCCAGCAGGCCGTACAGTCCTGGCTGCACATGGCACGGGGAGGTTGGGTTTGGAGAGATCCCGTTAAAGAGCCCTGCCATTTGTTGACTTGAGGACGCTCAGCAGGTCAGACCCCAGCTGCTCAGAGTCAGCACACCTCCATGTGCCAATTGACACAACCACAGCTCACACACTGGCTTGCTTTCTTCAGTCTGTTGACTGTGGACACCCACCCAGTTGTTATGATTTTAATATGCTGCAATATGAAAGTGCTATTTCAGGACAAAGTTATTAATAGCAAAGCAGCCAGAAAACAGTCTAGAAGGAATGCAATGTTTTGGCATTCCTGGAAGACAGGATGACTTCTCAGCATCCAAGAAACCACCAGGGTTAATTCAAGATGTTTCTATGCACAAGCCTGTCTTTTGTCACTATATGATAAGCCATCATGACATAATTTCATAGGACCTGCACACTGCAGCAGTCCACAGAGACTACAATGTAGAAAGGCCCAAAAGGTGGTACTTTGTTACTCTAAGTAGGCTGGTGAAAAGCAGAGGTGGGGTGCTGTGACATAGCATCAGTAGGAACAAGTTAGAAGCTCTACTCTTCCTGAAGGACAAGGATGGGACAGAAACTATTAAAGCCCTTCTCAGAAATCTGTCTGCCTCCAGGACCTCAGAGAGGCTCTAATTTTCAACCTCTCTTTCCCTGTCAGCACTCTCTCCTTCCCTTGTTTATTCGCACTGCATTTCCTCAGCAACATTCTTGGGCAGGAGCTGCATAGTCAAGGCAAGTCACTGTCCCTTCTCAGGTTCTCTTTTAAACCTTCTGCTTCTCCTAGCACTGTATCCTTGGAATGTATTGGAGAATACTGTGGAAAACACCATACCCTGACTCATTTGTGTTGGCACCTTTTCCCCTAAAATTAATTGGGAGGGTTCTCAAATTAATTCCAGGTGCATCACTGAGCACAACACTCAGTACCACCTTGCAGAGATGATACCACAGAAAGGCATCTCTCCACTGGCAAGGCTCTTGGCATCCCCTCTGCATGCACCTACTCTGCTGAGAGGCTCTCTGTGAGGCTTTTAGCTTTCCAGCCGAATCCTTAAGTATCCTCCTTGACCAAACCAAATGAAACTCATCTTTCCCTAGGAGGAAAAGGCCCAAATGATGATGCCATGGAATTGGAAGATGGCGTGTTCACAGCACTACAGCATTACCCACTAAACCACCATAGAGAGCTACAGCTCACTACTGAAAATGCATTGCAGGAAACTGCAGTCCCCCACCACACTCCAAAAAGGAAACAAACAAAACCCACTTACCAACAAGGAAAAGAGGAAACATACTGTAGCCATTATAAGCCCAGCAGTAGACATTGTTATCTGGCATATTTCCAACTCAGACATTGCAAGTTCAAGGGACTCCACAAAAAATGTAGCTAGTTTACATTAAGTGTCCTATTTTCCCCAGTTTCCCTTTTCCAGTCTACCCAAGTCCATACAGCATCTCCCAAGATAAGCCTGCCTTTGTGGGTTGGCTTCATATCACTCCTTCCCTCTATTGTCTTTCTGAGATGTGATGGAAGTCTCCAATGTCACGGCTTGGAAGACTACAGTCAGCTTCCTTGGCATGGTCAGCAGGAAGAGGATGGGCGGGAACTGAGGAAGGACAGCCTCTCCAGCTGCAGAAGAGGGATCCTCTCATGGTCCAGCCAATCCTTCCTGGCATTTTGTTTATCATTAACACTGTTTAACTAAAGCTGTTTTTAATAGCCCTCAAAGGTGGAGTCTGCAGCCAGCTTGTGTCATCCTAAACACTGCAGACCTCTGTCACCGTGCTCTGGTACAATCCCTGCAATTGCAAACATAAACATTATGTTCCTCCAAGTACAAATTACAGCTTTCAGGAACTGCAATTTTATTTTGGTAATAAACATACAAAGGTAGGCTTTATGGCGGGAGAGTAGCCACATGTGAGACCACAGGCTGAGTCGTTGCTTTGCAGGAATATTCCTGGGAGTACTCTGCTGCTTCACCTCCAGCCAGCTCTGCTTCCCAAGTGCCTAGCTTCCCAAGTTGCACTTCCCAAGCAGCTGCATATCAGAGCTCAAGGGAAAGCCCAAATGCCTTGTGGTGGCCTTGGCTGCTGGAGGGATCTGCATCAGATCCTGCAGTCCAGGAACAGAGACTCAGAGAGAGACAGAAACACACTCAAACTGTGTTTCTTTAGCTATAGCTAGCACTACTAACAGCCTATGCATTCAGGATCATTTTCCAGGCACAACTTGTGACCTGGTTGTCACTCTGAGCCCCTGCAGGATACATCACAGCAATTCTGAACACGTGGGCTCTGCTCAGAACACCTTGGAGGTGCTCTGACCATCAGCACAACAAGCTTCAAGGGATTTCCTCAGTTTCAAGTGTCTCTAACCCTTCGCTGCTCTGCAGATGCCCCATCACTACCCAGCACCAAGCTCCCGACACCTGTCAAAGAAACATGATATCAAATTGCTCCTCCAAGCCCCTGAGTACCCCTAGGCATTTCAGTCCTCCTGTCAAGCCTGCTAATGCTTGCTAATACTGCCACAAGTAATGATGCATTCCTGGAAGCAAAAACTGCATTAAAAATCCTCTTTACATGTGAGCTAAGAGCTTTCTTTGCCTCATACCATTTTTACTCATAAATATAATATCAAGGTGATCGTGTTCTTCTCAGACTACTCAGAGTGTTCTGTAAGTAAAACCTGCAATTGGCAATTTATCAGATGGAAAAATAAAAGCCACATTCGGTTTCTCCCTACACTTAAAAATGACCACGTGCAGTCTCTGAAGCAGTCTGATCTCTTTAACAAGGTCATGAATATCAGCTGAGGGCACGAGAGGAGAAATAAAACCATCCTGCCTATGTTTTCCCTTCTGTGCTGCTTGCTTACTGAGGTTTTGCTCACTTTCTAAGCAAAGAGGAAGCCTCTCCTGTTCCCCGTGTTTATCCACATTCCAGCAACCAGTGTCTGCTCCTCCAGGTGCTCTCCAAGGGCAAACAAACAACAAGATCTTGCCACAATGCAATTTTGAACTTGAGCCACATCCAGCTGTGAGTGGGAGTGAGATGGGAGCCCTGTGAGAAGCAGTGATAGAGGCAGTGGATGATGGGACACCATGAAATCTTTTGAAAATGTTGCTCCTCCAAGTTTAGACAACAAGTATAGCACACCCTTTGCCTAGTGAAAGGCCTGGAAAATGCACTTTAGGAGGCACAGCCTTAGGAGTCAGAATAAATCCTCTCAGATGTCCCTGGTGACAAAGAAACCCAATTTGATCAATACAGCAGCATTATTAACACTGCACTGCCTTACATGAGGATAGTCATATGTTCTTGCCTCTGCTGAGAGTGGGGGAAGGGGTGCAAACTCCTACAACAATTCACAGGGGAAACGTCTCTCTCAAAATCATTAAGCCTGCACAAAGAATCTCTTACACATTTTCATGAAAGCTGCTTTTTTGGGAGCTGCTTTTTTTGCTTTTCTGCTTCACTAGTATTGATCAAGCTTGGGTGGAATCCTAGAAATAGTATGGGCTTTATGGTTTTCTCAAAAATAAATTTTGTTTTTAACAACTTACGATCTCTATCTTCAGGCTTTTGTTTCTGCAGCCATGAATACCCTCCATTGTGGAGGCTGGGTATAGACACATAAATGTAGGTGGTTAACAACAGAAGGTAGGACTTAATGGTTAGCAAAAATTTTTAAATTATTACGAGAATTAGCAATTAAGTGCATTTAGATTCAAGCAGAAATATTAGTAGCAAAAAGGCATATCTCTATACATATAAATACACATATATATATTGCTGCTGCTCCTGAGCCCCTGCCAGAGTCATGGTCTTTCCGCATTTGGCTCTTGACAAACACATTTACAGACAGCGCTGGAAACTTGGGAATGGCAAGAGAACGGGAAGGCGAAGAAAAACAGTCCTAGCCTATCACCTGCTTAACCGCAGCAAACAAATCTGAGAATTTGGTAAAAACTAGGTCCTCTGTGTGCCTGGTGACAAGTTTGCAGAAAGCTACAGAGGTACCACCCCTATATGCCAGGTGACTCAGACTGGGAGAAAAGGTATCAGAGAAGCTAAAGGCTAAATGGTAGTAATGGCATGGGAGGAAGAACTAACTAACAATAAACAAAAGACCAGCAAATAAACTGGTATTTTAAACCACTAAAAAGACTTTCTTACCCACAAAGAGAACTGTCACACACTGCTGGAAAAAACAAAAACAAAACCAAAAACAACCCACTACAGAAATGGTGCATCTGCACCAGCCACCTTTCTCCAGCACTCATCTGGGACAACACATTGTCAAAATTACAGACTCACTCCCTCTTAACTGGGAAGAAATCCTGTTGTTCTTTCCCTCTGCCACCTCTCCACCAAAAAACACTGAGACCATCAAATCCAAACCCTGTACCAAGAAGGTTAAAAATGCTAAGTTCAAGCACTCCACATTGTATCTGGTGTTTCTCACCAGAGAAGTGTGGTGCTGCTTCAGAGCTGCTGGCACAAAGTTCTCCCAGAAAGGGGTGCTGCAGAAGTGTCTAGACAGACTAAAATTAAAAAGAACAAATTATGTGACACTGCCCACTGTCTGCACAGCAGGGCCAGATTCTCAGAGGGAAGAGTAAATAGCTGGGGCCATAATCATAGCTAGTGGAGTCAACTTAATTTACACTGAGCAAGTATCTGGCCCAGAAAAATATTCCTGTAAACTTTGCAGCCAAAAATTCCTCTGCTAGGCCACATTCCACCAGTCAAAGTGCCAGGGAAGACAATTGCAGAAATAATTTAATTAAAATGGAGATCAGGAAGCTGGTATCCTTTTCAAGCTCTGCTCTTGACTTCCTCTCTCCAGCAACTGAGAGCTTGGGTGTCCCAGTTTCCCAGCCTGTAAAATCGGCATGCTACAGCTTCTCTTCTTTCTGAGGACAATGGCTGTGAAGCATCCGATCTGTTCAAAGCCCAACCATCAAATCAAACAGATTTCTGAATGCTCTAAACCTCCACGTCTTGGATGAAAGGGTTTGTATTTTTCTCTGCTGAAACAGCTCTGTCGTTGCTCTTGGAAAATTTAATCTTCAAAAAGGCAACTTGCAAGTTTTGCTTCGAAGACTGCAGGTGTCAGGTTCTCTGACTTACTGGGGTACTGCTACGGATTTTTGCTGCTACAGACTGCTCAAACTTGCTAGCACAGTTCTGGTACTGAAGTAAGAGTCAGGTAGAGAGTACTGCTTCTCCACAATTTTGTCATTTTTATTTCTGAATTTCAACTTTTGTTCTGATTAGCATCTGGGAGGACAGTGAATTTTCTGGATATTCAACTCTTTCAGGAAGTCATTAGATGAAAAAATATTCCCAGGATGTAGACCAGTGCAATCACATGATCAAGTCATAAGGATGGTGCCACGTGGTATCTCATTGTAGCAGGTCCTTTATTTTCATTCCTCAATTTCTGTTAAAACATTTGGCTTTTTACATGCTGATCTGCAAAATCATTAGCAATGGCACATGGTTTAGGACCTGTTTTTTTACAGTCCTCACATTCCATGCAAAAATCTCTCACAGATACCCACAGCTTAAGAGCTTTTTGAATAAAGGGGAGGTACATTACAGCTTCTGAGAGAAGTTTTCACAGAGGCAGAACCAAGCAAGAACCCAGAGAGCCCCGCTGCCTGCAGTCAGCTGTGTGCCTCACTGCTATATGATGAGGCCCCGCTGTTTTGTTATAATCCCAGCAGACCCTGCATGGAGCCAGCAGCTTCCCTTTGCACAGGAAGGAAAGGGAATCACCCATCTTCTGAAACACCAGGAAAATACTTCTTTGTCATGCAAGCAGCCCAAGCCGACTCAAAGGAGAAGGGACTGTTAAGCAGCACAGTACACAAAGACAGCAGGAAGGCCCAGAGTCCAGGGTGTCCCAACAAGCAAATGGCGAGCACTTCATAGCCTACAGCAGCGGAGGTTCGTGTGTCCCCCTTCTATTCCTCCCCTGGCCCTGGCAGACTCCTCTGTCTTGTGTGAGTGGCTTTGGCAAATCCTCTTTTAAGGTGCATGGCCAGGGTGCCGGGAGCCATGCTGCTCAAAGCCACTACAGTGGATAGTGGCAGAGTGGGGGGACCCTCTAGAGGGACAACAGTGGGACCCCACTACTGACCACACAGCATTTCAGGCAGGCTGCTCATTGCCCACATTTCAGCAGCTCCCTTTCTGAAGAGCTGTGCAGCCCTTGGAAGGACCTCGACAGGCTGCAGAAGTGGACAGCAAAGAACAATCTGAAGTTCAACAAAGGCAAATGCCAGGTCCAGCATCTGAGGAGAAACAACTCCATGCACCAGCACGGACTGGGGTTGACCTGCTGGAGCAGCCCTGTGGAAAAGGACCTGGGGCCCCTGATGGACAATAAGCTGTTCCTGAGCCATCAGTGAGCCCCTGTGGCCAAGAAGGCCAATGGGATCCTGGGGTGCATCAGGAAGAGCGCTGCCAGCATGTGGAGGGAGGTGATCCTGCCCTGCTGCTCAGCCCTGGTGAGGCACATCTGGAGTCCTATGTCCAGGTCTGGGCTCCTCAGCACAAGAGAGACATGGAGCTCCTGGAGCAAGTCCAGAGGGCAGCAACAAAGATGATTAAGGAACTGGAGCACCTCTACTATGAGGCATGGCTGAGGGAGCTCAAGGTTATGGAGTCTCCTTCACTGGAGATATTCAAAAACCACCTGGACACAATCCTGTGCTACATGCTCCAGTATGACTCTGGATTAAACTAGATGACAGACTGTGGTCCCTTCCAGCCTCACCCACTCTGTGATTCTGTGAAGAGAAGGGTAGAGCTGTGCTGGGTGGGCACGCAAATTTAAGAGGGCTTTACTCTTTAACTATGGTCCAGGTCAAACACTGTTTCACATCCATCAATCACAAAGCCAGTGGTGTTTAATTAACTAACCAGCATACCGACACTTTTTCCCAAACTAAGGTCAATGCACTGCAGCCCCTAACAGCTTTTCCCAATAGTAATACCACCCCACAGTTATACTAGTGCTTTTAGGCTCTTTGAAATGCTGAGATCTTTTGTGACTCACTGTCAAAAGCCAGCACTTAGAACCAGCTACCATCAAGTCAAGTCATCAACACCAATTTGACTTCATCCCATTTAAAGTCTGTTCCATTAAACAAACAAACACAAATTTGGCATCATTTTTTTGTTTCCCTTTACTCTGATGGATCACAGCCCTTGTTATAAAAACATGCTTAATAAAAACAAATTGGAAAACTAAGGAAACTCATAAAAAGCTTTGATTGTGAAGAAAAGCAGGGAAAAGGACTTAAGGAGGAAATGCTACATTTTTCTGTGGTGCCAGCAGAAAGAGGCAGTTAAAGAAAACCACATAGTGGCAGGAAATAAATCTTTGAGACTGAATTTGGAAAAACACAAATTAATGCATTTATGGAAGAAACAGCAACAAAACATGCACACCTAACACACAGCACAGATCCAGTAAGGCTGACGAGTCCCATAACAGATAAGACACAGAAAAGACCAATATAGCTTTGAGGACACATTCGAAGCATCTGATATGCAGGAAAACTGGAGGGAACAGGGAGATGGAAAGTATGACAAAACTCAGAAGGACATGCACCTTTATTACTATTTATCACATCTGTTCTGCAGTCAGAGTTGTAATCTCCAGTCAACGAGCAGGGGCCTCATTTCACATTTAGATTAAAAATCCATGAAACACGTAATATGGATGAAGATGGGGAAAAGCATCACAGCTTTGTGCAACTATGAACACGGTGAATCCAAACAAAGCAACAGAGTTGCTCATGGAGAACAGAGAGAATATGGGAGAGAGAAGACTTGGGCAGCAAAAGACAAGTCTGTTAGATATCCCTCCCCTAAATTGGGTTTTAGCACAGGCTTGCAAGGAATACACGGCTTCACACCAGGTGGATTTCAAAGGACACTGGAAAGCACCACTGAGGCATATATTAAGAAATGGCACCTGAGCTGAATTTCATGATCTAACAGTGCCAATTTCCACAATTTGCTTGTTTGTTTCTGGGCCAAATCTGCTTATATGCAGTTTATTGCTGTTGGAGTTAGATAGAGACCAAAAATCCTTTTCATCTTGTGCACCCTGCTCTTGAATCTCATTTGCCTTCAAAATTAGCCAGTAAAACCCACTTGCTGAACACAAGGTCTTCTCTGACTCTTCTCTAACCTTAGAGACCAAACTGCAGTGCAAATGTTTCCTTTTCCCCCACGACACAACATAACATGACACAGCACCACACAGACTCAGGTTGGATTCCAGCCAGAGGAGGAGGAAGACCCCACTGCCATGAACCTGGCCTCTCCTCTGAGAGGTGTTTCCAACCTGACACACAGTACACACGTGACGGATTCTCAAAATGAAACGTGTCTGGCCATCCATGTGTGCACACAGAGGGACCCTTCATGACTCACGTTTATACTACAGCATTTCAACATCATCAAAACAGAGCAAAAAGGCCTCAAAGAGGACTTGTGTACAGAAGTGAATTTTAGTGTCAAAAAAGGCCACTCTGATAATTTAGTCTCACCTCTGGATGATATAGTTCACTGAAGTGCACAAAAGAGCTCCCTTGAACACTCATTTACAAGTGCTTTCAGGTTGGTTTCTACAGTTAGATATGGAAGTCTGAGGGTAAATCAGAATGGGAACCTCCCTGCTATTCATGCATTGAGACTTTTAAGAGACCTCTCACCTGTCATCATTTCACAGATGGGAATGACTGTCCTGGGGGAAGCTGTGCCTACACCAGACACTATCCTACCCTTGCACTGTTGGGGAGGCCACATTTAGCTCTTAGAAACATCTTCTAGTTGCTTCCCACACCCACATTCTCTTCATTTATAAAACCAGTGAAAAGAAATCATGCTTCACCCTCAGTTTTATAGAGGGCAGCTCAGGACCTCTCATTTCTTCATGGAAAGAAAATTTCTTTCTGTATAGTTTCCATTATTTATTAGCTGAAGGTCGGGGGAGAAATGGTATTTATGGGATGCCTAAGGCCATGCTCACTATAAAACAGAGTAAGTCAATATAGCTACAGCACAACTTAGTGGCCTGTTGTGCAACATTTTTAAAAATGTACTCTCTCTTTAAGGCACTTGAGAATATCTCCTCTCCAACTCCAGTGAAAATACATTTATGAGAGCTATAGAGCAACAAGATTGTTTTAATCAAATCATTAACATGGGTGTGCTGTTTTCTGCCCACATCCTGATATTTAGTCCACATCCTGACAAGATGTGGGATCTGTATAAACTGTTCTCCTGAAAGGCGTCAAGTGACTTCGTGGACACTGGGCCAGTGTAAATTCACTGTAACTTTGGCAGATACGCACTCACTGACTGATCTGAAATCCCCAATGTGATGTGGATACTATTCTTTCCATTTACAAAGAGCAAAACCATTCAGAACTGAATGCCAAAGGTCTCCTTGACCTTTTCTACTTAAAGAAATGGAAATGAGACAGAATTCACCATATTGGAACATCACCTGACCAGAGATGCAGCTTGCTCAAACAAAACTGACTGAATGGTATATGGCATAGCTCTTGCTGCATAAAATAATTCACATGAGACAGTCCCAGTGAGAAGAAGCCTTCAACCTAGAGCATCCATCAGTGTACAGCTAGGGGACTCAGGACTTGGAATTACATATACTAGAGGAATTTGGGAGTAAGAAACCTCCACCGCCTTCCTTCCCTTGCTCTCCCCCAAATGTATTCTTATAAGAAGTGCACTTCTCATGTAAGAAAAAGAAATCCCAGTGCAGCCTTTGTAGAGTTCTGTGCACCTACTGGCATTCTTCTCAGTACTCAGAAACAATGCTGGGAAGTCACCCAGTCAGTCACCTGTCTACCAAGTGTCTCATACCAGAAAGTAACTCTACACTGGAATTCTTCTGTTCTCCCTCACATTACTGGGCTTTATTCATGTTTTAAACAAACCCCCAGAACTCAGAAAGCCCAAGACAAGCTACGCATACTCAGTAAAAACTATTTAAACTGGGCACCCTGAAATTTATTTGCCAGGATCCAAGAAAGATTAATAAAGGAATCACTCCCAGAAAACAAAAGTGTCATGAGGGAAGAGAAAATCAAGGCTGCCTGAAGAGAAAGCATGAGCTTTGCAGCCAACTCAGAAGTACACTGTGGTGCCAAGGTCCTCGTATTACCTTTTAAACACTCAAATCACCACAGATTCTGAGGGGGTTTTATTCAAGCAAACAACTTCATCCAGGAGGCACAAGAGACAGGTATTTTAGCCTGTGTCTGGAAGGTTTCAACCTGTAACCAATGTAACAAACACCAAAGCCCCCACTGACCTTAACTGACTCGTCCCCTTTAAAAAAGCCCCTCAGGTGAAAACAGGTTCTTCCATTTTCAAACACTGACTAGAAGAATTCTTCTTCGCACTTTAAAAACACAGGAGAGGTAGGAGAAGTACCAATAAGAGAAGTCTACACTGTTTCCCTGCAGTAGAAAGTAGGAAACTAGTCCAGGTGCCATCCACTTACTCTGAAATTCTCAACCCTGAAAGCAAAGCATCTTACAAGCTCTTTCACTGGATCACATCACTTAAAGCAGTCTGCCTTGTCCTCCAAGATACTGGAGACCTCCAAAACTCTGTGCTTTCTTCCTCTGGTCCGACCAGACAGAAACGTGCCTTACTCTCCCTATTTGACTTAAACCACCCTGCTCTTCCACAGGTATCTTAAAACCCCCAACACTCAGAGACTTCTGCTTTCATCAGAACCACCTTTCTCAGCACCAAAGCCAAGATCCCAGCTTCCTCGATTGTGCTGGAAAGCCTACTAGCATAATCCAACACTACCCTGAGAGATCAAAACCCAAAAACAAATAGAAGAAATACCTTGGTAAGAATCTCATGCACAGAAACCTACAGATGATCACAACCACTCTGAGGTGCTGGCATAGCTTATGAACAATTGGGGGAGGACTGTGACACCACCAGAATGGACTGCATTCTGACAGCATGTCAGCAGCATCAGTGGAGCCAGAAAAGAGCCATTTTACCCAAACCGACTGTATTCTCAAATCAGTCCAGTGCTCTTTGCTTCTCCCTTATTACCTTAAAATGCAGACAAATTTAAAAATAAAAACAAGAGACACTGAAGGTCATCCCCATTTGATCTAGACACTAATGAGGGAGGCTTTTTCCACTGGCACCAATCTTCCATTGTGCAGCAAATGCAGCCTTTCCACCGTCCACGTGTCAGAAACAAAGCCACTTCTGGCCTGATGCTTTCCATATGAGACACTAGATCCCATCTTTCTTCTCCCCTCTGTCTTCCTCCTTTCCATGCTTAATTACTCACACAGCAGTTGTAGTAGGTTGCAGATGAGTGTAATATTTTCTTCAGAGCAGCACAAATTTTCCAGGCTGACTGGGAAGGCCAAAAGGATGAAAAGAAAAAACAAAACCCCAACAATAATTATTTAGTACTTTTCACCAGCTTGAAGCAGGCAGCAAGCTCTGCAGGGCTGGCACACTTCAAACCACTGCACGGCCACAGGAAAAGAACAAAGCCCCTGAGCCACTCAGTCCACCCTGCACCCAGGGATGTGGGGCACCTCAGCGCCAGAATCCAGCAGCAAGCCAGAGGTGCCAAGGCAGGGCGAGTGCACTGACTCTAAACCAGCACAGCACCTCACCAGCAGCAGCTGAGCCAAGGAGAGAGGACAGACCAGCAGCTGCAAGGAGACAAGGAACACGTGGGACTGCACTGCTTCTGTGCAACCTGTGTAACAACAGGCCTTGCCAGGCCCCTCACTGAGAAAGGGAGAGCAGGCACCCAGGTGAGAGACCACAAGTATCCAGACACTGCTCGTGGCATCACACAGTGTTGTGGATGCAGTTCTCCAAAGACGCAACAGTCACAGGATGCAGAGAGTCTGGATACCTTTGACTAGCCAAATTGCTAATAGCTGGGAAAATTAATCAGCTTTTAGGGGCGCAAGAGGAAGATGTCAGCCAAACCCAAGTCTCTCACACTGAAAAGTGCCAGGCTCTTAGGAAATTCTAGGAAGTACAACTGGTTGAAACGAGTTGTTCTAACAAATGTTCTCAGAAAAGAAATACACTTTTGCCCAATCTTTTATTGGAATATATATTCATTTTGGAGTCAATGTTACCCACTGAAATGTCACACTTCCAAGATGTAATCTGTAAGGGCAGACTTGAATCAAGCAATGCAGTGACTCAAATCTGGGTCTCACACCGAAGTGCTGTGATATGTGTTTTGGGTGTAAAAAGCAAGCAGACAGGAGCACCTTCCACCTCCCTTCTACTTGCCACCTAGTGAACAATTTTCACCGTGGCCTTTGATCACTAAAACCTTTGTTTTCCATCCAGCTCTGGTAGAAAACAAAGGCAGGCGATTAAAGGCAGTCCGGTACTTCACCCCCACTAGCACAAAGCAATTCAGCACAATGCTGATTCCCCTCCTGGGCTGGAGTGAAGGCAAGTCAGCAGAAATTGCAAATGTTCAAAACCCAAGAACTTTCCTTATGTATGGAAGCGGACTTTGCCCACTCGGGAAGTCAGGATTAAAATCAAATGACTAACACTATAGTAGCCTATTAGTAGTGAAAACATTAAAACCTACTTTACTTGTCCTGACACATGCCTTTTTCCCCACTGCACAATCTAAATTAAACACTTATTTACACAGTGATTCCCAGTCACTTCAGCTGTACCAGAAGAATGCTGCAGTGACAGAGCTGCAAAGGCAGAAGGTGCGCCAGATGATCCTGTCCAAACACCACAAACTCTGTTTCCAGTGCTTTTTGGATTATTTAGATGGAGACACTTTAATGATTGCAGTTTCTGTCAGAATATGCTACCTTACAAAGATCCTTTACGGTCAAACATCAACCCTATGTCAGCATCCCTTTAAAACCGACCTTCTGAGGCTACAGGTTTAAAGGGCGGGTTTTGTAAATCAAGACTCTAATTGGAATGTCTCAGAAGAGCCTCTCACAAGCCAGTGTCCTTCTCCTTTGCATCCTTTCCCATAAATCACACTGTCTCCCAAGCTTGCCTGTGTCACTGTCTACTTCTCTATCCCCTGTAAAGGAGGAGCTATTGACCCCATGTATGATTTAAACTCCAGCTTTGCAGTAAGGTCCACAATGCTGGGAAATAACAAGAGGATTAGGACATGTGACACACTGCCTGTAAGCATAATGTTCAAAACCAGTATGACACTTAAGTATGGTTGGTGAGCCTCCAGCAAGCATAAATGACATAAACATTTCTACGTAAATGACTCGGACTCTTTGCTGTGTGTTGTACAGTACACTACACACCCCTTAACAGTTCTCTGAAAAGTAACACATGTAATGAATACACAGTTGCACTGAGTGGAAATGCCTTGGATTGGAAAGGATCCTTCACATGCAAGTACAGGGAGTGGATGGGTACCTGCTTCAAAGGCATTAATAGCATCAGAGCAGCTTAATAAATCAGAGTTGATATATTAAACCTTTAAAAGACAAGAAAATTAAATGCTTTCTGCCCAACCTTCCTATACTCAACTCCAACCCCTATTAAAAACTTGAGAAGGGCCAAATCAGTGCCATGCATAGGTTGTCACAAAGACTACCCAGACCTCTGGGAAGGGGCATTTAAGCTTACCTTTCAGAATCTTCTTTTGATTTTTTTTCACAGAGGCAATGCCACACCCCACCGAGGGCTTCTCTGCACAGGAGCTGTCCTGGCAGCTGGTGTGGCAGGACCTGGGCCTGCAGCTCCAGAGGGGCTGGCTGCCCGTGTCCCCATGGCCTCACACAATCCTCCCCTGCCCCAGCCACTGTGCCCAGGCACCAAAAACCTAGAACAGGAATCCCCACAGCAGCAGAACACAGGAGCTGCCAACACATCTTGTAACTGAAGAACTGAGAAGCAAAGGTTTGGTGTCCTGATTAAATCCAAGATGTCTAACTATCTTTGAGCATAAAGGCTGAAACATGAACTCACAGGCAGCTTACTCTCACAGGCAGCCTAACACCCTGAGCAGCCAAGCAGTCTTCCTCACCAGCTGTTGCCAGAGCAGGAATGGTAAACGCACCCTGGTGACCAAAGCAAAACATGAGCTTTTTCTGATGTACACACCTATAAACACCACAGTACTTTCATTTTCTTAATGCTGCTGGAATCAAGTAAGAGTTAGAAATCCCAGGTTGATTAGGGTGTTTTTTTTTTGATAATAAAAGACAACAAAACAAATCTTCAGTGTCTCAAATGCAAAGAAAGTATAAAAAATATAAAATTAAAAAATAAAAGATCTGTGACTTTCAAGACAATCTCAGTGTCTTGGGAACAGGCATGATTTTTTAACTTGCAGTGGCAATGTTGGGAGGAGGCTCTTTTCCTGGCAGGTTTGTTTTGTTTGATTGTTACAGAATCCGCTGAACTCTGTAGTTCGAGTGAATCCACAGTAATTTTGACCAAGGCAGAAGCACCCATAGTACAAAAAGGACACGTGGAGAGAAGAAATTCAGTAATTCAGGTGAGTGATTCCTGCAATGCCAGTCTAAAAGACACCACAAAAATGGCACTCCCAGCTCCTGAGCGCTGCCAGGAGTTTGGAAGTGGTGGAGATATTGTAGATGTAGGGAATGGACAGGAGGCACTTGAGAGTCCAGGGAAGCAGAAAGAGGAACTCAGCACTACTCTTGAAAATACCTTTATTAAGTCTCCAAAAATTCAGGTTTAGCATCAAAAAAGAAAACCATCATCAATTACAATGCCTGAGTGTAACTTTTAGTGAGGTTTTGAGCACGGTGATCAAAAGTCTACAAGTTTTCTTCCCCTCTGCAGAATGTGACAAACTTGAATAGGAGATGAGGTGTACTACTAACCCATTGCTTAACGTAGTGAACAGCAGTATTGCTCAGACAGTGAGAAAAATCCCTTTGCTTCATTAGGATAACTGCAATCAAGGTCCTTCACATGCAGCTACAATCAAAGAGAAGCAGCTTCCTTCTCGCTTCCCTAAAATGTTTCCTAACTCAGAATGGAGAAACAACACACTGGATGTTTCTCAGTGGAGAATCATTTGACAAAGCCTCAAAAAATCCCCCAACAATATCCAGAAGACACCATTTGCCTCATCCCTGGAGAGCTTGAGTATTAAATTACTATCTGGAACTGAAAAACTTCTGCCATTTCTACATGGAAGTATCACACTGCAGACTAGCTATGTATCATGATTTTCATGCAGCCTATTCTAATTTATGCACTGCCTATTCAGAACATACAGAAGTGTACAGGCTTGGGGGAGGGTAGACTTGAGCATCCCAAACAAGTAAGAAAAAGTATTTTCTAGCTGAGTACCCACATCAAGATTGTGTATAGCTTAAAGGTATTTACCCCATTTCAAAATCACTTGGTAAAAGTCATTCACATAATCTGCTATTTTAAGACCTGTAACGTGGATTGTGGGACTCTATGATTCCAGAATGCCAAGAAATAATCACTTTTAACAATAGATTCTATAATTAAGAAATCATGTAACAATAGAGACAGCAGTTTCAAGTTTGTCTTTCCTCTTTGTCCATCTCTTTCTGTAAGGTGACAGGAGCATGCTTTCAGCACATGGAGCAAGGAGAGGGACTGCAGGTATAAATGGAGCAGTGTTCAGAGTCTGAAATACACCGCATTACACATGTGGCTGTTCCTGGAAGTCACCCATTTCTGAAAGTTATTCTCAAGAGGCACGATGTACTATAAGCACTTAAGAAATGTGTTACACTGTGACTGGAACCAAGATGAAATAGCAATATTAGAAGAGATGGTTTAGTTTATGTAGTGGCCAACTATGCCATTAAACTAGAACAATGGACACGATGGGGAGGCAGGAATGTTCTTCAGTGTGATTTATTCCTTTCCAGTAGGAGTGGAAATTTTTCCTATAGGCCTGAAAATGACCCCATCTGCCAAGGAAAAGTCAGCATTAAGATATAAGAATTCTGCTAGATTAGTCACCTTGGGATTCTCTGCTCTCACATAGCACAGGGATCTCAAAGCCCTCTTCCAGGACGAGTCAAAACTCAGCCCTCTGAGCGCCACAAAAACCATTAGGCCTTTGCATTGCTGTTGTCAGTCACTTCAG
The DNA here is from genome assembly GCF_029207755.1 of Chamaea fasciata. Taxonomy (NCBI): domain Eukaryota; kingdom Metazoa; phylum Chordata; class Aves; order Passeriformes; family Sylviidae; genus Chamaea; species Chamaea fasciata. The sequence goes on along the minus strand of NW_027094093.1, from coordinate 13,131,305 downwards.
AAAGAGGGAAACTGAGGCTTGAAGAATTAATTAAAAACAGACAGAGAAGGCTATATGGAAGGATCAACAGAAAAACAAAGGCTTCCTCGATCCTATGCTTTACAGGAAATGTGCATCTTTCTTGAAAGGATCATTGTTTGCTGCAGCTGAGAGCAGCTGGGTCAGCCAAGGCAAAAGGAAATGTTATCAGGCAGTGGTTATCAGCAAACAATATAATGCCATTTCCACTTCTGCCAGCCAATTAGACCTGTGCTGCCTGCTGACACATGTGGGAAATGCTATCTCCTCCAGAATAAACCAGGGTTTGGCACCTAAGCCCCGCTGTTTTTATATAGCTGCATCAGCTACACATGATGGCTCTGTGCATCCACCTGCTCTTTGTGCTCTCGTATTCTGACATTATGGGAACTACCATGCTAGAGACTGCCCTACACTCCCCATGAATATGATGACAGCCCCAAAATGTCTCCTGATCAGACCCCTGTTTCACAATAGGACGGTGAGCTCTGAGTCTGCCAAGGGGCCTATGGAGAAGGACAATAGGGATGTTTAAAATGTCACCCCTAAGGAAGAGGCATATCTGATTACAAAAGATGTCTTCTGCACCCTGATCCTCCAATGACCCCCTAAATGACATTGTGAAGGCCCAGCAGGAAGAACAGAGTGAAGCCCCATGTCCACCCCTTCCAAATCCTCAGCCCCGCTCTGCCCCCCTCTGCAGCCTGGCACACAAAGTGGGACCATGTGCAGCTGCACAGGCTATGATCCTCAGAGTTATCTCCCTCAAGAACAGCCTCCTACCCACTTCCTTCCTCTGCAGAGTAATGAGGCACTCTTCAGCCTTGCGCTGCCTCTCCCAGCAGCCTGGTTCCAATCTTGGGGATGCCACATGAGACAGCCACCCCAGAGCTATGGCATATGTGGCCAGAGGTCCTCCTGCAGCAGCGCAGCAGTCACGCAGGTGCTGGAATCTCCCCCCGCCCTGGTCCTGAACTGCAGAGTCAGCTCGCAGGGACAGAGAGAACTAGGACGGTTCAGTCAGAGTCAGGATGAAGCACCAGGCAGAAACACGAGGTACCAGCCAGCTGACTTAGAGCAAACGACTCATTTCCCAATGCATACAGCCCACCTCTTCCTTTAATCCCTCCTCAGTGCCATGGAGGCTCAACACTGCTGGAAAAACCAAACAAAGTTCTCTCTCCTGATGAAATTGTGCTGTTGATTACTCATTAGATTCTGACATCCCAACTCCAAGAAAAATCCTCCTGACCTCAAAAGTGTTTTGTCTGAAGCTGTACACCCAAAGCTCAGAGAGAAGCTCAGCTTTTGTTGCCTAAAAATCAAGCTCTCCCTTCCCAACATGTGTTTTAAAAAAACATCAAACATATCACAGGTTCATTTCCAGCTTCCACTTCAGGTATTTCCACTTCCACAATGCAAACTATGTCCAGGGTGGAATAAGGGCTTCTTTGTATTTTTGTCTTCTAAAACAGAAACCTACACAAAAGGAGACAATTTGTTCCTACACAAAATCTGTTTGTTTCGTACATATTGCTGGGTTGCACTCATTCAACTCCAACACTAATTGTCAAAAGCACAGATAACAAACTTGCTCACATTCCTCTTGCAGTGGGAAGGAAAAAACGGGAGATCAGCTGACTGTGTGCAAGCATTTAGCAACCTGCCTTTGCTGTCAGTGCCCTCTGTGAGTAATGGGTGTTTCACAATCTGAAATACGAGCAACTGGCCCAGCTGTATATTCCTCAGCCAGCAGCTACCAGACTGTTTTCCAAGCTCAGGAGAAAAGGAAGACAGGACTGTGTCAATGCTTTCAACCCAAGGCATGCTCTGATTTTCATTGGGGCAGGTGAATCTTTCATGGTATCACAGTAAGCACCGTTTCTCAGAGCAGGACCTGGCACTGACTAACCTCTGCACATCATGCACTAGCAGCTGCTAATCACAAAACTGCAGCTCACAGTGTGATAAAGAAGCTTGCTCTTAACCCACACATCTATTTTCCCCCTCAAACCCTGCCTTTTTAAGAGACCGAAGTAATCTCCTGGGGCGCTGCTTTGCTGCTGGGAAAAGCACTACCCTGGAGCCTCTGTAGCACTACTGGAGCAGAGGCAAGACTTGTTCAAGTGTTTTTACTCAAAATTAAAGCTGCTGTTTCCCACTTACGACACATCCCATAGGGATCAGTCAGCTCTCTTCCCTGGAGTCTCAACTGCAGCCTTTAGTTTTAAAGGATACTTTAGAAACACACACATTCTTTGTCTCAAAGTTGCTACAGTTTGCCTAAAATAAGTAAATCCCCAAGACCTGATTACATTGCAAGTGATTTAGAAGAATTAAATTGGGGTCTCTGTGTCAGTGGGTCTGCCAACCTTGTGTAACAGCATGGTCTCTGCACAGCCAGCTTCAGCTGCTCCCACCACTGACACATCAGTTTTGCTGCCTGTTGTTTGCAAGGAGAGTCCAGGCAGCAACAGGGGAACAAACCGTAAATACAGGATGCATTATGAAACATTGGACACTGGTTGCAGGATTTGAGAGGAAACAAGGGAAAATGTAGCAAATTATTTTCAGCTTCTCTTTTTAAGCATACGTGGAGAATCAATGGGGTTTAACCAGGAGCATGACTTCAAATTCTGCAATGGTTAACAGTGAGATTGGGTAGGTACATGCTACTGTATAAAACAAACTGCTGCTCCTCCACACATAGAAGAAGGCAGAAGGAGACAGTATCACTCGCAGCACTGCCTGAAGCATGCTGGCTATGTCAACACACTATGTCGCTTTGGACTGTTTGGACTGTTAGTAATGTGCAACCGATCCAACGACGACACTATGATTTTTTTTTAATTAAATTATATTAACCTCTTCATTTTAATTAGCATGTTAAAAATATAAAAGGAAAGCAGATGTGACCATCATGGATGTGTGCACTGAATATTAATAACAAAAAGGATCCCCTCCCCTTGGAGGATAAAGCAAAGTTGGTTCAGTCATTTTGCAAAATAAACCCTGAATGTGTTCACCCTGTAGCTAACAATAAACCTCTGCTTTGTGTGCACACACATACAAAGCTGAAGCCAAAATGATTTTACTACAGTGAACCTTTGAAGATCCAGCCCCGGTCCAGCTGGCTGACAATGCTACAGCCCGAGTACTCCCCAGCAGCTCTGCCATCCACATTCCTATCCACACACACTTCTAAGGAAAATTTAAATTAACATCCCAAAACTGTCACTTACTGGAGACCTAACACAGGCTACCCTTACAGTAGCCAAGACTCAGGTAAAGGCTGGCAAGATGAAATCCAGTGGCTCATTATTCTCACACTGATAGTGCCACGGGTCCGTGCGCTGCAATAGCACCACATGTCATCCCAGCCACACTCCACTATTTCTACCCACCAGCAGATGGGTTTTTTTTTTTCTTTTAAAGAGACACCAGTTTCCAGAATTTCACCTGGTGTATCACCTCCACCAGAAAATCACATCAAGAAGCAGGACTACCTCACAACGTTTGGCTGTAAATAGAAATGCTGTCTTTCCTATTCCCTCAATATCCCAGCTGATAACTATTTATAGTTAACAACTGGATTCACAGTGTATTTTATACAGCTCTTCTCTGCAACCTACTCTTCCCCTTGGTCTTACTTGTATTCATGCTACCATTCATCATTTTAATGCATTTATAATACTAGATTTCCATCTTTATCCTTATTCTGTCTGCATATTAACCCTACAGTGCCTCAAAACACACTGGTTTACTGGAACCAGCCTAAGGCGTCATTGTTTCAAGACAGCAAGAAGTGTGTGTTTCTACTCCTCTTTCAAGAAAAAAAAGAGGGGGAAAAAAAGAGAAAAATAAGTCACATTCCTAGTTACTGAACTTAGCCTTAAAGCTTTTGCTAGTGCTTCCACACACCTGCCCACCCTCCATCTCTGACTTAAGCTACGATTTTTATTGACATATACTAATTACCTGAAAATAAGAATGATCTACTCCATTCCCACCAGCTGCCAGTTGTCAGCACTGGCTAGAAGTAAGCAGGCTTGTTTAAAAGAACAAAACAAACCCCCCAAAAAATCTAAGCTCAAAAATAAAATAAATAGTAGTCATCATAAAAACAAAACCCTAAAGAATGCCACCGGATCTCGGGAACTGTCGGGCGTGCTCAGAAAGGACTGAAGGCAGACAGATTTGAATGGACTGCTCAGTTTGTCACGGTACAAAATACAGAGATTTAAAGGTCTACCCAACCCAAAAAAAAAAAAAAAAAAAAGAAAAAAGAAACACCAAAAAACACCCAACCCTAAATTAAAGAAGAAAAATAAAATAAAGTCAGAAATGCAGCCTCAATGCACCGACTGTCTGCGCTTAAGAGATTTACAGGAGTAATTTAAATGATTCACCTGCTGCCAGTTTTCCTCCAAGGATGGCAAAGCTGAGAAGTAGCCGGTGTCGTGGACAAGCTGGAGTTCCTGGAATATACTATAACTAGCCAAGACATCCATGCTGCTGCTGAGCAAGACCCTTTCTTTCTGCTTTTGTGTGTGTTTGTTTGCTCGGGTGGGGGGTTGTTTTTGGTCATAAAAAAAAAAAGGAGGAGGAAAATCAACCAATGATAGATCCAGCGTCCCTTTGGCTTTGTTTTGTTTCAGTCACACTTTAAAAAAAAGAGAGAGAGAGAGAGAAAGAGGATCAGCGCGGAGGGACAGCGAGGTTCGGGGGCCGGGCCGAGGAGGACGAGCGGCGCCGGCGCGCACCGAGCACCCCGCGGCCGCCGCACCGGGGCACGTCCCCGCCGCGCTCCGCGCAGCCCCGCGCCGCGGCCATGCGCGCTCGCGACGGCCCTCCCCGCCGCCCCCTCCCCTCTTTATTTTCGGGACACCACATCCCACATCCCGCCCCCCCTCACGCCGCTTCCCTCCCCGCTTCCCTCTCACCCTCCCTCAGCAAGCCCGGCCCGGCCCCCCCGCGCGCGCAGTCGCGCGGCCCCACTCAGGCAGCGCGTGGCCATGTAGGGTAAACGGCGGGGCGGGAGGGGCGGGCCCGCCGCGCGCCTGAAGACACTGTGGCCCAATGGCGGCGCAGCTCGGGGCGCGGGGGGGCGGGGCCGGAGCGCCGGCGCCGGCGGCGATTGGCCGGCAGCGCTGCTCCCGCCCCTTTCCCTGAGGCTCGCGAGGCGGCGCGCGGCGAGCTATTTTTAGGGCGCTATATAAGAGGGCGGCGAGGCGCGCGGCGGTGGCGACGGGTGGCTCTGAGGGGCGGCGCGGCGCGGGGCTGCCGTACTCGGGCTGTGGGTGCCGGGCGAGCCGCGGCCCGGCCTGGAGTTGTCCCGCAGGCGATGCCTGCCGGATTTCCCCCCGCCTTTCCCGCACTGTGTGCTTCTCCCCAGTCTCTAGCGCTCGAGTCCCCGGCACTGAGGATGGCCAGACTAGTCGTAGGTGGCCGGGGAAAGATGCGCGGCTTATGAGTGTGTTGGAAGGAGTAGGAGTGGGAATACACCCCGAGCAGGAGCCGCCGGCACCAGTAGCACGTGCACGGTGCCTGGGTGGGCAGACCGCAGGAGCCCAGCTTGCGAGTGCTGATCTAGCCAGGCCGTCCCCAGAAATGCACGTGCGCTTGCTTAGGCATCTATCATGGCATTTAATCAGGCTGAGATACGGGCTGAGCCCTCTCTGAGTGCTAGTTTGGCTTGGCTAATGAGCTGTTTGACCTTAAATGGTTAGTGTGGTGCAGAGCTTCCCCAAAATCACTCTGGCACCGGGCACAGTTTCTGCTTTTGGAAGGATTGCAGAACTGAGTGTGCTCATTTGAAGATGATGGGGGTGGGGAGGGGCTTCCAGTAATAAAAGAAATATGTTCTCTTTGTTGCTCTCAAATTCAGAGGGCCCTGTGGTCCCATCGGTTCCGTTGTCAGGGTCGTATCTGGCCACCAGGCTGCAGGATGAACGTCCCTGTGGTGCCCTTTGATGGTGGGTTGTTGGCACTGTAAGCTGGACTGCGTACCAGGGCAAGCAGATGCTGCCAAGGATTGCTAAACTATCTCCTTGTAGAGCAGTTGCATCACACTTTCCTTGCCATAACTAAGATGTCTTTTCTCGCTTTTCTCTTCCTTTTGCACCTGGATGGGAGTGCCAGAGCCAGGCCTCACCTGGTATTAATTGGTGCAATGCCACTAGCACAGACACATCTCTTCCCAGATGTCCCAGTCAGACTGATATGGAAGTATGAGGCCACAGAACTCATCAGTGCTGATTAGTTCATGGTATGTTTTCTTTCTCAGCAATGAAGAAAAATTGCCTCTTCCAAAACTGGGTCCATGTTAACAGTTTTGAAAACTGTATTTGAAGAAGGCTTGTCAGAATAAACCTCTACAGAAAGCCCAGATAATGGCTGCACCAATCCCAAGTTCTTGTAGGTGCTGTGAAGAAAAATGAGTCAGAGTAAGCACCTCTCTAGTCTGCAGAGTCAAAATGTAGAGGGAAAAGAGGAAATGAAGCTGGTGAAGAACTGCAGTAATCAGGAAAGAACTGGACATAGGCAATTTTCTCAACTAAATGGTCTCACCACTACAAAAAACACTCTGTTGTTGCATTGAAGAAACAGACCTGAGGTTGCAGGTCTGGATGGTCCAGGGGCAGCTCCTTGAAGTTGAATGTCTCATGTGAGCTGCTTGTGAAAATGATGCCATCCCCAGCCTTCACCTGGGGAGCCATAGGTTGTCTCAAACAGGACCATTCCTGGCATCTTTAGCTTAGCAGAGAAGCAGTGTGTGAGGCTGGACATGAATAATAAACTACTCTTTCTCATAAATATACCCATAAATGTGTAAATGTATGTGTTAGTGGGAAGATGAGAGGAAGGTTAGTGCAGCAAGCACTGCTGGAGAGGTCTTGCAGACCATCGTTACCCATTCCAAGCATGCCTCAATCTGCCAAAGCAACACCTTTCCTGGACACCTTGGGAAGGGAAAACTTTTAAAGACTTTAGAGGAGAGAACCTGACAAAGGTGGTCGGCTGTGGAAAGAAGCAGCACTTGGCTACAACACACTCCTGTACTGAGAGGGTTACACAAGAAATACCTGTTTCAGAAAAAGCTGTCTATAAACATTTATCCTTTACAGCTTGTCAGAACAAGGCCGAATGCATATGCAGAGGCTTTTCTGACCTAGGCAGAGAAATAAAGGACAAAAGCAGTGAAGGTTTATGCTCTCAGCTACTTAAATATCTTAAATGTCTTGATATTTTTGTCTTTGAATTCTGTAATTCCCATAGCTGAAAAACATTTTGGTGCTTTGTTTCTGACCTTGTTTAGCATAACTACCATTTTAAATATATAGAAATGTTAGTCTGATGTCCAAGCTCCCCTCTAGCCTGGCCTGTGCAAGCTATGGGTTGCTCATGCTTTGCTTTACTGCGAAGCTTGACGTACAGGCAGCCCAGGAGTCCTCTCTGATAGTCACCTCTGCTTGCCACTGAGTAGCACTCATTTGAATCAATTAAAAATCTTTCTAGATGTCTATCTTATCCTGAAGTTTCTGCTGAAAGCATGTCCTCTAGGAACTGCCAGCTTTCCACCCTCATGGAAGAGGTTGTTCTCAGTTGTGGAGCTCAGCTGCTCTACACCAGCAAAGAGCCCTGACTATGCCCACACTGCACTGTAACTGGTGGGCAGATCTGGTGAGCAGATGCTGCTCTGCTTCTCTGGCTGGCTTCAGGAGGAATTGTGTCTGAGGGCAGGATTTTGGCTGTGAGCCTTGAGGTGAAGAGCTGGGCTACAGATCTGGCTGCTTGCCTGGGTGGTTTCCAGGCAGACATTGCATTTTTATTGTCTCAGATACTCTGCCTTGGAGGTCAGTCGAGAAAGCAGAACGGGGTTGTCACTTGGCAGAAGTAGAAAAGCCTAAGTAAAAAAAAGAATTTCGTGGTACACTGGTATAAAACTGTTAGTCCAGCACCAGAGGTGGCATCTACCTGTGCTAACCCAGAGGTAATGGAGGGTGATTTCTGCCAAGTTCTTGATTCCCAGGCTGTACTGACCTTTCTCCTGGCAGATTGCCACTTTCCCTGCTCTGGCCCAACCACACCACCCATCACAGAGAGCAACGCAATCAGATGTGGAGGAGGAGCAATATCTCCCCACTGCTACACAGCTGGGCTCAAGGGCATAGAGGACTATACAAAAATTCAGGCAAAGGGAGCAGGCTGGACCTGCAGGGAGTAAGGACAGGCATTTCAGCCAGAGCATAGATTTGTCCCATAAGAGGTAAAGAAAATAGCTTGCACGAGGAGAAGACTTCATCATTCCTGTGACTTGCTGAAATGTCATGAAGATGCAGGGAAGTGGTATGGCTGGTTGTACTATAGCTGGTTGTACTATAGTCCTAGAGAGGAGAGGAGAGGAGAGGAGAGGAGAGGAGAGGAGAGGAGAGGAGAGGAGAGGAGAGGAGAGGAGAGGAGAGGAGAGGAGAGGAGAGGAGAGGAGAGGAGAGGAGAGGAGAGGAGAGGAGAGGAGAGGAGAGGAGAGGAGAGGAGAGGAGAGGAGAGGAGAGGAGAGGAGAGGAGAGGAGAGGAGAGGAGAGGAGAGGAGAGGAGAGGAGAGGAGAGGAGAGGAGAGGAGAGGAGAGGAGAGGAGAGGAGAGGAGAGGAGAGGAGAGGAGAGGAGAGGAGAGGAAGAAATTTCCATGTTCCTTCTGCTCTTCAAGAGAAAGATGAAAGGTGTCTTCGCTGTTTTCCCTGAGAAGCTTGAATTTATTGCAGTCTGCCATAGGTGCTCTGGCAACAACATTTTCTACCCTCTCCGAGTAGGGAGTGCAAAATCACTCCCAGCACTTTGCTCCATCCCTGCAAGGCACTGGTGTGCACAGAAGCACAATTTTGATTGCTCTGATTGCTTTCCCTTGTGATATTTGTGTCCCCGCTGCCCCAGAAGCAATGGCAAGGGATGCTTAGTGGGGACCCACCAGAGAAGGCTGATTTGCAGGGGACTTTTGGGTGTTGATTTTGTGTTTCTTTGCTTTGGCTTGGGCAAAGACAAGATGCCATAAAGCAGTCGGGGAGTATATCAATCCATGCTGTAAATATTTCACTGAATACACCTCCTTTGGTACCAGTGATGTTTCAATAGCTATGCTGAATTACCCTGTATGCAGCTCATGATGTAATTGTAAACCCTATGGCCTCCTGAACAGTCAACAGAAGTGCTAAAGCACTTTCTCCAGCCAGGACAGATTAGTCCAGGTGTCCAGACTACTAGTTTCTTCTACCATCACATTTGCGTTTAGGCTGCCAGCTGCATCTCTTCCTCTCCTCCATCTCAGACTGAGCTAATACAGCTTCGCTGTGCTTAGAGCCTGTGACAGGGTCATTCAGAGGTATAGATTCTTCAGGCTGTGTCCCTCCTGGTGAGGAAGAGGTTGTGCCTGCAGGTTGGTAGGTTTGAGGTTGCCATTAGTTGTAAAGCCTTGCAAAGATCAAAGGGGGAAAGTACTGATAAATGCACTGGAGCATGCTTGGATTTGTAGTTCAGCCTCTCCAGAGGTGGATGCAGAAAGCTGCTACCAGGGAAGTGGAGGGTTTGTACTGGTGGTTTGTGGCCAGGTGGCTGTCAGAGGCACAGCGGAAGAGCTCAAAGGTGACCCTGCTGTTCAGCACTGCCACTTTCCAATGCTCCAGTGTGTCTGTTCGTCTGTATCCATGTCCACATCTGATGAGAAACAAAATCCTAATAAGCATAAAGCAGTAAAAAAGGGAGACAATTTCCTATCCTGCAGTGAAGCACTTCTCTGTATGCCCCAAAAATCCCCTATTCCTCCTCCAGCTCGATACCTCACTTCCCAACCTCTCATCTCCCTCAGACCTCATGTTCCTGGAGAAAGGTCAATGCTGTTGGTCCCATGCCTGCACAGCAATGTTTCAGTGATGTGGAAGACTGTTCAGTGTTTCATGCTTCCTTCTGGCAGATGCAGCCCAAGACACAGGGAACAGAGATTGTTTCCCTTCCTGTCTCCATGCTGGAGAGCAGCGTGCCTGTAGCTTGCAGCCATCAGTGGCACTTGACTCTGCCTGGACAAGACACACTGAAGCAGGGTGGTGGCATCTCTGTGCTGGGCATGAGTGGGTGGAGGTGCCTCGGTGCCTCCTGGCCTCCAGTGAGTCACAAGCTGTTTCCCAGGTCTTCAGCAACAAAAGGGACACTAGAGTATGGCACAGCAGGTTCCTGTGCCTCCCCTCCTTCTGGAAAACATGCACCTTCTCTTTCAAATCAGTGCCCTGTGGACATTGCAATTGGCTTAATTGCAGGGAAGATAATAAGCACTCTCCAGGATTAGAGATGGAATGGGTCTAACCCAAAATCATAGCTTAGGGTACCCAAAAGTCTCAGTGGACTTTGCAAGTTAATCACTGGCCAGACACAGAAGATGCTTGATGGGAAAACACGACATGCCATCCTGAAGCAGAAACATTATCCAGCTGAGTTCTCTGGGCTGAGGAAAACAAAACAAAACAAAACAAAAAAGCCTGATGCTTCAAGGAAAATTTAGAAATCATCCTTGAATGGGTCTGATCCACATCTGTCATAGATTTTTTTTGACCCCCTGTCCTGTAAAAGCAGCGAGCATGCTCAGCATGTAACAAGATTGAGTTTCCAGTGTGGGGAAGGAGTCTTTATCTGCTGTGGTTTGTTCATGTGCTCTAGGGTTTTCGTATTTCTTGTAATAATTTTTACCTTATGGCTGTGGCTGTTTCCACTAGGATCAGCCTCTGTTTCCTAGTTTTCAAAGCCAGGACACAAAGCCATGCTGAAGAAGAGCACTGTGGTTGTGTATATGTGATGGCGGGGCAAAGATTCCAGAGTCAGAGAGGTGGAACTCCAGTGGAACCAGTGGGAAATGCGATTTCCTTTGGGTCCCACCAAGAGCTCAGAACCCATCTGGATCTAGCAATGCTCTCTGCTGTCTTTCAAGTCCTCCCTTCTGCCCAAAATGATCTGTATGTTTCTGAACCTCTTGGCAAGGGCAGTTATCATTGCTATTCTGTTGATGTTCAGTATCTGACATAAACAGTCTCTGATCATATTACTAAGCTCTCAGGTGCTTCTACAGTACAAATAATAAATAATAATGAGCTGCAAGGAAGCCCTCTGAGTCTCAAGTTCAGGCTGGACTCCTACAGCTTCCACATGAGATGTCCACTCCGTAGACCTTCTGGGCTGCTGTTGCAGTGCAGTGCTGCTGCTGGAGAGTGGCCTGGGCTGGGGTCCCAGCACCCTTGGGAGATGCTGTGCAGCTGTCAGCAGACACCCTTGTGTGCTGCATCTCGGAGTTGGTGCCCTTTTAGTGAATGGGTTGCATCACACTTTGGTAGTTTACAGGAGGTCTTACAATAAAATATGAGAACATTGGCATGGTTCAGTGGATGGTAACTGGGGACTGGCTTGTGTTATTACACACATTACTCTGGACAAATGTTGGTTTGACTTGACTTTAGCCAGCAAGAGCCCTGTTAAGAAGAGCTGAAATTGCAGCAGAGGTAGCATACACAGCAAGAGGGGGCCTGCTGTGCACAGCACTTGGGGCCTATGGGAAGAAGAAGGTTCTCTGGAAATAAGCTTAGAGCAGCATCACTTGGGGTTTCTCCCTAGATTTTTTGCAGAGGAAGATGCAATGCATTAAGAGCCAAGCCTGTCTTTGGAAGCTGCAAGACTCATGGTTCTGTTTTCACATCCTCTTGGGGTTTCCCTTTAGTCCTGTTCCTTACAAGAAGCTGCTGAAAGTGTGGCTCTCACAGGCAAGTGCGGATATGTGAATTAATAAGGAAATGCTGGTGTGCAGGGAAGCAAGCCCGTGCTGCTCTCCTGCTGGCCAGCTTGTCATGTTCCCCAACAGGTGCATGAAGAGTAAAGTACCTGGCCTGGCACAGCAGTGGCCAGAATTCATACAAAGATACTGCAGTCAAACTCTGCTCTGGTTTATGTGTTGGGCTTTGCTGGCTCTGCTGGCATGACACAGGAGCATCACCTGGGTACCACAGCATTTCCCCTGCTAAAGAGCATCTCACTGGGGACTCCTGTTATGAAAAAAGATGGAAACATCTTTTCCCTTGGGCAGCCTCTTCCCATCCCAACAGCAGCTGCATCATCAAGGCTTCTTCCTCTCTGCACTCCCATCCTACTTGAAGAGAGACCTTTGAACAAGGCCTTGCAACACAGAACCTGTAAAAAAAATTCCTCACAAATGAACTCTTCTAGGGGCTCAGTCCTTGTCTACTGGCCAAGTGTGAACTGCTGAAAGGAAAACAGATATTGTTCAAGAGAGAGAGTCAGTCTTTGGGCTTCTCTCCCACCACAATCCTTGTTTCTTGGCTTTGATTTCCCTTGAGGGTTCACATGGTTCTGTCCATAGCATGAGCAGCACTTGGCAGATCATCTCATTCAGCCTGTGGAATACTGCTTTTCTGGGTGAGACAGATACCTGTCTGCTGGAAGAAAGGCAGTAACTCCAAGAGCACTCCATTATTCCTAGGGTGTTGGTACCAGAACACAAGAGTTTGTGGGTTAAACATGAGAGAGACAAAGCTTAGTCCAAAGTGGCAAATCATCAGAACCCAGAAAGAAACCCATATCCTCTCAAACTGCAGATTAATGCACAGTGGCTATCATACCTGATTCCCTCTGAGCTCTCTCTGGCTGGAGAAGATTCCTGGCTGACCGACTTGATTTGGTTGTTGAGGAAGCTCTGTTGGCCTGTCCTTTCTCCTGGGGCAGTGCTCAGCAGAGGGCCAGCAGTTTGTCATCCTTGCCCTTTGTACCCATAACAATTCCTGCTGACAGTGCCTAACTGTTACTACTGGTAAAGCCACAGGGAATGTCATGAGATTATTTTATAAGGAGTGGAGGAAATCATTTTATAAAGTGGAAGTTGCCTGCACAAGCTGAGCTGAGAAGTTGTTCTGAGGAAAGAAATTAAGAGGTTATACAGGTGATAAAGTGGTAGCCAAGAAGCTCTGAGTCTTGTTCTGCAAAACTCTGCCTGGTTTGTGGGTGGCCAAGCATAGACATGCTGGGTCTCATCATTCCTGCCACAGCTTTGCCAAGGAGAAGACAGGTGCCTTTCATGCCAGATGGATCCCTGCTGATTTCCAAAACCAGGAGTTGAGAGACAGAGATACAGAGCTTTGGAGGAGGAAAGGGTGAGGGAGACATGTCTCTCCAGAAACTCTTACAGATTCCTGGAAGCAGGTGAGCCGGCTCAGTGGCTGCCTCAGTCTCTGACATCACTTTTTCTCTGTGGTAACTTCCACAGAGACATCACTGAGTTTTTGACAGGGGTGTCTCAAGGGCTTTCATGACCTGGATGGGTGACATACAATGCTGCCATGTGCTTGCTGTCAGTACCGCTCTGTTGGCAAATGAGCCCTCTCCTGTTCCGATAAGAAGGAAAAGCACTGGCCACAAACTTTCCACCCTTTGACTCCGCTACCCTCCAGTTCACCAGGGGCCACCCAGGGAGACCAACAGTGGGAGCTGAACCACTGCCCTCTTGCATTTTTCAAGCATGCAGTTCTGCTGCAGAGTGTCCTGAGAAACCATGACAAATCCCTTTCTAGGCAAACTCATTACAGCATGCATATATACACTTTTTAATAATTTTTATTAACCTGTTTGCTGAAATCTGCACAAATTCAGGAATAGTTTTCATTAAGTTGCCATGATGAAGGTTAGCAGAGTATTCCTGAAAAAACTTTCACCCAGCACTTGTGGTGTTAAGTGTGATTTTATAAGCCAGCAGGATTGCTCATGCCTTGCCAAAACTGGGGATGCACAGCCCTTCTCCTTAAGAAGGGCAACTGCTGCAGGAGCTCACTCTGGGTCCCTTTGAAGTCAATGGCAAACTTCCCATTGGCTTAAGTAGGAACATGTGTTTCAAGAAATGAATAACGTGAAACTTGAAAAGTAAGGGGTGGCGCGATCAGGACACGGCCTGGTTTGACCTGGAGACTCAACTTGTATTTTACTACTATGTCTGCCTCCATCTCTCAGCTGTGCATTAAGCAGTACAAGTTTGATTTGTGTCAAAGAGAGCTACATACTATTATTAGTAACCTATATTATTAGCATTAATGGGATTAGGACTGATAAACTATGGAGGTTTCTTTGTTTTCCGTCGGTAATTTCCACTTTAAACTGGACTTGGACAGAGTGTGTGTCAGGGCTTATGGCCTCTGTATTTGTCATGCATGTTTTGTTCCTGCTTTTAACAAGCTGGTAGAAAAGTCTAGGAGTACAAATGAAAGAGGTATTTGGAAAGAAATCCCTTAACAGAGACTTGTTGAAGCTGCTGCTATTTTCTTCTCCAGAGCAGAGTAAACAGTTAATAAAATTACGTTGCTGTTGCTGTGATGAGTTGATCCTAAGAGCTGACATGGTGCTTGTCCCCAGATGCAAATCTTGCTTGCTGCAGAGAAGTGGGTGAAGACTCCCCACGCCCCCAAAGAAGCTGGCATTGTGGGAGGGTTCCAATGCAACTGTGATCCCCAGCCTAGCCCAGATGGTCACCCCATGTGTCTTTGCGGGACCCGGGCAGACCTTGGCTGCTGCAGCACCAGAAGGCAGCGCTGGGACCTCTAGCCTGGCCTAAATTGTTCTAGTAAAAGCCACTGGTCATAACGCCAGGGATTTATAAAACAGCACAGTCTGTAGTGTGGGGCTGTGTCTCTGCAGGGTGTGGGGCATCTCAGCAGTGCTTTGCAGAGCATGTTGGTGGAGGGCTGTCCCTGCAGGATTGCAGAAGGGACGTTCCCTTGGCCAGCAGCGCTGTAGCTGCCCAGTCTTGGAAGCACACTGGCCACCACGGGTCCAGCTGCACGGGGAGCCCTGCAAGGCAAGACCCCGCCTGTGCAACAGGCACCGGCACAGTCCTCGCTGGCCAGAGCATCCTGAGGGGGCCGGGGGCTCCTGTCCCCTCGATACCCGCCACCCAGGGGCCATGTCCTCCCCACTAGACCAGCAGGGAGGCTGGACAGGCATGGCCATGTGTCTTGCCATTCACTGCAAGACAAATGCTTATTGAAATAATTGCCTCTAACAGCTTGGGAGAGGCCATTAGGGTCTGCCCGGGCAGTGATCTACAGATAATGACTCCCTCCGAGATTTTCTCACTCCTGCAATCCTCATACCAGGTGCATTAAAGCTGACCTATGAAGAAAAATGTTTTTCTCTTTGTCTCTTGCCTTTGTCTTTTTTATTATTTTTTTTAATTCCTTGTAGAGTTTTATGAAATACTACTGTTATTGGTGCATTGCTCATTGCTTCTTAGGGTTGCACCAAAGGGTGAGCCTTGCTATTTACAGAGTGGGAGACAAACTTGCTGATATTTTACCTTAGAAACAGGGGGACTGTCGAGGTGAGCCTCCACTGAGCAGAGGGACTGTATGGATCTCAGGCTGGGGATGCAGACCCTTAATTGGAGGGACAAAGGTGCCAGGTGTGAGGAGAGGTACCTGTTCTCCAGAGCCCTTCACCAGCAGTGGCTGTAAAGGTCCACAGCAGAAGGGAATTTTCATCTGAAGAGCACACAGGGTTGTTTTTTTTTTAATTGAAGCATTTTGTGAGAATGTGCCCATCTGGATTTTCCACAGGAAAGTCAAAGTGAATTATTTCGGTTTCTGTCTTGTTTTGATAATGGTGAAATGTCTTGTTTTGATTTCCATGATGAAAAAAATGTTTTACTCCCACCTTCTCATTTTACTACATTTTCTGCTAACTATAGACATACTGTTCAAAACAGTTAGCAATTTATTGTTCTATTTTTCTAAATATTATTTAGTATTATATCTATTTTTTATATGTGCTGTCGAGTTTTGACATCTAAGCCAAGTGTCTTTTTATTCTGGTCAAATGAAACAAAATTAAGTTTAAATGCCTAGGCAAAACAATTCAATGTTTATTGAAACGAAATATTTTCTTAGTTTTTGAGGGGGGGTCAGGTTTTTTGATCTTTTGTTGTTGTTGGGTTTTTTCGGGGAGGGGGGGAGTTGTTTTGTTGGTTTTTTGGTTTTTTGTTCATTTGGTTTTTAGTTTGGGGTGTTTTTTTTTCGTTTTCCACTTTCTTATTGGAAACTATATTCCAGGTGTGAGGCTGTGGAAATCTCGTGTTTTCAGTCAGTGTGCTCTTGGGCACTCAAATCAGAGCTAGCAATTAAAAAGCAAGCAAGCAGGTTAAAAAGAATATGAGAAAAAATCATTTCCCTTTTTAGTTAATGAGGCTTCACATGGAAGAAGAGAGGATGAAAGGCTTTGGTGTGACCTGTTGTGTAACAGTAGCCGTGCTTAGGAAATGACTGTAGGATGTCCATGCTTGCAGTCACCTTCTGATCAGCTCCCAGGCTGGAGTTTATGAAGTTGTGTGCAGAAGCAATTGAGAAGGTGGTGCAGATTCCTGAGGAAGAGTAGAGGGCAGTGCCTCTGCCTGGCACAGACATCTGGCTTTGGGTGCTGGGGTTTCTGTTATCAGTGTCGCTAACTTGTTGTATGATGCTCTCACACTGGGCTGTGGTAATGGCATGTATACATCACACTTCGGAGATGCTTTTTATTGACTAAATGTGAATATTATTGTCATCGTTTATTACGGGGAAGTATCTCATAGTAATTGAAATACAATATGGTGCCATTAATCACTCTGAGTATGAAATGCTAACTTTAAACTGTTCATAGTGTATTAAATGCTCCTCTAACCATAAAACAATTTGACTTGCAGTCAGATAGTTTACAAATGGCCAATGTTTAGGATTCACGGTGATTGACATTTATGTGGCAGTGTTCATGTGTTCGAGTTCCTGAACAAAGTACTTTCTTTGGGGTTTCTGTGAAGGTATTGGGACTTGCTGCTTTCCAGTTCCCCCATGCAGAGATATAAAAGGATGCAAACTGCAGGCATGACCATTGTGTTTTATAGCATGTCCACTGCAAACTTGAGAGATGTGTGACAGTCTGGATTGCCCAGTGGGCAGTGTGTTGTAAACATCGCTGGCCTTCTTTTCTTGAGACTCCTGGTGAAGGAAAGCAGTAAAGAAGGGACAGAAACTCAAGTGGAGAGGTTTTAGGCAGGGACTGCTCAAATGAAACCCATTTTCTTTCATGGGATGCTTTTCTAAATTCTCTCTCCTGTGTTAAGTAGAAATGAAATAAATGCTTTTAAAAATAATTTTCAATTGAAACTTAATCTACCTACCAAAAAGGAAACAATAATTTAAACTGATACCATTGTAAAACAATAACAGTGCTGTCCACAGTGCCTTGGTCAGATGTGATAGTTCATCTCTGCGTCTGCCCGGATTCTGACCTCTCCTCACCAATGGCACCCCGAGAGATGGGAGAGGCCCTCAGGTGCAGCTCCAGCCCAGCTCCTGTCTGCCAAGGATAGCCAAGCGCTCCGTGCTCAGTGTCCCGGGATTTCAGCAAGAAGCACCAGGCATTGGAGCCAGGCTGTGTCCATCCATTCTGCTTGTGGCACAAACCCCATGTGTGCCCAGTGGCACATGGCACAGGGCAGTGGGCAGGGGTCAGGGGCTGTGTGCTGTGCAGAGGTGTGCATGACAGGCTGGCACGGCACAGCACGGCCTGGCCTGCACAAAATACAGTATTTTAGAAAGCTCAGACATTTGCTGGTGCTGTGGCTGTGAGAAGCACTGCTATTAAACCACTTACAGAACCCTCACTTTTACTGCCTCGTTTAAAAGAGGTACTTCAATGGCATTCACAGGAGGGGAGAAGATGTGTAAGGTCAATTCACAGGGCACATGTTTAAAGATTTTCCAAGAAGAGCAGAGCAAGGTCTTTCTTCTGGGGAGGGAGGGGCTTTTTTTTTTTAGCCAGAGCTTTTATTGTCAATATGTATTTTTAATACAAGGGAAGTGATAGAAGCAGTAGCAGGTGACAGAGCCCATTGCTGTTCAGCTGCTGACATTTATAAAACAATGCCAACATCTCTTCAAAACAGACGCTTGCTTTCCACTACTGTATTGATGTACACATTTATTTTATAGCCAACAGCAGCAAGATGAAAATGATAATGCATGAAGAAATCCCAGAGGCACAGCCCAGTGGTTTTGCAAGGCAGCCTCTTTGCCTTTGGCATCATCTGGATGCTAACGGTCCTGGATGAGTCAGTATGAAGCAGCACGGGCTGCACTCATACACACTGAATGCTCACTCTTTTTTTTCTGTTTCTGGTGACACCTGTGTATATCTTAATCATCCCGGCACATTTACATTTGTTCCTCAGTTATGTACAAACAAACCTGGGCAGTTCAATGGCAGCTATTGGCTAGAGAGCACCGATCAACTGTGAGGTTGTGTAACGTGGTGGGCACCAGAGAGGTGAAAAGTAAGTGTACTACAGGCTATAAAACGGGAGAGGGAACCTTCCAAGTAGCATACTGGAGCAGAATAAATTTAGTGTGCGGCATCAGTATAGGCTGGGGGACACATGAATGGTGGTGCCAGTCTGCAGGCTCAGCCCCCGTGTGACCAGCTCAGACCCCAGGTGTTTGCTGGGGGAGCACTGAGGTGCCGTGGGACTCACGCTGAAAGCCCCATGTCCAAGGACTTCCCATATCTGGCACTGAGGTTCCTCCTGTGCTGAGGAGGAGGAGGAAGACTGGTCACACTAGGTTAGAGCCCAGCCTTGCAAACCAAGCATTTTTGGTCATGTAAGAATAGTCCTCATGGCAGCAGGCTGACCTTCAATCCAGGAGGAAAGCTTATCACGTCTCGGATGATTCTTACCGCAAGGAAATCAATACAGCAATGAGCTTTTATTTCTGGATGGAAAGTTAAAATAAAGAATACGCCATATCTATTGATTCTTTGAATTTACATATTTGGATATTTATATATTTGATGTCTGCCTTCTGTGTGCAGCTGTTTGCCAAATGTGACAGGATTTGTTTTTTAAACCTGGGGGTGAGTTCTGCCCTGTGCATTTAAAATAAGATTTCTCTAAATTATTGAATATGTCAATAAATAAAGCAGAGGAAGCAGGCAAGGAAAAACCCAGAGGTCCTTGCTGAAAGGAAGTTGTAGATGCTGGTAATAGGCTCTTGCAGCAGTAAAAGAGAAATAAAAAGGGCAACTAAAAAAAATGGAAGGGACAAAGAGTGGAACTGGGTATCTCTGCTCTGATTTTCTCTGGGTTTCATGGTGTTTGTTGACTTGGCCATGGACTGCATTTTTTGCTTTTCTGTGAATTTAATTCTGCCTCGTAGTGGAAGGTGAAGGATAAGAGAAACTTTTAAATAAATGCTTCAGTAAAGGGAGGAGAGAAGTCTGAGATGTGTAGGTGTTGCAGACGTCCATGGGATGGAGGAGATAAGCACCAGGGTGAGAGAGCCCCAGAGGAGCTGCCAGTCCCCAGGCATAAGGAAGGACAGTGCTGGGGAAACCCAAGGGACTGGCAAGGAGGAATGGACACCAGTGTGGCCAGTGGCAGGGCTGGGGGCTGCCTGCAAGTGCCTCGGCCCTGACCCCACTGGCCCGCCAGCTCTTGGGGGAGCTGATGAATAAAACATCACATTTTACAGAACATGTGTCATCCCAGCCCCAACATTATCAAGTCCCTTACTCTCCTCTCAAGAGATATTGCAAGAGCAACCATTTAAATGAACGTTACATTATTTACAAGTTTCACTATTATTAAATTAATGTTACATTCATCAGGGCTTTTATTTTGTTTTGTTTTCAAGGCAGAGCTGTAATTTGAGCAACATATTCATCAAGTCTGAAATGGTGGCTCCAATTATTTTAACATTCATTTGCCCATTCAGCTTCCTTTGCATCTGCTGGTTTCCTCCCCGTGACAGTATGTCGAAGCTGGGACACATTTGTGCTGCTCAGCTGCAAAGCTGCCGCAAGGGATGTGATGGAACACATCCGATCCCAACACGGTCAAGGCCAGAGGGGCTCTTCTGTAGGGGCAGTAAGATGCTGCTTTCAAAGGCAGCACGTGCCCAGGTGTGGATCTCCTTTCTCCGCTGGCAAACCCTTCCTGGTGTCACACACGTAAAGATGGAGCTATCAGCTTCCTAAGGGTAACAAAAAAAGGCTCCATTGATTTGCTGGCACAGGAGCTTGAGTACAGCAGTCGTGTGCCTGTGTTGTAGCAGTGCTTGTCAAGGTGAGTGTGGGCTAATTGGTCCAAATCTGAAAGGATGCTCTTGAGTGCTGGGTAAGCAACCATAAGAAAGCATCAGCCATTCAGCAAGTGCTGAAAATAAGCCAGAATAGCTAAAAAAAAAAGTTTCATTATTTATTTTAATGCTGGAAGTGTAAGCTTTCCTGTCATGATCGTAAAATCTGATCATTTATTAATGCTCCTTGCTTTGAGGCTACATCATGTACATCATCCCCAGCCTTCTGCCATTCCTGGTGTCTTCAGCCTGGTCCCACAGCTGTGCCCTGCCGTCTACCCACACTGCTGCCCATCCCACAGCAGGTGCCAGGACCCCCCTCTTCCCAGCCACAGGCTCTCATAAGGCAGCGGTGGGGAAAGAGTGGACTTTTAGAAATAAAAAATCAATAACCACGATCTGTTTTCCCTTTGTCTGCTTTCTCAGCCTGGGAGATTCACTTGAGCTTTTCCCTGCAACCACAAGAGCTAATGACATGCTTTAGGTTTTGGGTTTGTTTTTTTTCTTTCCCAGATGAGACAGGAGGATCTCATCTGATTATTTACCCGCAAAAGCTAGAGCCTCTGGGGCAGACACAACCCAAACATCACGGGGCTCTGTGCAAGGAGATGGCCCTGATATGCAAGCACTCTTGAAGGGCCACGCTGATGTCTGTGGGATTGAGCCCTGGCAGCTGTCTTGGACCCTGATTTTGTGCCTCCTCTGGAATCTCTCCACTGCTGTGGCAGTGCAGGAGTTGTGGGGCCACATCCCTCAGGGACCAGCTGGAGCATCAGTAGGATGCATGGCTGGGGGGCGGTGTGGGAGACAGGATAGCAGCATTCAGAAAAATAATGAAATGTGGCCCCAGAAAGACCCTCAGCGACAGCTCCTCGGATGTGCCTGTGCTCTGTTCATTAATCTGTGATAATTAGACTTATTTGCAGAGGTTAACAGCAGTGGCACATGGTAATTAACCACTTGTTCCCTGCCGAACCACTCATAAAGCTTCTCACATCCACAGGTCCGGCTCCAGGTAGTTTTGGTGCTGATGAGACCCAGTGCTGGGAGGTCAGGGACACCCACCCCGGGGGACATGTTTCCAAGACCTCTTGTTTGTCCCACACCTGTTTCAGGGACAAGCTGCAGGAGGGGTAGGAGGAAAACAAATTGGTATCCATCTGTTCTTTGCCCCTCTCTCCTACCCTGCCTTGATGGCCAGCTGGGGGCTGTTAATTTCCCCAGAGCAGAAGAAATATCGCCCCCAGCGAACCCTGCAGGGCTGCTGCGGGCAGGTATTTTGGCAGGGTGGGTGGAAAGGGATCAATGTACCCGCCCAGTTTTGCAGGGCAGCGGATATATGGCATTAGAGCTACCGAGCACTGCAGTGGGTCCTGATGGATGGTATTGGCAGAGCTGTGCACAGCTTGACCAGTGTAGGGGTCAGGGAAGATGGAGCAGAAGGGTGGCTTTTGGGCAAGACTTCCCCTCCCCTTTCATCTCTTCTCCCCCTCTCTACCCCCACAGTACCCCCCCTCCCCCCCAGCGAAACCAAGCTAATTAGTCAAATAGATGAGGATAGGCCAGGCAGGGAGAAGCCCCGTTGCGTGTCCTATATTAGTAACTCACGTGGGAGTAGCCAGATTGGAAGGAGATTGAAAGGGAAAATTGTAGGTGTACATCGGAAGATAAGTGGGCTAAGCCTTTCCCCCGGCCCCGCGTGCCTGGCTCCCAACACAAAAATGATGTCATCCTTCTCGGTGGCCGGCCAGCCACCCCACATCAGCCCCCTGCAGTGTGACGGCCAGCGGGACGCTGCTCGGGGGCTTCAGCCTCTGAATAAATGATGAGCCGCGGGGGGGAGCGAGGCAGCGCGGGCGCTCTGACCGGCATTAAAGCAATTAGCCAGCAGCGAGGAGGGAGCGACACTGGTTTTAGCCCCCAAAAAGTTGCACAGGCAGTTGCAGGGAGGGGGGCAGCCTGTGACGGGGGTTTCTGTAGGCATTGACTGCATCCGTCTTTCTTGAGCTGCCTGCCGCTGCCACCCTCACCTCAGGCAGAAGGGCCCCGCTTGCCAAAGTACAGCCATTGTGTCTGCACTGGGTTGCTTCGGAGACCGCAAGGCCTGAATCTTCCCTGCCTTATGTGGGGTTTATCGCAGGTAACTTCTGTTCTCAGGAAGTTGCTGTGTTCTAACACCATCCCATCTGTCCCAGTGATTAGAAATCCTCTCTGCTGCCCTGATCTGCACTGTCCACTCCCAGAGCCCAGTGTACTGGGGTCCCCAAATGGACCCTTGGAGTGGGCATCACAGAAACACATGTGGTGACTGCAGCACATCCATTAGAAAGCGTGTTAAACAAAGGAGCACACCTTCTAAAGCAGCAGGCAGCAGCGTGGCGGGGGATTTTCTGACTCACTAATGGGGCAAATTTCAGTATTGGGGGCCTCATGCAGTGATTTCTGTTCTCCTGTCAGTGACCAGCAGCAGACCCTTCCCTTGAGGAGAGACACACCAGCCTGTGGAGTGCTGTCCTGCCACTCCGAGGGAAGCAGTGGGTATTTGCAATTAGCACCTTCTCCCTGGGTTCAGGAATTTGTTTCAATTATCAGTCAGGCAAGTGCAGCATGAGATGCTCAGCCTTTGTTGGAGGCAGGTCAGCAGTGGGGCTGCATGCAGTGCCATGCTTTGGGAGGGCAGGGGCTCCCTGCTCTGCCTGGCATCCCAGATGCTTCCTGTTCGGCTCGCTGGCTGGCACTGGCAGTTCTCAATTCCCACGCCAATGGCAACTGAGGTGACAAGTCCAGTTCTTGGCTCTGTCAAACCTACTTTCCTGACCTACTTTTCTTCACTCCGCAGTGGTGGAGCAATGCCCAGTGTGTGCCTTGTGCTGGTGGCACTGTTGTGTGCAGTGAGAGGGCATCTCGGCAACAAAAGTTTCCAGGAAAAAAAGAATACACAAACATGGAAATGCAAAAAGCAAGGGGAACAAAGAACATCTCCTGCTGACACCCTGCAGCCTGCAGTGCCCATCTCACCCTGTGAGATCCCCCAGCCCTGCTGTTCAGGGCAAAACACAGCCAGCTGTGGGCCCTGCTGAGGGGACTGAAGGATGGCGGGCCCAGGAAGGGCTGTCCTGTTGTTCCTTTCACTGCGTTCACTGCTGCTGCTTTCACCTGCAGAGTAAAAGCCAGGCAAAGATGCTGTCACCATTACCAAGGGTTTTTTTCCTTCCAGGGTTTTTTTCCTTCTGGGTCAAAACCACCTTTAGCCGGGTGTTTCAGTGAACCATGGCTTCACTGAAGTCAGTCATTTTGTGTATGCCTGCCTTTCTTTGGTGATGGTGGGGAACAGAAGAGGCAGTGCAGTGCCTGGCAAGCTCTGGGCCTTGAAAAGGAAAAAC
Source organism: Chamaea fasciata (assembly GCF_029207755.1). Taxonomy (NCBI): domain Eukaryota; kingdom Metazoa; phylum Chordata; class Aves; order Passeriformes; family Sylviidae; genus Chamaea; species Chamaea fasciata. The sequence continues at coordinate 13,107,711 of NW_027094093.1, read as the reverse complement.
AATGGCGAGAGGAAGCACTTCTGATGCCAACCTCTACCTTCACAAAAAAATATTTCTTTGCACCTGGGAAAAATCACGTGGGGAAAAATGTCTTTGCTCACAGTTTTACTGGTGTGTGGTCCTGCACCTCTCCCTCTCTTCTCTCTTCAGACTCCTTTGCCAGCTTGCTCTCGCACTTCCTCGAAGCCATTCCTCACAGCTTTCCTGTCTGCCTGCTCTTCTTGCCCCAGGACATCTTCATAGTGACAGCCAAGCACCTTTGTTGCACCAGCTCCCACTGACTCTCTCAGGCAGCACAGGTTTTCCTTGTGTGTCTGTGCTGTGCATATTTTGCTTATTGTTTCAGCTGTTTGGGGTTTCAGATGAGTTCACCAACTTCTTTATCCCAAGTGGCAGGACACAGGAACCTCCACACATCTAACACACAGTTTTGCTGGTACACAAGCTTTACAGTTCACAGGATGTGCCACTGTATCCAGAAATTAAAAGCAAACATTCTTTCTGAATTAGACAGAAAGTTAAAAACTAGCTAGACTATCCCCAACCGGAAGAATGTCATAAGTGAGTTTGGGAAGCTCTCAAATCTTGGCTCTGGGCAGACCCACCAGGAGTGCAAGCATGTCCTTGTGATTTTTTTTTTTTTTGGTTCAGTGATAGTTCATTGAGCAGGAGATGAAACATTTCAGGCTGCCATTTGTCAGTGCCTTTCTAACTAGCTGCAAAAATGAGTGCTTGCATCTGAAGGAAAAAGATAGATAGGCACATGTGCAGTAATGACTATAATCATTTGGTCGGGAGGACAGTTCTCTCCCAGCTTGCTGGCAATGCTCGTGGTTTCTGTGGTTCAGGATCTCCTCTTACCACCTGTCTCAGCAAAAAACCAGTGCAGATCCCACCACATGCAGCCCAAAAACAAGACCAAAATCCCATGCTAGTGCTGGCTTACCAGAAAGGGTCACATGCTGACATTTTATCTGCAAGCCCCCAGCCTGTGAGTCCCCGTTTGAATGCTGGCCCTCTGTGGCAGGGCTCTGTCCATGGGCTCTCAGGGCCTGTGTTGGTGCTGCAGCTCTGCTGCTGGTGCTGCACAGCTCTGCCGCTGCACAGCAGCTGCCACTGCCATAATGCTTTAATGGTCGTTCACATGGCACTGTGAGACAACCTCATAGCAGCAAGCAGGTTTGCAGAAGAACTCTGGAAATTATGCCAAATGATAAAAACACAGTTTGAGGGTTAACTGGAGACCTTCCTTTAAGCCACACTTCACCCCCTTCCTGGAGCCTATCTATGCATCCGTCTGGGTGTGCTCAGCAGGCACAGAGGGCAGTCTTGTTTCTGGAAATGCTACTGGTGGTCTCAGTTTTCTGAAGTCTGAACACATAACACAATATTTGTATTTTTTTTTTCTTCCACCTCTTGTTCCCTCTTGTTTCTGGCTTTTTTTTCAGAGCTGAGTGGACCATGAGAGCAATAATAACTACACCAACACAGCAAAGGAAATGTCTATTGGTGTGCATACTGACAACACAAACCCACGTTCTGAGCCGCAGTTCTAAAGAGTGATTTTCTGTAAAAAGATAAAAATAATGCAAAAACCCCGCTGCTCCTTGATGAATGAATTTTCATTCCTCTACAGAATGAAAATTAGTCTAGTGATGCAATTTTTATTTCATTTAAAATGTTTCCCAGTTTTCTAACCAGCTATTGCAAAAGGATTTGCCATTAGTAACAGAAGAAGCTTCACATCTGGTCGGGGTTTCACCGTCAGACAAAGGGGAGGACTTTAGTGAGGCATTAAATGTAGATAATGGATTATCAACAGGGAGAATAGACCTTGGGAGGGTGGGTGTGGGGAGGGACCCGGGGACGACGAGGCATCAAGGGGCACAAAGGCAGCAAAGTCAGACATCTGGGAGGGCTGCAGATAGCTCTAGGGGAGCTGCTGCTCCCTCCTTGGGTGGCTGTGCTGATCCCCTGATGCCTCCCAGACACGGCAGTCAAGAGGGGAAATCAAATATTAACTGGTTCCTGCTCCCAACCTGCATGAAGAAAAAGATGAGTGAAGCGGGAGGGAGACTGGTGGAGCCAGAAGAACAGTAGGAAGCCATGCAGAAGCCAAACACTAAATTATTAGTGAGCATGAGTAGCAAAGCTTTCAAAGGCAGGTTTGACAGAGACACTAACAAAATCCCCAGGGTAAACAAGAGCCTTTGTTAAAATTAGTGTAAGACCTATGTAGCAGCTTTGGTGGATTCAAAGAGCAGCCCTGAGATGGAAGGTGAGCAGGAAGAAGCCAGGAGGAAACGAAGTGCCTGGAAACAGCAGCAGGGAGACCTAGCAGAGCTGAACAAATCTGGGGAGGAGGAAGATTTGCAGTTAATTACACTCCATCCTGCCCAGCAACCCCCAGCCTGGAGCAGGACCCCAGGCACGTGGCAGGCCCAGAGTCAAGGCCAGCAGCCAGGGCAGCAGGTGCTGGGAAGCCGTGCCCAGAGGAGCACCACCATTGGCAAACACCAGTTCATCCGGAGCACCTGGAGCAGTGGGGTTGGAGCAGCAGCAAAGGCTCTGTGTGTCTGTCCTGGGCATGTGGAGCCTGAAGCCCGGCTCTGCGTCTGTCCTGGATGAATCCTGACAGGTGTCCCACGGCATCTCTGCTTTCCCCTTCCTTTGTGCCTTGTAAGTCAGTGCCCTCCCCAGACAGCCACTGCCCCTCTGGCAGCCCAGGGGAATGGGTTGGTGACTTTGCAGCCCCAGGAGCCTCGGGGTGTGGGAGGGCCCAGAGAGAGCCCCGTATAGACCAAAAACGGGGGAGCAGGAGCCAGAGCCAGGAGCCTCTGGGCATGGGAAGGGCAAGGTGGGGAGGAGACGCCATGGGCAATAGATTGCTTTCTGTCTCCAGACCTTCCCCTTGTCTCTGACTTCGTGATAAGGACTCAGAGTGGGAGAGAGACGCCTAGATATCCAGCAGGAAGGGAAGGCCCTCTGGAACAGCCTGAACTGCTGGTTATTTGGCATTTGCAGTATTGCCTTAGAGACATCTTTGGGATCAGGGCACCTTGCAATTTGTCTTTTCAGTGTCTCCCACTGGAAGATTAGCAGAGCTGGTCCTGTAGCTTCTCAGTCCCCCAGATGTCAGCAGAGTTTTGTGGCAGTAACCTTATCCCTTCAGGAAACCTCTGGGAGAGGAAGACATGGAGGGTTGATGGGTGATGCTTGATGAACTGGGTAGACATAGCTGCATCTGCCTAAGAAACAGCTGGGGCTCTCAGGGCAGGGATTGTGCCAGGTCTGCTGCCCACACCAGAAGCCTCAGGGTCTTGGGGGCAAGACTCTGGGAAGGGTCAGCCAGCTAAAATGAGAGGATGTGGTCAAGCTCCATCCCTGGAGGATCCTGCCATGGCCACGGTGTGGGCCTACACCCCACACCGTCCTCTCTGCTGTCAGCAGAAGCAGCACAACTTAAAAGCAGCTTTGGCTTCACCTCCTCTGAAAGACGGGCCTGGGTCCAAAACCTACTGACGTCAAGAGCAGCCTGGCCCCGGCAGAGCCTGCTCGAGATGGTTTTGGTCTGATGAGAGCTCATCAGTCATAGCACAGCTCCAGAAATGCCAAACAAAGGGTGGCTCAGCCCAAAGTGTTTGTATGGCCACGTTGCTATAGTGCCCGGGAACCTCGGCTTTGAACACAGCCATCGTCACTGCAGCCTGAGAGGGAGGGATGTGCTTGTCTGGGTCCCAGGCAAGGAAATGGAGGCCCAGAGCCATAAATCACTTGCCTGTGGCTGAAGGAAAGGAGAGCTCATGGGCTGTGAGCCTTCTGGGGTACAGGCCAGCCCCTCCCAACCACCCCTGTGCTTGCAAGAGTTGACAAAAGACCAACCTCCCAGTCTCTGGTGTTGCTGAAGGCCTCTTTGGTGTCCGTTTGGTCCTTGCACAGACGCAGAGAAGCCCATGGTTAGGCAGCACCATGGGATGGAGCAAAAAGGCAGGAGCCATCACTGTGCTGGGGGACAGGAGCATGGGAGGGAGAACAGCAGTCTGTAAATAAGCTATGGCAGCAGCTGACCAAGCCTGTGGGCTTTCTTTGGAGAAGACCCAAGCATGTTGCTTTGAACATCAGGCACTCAGCACCCACCAAAGGGAGGCTGCCTGACCCGGCCAGGATGGATGGCTGGAGGACACAGGGCAGGGAGCCGTGGTCTGTAACAGGAGCTACTGCAACGATCACGCTGTCTTATTTTGCAGCGATTGGGCTTCAATGCTAATGCTCTTGGTACCTTTCCAGCAGGGATATGCAGGAGCGTCCGGTGGGTGTGACTCAGCACAGGCAGAGCTGCAGCAGCGTCCCCAGCCCTGCACCACTGCCCTCATCCCGCCTGCGAGCGTGCCTGGCATTGCTCCGCCCAGGGCAGGCACTCCGGGGCTGGCAGCAGCCTCGGCCCAGCAGCAAGGACTGGAAAAGGTGGGGCCGTGGCAAGGAAAACCTCAATGCATCAAAGAGTGGTGTCAGCCCCATGGGAACTGGGTTTCTGTGAGTGATTACATTCCATAAGTGCTTTTGCTGTAAATTGTATAGGCATACACCCGGGGTCAGAAGCGACCCCAGCTCTTAACAGTGGCTCTGGAAATAAGAGAAAGGTGAGAGGAGGGCAGCGGGGGTGTCCATGCAGGAGTGACAGGGACACAGCTCCCAAGGACACACACAGAGATCAAGACGAAAGCCTGCGTGAAGTGGTACAGGCTTCACATGAGCAGTCTCTGATGGCAGAACAGCCATAAATTCTGCCTCAAAATGAGGTGCAGGGGGTGGCTGTGCTGTGCTCATGGAAGGACAGCGCTCTCCTTTGCCTGCTGCTCATGGAAGAGCAAAGAGCCCTGCACAGCCAGGGCAGCCCTGGGGCCCCTGGGGCCTGAGACCGGATTTTTCTTATTTGGGTTTCTGTCTTGTAGGTATCTTCTCTGTATGACAAAAGTCCTGGAGGGAAAAAGCTATTAACAATGTTTCCTGTTTGCTGGTTTAGCTGATGGAACTGACAGTCAGTAAGTTTTGCTGAAGCAGATGGAGAATGAGCCCATGGAAAATGTACCATAGGAGGAGGCAGGATGCTGAGGCTTCAACAAAGGCTTTTTATCCAAAATGTCAGCTGGTCATTGAAATTAAGTGATGTTAATTACAAAACAAACAGAAACACTGGACACCAAGCAGCCTGCTCCAGTCACGTCACAGCAGCTCAGCTCACATCATCAAATTCTGTAACTACACCATAGGCAACCCTTTTTTGCCTCCCCAGGGTATTGAGGTAAAGCAAAGATCCACATTCCTAATGCCAAAAAGTAGCTTTATAAAAATACCCACTTCCAGGTCTTTTTATTCAGCACGGGGAAGCAAACACTGGGCATGGGCCCAAATTGTACTTTCCTTTGTGGGTCACCTTTAAGAACTGAACAAATGGAGGATCTTAGCATTAAAATAGAATATGACTGGAAACTTCATCAGGGATTGAACTCCCTCTGGCATGCCTCTGACCCTCCCTGCCAGCTCTGCTCCCTGGGACCTGGAGCTTCACGGAGCAACATTGTCCAGGAATCCACACTGGCCGCTGGGAGCAGGGTCCAGGCATCCGCTCACCGTGCCGGATGCACTGCACTGCGGAGATACGCCCTGACCTTTACAGTGATGGGCCTTGGAGGGTTAGGAAATCCTGGCCTGGCTGAGGGAAAATCCTTGTGCACAAATAAGCCTTGCAAAGCCCCCACTTGGTTGCAAGGTTCCTGCACCGACCGGTGCCCCTATGGTGGGCACTGTCATCGGGGGAAAGCGAGGATAGGGAGAGGGTTCTGGGGAAGGGGTGTGGCAAGAGAGCAGCCTTCCCACACCACCTACCCCTTTTTCTATCAGTGATGGGGAAAAGTCTGCTGGACACTTCTGGGGCTGCTGTGTACCTGCTGGGCACCTGTGCCTGACAGTGGCTCAGACAGCAGGGAGCAGGCAGCTCCCTCCTGCGCTGTCCTCTCCCTGGTAACAGGAACTCTGCTGAAACAGGTCATGATGGTGTCTCTTTGGGGACTGAGGAGTGAGCTCAGGCTGAGCAGCTGCTTGGAAACCCAAGCCACCCCCATGGGGCTGGAGGGGCTTCCTGGGCATCCTCTGGCTGTTGCCAGTAGATGTGGTCCCTCCCTGGTGCCATGTTTTATCCCTTCATGTCAAGAACGTGGCTTTTCCCTGCAATATTTCAAGACACACTATTACAAACCAGGATGGAAGGGCTGTTTCTTGCAGCAGGAATTGTGAAGAAAAGTCTTTTCCCTCCCAGGTGAGTGGTGGGAAATGGCCTATGGGCAATGGCTCTTTAGGAACCTGTGGGAAGGGGCTTGATGGCCTGTACCCCGACTCAGCTTTTTCTTCATCTGTGCTGCAGTAGCAGCAAAAGCCCTCAGCTTAAATTCCAGCAGGTAGGACTATACCATCCTGAAGTTGGAGAAAGCAGGGCAGTGAGAGGGGAGAGACCTGCCTGGAGCCCTAGCTCAGTAGACATCTGTCCTTCCACCACCCCCCACTGCCATGCACCCCCATGTCGCCTTGCAGGCTGTGCAGGGATGTGCAGGGATTTCTTTCCTTGATTTCCGCACCGCCTTCTGCCAACACCAGCCAACTGCCTTCTCACTGCCTTCTGCCAACTTCTGTACCCCCAACACCAGCTCCTCTCCTCCTTGGCCTTCCCTCCTCCTACCACCCTCTCTGACTCTCATCCTAGGGCTGGACAAACCACACACCTCCTGCTCTCACTTGCAGCTGCAGCTTCAGCGTGCTTACATCCAGAGTGCACGGTAAATAAATCCTGGACGTATGCAGATTTATAACTTAATGGTCTGGCTGTAAAAAGTTATTTCCCTTTTCAGCCCTTTTGCAATAGGCTTGCCCCTCCTCTCCTCGTTTATTTGTTACTATGAATATTTAATGGCTGACTGTAACAAGAAGTTTAAATACCTAAATTCATTCTCTGGTACAGGCACACTGGCTGCCCTGCTGTTGCCAGGGAGTTGTGTGACAGCCTGGGACATGGGAGGTCTGGGGAGGCTGTGCAGGCGATTGGGGGTTCAAGGAGAATTCACATGCCAGCGTGGGCTGTGGGGTGAGACCTTGCAAAGGCTCGGGCAGTGACAGGGCTTTAGGAAGGCTTGGTGAGGACAGGAGGTGGCACTGCTCCCACGGTCATCCCTGTTGCTGCCTTCACCCCTTGGTGACTCTTCCTTTCTTTCCTCAGCTCCCCTGTCCTCACTGTGCCCCAACCTCTGTGGGGAGCATGCTTCGCACCTCTCACCCTGTGGGGGCACACGGGCCTTCATCCCTGTACCAGAGGTCAGCCAACAGAAAGAAAACGCATCCTGGCTGTGTTTGCACAGAGGATATTAGTCTGTAGGAGGAAGGGAAGAGCTGCCTTATTTCTCACGCAGGCTGGCTGCCAGCTCTGCAGAGAGATGGTCAGGGCTCTGGCCTTGCACTGGGGCTGGCTGGCTCTGAAACCCACCGTGAGCCACAAGAACAAAAGGCCCGCAGTCCCTGTTCCTCGCTGGCTTGGCAGCTTGTGTGCCCAGGTTTGCACAGATGTTTTCCCCTAGCAGGTCCAGCCCGCTCAGGCATGGCCTGTGCAACACATTTCTCAGCAGTTCCACCACGTTTTCTCCCCGTCCTGGCCAGGCACATGGCAAGCCCAGACAGCCCCTGCAGAGCAACAGCCACGCGCTGAACATGGAGGCAGGTTTCAATGAGACCTAGGAGCACCCAGCTGACTGCATCCAGATTCACTGTCAGCACCTAGGAAAAAAAAATTCCCCATCAGATCGGTAGGAATTCAGCTTGGTTTTTTCTCCTGCACCTAGCAGGGGTGTGGAGCAAAGCCACCCAGCCCACCCTGCCCAAACAAACCTGCCCTCGCTCTTGCACCAGTCCACAAAGACTTAGTGCAGGCACGAGGAGTGTGGCAGCGCAGACAACCATCCCTCACACCATTACTGGAAAAACAGAGCTCGTGGCCAAAACAAGGGAGGAAAACGCCTTCTGGAATGGCACCTCCCACACACCTGCATTGCTATAATTTGTCAGAGGTCAGGAGGACCTGTAGTAGCCCAGCCTGTCCCTCTGCAAGGGGACTTGCAGCTCATGTCGCCGCTGTCTGCCCTGAGCATGGCATGGAGGCTTCCAGGGCATAAATAATTCAAGAGCAGTGAAGAGGATTTCTTCCCCCCTTCCTCCCTTCCCTGGCTTATAACAAATGTTAATTTAATCAATCGGCAGTAAATCTGGCTGGTTGCTGACTCACGACAGATGGTGCCCCTGCGGGCTGTAGCAGCAGCTCCCCTCCCTCCTTCGGAGATGAACAATGCGGGAGCCGTTTCCTTGCTTTTCACCTTTTCCCTCTTTGCCTTCAGTTGGTACCAAACGGACACGACTGCAAAATATGTCGGAGGCTGCAGGCAGAGGTGCTGAGCTGGCAACAGGAAGCCCTGGCTTGTACACGGCCCTGGCTGGGCATAATTTGGGGCTAATGAGGGCTCCAAGGTGCAGGGCTGGCAGTGCGGTATTTGCCAGCACCAAGGGGCTGTTGCAATATTCAGAAGCCCAGCAGAAGATGTTATTCAGGTGAAGAGAGGTTCCCCATGCTTGTGACCTTGTTCTTCTGAGACAGTGGGAGCAGAGCCCTGACAGGGGTCTACCCCCAAAGCCCCCCACCCCACTCTCCATCCCCCACAATCCCAGATGGGAAGTGAGGGCAGGGAAAGGCTTCCAAGGGCACCGAGGCTTTTGGGAGTGTGGGACAGGCAGTGTTTCAGCACAGGGATTGATTTTAACAGAGAAATTAATTACTTTCTGGTCATCACGTCTGCTGGTGTGCTGGTGGTGTTGGTGTCTGCTCACCTGAGTATAGGTCATACTCCATTGTCTGGCTGAGGATGTTATTTAGAAATGGGAGAGAAACAAATGTCCCCATCATGGGCCTGGCATCAACACGCAGCTACCTGAGGGTGTTATTCTCTTGGGCTGACAGAAAAAGAGGAAAGCAGCTAGACAAAACTGTCAGGAAACAAATATAAAAATACCAATTACTGCTAAAACAAGCTCACATTTTTGCACTTTTATCAATCTCTGGTAATGTTTTGACCTGCGTAACAGCAGGACAAGGAGGATGTGACGAGACCAAATTGGAAATTGTATGCTGAAATGTTCCCCTAAATGAAAATTGGCTTACAATGAAATGGATTTTTTTTCTGCTTCAACATGTCCATTTTTGCTTACAAAAAATCAATGACAGCTTAAAAAAATTAAAACATTTCTTCGAAAGTTTAATGGGGAAGAAAAAAAAGAAGTCTTTCCATGATGAATGTACCGTTTTCATCAGATAAAACCTATTAAGATGAGCTAGAAAGCTTTTACTTAGTGGGTTAAAGAAAAAATTACTCCAGTGGCCTTTTTTTGCTGAGATCAAGAGCAGTATGTTTAATATCTGTTACAGCCTCTGTCAGGAGACTACCTGCTGCCTTGGCAGGGGATGCAGTCAATTATCTAATAGGTCCTTCCCGTGGCGGAGCGTCAGGTTGCCTCAGTGCTGCCAGGGCTGCGGGGGATGAAAACAAGGGTTCTGGTGTAGCCTCCCCAGGTGTGATGGAAAGGGGGGGGCTCTGTGGGGGTGCTGCAGGGTGCTGCTTCCCCCCAGCACTGTTGTTTCCCTCAAGGAGGACCAAGATCTAGTTTTGAAACGAGCACCGGGAGCCAGCTGCAGGCGGGAGCACCTGACATTGGGGTTTCCTGAAAAACAGGCGGCAAATGCCCAGCTCCCAGTGAGGGGTTTGGCTTTGACTGGTTTTAGAGTCCTCATACAGCTTTTGGTTAGAGGAAAAGACCTCTATTCTTCATCTGTTGTTCTGTGTTTCCTCTCCTCGTCGTGCCAGACACCTGCTCACCCCTTTTTGCAGACTTCTCCTTAACATGCATTTGCTGCTTCAGCCTGGGTCGGGTGTCTCCCACAGATGCGCAGCAGAAACCTCCACTCCTAGCCTTGATTTCCCTCTGCATTGGTTCTCATCTCCCTGGGAAAGGGATGGTGGCTTTCACATCTCGAATGCCATCCAGACCAGGACCAGGAGATAATTAATAATGGAAAACAACGCCACAACCGTTCCTTGGATGTCACTTACCCTGAAATGGGAAGCAGACGAGGGCTGTGAATCAGCAGCACTTGCTGTGGAGAGTGCACTTTCAATACATTGATTTTGTGTTGCACAGCTCCCTAAAGAGCGCGTGGGGTTTGCTCACAAAGCTTTGATTTGGCTAATCAGCAGGATTATCTGCTGCAGCGTGTCTCGAGGCTCTTGGAAATGAAAGGAATTATAAAAGTATATTAATATATTACAACATCTACTTGCCAGCGGCTCCTGCCCAGCACGGGCCCTGGCACCCGCCATGGGGGAAGCTGGCAGAGCTCCCAGCACCTCCAGCATCTCCCTCCTTCCCTGAAGAGTCCCTGTCCACGCTTTGCCCTGGGGTGAGATTGCTGCTGCAATCCCATTCGTTATCACGCTTAGTGCTACCTGGAGTGTTTCTCTTCCCAGCTATAGGAGGAGTGAATGTCCCTTCCTTGAAGAGCGGCCATGTCAATGCCAACAAACAATAGGATAACCCAGGTAATGAGAAGGAATATCCAGACTTCTGTTTCTTCTTCTTCTTTTTTTTTTTTTCTTTTTTTTTTTTTTTAATGTGACTTGAACTTCTGCAGCACCGCCATAGGGCACATCACAACGCCACCATCCCAGTTTGCATGACACTGACACCAGTGGGTTTTTCCTGTCCCTGTCCCTGTCCAGCTGATAATCACTATCAGTGTTTTTTTTTAAAGGAAGCTCCAGTCAGGGCTCCAGTGCATGGTTTAATGCATTTTAAATTGCCTGGTAGTTGCAGCTGGTGTCCCTGTCCTCCAGCAAGAATGTTTCCAGGGTACATGTCACCCACTGAAGCAACGTGTCTTTTCTACCCCAATGTGTGGCCCTGGTGTTGTGGAGTAACTAATCCCTTCCCCAAGGAGTCAAATGGCTCTTGAGGCAAAACACACATGACATGGTTTCTGCATGATTTTTAAAACCTGCTTTTAAACCTGCTTGTGGAAACCTTGAATTTCTACTAGACCACGATGCTCTGGAGGGGAGCTGTATGGCAATTAAAATGCTGCCGTTGTTCTATTTCAATTAGAGGTCCTCTTAATTGCCAAGTCTTCAAGGTTTTTAAACTAGCCTCTGGTGAAAGACTGCAGCAGCGTGTGGAGATAGATTGTGTTCACGTCATCTCACGCCAGCAGCCATCAGAACAGCTACTCCGCTGCAACCACATCGGGCTATCACGGCTTGCTTCTTTATTTCTTTTGTCACTGTTGTTCATTACCAAAGAGCTCGGCTGCTGTTCAACAAAGCACTTAAGGCCTTGCTTCATTTGCAGTGAAGTCAATTCCCTTTTGCGGTGCTGCAGCTTGTCTACATCAAGGGTTTGCGTGGAAACAATGCCGGATAGCCGCTCTGTCACTCCTCCCAGTATCGGCAAGCTGGAAGTGATGCTTTACCTCCCAAAGCACTGCAGAGAGTGCGACTGCTTTAAAAAAAAAGCGTGCATATTCCACACATATTCTCCAAAATACACCTATTTATTTGAATTTGTTCCTATTCAGAATTAGCATGAGGGTTTCCAAACAGATTCTTATGTTCACTTCACCGGGTAAGGAACAGTATTGTAGTCTCTTCCCAAAACTTTGTGTAACTGTTGTCCTTCCTTTTTTGGGCATTCCTGCTGCCCTCAGTGCACCATTTCTAAAGGAGCATGAATCTTCGGGGATGCACTGTGGGATGAAAAGGAGCTGGACTGCTATGGCTGATTAGAGGAAAATTATTTCCACGTGCACAGAGGTTACTGCTTGCCTGGGAAGGGGATATGGAAAGGAATCAGTGCAGAGATCCTTAAAGCTTACGGCACGCAGAGAGACAGTGTGGGAGGAAGAGGAAGGAAGTTTGCAGAGATGAATCTGGGGAGGCTGATTTAAATAAATCCCACAGAAGGGTTTTCTCACAGGAAATATATTTATTGGATCAAGAAGGCAATAAACCAAGCAGATGATCCTTATCGAGGCTTCTGTGCTTGGGGGAAGCGGGGCCAAAGGCAGCCATAATGATAACACGGATGACCTCAGTGACGATTTGCTGTGAGTGACACGCTGAAGTTTTACATGCTTCTCAGAAGCCCTGTCATTCAGCCACTCTCCTTGCTATAAAAAAGGTTAATTGATGCAAACCACATTTTTTCCACCAGCATGTGCCAAAGCAGCCAGTGTATTGTACACACACAAAACAACAACCAGGCTTTCACATGGCTTGAATTAGATGGATGACAAGAGCTACCAGGGGGAGTCAATTAAGCTGCAACCTTGGAGTCAAACTTGCAGATTTTATAACAGTGCCTAGTAAATAATGGGTACTTGCACATCTCCTTTCACTAAGAGGCACTAGCATATGTCTTTGAATATGTTCTCCTGGTAATTGCACAGGGAGCATACACATTTGGTCCTGTTGTCTACCATGAATAATGCATAGTGAAGAGGGGGGAGCCGAAAGTGCCGAGCTGCTCGGTTTTAGATGGACTTTTTTATCATTGTTATTTAGATGTCACAGCCGTTCTCCTAAAGAATTGTTCGCCTCCTTTGTCACTGCAAAAGTGGGCTTATTTAGGGGGGAAACAAAAAAATGAACCATGGACTAAAGCTAATCTGAGATTATCCATGCAAATTGGCAGCTGAGATTCAGATGTGAAAAATCTACCCCTGATAAAAATGACTAAGAGGATTTCTGCTGAATTTTGTTTTTCTCCTGACTCACTAATCCATGCTGGGGGAAAATCCTCCTGTCCGGCCTTGTTTAGGTTAAACAACATTAATAATGTTGAGCTGAGGACGGCAGGCATTGGGATCCATTTTAAGCGCGTGCTGCACTGCTGTTGTGCTGCTCACAAAAGCACAGGCTTTGCTTCTCCTCTCAGTATTCCTCACATTTGCCTTAAATCAAAAAGGTTAGTCAGCACAGCCGGCTCCTTTGCTTTCAACCTGCTGGGGTTTTTTTTTCTTAAGACTCCCACTCAAAAGGCAGAGTCAATTCAAAACCCAGGAAGCCTAAAGGCTAAGCAAGCTGCCCGGGGAAAATAGAAAGAGTATGTGTTTGCAGGCTGAGGTTTGAATATCTTGTAGGAGCCAGGGCTCCAGCTGTGTCTGGATTGTACCTTTGCAGTATTAGCACGCAATGGGAGCTTCTTTTGGAGACGTCGCCATGCTGGCTCTGCCTGGCGCCAGCAACCACAGCAGTGAGAAAGCAGCAATGCTCCCAGCCATGCAGGCAGTTTGGGTTGCCATTTCCAAGGAAAAATTGTTTAAAATCCGGCTTGCCAGTTAGGTATTTACTGTAGAACAGTTTCTATCGTTCACAATGCAACATGAGAGTTACCTCCCGCAGCGGTGGCTAAACCTGTGTGAATGCATTTACAGCAGCTGAGGTGGAGGCTGCACGTGCTGACGCTCCTGCATGCAGGGTGTGATTGCTTATCCTTTGTAACCACCTTTAACTGCTTTGTTACAGCACATGCCATGCAAATTGCTTGCTTCAGTTCAGCTAGGCTAAAGTAGACTGTTATTTATTAATATCAAGAGTTATCTTTTTTTCCCTGTGACAAACATGCTTGAAGCCCTCTGGGGATCCTGAGCAGCATGTGCTGAGGTGCAGCTCCCGGTGGGGTTTCACTCAGGGCTTAGGATAAATACACACCAGCAGCTATAACTCCTGAAATGTTGCTTAAGCCAGCTCGGCACACAGGGGTGCTGGACCTTCCCCCGGTACACGATTGAGGATGCCATACAGTTCTTGGTATGGGCAGAGCTGTCACATAAATAGTCCTTATCACAGGACCTGGTGGCAGACCATGGAGGGAGTGAAAGATGCTCTCACCAAACACCACACGATCACCCAAGTAGGGTGGCCATGCAGTGCCATGGCTGCAGGACAGCTGCCCTGGTGTGGGGCTGGGAGCAAGGGCCAGAGCAGCCTCCCTAGATCACCACCAAACCCCCTTGAATATCCATCCCAACCTTGTGGTATGGGGACTCGAGAGGAAGGAAACAGAAATTTGTGTATGGTTTGTTGTATTTTTCAAGGGATTTTGGGTCCGCTTGCTTTTAATTTCATTAAAATCCCAGATATTTGGACATGTTCCACGGCTGACTGAAAAATGAGGGGGCTGGAAAGGATTATGTGAAAAAGTTGTCAACATATTCCTCTTCCCACACTCTACGCTTCCCAAAAGTGCCCCAAAAACTCCAAAAATGTCAATCAATAATAATTAGCCCATCAGACACAAGTGAGAAAATTCAGGCCCGTGAGCCGGCACGTCCCCCCTCCCCGCGAGCACGCCGCGAAGCCGCCGGGTACCGTGCCAGCCTCGCCGGGGGCGTGGGAGGATTTGGACGCGGCAACAGCCTCGGTGCCAGCTCTGGGCACCAGCAGCTCTGGCAATGACAGCCATTTCTTCAGATTCCCGCGGCCCGCAGGGATGCGGAGGCTGCAGGGCATAGAGACTCAGCCTCAGGGACCCAGGCTTCCAGGGGACCCAGAGGAGTGGCCTTGTGGCCAGGTGGCTGGAGAAGGGTGACAACTCCCCACCCTGCAGCTTACTCCCCTGCCTGCCTGAGGGATCCAGGGGATGTGGCCTGGCAGCCAACGTTAGCATCCAGGCAAAGCTATGGTCAGGAACTGTCTTGCTTGGATAACCTCGAAATGTCAGTGCTGCATCTCACCTGCTCCCATAAGCACAGCTATTGATGCAGCAGCATTTTTTAATCCCACAAGTGAGCTAGATTTCAAGGAAAGCATAGAAAGAGCTGCTGAAGCTTGTGCCAAAGACATTTGGGAAGAGCTTTCTATTCCCCTACATCCCCCTGCTCAGCTGACGAGCACAGACCCCACCACTTGCTATTAATCACACGTTGGTAGCACCTGGCTTCAGTACAGGCTTTTTTCCTCTAAAGAAATTCCTCTGACCTAATGAATGCCATTTAGCTAGAGTGTGTCAGAGGCCTGAATTGGCCCAGGAAAGCTCCCTGGGCAGAGGGGTTTTCTTTCAGGGCTCAAAGTCTGCTTGATGTGTTTTAACCCTTAGATGCCTGGAAAAAAAGGTCTGTGTTTTCTGTAGGAAAACGGCCGTTTTATTGTCATCACTAGATTTACGAACACATAGAAAAGGACCCACGTTACAAGTTCAGCTCCTAGAATGGTCACTTTTTACCTGGCAGTAAACAGGTAAAATGCCTCTGTCATGGTGGGATTTCACTTTGCACTCTCACAGTGACTCTGTTCAGGTCTGGTGGGGGTTTCCCTCAGCTGCAAGGGGACCCAGAGCTTGCAGTTTCTGGTAGATGTAAGCAGCTAAAACCACCCTGTTTCCCAACCAAAAGCTGGCACGCACGCACATGAGCACATCCCCGCATGCAGCCATGCTGCAAATGATGCAACCACTGCTAGAAATGCATCAGGGCCCCGGAGGGAGCCGCTGGCAACTGGTGCTCCTGGAGGCTGTCAGCTCCTGCTCTCCACAGCAGCAAGAAACTGTGGTCAGGTCACCATGGGAGTGGATCGTCACAAAACCAGGACAAGCAGTGTAGCTAGTGGAAACACTGATATATTAGACTTTGAGGACCCAGAGAAGGTTTTTATGAGATTTTAATTATCCTGTGTTTTAATTATTGATTGATTGGTCCCCCAGTGAAGCGAGAGTGCCAAAAAGCAGGTTTCAGGACAGAGTAAAGCCCATCTGTGTCTCTCTGGGTGTTAGTTGCTCGAGGCACATTCAGTAGGCCTGTTCGCTGTGCACTAAAATACAGGCAGTATGAAAAGGAGCTTGGCTCTTTACTAAATACACTGCAGGCATCAGTCCCTCAGGAGTGATGCCTTTAGCCTTCAGCCGGTTTTCCATTTTTTAGGACCACCGGTCATGACAGGGGCTGTTGCATCTGACCCACGGCTGGCAGTGCCCTCTCCTTCGGAGAGCTCGCACTGAGCCCCAGCGCTGGCGCACAGACTTCCCCACGTCTCTCCCTTCCTTCTCCCGGCGCCTCCCGCTGCTCTCCTCGCATCTCCTCCCTCCCGCCCATGGCCCCTTCGCTGCCCCTCTCTGCCGCCACGGAGCCCCGTCCCCCGGCGGTGCTGGCACTGCCGCAGCTGTGCACAGGCTTTGGCTCTGCGGGGATCATCCCGGCTTGTCCACACGGATGCGCTGAGGGAGAGGCAAAAAGCCCATCGCCTGCGGAAGCGCAGACCCCAACAGGGTGCCGAGGCCACCTGGCCTGCCCCTGGGGACACGGCCAGGGCTGTGCTGGGGGCTGCTGGAGGGGCTGGGCACCACAGGATGCTGCACAGAGCAGAGGAGCGTCACACACCTGTGCCCGGCTTGCAGTGCTCAGGACAGACGGATGCTCGGGTACAGCATCCCAAAATCTCTTTGTGCTGCAGCAGTAGAAGCAACGGGAGGGCTTGTGCTCTGGCAGGGGAAAGATTGTCCTATAACAGCCCGTTTTGGTCATCATGTGGAAAGGTGGGAGGCACTTGTTTATTTATTCCCAATCCCCTCAAAGACCCGCAGCCTTCCCTCCTTTGGGGGCAGCACTGCCCGGCAGAGTCTGCACCGCCAGGCTGCACCCTGTACCCTGAGGGTGCTGGGCCACCCCCTGCCCTGCAGCTCTTCCCTGCAAAACAGGGAGGTGTGTGCTTCATTTTAGCGGCACGAGGAGTCCCACAGGGGCTAATTATAACTCCTAGGATTTTATCAACAATTAGCTCAGCACGGATGGTCACATATCTGCACAGTGCCAGCTGTTGTTATCAGCTGAGCTGGTTATAATGCTGGCTCCTAATTTTCCCAAGTATTCCCCATCTTGAAGCCTTGATTTTGGTTACTCGCAAGGTTGCCAAACTCTTAACCATTGAGACAGACATTTTCCATCCCAAGAATCTGCCTCCAAGGAGGTTTTCTTTATGTCTAGAAAGATTTCATTCAGGCTGAGACAAAGAAATAGCTTTGCTCATGGAAAGCACTCTCCAGTTTTAGGCTTCTCTGGGTTTTCCCTACTTTGGCAACTGGATACTTTGCAAATGTGATTTTTTTAGAGTACATAACCCATGTAACTCACTGCTGAGCAATCTCAGGAGTCAGAGGAACTTTGTGACAGGGCAGGAGGTAGTCACAGCATCGTGGCTTCTGGCTTGCTGCTTCTCTCTGAAGCCACCAGCACTGGAGGTTTGCTGCCATTAATCTCTAATGTCTGGCTGCTTTTTTTCCAGCCCAGTCTCTACTGAGAGAAACCCAGCCCAGCAGTTCGGTGTTCATCTCACAGGGGTCTAATGCAGGAGGAAATGCTGGCAAGGAAGCAATGAGGCACATGGGCACCACGGGAGATATGCTGCAAAGCCCAGCGCCGTTGGGGCAGAGTGGCTCCAGCCGAGGGGTCTGCAGTGATCCCTGGGTGATGGGACTGGACGGACCATGAGGATGAGGGCAGCTTGGGCAGGGATGGCAGATTGAGTATCCCTAGAGAACTGTCTCCCCTGAAAGGTGTCAGGAGTATTTGGACTGAGCAGAGATGAAGGGCAGTGCATTTCTTGGCACCATATCACTGCAAGCACCTCCAGGGAGCAAAGGGCTGAAGATGCAGACAAAATTGGGAAAGAAAGGGGAAGAACTGATGGAGAGAGCTAGCAAGGAATGAAAGGACAGGGTGGAGACATAGGGCTGGCAGGATGATTAGCACCAGATGGCAGGTATCAATTATTTACCATTTATGTACAATAAAAAAAAATACAATTTAACGATGGGAAGAGCATGAAACAAGTTCAATAGCAATTCAAAAGCATATGGAAATAAAATGCAGCAAATTAAGGGGTTGTAATAAATGTGCATCGCTGGTTGTAATGCCCCTGAAAGAATTATAAATGTGAAGCCTTTGTGAATTACACTTAAAAATAAATGTAACATAAAAAAGAAATTAGGTATACAAATAACTTTACATTCAGGCATTTATAAAATAAAATCTGTTTGCAGCAGCTAATTAGGAAAAGGGCTCTAATGAGCCTCACTCTTCTTTACCTTAGAGGCAAGGCTGAAATGCGGATAAAAGTGGATATAGGTATGGTGGGTGCCATTAAAAACTCGACTTCCCTAACTTTCCAGTCATTTCAGAGATGAGATATCTCTTTTCCAAAGACAGGAGCTGAAATAGCGGTGCCGTTAAACCTCTGCTGTGTCTGGAGAGGCCATCTGTACCTCCCTGCAGATGCCCCGATGCTGGCACTGCCTGCCTTTAGTATTGCCACTATTACTCAATTGCTGGATCAATAAATTAACATTGACTAGTGGGAAAAGACATGACTACGCTGAGCTTGAAATGTGCAACTCCCAGTGAAGATCCTGTGTTGCTGTAAGTGGTATTTTTTGGTTTACCACAGGATGGGTACTGCTGGAGCTGGCAGAATAATCTTAGTGCAGTGATCGGGGCCACTGCCACCTGAGCCACTCACTTTGTGTAAAACAGTATATCAGAAACAAAAGAAGGTGAAAGCACATTACTCCTTTCTACTGGATTAGAAATTTTCAATCAAAATATCATTAAACTGATCACTTCCCACAGAGCATTTGCTTTTCACTAGCTGGTGCTTTCCAACAGCTGTCCAACGAAGGCAAATCAGCAGTGTTCTTTGCTTTGCTCCTCTCCCACCCCAAATTATTGGCAACCGCTTTGAAGTTCTCCACAAATGATGTTTCACTGGGCAGAAGCCTGGGAAAGGTTTGTTCAGCACTTAAATTGCATTTTCCGTCTTTCTTTTCTAAAGAGCACTGGTAGCAAAAGAAGCAGCTGCCAAAAGGGGCTGGCCTCATGTCCTGAAGTTTTTGGTGTGGAAAATCATTTGGAGAGGGGAGTTGTCTCACAGAGGCTGTGGGCAGCAGTGCTTATGGGCAGGATGATGGGCAGAGTGGCTGCTCCCAGCCTGGGGAAGCCTTGCCAGGTGAGATGGCAGCGGCCGGGCTGCAGGACAGTGGCGTGGGCCACAACCCATCCATGTGGACGGAACAGAGAGACACCACTTGCCCTAAAGTTCTTGCATTTGCCTCGCATGCCAGCATCACTTCCATATTTTTAAATATTTAATCTATGCAGCCTGGTTGCCATGGGAACCCTCATGTAGAAATCTGGACTTTGGGTTAATCAGAAGAATCCTTCCCACGGCTGGGCAGGAGCCGGCCTTCCCCCCCGTGCAATGCCAGCGAAGGGGCTCCTTGTGAAGGGGTTTGCTCTGCCCTGCTTGAGGGTATGTTAGTATCAGCCTCTAATACACTGTCACCTAAACTTTGGGAAATCCTCTCTCTAACACTCAGGTAATTCCTACTGAAAGTCCTGGACTGCCCCAGAGTACTCACTGTGGAGAAAGCTCTTTTCGACAAGCAGTCTAGGAAATGTCTGTGCCACCTGGTCGGACACCACAGGACACCTCTGGTTCCCACTGCACACAGTGCCAAGCAAGAGAACAGAGACCACGAGCAGCCTGCTGGGAGAAAAGGGCTCTGAATTCTCATGACGGGCTGAAGACAATCATTCCCTTGTTCATTTCAACACCTCTGTAAGCAGCAGGGACTTGGGCTGAGAACACAGAATAAAGCACACAGGTTATCAGCAGAGCTCAGCCTCTCCAATTTGGCCAAAATACACCAATGTGTGTGAAAGGACGAGCCCACTTAGGAATATCATAATCCTTTCACAGATCACCATTTTGTGTTTCTTTATTTTCTGGTTTGTGGTCTGAAGTGCTCAGCAAGCTGCACAGCACAAGCAGCTGCACCTCCTGCACAATGGCAATGAGATGCTTCCCTCAACTTGGGTCCCCTCCAGCAGACTCCTGCTCCCACATGACTCCCACAATTCATCCTCCAGCCAAGCTACTGGGAACCAAAGTCTTACCAGAATACAGACTTCTCATCCCATACAGTTGTCCCAGTTACCCCCCAAAAGGTCCATCAGCCACAGGAGGTGTCCAAGAGTGGGAGGTGCTGGTGGAAACCCATCACTGACCATAGCCAGAGTGCCTGGGCACAGGGTTTGACAGAGCTGAATCCAGGGTACACTGTGCTTTACTCCTCATAATGACCTGGATGTGTTAGCCAGGTCATCCTTATGGCCTCATCCAAAGCTTTTCATCTGGCATGGAGGATTTTACATTACTAGCCTTTAAATGGGAGCAGATTGGTGGCTCTTGGTCTGCTTTCCTGGCCACTTTTCCCTTGTGTCACCCAGGGAAGACAAGGTGTGACTGGTCACCCCTGTGCCCAACCCCTGACAGTGATGAGAAGGAGGAGAGGGGTCCCTCTGCACAGCCAGCATTGCTCTTCCTTCCCTTCTATTTTTAGATGTCTTCACCCACTCTTGTTTAAATATATTACCCAGATCCCTAATATTTGCCAGCTGGGGGTAGTAACACTGGCTCCCAAGGTGCCTGCGGCATTTACATGAAATTAGGCAATGGAAGAAAATCGTCCCAGCAATTACGTGAGACATGACGGGGAGCCAAAAAGAAAAATGTATGCAAAAGGTGTGCTCTCCTGCCAACAAATTAGGGTTAAGTTACAGAGTCCAAGGGCCTTCAAATAACTTAAACGCTGTATTACAAATTTAGTTTCAATTAACGAATTAAATAGGAAAACAAGCTTATTGCCTAGCAGCTACCATAGGAGGTAAACAGCAGTGACCTTCTCTCCTGTCACCAAATGACTCAATTAATAAAAAACCTAAATTAAGAAAATTTCCTCAGTGCTTGCACTCTGCAGCCCTCCTCTGCTCTGAATCGGCCCAAGTGCTGGGGCCGGGCGGCAGCGAACACATGCCACACAAAGCCCCTCCCAGCTCCTCTGCAGCCCTGCCTGGGCTTGGCACAAGCTAATGGTTATTCTGTAACCTCTGTGCCTCCCGAACAGGGCCGAGACCCTCTGCTGTGGTCACTTGCAAGCAGGGTGGCTGCAGGGAACGGGGCCAGGGCCCAGAGCATCCCCCCAGCGTGGGTGCTGTGACCAGTGGGAGCAGGTCCGCCCTGCCACATCCCCTGTGACAGTGTTTCAGCAAACAACTCGCTGCCGACTGCCCTTTTTTATTACTTTACAGCACAGTTTTTCCTCAAATTTTATGGCATTTCATTAGAGCCGCCAGAAGGTGATACTGCCCCCTTTCCAGAAGTGAAATAAATTCCAGTTTTATCGCTTCTGGAAATGCTGGAACAGCTGTCAGGACATTTGATGGATTTTCTCAATTACAGGACTTGTGGAGCATTTTATACTTACATCCGCACCCAAGTCTAATATACTGTACTAGATGTTTGTTCCCCCCGTTATCTCTTTGCATCTCCCTCCCTAATAATGGTCAACTTGTTATTTTCCTCTTAATTCCTTTCTTTACTGTAACCTTTTTTTCTCCACAGTAATAATCTAGCCTTTTCCTTCTTTACTTCCTAATAATATTTAACTACTCTGTGCAAGCAGGCAGTGACCCCATAGCTGGCAGGTGCCCCTGTGGCAGCTTAATCAAAAGAGCACTTCCCCCCAGTCCCAGCAGCTTTGGGGTTGGATGTCATGGGGACAGACTGAGCAAGGAGGAGTGACTCCTCTGTGCTCCCTGGTGCCTACGGGGCACAGTTTCCTTGGAAATATAGCCCCTCTCTATCTGCCTCCTTGCTGATTTTGGAGCTTCCCAGTGCAGGCAACACCCCACATGCAGGGACCCGTCACCATCTGCAGGCCCTTCTGTCTGGGCCAGGGAGCGCAGGAGGAGGCCCACAGCCATCTCCACCTCCTGAACACATCCCTGACAGATGAATGCTCATTTCCCAGTGCTCCCAAGGGAGCCCTTCTCATCTGGGCTGCTCCCGGGACTGTTTTCCAAGTGATCTATAAGAAATAATTTCTCAGGCACTTCTCCACCCTGTCATGTACCTGACAGGCTGTATCAGCTCACACGCCACCGTGAACAGATCCTGTACTGACAGAGGCATAATCTTGTTGCATCTTTCAGAGAGGATGCCCCACCAAAGTCAAGGAATTGATGGAGATACATATTTTTGTCAGGGTAAAATTATCTCAGCTCACCAACAAAATGCACAAGGATGCCAAATTACACCTTTCCATTCTTTCTGTCTGTGATCCAAAGTGGGTGACAGCTCAAGGTCTGCAGCTTCCTGAGGCAATGAGCAGCACAGGGGTTCAGACAGGAATGTCCCCTGTGAGCATCCTCCCTCCAAAATGAGGAGAGTGCTGTGGGCACCAGAGCTAAGCACTGTGGAAAAAGGCCGCTACTGCTTTGTGTCACTTAAAATAGGCACTTTAAATCCATTCCTTCCTCCGAGGCACAGGGAGAGGAAATCCTGCAGAAACGAGTGCCCCACCACTGCATATACTGCTAGAAGTAGTTGCAACAGTAAAAAAAAAGCATGTGTGTTTTGAGGTTTGCTTAATTTAACACAAAACTTCATCTCTTTGAGAAGATGAGGGCAACCAGGGAGCAGGATGAGGTCTCTCCTTGCTGTAGGAGCAGGGGTGAAATAGAGTTGAGATGAAGATGTAGTCCACCCTAGAGGAGCACTTGTACCCTCTCATTGCCAAGATCAAGCACTACCTGAGTTTCCCGCCTTCCCCCATCTCCTGCCATCCCACTCAAGAGAACTGACAGAGAAATATGAAAGAGTGGCTCCATGCAGAACACTGCAGATCTGCAGGAAATTTCCACAAGTCAAGGTGTGATCCCAGATTTATTCAAATGAGAACAATCAAGGCAATTAAAGGCAAAGAAGTGCTTGTAGATGGGGGGAATCTACTACCAAACAGACTTGCTATTAGAGTCTATCAAATTGACACAAAAATATTAAAAAGCTGATTTACATTAAGAAAAAAAAAAAGGAATAACAAAAAGACTAACATTCCCTAAAATAGATAACACATCCTGCTGAGAAAATCACTCCACACATAAAGGAGAAGCAAAGGTGATTACATATAACAAAACTAATCTTTTCTATTGCTTTAATCACCTCAGACCATTTCACCTGCTTATTTGGAAACTGTTAACCCAAGGAAAAAATTATTGTGAGGACGTCCTCATTTCCAGTGCTGTGCTCAAATGGGCTTGTTTTCCTAGACATCCATCCCCGGTGTCTTTAACAACAGCCATTGCTCTGCAAGATAAATGTTTGCTTAAGACTATTCTGTAGTTAATACATATATTCATGACTCAAGCATAATGCAGCAAGGAAAGAGGGTACCAGGAAGCCATGAATGACCCACCAGGGTCATGGCAGGAGTCTGTCTGCTGCACAGTCAGCAGTAAATTTTGCCCAGATTTTACAGGTGTGTAGTCTGGGGGCCTGGTGGGTGGCCTGGGCACAGGGTGCACCACAGTAGCCTTGAATGCTTCCTTCCTAAAATCCTGACTGGCAAGGTCAGGACAGAGCTTACCTGGGCCTGTTCACAGAGCTAGTGACATGAGTGTCTGTGGGATGAGCAAAGATGAGGGATGATCATCTCTCCTTTCATGGGGTGCCTTCCACCCCAGCAGCTCTGGAGCTCCTTGTGTGCCAGGACCAACATTGCTGGGACCCACAGGTAGTCAGCAGCTCATACCCACACCCTGTCACAGCACAAGAGGGAGAGCACTGCATGTGGAGAGCAGGAAGAGAGGTTTTCGATTGGGAGCACGGATTTATGCTGCCAGTGCTGGGGTCAGTTCAGAGGAGCAGTGCTTTCATGCACCCGTGTGCACATGTGTAGGTGTGTGTAGCACACAGCAGTGCCCAGGTGAGTGCAGACCCCCTGTGTGCCCATGGTTGGCCCCTGCCCTGCACACCACACCAACACACAGCCTGCAAACAGCTGTGGCACAGTTGGTGCTGACCCGGCAGCTGAGAGCCAGGGGCTCACTGCTGCTCTCCAGGGGGCAGGAAACTGCAGTGGCTGGCACGGGCACAGGGGAAGAGGTGATGTTAAAGCAAATGGATTTCATACATTGATGCTCTGGCCTCTAGTCGGGGTGAGCTGCAAAGAGCCCCAGCTTTCAGGTGCACATGGTGTATCGAAGCTGTTGACTCTGCACTGGCAACAAGAACAGGAGCGCCTTAGCTGGCTGCAGGGACCTTAACACACTGTGTCCACAAAGGTGAATGTGTTGGATGTCTCCTATATGTGCGTGATTATCTTGAATTTAATTGTATTTGATACTGGGATGCAACACCTCTTGCTGAATCAGCGATGGTTCTTTCTTCACCCAAATAGCAGCTTCTGAGATTTTACAGACGGTTTATTGTTATATGTCACAGCTTTGATCCCACTGAAGCCCACGGAAACTCACCAACCTGGCAGGTTTTGTGTCAGAGCTAAGTGAGTAAATAAACATGCAGAGGAGACTTCCAAGCAGCAGCAGCCTGGAGTGGCACCAGGCGCCACTGCTGTCACTGGCAGCTCCGTGTTGTGGCGGTAAATTCTTGCAGCCCAAACAGCTCACTCATTTTTCTTACAAATGCTGTTTTGCCATAATCTCCAAATTCAGGGCTGGCATGAGTGAGACATGTTATCCTGCGATGTCAGCAAGGACAGGTAAAAAAATTCCTTCTCCCAGTTACTGCTTTAAAACTTAGTTCAGGCAGGAAATACGTGCACTACCCTTTCAGACACTCATTACCTCCAAAAGCCAGGATATGAGGAGAAGACATCAAGCCTGGGTGCATGGAGGGAATGGAGAATAGCGAGCATCCTCCTCCCAGCCATAAATCACAGAAATCGAATTAAATCATGTCAAATTGAGGGACAAAAAGCCAGTTATAGATCCATTTTGCAATGCCAGCCGACATGGCTTCCATTTGTGATTCGTTGAGTGACATTACTTATCCTGAGTGCTCCTCTGACAATATAAGCTCTTAATGTGAAGACATGTGTAAAATTACAGTAAAATGAATGAAACCCAGGAAATTATGTAAAGTTTACAGGGTTGCTGTATTTTTTTCTTTTTTCTTTTTTTTTTCTCTTTTTCTTTTTCCCTCTTCCTTTTTTGAGGCCTCCTCTCAATTTCTGCCTTCTAAATGAGGATCTGGGCAATGCGTCAGCTGACAGTGCCTGCCTGGAGCAATGGGCTCTTCTGCTTTTGATGCATCTGAGCAACTTGAAACTAATACCAGCATGCACTGTACAGTGAATAGACCTTCATGTTTATGAGGCAAATCCTGCAGCACTTAAAAGCAATCTATGCTGAAGTGTCCCATGTATCTTCGTCTTCCAAGTGCAACACACTTATGAAAATTGCAGATGCTGTGGAGCTGTTTGTCTGCAAGGAGACATTACAGGTGACATATGAACCTGATTTCTCAAACAGATGAGGTCTGTGAGAGGATTAAGGAAACATCAATAAATTAAGATGTAGAATAAAGTTCCTGCTGTTTTCCTTGGCCTCTCTCTTGTTGGCTTGAGAGTCAAGTGCTCACGCCTGCAAACTTGGCAGAGCACCAGGTAATCCTCCTTTGCCTACTGCTATTATTACAAGCAGATCTTCTGCCGTGATTCCCCCTTGGCAGAGAAGGCAAAGCCCCAGTCCCCAGTACCCCTGGCAGTGCCCCCTCCCCTGCCGCCAGCCCCTCGGCCATCAGCCCTGTGGGTTTGCGAGGCATCCAGCATGCAAATGCTGATTTGTCTTGAATTTTTTTTCTTTTTCTAGATGTGCACTGCAAACCCACGTGGTGCCCGTTCCTGAAGTCCATCGGAGATAGGTCCGTCTGTCTGGGAGCACAGACATGCAGGCAGCTCATGGGTCTGGGGTTACAGCCTGGGTCCCCACATCAAATGCAGGACCCCTACAGAAGGCAGTCACCTTAGTTCAAGACCCACGTGGAGATTTCTGGGTTTCCTCAGTATCCTTTGTGCATGAAATAGAGTTAAATGCAAGGGGAGAAAAGCTTCTTTCTCTGCAGTGACCCCAGGAAAAAGGTCATTAAACCCATATCACAGCCCTATTTGCAGCAGCCCTGTGCTGTGCTGCACTTCCCAAGGAGACAGAATACAGGAAGGGAAACCAAATTCCTGCTGCCATCTTCAGCTCTGCCCTGATAATGCATTGCAGCAGGGCTGTGCAGGGGCTGCACACTGGGTAACCTACAGCCCCCAAAACTCCCATAGGCAGACCCCTGTCCTGGATGCTCATAGGAAGAACACCTGGTGCTGTCGGGGGTGGGTGCTTGCTGCCAAACAAGGGAGCTACAGCAGATGGACACCACCCCAAAATCAACACTCAAGAGATAAATTGTTTGAAATCCCAAGAAGTATGTCTCTCATAAAGCATTCACAGTGACAGAGCAAGGCATCAAAATGTTTTGCTTTTTCTTCAAAACAGAATTTTTGCTGTTGCATTGTATATAAATGGAATTTTTTATAAAGGGTGAAATAACTCCATGAGGGTCTGTACCAGCTAAACAATCTAGACTGGTCTGAACTACATAATTTTCCTGACTTGGTTAGAAATTGCATGACTCCACAGACTGTGTGGAGAAAAAACACACAATAAGAAACTACTATTTTCTTTATGAGCACAAATCCAGGTGGAGAAGGTCAAAGATAGGAAGGCAGGTAAAGGGAACAGATATGACCTGGTCTGACCGAGATGCTATCACCAGCACCCACATTTGGTTGAAGCAGTTGGCCAGTGTTATCCCCTTAGGACAGAACTGTCCACACAAGGAATTAGGAAGGAGCAAGGGGTGAAGGAGCTTGGCTCTGTCTTTCCTGACTGCAATGGGGGCAGAGCAGCAGAATCCAGGCCCCAGAGAGCAGTCTGGGAACGTGCAGGCTGTGCTAGCAGCATGACTCCCACACTGAAGCCGGCTGCCAGCCTTTCTCCTTTTCGTCAGCACAGTCTGCTTCACGGGAACAAGGGAAATCTCCAAACCTGGAACGTAAAAAAGGCATCAAGCAAAGACACAGAAGTCTTTCCATTTGTTTCATTGCAGATAATGGGTGGCAGCTACCACTCTGAGATCAAGTCTTCCACTGCTGAAGACCTCCAGCTGAAACATCACCAGTCATTTACAACCTGCCATTAAACATATACGGTCATTATAGCTCCTTTCCCTGCTGTTTGCAGCCTCAGAACTTTTTGCTTAGGCTGCACATAAGTTCTTGTTCAGAAGATTTAAAAGGAGAAAAAAAAATAACAATCTTGATCTCCCAGAAGCTGTCTCAGGCTAGGGAGAGAAATCATGCTGGTGTCCCAGCAGGGCGGCACACTCAGAGAGAATTATCAGAGTAACTCAAGGTACACATATAGCTTCTCATGGTAGTGTTCCAAACCCCAGATGCCTATGTCATCCTACATATTTCTGGGCATGGCACTCCAATATTCCTTGCATTAAACCCATCTTAAACAGGACTCCAAGAGTTTGATTTTACTTGCAGGCAGTCACAGGAAAATCTAATGATTAACCAAAGCTTTTTCCATAGCAGTTTTTCTTCCCTTTAGCAGTAACACCTGTGTCTCTGTAGCTATTAAATATGTAACCCCAGGGGCACTACCAGCCTTTGCTGATGGGCTCAGCTTTGGCCAGAGGCACATCTGTCTTGGAACCAACCAGCATTGTCTCCATCAGACATAAGGGAAGCTTCTGGCAGCTTCTCAGAGAAGTCACCCTTGTAGCTCCCCACTACCAAGACTTTGCCACGCAAACCCAGTCTTCCATCTGAAAAGCAAGATCAGACCTGCAGGGAAAGGTGATATCCCCTGTTAGACCCTCTGCTGTGGCAAAAGCCGATGGAGGAGTTTTGGAACCGCTGGTATCCCACAGAGCACTCGGCAGCCACCCCTGTCCTGCACTGCACGGCAGCATGGAGGAGGGCTTCACCAAAGCCTCCAAGCCTGGTTTTTCCAACTGTATTCTTTATTCAGATCAGAAAAAACGCCTGTCCCTACAAACCTTTCATCACCTGAGGTACCTCCCCACAGAGATGACATGAGAGAAATGATGGGAAAAGGAACGATCAAAGAACTCTGTTATCAGGATTTCGGGAAGCTGTGCTATCATTCCAAATGTAGGCATGGCAGACACTGCTGTGGAGCACTGATGGGCCCATGGCTGCATAGCAGCCCATGCTAAGTGAGATGTCCTTAATGATCAGGAATCCTGCACAAAGAAATCAATGCTGGGAAAAAACAGACTTCCTCTCCAAAGGTGTCTGACCTGGGGTAGCTCATGTGAGCTTGCCTAACAGAGCAGATACCATCACCCAAATTTTAACTAGGTTAAGTAACTGGCACCCAGCCCACTGCCCTTTGCAGATGAAGCCAACCCCAGATTATCTGGCCTGTGCAGCTGTTTAACCCGAAGTTATTCCTTGTGGACTGTAGTTGGCACACTCTAATAGAGCTTTGGCATTGTGCTTACAGAAACAGCTTGTTTCTGTTCACTAGGAGTTAGTGCTGTAGTATGGGGCTTTCTCTTGCATTTTCAGGTTCCTGCGTCTACCACGCTTCTGCCTTGATGAGATGTGTCAGCCAACTCATGGAAATTTGGCACTGAAATGGTACTGTGTTGCATTGTTTTCTCACTCTGCCGTTCATGATCCCTCCCGTTCCTCCCAAGTCACAGTTACAATAAGGGCTGGCAAGCCTCAAAGACAAAAGCAGCTTTGGGATATTTATCCCACCTTCTTCTTGGACATGTAGTTGATGTAGCCATTATGGAAGTGATAGTCACGGCAAGCCCAGAGAATGAGAGGAGGATGAAATTCAGAGCTTAGAAATACAAAAACTGCTGTAACTCAGGGCAGGTCTCCTGTCCACCATGGGAATCAGTGGTGGGAGACATCAGGAGCAAGGCCAGACCTGCCTACGGCTTTGCAAAATTCAAAGCTCCTACTGCATTTCTGTTTTGCAGAAATCAAGACTCATCCAGATGAGGTTCAGCAGAAACTCCAAATTGAGGCAAGAAACCTGGATAGGAAGTGTCCAGTTTG
Organism: Chamaea fasciata; assembly: GCF_029207755.1. NCBI lineage: Eukaryota > Metazoa > Chordata > Aves > Passeriformes > Sylviidae > Chamaea > Chamaea fasciata. The sequence continues at coordinate 13,078,572 of NW_027094093.1, read as the reverse complement.
TTCCTTCTCTGCTAAAAGCATCCATGAATGACACCAAACTGGATCTTTAAATTTGTTTTACTTGTGTACTTATGCTCCCAAAAGAGTTAAATGTGTTTGGCAGATTAAGACAGGTGTGCTGGGCACAGGACTAGAGATCACCCATGCCCCAGAGCTAAATAAAAGTGAGGAAATACTCTCTGCTAAAGAACATCAGCTTTCCATGTGCTGCATCCAGATAGAGCAGCATCCTTCCACTGTTCTTCTTACTCTCTTTCTACTGATAAAAATGGACAGGAGAGTTCCTCTCCCAGAATAACTTACTCTCCGTTCAGAGCAGGGTCTTTCCAAGGTGAAGCTATTCAAATTAAACCACAAATCTTCTCATCCAGGGATAACAGTCTGCTGCCTTCCCAAACCTGTTCTCATTTTCTTTTGCCATTTTGACACCATTAGCCTTCCACAAGCACTAGCACACACAGAGATAATTCTGTTAATTTTATCGTGCTTGGAAAGGCACAGAACAGCCTAAACTCAGCCAAATGCTTGGCTTTGCTTTTTCCCCATCGTATAATATCCTTTTGTATATAGCTCTGCGTGGCAACTCATTTATATCAAACCTTACCAGTTAAGGGAGGGGGAAAGGGGGGCAATCAATAGTTATCTTGCCAAGGGGATCTGCAGTTGGTAGCCTCCACTTTTCCTGCACGCAGAGCCAGCTCTCACTTGCTGCTCCCCAGCCAGGCTGGTGCTGTGAATCCCATGGCTCCACACCCACAGTCGGGCAGCTGGTACAACCTATGACTGGACACCCACGGAGCACCTCACAGCCACATAGCCACTGGTTGTGGCTGGGGGCTTGGAAACACAATACCTTTGTACCCTTGGGGTTTGGGGAAACCGCAGAACTGGAGGGAAACAAGCATTTCCACAGCTGTATGATCTGAGCAGGGGCTGTCTAAAAAAAAAAAAAAAAAAGGATGCTTTGCATATAAGTTGAGGTGAGGAGCTGCTTTTCGGGTACTGATTTCTCATGCAGATTTTCACACAGACATCCCAGGGCCGTTTCCCAGCGGCACACTGGGGCTGCCTGGGAGCAGCAGACAAGGCAGGTGCAGCATTCAGAGCCCCCGGGCAGTGCTGAAAATGCTGCTGACCGTGTTCCCAGCAGTGGCATGCGAGGGTCATTTCAGTGGGACTGAGGGTCATCATCCCAAAGAGGGGACACCAGGTCAGACAGGGTCCTTGGGGAGAGCTAGAGGCCACTTCCCACCACAGCCCTCACCTATGCCCCAGGGAGATCACCCCCAGAGAGAGAGAGAGAGAGGGAAAAAGCAAACATTTGTACCCCAATGAACTGACTAAGATTTTCTAAATTAGTAGATTCCTCTCTACGCACAGTTTTTGCTTCAAGCACAGTGTAGAAAAAAAAATCGATTTGCTTCTCTCAGTCCAATTCCCTTTTATCTAATAGGGCTGTTGTAAATGCCAATTTTACTGTCATTTACACTGTGCCCATCTGAGCTATTTTATCAATAGTTAAATAAGAATACTTTAAAGTAATGTGATTTTTTATTTGAATTCAAATTTATGTTCAGATGCTTTGACACAAATCTCGTAAGGAAGGCTCACTATTTTCATAGAACAAATTAAATTGTATGTTATATAGCCACACAAGTAAATACGTTATATCATTGGATAAGTAAATACTTGTGATTAGATACAGTATCTCATTCTTACCTACACATAATAGCAAGGCTAATGGAAGTGTTGTACAAATCACTGTGTTTTAATAGTTAGCAGTCCATAAAAGTCAACCTGAAAGACAATAAGCAAGAACAAGCGCGCACACACACACACAAAAACGCTAAACCCAGTTATCTGGACCGAGACTTCCTGCTTGCCTGTTTCCAATTCAAAGCAGCTTAGACTCATTTTCACTTAAGCCAGTGCCTCTGGGCAGAGAGGTCAAAGCGTAATTAGTTCTGCAGAAGATGTGGGAGGTGGATAAAAGGTGATGATGGACCCTGCTGGTGGGATGGATGATGGGGATGGACAATGGTGATGGGCTGCCAGAAACAGGGCAGAGTTAAAGCTGCAGAAGCCAGAATCTGGACAGTCCAATAGCCAAAACTGCCCATTTTCAGGGAGTTTGGGAAGAGCACTGATCTTGGTTCATGTTGTCAGACAACGCTTTCCTTCTGATTGTGGAAGAGAAAATCAGTTCTTTTTAAGCTGATAAACACATCCCAGCTGGGACCCAATTTGTTGTTTGGATATTACAGGCTGAGAGACAGACTGGAGTCCTGGCATGTTTTAAAGAAATTGTGGCTCTCTCATCAGCTAAATTAGTAATAGATAGCACACGCCTGTTATGGAAACCAAAGAGGGCTAATGGTAATCACTGTTTTCTTCCACCCACCCTCTTTTTTGCCTGCATTTTGTTTCAGATCAACCTGCACTACTTTTTAAATGTTTTCACTATAATTTTCTTTTTTAAACAACCTCTCCCTCCTTTCCCTAATTCCTGCAACCTGAGTTTATACTAAGTGGACGTGCTAAGAAATGGAGCTGCTGAATGTACATGGACTGACTGTGAGATAGTGATACTGAAACCAAACACCACACGCAGGCTCTTCTCTTTCTTGCAGAACCACAATTATTCACCAAATTAGTTTGCTAGCTTCTTGAGAGGTAAGACTTATTTTTAAAAAAAATTTTTCATTCAACAGTCAGTCTAAATAATATTTTCTATATGATAGGAATTGGCTCAAAACCAAGATGCTGTGCAGATAGAAATGGGGTATTAAACATCAGAAAGATATAGAATATACCACCTTAACCATCCATGTCTGAGTTAAAATGTAGGCACTCAGGGCCACAGCTGAGGGTATTTCCAGGAATTATTCCCTAATTTCCCCTTCTCTTCCTTTTTCACCCTGACAGAATTTACTGCATTTGGTTTGGTTTCTCATTTTGGCTTTCACTTCCACTGTGTCTCATCCAACAGCTTTTTCCTCCATGTCCAGCAGATGAAATCCCATTCCCCTTTGAAAGGAAAAGCTCTCCTAATGGTGTGTTAGCTCTCCTAATGGTGGTGCCGAGAAGCCCCAACTCCTTCTCCCTCATGTGTAGGGCCAATGTGGCCTCATGATAGCAATTGCTTCATGGCGTGCAGGGTCCCAGGTACATTGCAGTGCCAGGTCAGTATCCCATTAATACTATATTTGCCATGCTTAACCAGGCCCACAAGCCATGAAGTATGTGATAAATGGCCTAATAGACAAGGAAACAGTCACCATTGTTTGGAGAGGTACCTGGTATTTACAGCATGTCTAAGCCCCTCCCTGGCCACCAATTCATTTCAATTCTCCCTTCTGTGTGACAATCTGTCACATGAAAACACAAGATGCTCTTTAAAGCTTATGTGACCTTTAGAGGTTCAGCCTAAAGCAGTTTTGCTGACATCTGGCACATGAGGGACTTGCCATAAGATGAGATAACAACAACAACCGCTCTTCTGCAGAGCCAGCATCTGTCGATCCTAAGGCAGGGAAAGCAGCACAGAAGACAGAGGCCGACAGGTTGTACCTGAGCTGGCCCTGCAGTGCTGAGCCTAAGTCACACCTTCAGTAAGTTAGAGGGGACAGAGACAGGGGCTAAAGCTGGTGAGAAGGGGGTTTAGTGAGAACACAAGTCATCATTTATCATTGGCTAAGGAGAAGGGGGTCCCCGGAAGCCTGCGATAAATAAGCTAGGATGTCTCTGCAATGAAAAGACACTGTATGAAGAATCTGGTCTAAATTCTCAGAACAAAATAACCTAAAGGAGAAATCATTAAATAGGCCTCAAGCAAAGTGAGAAGAAATTCAGCTTAATGAGGAAGACAGAGAAAAGTGAAGCTTTAATGGGAAGAAAATATTCAGGAGGCATTTTTCATGTATTGAAGGGAAAGCCTAGACTTTTTCCTAGTCTGCATGAAGTTCAGACAGTGGGCTGGACTGGGCTTTCTGCAGTGTGCTCAAAAAGCCAGAAAATTTCTTTTTCTGGCTACCCTTAGAAAATACAGCACACTGTCAAAGTGTCAAAAAAAAGCTGGTTGTGCTTATCCGTTCCCACACTCCTGCCCTTGAAACATCCCCTCTGCTTCTGGGAGAGGTGATATTTGATAATTCCAAAATGGGCTGTTATTTAGCACAGAATGTAACCAAAGTACTCAGAGCTCCCTAAGTAATGGCTACACTGGCGGAGCTGGCAAACCCTGCTGCAGCAGCCCGTTAGCTGGGAAGGTCCTCTGCTCCACACAAGGAGATGTGTGGTAAGGAACAGCTGAATCCTTCACTCAGGGCAGAGAGTTTCCCCTCCCCGGCTGCTCCATTGGTGGAAGAGACATGATGCTGCTCCAGCAGGATGGTGCAGCAGTGAGACTCCATATTTCAAACAGCAGGGGTCAGGCAAAGTGACCAATTTCCTTGGGCTAATTGAGCATGCAATCTGCCTGCTTGTAAAGCCTGTATTTGGCCAGGAAGATTTATTCCTATTAGCAATGATGAATGTCCAAGAGCACTAAGGGCAGATCTGAGCTGCAGATCATTAACTTTAAGTGGGATGATGTTGAAAACCCATTTCTATTACTGGTTACTTTGTTCTGAGTTAACTGCGAATTTAGACCTAATTCTGTAATAAAGTGCTCAGGGAGTCCAGTGAATCTTGTTCTCTGTGGCAGATGCTAAACCTGTAGGGTTTTGTCCATATCCTGATGAGTAAGCAGTTCTAGCTGATCCTGAGAGGCTATGGAATGATAGAAGACTGCTCTGTATGAGAGTTTGAAGTTAAGCCTCCATCTATCTCAGAAGCAGAGGCCGAAATGGAGGACTGGGATGCCTTTGTCATTGGATTTCAGAATAACACCTCTTTATTATCTTCATCATCCTCAGAAATTCAGCACTAGTTCAGAGCTTTGTCTGTGCTACTGAACGGCTATGTCAGGGGTATGGATGCATCCCTGCCTTCTCTTACATCGATTTGAAAATCAGTTGCTCAGTTTGTATAGGCTGGAAATTGCAATGCAATACTCTGTACAGTGAAAAGTGCTGGATGCTTTACTGTCTAATGTAATATCTGCTACTCTCCACATTCATTTTTTGCAAATACTCTCCATTTCCTTGGGAGAATATCCATTAGTGTATGCAGCTGCAAAGCCCCAGAGCACACTCCGCCTTCTTTGCCTTCTTTTCTCCCCAGTGATACTTGTTCTTAATGTCATATTTGTACAAAACACACTCTCTCTGTTTCTGCACTGACAGAGCACATTGGTCCTCTAGAAATTGTCAGTGAGTGTTTGACACTGAAAGACTATTTTGTTATAAATCATTCCCAAAGATTGCTGTGGCCGGCAAAAAATACTTTTGTGTTGCTGTCTTTACAGTAGTATGTAGACTGAAAATGCATGTGCTTCTGTATTTCCACAATAAATATTGTCTTTCATGCTACCAGTGCAGCAGCATTGACTGCTCCAGACGACATCGTGGGCATTGTGACTCTGCCACGCCACACAGCCAAGTGCAAACCTTCCTTGATCTACATGTCACTCATTAGTCTCTATGGAGCGTGGGACATGGGCAATCAATTGCAAAGCTGTGTGCAAGGAGTCCATTGCCCAGGGTAACCAACCTGGATGCTGAAAACTAATGAATTTGCCTTTGAGGCTTGATTGTAAGAAAAGTAATTAATCTTGCTGGGTTTCACTCTTCGTAAAGCAAACTTTTGCCGATGAAGAAGAAAACTGCTGAGCATTCCAATTCACTCTCCAAGTCAGCCTCTCCCTGTTGGACTTTGTGGGTAATTGTCACATCATTGTTATCCTATTTTCTACAGATTCCTCAGGAGGCATCTTGGGGATGATGGAAAGGAAGGTGTTGATGTCAGTGAGAGAAGGAGGTTTTGCAACTCAGACTTTTGTTCCCTCTCCCGAAGAAGTCCCAAGTTTGCTTAATGCCCCAGTTTTGCTCAGAAGGGAAGGAGGAATGCGCACAACAGCTGTCAGAAGGTTCCACAGCAGTTGTGAATGAGACGTCCACACAGTCCTGCCACTGAGCCAGTATGAGGCAAGCATGAATCCAGCTCACATCCATCCCATAAAAGCCTCTCTGATGGTGCAAGAGATGGAGATACACAACACTGGGTGTAATCTCAACACCCTTCAGGCATCTGGCCTATCGGAGGCATTTGTTTCAGTTTGAGATCAATTGCTCTCTTGAGCTGTCTGTTACATGGGGTGCCTACCCTGGCTCACAGAGAAGTAGCCACTGCTCAAGATGCCCTGTGCAAACTCATCGGTGGGCTGCCAGACTCAGAGAAGTGCTGAGGAGCCGCTAGGGAGCTGTGAGTGAGAGCAGGACTGGCAGAGTCAGCAGGGCTCCAGGGCATCGGCCCCAAAGGGGCAGCAGGATCAGAGCCACGCAAGGAGCTGTGTAGCTGCATAAAGGCAGTCCTGCCTAGTCTGGAGGAACACCAGTGGCACTCGCATCACTCAGGCTGGGAGCGTTGCCCAGGTTTCTGATGGGAGGCATATGCTGAGATCTGATTATTACAATTTATTTGCCTTTCAAGGACCAGAATTTATTCCCTTTAATTCTGATTGGTGTGATTCTCTAGGCTTGCTGCACAGGGGCAAGCAATTCAGTTCTGGGAAACATGTATGGGTGGTAAACGTATGTGATTTTTGTCACTCATGTGAGCAAAAAAAAGCTGATGAAACACAAATATTAACATAATGAGCAAAGAGAAGGATGAGAAAACAGTTAAAGAAATCCATGAGTCAAACAAGAGACTCAGGTGGCTACATTTGTTTTGCTCATTGTAAATATTTTCTAACACAAAGTACTTTACTACTAAAAGGAGCACAAGAACTGAATCTTTATACTTTGATTTTGGAATCACTTCTGGAAATGCAGAAGTTCTAGCAAAATATTAAAATGTTCATATTTTAGGTAAATTAAAACATATTTTGAATTACCTAGTTTGATTTACATCTGTATATGATAACAAACTGCAGAGAAGATACTTAATTAAACACACATTAAAATATTAAAACTAAGCAATGGGGCTAGAATTCAAATGTCAAAACACTATCAAAAAAACCCCTCTACCTCAGTATCCTGTGAAATGAGAAGGATGTGATGGACAGACAAGTCTTTTGCACCTCTATTGGTGATTTGAAGTGAGAAGCATTTCCATTCACTGCCAATGAGTGGACCAAATCAAGAACATTGAGTTTAGATTTCTTGCTTGTCTCAAAAACTTGAAGTGGAAAATAATTTCCAAAAGTTATGTCAGCCATACGCTGCAGACAGAAACGGATAAGAGCCAAAGGCACAGCAGAGGTCCACAATGGCTGGGGCAAAAACGAGTGGCAGCCAAGGCTACGCTATCCTCCAACCTTGGAGCTCCTGTCTGCAGGCAGGGCAGAGGGAAAAAGTGCAGCAGAAGCAGAAGACGAGCTGTGGCCCAAGCCATAGTACACGTTGGCAATGTAACAGTGTTTAGCTGTTTAACCCGAGCTACCTTTTTTTCTTTTTAAATATCAAAGGTTTATTTTAGAGTAACTGTAATCAACAAAATCTAAGGCAAAGTACAGCTGTAATCACTCCTTGCACCATCTCTTGCAATTTGGGGGGGAATTAGATGAAACTCAGCATAAGTAAAATCAGTTCAACCTTTCTGAGAAAACAAGACTAGAGATGAACTGAACTAAATGGCACAGCAGGGCCATGTCATGTGGTGCACCTGGCAGCGGTGTCGGTGTCGTGCCAGGCCAGCTGCAAAAATGAACCGGCTTTGGAGCTTCAAATCTTGTTATGTAGTGCCATCTTGAGGTCTTTGGAAATGAAAAGCAGCTTTTCTGAGTACAGATAGTTTTTATCTGGTTGTGGGTGGAGCAGTCTGTTCTTCAGGGTGTACGATCAAGTGCATTCAGCTGGGTTTGTGAACAGAAGACAGGGATAGACTCACATGGCTGGAGCACCACTGCCTCTTTCCCTGCTCCCTGGTGGCACCAGCTCTTTGAAACACCTTTCCCAGAAACAGTTCACCTATCCAGCATTTAAAGCCCCCAGCGACAGACATCATGCTGGCGCTGCAGAGGAGATTGAGGACCACAGCACATGGCTGCTCCTCTTCGACAAGGCACAAACACATAGCTGGGCCTCTGCCCTGTGGTGCCAACTTTCATCCCTCCTGAGAGGTGGCAAAGTAGGGAGCTGGTGCCATGTGTGCAAACCCCCACCTTGCCCCCACTACCCTAAACACGGTGGTTTGATAGCTTAGGTGCCTGGTGGCCACACCTCTGTCACCTCCAGCACTGGTGGGGGCAGTGGCTCAGGGCTGGGGTTTTCCATGGGGATATCATGTCATGATGGAGCACTAGTCACCCTGTGCCTGGTTTTGGGCTGCAAGGGCTGGCCATGGGGCTAGAGAGGGCAGGCAGCAGGATGAGAGTCACAGGCTGGAGCAAAAACAAGGCAGCAGAGGAAAGTTTAGAGGAATAACCTGAAGGACCACATGGGGAGGGCACAGTAGGGACACCAGGAAGGCGGGGTGCATTGAGGGGCAGAGTGGCCTGGCCATGGCACCTCACCTGCCATGCTGTGCCTGCGAAGGGAAGAGGTGGTTGAGTATTGGGGTGACACTTGGGGCTGAGGAAGGGGGTCTGGGCAGTGGCCCCAGCAGTGGGGCACACAGGGAGGCAGTGCCCATGGAGACATACAGCTCTGCACAGCTGGGGGTAGCAGGTCCCCCATGGCACCAGTGTGTTTGCAGAGACATGCCTGGTCCTTTGATACCATCTCCCACCACATACTACTGGAAGAGCTGGCAGCCCATGATGTGGACAGGTGCACTCTTCACTGGGCTAAGAACTGGCTGGATAGGTGAGCCCAGAGAGTGGTGGTGAATGCTGCTGCACCCACTTGGTATCCAGTCACTAGTGGCGTTCCCCAAGGATCGCACAGGGCCCAGTATGATTCAATATCCTTATTGATCACCTGGATGAGGGGTTGAGTCTGCCATTAGCAAGTTAGCTGACAACACCAAGTTGGGTGAGTGCTGATCTGCTGGAGGATAGGAAGGCTATATAGAGTTATCTGGGCAGGCTGAATCAATGGTGAGACAAGGGGCATCAGGTTCAACAAGACCAAGTGCCAGATCCTGCACTTGGATCACAACAATCCCATGCAGCTCTACATGCTGTGGCAGAGCAGCTGGAAAGCAGGTCAGCAGAAGAGTACCTGGGGGTGGACAGCTGCTGAACATGAGCCAGTGTGCCCAGGTGGCCAGGGAGGCCAGCGGCATCCTGGCCTGTCTCTGGAACAGTGTGGCCAGCAGGATCAGGGCAGTGATTGGCCCCCCGTACTTGGCACTGATAAGGCCACTCTTTGAATGCTGTGTCCAGTTCTGTACCACTCTATTCAGGAAAGGCTTTGAGGCGCTGGAGTGTGTCCAGAGAAGGAAAATGGAACTGGAGAAGAGGCTGGAGCACAAGTCCTATGAAGAGTGGCTGAGGGAGCTGGGGTCTAGCCTGGAGAAAAGGAAGCTCAGGGGGGACCTTCTCCTCAACAACAGCCTGAAAAGGAGGGTATAGCCAGATGAAGGTCGGTTTCTTTCCCAGGCAACCAGCAACAGGACAAGAGGACACAGTCTTAAGGTGAGCCTGGGGAGATTTAGGTTGAACATCAGGGAGTAGTTCTTCACGGAGAGTGATTAGATACTGGAATGGACTGCCCAAGGAGGCGGTGGAGCCACGGTCCCTGGTGGCGTTTAAAGAACTTAAACATTTAGTGCTATGATGTCGTAGACATGGCGGTGTTGAATCACAGGTGAGACTCGATGATCTCACAGCTCCTTTTCAACCTAATCGATTCTGTGCCTGTGCTGAAACAGGGACGGGGAGGCGCGGGTGCCTGAGGGGAGCGGCGCGCGCTCGGACTCCTCTCAGCCGCTTCCGCGAGCGCTCGCGAGTTTCCGGGCGCCTCGGCCGCGCGCACGGCGGGGGCGGGGGGAGCGGGGGCCGAGCGCGCGCCCCCTCCCCCCTGCAGCCCCGCTCGGTGCTTCCCGCGCGGGCCGCCCCGGGGCGGAAGCGCCACTCGCGCCTTCCCGCCGCCCGCTCGGCTCTTTCCGCCTCCCCCACCGGGGCGCTTCGTTCGTTTCCGCGGCCGCTCGGCTCTTTCCGCGGGGGCCGGCGGCGCGCTCGGCCGTTCCCGCCGCCTGGCGGGCGCTCGGCGTTTTCCGTGAGCGCTCGGCGGTTTCCGTGCGGGGCCGGGCGCGCTCGGCGCTTGCTCCCTGGCTGGCGCTCCTCAGTCGGCCGCTGCCTGCCTGTCGCCGGGCTGGGAGCGCCTGTGTGTGTGAGTGACGCGGCGGAGGTGTAGTTTGACGCGGTGTGTTACGTGGGGGAGAGAATAAAACTGCGGCGAGATCCCAGGCGCGAACGAAAGCAGTGACGGAGCAGCCTGGTAACCGGTAAGAGGAGGACGGCGCCCAGCAAACAGGGGCGGGGGGGAGGGAAGGAAATGGAGCCCGGCGGGGACCAGGGGAGCCGCCGGGCGGCAGGACGCGGGGGCCCGGCCGCGCACCGCCCGCGGGAGGGGCGCCCGCCTTAAAGATGGAGCCGAGCCCTGCAACATCCCCGCCGCCGCCGCGCCGCGAACAAAGGATAATGGCGGATGGGAGCCGGCCCGGCGGCGGCCGCCACGGCCGGGCGGCGGCGGCTCTGTCGGCAGCCAGCGGCGGCGCTCAGCGCGGCGGGGAAGGGGCACCGCGCCCCCCGGCTCCCGGAGGAGGCGGCGGAGGACGACGACGAGGGGGAGCGGCGGCGGGGGGCGGCCGCGCTCCCGCCCGCGCCCCCTCCCCGCCCCGCCGTGTGCTCTCCGGCTCTCGCTCTCCCGCTGCCGCCCCCCGGCCCCGCCGGGCTCCGGGGACCCTCCCGCGGGGCCGCCGCGGCCCCCCGCGCCCGCCGGAGTTCCGCTTCCCCGGCGCCCCGAGCGCGCTGTACGGATAAACAGACTCCCGCCGCGATGGACACGAGTGCGTGGGGCGCTCCCCGGCTCTGTAACGAGAAGCTTTTAATAAAATCTGTGCTCGGAAGCCGGGGCAGCGCTTGGTCTGGTGGTTCGCTGTGACTCCGTCTCCGGGAGGCCGCGCCGGGCGGTGGTGCCGGTCACCCAACACCGCGCTCCGGGCGGGACCCGCGGGCAGAGCCGAGCCCGGCGCGCAGGTCACGTAACAGGGATACGGCTCCCTCTTGCCGCGCTGCTTCTCCCCGGTAGTATTTTTAACCCAAAGCGAACTTGAGCCAGGCTGCGGCTGGTAAATCTCGGTTTGGGATTTGCTTTTGCCAGTTTTCCACAGACTTGGGTGCTGCACAGCGAGCAGGATATGACCTCTATCCCAGCTTTAATAGCAAATGTCAGCTCAGATGCCTTTTTCTGCCTTACACCAGCCTTGCCTTGCTGCAGCAGCGGGGCTTTTTTCCCCTCTTTTCTTGCCTAGAATAGAAGACAGTGTTTTGACTTTGTTCTACTTTCAAATCCTGGATATCTGCAATTTTGTGTTACAGTAGTAAGCAAAAAACAACGTGACAGACTTAAAAAACTTTTTAAGCGAAGATTGTTACACCTCTTAAGTGTGTACAAGGATGAAAAGTTTTAAATAATGGCCATATGATTTTTCTTCATGAAACACTTCTAAAATATTTGTTTCTTCCTCCTAAATATTGGAATGCCTGCTCACAATATGCTTCTGGAATCACACCTGACTTTTTTTTTTCCCCTTGGAGTTAGAAACATGTTTCCCATTTCTTAAATAAAAGACCAGAGGCTTTTTAGAAATATCGTGTATCTCTGTTTAGTCCCACTCTAACCACCACTAAAAACTATTTTCGAGTACAGGAATTTTCAGACTCAACTTGCATCCTTCCTTGTATCAACAAATGTGGATTTATACAGTAAAATATGAAGTCACTGGAATAGGTTTTGTTCAAAATGGATGTTTGAGTTACATGTATACTTCCTTGTATGTGAATTTCTGTTTTCTGTCACTTCCACCACTTATTTTGAAACGAAGGCCAAAGATGCTCTACATCACTTCACTGTATAATACCAACATAAAAAGAGGGTTTCTAAACTTCTAATTGATTAAGACATACAAGGACTTCAATAAGCAATGTAGCTATTGATAGTGATTAAAGAGAGTGTGTTTGTTGGTGTATTTCATTCATTCTTGGTTTGGTGGAACAGGCACTACATTTTAAATACAAAAATGGGACAGAAAATCCTTGCTTGTTGTTTTTTGTAGTTTTAGAAAAACATTTTATTTTTTCATGATAGAGTGGAAGACACTCAGATCCATACTTTCAAACACAGGTACCTTCATTTCCTCACCAGCTTTGTTCCCTCACAGGTCAGAGAGAAAAGGAAATAGAGAGGTTGTTGTGTATTGGCTAAGCATCACTTACAGGTGACCTAAAATGAAATTGTTGCATGTAGTAAAAAAGAGTGTAATAATTTTTAATGCTTTCATTTAATTGAGAGAACACCAGTATTCAGATTTGTACTCTCAATATAGTGTTTGGATCTGCACTGAACGGTCTGCATCTAATTTATTTTTTTTCTTATAGATTTGATAATAGATGTGTCTACTACTCTGGGTAAAAAAAGTAAAGAACCGTACAGAAACAAAACAAACAAAACAACACAAAAAGCACTCCAAAGGTCTAAACGGGGAGAGGGGTTTGCTGCTACAGAAAATTTAGAAACATCTGATTTAGATTGTCAAGTCATCAGTCTGGTTGTTTCTTGGAAACCTGCACCGGCACAGCTATTGCTGTACAAAGTCTTCTGTAGATCTTATTCTGCAGAGTAGCTGTTCTGCTGCAGTAAGAAGCAGCCTCTTCCTGCCTAAGTGCAGCTCCAGCTCTGTAGGTGCATATTTTGATAGGAGACAAGGCCCCAGCTCGGAATTTCTGTTGGCACCGTTTTGAAACAAATGGGATATTCACACTTCATCTCTATTTTTGGATCTCTGGAAGCAAGTGGAGATTGGTTACTCATGCCACACTTCTCAAGGCTTTTGTGTGGTGAGAAGGCCATGTTAGCTTTCTGCCACTAATCTAACTAAAGTTAGTTTCGTAGAACATGACAGCAATCCTCATCTACAGAAACAACCCTACCCAATTTGGTTTGAGCTCTCTGGTACCCTGCCTGCATACAGCTGAAGTTCATGACATGGCAGTGATTTTACTTATTTTTTACTGAATCAAAAATTGTGTTGCCTCATCTGCAGTCTGTGAGGTCATATTTCATAGTGATTATAAAAACCTGAGCAGCCTGCCATTAGTGATCTATGCACATCTCCCAGCATGAAGGCATTGATACTTGTTTTGTTCTTCAAAGCTTTTAGATCACTTGATTGTACTGCGATTAAAAAAGGTGAGTGAGAACAAATACAACATCTTCCAGCTTTCCCTTTTTCTAGAACAGCCTTGTCAGCTGCGCAGGAGGTGAAAATGTGCCAGGCTCTAGTTGGCCTTTCAGGTAAAAAAAGCACTTGAAAACAGCCAAGGATTCTCTGCTGCTGTTTTTGTCTGGCAGTGCTGGATTTATAGTATTATGTGTCAAGTGGAAGGAATAGAAAACACATTGTTGGAAGAGCCGCTTTAAGGTGAGAGGATAAAGAATTTGGAGGAAGCACGTTCCTGTTTGGATGCACATATATGGTTTACCTAACATATGTACACACACACAAGTTTAAAGCAGCACTGATACTTGTTAGTTACTTGCAGTGGTTTTTGAGTAGAGTGCAGAGAGGTACAGGATATTATCCTTAAGATAATAAGCATTCCTATTTTTGTCCTGAGAATATTGTGAGAGTTGATATTTGTAAAAAAGGGTTGATATTTTGTAAAAAAAAAATGACCATTAGGTGAAAGATGGAAAAATAGTTCTGCAGATAGGAGAGTCCTGCCAAATGCTCTTCTGGATTTTGTTACTTTTCAGTTGTTTTCTGACAGGAGACTACACTGGCTACTTGAGAGACAGATGCAGGAAGCCTTACAGTGAACCATTTTGAAGGTACTTTAATGCAGGAAACTGAAATAAAATTCTCTATCCTTGATGCTTTCACACTTTTTGGAGGGGAGAGTTAAAGTGATCTGTAAAAATCTCTGATCTTCTAAGTGTTCAGTAATAGCCTGTTTAGTCAGTGAGGTTATCAGGAAAACTCCTTTTCCCTGCACATAGTAGAACTAATGCTGGGTTGTGTTTTCTTCTTTAGGCAGAAACTTTTTCAGATAGATTTCGAAACTTACTAAAGAGCAGGTATCCTGAGAAATCCAGGAATTCTTAAAGCTTCTCTACTGGCTGATGAACTGAAACCATAGTTCCTCATAGCATTTTTTGGTAGTAATACTGGCTAAGGCATCTTCCATGTCTGTTCCATTGCACTTACACAAAAGCTTGGACTACTGGATGGGGAAATGATCCAGCGGTTTGAGAGATGTGGAGCCTGGTTCATTTTCACCTGCATCACTCCCTCCCCTGATTGTTGCATGGCTGCACAGTAGCTGTACCAGCATAATTAGGGGAAGGAATGGGGTTGGAATGAGCAGGGAGATAAGGGCAGCTCAAGCAGTTACGCTGCTAAATGAGAAAATGCAGCCTGTGTAAAATTTTTTAAATTATGGCTGTGTTTATAACCCCAGATCCTGCTGAGGTTCTTCTTGCCACAGAGCTGGATCATTCAGCTAAGTCTAAGTTCTGACATGTGCTAACCATGAGCAAATGAACATGAGCAACAGCTGTTCCCAAACTTCAATATCATGTATTAAAGTGACTTGTTGTGCTGCTTATTTACTTGTCCTAAATGCCTTTTGTGTATGTTTTTTTAGCAAGTTCTCTGTGCACTTCCTTTACTTCCTTTACTTCGGTTTTTTTTATTCACATTTTAAGTTTGCCTGTTGCTGTTCACTGCAGCTCTTTACTGCAATATTTTAATCATCTTTTCAGAAACTGCAACCTCCTGTGACATTTAGGGTCCAATATTAGATGCAGTTTTCTTGTAGGTGCTACCCTAAATCTCTAGTTTTCCATGCTGTTCCAGTATCAGTTGGATTTTACTTTACTTTGCACCTTTCCTGGGGCTTGAATGTCAAAATCTCTTCTCATCTGCAAAATCTCTCTCATCATCTTTAATACCCCATTAAATAATGGATGGGAGGCATTATTTTCTTGCCTTTTTTTTTTTCTGATGACACATCATCTGGCTGTGTGTAGCTGGCCTGGCCTCAAAACTCACTGGTGCCTGTCCATTGCTCCAAGTAGCATACAGTATCAGCAGGATTTGTAAATTTACACATTTCTGGGTTGTAGTGAGCTCTTTCTCTTGAAAAAAAAAAAAAAAAAAAAGCCTAGGGCGTTACTGTAGGTGTAGGAGCCCTGCCCTCTTTGTGAAACTCATCCAAATTTTCCTTGTGCTGATAGAAAAATTCGGGGAGATAAAAAGGGAGGGAAGGTGTAAAAAAGGGTACTGTGTCCTAATGCCACAGTATAACCAACAAAAGTAATCTGTTGCTGTGGTTTTATCTGAGCTGATACAATTGTGTGTGGCTCTCAGGAGACAGAGGTCTTGCTCGCTCCCACCTTTTCCTGGTTATGTGGTGTTGGACCATCCTTTTACATTGCCTGTAGTGTTGATTGTATATAAAACATAGTAACCCAGTTCAGGTTACTAACCCAGGAGAGAACCGTGCTTTTTTAGTAGATAATTTTCTCCTGCGTGAGTGAGCTGAATTGGTTGGTGATTGAGATGCTGTTAGCACAAACACCAGTGCAGATTTGCAGTGATGGTAGGGGGAGGAAGGAGGGGGACACAAATTTCTCCATTCAACAGCAGAGAGCTGTGTCAGCAGACCTGTCTTGGGGAATGGCAGCATATCCATGACTTGGAGTGAAAGAAGGAAGAGTTGGACTGTCCATAGTGACCAGAGCCACATGAGTTTGTCTTTACAGCTGGGAAAGCTAAGAACACAGTATATCGAAAAATAAACAACAGCAAGAAAAAACGATGAGGAAAGTGTCCTTGTTTCAAAAGCCTGGTGATACCTGTGTGATTGAACTAACTGCTCCTTATCAGAGGCAGATTCCAGTCCTCTCAAGAGGTTAGGTCAGTGTACCTCTTAGGTGCTTTTCATTATGAGGAGCCCAGTCAGCAGGGGAGAATTATAATAGCATATTTTAAATGAAGCCCAGGTTGAAATAGGAAGCTCCAGAAGGGTCCAGGTCCACCACCTGGGTGCACGTCCTGTCAGTTGGCCTAAGGCACCTTGGCAGTCAGCTCACTTTAGTGTCACTGTTGCTACAAACTGATAAATGCCTTGGCCTGTCTTCTGGATTGTAAAATAATTAATGGTGGCTAAAACTACTGGCCTGGAAGTTGTAGTGTAAAGTTAATGCGGCATGTGTAACCATTGCACATTACCCTGAACTGGGGAGAGGAAGAAGCATGTTACCTGCTGCAAATAGCTGCTTTGTCAGCAACGTAGCTGTTTGAAAAATACATCTCTGCCCAATCCTCAGAAAGCTAATGTCGATTGTATAAAAAATACTAATCCTGTTTCCAGCCTCCTACTCTTAACCAGAGTTTATCACAACAGTAATCAAATTACAGAATGGAGGTGTTTTTTTAGGATCTTTGTTGGCTTCCCACAGTCTTGTGACTCCTATACCCATAATCTAATCTACTCATTGACAGGCCTGGCTGCAGCAGGATAGACTCTGCTCCACCTTCCCTGTTCCTGCTCCTGTTCCTGTGCCGGTAGCACCAGTATGACTGCCTGTGAACTGGATCAGAGAACTGGTCCAGGCTAGAAATTACTTGCGTTTCCTTGTCTGTAATGCAAATTGGTTGCCCTGTCCCATTTACTAGACAGCTTCACAGACAAGTGTAAAGGTGTAAATAAGAAAGAATTTAGAGGAAACCAGAGCCTGGGCTGGAAGTGCTGCCAGCAGAAATGCTTGCAAGACTGTAGTTGCAGAAAGCAAAATGGAGATTTTTTTTTGTGTGCAACACATTGATATAAAATGTGGATTCTTTTTCTTGCCCTTTCTGGTTCATCAGTGGCTCCCGTTGCTTACTCTGGGTCATTGCAAACCTTCAGCATTACCAGCAAATCACACCCCTGTTCCAGGAAGAGTCATGTTGCTCACAGGTAATGGAGGCCTTAAACTCCAGTTAAGTATTTGAGAAACATTATTCTTCCTTTGGAGATGATGCTTTTGCAGCGTAGATCTGCCTGGCAGGCATGAGTGGCCTTTCTCCTTTAAAAGGCTCTCCTGCACTGCTCAGGCAAATTTTAAAAATACCTGAAAGATAAACTAGAATCCACTTGGTTGATAACGTTAGTCAAAGTTATTTTACTATAAAGTTTGGTCACTGTTGCATTTCATTTGGTTTTTAAGAGAGAGGCTGGGTCATAGATTTAATTTTGGTTCATTAAGCAACATAGTCTGATGATGCTTCAAAACTAGTGCTAATTGACCAAGCAATGATGTTTTCAATAAAACTAGTAAAGCCAAAGCAATTTTAGGATTTAAAAGTATTTCCAAGTCTAAGCTGTGGTTTAAGACCTAGATCTTTTGGTTTTAATGTTGCAATTAATTGTGAATAGGATGCATTCAGAAATTTAACAAGGCCAAGGTTTGTAAGGAAGTGCTGTTTTTCTTGGGCATACTCTACTCTAGCGCTCCAACCTCAGAAGGAATTCAAAGGTTTTCACTTCCCAGAGGGCACTGAAGCAAAAAAATTTTACACTGCCTGTTCAAAATGAAACAAAGCTATTAAGTCATAGAAAACCCCCAAATTATGCTGCTTTTAACGATAAGCGGTTTTTTGGTGGTTTATTTGGGGTTTTGTTTTCAGGGATTTGAATTGTTATTTGGTAATTGTCAGCTTTGTATGTATAACTCAGTCTTACTTTCAGGTGACCATTTCTAAAGATACCTAATAATAAAACAGTGAAAGCATTGGTCTGAAACATCCATTTTGTTGTGTTTTCTTTCTGAACTCCAGAGAAGTGTTTTGTTTGGGTTTTTTTTAAACAGACTTTCCAATATTTACCAAGTTATATAACTTCATGCTTTTATACTATGGGTTGAACTCTAGAAATACCACGTAAGTTCCAAGCATCAATCAGAATGAGTACAGCTTGTTTAAATAGTTTGTGTCTGTCAAGCTTGAAGCATAAATATCTGAAGTGACATTTTTTATTAATTGATGCTTTAGACACTGACATTCAGAAATGGGTTAGAAACATTAGCCATGGAGCTGTCCCTTCTCACCAACAGACAAAATATCAGGGGTCACAGGTTCTACCTAAAATTCTCATGTTAAGTTGAACTGTGCAGCTTGTAAATACCTGAGAGTTCATGCTTGCCCTAAATTCCCCAACTGATTTGATAGTTCTCTGCAACAGAAGAATGATGGGAAAACAAGTGTGGTACATGTCATTTTGGGATTCCAGTATCTGCCCCTTTTCAGTGTACAGTATTTTGCTGATGTGGCCTACATTATTTAAACCTCAGGATGATGATGATGATTATTATTATTATTATTACAAATGGATTATAAAATTCAGGTCTCTAATTTAACATTTCAGACCATACAAAGAACTTAAAATACTGACAGTTGCTCTCCTTCATTTTAGGGTGGAAAAGGAAACATCTACTTTATTAAGGGGAAAGTCCTCTGAATATCTGGGACTTCCCAGAAGATTCAAATTTCAGAATATAAATTTACATTCAGATTACTTTAGAATGTCATATTTAATCAGTGTGATCTCTAGGAGCCTTCAGTCCAGTCTTACAGTACTCTGTTCTGATAAATTGCCTGTGTCTATTAATATTTTCACACTGTAAAATTAAAAAAGACTAAAAACATTTCTTTGGAATAAAAAGATTTTAGGTAATAGTAAACATGTTGATGTGGTTCTCTGGCTTCATCACATTATTCCATTAAATCATACCTGGCATGTTATTTTAATTAATACAGTTAAGGAAACACCTATATGGAGGTGATTTCTTTTTCTGTTACAGGGCGGAGATTACCACATGTTGTATTTTTTATGAGTTTTTCCTGATTTGCTCAGAGCACCAAAAGGGAGCTGGGTGATCTATGTAGTTTCAAAGTAGCTTTAGCTTTGGTCACATCAGCGTTTGTCACGGACCCAGTGACTGAGCCAGTGGATTTCCCTGGCACATCCATGGAGTGCAGCCTGTGCAGGAGGCAGTCATATATTTAAATACCCTTGTCCTAACAACAGCATCTTAGTTGTTGAAGTTCTTCACTGTAGGAGAGTGACTCGGCTGAGCAGTCAGTCATTGCTTCTGTAGTTGTTTGCTGAGAACAAGTTTCAGTAGTTCCCTCACCTCAGAGATAACCCTTTATTTAATAAAAATGTGTAGAGGCTCTCCCTACAGAGTTGCAGGCTGCCCCAGGGTTGGAATTGCAACAGTTCTTCCAGCTGATGCCTCAGACCTGGAATGTTTAAAGGTCGCTTGGCAAGTGGACAGAGATCCTTACAACGTATGAGAAGGTTGTCAAAATATGTCATGCAGCATTTAGGTGGTTCTTAAAGATCTGCCAGAATGAATGGTGAGGCGGTAAAAGACCATAAAACATAGACATTCATGTAGAGGAGAACTAATATAATATAATATTCATCTGAATGACTCTGACAGGTCAGGTGGTGGAAATCTCAAGTGCTGACTGCTCTATCCAGTGGAAAAAAGGAATACATGCACCTTCTTTTAGATGGATCTTAGCCTTGCTAACTTGGCATCATTTTCTGCTCTGAATACTCCTTTAATTATTGCAGTGGCAGTCCTCTCTCCTTTCTGTCACTCTGGGCTGCCTTAGCTCTTCTGCTGGAATGCCTTCACATGCCAGTGTTTGCTGTGAAAGGAAGTGGCTCAAAATGTTCTGCTGGTTGACCAGTACAGCAGGGTAAATTATTTATTTGGCTTATCTAGATATCTGGGTGATAGGAGAGAACTATTTCTGAATTGCTCACTGTGTCAGCCAGGTACAGCCTGCCTCCTTATGAGAGGTTGTAGAGCAGCTTCAGTGTGGTGCTGAGCCCAAGCTGTCAGCCCGTGCTAAGAGCAGGGTGTACCAGCTCAGGCACAGGGCCTCCTTAGCAGAAAAGGTGTTAGTTTATTTTACCCACCTCTGTACTCCTGTTGCCTGGGGTCAGGCTGCATTAATAGGCTCTTCGATGGGTGCTGTTTCCATCCAGCAAGCTTTCACCCTGGGCTGAGCAGAACTCCCTCACTCGTCATACTACAGATGTAATCGTGTCATCCTTCTTAAATAAAAAGTGCCATCACACTGCTGTGCAGTCATAGTTCAGCACTGGAGTGAAAAGGGCAAACATGAGAAGTGGCTGGCGTCAGGTAGCGGCCCTCTTTGGGCTGAGGTCAGCTTCAAATCCCATGGAATCGTGGATCCCTTGCTTCTCCTGCCACAGCTCTTTCAGTCAAAGGTAAAATGAGAATTTGATTAGGGCCAGAAATTAAAGCTGTCACAAGTGGCAGTGCTCATTATTGGCTGGCTGGGCCTGTACCAATTGCAAAGAGCCTGTTCCTGGAGTTGTGTATTCACCAGGAGCATTAGCTCACCAACAGCGTGATAAAAAAATCATGTGGTGCCGTATTTTCTATTGCATTAAAGATATCTGCCTACGAATGATACTGTTCAGAAACAATGTTGTGATGGATTTTATTAAGTAACCAGCTACATGTGATGAGGTGAGCCACAGTGCTTTCAGCAGTCACAGGGAGAAAAGAGGCATGTATTTTGGCAATTTCACGTGGTATCATTTTTGAGAAAGGAACGCTTTTACAGTTGGTAGGAGTTGTAAGAAATCTGCGTAGATTGAAAATTAGGTGAGTTTTATGTCCTACAAATAATGTCAGAGAACGGATGCTAAGCTGTAGTAAAGTGCAGTCAGTCTGTAAGTAACTGAAACTCACAAATATGATATTGGCAATGAGTGTGTTAAGAACAACAAAATGGCCAGAGTTCTCAGAAGTCTCTGAATACATTGAATATGTTGGCTAGGACATTTTTTAAAATGTCTTGCTTCTCTAAAATTCAGTTTGCAGATATCTTCTGGTGGGTTTGGGTTTTTTTCACTGCACTAATGAAGGTGTTCATAAATAGTTATCACAACTCCGTTCTGCGTGTTGAGGATCACAGACTTGAAGCATGTGAATTAGTCTTTTAATACCCTAAGTGCCTTCAATAGGAGGACAGAGCATTTATAAATAGAACATATTTATGGATTATGTTTTCAATAATAATAGTTACCTAATGACTTTGTAACCTTCCTGGGATTTGTTTTGATGTTTTGTCGAAGTGACATCTGGCAGTATTTTGGGGGCATTTCTGAACTGGGAGGGGATAAGACAGTGGAGAGTCATTTGTTTGCTTTTCACTGTTAATGCCTTAGGAAATGCTTGTTCTGGTGTCTCCCCTTGGGTGCTTCTACTTGGCACTGCTCAAGGCCTATAGATAAGATCAGTAAAAAGGGGTGAGGGCTATTTATTTATTTATTTATTTATTTACTATTTCTGTTGAACAAAAAAAAAAAAGGCACTATAGGTTAAACTTGAATTAAATTATGTGTGGGTACCAAATACTTGCTGGATGCTTTTGTATTTTTTCCTGTAATTTGTGATACAAGAACCAAATTGCAGTTAATAGCTGCCAGAGCCTTTTTTCCTTTTGAAAAGCTTGAAGGCGGAAACACTGGATACTAGTACAATACCAGGAGTGCAAAGTCAAATCTGGAGGATACAGCAGTGAAGAGTGTTTAAGCAGCTTTCACTCGTACCCCTTACCTGTGTCTACTGATTCACTAGGCCTACTGCCTGGTAAATGTCAGCTTGCTTGAGTGATGCTAACAGAGGAAAAAAATCTAGAGGAGATTGCTGGTTTGGGTGCTCACCACTGTAGCCGTGAGATTACATTTTTGGTTTTCTGCCCTTGATTTAAAATCTACTGCCATATTTTCTTTAGTATAACGGAGGTTGAGCATGCAACACAGATAATTTCCAATACTTTTTATCACTCATATGTCTAAATCTGTTAAGTGTAAGAAATTTTCACTGACTTTAGAAGTGTAACAAGAGTTTTGTTTAAAAAGTCATGAGCCAGAAAAGTTTGTTAATTCTAATTAAGAGTCCTGGTTGCATTTCTTCTGTATCCTGTATGAAAATACTACCTTGTTCACATCTCTTGCAGTGGCTGTTATAGGCTATATTCAGTCAGCGGAGAGTTTTTAGACACTGCTCTGAGTGTCACATTGATGAAGACAGAGGGTGGGACTACAGGTATTACATTCTGTTGGTGGAATGATTCTGCTTTGTGCGAGATATTTTTACAGTGAGATTAAATTTTTCTTGTATGTTCAAGATTAAATACTTTAACTTCAGTCACAAGAAGAATTTTTCCAGCTTTTTTTTTTTCTTCAGTTTGCCTGACTGATTACTTTATTGCAGATTATTTGCAGAACACAAGCTGAAGACTCTTCATCATTTTTGACATTTTTAGTGGTGGTGGTTGTTGCGGCCATTCTTTTTTTTTCCACTTCCACTTGGTTTGCCTGGCCTTTGGGCTTCCCTGACCCAGAACTTGGTGTGATCATCAAATGGCTTTGTGGAGAACCCATTCTGTGGAGCAGTAAAAGGCAGATTTCAGATGAAGGAGCAAACGTAGGTTGTGTTCACAGCGTGACACACACAGGCTGGTCACCCAAGGGAGAGGACACAGGGAGCAAGTATCCAGGAGCAGTGGCACTGCCAGCTTGGGATGACAAAGAAGCTGTGGTATAAATTGCAATTCTTGTGCCAACCCACTATAGTCATTAGTGACAAAGAGAGATAATTACGGGTCTGTCTTGTCCTGTTAAGTATTTATTACTGGTTATTTGAAGTCCCATGTGTTAGCTGTAAATAAAATTATTTTCCTCTGAACATTTTCAGTCTGGCAGCTGCTGAATGGAGTTCATAAAGTGGCTGTTGAGCTGTGGCTGAAAGGCCCGCCACTCTGCAAGGTGACAGTGGAAATGTTTACAGATTGCAGGTCAATGTTCTTAGTGCTTATGCTGGAAATGTAGAAACAGTGGTGTTTGATGATCTTCTCAGTGCTTTCATGGTGGATCTGTGGCTTTATAAAGCCACATGCATTAAATACAGAATGAGTCAAATTCCTGAACTTCAGATACTGGAGCTGTGCTTGCTTCCTGAACAATTGTACTAGCATTGCTGTGAATACAGGGCTTGAGAAACAGGCATTGCCTCAATATCCCTTCCCTCAGCTGCTCTGGTCCTTCACTGCCATGAGCATCTGGGTGACTGGATAATGCCCTGAATCAGGAGCCTCATGTGGCAGTCGAGTGACCTCTGAAGGTGTTGGGTGAGCAGATGACTGGGTATGGTACACGCAAGTCAGGCTCAGAATGGGCATGGGTGTTGGGTCTCTGCTCTGCACTGTTTCTGGAGACAGTTGTTTTTCTTCAACATCTGTGTGTATACTTCAATAAAACAAATCCAGAAGTCAGAGGAGTATTCCTCACTTGGTGAAGCTGTGCTTGTTGGGGAGCAGGTGGGACAGTGTAAAGCGAACTGTGTTTCCTGGAGGTGCAGTTATATCGTACGAGCAGTAACTGTCGGTGTAAGCTTGAACTTCTGGCAGTGAATTGCCACCACTATGCTAATAAAGAGAGAGAAAAAGGGCTTCTGGGGAGAGGTGGCGTGTTTTACTGTGCCAGCTGTCCAGCTGAAAAACATGGAAAGCTGTGGGGTATTAAGGACTTTTGCATATAAAAGGGGATGGAAAGTTTTATCTGTTCTAACAGCCACAGAGTGGTACTTTGGTTCTTGGATTTCACAGTGTTTGGGAAAGGATCTCCATCTTTTTTTTCTCCAGTCTGCCTTGGGAGACGAGAAGCAGCCTGTGTGCAGAGTAGGAAAGCTCCGCGGCTTGTGTGGGCAAGGGGAAACCAAAGAGCAGAGCCTAATCTTTAGGAGATGTGCTAAAATTCGTGGGGGTGAATCAGACAGGAGTTGGAAAAAGATGTAGGGAAGCAAAACAGAGCAGGCAGACCACAGACATACCAAGGGGAGGATACTAAAAAGTGAAGAAGGTGGGATGAGACCTGTTGGAAGACAATTATATTTTATCCCGGTTCTAGGCAGGTGGGAGAGGAGGTAACCAACAGCTCATGCTCTGAATACACAACTGATGCTCACTATAATTAACAGGGATTACAGGAGTTAGCATTACTGTAGCACCTTGTTCAGCATCCTGTCTTCAAGATAGTGAAGATCGGTAGGTACCTCAAAAGACTACTGGAACCTGCAAAAAATACGTGGGATATAATCTTCCCCCCTCATAAGAGCATTTATTTGAATTTTTTAAGATTAGAAATCAGTTTAAATCCTGACTCATTAGGTTTTTGTCTTCCTTTTGGTTCAGCACTTTTTTTGGCATGAAAAAACTGTACTAATTCAACATACTCTTGGATATTCTTTTTACCCAGGTGCCTGTCTAACCCATGTTTAATTCCTAATAAATGTATTGTCATCAGTAGCATCATTGCTTTGCTTATGCAGTACATGAAGCATCAACTTTCATATTTTTAATATATATTTTTTTAATTTTTCATTTTTATACTTTAACATCTTTAAATTTTGCTGGTTTGATAATCAGACAGTGCATGTTTCTAATTTACTTACCCTGTTAATAATTTAAATGTATTTTTGAGGGTTTTAAGCATTTTCCTTCTTTCTGGGATAAATAATAAAAATCCGTCTAGTCTCTTCATAAAACAGGTTTTCTTTGCCCTAAATAGTTGCTTTCTCTGAATACCAAAATTCCACAGTACCCATTTTTAATACAGGCTCCCAACCTCTGCACTGTAATCCAGCTGATCTAGGGTCCAGCTACACAAATATAGTAATTAAAGATTACCCTGTTTCTTATTATTGCAGTCTAACTCTCTAGCTTTTCTTTTCATAAATGCACGTCAAGGAGAAATCTGAAGTGATGTCTCTGCAGTAGTCCTTAGCTAAGTGCCCCTTCCAGGTTTATGCAACTAAGGAGAAAGGTTTATTTGGATTTTTCTGCAGTGTGTGTAGTTCATTTGCATTCTGCAACTGTTTGTTTTTAGTAGCATCTGTCTTCTGTAGTGATAGTGTAAATTCAGCTGGGACAGTTAGTTATCCTCTGCTGAACTTCTTTCTGCCCATCTTGATTTAGCTAAAATAAATGTCCATCTGTCAGCTGAGTATTTCACTGTTTGGCTCTTTGCTTCCAGAGTTTGAGATCATTACTAAGTAAGTTATTAATAAAAAGCATTAGTAAATATAATACTGCTTCCACTTTTGAACTAATTGAGAAAGCTGTATACCACAAAAATCACGAGTTAAACCATCTCTAACCAGGTAGTCCCATCAGCTTTCTGGTGTTCAGAGTTCATACCCAGGATGTTTTAGGCAAGCAGTCTCAGGTTTTCCAACTTTGATTGTTAATAGCTGTTGTCTTCAGTTGGTTTCATTTAGAACACTTGGTTCAATACTGCAGTTACTAATCTTTTCTCAAAGTTTATGTGTGTGGGTGACAAGCTGGAAAGTAGCCTGGAAGCAAGGAAAAATGAGAAGTGTGCTCCCTTGGCTCCCATATGTTGTCCATGCTCTGGAGACTTGTTCCCCACTAGGACACTTTTCAGACCTCTGTCTTCAGTTAAGAAGTTCTGGTGTGGTGCCTGCCAGAGAAATCAGTGTCAGGGAGCAGGGTGGGCCACTGTGAACAGGACAGGAGGAGGAAAAGGAGGGGGTGGCACCCACAAGAAGAGAAAAATGCTGGGATACACATCAGCAAAGCTTGTCTAGACTAGGGGTACAAAAGCTTAGAAAGGAGATGTATAGATTGGCATTCATTTATGTGTGTTGGGAGGTTAAGGTTTCAAACCAAACATATTTTCATCTGTTACACTGTAAATTGCAAGAGTAGGAATTGACAGCCTTGATTTCAGCCATCATGGCCTTACCCATACACACAACTTAGTGTTTATGTTGTGCATGCATGGTTCTGTGCATCTTGGCAATCTTAATCATACCCAAACATTAAACAATGTAGTGACCAGTGTCTCTGGAATATGGTGCCTTGATGCTCAAAAATCTGATTCCTCTTTTTTTCTCACAAATTACTGTAAAAGGTAGTAGTGAAGTTGTTAGAATTCAAATACTGTGGTGTATAACTGCAAGCTAAATTGAACCAGAGTCCTTAGAACCTGTAAATAACATGAGACTGAGAGCCTATCAAAAAACTACAGGTCGTTGGAAACTCACTTAAACTGCATGTGTCAGGATGTAAATCTTGAAGGCAGTTTCCTGCATTGCTTGGTTCTTATGTTATGAAATGAGGAAGATCCTTTTAGGTGTTTGCAATTCATGGTAAGAATTTGATTTCTGAAATGTTGGTGTTGTAGAAGAGGAAGTGTCTCAAACAGTTAATCCTTTTGCTGATTACATATGCCAAAGATGATGCAAGTGTGGAAGCCAAGCCTGTGAAAGCACAGAACCTTTGCTAAATAGCGTATGAGAGGATTGGAAATTCTTCCTAGGAGAACATTGCATTTATCAGCAGGAATTTGGCAACTAATTTACCTTTGTGAACAGTGCTAAGTACCTGATACTTGCACATTTCATCCGTTTCTAATCCAAATTGACTCCATGCTGGAGTCATGATTGCTATCAGCAAACAAAAGTATTATTAGTTTTGCAATTTACTTGGATTTGTAGCTGGGAAGTTGTGTTTTAAAGTTCTTTGGAGGGACTTGGCTGGGAGGTGCTGCTCATGTAAAAGATCTGCTGCTGAATTGGTTCTGATGAGGTGGTCTTTCGGCTGGAGTCACCATGATACGTGCATAGAATTGGGAAAAAGTTGTTGATTTGCTTTTCTTGGACAAATAGTAAAATGGTAATGGAAATGGTAAAAATGAGAGGAAAACCTATGATAGTCTGGGTTGTAGTTCTCAAAATACAGTATACTCAAAAGAAAAATGAGCATATAGCATGGAGGACTAAGTGTTAAAATATGACGTGTGTTAAAGTTGGGATAGAGAACCACTTAAACTATTGTAACTAAGTCTTTAAAAGCTGTTTGGTAATGTGTATTGCAAATACTAATAGTGCATGGGTGTTCTGGTGTGCTTTTTGAAATATGAAATGGAACATGGGAAAGACTTGGTTTGTAGCATAGAAATCTTTGCTAGAGAGAGAAGCATAACAAAATTCCACTGCTTAGAATAATTTAATTTGCTTTCTAAAAAAAAAACATTGTATGTTTTCTTTTATTGTAATTTTCAAGGAAAATCAAGTTTAATTCTTTTCCTTCTTTACTGATGTTAGAACTAAATGTTTGATACTTTACATTTCAGTGTTGACACACACAAGCTCATTTCAATGGTCACTTCCAATAGCAAATAGACAGATTTTGATTTATATACAGACTTGCTTTCTTTAGATGTAGGATGTAGCTACCACTGTGAAAAGCTGTTTTATCTTTCTTGATTATCGGTCGCTTACTGTAAGACATCTCATATTCAGGGTTGAAGTGTGGCTGTTTTAGGCAGTATAAAAGGTATTCTCTTTCCTGTAACATTGAGGTATAGTTTGCATTGAAATGGAAGTTTCCCTGACCCCGTATTTAAAATGAAATGTCTGGAGTGTGGACATGGTACCACTACCTGTATTGATGTTTCTAAGTCTTTTCCTCAGGGGTGTGGGGAAGGAGAGGGTATTTCTACTTCATTCCACCTTTCTTGTGCTGTGAGCATCCTCTGCTTCCAGGACCCTTCCCAAAGCAGATAAGCTCTGGTGGTTGTTTTGGACCCGCTCTGAAGAGAGGCGTGCTGCCCGAGGGTAGCCAGAGGCTTGAATAGATTGGGCCGCACAGGGTGGCGCACAGAGTAAGTGTTGTGGCTATGGAGGTAATGCCCATTCTTAATATTTGGTATTTGGAGTTCTATATAATACAGTAGCATTGCTATATAATTTCCTTGTATTTTTGAAGTTCTTTTTTGTATCAAATACTTTTATATTAGTACTTAAGAACTGAAAAGTGATTTTCTCAGATCAGTGCAGAATTTAACAGGCATTGCACTCTGCCTACGTGCATGGGTTTGGAAGTTATGCAACCTCTTTTTATAGAGTTGTATGTTCTGGTGATCTAGGTTTGCTCAGTTAGTATTTAGAAATATCAGTGTATTAGGAGCTGTATATCATGAAAAACTTAGGTCATGGCAAACTAATGTGTATCTCTAAATATAAAAACGTTTGTGGTAAAGTTCAACTAGAAATGGCTTCCATCATTTTGTATACTGGCTTTAAAATTACTGGATGGAACAGGCTAAGTTGCTGTGACATGGAGCCATACACAGTGTGGTGATGGAAAGAACTTGCATGGAGATGTTGCATATTTAGCTCAGGCAAAGATGACTGAGAACTGAGTGCCCAGCACAGAAACAATTGCTATTGGATATCTGCAGATTGCAGCTGGGGGGAGAGGGAGGGCTGTAACAGGACATGTTGTCACCATGGCACTGAAGGATTACCCTTCCTGACAGGTCTTTATTCCAAATTGCAGAGGTGCTAGGTCATCCGAGTGCAATTGCTCCGGTTTTTTAGGATGAGCAAAATGCATTTTTTCTGTTCTCATTGTTGGAGGAGACTGGACTTGTTTTTCAGAAACATTGTACACAGAAAAATCAACCTGAGGCGAACACCTGGCATGAAAAGAATTTGCCTGAATACTAACAGTTTGGCAACATTTAATAAGTAAATTAAAACAGTATGTAGTAATGGGAATTCAGCTGCAGTGATTACTGCCAGATCCACCAAGAGTAATGGACTTGCATACCAACCCAGACTTACAACAAATATTGTGATTGTAGGTAACTAAATGACCATGGAATCTGGAGCAGAGAACCAGCAGAGTGGAGATGCAGCCGGTACAGAGGCAGAAACCCAACAGATGACAGTACAGGCACAACCACAGATTGCAACGTTAGCCCAGGTATAAAAATCATATGGTGTAATAGTTTTACTTGTGGTTAATATTCTGAGAGGAATAATGTCTGCTCACGGGCCTGAGAGAAGATTCTATTGATACCGTTCTGAAACACGTGTGATGTATCGTTCTTTTAATATTTGTCTTCACATTTTTAAAGCAGCAGAGATTTTTGACTTCCCATCACGTTAGGCTGTGTCAGTTCTGAAGAACTGTATGTGTGTAAATTGTGTAATGTTAACACCGTAATGAATGAAAATATTTCTAGCATTCTTTACCACAGCCATACCACTTAAAGATATTCATTTCAATACGTGTAATCTACTGTCTTTTCTATATTGACTGGATTGCCTTGTTACTGTGTTTTCTGTTAAAAACTTGTCTGTAGTAGTCAGTTTAATTCTGAAGAAAACAATCTGAATATGTAGATAAATATGTAGCAAATACAACATTTTATCTGATGGGATTAATATTATGAGCATTATAATCAAGTGGAACAATCTGGCACTTGACAGCTCGTGTTAGCTTGTTGTCTCCAGAGTTTCACAGAATTGTTGGTGAGTTAGAGACACAGAAGTAGATCATTTGTTGTCCCCAAATTATTTTGGAGAGACAAGAAACACAATCCCAGCTGCATCTCTGATTTTGGAACTGGGTTTCATTTTTGAATACACTGGTGGTTGGCAGAAGCAACCCCGTTGTATAAATGACTGCAGAATCTGTTTGGCTCTCTTCTGTAACCATTTAATTGGAAAAGTAATTGTAGTCTGCAAAGAACGAACAGGTGGTTTTGATCTCATAGTTTATGGAATTGAGTGTCTTTTAAGTGGCACAAGTATTAAATCACTTAGCATTTTATAAATGATTACTGTCTTTTTAAAGTCATTGCACCTTTTGGTGGTCCAAAGACTTCCAAACAAGTCCTACCCTCTGTAGTCCATACACTTCCATTCAAGTGATAGTGTAGGAATTGGAGCTGTTTAAATGCACAGGGTGATTTGGTTGGGTGAAGCTGTTGTGTGAATTTACAAGCCACCAGCTGCCCTGCACCAGCTTGCCTCTTTGGGCAGTTTTCTCACTCTCTAACTTAGGCACAGGATGTAGGTGGTGTGAATAACACTTCGTTGTGAACTGAGTGGAAGTAGTTTATTTCTCCTGCAAAACCAGTTAAGTGCTGCTCACTTGATGTGCTTTAAGGTTTAGTCCAGAGAATCAAGAATGTTTTACATTTATGTGCTAACATATTAACCTCCAGGGAGCTGAACTTACAAGTGTGTAGTGGGTAGAATGCACTTTACTCTGACATTATTACCCCAGTGCTTGAATGAGACTTTTTTCCAAGTAAGAAAACACTATACAGGTATGGTTAAAATCCACATGAACCACCTTGTTGTCATTCACTTTATTATTTGCACCTTGGTTTTTCCCCCGCCTGTACAGAGTTTGTGGAGGTGATAAAGCTGTCTAAACATAATTCCTTGTGTTGTTCACATCAGTGTTATGTTACTATGATATTTTTAATAAGTGAAGTGGCAGTGTTTGGCATTAGGGACGGCCCTCAGAGGCCTAGCCAAATCTAAATAACTATATCAATTTAATTCTTCCATTATCTCTTGTATTATCTCTTGTAAGGTCACCCCTCTTGCAAGCTTAGTTTAACTGCTGCGTTTTTAGTGAGCTCAGGGTAGTTTTCAGAGTCAAAAGGAAACTCGTCCCAGTTCCACAAGGTATGAGTCAGAGACATGTGCGGAAGTTACACTCTGCTGTGGGCTTAATCCAACCACAGTGGCCTCCAGTTGATCAGCTTTGCTGTCATTGCCAAGGACTGTTTAGTCAGACATGCATTATTAAGAAAGGTCGCTTGGTAAAGAAATATAATTTGCCAGAGGAAAGTGCTCTCATGTTAATCTCAGCCCGGGTTTCTCTCAGATGTGAGTTAAGTAGCACCATGTAATGCTGCAGCTGCTTTCCTGAAAAAGGAAGGTAAAAGCAAATGCAAATTGGTGGATTAGGGAAAGACATCTGTGGAGGAAAGAGTTCTACGTGTAATTCCCTTTAATTTTGTTGTTAAGCAAGATTTCATTGTAAGTGGTGGATATTTATGGAAATTCAGAGATCAGCTACTGCAGCTTTTTGAGAACCACATGTTCACAGGGACAGCAGAGGATTTCCCTCTGTATCCAGTACCTGGCAGCCCTTTGAGATTAGATAGGACAGCAGTGCAGCCCTTGCACTGCACCTATGTGGATCAAATTTTTTTAAAATGCTGTTGAACCCTGGAAGTTTGTTAGTTTTTCCGAATTTGGGTGACTAGAAGAAAGCTGGCGAGTCAGTGACCCATGACCTGGCTGAGGCCTGCCGGAGCAGCTCATGCTCGCCTGCAGTCCTTCCCTGAGGGCCATGCCATGTGCGAGGGACACGCTGAGGGCAGGGGGTGCTGGCACAGCGGCCCTGGCACCCTGCAGCCTTTCAGGAGCCCCCAGCCCCAAACACAGGCATTGTGTCAGCAGGCAGTTGGGAGTTCTGCATGTGCACTGGGCGTTGGCCCAGCCATGGAGCAGCCTTGGTACATGGCACTTCAGCTACCCAGAGTAGATCCTGTGGCCACCGGCGTGAGACTGCCCCGTGTGGCATGAGCAGCTTTGTGTGGCTACTGCTGTCCCCAAAGCCCGAGCCATAATGTGCCATGCCTGCAGGTCTGTGCCGGAGAAACACAGTTGTGTTTAAAACATGGGCAATTTTTCCTCATAGAAATGATTTTTGAAACTAGAGTTTGTGTTGACCTGTTACACAATAATCACCATGACTGCCTACAAAATACTTATTTCCACTGCAAAGTCATGGGGTTTTTCTCTCAGAATGCATGGTCAGTTTTCTTCATTTACATGCACTTTGCCAGCTACTCACTCATATGGCTTAATCTGTAGAAAGTGAAAGGTATGATTCCCTAAAAGTGTTAAGTTCTTACATCTGGCAAACTCTTTGCGTTTTCCTGAGTGAGAGCAAAAATAGCTCCACTCCCATATGTTTCTGCCTCTGACTCAGCAGTGTCTGTAGGAGTACACCCTAGTCTGAGCAGTATCCAAGTGAAGTAAGTGAAAGGTAATGATGTGTTTGTATCAGGTTACCTCAAAATAGAGGCAGTTGTGTTTTTCTTATTCTGGTCAGAGATTTTACAAATTATGTTTGAGCCTGCAGAAATTCTGCTTTAGGTTATTTTGTGAAGTAGGTCAGGTCTTGGGCTCATGCAGTTCAGGGGGCTTTATATATATACACTGAAACATTTGGGTCATCTGACTGGGGTCTAGAAGAGACAGTTCTTTGACTAAAGCAAATACTGAACAGAGGAAATTTTGCGGTAACCTAATTTGTGCTCACTGTCTCTTCTTTGCAGGTATCTATGCCAGCAGCTCACGCAACATCTTCTGCACCCACGGTGACCTTAGTTCAGCTGCCCAATGGGCAGACGGTTCAAGTGCATGGAGTAATTCAGGCTGCCCAGCCATCAGTTATTCAGTCTCCACAGGTCCAGACAGTACAGGTACTGACTGAAGAAATTCCTAATATGTGAATTGGGCCTTTGAAATAGGCCTGTCATTGCACTGTTTTTAACGTATTTGTGTCCTGGGTTGTGTTTTTGCAAATCTGTACAGTATTTGCTACTCTGACTTCTTTTCTGTTCTGGCTTAACCACTTTTCATTATCAAACATTGCTTAGTTTCATTTCCCTCTAGAGTTTGTTTGGTGAGTTTAACAGCTTTATGGTTTTTCTTACGGTATTACTCTACTTTTTCTCTCTACTGTATTTCCATAGATTTTTGAGTAAGAGTTCATACTATTCTGAAGCAAACAAAAGGATGAAATTTTTTTTTATAATGTAATTTTTACTAATTAATGAGGCCGGTATTCTAGAATGAGTCTTTGCTCCATAAGAAATATTTGCATTGGTTTACAAAAAAGGTCTCTGCATGTTACTGGTTCTTAAAATAAACCTATCAGTCCTTACATAGAAATGGTTTTAAAATGTGCTGGTTGAGTGTTGTGCGCTTTGTAAAGTCTTAGCCTTTTCTTTTCTGTAAAGCAAGACAGGTAATGCAATATGGTGAGACAGCCTGAAGATAGAGGAGACAAGTAGTCTGAAATCTTTTAAACCTCTAACTTGCTTTTTATTCACTTGAAGTTCAGTGTTACTGAATGCAGAAGTTATCTGGTGTACAGCAGCTACACAGGGCAAGGACTGTATATTATTCGTTTGCTGTTAGAACAATGAGCTCAAAAAATGTTTAATTTCAAAAAGTAGGTATTGTGACTTTTTGATACAGATATTCAACTGGATATTATTTTAAAAAATAAGGCATGCATAGTTTAAAACTAGGCCATTCTGTTAATAATCTTTATTTTTTCCTTCTCAGCTTCAGTGCTGAGTTTGTGGCAGGCTCTACTATCCTCACCCATTGTAGTCAAAAGTTTAGAGTTTTAATCTGACAGAGGTGAGCTGTTTTGAGATAAGTGCACAAGTTGCTGCCCTGGAGGTAGAAGATAAGAGACTGACAATGAAGCCATGCTTGGAATTCACCTGGTTTGGTGCAGATCCATCAGGTTTTGATTTTCAGAGCCCAACAGTTCATAGTCAGCCTTGGACATATTCAGGCCTTCTCTCTGACGATTGTGAGATGTGGGTGCCAGCAAGATTTTTGAGCCTTTTGGAATCTTCTCTACAGTGCATAAATTGTCAGGATGTGAGCTCTGTTTATCACATTAGCATCATTACCTTTTTTATATTTTGTCATGCAAATTTGATTTTGAAAATATCTAAATTATTTTAATATTATTTTTGTTTTAGCTTTCCTGCATAAACATTTTCCTTCTTTTAGTGCAGATATTCAGAATTGCAGCACTACATTATTTTTAATATCTTCATGAATGACATTTTCCTGGTAATTTCCCCCATAAAAGGCAGTCTCTCTGTAACATATCTACTTCATTATTTATAATTTGATGTTTTCCAGTATTTTATTCTTTGTTTCCAAATGTTTCTGCTACCTTAATTTGGTTTACTTATTCTTTACCTAAATTTTACTAAAATAATCTTTGTTTCCTTGCAATGGATGAAAACAAAATATCATGGAAGGCAAAAACTGTATGGTATTGATGTTTATGTTTTCTTATTGGAATATTTAAATTATAAAGAACATTCTGATGGGTAGATCACTGACCATGGTCATTCTTTCCTGGATCTATTACTAAGCAGTAACTTTCTGTTCATTGTCTGGATAGAATACTTGCATTGTGGTGTTTTTCACAGGA
The DNA here is from genome assembly GCF_029207755.1 of Chamaea fasciata. Lineage (NCBI taxonomy): Eukaryota > Metazoa > Chordata > Aves > Passeriformes > Sylviidae > Chamaea > Chamaea fasciata. The sequence goes on along the minus strand of NW_027094093.1, from coordinate 13,044,105 downwards.
TGTCAACATTTCCTTAAAATAAAGGCATTGGAAGTGTCTTGTTAAATTTGACTGCTGTTCTTATTTACAGATCTCCACTATAGCAGAAAGTGAAGATTCACAGGAATCAGTAGACAGTGTCACAGACTCACAGAAACGAAGAGAAATTTTGTCCAGACGACCCTCCTACAGGTATGGAGGTTAAAGCAGAAGCATCTTGCTTGATGGATGCGTGTGTTCTCATGGAGATATAAACAGTGGGATTGTATTTTTATTACTTTCAGATTTACCTTCTAACCTTTTACCTTTAAGAGAGATTTGAGAGAAATCTCTCTTCTATAATGTCTTGGAATTGGAATATGGAATATGTCCGTGGAATAGGATGTAAAGAGATAAGCAAATAGGAGGAGGAGGAAGAAACCTCAGCAGTTGCACTCACTTAAGACAAAAGTGAGCTGAGAACATGCTAATTGCCACATTTCAGAAAATTGAGGTATCATTGTGATAGATGCCTTAGAAATAGCTTTAATGAATACTCAATACACAAAACACACTGAAGCTTTGCAAAAAGCAACTTCTGTGTAATCTGTAGTCTGCAAAAAAATCAACTCTACTGGTTTTCATTATTGTTGAAATCCTAGCAGTAATCCAACTTAATTTCTTTCTCCCATGAGACTTAAGGAAGTTGTAATGTTCCACAGCTCAGAGAGAATTTCTGCTTGAGCAAAATAGTTTGTGTTTAAAGTTTAAGTCAGTGTATGAGTTGAATATAGTGAAAGGCATTTAGTCTCTATTTCTCATGGTAAATACCTCTGGCAGAACCAGCTGAGGTTCCCCTTCACGTGGTGTGTTGTGTTAATTTATTAATTAAGCCTTTGTACAGCCTTTTGTGTCTGTACTAAAACCCATTTTCATTCTTAAAATATGCTAAATAGCATTAAGGAACAGCTCTGGGGTTCAGTAGGTTTTAAGTGACCTGTTAGTTCCTGCTGCTGTAGAAAATTCAGATGCTCCTTTTTCCTTTATGAGCATAGCCTTGGAAATAGAAGCTGGGCTGTAGGCCTGAGCATATCTCAACCGTTATACTTTTTTAGTACTTGGGAGATTATTGTCTTCCTTGTCTAGCAGCCTTCAAGACTGTTCTGCCAGATAGTGAAAATCATTGCTGGAGATCCCTAGCCATTATAGATCTGGGAAAATATTTTTATTTGTGAGGAGCAGTGTTAGCTTCAAGGCTGCCACAGATTCCCTTCAGTCTGCTTCTGCAGCAAGACACTTGATTTTACTATATATGGAAGAGTGGCTGAATATGGTGAGAAAACAGAGCTAAGTAAACAAACAGCAAAACTGAGAAGAGGGTGCTTGTGCATGTTGACTTCTCATTGAGATGGACTCCTTTGCATGCACTGCTGCCACAGCACAGCCTCTGTCTTCAAACCAGATCGTGGTGATGCAGCAACACTTGGTAGCTGTAAAACTTCTCTATGCAGCACAGACTCTGGGCTGGTGCTGGTTAGGCCAGAAAGGTTGAGCCAGACCACTGCTGTCTTTAGTGACTTCACAGCTGGTGTTATTCAACCTGCTGTATTGTAACTGGCCCCAGAAACAGGATAGGTGCAGGTATGTTCACGGAATTGAAAACTATACCTCTTCCACAAAAACTCCTCTGTGATTCTGCTACTAAAGTACATCACGTATTCCATGTCAATTCATAGCTCCCATATTCGTAAAGCTGCCACCTTATCATTTACCTTAAATCCATCTTTATGATGGCAAAGGTAGGTTTTAACCACGATGTCATAATGACATGAGCATAAAAAGTGGTATTTTTATCTCCTTGGATTTTGTTCTTCATCATCCCTGCTCTCTCCATATTTTTTCATCGGTTTCATTCACTAGTTTCTGGTCTAACACCTAGATTGCAAACTCTTTGGATGGGAATTTTTTATTTGCCCAGGTGGTTCTTCGCACAGTGTTGTGCACTGCTGGGGTTTCTTGCATGTGCACAAAGTCAAAACAGCAACAGCAAAGCTATGTCAAGCTGCTAAACAGAATGACTGCCCTCCCCAGATAGCTTCATACAGGTGTTTGGCTCCCACAGCCTTAGGAGGCTTGTACAAGAAAGTAGTGTTGTCTTAGAACTTGGGGTCTACAGCTGTTTTTGCTTCATCCCACTGAGTCCAGTGCCAATCCACTGGAAAACATAGGAGGAGAATTACAAAAAATATTGCCCGTTACCTAAGGGCATTACATTCACCCAAGGTCATTTACTGTATTTTGCAGTGACAGAATAGAATATGCCAGCAGTGGAAAGGGCTTGACAGTCCTCTGAGGAAGGACAGTGTTTGATCTCAGTGATGCAAATTGCAATGACTGCTGTGGTCAGTCTACCGTCATATTCAGTGGGACTTGTAGCAGTGATGTTTTAGAAGTTTTGACTTTGGATAATCAGCTCATGGAAATAATGAAACAATCTGTTCTTTCCTTTACCCATGAATTCTCTCTGGCAGGGCACCTGTGAACATAACTGCGAGACTGTTCTTAAACACTGGGTATTGTCTCCCAGGCAGGTGTTAAATTATGAACTGCTGGCTCTCTGCAGGCATTTCTGCTAACTCCCTTGGTATTCAGCTCTCTGGCTGAGGTGTTTATAGTCTTTGAAATGGAGCACTTCCCCCAGTGTAGGTGAGGAGACAGGTTCTGACTTTCTTTTTCAAATGTTTATATAGCTAAAAGCAGGAAACAAATAAAAATGGATGAGAGAAGCATGCCCTGAAGAAAAAAAGGGAAGGTTGTAGTAGCTGTATCGTGGGTTTTCAGAAGCACAGCTGTTCTATGCTGGCTCCCTTGCCCATCAGTGCTTGGCATTTTGAACAATCCTCTCCAATAAGTTTGAAGATAGTGTGTGGTTTTCCTTCTCCACTCATATTTTCCTTGCTGGCTTGCTGCACTTCACAGTTTTCCCCAGCACTGTGTATCAGATAGACTATTTTTCCCCCCTATTTTTATTAAAATCTCTACAACACACTGTCTTTGCCAGAAAAATTTTGAATGACTTGTCCTCAGACGCCCCAGGAGTGCCAAGGATCGAAGAAGAAAAGTCTGAAGAGGAAACAGCAGCACCTGCCATCGCCACTGTTACGGTGCCAACTCCCATTTACCAAACCAGCAGTGGGCAGTACAGTATGTAGTCTGAATTTCTCAGTGGTGCTAGTAAGTGGGGATGAGAAGATGAAGAACTATTATTTCTATAACTGTTGTTTGGACTAGGACAAAGCAGGAGGTGAAAAAAAGATGGCTTTGTTTTGACTGTTAACCAGGCCTTTTAAACACATTTCTATTATAAGTGTTTGAAAGGCTCAATTAACATTCTGGGACTGCTTGCCATTTGGTGCAGCTAATGCATCCTGAGACAAAACCATAATGCTATTATAATCTTCTTCACTTCAGGAACTAGATGGGGGAATTCAGAAGTTTCTTTTTTTTCTTGGCAGATCCTTAACACTTGTTCACAAAACTGTAACCTCATCATTAGAAAAGACCATTACAGTCTTCAATTACATTTTTAGAAAGCCCTGAAAAAATTAATGACGTCAACAGCCTTAATATATGTCATAGGTATATGTTTCTGTGTTTTCTTTATTGATTCGATTTTATAGATACAGTGTTTTGACTTGAAGAATGATTGAGGATATGGCAGTAAAGATAAAACCACATGCTCTCTCACACTAACACGTACAGTAGGAGACATATACAACACATACAAAACGGGAGAAAGATCTACTTGTTTACATCTGTCTCTTAAAATCTCTTTAAAATTTTGTATCTCTCTTTAGTCCTTAACGCCTTTGCCTTGTACCCTGCTTAATTTTATTGAAATGGATGTGGTTAATTCTGATTCCTATTATAGCTGTAAAATAACTGCATGTGCAGACACTTGAGATTTTGGTGTGTCTGTATATAGGAACACTGTGAAATTCTGTGAGTCACAAAAGGGGTGATGTCCCAGTATACTTGCATGACAGGACTGAGGGAAAAGAAAGGAAAAAAACCAGCAAAGTTAAGACTGCCTGAACCAAACTGTACCTTTATGAATGAAAAACAGTAGAAAGGGTCTGAGAAAGTTGCAGAGAAGAGGGGACACAATCAGAAGGAAAAAAAAAGCCGAATCAACACAGGATGGATAGCACTAGCAGCAGAAGAGACTGAAGGGCATAAAGCACAGAAGATGAGAGGAATTTCAGATGAGAAGTAAAAGTAAGGACTGAGAAACATGCCTAAACCAACCAAGAAGAAAATCTTAACAAATTAAAAATATTCCCTGGGGGTGGGTTGTAGCCCTTCCGTGTGATTCTGTTTTATTAGAGGAACTAATTTGTATTTTAGGCTGTGGGTTTTGGTCCTCACAAACATTTGAAAACTGAACCTTTCAAAGGATGATTTCTTTCATGTACATTGAAGCCATGTATTTGATTTGGGAGTGTGTAAGGGTTCAAAGGATTTAGCTTAGATCAGTATTATTCCATATGTAGGTTTAATACTGTAAGTTAATGAGTGAATTAGTGTCTTAAATGCTGGGTTGTTTTTTTTTTCTTGTCTGCAGTTGCCATCACCCAAGGAGGAGCAATACAGTTGTCTAACAATGGCACAGATGGAGTACAAGGTCTCCAGACGTTGACGATGACCAATGCAGCTGCAACCCAACCTGGCACCACCATTTTGCAATATGCACAGACCACAGACGGACAGCAGATACTTGTACCCAGCAACCAAGTTGTTGTACAAGGTGAGAAACTTCACAGCCAGTCATTCTGTGTCACATTTTCTCTATGCAGATGTAAGTTGCCAGCCTAACTCTTTCAAACGTGTCAGGAAACAGAATTAACAGCTTTGGCACAGATAAGTCCATAAAAAAACTGAAACTCTGGACAAAGCTATTTGTCATATTTTCTTGAAGCCTTTCCCTTTAGATTGGTAAAATTGTGGATATTTGAGGTTTAATATATTTATTTTTGATTTTTCCATGCTGTATTTCCTGGATTTTATCCACACAAATTTTTATATGTTCTGCAAAAACTAATACCACTTTAAAGTTCTGAGTTCTCCCATATGTGCAACAATAGGAAATTTAAAGCAGGCATTAAAGATAGGAGAGAAGGATGTTTGATTCTTTCTAAAGGGACACTTTAATTTATTAGTAATTTTTCCCCTTTTTCAATTGCAGGTCATAATTTCTTCCTACTGTGACTTTTGTAACTAGTCACAGAGCGAGTGACTCAATCAGTGAGTCTTGGAATCATGGAACAATTTAGGAGAGTGCCTTAAGTGATTGTTTCGTCTAGCCCTCAACTTGGCAGAGCTACTTTTGCTTTCAACAAGTTGTGGGAACATATTTTGGTTTATTGAAAATTCAGGAGTATTACAAAATTTTTATTGAAAATAACAGAAGGGTACCCCTGCTTCTATGACTAAAGTAGTTGATTTGAAAGTTAACTAGTGAAGAGTTTACCAGGCATCAGTAAAGATGCATAGCACAGAAGAGTACTATTGTTGCACCAGTCTTTGGGTTTTTGTGTTCTTACAGATACATGGTTTCTTTAGGTGGTATTGTGTTTTTTTATGAGCTCAGGCGAAATTAACACACTCCTAAGATTACAATAAATAAAATAAACGAAAGCCAGGACCTTGCTTATCCTAGAGAATCAATAGAGTGCATTGTCCATCTCTTCTGGGAGTAAATGCTACATTTTTACACCTTTTTTTTTCTGTGCTAGATACTTACACATCCCGTTCCTCCTTTTCTAGACAGACATTTGGATCATTGCTAGAAATAGTGACCCCATCCTTCTCTAGAAATGCTAGAACTGCCCAAAAACGTAAGAAGTACAAAGAAATATAATAAGGGAGAAAGAAGCGCAGCTATACCACATGACAAATCAAGTTGCCAAGCGCAAGTGAAAAGACTTCTTCAGCAGGAATGCCCAAACCCTTGCTTATAGTAACAAACTAAGCCTGAGGTAGCAGTGGTGACCCAGATGATGGCTGTCCCTCCTGAGCTGTGGCCCAGGGCGCACGGTTAGAGACGTGGCTGGGTCAGAGAGGTGACCGTGTGTGAGATGACAGGTTAGAGAGATGGGTAGGTGCTCCCCACAGCACGTGTGACAGCGCTGTCACCAGACTGATGCCGTGTTCCCATGTGTCCCTGCAGCTGCCTCAGGAGACGTGCAGACCTACCAGATCCGCACCGCCCCAACCAGCACCATTGCACCAGGAGTAGTCATGGCATCCTCCCCAGCACTTCCCACCCAGCCGGCAGAAGAGGCTGCGCGGAAGAGAGAAGTGCGTCTAATGAAGAACAGGCACGTACATTCAGAGCACTCGTTTTTCCCAGTCAGCTCTGCACAGGCCTAGATTGTCAAGCACTAAGAGTCCTGATCTTTCCTAGTCATGTTATGAAATGCTCTCGGAAGAATTTGCCTTTAAAGATGCAAAGCAAGAATACACATCTACTAATGCTGTGTGTTGCGACTCTGAAACCTTGAGTAAAGTGTCAGACTCACTCTTGTGAGGTGTGTGAATTTGCTTATTGCAGTAAGGAGAAAAGTAATTGGTGAGATACGTGTATGACTGCAGATATGTTCTTACACCAAGATGAGTTGCTTTTTTTGAGTTACTACATTCATATGGTTTACTTTCCTGGATTCTTTCCCTTAGCTTTCTGCATGCGTTTTCCTTGCTGCTGGCCCACATACTGCTCTTCGTGAGTAGTTTCTTGATTGTCTGACTTGTTCTTTTAGCTGCTTTGGGTTTTCTCCTCCAAGGGCAGAAAGCCTCAAGCAAAGGCTAAATGAGCAGCTATTCCTTTTGATTGAAGTCCTGTGGAACCAGTAGTGGTAGCAGAGGGGCTAAAAGAAAGGTAAAGACTTGATCCTGTAGGATTCAGTGTGTGAGGAGGAACAGCTAAGCTTAGAGGTGGGAGTTGGTGGAGGTAGCAAAGGAAGGGAGCAGTAGGGAGAAGTTGAGCAGGATTCTCCTGAAGTCTGTTGCTGTGGGAGTGGGAAGGGGTGGGCCTGAACTGGCCCATCACACCCAGCTTGAATGCTTACCCACAGGCCACAGATTGGAGCCTGCGTGTTACACTGTGACACTGAGAACTCAGTGCTTGCAGCCCTTCTGAGCAGGGCATCCCCTGAAAGCCTTGTTAACTTCATCTGTCAGTCTGAAAAAACGGATGTTTTACAGGTTCCTTTGTCTTCTGTAGGTTGCTGTGCTGTGAACACAATAGAAACTTACTTGAGCAGACCCAGGGCTTTTATGAGGGGCTTTAATGAAGTAAATAATGCTGAATAGCAGAGTTCACTTTTTTAAAAGGTTTTTGTACAGGATGTCATCCATCTCCCTTTTTATATAGTTTTCTCATACCAGTGAATAGTAGATATCACCCTTTCAGGCTCTGCATTAGAAAAAAAATTAATTAGAATCACAGAATACCCTATTTAGTCATCAGTCTTATTCCAGTAAAAGAAAGCTTTTGTGTTTGTGAAAGCCAAGAAAAACAATGGGGAATTACCCCACTTGAATTAAATTGACAGCTTTTGCAACAGTATCATGTTGCATGTGGTGCTTTTAGCCTGTCTGCTTAATAGATATTTGCAAATCTAAGCTCCACAGCAAAGTGGGGAAAAAGGATAGAGAGGCAGATGGTAAGGTGGTACTTACTGGAGGATTATAGTGTAAATATTCATAGATATTATTGTGCAAATTTTCTGTATAAATTTTACATTTTTAAAACTCTGTTGTAATTCAGCAAAACTCTGGTTGTTCATAATGAACAGCTAGCACACGCAGACTTGAGGTGGCTTAAAATACACAGTCTAAGCTGGAAAAAAATCACAGAAAGAAAATGTTGCCCAAGGAGACATGTTAGTAGTTTGCACTGGGTGGCACTTCCTGATCCACTAGTACTTAATCTTTTGGTAAATTACTTAAATTCTAAATGTTATACCTGGTTTACTGAAGCCCTGCAGGCATGTGAAACTGTATTTGTGGGAGGGACAAATGGATACCCAAGTCCTTTCAGGGCTTACAGGCTATGTTTTCTTCATCCTGGCTCATTTGTGGAGCTGAATTTCAAAAATTACTTCAGAGGCTTCTTATCAGTTAGGTCCTTGCTTGCATTCTGTTTTTACGGCTACTGTTTACCTAGTATGGGGAGAAACTGGGTTCTGATTTCTCCTCTCATTTCCCAGAACCCTGTCTCACCAGTCTGTGTAGTGTTAGCAATGAAGGGGCACACAGACTCTAATTTTTGAAGCTGTTCTTATTTGCACCTAAAGGTTCAGGGCAAATAAGTGTTTATTTCCATGTGTCTGCAAAGTGCTGCGTGGACAAGTTGCACTGCAGGAGGAGAGCCTGCTGCCTGGGCTCCCATCTGCCAGTGGCATTTAGCCTTGTACTTACTTTGCATGTTGGTGCCATTATATTGCTGTGCAGGGTAGTTCCTGCCTTCAAGATGCTCAGCAGCAGCACATTAATACCTTCTGGTACTTTTCACTGGTGTTCTTGGTATGTTACCAAGTTACTTACAGGCAGCTCACTCTTTACAAGCAACACTTAGAAGTTTGACTATCTTGAGATCTGCTTTTGGTTTAGCTGACAGGGACTAAAGAATTACATGGTTCCTACTGCTTATTTTGTGATTTTTTAAAATTATTTTTATTTTGAGTCATTAATAGTATCATTGCAATGATGCAGACATCATTATTAAAATGAAAGCATTTCTCAATATATGTATGTTTTAAATACAGCACCTTTTTACACCAGTTGATCATTTTGTTGGACTGCGGCAAAGGGAAAAGTTACAGACTGTAAAAAGAATAATAGGTGATAATAAAGCCAAATTATTGCAGCAGCATTTGACTCAGCCTGAAGGCTCCAATGTAAATCCTGAAGCAGAATTTTATCACTGAGGAGGATCCTTTGCTCACAGAAATAATAATAATAATAATAATAATAATAATAATAATAATAATAATAATTTAAATCCTGAAGCAGAATTTTATCACTGAGTAGGATCCTTTGCTCACAGAAATAATAATAATTTTATTGGTGCTGTCTTACTGGGATCTGTATATTGAAATGATATGTGGATCTTGAGTGTGTGTGATTTGTGAGGAGCAGTTGTTATGAACTCAGTGTTTTTTTCTCGCTTGCATTTCTTAACAATAAGATATTCTGAAAATGGCAGTACTAGTAAAGGTTTGCCTGAAAGCAGTTAGGTAGCCCATATCTGCAAATGATTGTTCTGGATTTGAATGGCCTTTTTTGCTTTGCAGAGAGGCAGCACGTGAATGTCGCAGGAAGAAAAAGGAGTATGTGAAATGTCTAGAAAATCGAGTGGCTGTGCTTGAAAACCAAAACAAGACACTGATTGAGGAGTTGAAAGCACTTAAGGACCTTTACTGCCACAAATCAGATTAATTTTGGATTCTCACTTTCACTTGTCCAGGTGGGATAAAGACTGGTTCTGGCTATACCCAGAAAGACAAAGTAAACTTTTTATTTTCTAAACATTTCTTTTTTTCTATGCGCAAAACTGCCTGAAGCAACTACAGAATATACTTCATCTGTGCTTTGCATCAAACTGTGAATGTTCAAGTACTTGCCTCCACTTCTCCCCTTACAAGATGAATTTCATCATCAATCTCAGCGTGAAGAAGAACAGGCTTCTTTCTCGTCTCCCAATCCTCTTCAAGGAGTAACAGTGGTCACTTGGGAAGTTACTGTGGGGAGGGTCCTTTTGTAAAGATGTCAGGAATTTGTGCTGAGCTCTTTCCTTTGCCTTAGAGACAGAACCACCCCAGCCTCTTGGTCCAGAGAACTGTGGGCCTCATAGGTGGAGCATGCATGGTACAGTGAGGAAGCAATGGTTGCCGAATTGGTTTCGCGCATTCATGCTGAACTGTACACACACACAGCTGAGCAGCATGCCAGACGAAGGGCGCTTCACTGTCATGTTCTTGGTGTGGAGATAACAGACCTTCAGACTAGCCCAGGAGGGGGTTTGATTTGCAATCTGTATTAAGCCCTCCTGGACTAGTAAAACCTTCTCCATACTTCAGAAACAAATGCATTGAAATGAGCTTCACTGGTCAGTTGTTGCTTCTCATAGCTTATGTGTGCAAGTGCATTCAGCATTCTGAATGCACAGAAAACAGACACCAACTTCATAGGATATAGGCTGGGAAATGACATTTGGATGGGAAAGAAAATTTTTTAAAAAGATGCAATTGTGATGTTCTGAAAACAGTCACATAGTAAACAGGGGTAACACAAGAAAGCACTACCTATTTGTATGCAGAACAACTAGCAGCTGAAGCATGGCCAACTCCACTTAAGTACTCCCTGATGAAGTATGGTCTGTGTCCCAAGTCCTCTCAAGCATTGAGGTTGTTTTTATTTCCCTACCACTGTCTTATGCAATGGAAATTATTGTACTCAATAGAAATATCAGCCTGGTTTGCTAAATTATTTTTCAAACTTTGAGCCTGCCTTCTATATATAAATTAAGTTGCAGTATGACAACTACTACAACAACCTCAAATATTAAAGAGGACTTCAAACACAAATAATCCAACTCCTGCTTCATAAGGGCCAATACTGATTATTTGAGCCTGGCCAGGTTAACTAAACTCTTAATTTATTTGGGGTATTTTTTCATGGAAAGGGTCAGATTTACTGAGTAATCTATTCCTGCAACTAAATTACTCATGTGCCTCGGATGTTTGCAAGATCAGGTTTTTTTCTGTGCACTGAGGAACTTTCTTTCCCAGATTTATGGTGTTAGAAAAGGTAGTTAATATTTTTTAAAAAACTCGGTACTAAGCATTAGGACTTAAAAAGAATCATGCTCAAAAGGAACCAAAAAAGAAAGTCAAGAAGTTGTCAAAAAGAATGTGTCCAAAAGAATCATGTGGTTTATGTACTGGCCCTCTGAAGCCAGTCTCTCACTGTGTTAACTTGGGTCATTTGATGGAGTAAGTTTACTTTGGGCTTCTGGTCAAGCTTTTATATATAAAAACGTATGGATAAGACTCCTGTCTATAGCAATGCCTTGCCTAGCAGAGTATTAGCTAATATTTTTCCCATTCACTCTGTCTCTTCTTAGGATAAATTTCACACACAAACTTCTAAAAGGTTACACAATGAGTGTGACGTTATAAGAAAAATACTTGGAAGACGCTGGGCAGTTGAGTCTCAAACACCTAAGCAGTATTAAAAGTTCTAGATTTCTCATTCGAGAGGGCATTCAGTTTCCAAGAGACTTAATTTAAAAGGAGCAGGGTTAAACTTACAGCATTATTGTTAAATCTAGAGTTATCAAGAATTTCAAATTACACTTGTATTTCAAGAAGAGGACATAAGTATCAGAAATGTAAAATAATTCACTTTCACAGGTTTTGTGGGTGTTTATAAATGGTTTATTTTTATCTGCCATAGAGAGTTGATTTTCTTGTTTTTATTTAATGGGAGATGAATCTATTAGTTTAGCAATGCAAATTTAAATAAACCCTAAGTTCTCAGCAGTGCTTTTATAAAAATTATCTGATTCTTAAAATCAGCAAATACAAATACATAAAACGGTTACGTTTTCCAGAACGAGTACTGAAGTAGCAATGTTGACAATACAGGAGTCATTCTTGTAAAATGTGATGTTCATGGTGGCCTCATTTGCAATTACATGGAATGGTTTGTCCAGCTTTGAGAAACTCAGAAAAGGCTGTATATGCCCACATTAAGGCTCTTTCTTTTGTGGAACATCTGTCTGCAAAAACGTGAGGTTTTGCTGTGAACCTGAGCAAGGCGAGCTGGGCGCTGAGAGCTGTGTCTAGTGGGTAATGAACTGTCCAGAGCTTGCTGATAATCACTGGGCACAAAGCCTGGGGGCTGAATGGGCATGGCATCCTAAAACAGTGCTCAGGTGGGGTTCTCCTTATATGCAGTTTGTGCAAATTTGTGTGGCAGCGAGAGGAGAACTGTGTTACCCGTTTGTCTGTGTGTGGTCTGCAAGTGGCCTGTAGTGGTTTTAGCCTAGGCTTCATTAGCCAATAAAGTTTCAGTAAGAAAAGGAATGTAACTCAAAGTACATGGGGGTCTGCAAGAATCTTTATTTTTATTTATGCTGCACTGAGGATTTAGGGACACAAATTTATTTAATGAAAATTATAGATTACAATAATAAAAATGTATTAGACCAAGTACGGGGCTGGCTTGGCTACCCATACATGCTTTACTATTCATATTGACCCAAAAAGGGAAAGAATGAAACACAGGAATCCATTCCTATGTTATTTACCAGGTAGTGAGGTTGGGGTAATAAGTTTCTATAAACTAAGGCCATTTGGAAGTAGGATGGAAATTATGCTGACAAGGGGGAGGGAGGATTAGTTTTATATCTCACGGTTGTGAGTTTTCAAGAACTGATAGACTGTTTTACCTGAAGAGAGGGTTAGAAAGGGCTAGATCCGTTATGTTCATAATAAACAAGAATTGGTTTGAAATATAATTTTTGTAATGTCATTATTTTGCAAAACAACAGCACCAATCAGGCAGTTAAGATATTGTCAAAGGTGCTCTTTTAATTTAGATATTCTTGGAAAATACATATGTATAATATATGTACATATATATATATATACACACAGTATATAATCTACAGCTCTGAGAGCTTTTAAGTCAGGAATGCTGAGTATTATAGTATATGGAGGTCAGGAAAAGAATTTTTACTTTTCTGTGTGTCTGGGTGTGTGTGGATGTGTGTGTGTGTGTGAAAGCTTCCCCTCACCCCAGTAGCTCTGGGCTGCGTTATTTTAGCGCTTATTACTGATTTGTTTTGTGCTGTCTCTCAGTTACCCATTTTCAAGATTTTTTTTTTCATCTTTCGTGGCTTTTGTGAAGTTTGTTTTTTATTGATGAAGATTTTTGAAATTATGTAAACAGTTGTTTTACCACCACCACCACCCAGAGTAATTCACTTTTGTGCTTTTTCTCTTTGGCAGCTATATATCAAAGGCAAAACATTTGGAAAGGTTGTTTAAGGTGTTATTTTCTAAAGGAACCACTGGTAAGATTTCTGTTTTCCTCCTGGGGTAGTGGCAATGCATTCTTCCTTAGGCAGCAATTTCACCAGCACGGGGTAGTTGCCGGCACCATTGCTTGTATCCGAAAGCACAATTTTAGCCTATTGTGCTTGTCAGGACTGCTCAGACACCTGTAGTTCTGGCTAGCCTGGAGTTGGCATTTGCATTGTAGATCACCGTCTTCTCTGGTACTTGTACATTGGTCAGAAAATTGGTGGGGTGTTTAGAATCATTAAGAGGCTCAGGAAAAAAAAAAATTAATAAGGAAAAAACAGCCCTGATAGTTTCTGACCTAAATTTGTACCACAGGTTGCTTTTTTTAAATCTGGGCTTCCAGTAAACTGCAGCAGCAAGTAGTCATCTGTTAGTGAAAACTGGCACCTGCTTTTCCATTTTGTTTTTTCATTTACGGCAGATAGTGCTTTTTGTAGTTTAAAGACAAGTCCACCCATCAAAGCAAGTTTGATATCAGTGGTTGCAAATCTATGACAGTTCATGGAGGATTTAATTGATTTTCTAAGACCTTGATTTTACTGTAATTTTTTTCACCCTGGAGCCTGGTTAGTGATGTAACATTTGCCAATGATCCAACCAAAAGGTCATGTATTTATTTTTGTTACACTATGTTCTTTGTAAATGTTTAATTAAAATGTGCACTTTTAAAAGAAAATTTTTAAAACCCCAAAAAAAAAAAAAACAAAACCCCAAACAAAACACAGAGAACAAAAAAATTAAGATGAATTTGGTTTGCTTGAGATTTCTGGCATAATTGTTGTCATCCTGCTGCCTGCACACAGTTCACTCCTCCGCAGCAGTTGACTCCTTCACTAATTGAACTTGCGGATCAGCACCTGGTGCCCAGCAGGCATTGCTTCAGAAGGGCGGGAGAGCTGAAGGGGCAAGAATCAAGCGTGTGGTGCCTCAGAGCAGTACATAGAGGATGGATGTGAAATTATTTTTAGAGTAGAACTAGTTCAGTGATCCCATGTGTGAAAGGGAGGTTAATTTGGAAGGAAAACTAAACTATTTTTCAGCCACTTTATTCCCCTTTTCTTAATTGGAGATTTGTCTGTGGATTTTACAAGCTGCATTCCAAGAAAATAAATCGAAAGGCTTTCCAATAATTTGACACCAGGAAGTAAAGGTACATGGAGAACGTGTCACCCTGCTTGAAAAGAAAAGCACAGCCACCTTTCTTTTGCAGGAATGATGATAATTTAACTATGACCCTGAAATCTGTCACTGTGAGCAGATTTTAAAAAGCATAGAGTACATTGATGGTTCTCTGTCGTCTGCCTCAGAACTCATTTTTCTGAGCTGTGTAATTTGCTAGCTGTAAAAGACACTGATTTTACAAAAGCCTGAGTGTATCCTGAAGCTCAGTTGGTCTGGAAGGAGCCAAACTGGTGAAGAGAGGGTGCTGAAATCCACCTGCTGTGTGCTTGTGACAGGTTCAGGTCTGTGTATAGATAGACCTTAAGTGTGGGAATCTTTGGGGAAAAGGGACCACAGATCAGGTGGTGTAAAGAGGGTTTGCATTTCAAGTGTTTTGCCTTGGAATGTGTTTTTAAAATGTATTTGAGCTGTGGCCCGCAAAGAGATGTGCTTGGACTAGTTGGCGTAGCACAGATTGAAGAGAGTGACCTGTTTGCTTTCTGGCACTGCAAGTGCAGGTTTGTGACTTGCTCTGTGGTGAGTTCAGGGCTCACTTTCAGCAGGAGGCAGGAGCAGTCAGCTGTCCTCAGGAGCTGTGTGCTGGCAGGGAAAGGGCCAGAAACAGGCTGGACTGACCCATGGCTGGCACACTCTGTAAGGTGAGCAGTCACTGCACTTAGGACTCCAGCAGATCACTCAGCTTCAGCTGCGTATTTCTCTAAATTAGGGGATAGCTGAGTGACAGCATGGGAACAGCAGGCCTTGAGCCAGTCGCTTATCTGGAAATGGTCCTTCTTAAGAACTAAGGATGTTTGGGTGCTCTCCACAAGTTGTGTTTTAACCAGGTGCCACTCCATTTTTTGTGTGTTTAATTACATTTATTTATATTAAAATATTAATTTTTAAAAAGGTCTACAACTTCAAGTTTCTATGAGATTTGAAACTGTGCTGCTTACAATGGACTTCTTGGGATGGGAACAGTGCAAGAAGAGGTGCTAGTTGGCAGCCAACCCCTCCACAGACTTTTGTCCACAATTGGTTGTTCACTTCAGAAATGAGTTGTTTCTACTCTGGATTTATAATTTGAAATTGTTTTGAAACAGTGTTTTTCAGGGAAGCTTCCAGAGCGAGGGTTATTATTCTCCCTTTGTAGTGCAAGCTGGAAAGAGTATGTCCACCTCATCTGCGTTTCTGATTCTTTACCCAAACCATGTCAGCACAGAACAGGGTATTTGAGCTTGACTCCCACATACTTGTGGAAGTTAAAAGACTAAATGAAAATCTATCATTGGGGGAAAATAAATGCTTTTTTACACCTCCCCAAAAATCTAGAAACATCCCTGTTGTGTTCTGTTTTGTTTTGGTTTTGGTTTTTTTGTTTTGTTTTGTTTTGTTTTTTTTTACTTTTTTTTTTGTGCTTTATCTGTGTTTAAAAAAATTGTACTGGGTTATAATGCATTTTATTAACACTATGTACATATTAGCTGCTTTGTGTTTCAGAATGGTAGTAATTGCTTTGTATATTAAAGTGATTCTTGTGAATTTGTGAATTATTGTCATAAAGAAGTGCTTTTTCTTACTGTAACCTTTGTGGTATAAACTGTCATAACTCCCTTTTTACACAAACATTTATGTGCAGTCACATAAACATGCTTTTAAAAACTCTACAAAGTCTCTTTTTTGAGAAGGGTGTTCCATTTACACTAATTTAATTTATTGGCAAATGGTAGCTGGAGGAATATGGGAAAAGGCATATTTTGAGCAGTCTATGGTGTCCTGTCAATCTGTGCCCTGCCCTAAGTATTCTCAAAGAGAAGGTGTTTTTAATCTTAATGGAATTAGGTTAGTCAGAGGTTAAGTCCTGAAAAACAAAGTTTCTCTTCTCCTGGTATTTTTAAACCTGCTTTCCAGTATCCATTCTGGTGGCAGTTCTGTTGTTCAAAATGTTTGAAAGGCTTATGCCTTTCACAGTTAAAATATGCTGCATGTCTCACTTTTAAGCATTCTTGTAAACCATGTACTACTGGTCTTTATAACAGAACAGAAACAGAAGGCAGCAAACACTGCAAGGATCGCAACCCTATTATGTAATCTGCAAGGCTGGATCCAAACACTGGGATGGAAGCCAGGAGAACAAATTCAGCACTGGGGTAAACACACCTCTAGTGAAATCAAGGGGAAGCACTAAGCTCAGCTCATTACAGCTGGGATTTTCTAGTTTTTATAATGCCATTCACGTTCTTGCTCAGAAAAATCTACAGTAATGAGAGAGAATCCCAAACGGGTTAGTCCCTGAGATAAAAATGCAGTTTGGCTTGAATTTTGCACTAAAAAGAACTGGGTAATAGATCACTGTGTAGTCAGCTATGTATCTCGATATCAATCAAACATTACCTTGGTTGCAATGACATTTCAGAAAAACTTGTTCTCTCGCATATGTTTCAGGGATGGTCTCTCAGTATCACAGCATGGTTGTGTCTTACCTGGTCACTTTCCTGTGGCTGGGACCCACTCCCTAGAGTGAATTTCTCAGAAGACTGAGTGCATTGCCCCACTACTCAGAGACATACACCAAACACATCCTTCTACGGATGAGCTCAGATCACCTGTTACAAAATAGGATCAGTGTAATGGAACCACCCAAAGGAGAGTGGGATTCTCTAGTGCAGGGATGAACAGGGTGACAGAAAGTGCTTGGGCACGGTGTTGGTATAATTGCCAAACAGCTGCTGGCAACAGCTGTAGTCATACATCATTTCATACTAGGGTGGGAGTTCCTGTGGGACCCGTGAGTTGGGACACCCAAATTTGCAGGTGTCACTGCAGAGGGCTGCTCCCTGTGCTCACTCACCAGCAGTTACACCTCTGCTATTTGTCCTGCACACCTGCCATGATTCACTTGCAGCCTGACTCACTCCTGACCTCTCCCTGAAGGTAAGTGTGACGGGAATACAAAAAACTTGGGAAGCCCAGCCTGGGACAATGGAAGGCGGAGCTCAGTGCCTGGTACACGTGGGTGTCAGCACTGCCCAGGGGGGATGGACTGCCGGTTTCAGCTGAGTTACATTCTCACTGTTGATGCCTGCCCCTAAACACTAGATTTAAATGAAACCACAGCTGACATGCATATGGCTGTGGCCTAATTGTAGTATTCCTGGATTTGGTCTCTTGAATCTAACAGGACCTGCACCGAGGTAACAGTCAGGGGAGAAGGTGTCCCCTTGGAGGGTGCCACTTGCTGGGCTGGGGAAGGGCCACCAAGAACTCTGCAGGTCAGGGGCAAGGCACTCACCTGAGCTGGCAGTGCCATTTCATGCTTTTCTCCACAATTCTTTATGGGCAGCAGCATTGCTTCAGCCTTCAAACGTCCTTCCTTGGGTGTGCACTTCTTAGAAGTGTGCAGGTTGCTGCACCAGCCTTTATTCTGTGCTATTTAAGCAGGCTTTTTAGCATGTTCCTGCTATGGCAACAGTGCAAGCTGCTATGGCTGTCAGTGCTGCAAGCTCCAGCCTCTTGCGAGGGCCGAGCACTGCCAGGCTTTTCCCACAGGAAAGTTCCCTTGAGCACTCACGAGCCCAGGCACCACCACACTGCTTTCTGCCAGCTCCAGCCCAAGCCCAAGGGGAGCCTGAGCTACACATGAGCCTTACGTCTAATCCCAGATGAGCTTGGAGACAGACACCAGTGAGGAGGAAAAGGAAGACGAGAGGTGAGAACTTACAGCGACACTCTGAAAACTAGAGCCAGAGAGAGAGGAGAGAGCTCATAATTCTTTTCAACCACTGCTCACCCAGCTGATAGGACAGAAGAAGCTACACCTGACACATGAGAGCTCATCTCAAGATCTGTTTTCAATTAAAGGTGTTGTCTTCCTTCCCCCAAACTGACTGCAACTCCAGTTTCAGGCTGCGAATTCCCAGCCAGCTGCCTAAGTACTGTTTTAGTGACACCATGTGGCTTCTGAGGATACTGTTACAGCAAGTGTTTCGAGCATCAACTCTGAGACGGGATCCGAAGCCAAGCAAGGAACTTCGCTGAAAACATGCAAGAGATGTGCCAGGGATGAAGCACAAATCTTAATGTCATTACAGTCGCACATTACAGTCAGCACAGCACTTCTGGACCACCGACCAGGATGTATGATGGGAACAAAATTGACAAAAAAGTTCCAAAATGTCCATGGCCCAAAGCAGCTGCTGCTTCGTTCTACAAAGCTGTTTGCTGTTGCCAGTGCCAAACACATGCACAAGCTCGAAGTCTGAGTCTGACCTGAGGCTTTTTGAGTTTAAAGCAAAAGAAGTTCCACATCCACACAAAAAAACCAAAAGGTAGTAAAGCAATTCCTGCATTTAGAGGTGTAGCTGTCTTCTTTTAGCCCATTGTTTTCATCAGTTTCACTCTTCAACCACTAGAAAGAGAAGGAAGTTTGCTGCTGGTGCGAGCTGGACTCCCGGATCTTGTGGGATAAACACACAGATGTGTTTTACAAGCGCAGGCTATGAAATCTGTTACTCAGTGTCTACTGCTATGCAGTGAAAGCACACTGAAACCTAGACACTGCCCCAAGGTCCCAGGTAATGCAAGAGTAAGTACTCCCCCTGCTACAAAGACTTTACAGAGCACCCTCCTTTCCTAAGTAACAGCTCTCAGAGCCAGAGGGAGCACAAAGGCACAAAGTAGAACGTTATCTAGCGGTACTTTGAGAGTCAAGGGCTGATTTGATGTTTTAAGACCAACTTGAGTCTCCTTGTTGCACTTTCTCCGGCGGCACATGTGCATGTGTATCTCCTCCAAGAAGCCTTGATGTGTGTGAGGCAGACTTGTTAGGGACAACTCAGAAACCACAACTGCTTCAGTACTGCAGGCACAGCCCACTCGCTTGCAAGTCAGGTAAAAATACCACTGATTTCTAAGCTGGCTCATTTGGCAATCCCTGTTCCCAGTGCCCTTTCAGTTCTTGTTCTTTATTTCCCTGTGCCTCTTCAACACAGAAGTGAACAACAGTGAAGCAATAGAACAACTTTATAACATCTGCCTTTGGTTCTTTTTGCCTTTTAAGTGGTTTCTTTTGCCACAACTTCTAAGATACAGAAGTCCTGAAGAGTTAAAGCATTTAGAGCTAGAGCATTAGCTTTTATTACACCCACTCTTACTTTTCTAGAGTTAAGGAAGCTATAAAGGGAAAAAACCCTTTATCTCTTTAAGTTTTGCCCAGAAGTTAAATGTGGTTTGATTTCAGACAACAGACCTTTTGCTATAACAATTTTGATGCTGGAGATTTCAGCAACTTGAATCAGTTTCAAAAATTACATTTGATAAAAGGACAGTGGAATACTCTATACAACTCTATTCAGAAATGAAGCAGAGGTTCAATATGCAGAACAGAAGTACAATCCTTGCTGTATCAGGCCCAGTGATCAGACAAGCCCAGCAGAACAAGAAGCCAGTAAAATAACACAACTGCAACTTCATGCTTAGGAACAAGTGTATTGAGTAGAAACAAAGGGGAGAATTAAACAGCATTAGTGGCTTACTAACAAAGCAGAGAGTCAAAAGTCATCCTTGCGACTGCCTCTCTGTGCTTTGTAGATATGAACATCCTTACTGGAATCATAATGGACCTCGGATACAGAGAAACGCTCTCTCAGCATCTTCAAGAACTTGAGATCCCGCTCATAGCGGATCCGACAGGAAAGAAGGATCACCGTCCGCTCTGAGCACAGGTGCTCCAGTGTCTGAAGCAGTTCTACGAATGTTTCTTCCAGATAAACGATGTCTGCACCCAGGATGAAGTCAAATGCTCCTGGAGGGAAGTTATCCAGGTCTTTTCCCCACGTCAGTTCCTTCACCACAGCTCTGGGGCGTAGTTCAGGGGGTAAGTTCGCCTGCACATTGGACTCCAGGAACTCCAGTGCTGCTGCCCTGTCTGTGATGGTAACATGGGCACCTAAGAGGGACAGGAGGACATGGCTCACACTCACAGTCCATGTCCCTCAAGACAGCACATGGAATACAGTGCTCTAACTCCAGCAGGCTTCTTAGCTACTGTTAAACATTAACAGCTCCCCTGAGCTGCCTGATTAAAAACAAACAAACAAAAGAACAAAACAAGCAAACCCCCTCTGTCTACAGACATCCTACCCTTCATCAGTCACTTAAGAATATAAAGTGTATTCTACGTGAAGATTAAGTCATGTAGGGAAAAAAAAAAAAACATGTTTTCTGGTGCTTTTTCTTAATACATCAAACTCAAGGAGTTACTTTTGGCCTTTCCATATGCGACAAAAGAACAAATTATAGGAGGTGTTAAAATTTACCTGCTCCAATTCCATATTTTTCTGTAAGAGAAAGGAAGGTAGACAGGCTCTTTCACAGGTCAGACAAAAATTATGACTGTGTGATTTTGCATGGCATGACTGTATTTTGTCAAACTGTTTTATTTCTATGATTTCAGTAGGCACCTTTCACAGCCACTATAGAGCTCTGAATTACAAAGTTAACCTGGGAAAGATAACACAAATTTAACATCGTACCCAGTTCCTGCTTCAGCCACAGACAGATCAGCAGCAAATCACTTCATTTCTCCATGCCCTGTCTGCAGGAGAGGCTAATGAAAGGCTTACGCAAGCTCGAAGAGTAGTTTCTGTCTGTAGCTTTATCTGCATCGGAGGACAAGTGGAAGACAGGAAGCACAGCCCTTGTTCCCTGGGGGGGAATAGCTGCAGAGCTGAATGCTGCTGAGCTGCCTGCCATGGCAACAGGCCTCAGCCTCAACAAGGTCCCGCCATAAAGTACACTGCAGTGGCACCATCACTACAACAAATATCGCAGCAGGCTCCCAAGTCTAACAAGGAAGGAAGATGACTCAGAGAAGAACCATCACAGTTAACGCATGCAGCTTTGGTGCTCACTTCTATACCAGGCACGTACATGTAAAAAAGATGGTTTTACTACAGTTGTGAGTTGCTTTAAACGAGACAACAAAAAAG
Source organism: Chamaea fasciata (assembly GCF_029207755.1). Lineage (NCBI taxonomy): Eukaryota > Metazoa > Chordata > Aves > Passeriformes > Sylviidae > Chamaea > Chamaea fasciata. The sequence continues at coordinate 13,022,843 of NW_027094093.1, read as the reverse complement.
CCCTTACCTAGTAACGTGACCACTATTCCCAGCAATCCAGTTCCAGCTCCCAGCTCGATCACAGACCGATCCCTGAGATCAATGCCTTCCATCTCCAGATAAGCACACAGGACAACAGCCTAAGCCAAGAGACAAGGGTGATTAAGCACAGGGTTTCAGCCACACTGAGAGAGGTTATGGGAAGGGTCAGGTCCTTCAGGTCTGCAGCAAGACTTTGTTCAGCCCTTCTCCACCTCCTGTGTGCACATGTAGTCTTTTTATGCTTTATGGAAGTTTCTAATAGAGTTATATGAAGACTCCTACTGGCAAAAGGAAAAAAACCCACAGATGTTACAACCTGGATGTGGTAACTGCTCCATGAATCCCCAGACAAAACAGGAGGTAGAAAGGGTTGTATTTGGAGGGGTCGTCAAACACTACGGAATGAACACAGTATTGCAGAAGTCCAGAATAAGGTTTTGTAGTATCTAGTATGGTATTTCAAAAGGTTTCTGCAGAACACTGGTATGCCCTTGGGAAGGACACAGGGAAAGTAAACTAATGACACTTCTAGCTGGTTGTATCTAGCATGTTATTTGGATCTTGATAAGGACCTCTCCCACAGCAAGTTCTGTCAAAGCTGATGTCCAAAAAGATCAGCAGCCCTGTACACCAATTCATTTAAGAAGTTTGCTAAAAATGCTACACTTCTTTTAAACTAGAGGTAAAAGTGCAAATTGTGTATGGACTGAGATCCAACCCGATGGGAAGCCCTTGGATTCCTACAGTGATGCTGTGAGCAACTGCCCTGTGGCCTTGGACCCACCACAAATCCCTCTGTTTTGGACGGTTCTTATCCCCAAGATAAAGCCTATCAGCAGTCCTGCTCGAGGCTACAAGCAGTGGGATCCATGCTGTGCCCTGAAGGGTGCCAAGCTAATAACACCAGCCACTGTAAAGAAAGAGGTGAGAGTTATCCAGAATATTTCCTGGCCGTGCAGGTATTAGGTGGTGTGTCTCCCTTGCGTTCCTGCAGGAGCTCTCATGGGGGAAGAGGGAAAAATAAAGCACAGTTTAACATTTTTCCAAACATTTTAAAAAAAAAAAAAAAGGCAGCATTCCCTTTACAATTTTACGGTAAATATATTTCTGCGCTGAATCTGAAAGCTCGGCAAGAGCCACAGGAAGCCACCGAGTGCAGAAAAGCTGTGCTTGCCATGAACACCTACCGCGTCCCAGACCACGGCCGCCACCCCCAGCCGCCGCCAGTCCTGCTGGAGGCGGATGGTGCGGCTGGCGAAGTGGAAGGTGGCCGAAGGGCTGTGCAGCTGCCGCGCCGCCCAGCCGCCTGCCTCCTCGTAGGGCACCAAGGCCATCCCGCCGCCGGCCACCGCAGCCCCAGGCCCCGGCTCAGCGCGGCCCCGGCTCAGCGCGGCCCCGGCTCAGCGCGGCCCCGGCTCAGCGCGGCCCCGGCTCAGCGCGGCCCCGGCTCAGCGCGGCCCCGGCTCAGCGCGGCCCCGGCTCAGCGCGGCCCCGGCTCAGCGCGGCCCGGCCGCCGGCCAGGCCCGCCCCAGCGCGGGCAGTGGCAGGCCCGGAGCCGCCGCGGGGACAGGCCCGGCCCCTCGCCGGTGCCCGGCCCGCCCGCTCCGCCCGCGCCGCAGCCCCGGCCCCCGGCGCCTCAGCCAGGGGCGGGCGCGGCCTCTCCGCAGCGCCCGAGCGGGAACGGCGGAGCTCGGCTGCCGAGCCGGGGCGGTCACCTCCCGGGTACGCGGGGCTGGGCTGCGCCGCTCCGGAAGGTCCCGGAGCGCTGCTGCCCCTCGGGCGGCAGGGAGGCCGTGCCGGGGCCGCCGGCGCGGAAAGGGCCCCGGGGCGGCCCGAGGGGACAAGCGCCGCGGTACCTCCTGCGGGAGGCCGGGCCCGGAGGGGCTCCTCGCCTGCTCGCAGCCACTGCCACGCCGAAAGGTACGGGGGGAAAGGTCCCGATCCCCGTGGGACACTGTCAGCTGTCCCCGCAGCCTCCCTATGGTGTCAGCCTCTGGCTTTTGCTTCGGGGGGTTTGAAGTCACTGCCCGGGAAAGGCATTTGTGCAGCCCGGCAAGCCTCGTCCTCCATTGCTGGCACGGAGAGCATTTTCTCTGCAAGTATCATCACAGCCTGGAAGCGCTCCCTCAGTCGCAGAAACACCGGTGTTCTGCATCTCAGTGGAGCGCTGACCAAGGCAGCACAGCCAAGGCTGCTCTCGGCTGGCGGTGTGGCAGAAACGCTGCCCGGCGCTGTTTGTGCATGGGCCTCTCTTCACCTTTGGCTCCATTTAATCTCTTGTTTGGCAAAACAACACAGTGCTCCTCTCCTGTGTTAGTTGAACTAGCTCCAAAGACTGCTAGAGGCCATGGGAGAGCCGGGGAAGTCTTCTGGCGGCACTCATACTCTGGTTGCCCGCAGGCAGTGCTGCAGGTGCCCCGCAGAAAGGCGCAGTGCCCGCAGCTGCACTCCTCAGCCCCTGAGAGGAGCCTGGGGCAGCAGGGGCAGGGGACACATCTTCTCTGCCCCATCCCTAGTGGCTCTGTGCCCTGACAGCTCCTGGTGACACCACCAATGGGGATAGGCCAGCCCCTCGAAGTTGGGGACCGTTAGCAGCTCCAGAAAACATCCCCTCTCTTTCCCACAGGGACCAGCAAATCCGTCTGGCAGATGTGGTTACATCTAAAAGCTGTCATTTTCAACAGAGTGGCTCAGGATTCATGAAAACCGCTGTGGAGGATCATTACAGGTTGCACAGGGGTAGCAGAAAGGAAAGCTTGTTTTTAGGGTTCTGCTACTGTAGGAGAATGGAACCCAAAATTTGACTTGCCCCAAACCAGTCCAGACTTGTCTTATGACAACTCCGACTCCTCCCTATAAACATGCCAGAACAAGTGGGATGATTCAGTTTTCTGTGGTTTTATGTCCCAAAGTGCTGGTCCCTTTCCACTATTCCTGCTTTTGAGAGTTTGAAATTGCTTGTGCTGTTGTTTCAATTATTTTTTTAATTATTTATATAGGCTGTGTGGGAAAAGCAATGAGAGTCGTTATATTTGAAATGAGAACTCTGTTTGAATGACTTTTTGAGTCATCTACACTCTGCCTAAACGACACCAGCAGGCAAATAGAGGGAAACTCCCAAATGGGACAGAGCTTTCACCTCCACCTCCTGCCCCATGCCAGCCCTGAGATCTCTAACCAGAATATGGAGGAATGTGGCAGGGCTCTAGTGCTCCCAACTGCCTCCTTTCTGTCCCCAGATGAGTTTTCTTCCCCTGTGGTATTTCATAAGACCAAGTGTCTGTCTGAATAGCAACTAGGCTAAAAAAAAGGCTGCATGTGAAAATGTATTGTTCTCAAAGATGATAATGCAGTGAGTGCTTTTATCCCAATAATGTGATTTTGTTAGTCAGATATCCCTGAATATCTCTGGAGCACAGCAGGATCTCTACCAATCCTGCCCTGCTTCCCAGAAATATTTCCATTTCTTCCCTGATAAAGTTACTCTGGCACTGACTTCCATGAGCCTTAGACAGAAGGTCAGAAATTACTTTCCAGATCATAACTGGATAGTGAAGCTATTAAGAGAGAAGCAAGTCCACTAGTTTAGTAGGGCCCATATTCATTCAGAGCCTATATTTACCTTCTCTTCACCCTTCCACATCCATTTTCTAAGGAAATGGAGTACCTGGGTATTACAGTGGCAGAGAGACACACTCAGTTTCTTCTACCTTTCCTGACAGTAGAAGGATAAGGAAAACACAGCAACACAGAATTATGGCTAAAACTGATGCCCAGAGCTGAAATGCTTTTCTCCCAGCAGGGCTAAAGCTCAGCACAGCAGTGAAGTGGTGAGAATGTAGCCTGGTTTGGCTCTTGAGCACTGCAGAGGGCTGTAAGGACACCTAAGCTGCAGGTAATCTTGCAAAGTGGGAAACAGCTGATTTTAAGGTAAGCAAGAATGATTTAAAGTATGAAGAAACACCAATTCAAGTCCATTCTTACCTCATTCAACTGCTTGATAAAGCAGGCATAATGTAGGCAATTATGAGCAAATCCCACCACCTCGGATTTGGGTAAGCTGCTCGGGGTAATTAAGAAAAAGTGTTTAAGCATAATGGTCCTTGAAGTACTTAAAAGATCAAAGAACAAAGTAGATAAGATAGAAATGAGTACAAATTATTTTGAATCCATACTAATATAACTCTCTTTCTGCAATCTTCTCTTTGCTGCTTAGTATGTAAAATCCTCTCTTAGAAATGAATGTGACAGTTCTTATGAAGGCTCTGCAGACACTGGGTGCACTGCACGTCTGCGCATGGGTTTTGGAGAGATCCATGACGGGAAAATACTGCATCCCTCACACAGTCTCTGGTTACCAAGGCAAAGGCAGGTATAAATAGAAACAATCTGATTTTTTTAAAACTCTATCTAGAAACCTGTGTTGTTGATAACCCTCTGACAGCAACGCCTTATTCCAAATGGTTCTGTTCTACATTTGTATGGAAACTTCTGGTTTAATCCTTTCCTCCCGAAATAAACAGCAGCTACTTCTGGTTGTCATTCCACTGAAATATGAAAATTGTCTTGGAAGTAAAGGTTGGACAAATATCTGTTTTGCTAAGAGCTTTCATCAACCAAATGAACAAGAGCTAACACAAAGCTTGGAGGAAAACCCAGAGAAGAAAGCAGTCTTTCTCCCTATGTATCACTGTAAGTGGCCATTCAAATGACTAGCACTGAAATGATTTAACAAGTTCTGCATTTTCATCTTCACCAGTAGAAGAATCTTCCAGATTCTCCACACCAATAAAATGGATGGGGTAGTGAATGACTTGCTGTTAAATACAAAGGGAATAAAGCAGAGATTAATTTGGTTGATGACAGCTTGCAGTTGCAGAATCAAGACAGCTTGAAGTGATTTGGATCATCTTTGAAACTGATGGGGTGAATTAAAAATAAAAACTTACATTTCTGTAGAAACTGGTGGTTTATCAGTAGACTTAGAACTTGCTGTTTCTGCAAGATCTTTGCAAAAAAAAGTGAAATATTGAAATAAATTTACAAAAAGTGAAATATTGAAATAAATGTACAATCCAATCTAGCATTTCATTTCCTTTACACACAGAGTTACATTAAACAGTGGAAGTAATGATCAAAAACATGAAGATGTATAATTTCATAAGTGCTTGAGCTGAAACACAGGAAGTTTCTGGAACCTCTGAAGAGGAATTGTTCCCATCAGTAATATTACATTCATGCCTTGCATCTTGATAAACTGCCACATATAATCACCACATTTATTAAGGTGTCTTGTTACAGAAAGATCACTTAGCTTATAGTAGAATTATGTGAGTGAGCTCTCAAAGGCCTTGCAGGTCTGAAAGATGACATTGTTCCTACGTTTTAGTCAAGGAACAAAAAGCAAATTGAGTAAACTGTTTTTCACAACCAACCACTGGAGTTCCAGCTGCACTTGCTGGATACCTCCCTCCACTTTCAGATGTCCACAGACCTACAGCCTTACCCACATCTCCAGCTGCTGAACTTCCAGGCCATGAGATGCCAGTGTTGGGTCTTGTGAGGAGAGAGTCCATAACCCAGGGAGCAAGAGTGACACGTGAGCAGGTGTGGGTACACCCAGGGAAAGGCTGCTCCAGCAGCACTCCTGGGAGCACAGGGCTGTGGTGGGGAAGTGGAACAGACATGGGGCAGGGGAAATGCTACAAAAACCTTCCTTTTGTGGAGTCTGAGTATGGATCTAGAGGCTTAACATTAGGTGGAGAAATTTATTATATGCTCTATATGTTCAATGTTTTGCCATTGAAGAGGAAATTACAGTGCAAGTAATGCGCTGTATTAATTTAAAACTAGTTAACAACAACTAAATTTAAAACCATTTTAAAACAATTATATGGACAGGCAGACAACAGCTGTAGCATTCATACAGATGCAAAGGCATTTCCCTCAGTGCAGACATGTTACTCTTTTAAAAGAAGGAAGAATCCAAGCATATGAAAAATGTGGGGGATTTAATGTTATTTCTAATGATATTGTCAGTGCTTCTCTTCTTGAGTCCTTAGAAGGACTATCCATCAGATGCCAGAGAAGATGGAAAAATCTAAGCAATTTCAAGTACTAACAGGGAGGGCCCCTTAGCACCACTGTCCAGGCTTTGGTGGCCCAGAGTTGGAATTAGAACTGCAGAAGTTACCCTAAATAAACTTGCTGCACGACTTAGACTTGCACAGTTAGACTTCTCTGAATAAACTCACTATTCATGTTAATGTTTGTGGTAAAATACTGGAAAGCATTTTCCTTTTCCACATAAGAAATCTGTATCCCTGACTGGCAGTAACAGCTATTTCTAAGACTTGACAAATGGAAGTGGTGGTTCTGCCAGCCCAAAGTAGAGCTTTGCAGGCCTCTGTCTTGGCTCCAGCACATCTCAAATTTTCTTCTCATGTACTAAGCCTCCATTAACTCTAACTTAGTCTTTAGTAATTGTCAAGCTGGTTTTATTTTACCTGAAGACAAAATGAAGGTAGGAGCAGAAGAGAAGCTAAGATAAAGGTTTACTCCCACATGCCTGTGCTGTTGGTATCCCTGCAGCAATCCAGATGCTCGCATGCCAGCCAAGCAGCTTCTGCATTGCCTGTAATGACATCTTAGATTGCAGCAAAGGCAAACGGAGGGATTTAATCAATAACAGCAGCACTGCAGTCTGTCCTTATGCTATCAAACACAGGCTCCCCAGCCCTGGTCGGCTTGTATTCACTGCTAACCAAGGTAGTACAGGAGACTTAATAGTGTCTGAAACTTTAGGGCTACTAAAAATCCACGTTGGGTGTTCTGAATAACCTCCCTGGTTACTTTTCTTCCCCAAACATTGGAATATTCTATTTCCCTAACTGCTGTTTTGCTCAGGGATTTTTCCCTTAAATGGCTGTAGTCTTAGGTTATTTGTCAGCTTCAAAAGAGATCACACGTGCAACATTTTTGTCCTGTCAGCTGGTAGTGGTTTTCAAAACAGGATGCCTATTTTTCCCCCAATTATTTCCAAGTGAGACACAGAAGTCTGAGCTTTTGTTTTCGGTTGGTTATACAGGTTCAACCTGGTGATTCATTCTTCCTGCAGCTACATTTCCAGGAAAAGACAAAGCCCTGGCTCTTCTCCAAGGTATCCAAGTAAGATCAGAAAGCACTCCTCCCCCAGCTGTGACACTTTCTAAGAAGGGAGAAATTGAACAAAACACATCCCAGAGTTGGTGTCATCACCCTGCAGACAGGCAAGGAGGTGCATGACCTTGGAAAGGCATGTGCAGTACCAAGTCAGGGTGAAGATAACATCAGAGTTTACTCGATTTAAGATTCTTGGCCCTGTGAAGCACAACCAAGTGTGTGCAACGAGCCATTCTCCATTTCTGGGACTGATGGTGACTGTGAAGCTGGATGGCTTACAGGAAATCCTGCAGTTTCATTTCAAGCCTTTTACAAGACTCTCATCTTCTTGTTGCAGCTGGTGTGGACAAGAACATATGCTTGGAGTTGGGAATTTTTCAAGAGTTATTACTCATAAAGAAGCTGGTAACGTTGGTTTCGGACATCTCCTCTTAGGGATACTGCTGCTTGCAAATGAAGGGAAGCCTGGTTTTGCATCATGAGGCAAAGAATGACAGGATTGTGTGGTGGTGAATGCAAGTGCTGAGATTTCAGAGAGGGAGTCAAAAACCTGCACAACTCTGCCTACAAGGAACCATCACAGGAAACGTAAAGACTTGTCTGAGAAGTGGAGTTCCTTTGAACACAAGCAGACAGCAGCTCACATGTACTCAGCAAATGGGCCAAGTAAAGAGACAGAATTACCTCCCCCTGTAAGCCCACAAGCCAAAACACAGCTGGTAGCACTAATATTAGTCCTGTCAAGCCTGGTAATCTTCATTTATTATGCATCCTGCAAATGATTATACATATAGTTAAGTTTATGGCTCAGAAGCTGCATTTAGTGGTTGGCAGGGTGTGCACCTCACTTGGAGTAGTTGGCAGGGTGTTGCTCCTCTGACCTCATTGGACTAACATGAGGAGCAAGTCTGGTCCTTTGTATATTCAGAATAACCCACGGGTCTTTCTAATCCCTGCATATTAGGAGCAGAGGTCACTACTCCTTTGGCTGCCATCACAATCTGATTTAGGGTTTGTTTCAAGATGCCGTCTGGCCTTCCTTAAAGGCTGTGTGGAGTTCTCCCGAAGTTTGCAGCAACTTCCTGAGAAGGCTTAAATTTGGATTTGTTTCCCACATTTTTGAAAGTTACTTTGGTTTCCCTTTTGTGAAAATTAAAGCACAGGAGGGTTGCTGCCCACTGGGTGCCCTCCTCAGAGACCATTGGGGTGGTAATTGAGAGTGCCATGGCACACACCTCTCTTTCTGGAGCAGGAGGAAAAGAGGTTGGATCCCAACAGTCCGTAGTAAGCTATTTTCAGCACAGGCATTCATTATTGCCACAATCCGCCATCCAAAATGCCTGCTTATGCAAAATGTGGAACTAGGTACGTGCTGCCCATTGTACATCAAAGTAATTGATTTTTTTTATAATGGAAACTGTCTGATGATTCACTAGGGTAAATCAAGCAGAACAGCAGAAAGACGAGACAGAAAATAGGAAGAGGACCAGGATCAGTAATAAATCATGATAGAGGGTGTTCAGTGTACTGCTATAGCAGTAAGTCAATAGAATGTTAAGCTGCATAAATAAAAGATAATGTGTTTCATTTCTGCAGGGTGTTGCTCAGACTCCACCTATTAACAGGATCGCCTGGTTCTGCAGAAAATACACACAGCAACAGGTTTTGTCATATTGTCCTGATAAATCAGATCTGAATTAAGATTTTAAGAGTTATTTTGCCAAAGTGGAGCAGGAAATGAATATTCCTCATCACTGCAGCTAAAGGAAAACATGCACAGATATGGAAAATTACTCTTTACTGGTGTACTGAGGTATGTGGAAGCGGAAGCTTAACTTCTCCTGGAATGACAAGGAGGTGGGACAGTTTGCTGTTTCTGTGACTTCCAGGGATTAAAGTCAGCTTCCTCTTGCTTAAGACCTACATGAATAAGTCCTCACAGGGAAACTGATTACTGATTTCTTTCCTCCCTCTGCATGTTTGTATTAATCCCAATACTCTACAACAGCACTAGTGCAGGGGAAGAGCAGCCTTCATCTCTTCCCCCTTTGCAGAATTACACACTGAGATCAAATATGAAACCCATGGGAAACTTCAGGCAGAGGAACCAAAACCTTCACACCCAAATTGCATTGAGGCATGTCACATACTCCAGCCACTCCAAGTTCCCAGCATTTTTCACCTATCGGCACAAGTACATGGGGTTTTGGCTGTTGGCCCCGATGGCTGGATCCTGGTGCTCAGCTGCCTGGTGAGCCACTCTTGCTCACTTCCTCACCCTTGAACAAGGATTTTTCACTGCCCAAAACCGCAGCTTTGGCAAAGGATTCCCTTGTGGCTGCTCCAAAGCTGAGAGCTGGTAGAGGTCCCAGCTTGCTGCTGGGATTCCCCGAGGCACTTGCTGCAGCTGCAGCTGCACCTCCCTTTGCCGAAGCCAGGCAGCCCCACAGCACACGCTGGCATGGCTGCAAGGAGCAGACGGGCTTTGCTTTAGACACGGACACGGCATGGCTGCTGTCTGACTGAGGTGTCCAGATTTGCCTGTGGCTCCTACCACTGCTCTGCGTGGAGGAGCTCACCTCCATCGGCGTGCAGCCACTGGAAGGAGCCCAGAAGTGCAGCAGGAGTGCAGCTTGCTCAGCTGCTCCAGCTTCTGAAAATAGTCAGCCAGGTGCAAAGAGTGAGGGAAGGTATTGCTTTTCTCCTGCAAGAGTAAATGATGCCAGTTTTATATTAAATAGTGCAGATGCAAGCCAACTCTTACTCTTGCTCGAGAATTAATTACTTCAGTAAGCCATGCCAAGCCTCTGGCTTCTTCTCTTTCACCACCATTCTCACAAAAAATCAGTGGGTGCAATGCCAGAGGGAAGAAAACACCAATCTCTGCATGGCTGTTTCGCATGAAGCCCCTTTTTCCCTCCCTGGCTCAACTCAGTCTCCTGTTCCACCCAATGGTTAACCCCTGGCCCTTCCTAGAACTGGGAGCAGGACTGGCTGGCCTACAGCTTTCCAAGCAGAGTGCAGAGGCTGCAGAGGGACTTCAGTTGGCCCGAAGTGGTTCAAGAAGTGCTGAAAGCAAATCTTCCCCAAGGCCCTCGGGTAATCCACAGCAAGGTCAGATTCTTCTGGAGTAACAAGGCTTTGCAAACTGTCAGTAGCATGTAGGCAGGATTAGCTAACACAGTTTAGAAATTGCTGGTAAGTGAAAAGGTATCATTCATCAGTCTGAGGGAATAATCCTCATATAAGACTATAAATCAGTTGGTTTGTCCCTTTATTGTGCCTGGGATTAAGCTGTAGAAATTCTGGAAACACAGCATCTATGACTTCCCCTCTTCAAAGAAACTACACGTGGTTTACCCAAAAACTCGATGTTTGTCATCACATGGGAGAGCCAACATTAGGATTTTTCCTACAAAATGGAGTAAAACCCTGAGCCTACTTATCTTTGGAATAACTGCCAGCACGATAGCAGTTTTGTAATACTTTCGTGTGTTCCTAAGTCTTCTGCAGAGCCATTCTTCTTATCAGGGGCCAGAGTTAAATTTTTGTAGCGATAGTGGGTTGTTTCATTGCAGAACAACGCGTGTTTGTGTTTATCAGGGCCTCTGATTGCTGTGGGTATCTCGCCCTCTAATCCATCTTCCCTGGAGTGTATTTGAACATTCCAGTCCTCTGAGGAGTTCTCAGGTAGCTGAAACTCAGCAAACAAATACGCAGCTGCTGCGGACTGTCAGTGGTCCCTGGGGATGCCGGCGGCATGGCGCAGTGTCCCTTTCCCGGAGTGCCGGCAGGTACCGCGCACAGCAGCGAACTGAGCGAGCAGCGGGACGCGGCACTGCTGAGGTTCTGCTGCCCCCGGGGCGGGAGCCCTTCAGCCTTTTAAAGGGAGAGGGGAAGCTGGCCACGAGCTGCTCCGACTCGCAGGAGCGGCGCTGGGGCTGGCGGCGGGGCAGCGCTGGCGCTGTGCCTCCTGCGCGGTGCGGTGGCCGCCGCTGTCCCCCGGCCGTCCCGCATTCCCTCACGGCCGCTCCCGCCGCGCCCGCAGCACGTGCGCGCAAGACCAGCGCGAGCCCCCCGGGGGCGGCGCCGAGCGCGCGGCGCGAGGGGGCGTGACCACGGGGGGGGGGGGGGGGCGCGTCTGAGGCCTCGCGGCCGGCGGTGCGTGCGCGCGTGCGCGTGGAGAAGGCGAGGGGGAGGCAGGGGACGCGGGCCAGGGGAGGGCGCGGCGGCGGCCGCGCGATGAGCGCCGCGCCCATTGGCGGAGCGGCCGTCACGCGGCGCCACGGCGGGAGGCGATTGGGCGGTGGCGGGGCGGGGCCCCGGCTCCCCCCGGTGGCCGCTCGCGCGAGGGCCGCGCTCGCCGCGCGCAGGAGGCGGTGGGGCGGTCGCGCGGCCGTGGGGGCGGGCGGGGCCGCGCGCGGCCGGGGCGGGGGCGGCGGCGTTGAGCCCGCCCCGCGCTCCGACCCGCCCTGCGCCCGCCTCCCCTCCCCCGGCCCAGCCCGGAGCCGCGCAGCCGGGGCCCGGCGGGGGAGCTCCGAGCTCCATGGGCAACACCGTCACCTGCTGCGTATCCCCGGACGCCAGCCCCAAGCTCAGCCGGGCCCGCGGCGGCGGCGGCGGGGCAGCGCCGGGGCCCGATCGCTGGGCGGACGCGTACCAGGCGGCGGCGGCGGCAGCGGGCGGCGGCGGCGGCGGCTCGGGGTCGGCGGAGGCCGAGTCAGGGGACTCAGATCCCGGCGGCGGCGGCGGCCCCCACCTCCAGCACATCAGCGACCGGGAGTTCCCGGATGGTGAGCGGCGGGCGGGCGGGGAGCGCCGGGCACCTCATCCCTGTCCCCTCGGCGCCCCGCTCCGCCCGGGTGGGCACCCGGGGGCACTGGCGGCCCGAGGCGCGGCCCCTTTGTCCGGCGGCGGGGGCAGCGCGGTCCCGCCGGCCCCGCGGGGCTCGGCCCGCGCCGCGCCCCAGGCAAAGTTCCCCGTGGCTGTCACGGCGCCGGCACGGCCCCGGCGGGTCCGGGTTCGGGCCGGGATCTCCGCCCGCGGGACAAGCCGGCGGCCGCTCGGCAAGTCCCCGCCCGGGCCAGGAGCGCCTCCCCTGCCCGGCAGCGCCGGGCCCTGCCCGGGTCCCGGAGAGGGGGTCGGGGAACAAGAAGAGAACGTGGCAGAGCCCCCGGTGCTCCTGGCTGAGGTGGAGAAGTCTGGCTGCTCTTTTCTCCTCAGCTATGGAGTCGTGACTCGGTCGCAGTGTTCGGGCAGATCGCAAAAGCTGCGGCATTTCCAGTCTCTGTTGAACGGGAGGAAGGAAGAGGGTGTGTGGGGAATAAGAGAATTAAGAATTACAAAGATCGTGTGCATATGACATCACCGTGGCTGGACATGGGTAATTTATACTCTGGCTGTGCAGGGTTGTAACTGTGTACTCATGACACCGGCGTTCCTCGTCGCGTAGCTCTCGGTGTTCCCAATTTGCTTTCCTTGGACTCATGGGAAAGTACGTGTGTGCTGCTCAGATTCCTTGCAGTTAAACCCGGAGCACTGGTACCTCGCAGACTCGCTCTGTAAGGCATCTCCTCCTGGCTCGGGAGAGCTGCAGGGCTGTGCTGCGGGAATTCCCGAGACATGTAACAGGTTCGGGGTGCTCCTGTCTGGCCGGGCGCTCACGTGGTGCCGCTGCAGCCGCACGGCGCAGTCTAGCACCTCATGATATTCAAAACTTAGTTTAATTAACAGACATCTTGCTATTCCTCTTTGCAGTCATAACCACACCTATGCCAAATTTATTCACTTGGAAAAGGATAGCCTGCCTGACATCTTTCATGTATGGTGCATACAATAACGATAATCACTAATCCGTACTCTTCTTGAACTTAAGAAAATTCTTTTTGCTGTCAGACTCGCTGCAGAAGAGTGCGAGGAGACCTTCAGAAATGGAGTTATTAAACTTGCAGTGTTCTGCACAGCACCATATGGTGCAGCTGTTCCAGAAATGAGATGGAACAGTCAGCCCCTTGGATCTCCTCTGAGACAGCTGTGCAGTAGTAGAAATTGTGTTTGCTGCCTAGGAGAAATAAACCTTTATTTTTGCAGGAAGATTATTACAGAACTCTCTCAACTCATTAGGGGAGGAGGAGCTAAACTCCCTAAAGATTCTAATAAGCCAAGCAAAAATGCCTAAGCTGAACAAATCTCCTCAGGAATAAGGGTTGTATTTGTTTGAATCATTAGTGTGTGATCATGTCAGCTGTGCTAAGTAACAGATTTAATTGTGAATTCATTCACATTTCAGGACTGGCCTTGAAGTAGAGAAGTATTTAATTTTTTTGAATTTGCAAGCCTGGATAAGAGTGTATAGCCCAAGAATAAGACAGTAACTGTCTATCACAAATTTTACTTTTGTGGCTATGGAAACTTTAGTCTTGAGGAGGAGATAATCCTAAAATTAGAGCTGCATAAGTAGTATATGTTTAAGATGATTTTAAAGATCACTTTTACAGTGCTATGTGGATCACTGTTGCTCTTCGAAGTTGATCTGATGCAAGTGAGAGATGATATTTGAAGTTTTCTGATTGATATAACCCTTTAGCAGTGCAGAAAGTGTCAAAGTTTGGTACCTTTATTAAAATAAAATTCTGGATAGTCAGTTTTCAAAGTAAAACTTCTTGGGTTGATTTTTGAATATTACAAAGCACTCCCTGGATAGAATTGAAGCATTTAACTTCAAAATGTAAAGCAGTATTTTTGAAGTCTGAAATCAAGTGTTATGATACAGGCTTTATGAAGAAGTTAGAAGTGAGACAGATATTTAATTTAATACCTTCTAAGAAATAATAAATCTGTAATAGACCAGATAGCAATGCTTATTCCTCTTAAACTCTAGGATGTAAAAGCTGTTGGCATGTCCAGGCCATGCAAATAGCCTGCATGTTTCTGTGCTGTTGACTGCTAGAAAGTATTAGTTTCATTTGGGGGATAAAATGTATTTCTGTAATTGATTATTGTGTAGTATCATAGGCTAGCTAAGATGCATACTTAGTCTATAACGGGAGGCTGAGAACCTACTGACTGCCCTTTTCTTGAATCCTTTGGCAGGGAGAAAGGAGAAAGCTGCAAGGAAAAAAGTCCAGGATCATTTTGGCTATTTTTGTTCCATGCTGCTCAGTTCTAGGAGTTTCTAAGAAAACAGCTAAATATATAAGAAAGCTAGCATCCAAATGGGATGGAGATGCTTCATTCCTTAAATTTCTATCTCTACATTGTTTGTTGTTCTAAAATCTGTCTTAAGTACTTTTGCACTCGTTTTGCTAAAATTGAATGTTTTAGTTGTATCAGGAATGCAGAAGTTACCAGCTGAGCTTTGGACTTTTTGGTTTGTGTTGTTTCATAGCTTTGTGTTGCTCTTTCATAGCAAGTGGAATGTGTTCCTCGCAGGTCTGTGCTCTTAAGTGAGGATTATTCTATAGCTTCTCTAGTGCTCGCCTTAACAGGCACTACTTTCCAGTCAGCACTGCTTAGATTGTCTGTATCAGATCAGAATGAAACAAGAACGTTCTCACTTTCTTAAAATGGGCAGATTATGATGTGGTATTTATGTATGACAAAAAAAGCAGTGGTAGGTGGAATGGAAGTAAAACTGAAAGTTTAATGTTTCAAGAAAAGTTAATTCAAACAGGAAAGGTTTGTCAGATCCTCTCCTAAGAGAATTTAAAGCATGACCTTGTATTTTATGGCTCTCACGATCCTGAGCCATAACCTGTTTGGTGTGCACTTTCTCCCAACGAAAAATAAGCCTGTATTTGTGATTTGATATGCTCAGCCAAGCTGGATTAAGTAACTTTGAAAACAGAAGTTTCTTCCAAATAGGTTCACGCTACTGCTAATAGTAAATATCAAAGTCTGCCATGAATCTAAAGCAGCTAGTTGACTTTTCAGCTGAGCATTAAGTGTTCCTTAAATCAACAGTTCAACACAATTTGAATTGACCAAAAAGGCTTTCCTATCTAGTTTTAGTAATGGTAGCTCTTTGATCTTAGTGTGCCATTTGGGCTGTGGTGATTGGTTTGGTGTTTGGTTGTTTGGGTTTTCTTCCCCAACATGAGGGCCTGCTAATCATTGTTTTGGGCTTCCTTTTTTTTTTCCTGAGACCTTTTTTTCTGGTTATTTGGGGGAAGAACTTACGGCTGGCTGACACTTTCTTGCTAGATCCTTGTGTTTAAACATAGATCTACTTCTTCAAAAACTCTTTGATGCTTGGGTAAATCTAGAACGAGACCTTGCTTGGCAGATGTTTCTCACTTGTACTTGAAAACATCTCCCTGCCCTGCTGCTGGTCACTGAGATTGAGCAGAGGTTTGCCTGATTTCCTCGAGCCAAGGGGAAGAGTTTTATCCTGCTGAAGTGGTGGGACAAAGTGACCTGGTACCCTCACCTGAGTAAAACTGGGGGATGGAGAATGACAAGGGAAAAGACAGTCAGGGATAAGAGGGAACAACAAATGGCATCAGGAGAGGAGCTGAGTAGGATGTGACCATCACAGATAGGTTAGATGGAAAAGCAAATGGAAGGGGACTTTGAAGAGGAGAGTTAATAGGGATGTAGTAAGTGAAGTTTACTTGGCTAGTGCCTAGAGTAACTCTTGAAAGCTTCAGTTTGCCTGCATGCTGCAGTTATTAAACAGTGTTGAAGATGAACAGATACTTGGATATATTGATTGTCTGTGATCTGGTTGTCTATAACAGCTTGTCTATAAACCTCCTTGCAGAAGGTCTAAATACTGTTCATTTGTTTCTCTTACATAATTTCAGCTTATTTCAGGCATGTGGGTGTAGGTTTTTTCCTGTTTTTTTTTAGTTCGGGGTTTTTTTGTTGTTGGGGTTTTTTTAAATCCTAGTTAAAATGTTAGTTAAGTTAAAACTCTTTGGTGCAAAGAATCAGCTTTTTGATGCCGGCAGTTTTCATCACAGGGAAGGCTTAACCGTCTTGTGTTGACTTTTGTGCCTCTCTATTTGAAAATCTGTAACAGCATAGGTTGACAAATACCACTGTATATCTGGACAAACCTGAAGCCAGAGCTAAAAACCAAATGATGCTCTGGTGCTTTTTCTTAGTGTTCCCTCTCCTTTTTTCCTTGTAGTCACCGAGTTTTTCACCTAACTTAAGACTCACTCTTGATTCCCCATAACTGTCAATATCCCTTTCCACAAACTGACCAGACATTCATTACAAAGGTATTAGTAGCAGTTGCAGATAGTCTGTGATCTTGACAAATATGAAGTACTGGACTTTCTGTAAGCCTGAAACACCTTCTATGTTATTGTCTTAAGAAGTTTGGTGGCGTGACCTCTAGAAACAATCTGTGAAGTACCTGTAGTGGAAATGACTGAATCACAAAGTCATCCAGAAACAGTGATGAAACTGATCTACAGATTTGGGGATTGGAAATAAAATAATTCATCGCTGTAGTACAGTACTTGGATTTCTGTTCTTATGCTTGGATGCTGCTGGCAACTAAAGAATCCTCTATCATTTTTTCTATTCAGTAAGTCTTGGAGACTTTTGCAGCAAGTAAAAACCTTAGGTTTTTAAGAGGAGTTGGTATGGAACATACATACATCCAGCTCACGTGAAGGGAGACTGATTTGTGTTTCTGGTGCGTTTCTTCAGGCTTTCAGCATAACAGGTATTGAAAGGAAATATATAATCAGAGGGGTTTGATGAAACTTACAGAACTAAGGAAACTGAATTAATTTTAATCTTTACTTTTTTTTTTTTTTTAAACTGGTTCTGTGTGACTTACCTCCAGCATCCTTATCCTCTGCTGGCTTTCTTTAGGAGATTTCCTGTTTTCCCTCCTACCTGCAGGGTAGATGTTGTAGAACAACAGAAGTTCTGTGGCTAGAAGTATGTGTTCTCTCAAGTGTGATCATTGTGGTGAGGTCATACCAAAAAGCTGACTAACAGGGGAATGAACTCTTGCACAGCCAACAAAACACAAAACCGTACTCCTCCCAGATTCATATTGCACATTAAATTAGCATTTCTAACAAAGTTTCTTCCACATACAGGGAGAAGGAAGGAGTTTCTGCGGGAGGCAGGAGAGAAATTCTACCGGACATTAAGAACCCAGACCTTGCATCTGTAGTTCCTTGCCAGCAAGTCTTACGTTGAGATTTTTAAACCTATCTGTTTTTTCTGCCTTACCTCTAGAGTTTGAATGTGCACTTTTATTTCACTCACTAGAAAAATAATGTTTTCAGAAGAAAACGCTGAATGTTTTGATATCAAGAGATAAGTGAGGATGGTACTGACCTAAAAAAAAACCCCACAAAACTTGGTGCTGTTTATTAAAATGTGTGGTAAATCCAGATGAATAAAACTGAAGATCCTCCTTGCAGGTGATGTGAGTATCAGGATTATCTTAACAGCTTACACAAAAGTCCCCCTGTCAGTCAGGTAGCATTCCTCAATGTGTGATGAGCTGTGTGTGTCTATATAGCACAGCTTTGCTTCTGTTTGGAGTTCTGTAAAGGTCTTGAATCATTGCAGTAATCAAACACTGTTGATTTTTTTCCAGTGTAAAAACTAACACTGCCTTGTTATGAAATGTGTCCATCAGGTTCAGATAATAAGCTGCTGAATGCCAGTATATTTCAAAGACTAAAAAAAGGTTTTCTGCAAAGCTCTTGGACATGTTTTGTTACATGGATAGTTTGGGGTTTTTTTTACAGAACAAACTGCAGGTAAGATCCAGGCTTCATTTGAAGTTTGCAAATGTGAGCAATTGGGAGAGGTGAAAAACGTACCATGTGCCAGTCCATCAGGTGGCATGTGACACCAGCAAACACTGCAGTGTGTCTTGGCTTTGGTCACCTGCAGACACTACCTGAGACTGGAATTTCTGGTACTCACCTGTTTTGCTTTCTGAACCATGGCTTGGAAGTAAGGCAGAGAACATGTGAGGAGTTGTTATGGGAAGGCTTTCCTCACGTTTGCTGTGGTCAGCATGGATGTAAGATTCTAAAATTTGGGTGCTCCTAAATGTGTTCCAAAATTTTTGATTTGGTTTGGTGTTTGTTTGTGTTTGTTTGTTGTTTTGTTTTAGCTTATGAGTTAGAAAATTGGAGTTGTGGACTTTGACTTTAGCCTCTGGTGATAGTGAATTGCGTTATGTGTGAAGGTCAGTGTGGGGACTAAAAAGTGACAGCATAGAACTAATTCTTTCTCTTTGTCCTTTAAATGATCCTAAATTAAATGCAGTACAGGAACACATCCCTAACAAAATGTTAGTTACTTCTACAATCCAGCTTGTGAGCTACTGTTTTCCTTCTAGTTCAAAGATAGAATCTTAGGGGCATCTTGTTTACCACTGTTTTAACTTGTCCTGCTTTTGCTATGGAATTGGAGGCACTCCTGATACTCTGCCTTGGTTAAAAGCTGTAGAAATGCTTATAACCCTGGCAGGTACATCAGGAAATGTGTGGAAGCCTCCTGGGCTCTGTTTGGTCCCAGAAAGGATGGGTGTTGTGGTGTGTGGAACACATCTCTTGGCAGTGTTTCCCCAGCAGGGGCTATGAACAGGGTGCAATAGGATTATGCGCAATGTCCTGTGGAGGCTTTAGAGAGTGGTGTGGATCCTCCTGCACTTTGAGAAATGAAAAAAACCCCACATATTAATATGGTATTGATTTTTTTTAAGACACAGAAATCAATATATTACTTAAACCTTAGGTAGGCTCCAGTATTTAATACATATTCTGCACTTTTGCATTCTAAATTCTTCTGATTTTAGTAGAAAAATTGAAATGTTTACTGTGTCAGTTTCTCCAGCCCAACTCTGGAGTGTGGTGTAAAAAGCAAATAATTCCTTTCTAATTATGAGAGCTTGTTGTATATTGAAGTAATTTCTGCATCCTTCCAAAACATGAGTGTGTACTTAGATATGTGCTGGGTATTGGTAATGATATTACTGTTTCTGTAGTAGTGCCATAAAGATTAACTGACACCTTTTAAATAGCTTTAAAACATCCTTCTGTGTCTATTGTGTAAATTCACAATATTTAGAAATAATCTTTTAACAATCTTTCAACAATGAGAGTTGCAAATGGAAAGCAGCCTACGCGTCCTGGGCTCTCTGGTGCATTTGGAGTGGCTGGGACAAATAAACAAAGCAAATTAAATTTAGAAATCAGAGTTGTAACATTCCTGAAACGTTTTGGGCAAAGAATTAGAGTAACGTAATTTGAAGGAGAAATAATTTTATATTAAATTATTGTTAGGAATAACAGACTCTCTGAAATGGATTGGCAGACTTGCTCATCTAATTTGTTATAATTTTTACATCTTTTCTGGGAGTGTTAAGTGGCTTGCATCTTTACAGCATAAGGTAATGAAATATAAGGGAAGCTCGAGCATTAGTCACAGCTAGTAAATCATTGAGCAAGTGACAAAATGCAATTTACAGCAAAGAGATTATTGTATCATTTAATGCTCTAAATATGCGCTGTATCAAAATGTTACTGCTGTCTAATAAAGCAAAGGATGGGGCTAAAACTGTTAAAGGAAATGCAATAGTTTATTGTTCTGAAGTAATGAAATTATCAAAGGACTGCTACTTAGTGACATCTTTGGCTGTCAGCTTTATTCACAGGATAATACATGTAGCACGACTCAACGTGTAAAATGTTTTTGTAATAATTAGAAGTCACCCCTGGAGGTGTGTAAACCATAGATAAGTAGCTAGCATTATAAATTCCTAAAACCTACACACATTCTTACATGGCATGGATAAAAGTCAAGTCTTGTGGATTTTGTGTTGTGGAAAGGATGTGAGACCTTGAGCTAGGGCAGGGGATTGCTTTCAGAATTGATGTGATCTGCCCTGTGGGGGGACCGTGTGTGCACAGCAGCAGCAGAGGTGGCTGAGATTGTCTGAAGTGCCAACCAGCTGCGAGGGATTCCTCAAAGGGGGAACGGTGGCAGAGGGAAGCAAGTTCAGACTTCTCTGCTCCACTTGGAGGCAGGATTGATCTGACAAGCTTGGTAGTACATGTGAGTAAATGGCTCTGAGAGATGCAGAGAAATAAGGGGGAAGGTTCTCAGACAGGTGAAGGGCCCTTGTGTAGCAGCATTATTGTCCTGTTCTCAATGACCTAATTTCTGGTGGGAATCTTCCCTTCTCACCTCTTCATCACTAAGTGTGAGGGTCTGATAGGAAGTGTTTTGATTTCTATTGAGTTAATAGCCTCTAAAACAAAAACGTTCTGGAGCTGTTTTCTTGCTTTTTTTATCACGTTGTTGTTCCTCTCATTTCTCTCATTCTTGTTTCTGCATGTTTTAATTCCTATTATTCCCATTTATCCTTTGGCATACATGCTTTCTTTTTCTGTTAGCTTTCTGTGAAGCTTGAGTTTTCTGTCATACAACTTCTGATGCAGCTCCTACTCAAAACTTACCCTTACCTTCATGGGTATCTTGGCTTTGGACTCATAAGTGCTACCAGGATGAAGTATTAAGAGTTATGCTTGGTTGTGAGTCAAATTGTTTGCAGACAGATTTATCTCTTCCTCTGCCTTTTCTTTTGCTGTTTCCCATTACATTTTACCTCTGCTCATGCCCTTATCTGCTTCTTGCCTTATGTTTCCTTCATCAGCTGTATTGCTGTTGCTTTTTGGTATTTTGTGAGCAACACTGGTAGTTTAGGACAAGCAAATCACGTGACTACTTTTTCCATTGCTTAGAAAAAAGCATTGTCCAGGGAAAATGGCACAGACAGGATAGTTAAAATTCTCTGGCAGCTTATAAGGGGAAAGCTACAGGAAGGTGGTCTGTTAAATGCATCTTTCTTTGCAGTCTCTTGCTAGACCAAAACAGGTACACTGTCTCTGCTCACATCATGTTATCCTGGAATAACAAACCCAGCTACTTTTCACCCAGCTTGATCTTGATAATTTCTGGTGGGATTTCATACCGGGAGACGTGTGATATGTCTTGGACTTCATTAGTATCTTAACTCTGGTTGTATAATTTGTGTTGTGGGTTTAATGTGCTGTGGGTGCTGATAACGCGGCATCATCCAGCAGAAAGCTCCTTGTGCCTGGCAGAGCCATCATGGAACTGGAGCCAGTGAAGTCTATGATCCTTTCAGTTCTGTTCCTCTCCTTAAATGTGTAGGTCTGCTTGGTTCAGGGCGTTGACCCATGTGGCCTTGTCAATTTTGTGTCACTCAATGCACGCAGCAATGCTGTGGATCTTCCTGCCTGGAGTGACAAGAAGACATTGTAGACACTTCTTGTCTGCGATGAAAGTTGGTTATATTCATTGTGCTTTTAGTCCTAGATCTGATTTCTAACTTGGAAGAGGCATGGATATAGGGACTGGCAGAGCACAAGAAGAGGAAGAAACAATGTAAGAAGTGAGCATTAACAAGTCACATGGTTTCAAAGTAAATCAAAACCATAGGGAAACCAAGATAGTAGTGTATTTTTTTAAGGAGGTGAGGGAGGACGGGTGTTATCCTGTACTGTCTCTTCCATGAGGAAAAAAAAAATAAAATCTGCCCTGTTTAATATTTATCAATGACCTGGAGGAGGTGATGGAGAATGCCCAAATTGCAGATGACAGCCAACAGTCAGGCTGCTTATTCAGGGGGACCTGGACAGCACTGAGCCAACACCAACCCGATGAAGTTCAGCGAGGAGAAACATGGAGTCCTGTATTAGGAGTTACTGACTTCAGTAGCCCTTTTCCTTCAGTTTTTCTTTGCTTTTTCCTCCCCAGTTTTCTTTGCTGCCTTTCCCTAAATGTGGCCCAAGACTTGTACAGTCCTACAGACTCTTCCCTACCATTCCACAGTGAGTGTCATAGCCCCGTAAGCATTAATTCCTGTAAAGGGAAATGTGATCTAGGCTCCATGGACCCTCACTGGAAGTTTTCAAGGCTCAGCTTGGCCAAGTCTTGAGCAGCCTCATGTTCTACCAAAAGCTGATTCTGTTTTCAGCAAGAAGTTGAACTGGAGACCTCTGAGATCCGCTCTAACCTGACTTACCCAGTTATTTTAAAAGTTGCTGCTGAACTTTAAATAAATAAGTTCTGAATTGTTTGCTCTGTTTGCATCATAACTTGCTGATAATAATCTGTATTTTAAGTCTGCATATTTCAGTTTTGCTTGGCCTGTTGATGATACTTCAGTTGTAGTCTGGCAAAATACTTCCACTTCTGAATCACTGTTTGTGTTGGGTTTGTTTGTTAATGCCCTGCTACCATTAGAAGCTGTATACCGTCTCTTTAAAGTGTTTTTGTTAAATCAGTGTTAGAAACTTGCCAGACTTGTGAACAAGTTTTAAACAAGTTATACTGTTTTGTTAAGATGTTACAAATGGTACTTAAAATGTGGCAGTATGGCATGCTATTGCATGCTGGATTTTTTAGTTTTTCAGAGAATGAACTGTGTATCAGAACATCCTTTTTGAGAGGAGGGGGGAATTCCCTTTTGAACAGTCTTGGTCTTCCTGAGCAGATGTTGACTACACTACTTAAACAGCAGAGATTCAGAATTGCAGGGGTCCACTTCCTGGACCAGTGCCAGAGCAACACAGTTGAACTAAGATCAGCAGTGTTGTAAAGCCCGGTCCTTGGAAAACACGGAGGTCTGGACAGCAGTGTTGTGCACCAGTGGAAATCTGGAATGAGAAGTTTGGGGGACTCTGTACTTTTGCAATTACGTTCCCTTGCTGACGCATGGGGGCCATGGCTGTGTTGTGGGGAGGTGCAGCAGCACAAGCATTCACACAGTTCAGCACCCAGGCAGTTTGTGGTTTGGCAGAGTTCTGTTGGTTGGGTGCATAAAAAATTACGTGGGTGGTTTTTTTTTTTATTAAAAGTTGATGGCAATTCTTAGATGGCTTTGCTTTTTAGGGGTGTGGCAGCTGTGTTGGTGTCCCACCTTGAACACTTAAAAGTGCAAGTGCTCATGCATGAGTGTGTGTGCTTGTATGGCTGGCATGGCATAAGAATGACACCTGTAAATGGATGCAAAATTGCTCTTTCCAGGACTTAGAGGATCACAGGGCTAGATTATTCTGTTCATGTGTTCACAAAAGTCAGTATGTCTGTAGCATGACTTCCTTGGAACAGCTGTTTCTTCTGTCAAAGCCAAGGCAGCTCAGAATTTCATCATGATGGTCACAGTTTCATCAACAAACTTCCATGATCACTTCCATCTTAATCTAAGGGAGCAATATATCCTCTTCTAATGCCATCACTGCTCTGTTGTGGCAAAGGATTAAAGCAGTCATTTTGTTCTTCAATAACACTATTTTAGGTTTACATGGTTTTATTTGAAATTCCAAAAGAACTGAGTAGTGTAAGCTCCATGTTTTGATATTTATCAGCACTGTAAATGTTACTTATTAGGTTCTTCTGTAATACCACAGAGATTGTTTCCTGTTGTATTTGGTACATAATGCATAGAGGGAAAAGACCACAGAGGGAGATATCAGCAGTGATAATTTTCTGTTGTTTTGGGTTGTTGTTTTGTTGGTTTTTTTTAAATTATTATCTTTATAAAGTTCTAGCTTTCTGCACACTACTGAGCACATGCCCCACACCCAGCAACCCTAACATGCAGGGGCACTGATTGACTTCTGAAGATAAATGGGGTTTTTTGAGATCTCCCTGTTTTTCTCAGAGGGAAAAATGTTAAATTTTTATTCATCTTGGCAAAAGTACGGTTTTGTTTCAGAGAGACAGCCCATTCCATGTGGGTTTGATCTTGTTTCCATGGCTGTGCTTGAGCACTTTGAGGCTGGGTGGGAATTGTTGCAGTTATCATCTTTTGTTAAAGGTATCTCCTTTTTTTTTGTCCTTCCTATTTCAGATTTGGCCTTGGAATCTAATCCATCTGATCATCCCAGAGCAAGCACAATTTTCCTGAGCAAGTCACAAACAGATGGTAAGCTAAGGCTTTTTCCAATTTAACAAAAAACAGGAAAAAATTGGAAAAATAACCAAAAATAACAGCTCAAGAACAGTGCTTCAATTCTTTCAAAGTGTACAGATTAGTAATTTATGTTTTTACACAGAAATGTGTTTGTAGACAATTTTACTTAACACTTAAAATCACCTGATCTTTAAAATGCTTCAGTATCAGATTTCAGAGTGCAGATCCTAGTAGTCTGAAGGGGCAAGGCTCTCTTCATTAGTGTAATTCAAGTTTCAAGCAATGGTGGGTTTTTAATGACCAAGGACTGTTTGAAAAATTGTTTAAAAGTAAAAAACTTTGTAGTTAAAAATCTCAAGTTTTCTGTAATAAATAATAAGCCTAAAACATTAGTCTATATCAGTTGCTTTTGAATATGTTGTTTTAAACTGTTAGAATAGTTTCAGAGGGTAAATATTCTCCAATCCTGGCTTTAATAATATTAGATGTATTGGGATTTTCAATTTCTTTGCAGATCCTGTATTTACATAATAATGAAAATTTGAAACAATTGCTAGCTTGTGCATTCCAAAAAGCTGTTAAAAACTGGAGGCATTTCTATAATGCACAAGTAAAAGCAAATTCTGACAACAGGACATTTTGAAGTTGCAACTAAAAAAAACTTTAGGATAATATTTTTTAAATGCTTTTGTTTCTTTTATAGTTGGTTCTTGTTAGAAGCACTGTTTTGCTAAGAAAGTGATGCACTTGAGGTTGGATGTGTTGATGGAAAGCTGCAGTGTGTCTTAACTTGGCACAGCTTTGCCACAGAAAAGAATTATTTTGACAGGTTTGTCAGTTGCTGTCCTGCTATTCAGTCTTGTGGCAAGTGGTAGAATTGTCAGTTGTATCAACTTTGCAGTGCTCAGATAGTGTGTGAGCAGTGGGAACAAGCACTAGCCTGGCTCTCCAGAAGAGATGATACCAAGGAAATGTAAAGCCCTTTTTTTCTGGGGCCTCTAGGGTCAGTCTTCAAACAGCCAGAGGGTCTGACCTGCTCATTTCAGACACCTCTGAGTTGAGCAGTGCTGAAGGTGCAGCTCACATGCTGACAGAGTTCATGAACACTGTCACTGTGCAGCCTTCCAGCCTCGCTGTAGATAATGTTCAAACCGTGTGAACGGGCTTGTTGGGGGTAGCGTTGCTTTTAAACGTCATTTGGTTTTCTTCAGATGAAATGTATTGAATTGTGTAGACTTGTGTTCATGTAGAAAAAGGCTCCTCTAGGTGAGATAGTAACTATTAAACTGTTCTCTGAAGTTTGTATTAAATTAATTGATTTTTATGGAGAAGTCAGGCAGAATAATTTATTTTCTAATTTCCCTAGTTCTTCTTTAGTTGACCTTCCATAGAATTAGTAGAATTAATATCCATAAGTTCTCTCTCAGTGAGACGTTATCAGGATTATGAGTTCAGATTTATGCAAAAAGACTAAAAAAATGTGGATACTCTTTTCCAAGTGTCAGTTTTTCTAAATATGTAAGAGAATCTGTCCTGCTAAAGAGTGGTACTGATCTGAGGTTAGAACTGTGGAGAGGTGCCTGTCCATGCTGGTCACATTTGTATAATTTGTGCGTGTGTGCAGCTCTCAGCTCTCCCTGATGCTGCTGTATTGCTGCTGTCACAGCTGGAAGTTTAACCTTGAAGCCTCTTTTGAAAGACTAATGCAGTTTAAAATGATCAAATGACATGGTTGCAGTTATGTGATAAATAGCTGCACAGCTTGTGCCAGCATCCTCTGTATAGTGAAATACTCTTTTACCTTCTGCTGTTCTAGTAAGAGGAGAGAGGACACATAAATGGTGCTGGGCACCTCCATTCCTCCTTGTGTGCCTTTGGCAGGCTCAGGGTGTGCTGGTTTTGCTTCTGTTTGCTGTTGGATATTGGACATTGTCTGTTTGAACTATCTGAAATCATCCTGTTTTTCATGATACACAGCATCTTTTCAAAGCTGAGACGTCTTTCCCCTTTGGAAAGTGATTGTTCATGAATGTGCATGTGGGTAGACAGGAGTATGTATCTTACTAGCTTGATAAAACTTGTTTTTTTTTTTTCCTCAAACTACTTTTCCAGACACCTAAAGTAAAATTTGAAACTTTTAACACTTCCATACTTTAGAAAACTAGGTTAATAGAATGACTTCATTGAATGTAAATTTGGAAACCTTTCAGTTCACATTTTTTTCCCTCTTTCTAGTGCGAGAGAAGAGGAAGAGTAACCATATAAACCATGTAAGTAAACTGGATTCTATGTAAATAATATTAGGTGTTGGGCCAAAGACAAATTTAAGGAAACAACTGTAGTAGTTCTAGGTATATTGTCTTACACATGTTCCAAATCCTCCTTAGAAAGGTGAAACTGAATTATCTTTGCCTGTCTCTAAGCAATAAACAGGCACAATACCACAGAGCATAGAATGGCTGATGTCAAAAGAATGATTTTTTTTGTTGTCAGTCTTAAGCTTTTCAAAGCAGTAAAGAAGAAAATATAAGCTAACCTGTCGGTATTTTTCTTGAACAGAAATAAAACTGCATTAATTGCTCAGCCAAGGTGGCAAGTCTTGAATGACTTGCTAATGGAGTATTGCTACAGGACTTATTTTAAGAAGTGTATCCAGTATGAAAAGAGAATAATGAACAAATGTCATCAGTATGATAAACAATTGATAGTTCATTCTTTTTAAAATCTGAAAATACGCTCTGAGCTTCTTCCACAAATATTAGTTGGTTTGGACACTTCACTTACCAAAACAACAGCCAAAACAAAAAAGATGCAATGTCACTAATAAGTGGAAAAAAATCATTGACTAGTAAAAGTAAGAATGGAAGTTAGTAACATAAAGCTTAAAAAACATCAAAAGTGTCTACTGATAAAATACTGGTAAGATAATGGTATTTCAGATCTCATATTTTGCATGATTATGCAAGGAGTGGGGGTGATTCTTTTCCCTTTTTTCCTCTCTTTCTTTTTTTGTTACAATTCCAGCTTTGGTCTGCCAGTACCAAGGTGAAGTGTGATTGGAGTGTTTTTGCTGGCAGACATATTCCCAGGCAGCTGTTGAGTTTTGCAGGGTGTCAACATTTTCATATGGAAGACTTTCAAGTTTTAGACGAGGCATTTAAAAAAATTCTGGTGAAAACTAATGAATCTTGAATTGTTCGATTAAAATTTCTCCCTCAATTATGATGTCCTATCTCTAGTGCAAGGCATTCTCTGAGAATGCTCAGGGAAGCCTGGGTAGGGTTATATTGGAAGATTTTGTGCAGTACAGAATGGCCAGGATTAGGATGGATGATGGAGCATATTGCTAGCTCTAAATAAGAATAGTAAAAATAAGGGTAATAGCAGTACTCTGTTTCCAAATTCCAGATGCTGAACAGGACATGTGTGAAGGGAGCCATGTCAGGAAAAGGTTTATTTATTTATTTATTTATTTATTAACTGTAACATGACAAAACTCCAAATATTAAACTGGATAACCAGAAACTGTGAAAAGGTGTAGGATGTAAAAGAAGGGAGATGGTGATTATGGAGTCACAGGGAAATCTAATAGAGTACATCGCAGAGAGGGAAGACTGGGACACAAACTGACAAGAATGGGATGGGAGAGAACTGAGAAAATCAGGACTTGGTGTTTTAGCTCAGCTATTTCTGCTGTAAATTATCTAAAATCATGCTGTGTGTTACAAGGGATGGTTTATAAATGTGTCTTACACAAGGGAACTAGATGGCTCCAGGGTAGCTTACATTGCAGCAGCAACCATCCACAGTCACCTCCTGTGCAGTAACCACTTGAGGTGTAAAGCCAGTATTCAGTGTGCTAAACAAAAGCTTACAGAATCCCTCTTCTTGAATGTATTTCAGTTCTTTTCTTCTTTTTTTTTCCCTTTTTTTTTTTCCCCAAGGTTTCTCCTGGGCAGCTTACGAAAAAATACAGCTCATGCTCAACAATATTTATAGATGACAGCACCGTCAGTCAACCTAACCTCAGAAGCACAATAAAGTGGTAAGGATCCTTGTCACTAACAAGGGCTTGAGTGGCATTGTAAGGGTTTTTTGGGATTTTCTGGGAGTCTTTGTCTGTTCCAAAGCCAACTGCACCCTTGAATGAGAAGCACAGCACTGTTTCTGAGGTTGGTCATGGAAGGGGTGTGGAGGTCTGGCTAATTGACTGCTGGAAGCAGCTCTTGTTTCAGGCACAGAGCTCACGGACTGTCCCAGTTCAAAGCCGTTCTCATTGTGAGGCAGTGCAGAAGTGTGTCAGCATTGTGGGTTTGAAAGTATGTGTTGAGCTGGGGAGTTTAGTTCACACTGAAAGCCAAAGCACGAAATTCTTGACCTGGGAAGACTTGAAATGGATTTTGTGTGGAGTTGAAGGAAAAGTTACAGGACTGTGTTTGGTACTTTCCAGTGATATTAGTCTGCCCTCTAGTTGTGGAAAACCAGCACGTTGCTGACTTGAGGTTTAGTTCTGGCCTTTCTGCCTTTTCTTCACGTAGTTGTTATTTTAGGTAGGTGGTAATTATGTTCTCCAATGTAAATGGCTGCTGGAGCTGGTTTTCTGGGTGCCACAAAATCAGGTATTTGCCTTTAGATGATACCAGCTGAGAACTGAGAAGAGAGTTTTATTGTGCTTGAGGGGAAAGGAAGGCTGAGTAGATTGAGTCCCAGAAGGCTTTACTGATTTAATAGTGTTGTAGAGCTTGGAAATGTCTAAGTTCATTTGTTACTTTAAAGTTTGGTTTCAGACAAAAGTATGCAGCATGTCACTTCTCTTTTTCTAGAGAAACAAAAACCTAAAAAGTATGCTTGTGCCAGTTTGAAGTGCTGTACAGCTGACAGCAGATCAGAACTTTTCGTGATAGGTTCCTGTGATGGCAGCACTCCTGTTATCACCATGAGTAAAGAATCTGAAATTTGGCCACAGTAGATGAGTGTTAATATATGAAATCTGTTGCCTCACTTAGCAGAGACTGAAATCTGTTCTTGTCCACTTCTTGGATTATGCTGGCATAACACCATCTTTATTATTTTCTTTTTTAAACAGTTCCTAAATTAGACAACCAGACAGCGTTAAAACATCTGCAGAATCTCTGCAATGGTATATTTAACATCAAGGAGAACTTACATTTTAGTTGGGAATAGTCCACATTTTCACTAAATATCACCTAATCAGGAAATGAAGGGATATGTTGAAACTGTTGCTTAACACTTATTTTGTTCCACAAATATCTGTACAATGAATGTAAAAGTTTGGCTGGCAGATTTGATTTGGCCAATTTCTGTCCAGTTAAGCATCAGAAATGAGATGTGTAGTACTTGGGGATGTGAGAGGAGGTCACTGCAAAATGGATCTGTAACACTTTGCGCTGAGTGACAGCTTTTACAGTGGAAGAGTGTGCATGGAATATGCTTTGTTAAATCTTTCTTTCTTTTCTGTTTTTTAGTGTAACATTAGCAATATTCTACCATATAAAGAACAGGTGAGTGAACTCTTCCTTTGCTGAAATATGACTTTCTTTTTGAGCCAGGGATATAAAATCATAGAATCACTAAGACTGGGAAAAAACTCAAGATCACAGAGTGAAATATGGTCTTGGTCACTTCAGTGACAGCTGGGGAAACTCAAAGGAAGTGAAAAATCTGGCACTTTATGCTCTGTCTGTTTTCCCTTTATACCCTCTCTTGAGCAGCTGTGGAAGGGTCAGTAATGCACCCATCCAATGGCACGTGAAACTCCGAAACAGAGAGGGAGGAAAACACATTTAACTCACCACAAATCAGCCTTTGGACTTTGTTTAGCTTTTCCTGAATACAGACGTACGGATTAGTTTTGATGGGTGAAGGAACGCTCTGTCCATGTACAAATCACTCTTGCCATTACAGCTAGTTCCAACATATGCTGCTGAATTACAGCTGAGTTTTTGAAGTAAATGCTATTAATGAGTTTCATCCAGTTTCACATTTTGAGGGAGAACTTCAGTAAGCATAATACAAGAACATGGAAAGCTATTCATTGTTTAGCATCTTAAATATTTAATTGTAAGGAGTCATCATTAAATGCTTTGCAAAAATACTAGCTAGCTCCATACCATATTCTAGGAAAAGCCGAACCATAAGGTATGTCCCTTGATCCTCTTTAATGAACAATGATTTTTAGTAGAGCATAGCATTACCAATTAACTCTTATTGCTAAACCAGATACTTTTGTTTTGTAGAGATTCTGACAGATCATTGGATATTTTTGATGAAAAATCTCATCCTCTCACAGTAAGTGTAATTTTTTTGTCCTCTGAGTGTGTATCAATAACATCTTGATTTATATGGTATAAGTCATAAAAATGTATAAGCACCGGGCCACAGTCAAACTGATCTTAAATTGTCTCTTTATATCTAATACAAAGTGCAGAGACTTTTGAGATCAGCTAGATCATTAACAGAGCCCAGTCTTTCTAACTACAAACTATGTTTGATTTTCATGCTTTGACTATAAATAGAAGCAAACATGTGCCCAATTCTTTTGCATTCCATGTCTGAAGTTTCTTGTCTGTCTCTTTTCTTCCCCCATTTAATACTGCTTTATTAGAAGTTTTTCCTGTTTCTTTAGGAAGACATGGTTAGTAGGTATGTGCCTAACCTTTTAAATGACTGCAGATAGGAGAATATAATACATGAAGCATCACACAAAGTAGGCAACAGTGAGTTCGGCCTTTAAAAAACAGTAAAGGCAATATTTTAAAGCAATTAAGGTTAAGACTGCTTTCAGTAACAGCAAGGAACATTCAGGATGTGATTTTAATGTGACTTGTCCTGGTACACCTTTTTAGACACTCTTGAAGATGCAAAACTTCATAGTACGGGAAGCTCAAGAGTGGAGTGTGTGCTTTTCACATCCAGTTTGAGCACTCCTATCCTAATGCCTGTCCTGCAGAACCACTTCCTTTGTTTTTCATGTGAAATTAATTTAGCAAAGATCAAATGGCTTTAAAATTTGAATTTGCTGTGGGACTTACACGACTGAATGCAGTACAACCTATTTCACAGATTTTGCTTGTTAACAAACAGATTTTAATAAACAATTTAATATTTATGTTTGAGTTTCATCCCTAAATATGACCCATTGTGCTAGGAATTCTACAATACAATATAAATATATACAACCCTTTATTCAATTAAAAAAAAAAAGAACTTCAGGGCAAGAGCTATATTAGCCAAGATTTCTTGTATGAATTGTAGCATTTCAGAGCAAAAAAGTGTGGACCAAAACTATTCTAAATGCCTGAATCTGTTGGTTTGCATTCAAAATTATTTATGTAAGATGGACTCCATCAGACAATTTCTTTATTTTACAACGTGACATCCTTTGATCCTTTCAGGTAGCCTACCTCCTATTTAATGAGAAGAAAATCATTGTGTCCTCTGGGGAACACTTAAAGGTCTCTTACATCTTACTGCAACATACTTACAGAAATAGAGTTATGGCTGATTGTCACACTTCTGAAAGGCACACACAGCTTGTCAGTTTCTATAGCAATGGTGTTTTGCCTGGGTACCTACTGTTCCTTCAGAAAGGTTAATTAGCAGGAAGAAATCTCTGAACACCTTGTCTTCTAAAGATGCAGTCACAAGGAGTCCACACCAGGCTCTGTTGACCCTAATGGGACCCAGTTACTGGTATCATGGATTTAGTCACAAATACCAGTCTTGGTGCTTCCTTTCTCAGTTCCAGTGTCTTGGTTTAAGACAATTTAAAAGGAGAATTCTCTGGAATAAGTTGCTTTGCTGTATAGGTTCAACCAATCCCTTTCCACCAATAAGGAATGAATATAAGTAGATGTAAGTGAAAAAATAAGTTTACTAACAAAATAAGCAACAGGAAAAACTAACAGTAAATAACTGCTACATACCCAACTGCTGAATCTCACACCCTGTGAGATCAAGGAGAGACCCAAAAGGCCAGAAATATCCTTCCCAAGATGAGAAAACCACTAACTACAGTCTCTCTGAGACCAGGAAAAAAAAAAAAAAAAAACACCAAAAAGAGAACCTAAAAGGGCAAAGCCTGCCTTAAGGCAAGACGAAGCAGCCAGCAAAGCCAAGACCCCTCAGCAGCAGGGCCCAGCTGCCTTCCAGAGCCGAGTTTAAAAGCACCTGGGATAGCACCCAGCCATCCCCAGCTTCCTGCAGCAGGGTCCTAAAGGGACCATGACAGTTTTTGGGCAGAGATAGATGGGGAATGCAATACCACTTTGGGTTACCTCAGGACATCCAGTCAGCAAAAACGTACTGCCAGATGTGCAGTATGTTTGTGCCATGTGTAGCACAGGAATGATGAGTGCTCCTGCTCATGCTATTCCTAATGTTGCATGTCCCCCTTGCAGAGATAACTTCTCTGTTGGTTAGTGGTGTATTAGAAGGCTGTGTGGGCAAAGCTAACTTACCTCTGCATTTTACTTGACAATGCTCCTCAGCTATTTTAAACTACAAAACCATAGAAAAATGCTGCTTTGCTTACCTTACAACTGCTAACTTAGTGTCAAGGAGGTATGCTCTTACTTAGCTGCTGTCCTGACCATACTGTAGGTCTAACTTGGACTGTAGGCAGAAATCTATTCAGTATCAGTCTTGCAGAATCAGTGTGCAGAGTTGGAGCTCTTGAAGTTTCATCCCTCCAGAAAAAGTGCTGAATATCAGAATGTATCTCAAACACTTCCTTTAGGATTGCTTTTACAGACTGTTTATTGCTGAGCTTTTCTTATCCCCTGTGTTTCGAAACAGTTTAGCACTGTGTTGGAGTTAAATCTAGTTCATTAGCTTTGTTGTCTTTCTGGAGTCTCTCAAGAATGAGTCCTATGAAGACAGTGTAAATTACCTTCTAGTTCAACCTGTGACAGAATTATTGCCACATGTTCTTCAGCGCTTCCTCAGCTGGAAGAAGAATCTCATGAAGTCTGGTAATTCTGCCTTTTGAGGAGCCATTGTTTCCCTGGTGTGTATATACCTGTGATTTTCTTGCAGGGAGAAGCATTTCTTTTCACATCTCTTTCAATCTGAAAAATGTTCCATGGACAATAGTTAGCACCTGCAGTGATGATGGTAGTTCATGCTCTTTCCTGTTGGCCGTACAGCTCAAACAAGTGTTCTGAAGAGAGATACCAGCTAAAGCTTCTGTGTTTTGTTTGGAACGTTTGCAATATTGCGAGGCTGCTTCTTTCAGTGTATAATTCTGTTCTGCCTCTGTGACAGGAAATGAGTATATACACCTCAGTGAGAAGAAACAACCTGTTCTTTAGAGTCAGTGTTAAGTGTGACAGATTTTCAGTAATCCCAAGAACTCTCTTTCAGCGGGAAGAAGTCCCAGATGACTACTACAAGCATGACCCCGACCACAAGCACATCTACCGGTTTGTCCGGACGCTCTTCAGCGCCGCACAGCTGACAGCGGAGTGTGCAATAGTCACGCTGGTAAGAGGCTCCCCAGGGCTGCAGCTCAAGCTTTTGGGGAACTTTCCCCTCTCCTCATTAAGAGAATCAGGCTGAACTGACATCTAAATAGTTAAGAGTATTTCATGAAACCCTGTTAATGAAGGCACAGTACAAGTGAGTTCAGTAGAGATTTCTAAGTAGTCACAGAAGTGATTAAATAAAAGGGCAATTTCCTTTTCTGTATATAAATATGTAATGCTTAATTGCTTGTCCAATAAAACCCTGTTTGCTTCATAATACATAACGGGCTGAAGAAGCTGGAGAGCAGCAGTACAGTGGGATGCTGTAAACAGTGGGGTGTGATGAGATCATACACAGAGATGTTATTTCAGCTATGTGGAGGGGAAGGTGTGAGTTTGGAGTTCATATTAACCAGAACAAGCAATACTGCCTCAAGGGATCAAGAGTCAATGCTATAGGAACTCTAGGAGAAGATCGTTCTCATTAAGTCCTTCAGTCATTGCCACCTTCTACCAAACTTTTTTTTTTAATTAAGCCAAAGAGGCTATAACTTTTTTTCCCAGGTGACATGGATGTACTTAGAATATAAGAACAATATTAAGATAATAATCTCATTACAGTTTGTTGTTTGATTTCATAAAGCATGATGAATTTAAAAATTTATCAATGACAATGATTTTTTATTTTTATATATATACGTGTGTGTGCACAAACGTATATGGAAGGAAATTTAAAAACCACAACAGGTATAATTGCTACTTTAGACTGTCTCTCAAACTGCGCTTTGTTGCACACTAAACTTCAGTTTTCATTGTGATTTTTTCTGAAAAATGGTGTGAAAGGAGAACAAAACTGTCGCCAAAAGACAATATAGCAATTAAGAAAACTTAGCTCGAAGGACTCTCTTTAATAAGGAAATGAGTAATTAAAAAGGCTGACTATTTAAGAGCTATTGAAACTCTGGAAGTAGTTGGAGATTTTTGCTTT
This sequence comes from Chamaea fasciata, assembly GCF_029207755.1. Lineage (NCBI taxonomy): Eukaryota > Metazoa > Chordata > Aves > Passeriformes > Sylviidae > Chamaea > Chamaea fasciata. The sequence goes on along the minus strand of NW_027094093.1, from coordinate 12,988,252 downwards.
TTCAGACAGGGAAGCAATGTTGACAGAATAAGATGACAGCTAACCCTAGACAAACTATGTGAAGTGTTTACAAAACATGGAGTTGGTTTCTAAAGTGAATTTTACCACTAGATGGCCCTGTTATTATAGGAACACCTTTAGGCTATTTGAAGGCTACAAGCCAAGGACGGGAAGACAGCATGGGGAGACCTCAGTGACAATTACACCTCCCTTACACCTTTAATAGGTGGAGCTTCCCTTACCCACTGATTTATCTGAAGCTACATTAGAAACTTGGATTTAGATGAGGGAATAGAAAATTAAAAACAATTTATATTCAAATTTGAATGTGCATATTACTTAGTGCAATGGATCATTATAGGAGTGTGAATAGTAGAGAACTTTCAAGGAAGAGATAGATTCAACATCCTAGAGTTGGTTTGAGATCTCACAGGAGGAAAAGGCCAAGGCACATCTTTGGAGTGGGGTATGTCTCACTACCTAAGCAGTTGGTGATGGAGATGAAGGGATTGAAGTCTGTTCTATACAGGGTAAAACAGAAATAGCACCAAAGGGCTTTCATTGTGAAAAGACAGCAATTAACACATCTTTGTCCCATCACTAGAGGTGGAAGTGCAGGTTTTAGTACTTCCTGTTAAGCTACAAGTGCTGCTGAACCTTAACCATGATGACAGGCTAATGTGATGTTGAGTGATTTGCTATCCAGGTAGGCCCTGATGAGAACCTGCCAGTGAAGTGTGACTCGGTGACAGAGCTGTAGCAGTGTCTCCCTGAAGGAGCAGTGCTCATTGCTCACACCTCACTAGCTATTGTGTACCCTGGTGGTCCAGCTCTTGTGGGATAATAAAAAATGGAACCTGTAACCCCTGAAAATTTTGATTCTTAAGTGTGAGTAGTATTCACTGATACTTTATGTTGCCACACTTAACAGTAATAAATCGCCATATTGGACTGGCATGTTTGCTGCTCAGCTCTGCTCACAGTCTTAATTACACACATACAATTGTGGCGTTTTGCTGTTTGGGTTTTTTTCCTTCTTCTTTCTGTAGGTTTATTTGGAAAGGCTTTTAACCTATGCAGAGATTGACATATGCCCTAGTAACTGGAAGAGGATAGTCCTAGGAGCTATTCTGCTGGCTTCTAAAGTCTGGGATGATCAAGCTGTGTGGAATGTGGATTATTGCCAAATACTCAAGGACATTACTGTTGAGGACATGTAAGTTGCAAGGTTTGGGTAATCTACAGCGGTGGGGTTTTTGGTTTTTCGTTGTGTGTGTTGTTTCTGTTTGTTTGTGGTTTTTTAAACAGCAATTTTTGTGATCATGCTGAAAAAATATCTCTCTATTGCTATGATGTGTATATAAGGTGTATATTTAGTGTCTGGCCTCATTCTCTTTTGCCTCCAGAAACTTTGGATAATTACCCTACTTTGAGACAGATCTGTAATAATAATTTTAATGACTTGAGTGAGTGACTTCCAACTTAGTTTTCTTTACCTTCTTTATCTCAGTGATGAGCCATGGAACAAAACTGCCCAATTTACAGTCTTATCAAAAGGGGGTTTTAGAAGGGGAAAAAAAAAAAAAAAAGTGAACTAAATTTGTCCCCTGCCTTTTCTGTTTTAGAATTTGAAGAATTGCAAGGTGAACCATAACTTGTGACTTTCATGTGTACTTGTGTATCCAGTTAAGGCCTCAACATCTCACGGTCTGAACTCCTAGTGCTGCTGCTGGCAGTTGTTTGTGTGGGTAGCTATGGTTGCCTGTGTTACACAGAACTACTGCTACAGCTTATCCTCCCTGGGTAGGTTCTTAGATGTGCCTCCAGTGCTGAAAACAAAGTCCTCAGTCTTATTACTACTTGTTTTTGTAAGGCTGTTCCTTAGATGTATTTTTGTCTCAGATGTCAATTTCAGTTTTTCAAAATTTTTGAATCTGCTGTCTTTTTTTTTTTTTTGCGGCACTCAGCTTTAAGCCAGGTTCTGCAGTATGGGAAGATATTCATCCTCATACTATGGGCTGGAGGTGTGTTTATGTGGATGGTAGTCGGCCCATTAGGTTTTCTGTTAAATTCCTTCTCACAAAGTTCTATCTCAGAGCTTTGAAACGTCAACGTTTTTATTTTAATTCTATTTGCTAGCTTGTTCTCCTGTTTCTCTTGTTATCAGAGGTAGAAATGATGCAAGTCCAGCTTAAAGCACCAGGCTTTCTGGCCTTGCTTTCATGACATGCTTTGTGTGTGTTGGGAGTTTAATCACAGTGCTGTGCCCTGAGCATGTGTCCACGCCTATGCAGTGACAGCCAGTCCTAGCACAGGAGCAGACTGAGCTGGCAGAGCTCTGCACACAGCGCTGGGAGGCTGCCTGTGTCATGGGGCAATGTTCTTGCCCCAAGCTCTCTTCCCTGGATTCAGCCCAAACTAATGTTTAAAATACAGTATTATTCATTTGGGACATTCTAGGAGGAGTAGTATCTATTTTTTTTCCTTTTAGGTAGGGGGCTGTATTTCTAGAAATGAGGGAGTTTTCTGCACCAAAACTGTTTTTATTATTCAAACGATTTCACATCTCAAACAGCAACCACTGCTATTTGTTTTATATATACCCCTTGCCTGGGAGTTCTTTGTCTCAAAATGCAGCACTGTGCCAGCCCTGCTTTCGGGAAAGCATAATTAGTGATTTTATACAATGTACATCTTCACTCAGCCTGGCCCCGAGTGCTCCTCTATCTGAGGAACATACTTGAGGCATTGCTGCAAATAATTCTGAGATGGCTGAAGTGGGGTCAGCAAAGCCAGGAGTGCTGGAGAGTACATCTTGCTCTTTTTGATGTCTGTTCTTGTAGCCCTATTTGGGACAAATCAAATTGATAGCACTGAAAATATCAGTAACAAGCAGGATATTTATGCTCCATTGCTGATGGTGGGTCTCCTGAAATTGTCAGTACTTGCATTTTCAAAGCAGTGGTGGTGGTAAGGAAAATAGATGGAATTTAGGCATACTTTTTTTCCTCCAATTTGAGGATGGGAGTTTTGTAATCCCATCTCATATGAGATGACTTAGACCTTTGAATTTAGGTATGGGCAGACACTGTACTGTTCCCTTCCTGAGAGTGGCACAGGATGTTCATCCTAGGCTCAGCAACTGGGCAGACTTCACCACTCCTTGACTGGATAACATCACCATTAGAGGGACCTTGGAAAACTGCTTCAAATACTTGGCAAAATTGTTTTAAGTTTACAAGTCTACTTTCAATTCATGGTTGGTACTATAGTTATTGTCAGTTTTAGTAGTTGCAGTATTTTTTAAACCAGTCATTTGATAGTGAGTATTCCAAATACAAGAGTTAGTGAGAGAAAATAATTGGCAAAGGATTTCAGTCACAGTTGGAGTATAATATTGGAGATGGCTGGTGATGCTGCCAAAAAATCCACCCAAAATCTCAGCAGCTCCCCAGCTAAAAACTGCTTGGCAGGACTCAGCCAGGTATGGCTCCCCGGGTGGGCCATTCCTATGCAGGAACAGCTGATGTACAAGAACTGGTGGCAGGTTTTGTTTGTGAACTCCTCTGAATTCTCCTCTCGGCTCTCTGTATCTAGAATAATCTCCATAACCTGACAGATGCTCTTGCTGAACCAGTGCAAGCCAAGCACAGGGGCTGCACCACTCTGGAACTGGCAAAAGGTTTTATATCTGATTATCTGATTTAGTTCACCCAGTTTGCAAATCTCTGTCTGTGTGTGTGTGTGTGTGTGTGTATGTGCTTACAAGCCAGGCACCCCTTGTGAAGGCAGCACAGGTGCACCTCCTCCCCACCAATGTCTCCCCAACAGCTTTGTTCTGGCAGGAGCCGGGGGCTCTCAGGTTTTGAAGGGATACAAGATCCAGGCCTGGCTACTGCCACATGTGGTCATTTGCCTTTGCCTCATCCTACTCAACATAGCTGAAGTGTTCATCTTAATTTTTCGATCACAAGCCCTTTTCTATTTGACCAAGGCAAAGGTGGGGTTTTTTAATGGAAGACATTTGTCTTTTAGGTTTTGGGAGATAGTTTTTTTGTTTTGTTTTACTTACTTCTGATGGGAAAAAAATGAAAGGAAATTCAGTTGACATTTGGAAGTCATCCTTTGTCAGAACTTGCTAGCTTTGATGAGACCGAATCCATAATTGCTGAAAAATTAACAGTACAGCTGCTAATCTTGCCATGATTGATTGTAAGGGGACACATGCTGTTCATTCTTTAGGCTACATATATTTGTAAATAAGGCACAGAAAAAACATGGACATTATCCTTTCCCGGGTTTTAAACCACTGTTAATAGACTTGTTAATCCAATGAAGAATTGTATTTTTACAGAATTAAAATGTATTAGCCTAGTGAGTACAAAAGGGGCAGTGAAGAGCATTTACTCACAGGGTAAATCAAGCTCTGATCAGCTGATCATCAAAACATTATCTGATTTACATTTCTATAGGCTTATGACTGTATGAACAGGAAATTAATTTTGGCACTAGGTTCAATGATACTCAAGTGTGCTATGCTAGAAAGAAGCACAAAGCTGCTATTCATATTGAGACCCACCACCCAATACAGGACAACATGGATGATTCCTTGATTTATTTGCCCCCACACTGACAGGTAAAGCATTCACTTTAAATGCTCCCCAAAAAGCAGTAACAACCTTGGCACTGCCGTGGTGCAACTCACCTTCTGATGTATTCACAGTTGGCCTATACAGCTGTTGGAACAGATCTGCTACCTGTAGGGACTGTTGTTGAGTTGTTGTTGAACTGAATTGCTCAGTTTGGGTACCACCAGTTTCTTTCTAGGTTAATTTGTAAAACATTGTTTTTCCTCTGTGGAAAATCTCTGCTTTAGCTGAAACCACATTACAGTAGCTGAAGCAGTTTATTTCATAGCATGGCACTCTCCACGCTTTCCTCCAAGTATTCTGCCCAGTGAAAACAGACAAGAGAGTAAAAACTGGACAGTGCCCTTTGACACAGTACTTTGTTATCCTGCCTAATGCTATTGAGGAGAAAATTCCTTCTCCCACCTAATGCTGCTTATTTATTTATTTATTGGAGATGAATCCATGTTGCTTCAAGAGGCTTTTTTCTGTGAGATAATAGCAGCAGCTCTTCATAGATCCATTTGTTGCCGTGGTGATCTGCCTACTCCTTTTGTTAGTCCGCCTCTACTTCAATAAACCCCCTTCCTGTTATCAGCCTGGTGAAAATGTCTGCAAGTTCTTCAGAGCTAATAAACAGCATACATCATTCCTTTCATCTGATCACTATAGTGTGGGGCCGTATGAGAGTGAGAATGGCGCATGAATTGTACAGCTGCACTAATGGAACTCTGAAGAATGAACCTCCCGGCTCAGCCGAGCGAGTGCACGACAGGGCACTGCCTTCCTCGCCGAGCCGGAGGTGCCAGGACTCAAAAGCTGCACCTTGTTTGGAGCACCAGGGAATGACCTGTCTCTCGAAACTAATAATGCGGAGCTCTCAGTGACCTGTTTCAAAGCTGCTGGGTTTAAAACAAGCTTGAGGTCTCTTCAGTGTTTTCAGCCAGCTAAAACAATCTTTTTTTTCCTTTGTCTCCTGTCCCTTACGCCTCCTAGGAACGAGATGGAAAGACACTTCTTGGAGCTACTGCAGTTTAATATCAATGTTCCTGCCAGTGTTTACGCCAAATACTACTTTGATCTTCGCTCCCTAGCAGATGACAATAACCTGAGCTTTCTGCTGGAGCCTCTCAGTAAAGAGAGAGCACAGAAGCTGGAGGTAAATGGTCTGAGAGTGGCTGATTAGGGAACCCCTCTGTCTTGTATGAGTAGGAAGAGCATCTGTTGCTAGTCATGTTAAGTGGCAGTTAGAAAAACTAAAAAGCTTTTAAATTAGTGTATTACAGCGTAATTTAACCCCTTTATAAATACAGTTAGCACTTCTAAAACCATGCCTAGGCTAAGCTAGAATTCTGAGGAAAGGAAGGGTTTTGGAAGAGATTACAAATGTCTAGCAGATAGCAAAATAAAATGGATGTTATTTTGGGAACCGTAGTTCAGCTCGGCTACTTAAGATTGAAAGGATTAGTGTCATATGTAATGGATTGTCTGTCCTTCCCTAGTCACAGTCTGTATTCCAAGCACCTAGAGACAGTCACACTCAGACCCGTCTAAATACTACCAGCTGAAGGTTTCCCACTGCCTCCCACTGCACAGCTGCTTTTAGATTTAGAGGGAGCACTCTTACTGCTCTGGTGGTTTAATAAACAGTTTGTCTGGGGGCAGCTGCAGAAATATGTTGTGGCTTCCCACCTTTCCAGAGAAACGTTGCCTTAAGATAAACTTTCAGAAGAGCCCCTTCTTGGGAGTCCTTCAGAATGCCCAGAGGAGTGTAAATGCAGATTACTGTCCCTTTCTGCTCCATGGGAAAGGCTGCCCTTGTGGGGAGGCCCCGCAGCCTTCTTGGTGTGAAGGCTCATTTTAAAAAGCTTTAACTTTTGCAGAGTCTGTCTTTCTAGTTGCTGGAGATATGTAAGACATTTTGAAAATACACAATTACCTGGGTTCCCAGGGAAATTTCTTGTTGGATCAATGCAACCTTTCATCTGTCCAGGTTTAATTGATGACTCTGCATGTTGTTTTGTTGACCTTTCAACAAAAGCATTACCACAGGCCCTGTGTACACTGATACCACAGTCCCTTTCAGAGAGGGGTGTGCTGCGGATTCTTGGCTTATGTTGTTCCATTGTCCACCCCCAATAATTCTGCCAAGGGCTAAGGATTTTATTTTGTCCCATAAGTGCCTGAACTTCAGGAGTAAGTGTGATCCCTCCTGGTCCTTTGGAATGATAAGTATGATATGCCTATGAATTCCTGTATTTAAAGTTAAGCAATGCAGCTCTTCTGCTTTGTCTCACCCTTGTTACTTGCACTTTAAGCTAACACTGTCACTAATTGTAAATGTGGTTGTAGGGCAGTTCATAGTCCACAGGAAATTGTTTACTGAACTGCTCAGTGCCAGGGCATAAGTGGATGATTTACAGATTGTGAGCCTGTTTTGTTTCTTCTTTCTTAGTATTTGGGGGCTTGGTATTTAAAACCAGAGTAATTTTCAGTACAGTATGTAATTTGCTATCATGCACTTATTAATGCATGTATATTGGACATTTTGGGGTTTAATTCTAAAATGTGATAAATATTTAGACTATTTGGTAAAATTTTTAATTCTACCTTTTGGTTAGAAGCACACGAGCAGCTGATAGGAGCCGGTATAAAGCAGTGAATTAGTGAATTCCAGAAACTGAAGACTGATTTACACCATATGGGCAACTGGGGCTGAATGTGTCAACACAGGTTGCTGTGTGATTGATGTGCTAGCATTAAAGCAGGATGGAGAGTCTGTCTGGTCTTGCACCAGGAGCTCATGCCGCCAGTGTCTCAAAGAATGCCACTCTTGAGCCAAATGCATGCCTCCAGAAGGTCGGCAGAAATAAATGTAAATAATTATTTTAAAATACACTTAGAACTTTATTCATGCTCAGAGTGCTTTTCACCTTTTGAACTTGCAGAACACTGGGCTGTGCTGAATGGGTGCTGCCTTAAAGGGAAGGTGTAGGCTTGTAGCTGATCACAGGACTCTGAAAGTTCATCTGGTGATAGGTGGTAAATTATTAATGGAAGTAAATGTTCAGGGCTGAAATTCAGTTTGACTTTTTATTACAGGTATCCTTATTAATTTGCATTGATAATGCTTGAAAGCTCCAATCAGAAACAGGCCTTGCAGGGGAGGAGACACAGTATTTTTTTGACAGTTGTGTTATTAGGATTTAAATAATTAGGATTGTTACTGGAATAGCCAGATAAAGCAGGGCAGAGGCAAGCCAATAAATGGATGCAAAAGCAATTCAACACTAGATTGTCTACACATGCTAATATTTAACTACCATAACAAAGTACAATGGCTGCCCTCCCCTCTCAGATCATGGGGGTGATCCTGGTAAGAAAAAATATGTTGGGAGTGAGGGTGTAGAGAAGGTAAAGGCAAAAACCTAGTAGAAATTCATTTCCTTGGCTTGCTTGCCCTGAGTGGCCGAGGGTAAGATGCTCAAGGGAGTGCAGAAACCTTTTCAGTTTGAACCTGTTCTCTCAGAGAAATGCCTGTATGTGTTTCTGCACTGTTAAAATAAAACTTTTGTGCTGCCGTGTGCACCAGACCCAGCCACTAGGGGTGATTTTCAATATAACTTCCACAAACTTAAGTCTGAAATGGATCCAAGTTTTTAATTAGATAGTGAGACTAGTAAATTAAAAAAGATACTTGCACATGGAAATCATTCACCTTCTTTAGGTCTACCTTTCTGATGGCTGGGCTTCATGTTGACCTGGGGACAGACCCCATTACTATTTTCCCTCCTGAATAGTCCCTGTTTATTGTCATTCTGGGTAAAAGCCAGGAGCGTCACTGCTGCAGAGCACCTGTGCTGCTGGTATTGCACTTGTAAAACCTCCCTTGGAATGTTCCAACTTCCCTAACGCGGACTTTTCCTTCTGTGTCTGTCTGTGGTGTCCAGGCAATCTCCCGGCTGTGTGAAGACAAATACAAAGACTTGTCAAAAGCTGCTATGAGACGATCTTTCAGTGCTGATAACTTAGTTGGTATTCGCCGTTCTAATGCCATCCTCTCCTGAGGAGAGAGCAAGGTGCAGCACCAGGAACCAGCATCCACACCAAGCGGAGGAATCCACCACTCCATGCACACAGGCCAGCGGTGATGGTGTCTTCCAGCGAGAGGAAGCGAGGAGAGTCCATCAGCCAAGGGAGCCCAGAGCTTGAGGAACATACTTGGTGCAAAAGACAAGGCCTTTGTCAAATCATCTCTCTCCTCCTCCTAATGTATCCAGAGGTGCAAAAACAAACTTATCTCCTTCTCTCCCCCACAGATGTTTGCTTACTATGTAGGCCTATAGCTGTGAACTCTTGAGGTTTTTAATAATAAGTAGTTTTAAATTTTAGAGTTTAAACACTAACCACATGACTATAGTTACTATGTTCTTCCCTCCTCTCCCCTGTCATCCAGAGTCTCACTGCATTTGTATTTCAGGTCAATGCAGTGTTAACAAAAACAACACATGGGACTCTTAAAGTATAAAGCCGCTCTGGAGCTGAAAACAGTAGCATAGACACGTGTTGATGGCTTTTCCCTGGTTTGGCTACTAAAAGCTGCTATTATTGGTGATGTGTTCATACCAAGAAGCTGCCCAGCAGGAAGGAATTCCATCTCTGCACCCACAACTTCACTCCAGTAAAGATTGTCAAAAGACTTTGAATGTTTTGACTGGGGGCAGAGATCCGGTTTTATGTATTGTTAAAATGTATAGGGTCCATGCTGCATTTCTTGTGAAATATGGTGCTTCTCTCATTTTCTAATTCTTATATTGCTCTGGAAGAGATGTAATCTGTGTATTTTTCTGAGGCATTGAATGAAAAAGTTGGTCTGGAAACATCATCACCATCCCAAACAGTGTAGCAATCCAGTGGTGAATGGCGTGTGTGCAGCACTGCTTCTCTGAGTTCTACTGCAGATCTCTTGTGCTATATACAGTGAGTTCCTAAAGCTGATATTGTGCATCCATCTGGCTCTCCTTGGGTTTCAGTTTCCTGGGAGGAAGTTACATTCATAATGAGACAATAATGAGAATCCTGGACTACCTTTCAAGGTAGATGGAAAAATACTGTGTTCAACTGAGAATTATCAAAAAGCTTTCTATAAACCTTTTTTTTTTTTTTCCAAAAGTGAATTTTATCATGTGCAACCGCTCTAGAGGCTTGGGGTTTGCTCTTTCAGAGACTTTGGAACAGAGCTTACTTTCAAACTCTGAAACTGAACTCTAAACAGGATAAGTATTATTAGACTCTTCCTGTTACAAGTCTTTGTAGTATCTTCCCTTCTTGGATCCAAATAGGTTCTAGGCAGTGTCCTAGGAGCAGATCTCCCTCCAAATGACACGGGTTTTGTGCACTTCCTCTTACAGCCAAGGCCCAGAAACTTACACTGAACGACAAGTCCATCTGCCTTTGGGAGTGGGGCTGTGTGAGTGCCAGCGTCAGTGTGGCTGCACTCAGCTGTTCAAAGGATGCATACAGCCTTTTGCAGTATGCAAACGTGCCAGCCCCTGGCTCCCAAACCCACAGAACTTGGCACTTCAGGTATTGATCACAATTCAATATTGAAAATAACACTACATCTTCAGGTGGTTTTCCTTTCTCATGTTTGTATTAAAAGAAAAGCTAATAAACTCTATTTTAATTAAAGTTAAAGGTGAAAGGTGTGTTCTGTACAGCTATTGGAATCCACTGCCCCTCAAAAAAGGAAAAAAAAAGAAAGAGAAACCCCAGTGGTGTGTGTGTGTGTGTTAAGGCCTCTCCATTCCCCACACCAGCCTATCACCTTCATTTGGTCCCCGTGGGCTGGCAATGTCTGGGAGCAGGCAGCAGAGCCCTGGGAGGGATGCAGCCCTACACGGCTGCCCAGATCTTCCCACATGGTCTGGATTTAGAACTTGACTTGAGCCGCTCAAATAAACCACTCACTGACAGTTTCTTTGCACCTTACTGGTCTTTAAGTAGGGCCAGTCTCTGGAGGCAATTTGATGGTTTTTAAGTCCTCCCTTGAGGAGCACTGAATTGGAAGGTACAAGTGACCAGATCCCGGATTGACTTGTGACCTAATTGCTAACGAGCTTTACTTCCCTCAGCACTGCCCGGTGCTGTGTGGGATGGGCCTGGTGCACTCTGCTGCGGGGCTGCTCCAAAAGCAGCCGCTCACTGTGAGCTCCTCAGCAGACACTGGGGGCACTCCTTTCCCTTTCTTGCCAGAGGAGATGGAGACTCTTCCTGCTGATCTGGATGACAGGTGAATGACATCTCAAGCTGATGGCTTCTTCTGCAATACATCCTGCAGGAGACAGCTGCTATGAACCTGATTTTGCTTTGAATATTACCTGGCTTTAGTTTTATTGTAGCCCAGAGTACATTATCAATGGGATTTTGATCTGTTCAGCAGATACTAAGCAGGCCTGAACTCCAACTCAGCTTCTTAAGAGGGAAAAAAATAGCAATTCCATTTACCATTCTGGTATCCCTAAAAGAGTTAGATTCTGAAAAACACAGCTAGCGTATTTCTTAGCTAAACAATGACATGTAAACCATACAGCTCCCTTTTGAAGTGCTGGGCAATGTTTCAGAAGGAATTGCATTTAGGTGGTTCTGCTGGACAATGAACTGTGGAGGGGAAATACCCTCCAATTTGCATTATTCTATGTGCTGGCAACACTTTTCTCAGAGGCAGAAGAAAAATTACAATCATGGTCAGAATACTGGAATTACAGAGACTGTTACCTACCTCTGCTCCCAGGGAAGAGCAACTGGCTATGGGATGAATGTACCTTGTTTTTCTTAATCCAACAGCTGAATAATAATTAATCTATGTTGAGGTGATCTGCTTTCAGTTCCAGAGTAGCACTCCCCATCTGGCAGTAAATGCTGTTTGCAGAGACAATAGCTGTGTTATGGCCCAGCAACAGTGATGTGAGCACCAGCCAGGCTAGCAGGAAGAGCGTGTGTTAGCAGTCAGCAGGGGCAGGAGGCCATGGAGGTGTTTGTGGGCTACAGGATGCCCTTGGGCTCCAGCGGCCCTTCCCTTTGTGTACAGGGACTGTGTATTTTGTTTCCAAGGGAATTTTACGAGAACTACTTCAGTTTGGGTTTGGCAGTTAAGAGGACAGGCACTTGAGGGATGGAATAAATGTCAAGACCACTGCTCCTGGATAAGAGTATGGGTGTCAAGCATACCCTGAGCAAGCAGAATTGGACAGAAGGGCCATTGAAGCAAGAGCTTGCACAGGAGGTTGGCAGGAGTGCTCAGGGCAGGGTGGGCTGCCCCGTTCAGAGCTCAGCACTGGGCAGGCTGCAGCCCCCATCCTGTCCTAGGATTTCCCATCGTGCAGGACAATGACCTAGAACTGGCATTCCATACTGTTATCTGGGAAAACTATCCTTGCACCAATTAAGCTGTTTGCCAACACGGAGTGAATTTCAGGGTGCTGCCAAAGTGATTGTAGTGCCCTTACCAACACCCACCCCCCAACGGACTGGCAAAAGAGCACTTAAATGGCAGAGCATGGGCCTGTTTGTCTTAGGATTGGGAAAGTCTCGGGCTGCCTTCACAGACAGGCATTTTCTAGGTGAAATAACCACTTTGGCTTCTGATCTATTATATTAAAAACTATCTGAAGAGCCACATGGTCCCCATGCCATCAAACACTGTCATTCCCCATGCCACCCAGCCTGAACTTCTGCTGCATTTGCACCGTTCAGCCCCAGGGAAGCTGGTGACTGCCTCAAGGGTGGCTGCAGTTGACCGAGTGGAATCTGGAGAGCGCAGGAGCACAAGCATTAGGCCAGCTGTGCAGGATCACCTGTGTGCTCATGGGGACGGAGTCCTGCAGGTGATTCACACACTGCCTCCAGGGAAGGCCCTTCCCTTGCTCGGAAACAGTGGCTTGAGGTAGGCGGTGGATGGCAGTGCTGCCAAACTCCTGTTTACTGAGGAGCTGAGGACACATCAGCTTCCTGGCAGGCAAGAATGACAGCAAGGCTGCCAGCAAGGTGCTGGAGTTACTTCCGAGAGCAGGCAGTGAGTGTCCAAAGCTCCTTGAGAAGAACCTGATGCTGAAATGGTTCATGTCCCCTCCACACCCCAGAACTGCTGCCCCTCAAGCAACAGGATCAGCCCCAATGGTGTGTTTTGCCTGTACTTGAGCATGGTGGGGCAGATCCCTGCAGAATCAGGTGAGTCAGGCTGTGGGACTGTCAGGTTTATCACTGGGTGCTGGAATGCTGCTTCCAGGTAAGAGATCCTATCTGGTGGGACCTGGTGTGTGCCTACACACCTAACTAGATAGCAGAGTCCTGCACCATTAGTCACCATAGAGCCAGCCTTAACCCCTTGCTATCCCTCCCCAAGTGCTCCTCTCATCAGGAGAGGTCACACAGCAGATGGCAACGCGGCCACCCAAATGGGCCGGCGTGCAGCATCCTGCTGGGTATGGAGCTGTCATCTGCTTGCCCTTAGGAGTATCAAAGGGCACCTCTTCAGGGCCTGATCTCAGCACAGGGCAAGGGACACGTACTGTGCAAACTGCAGAATGCCAATAAAAGTTGATAGTTAACCCTCTTTTAGCAGCGAGGCGTGACCTTGGCCCGTCACGGAAAGCGCTGTCAGCGCGGTCACGGGCACAGCCGGCACAGCCGCCCCCGAGCACAGCGCCCAGCTCAGGGCAGAGCCTGACTGCACCACCCAGCCCAGGCACGCCGGCGCTGAGGGCACGGATGTGTGGCATCCTCCGTGCCAAGGGCAGCCCTGCGTGGGGTTTGTGCACATGGAACATGCTATTCTTGTGCTACATGAGGTAGTTGCCTCACCAGCTCCCCACGATCCCCAGGGATAAGAGCCCTGCGTGGCCCTCCAGCACACGCCTCCCCCTCCCCCTGACAGGTAAGCTTTTAAGGTAATAAATACACTAACAGAAGCAGAAGTAAAGAAAACAATACACACTACTTTTTTATCCTCATAAATAACTAATGGTGATACTTCTCTTTGAATAAAATTTCTTCAGCTTTTCACATAATATAGTACAGTTATTTAAGCAACATTGAACAGCATCGGTAACGGAAGAGGCAAAACCCAACATATAAATTGGCTACAGCAGACAGGGCACACGGCAACGGCTCCTTCCCCCCTCCTGCCACTTGTTGCTGAGAAGCCAGGCTCAAACACGAGTTGATTGTATTACCCTACCATTAGATCAAAGCCGAAAACGCTCTCGCATTTTTCAGTAGGCAACGGTTTGTAGCTAATCTTGGATTTCTTTACACAGTCAGTTGCACTTTGGAAAAAACAAAAACAGCAAAATACCACCCTTGACACGGTTTTGTTCATTGTATTGCATGATGTATGTTTAGCTGTATCTACAAAAGGCACTATAGAGAGAGAGGAGTCCAGCAAGGTGCAGACTGGAGGAGGCTGGAATCATGAAATGCCCTGGATTACAGCACGAGACTACCCACAGCGTCTCTGCGCCTGACCTGTCTCACTGCTGAGAACACACCTGTCCCTAACCTGTATCAAAGGTCACTACGGCTCTTGTATGTACAAATTAGGCTATAATACAACTATTTACAGTTTGTAACACAATATGGTGCAATTCTGTCCACAATAAAGCACTCCAACATGCTGGAGGGGGTGAGCCCTGTTGCAAGAGTGTGGATGGGTGCAGCTGAACAGCCCCTGGTGAGCCCTCCATCCTTGCACCTCTGTCTCCTCTATCCAGGACACCCCAGAGACACTCATGCAGTACCTTTATCCGGAGACGTGCCACTTGAGTGTTCCCTCACTTCCCAGGTTTTCATTTTAAAATGAGGTGGAAACCTTTTGACTGAAGTGGTCCACAGGTGTTAAGAACAACCTCAGATCCTTGCAGTCCTGCAGGAGCAAAGCCAGCAGTTGTTCTCCAGTGCTTGAGCAGCTGGGTCACGGTGCCATGCTCGAAGGAGGGCAAAAAGGACTCCAGTAACGGCTGGGTAGTTACATCCATCACCACTGCTTAGGGCAGGGGAAAAAAAAATTAAAACGCAGGTGCTTTCACAAGTGGCCTGAAGCCAGAGGCAGCCAGCCTCATCCCGTGCCACAGCTGGAGCCCTTTGCCCTGGCTGCATTTGGTCACTTTGACAACAGAGCCCCTCACCATTATTCTACTCACTGAAACCCAGCTGTCACCACTGCTTAATGCCAGGCAATGGTTCTGTCAGTGCTCAGCTGCTGTCTGATCCAGGGAAGTGAAAAAGGCTTGGAAGCTGGAGGAAAAGAGGTACAACCGCTCTGCTAAGTTTTCCTCAATTAACTGCTGCCTCTCAAACCCAGTACTCTCTCTAGCAGAGGCACAGCTTTGAAAAAAGCAGCAACAATATTGAAGCTGACTGACTGCAAAACCCAGCTGCTGCTTCAGAGAGACAGCGTGCCGCCTGGCTGGGACACCCCCGTGCAGTCACTGCTCACTGCAGGGGTACAACCACCCTTTTAGGGTTGGTTGTGCCACGCTCAGCTGCTGTGCCACATGCCACAGCTGGCAGGCAGGACACAGGGCCTGCCTCCCTCACCCCAGGTAACTCACACGGGACAAGGGAAGAGAAGGAACTCATCCCGCTGCAGAGGCGAGAGGGGCGAGCAGCACCGACCCTTCCAAGGGCAGCCCAGGAAAGCCCTGCTCTCAGTGCCAGAGCCAGCAGTGCAAACCCCGTGCTGGGCCGGCAGCCTCACCACCCACACGGCCCTTGCGCAGCCCCTCGGCTCCCTGGGCTGTGGCTGCCCGGGCTGTGACTCCATGGGCAGTGGAGCTGGCTCCCCATCGCAGAGCAGGGAGTCAGTGCCACCCTGCTGAGCCCACCGAGCCAGCTCCTGCCCGGTCCTGAGCCCCTGGCTGAATGGAGCCAGATGTGCTGGCCCAGGGCAGAAGGGACCACTGCAGACAGATGGGACCCTGCTCCCTGTAGCCGATCCTCTCCACGGCCCCTTCCTCCAGCACTGTCACCACCCATGAAGTCCCCGGCCCGCGCTGCTCCACCCCTCCTGCTCGGTGTGCTGCTGCCCAAGCAGGGCCAGTGGCTGCCTCCTCACACGAGGGCCCCAGCCTTCTCCTCCTCAATATGCAGCTGTGCCTGGCGGCCTGGGGGCACTGAGGGCAGTCTCCAGCTCTGCCCAGGGCACCCAGGGAGGCAGCACCCCCTGCCAGCTCTCCCTGACCCACTCTCTGGGCTTTAGTGACGGGCTCAGTGGCAGTGCCAGCCCCCACCTGGGGTTGGGGACCACCATCTACCCTGTCTGCTACAGCTCTGCCTTTCACCCCAGCACCAGCAACACCTGCTCAGAGGCTCGTTGTGGGACACAAATCAGTGCTTGAGGGCTACTGCCACCTTACTGGCCCACAGGCAGCAGCATCCCAGGACGCCAACCAGGATGTGGGACCCCAAATGGGGCATACATGGCAGTGCCAGGCTCCAGGCCTCCCTGTCCCTCTGCCCCCACACAGCTGGCAGCACCTCCCCCTGCCCTGCCTGGGGCTGCGGCTGCTCCGTGCCCGTGGTCCCAGGCAGCACCACCATCGTGGCGCTGAAGATGCCAGGGGTGGCCCAGCTGTCACCCCCTCTTCTGTGGCCCAGGGTCTTCGCAACCCTCTTCTCCCTGTGGCTGGGGTCACCGAGGCTCCCTCCGGTCACACATGGGACAGTGGGACCTGCTTGTGGTAGGAGGCCATACTGGGCAGTACCGTCCTGCCCACCAGTGCCGGGCTGGCCTCACCGTACACAGAGGCGCCCGCAGGCTTCCTGGCCCGGCAGCAGCGCATGGTGAAGCGCCTCCAGGACTCGAGTGTCTTGCCAGACCAGATCCAAACGCCAGAGGTGATCCCCACCACAAGGCACATGAAGTACTTGAGCATGAAGACAGCATAGTCAGGCTTGGGGCGGTGAGGGTCCCCTGGGCAGGAGCAGTTCTGTGCCTGCTCCCAGGCCTCCCGGTTGTGCTGCTCGTAGATGTAGCAGGCAATGACAATGGTGGCAGGCACAGTGTAAAGCACGGTGAAGATGCCGATGCGGATCATCAGCTTCTCCAGCTTGTCAGTTTTGGTGCCGCCCTGCTTGATCACGCTGCGGATGCGAAAGAGCGAGACGAAGCCAGCCAGCAGGAAGAGGCTGCCGGTGAAGAGATAAACCACTAGCGGTGCCAGCACAAAGCCACGCAGATTCTCCAGGCTCTGGTTGCCCACATAGCAAACCCCGGCCACCGGGTCACCGTCCACAGAGCTCAGTGCCAGTACAGCGATGGATTTGGCACTGGGGATGAGCCAGGCAGCCAGGTGGAAGTACTGTGAGTAGCTAGCAATGGCCTCATTGCCCCACTTCATGCCAGCTGCCAGGAACCAGGTGAGGGACAGGATGACCCACCAGATGGAGCTGGCCATGCCGAAGAAGTAGAGAAGAAGGAAAACCACGGTGCAGAGAGCAGGGCCCGTGGTCTCGTAATGGATGTGGTGGTGCTCTGGGTTGCAAGCCACATTGGCATGCCCTGCCACCAGCCGCACAATGTAGCCCATGGAGACGAAGAGGTAGCAGGCAGAGAGGAAAATGATGGGGCGCTCAGGGTACTTGAAACGCTCCATGTCAATGAGGAAGGTGGCCACGGTGGTAGAGGTGGAGAGGAAGCAGAGGATGGACCAGAGGCCGATCCAGAAGGTAGCGAAGGTCTTCTCATCCTGGGTAAAGTAGGGCTGGTAGCAGGGGATGGCACAGTTGAGCACCTTCCCAGTCCTGATGCGGTTGTACAGCGGATGGGACTCCTTGGAGATGGGGATCAGGGGCGCTTTGCACTTGCAAGTCTGACCACAGTCCAGCCCTGAGAGGCGCTGCCCATCGAGTGGCGTCAGGTTTTTGGCCATGTCCTTGGCAGGGCGCGTGGGCTTCCCAAAGAAAGGCGGCAGGGTGGTGGCTTCTGTGTGGTTGTATCCCATGCAAAGCACCTCGGTATCCCCCAGCACCGGCAGGTTGTCGCAGCTCATCCTCTCGGGCCAGGCAAAGCCGTACTGCTGCATGATGGGCGAGCAGCCGGCTTTGGCCCGCTCGCAGACGGAGCGGCAGGGGGGCAGCGGCTTCGTGTAGTCGGACAGGCAGATGGGGGTGTACATGCTGCAGAGGAAGAAGCGCAGGTCCGGGGAGCACTGGATCTCCACCAGCGGCCAGAACTGGTGCACCTCCAGCCCGGCCTCGTCCTGCGTGTCGTGGTTGAACTGGTTGGGCATGTAGGTGAGGTTGTAGCCGATGCCCTTGCACATCGGCACCGTGATCTCCTGGCACACCAGCGCCTTGGAGGCGGCGCGCCCCGCCGCCGGCAGCCCCAGCAGCAGCGGCAGCCCCAGAAGCAGCGGCACCGGCAGCCCCCGGCCGCCCATCGCCGCCGCGCGTCCTACCGCCGCCGCATGTCCTGGGCACCTGCCGCCTCCGCTCCGGGAGCGGGGCCCCGCCGGGAGCGAGAGCGGGATCCCGACCGCCGCCGCCGCCGCCGCCGCCGCCACCTGCGCTCTGGGGCGGGCGGGCGCCCCCGCTCCGCGCCGCGCCCGCGCCCCGCCCCGCGCCCCGCCCCGGGACCGCCCGCGGCCCCGCCCCGCCGCTGGCCCCGCCCCGCCGGGGCTCCCCGCGGCCGCCCCCGCGCCGGCACCGAGCCCCGCGGCGGCGAAACGCCGCGCTGCGCCGTCCCCGTCCGCCGGCGCTCGGAGTCCTGCGGCGGCCCGGGGGCAGGCGGCCAAGTGAGCAGATGACGGTGCTGCCAAACCACCGCTGCCCCGCATCTGTGCATCTCCTTCCGCTCTTGCCCCCCGGGACCCTCCGCCCCCCTCGGTGCCGCGACGGCCCGCCCGGCTTCCCCGGCACGGCGCGAAGAGCCAAGCGGCTGGAGGAAGGAGGGCAGGCGGTGCCCGCGGCGCTGCTGCCGCTTCGCCCCTTCCTCCTCGGGCCCTTCAGCCCCTCTTCGCGGGAAGGGGCCGGGGCCTCGCCCGCCGTAACGGGATTGGGACGAACGAGGGGAAACCCTGCGTAGGGGAATGGAAGACGTGAAAGGGTCCTGGCCGGATTTGCCTTGCTCCGGCCCATGGCACATCAGCCCCGGTACAAGGGGCCGTGTAGCATCTACCTACGCTGCCCGCACCCAAGCTGCCCGGCGGGGTAGCGCTCCCGACCCCCGGAACGCTGAACCGCGGCGGGAAGGAAAACCGCTCCTGCCCGGGTGCAGGCAGCTGCGCTACCACATTCCTGCCCCGGATTCCGGTCGCCATCCGCCCCGCCAGCCCCCTTCTTCCCTCCCAGGCGGGTGGCGGGTGCAGGAGCGCAGCGCGAACCGACGAGACCGCACCGGGGCAGAGGGCTTTGCCCAGCGCCCTGGGACCGCGGGCTCCTGCCAGGGGCACCGTGCTGGTCACCCTCAGCTGCCAGGAATTCTAGTCCTCCAGTCCATGCATTCGTAAACACCCAAACTGCCAGCCTGATTTTCAAGCGCTTCCCTGAAAGCCCTGAAGCCCACAAAATGTTCAGGGCACACAGGGGATCCGACCTGCTTCAGAAGCCAGATTCGGGGGTCACAGACTGCAGCTGCTATGGCACAGCCTTTATTCTGGCCAAGGCAGAAGGCTGCTCCCAAGCCCTTGCACAGGAGCTACTCGCTCCACCTCGGTGGATGCGGAGGAAGGGCAGTTTGGACCAGAGCACTTGCGTTCAGCCCTGGATCTACTAGCCAAAGACATACCCACAGCACATCACAGATACAGGCAGCTTGCATTCAAGACCTGGTGCTGGGGAACACCAGCACCCAAAATACCCCTAATTGCACCCAGAGCCCACAAAGCAAAGACTCAAAGCAGGGCTTAGCTCCTGCTTTCCTCCCAAAACCTGGCTTGCTTATTGCTCTGAGGCCATTGGCTGATGTACCCCACGGGCAGAGCACTGACGGCTGATGACCAAAGTCGTCAGGGATTTTAAGGCCGGAGACCTCACAACCACCCCTGAGATCCATGTTCACCCAACCTGGGCATGCACATTACTTGGCACTGTCAACTTTGATGCTTAACAACATTTTTTTTAAAATGAAAAAAAAATCTGACATCCCGATACCTCTTTGCTTTACACTCTATGTTTTCCCTGTAATAGAGCTATACAGAAGAAAATTACAAGTCACATGTTCCTTTGGAAGACAGTGGCATATCATTGTAGCAGGAGTCATAACTTTTAATTCTCCCCAACAATGAGTTTCTGTGAACTAGCAGCCCAGCAGAAAGCAATCACAGACAGTTTCATTATGGCTGTCAGTTGATTATCCAAATTATAGCTGAGAGCAGAGGGCAGCCTTTTTATTATCATCATTGCTGTACAATTAGAAAATGCTGATGAAGCTCCATAAGAGCAGAAATTCTCTTTTTTGTTGGCATTTTTTATTTTTATAAGCATTCTCTTGGGCAATATCTTAGTTTGATTTGACACACAATGGGGAACGGGTACATAAGTGGGAAGGGAGAAGATAAGAAGGGAAAAATAGGGCAGCTCTTCATTTCAGTTAATCTATCAACTCTTGTAGCCTGGTTCAGGTTTTGCCACTCCTCCAGATATATCTAATTCTTAGAGCCTGGCTGTAAATAATGCTATATTTGCTACACTGGGGACACATAAAATCCAATTAAGAGCCAGGTAGACATCTGTTGGCTTGCTCTGTGCTTCTGTTTCCCTTTTGTTTTTTATGAATATGTAGCAGAACAACCAGAGCAGGATTAAATATGGTCTAAGTGCAAGTGCAGTTGATAGGTTTGTTACTCATCTCTTCAGTACGAGAGTACAGTGCTTTATGTGCATCCAGCACTATTAGTAACAGAAGATGTGTCTGCACAAAATTTACTGTGTCAAATCCTGCAGACAAAAAAGGAAGTGTTTCCTGGCCCAAAGAAACTGCTTTTGTAGTAAAAAAACTCTTAAATTATTAGAAATTGCTTTACCTTTTATCCATGTGCAGGAGTATCCCTGAAGCTCCACCATGCTAAACAGGTCTGCTTGGGAGTTCATCTAATCCCTGCTCCTGGCTCCAGCCCAAGGGACACAGGCATGGACTGACAATACATGTCCTCACAGACATACTTTCTCCACCCACTGAGGCTTTTTCAGCTGGGATGCACTGGTTCCTAGTAGAAGCAGAAAGTAAAAAGGTGATAAATATTTTTGTATTTGGTTCTTGCACTGTTGATTGTCAGCGTACACAGTTCACCTAGACAAATTGCTTTTGTGAAGGTTACCATGACTTTTAAAAGACTTTAGAAAAGGACTAAGCGAGTTTCCTTTGTAGAGACTGGCTATTGCCCTTGCCCTTGTTAGAGGACTCAGCAGACTTTCGCAAAGAGCCTTTCAGCTCAGGCTTTGGGCAGGGACAAAGCCAGAGAGCACTGATCTCACTCTTGGCTTTGCTGGTACCAAAGCAGGGCAGGAACCTCCTGCCCCTTTTGTCATAGGATCAGCACACCACCCCTTGGCCCTCGACCCTCCTTGCTTGAAGCAGCAAATCCTGGTTTTGTCTGCACTGCTGACAAGACTCCAGCTCCCAGGAAGGGAGCGGCGGGGGCCCAGCGCAGGTGACTCCGGTCTCCCGGTGCTGGTGGGCAGCCTGCCAGTCACCCCAGCTGGAGGCTGTGCTGGCTCAGGCATTGCTCGAATTAGCAGTGACCCCTGATAACAAACTGCTTGAGTGAGGGGGTGCTGGGGACCATAAGGTGGTTTGCAGCAGCACAAGGCTGTGCCTTACTGCCTGTCACAAGTGCAGGAACAGACATCACTTTTGGCCTCACGGTGCAGCCCCCAGGCAGCTCTAGCACAGCAGATCACTGTGTACTGGTACAAAAGGGTATCAGTGTTTGCCCCACACTGAGGACACGGCTGCATGCTGCACCAAGGTAGGTGTGCTTCTGCTTCCACCTGTGGCAAGCGTTTGCCTTCCCACCTGAGAGCTGCAGCTCCAGGCTGCCTGTGCTGCAAGCACCAAGACTGACCACGTGCAACAGCATCTGAAGCAGGGCGCTCCTAAATAAGACCAAGGTTCTTGCTGCACTGCAGGCAGGAGGGACCTGACAGGCAAGGAGACAGAGGGATTCTTGGCCCTTTGCAAGCAGGCAGAGCAGAGTGAGAATCACTGCCGGCATTTGCAGAGGGACCCTGGCACCCAAATCCTACTGAAGTGCAACAGCAGCAGGGGTGAACATTTCTCATGTGCCAGATGAATTAAAGACTGTGTCCTGGGAACAGGAATTCAGATTTAAATCACTTGAATGCTTTTCACCATGCCTTGCTGAAATTCCCTTAAAAATCCTAGCTTACATCAATACAATTTGTTTTTATATACACCTGTGCACTCACATACCTTAACATATTGCAGGAAAACAAAACCATGCCAAACTGTAGCCATATCCAAAAAGTTACATGGAACTTGAAAACTTCTGAGTGCATTAATCCAAAACTTGATGTCTAAGAGTGACACAGACTTTAGCAACACCTAACACAAGTGCTGCAGTTTGTAAAATACCACCAAAAGTTCAGGTACATAAGACCAAAATAAAATCAGGAAGAGTGGCTGCACATAAAACTAATCTTGCAAAACTCATCACTTATTAATTAACTATAGTTGTACATATAAGTGCACATAAAATGTATGTAATAAGTTTTCTTTGGTCTCCCCAGGCACTGGGAACCTTCCCCTGAGCCACAGTTGGAATACTGAAGGGATGTTCCTGTCCTGAGATGCCACTAGCACAGGATGCAGAGGCAGGATCAGGGCCCTGGCCCAGAGGTGCAGGAGGGTTGTTGGTGATGAGGACGGGCCTCTGCCATGCCACAACCACAGGTGGTCTTCAAATCTCCTGGCTGCGACTCACACAACACTGAGATAAAGAGGAAGATGTGAAGTTCCTTACATCTAATTTTCTTGGGGGATATAGTGCAGCCTGAAACATCTGAAACTTTTCAGATATGTAGTTTTTGAAACACATCACGTTATGCTTTTTTTCTTTTCTTTTTCTCTCATGGGCCCTTGAAAAGAAAACAGTCCCCATAGTGAAGTTGACATGATAAATTAGTATGGCCCTGGCAAAGCCCTCACTCTTCATTTGGCAAATACTTATTTATGGACTTTCAATTTGTGGCTTATGTAACAACAGGGTGAGTGACTTTCAAAAAAGCTCTGCCATGTATTGACCTGATACAGCCTAATGGGTCCTTCAGAGCAATTAGGATTTATTGTGTTAGCGTCTATTGTGTATAGAGACCATTATAAAACATGTGTTATTTACCCAGAAAGCAGTAATGACTGTTTAAATACAGTGAGATTGTTTTTTAACTCTTGCTGCTCTATACATTGCAAAGAAGGTGCTCCAAATATTTTTCAGAGTTAAATACTTTGCTCCAGTCTGGATTATTGTATGGCATATATATTTGTATGCCTATAGCTATAAGTGAACCAAGCTCTCAGGAAAGCTGCAACCTTGAAGCATGGAATCTGAGAATTTTTTTCTCAGCCAAGGGGCCAGTGCTTGCCACTCTAGTGGTCTGAGCAGCTCAGGCCTTTTCCTAACTTAGAGCGCAGGGCACTTCCCATGAACCACCTGAGTTTTGCCCTGTCTGATCTGAAAGTCCAGCAGAAGTGACCATAAGAGCCACGAGGCTGTGGTTTGCATCGTAGCACCTCTAACCCTCTACATGCACATGAGGTGGGGCCGTCACCACTTCCCTGTAACCAAGAACACCAGTGTTGGCTTCTGAAGACCAATGCAGGTGTGAGAAGCCAAACCCCTGGCCAGGCTCCTCAGCAGGCCTGAAGGAGCACAGCTTTGCAGCCCAGCAAAGACCAGCGCTGGCTTACACCAGCTGTGACTCTGACCACAGAGTAAAACAAACTCATACATGGGAGCCATCAAGCGCCTCTATGAAACAATAACAATATAGACTAATTACTGCTTGACTTATCTTCAGACCAATCTCTCAAAAATACTTCTGTCCTTTTCTGCTTTTTTCCTGCCCTCTCCTTTGCTGTGTGAGACCTTCAGGGTGAAGCTGCTCAAAACAGTTCTTCTTTGGCAAAATGCTTTTCCTGCCCTGCTTCAGATCACAGCCTTTGGAGACTTGTTCGAATCTGCTTGTTTTACACCAAAATTAACATATTATCTGTTATAGCTGCAGAGACAGAAGTAGTAAGCAGTTTTTTATTCCAGCAAAAAGAGGGACAGGTTAGAGGACCCTCTGGCTGAAAAATTTGTGGCAAGTTTTTCAGAGTTAGGATGCAAGTTTGTAATGGCCAATCCTCTGGAGAGCAGTCAGGCAGCCTAGACTGAAGCTGGCTATAACTTACAATTTCTGTTTTCTAGAAAATTCCAACATTAAACAACAATGTAAAACACACCAGTTTGTTCCAAACAGGGCAAGCTGCCCAAACTTCTGAGCAATCCTGCAGAATCAGGAAAAGCTAGATTTCCTCTCAAAACATGGAGAATTCCTAGAAGCCCCCTGCCCAGGAAGGCCTTAGGAGCACAGGATGGGGGAGGACTTGGAGCGGGGGACACGGAAATCCTGGAGTGGCGGATCTTGCTGGCAAACTGGGCAGACTTCAGGCAGGAATCTGCCTGGTGAGCGTTTGTCTCTTAGGTCCTGCCTAATTTTCAGAGAAAGTTGGTCATTCAAAGCAAACATTTCCAAGAAATTTTCTGTCTCTGCTGAACTGACACTTTACAAAGAAACTGCTCTCAGTATGAACATCTGCAGTTATGGGTGGTCTCTCCTGGCCTTAAAATTCTACGAATTGGTGCAAAACATATGATAACAACTGTTGCTGTTAAAAGCAAGTTCAGTCTGTGTTCAGAATTGTTGGAGTTCAGTCTGTCTTTTCCTGAAAATACTGAGTGTATTTAAAATAGGTTTCAAACATGTAAGCCAGTTTGACTGCATTTCTTCACTAACCTCTCAAGATGCTGCGATCAAGACCTTCCAGATGCGGTGATTCCAGACTCTCTTGAGGCAACCTTAAGGGATCTTTATTTCCCGAAACTGGACTTCTTTGAAACACACCATATTGATCACTTAAAATCAGAAGTAATCAAAAATTATGCATTTGAAAGCTTTATTCTGTATATGTACTTATGTACATTACCCTAGAAGGAGAACATTCACATACAATACATGCATATTGTGTTTTCATGTTTCTATGAACCAGAAAGTATCAAAGCCAGAGACCTCCTGAAACAATGTCCTCTACCTGACCTTTTAGGCATTCTTGCTAAGATCAGGCACTTCAGATTTTCCCTATCTGCTTTTGACATCCTTGAAGTGCTTGACTCTTGCAGAGCTAGAGGAATATTTGGAACTAAGATTTAGTGAGTCATGTCATTCACATCATGTGAATGAAACTATGTTGAAATACAGATTTAAATCCCTGCATAATCAACATTTATTGGACACAATAAAAAGAGCCAGAAACAGATGAAAAGGCAATTAGCACTAGCTAGAACTATACACATTTTGATTACTTCCTTCTGCAGGTCATTCACAGCATAATAGAATACACAGGTCAAAGTGATTTTTGGAAAGGATGTTGCTAGCAACCTTCCCATTCAGGTATTAGTCAGATGTGAAGGATTAACACCTGCAAGTGACCCTTATGTGCTCTAGTGGAATGGAAACAAGGAGCAGAGTCTGCAGCAGGAGCCAGAACCATCTTTTTCCAGCTCAAGGCTGACTGGTTGTTTTCCCAGCTCTCTGTGGCCATAAGGGCAGGGACTAATGCTAACAGAATTGGAGCAAATCAGGAAATTTGCAGGGCAAAAGAAGGACTCCATTCTCTAAAGCCTGTACCTCACTGCCATGTACAGAAACACTGAGCATGCAATTATGTTAACCTGCTTGGGATATGACCTGGTGATGCAAGAAAGTGCTCCAAAATATTCCACAAGTGCTAGCATAGAGTTGCCAAAAATACTGACAACAAGGTCGTGTACTTACTCTTACAGTTTATTTTTAACTAAACTGATACAATCAAACTGATTTTGTATAAGCAACAAGCTGACACAAAAGGTAGCACAATTGCTGCAAAGATGGGGCTCACGTGGGTCACCATCCTAATGGCATGAAAATGCTGAAGTAGCTTGGTTCAGCTTTTTGCTCAGAAAAGTCTGTCCAAGTGTAGGAAAATTCATGCTGGATATAAATTTCCCTTATGTTGGTGAATTAACTGTTCCACTATTTGTGACAAAGGAGAAACTGAGCCCTTCTCCATGTCTCCCAGAGACTGGCACTGCCAGACCCCCGACCATTACACCACCACGAGGTAGACAGGATTCTACTGGGTGCACTCACAGAAATCCCTGTGCAAGCTTCCATCTGTGCCAGGTGCTGAATGTACCTGCAGTTCAAACTGCTCTTGGGCTGAGCAGACAGGGAACACAAAAAACAGGAGGAAAAAAAGGTAATTCTCCTTGTTTCTGCAGACACAAAAGGTCTGTGGTTTGTCTCTATGGCCAGAGAGAGCAATGAAATCAACCCCACAGTCCTAAAGCTGGAAAAATACCATTTTGGCTCCTGCTGCAGATGCTGTTCCCTGTCTCTGTTCCACTAGAGCACACAAGACTGACAACCTCTGGCTCTAGTGCAGGGAGGCAAGGCTGCACCTCCCTTCAGTCAGGGCCAGACTTACTGTCTGAAGATAAAATCCATCTTCTGGTAGACGAGCAGTCTGGAGGGAAACAAGGCAGTTTCCTTACCTGGGTCAGCCAGGCTGCATCCTGACAGAACCAAACATCCCTCTTTGGGGGAGGAAGGGATAGAGCAAGGTGAGAAGACAGTGTAATCCTTTCAGCTGAGACCCTGCCAAGGATGTTGCTAATTAGCAGAGAGGATGTAGTGTGGCTGGTGAGAGACAGACACGTTCGGTGTTGTGAGACAGTGCCTTCAACCAGCTCTATCTGTGAGACACTGTGAGCTCCCTGATTGTGTTTGTATTGCAGGAGCCATCCCAGCAACACCAGCTGAGCCCTTGATGCCCACTGTGCTGCCCACAGTCCTCATATGAAACCCTTAATGGGATTCCAGACAGACAAAAAGTCTTAGTTGTAAATCTTATTTTCACTGTTCTGATACAACCAAACCTATTTTGTATAGACACAGAGTGGCTGTGGATTCCAGGTTATGGAAAAAGACTGGTATTGGAACAACATCTGTATTTTCTAGGCTTGCTTGGATACCTAGGAGATAGGAGAGTGTTGTACTTGTAGCTACTAGAGGAAACAGGGAGGCATTTTCAACCTCTACCAGCAGTGAGATGGTGGTCCAAAACCATGTGTGTGTATCTCACAGGCTGCAGTTTGGAAACATTTCCAGCTGAGCCTACTAAATCTGGTCAGTTGGTGTCTGGCCTAACCACAGTGTCTAACCACTGAGCTTAATCTGCAAGAGTACAGTTTAAATTTGTGGGACTATGAGTGGTTGTGCTTGAGATGAGCACCTGTTTCAGCAGCCTTGTATTAAAGGATAGCTAAGATATACATCCATTAGCTAAGAAAAGCCAACAAACTAACCATCAGACCCCACAGCTTTCTTCCATAGAGTTTATGTAGATTCTCTGACAACATAAAAGGAATTATTCTTAATTTTGTGTCCCTGTGTACTTTCCATCAGGGCTAAGATGCCCCAAATTTCTCCTCAATACTAAACCACCTTTATGTAAGGTCAAACCTGCCTTGGGCTCTTTTAATTTGGCGTATGACCAAGACACAGCTATCTCTGTGGGACACAGGCTCCTGACTGAACCTAGTACAAGAAGTTCAGGAGATGAGCTGAGACTGATAACAGCTGCAACCTGATCTCTACAGAAATACTCAGACATACTCAGCTGCACCCTAATGCAGCTGCCTAAGACAATCCCAAGGTGTGCTGGGCCAAAGTGTTCTTTAAGAACTTCTGCATGTACCGACGAAGGCCTTGGTGTGACTGAGAACCAGCAGAGATATCAGAGATATGAGGGGAGAGAGGCGGAGGCAAGTGCTGCTGGCACTGTGCAGACTTTTGGAAGGATGGGCAAGGTTTGGTCTTCAGCCTGAGCAGATTCCTCACCTTTACTAAGCTGACTGAGGTGCTGTCAGGCCTTTCCCTAAATAGATCATAAAAACCCGTGCAGGTGATTATCTTATGAACAAAGGGGGAAACAACAGAAGCAAAACAACAGCAGCGGCCTCCAAGTCTCTGCTGGGGAAAGAGGGATAGGCCACAGACAAGCAGCCCAGCCTCAAGGTGCATCGTGCCAGGCTGCAAGAAGGGACAGGGGTGTTTAAAGGTCCTTGACACGGGCGCGGTGCTGACTCTGACACCATCCCCCTGCCCTGGCTGCAAAGTACCTCCTGTAACTGGCTACGAGCTTTAGAGAATGAAATCCAATTTACCTGCCACAAAGAAGAGCCTGGTGAGGCCTCCCCAGAGCCGGTGGGTAAAGGAGGGCTGCCAGTTCCCACCCCTGAGCTGCTCCCCTCCCAGCCAGACCGGAGGGGAGGGGGAAGGGGCAGCCGTGGCAGTAAGTGCAGGAACAATTCACTGGAGAGCCACGGTGCGCTTTGCAGTTTGCCCACTAATTACTATTAAGCCCCGGTTCCTTTTTGTGTTCCAAGGGGCGTCTTCGATGTGGCACTGCTTCTTGGGCCTTTCATGCGGCTGGGCTAACCTCTGAATAGCGGGCTCCCCCCCCGCTCCTCGCTACCTCTCCCTTTTTCTTTCCCCTCTTTTGCTTTTCTGATAGTATTTTCTGTCCATGTTGTGTAAGGCCCTAAATGAATCTTGACTGCCCCTACAGCCGACTGGAGACGCACAAAAGCGGCCCATTCCAGTGGCCACAGCGCCATTGTGTGCCCTAACAATGCACTAATTGGCGGTGACAATTGTGCGGCTGGGGAAGAAGAGGGGGCCGGGCGGGGGTGGGGGTGGAACACGGGACATGGGTCCTTTCCAATCACTGAGGCGGGTCAATAAAGAAAGAGAAGTGTGAGGAGCGAGAGACGCGCTCTGCTCCGCGTCTCTCCCGCAGGCACGTTCGTGCCCGTCCCAGGCAGCTTCCTCCAAGGCACCCCCCCAGCCCCGTATTCCTATATGGAAGTGTAATGCGAAAAATTTTAACGCGTGGCTATGCAGAGCAAGAGCTGTGCAATCTAAAAGGGTCATCTCAATATCCCAGGCTGTCTCACCATGCCAGAGGCTGAAGAGCTCCCGTGATGAGAACACGACTGACATATTGATGGGAAAAGGTCACACACAGAGCCAAGAAGATGCTGGTGCTGGGGCACTCTGCTCTGGGTACACATGGGAGACTGCTCACCTCTTTCTAAACTGAGCTTAACGTATGTGTTATTTTGTACCAGGACAGTGGGATGCAAGGACAGTACTCTGCTGGGGTAGGTGCTGATCCTGTAGAGTAGGAGCTTCTGGTGCTGTTGGGAGTAGGGGAATGAATCTGGGCCACATTTCCAGCACCAGCAAAACTGGGGGCTGCAGGGATGAAAGGGACAACAGGTGCCATGGGACTGAAGCTGTTTGTTGCCACTGTGACACCATCCAGGACTCAGGAGGGACTAACTCAATCTCACACTGAAATATGGCAGGAATGAACCCATGGACTTTGAAAGCTGTCCCAGCATGAAGTTAGCCCTGGAGTTTGAAAGCTGATGTAGCTGACAGGTGAGGGACAGATTTCAGCTCTGTTCATTAGCTTTTAAGATAAAATATGGGACAGGAAATAGCATGGACAATGCTTTTGAGAAAGAAGAATGGAAGGCTCATCCAGTTGCTTTGGTTCAAAATTAATTCAGACAGTTGACAGACAGGGGGGTAGATGCTGAAGTGCTCAATACCTACCCATCTGTTTTCCAAACAGCTCCCATCAGCTCCCTCAGAGAACAGTGAAGACTAGCAGGTGTGGAGCACTCTGGTATCTGACAGAGAAAGCAAGGCAAGCCCAGCTGGCAGCAATACCCAAGTTTATGAAGGGCTCTGAAATGTCTTCTGGACAAAGATGTTTCTCTTACTTGAAGCTGACTGACCTTTGACAAGCATTGTCCAGAGCAGGGTCAGGAAGCAGGTAATTCTCCTACTCCTCTCAGGACAGCTGTGGGACTGCTGTGGTGGGGGAGACTTCTACTAAATGTTTTGAAAAAGAAGAATTGCCTCCTGCATCTGGAAAGAAGCAAGAAAACACCTTCCCATACAGTGTCATCTAAACACAGAACAGCTACATGGGAACCATCTCTATGGAAGAGCAATACTTTTCTGGTAAGTCCCATGTATTGGCATGGCTTGGAGAAGCAGTCTTGCCATAACCTCATGAAGGGCAGACACAACAAGCAGGGAGGACAAACTGGAGCTACAGACCCATGGACAGGCAGGCACCGTGCCTAGATCTGAACTCCCTGGTGCTCTGACTGATTGGGACTGGCATTTTAGTTTGGTCCACTACATATAAACACTAAACTCAGCTGAGAAGTCTGGTCCTGCAGCCAAAATGCTGAGGGGAAGCCTACTGTGAGCCCAGTGTGAGTAGCAGAGTTGCAACAGCCTAGAGCTGGAAGTGTGCAGAGTCCAGGGTACACTGGGTAGAAACTCTGGGACACTGGACTCTTGCCCTTTTCACCTCATGGCCACCCAGAGCACAGTAGTTCTCTTATTGTAATCTCTCAGAGTTTATGGGTCCTTGTCTATGGAACACCAAAGGACATCCCTGCTGCCAGGAGGAACCCTAATCTCTCCATTTATTGCAAGGTGGACTTATCAGCAGCCTTAGCTCCTAGAATTTGGTGGTGGCAATATCCTCCCTGAAACAAAGTCATTAGTTACCTGCTCTAAACATAGTAAATGTGCTTCTGCTTGCCGTCCCCTAGCAGGCCTCCACACAACTCCTGCTGACAACTATGGAAACATTCCCACAGATTACCACAGATGCAGGAGGAGGGCCTTATACAGTGAGACCTCTCTGCCTCCCCTTTGCCCTAAGCCCTTCACAGAAGTACTTTATTGTTTTATGACAGTGCAGTTAACACTTGACATAAATCTCTAAGCACAGCTAACAATGTTGATACTGTGTAAATACCTACAGTACAGACCTGTATTTTATTATGGTTTTGCCCTCTTCTACCTGTTCTCACCCAGGGTTAACTCTGTGCTAGATGCATTTGTATTTCACAAAGAATCTGCCAATTTTATACACTGCTACAGCTCCTGCCTTTAAATACTGAGAGCCCAGCTCTGGTTATCTGACAAACTACAGCTTTCACTGGAGCCAGTAGAACTTGGATCTACTTAAAGGATCGAACATGCTGGCTGTTAAATCTGAAACAAGTGTCCTTCAGAAGTGCAGAGTCCAAGCCAGAACAGGACATTTTGCAATATGTACACAACAAAGTATGCACCAATGTCACAAGCCATTTTGTGACAATGTCTGATGACAGGATGGTGCTGGCATTTGTTTTCCACCCTAGCCTTGCTTTCATGGGCATTTGTATCCCTGCTCTCACTTCTCATTGTAGGGGAAGGTACAAACTGAAGGAGAGGCACAGAATCACAGAATAAGTTAAGTTAGAAGGGATCCACAAGAACTAGAGAGTTGAACTCCTGGTCCTGCACAGCACTATTCTCAAGAGTCACACCCTGTGCCTGAGAGCATTGTCCAAATGCTTCCTGAACTCTGCCAGGCTTGCTGCTGTGACCACTTCCCTGGGGAGCCTGTTCCAGTGCCCAGCACCCTCTGGGTGAACAATCTTTCCCTAATATCCAACTTGAATCTCCCCTGACAGAATTTCAGGTCATTTCCTCAGGTCCTGTTGCTGGCCACCACAGAGATCATTGCCTGCCCCCCCTCTTCCCCTCATAAGGAAATTGTGACTGCAGTGAGGTGTCCCCTCAGTGTCCTCTTCTCCAGACTGAACAGATCAAGTGACCTCAGCTGCTCCTCATATGGCTTCCCCTCAAGGCCCTTCACCACGTTTGTTGCCCCCTCTTGGATGCTCTCTAATAGTCTAACACCTTACTTATATTGTGGTGCCCAAAACTGCACACTCCTTGTGTTTCATTACTTTGTTGGTGCACTTCAGATGTTTGCCTACAGCATCAGTCAGAAATGAGATTAATTTATAATCTTAAATGCTAGGAAAGCACTTTGGACTGAACATGCTCCTCATGTAATGCATGCTGATTACATCTATTACTTTCTTACACCGATATGGTAATTTGCACTTTATTTTTAAACAGTACCTAACTTTACTGATAATTCCTTCTTTCTTACCTCTAAATGCATCATATTGTACCTACATGATAAAACACCTGAGAATTTTCAAGCCAGTGCTCTTAACACAGGCTCTTATGTGACTTGCCTTGCTTTCCAGATGAGCCTTACAACTTCATTTTTTAATATCTAAATGAATGCTAATGCCTTGAACTAAATTATAGAAAATTGGAAGTCACTTACTATAAACAATGGACTGACTTTTTAAAAGCATGTTTACAGCTTCAGTGCCATGTTTTATATTTGTCTATGCTTAAAATGGATCGAATTTACTCCTGCTTGCCTTGGAGACTTTGTCTGGCTTTAATTGTAACACTTGATTATCTGAGATGCTTTTCATCACCTTCTCATAGTGATAATACACAGGCTTCTAGATGGGACCACTATTTTGGAGCATATTTAGTTAAACAAGAACTCTTTTAACAAGACAGTCCAGAGCTATGTACACACACTCCCAGAATATTTTCATTTACTCTCTGTGTGCTTTCACTGAAAAGGTTTGGTTAGCCTCACACCTGGAAGGTCCCCCTCAGTCCCTAAGGAAAGAAGGAGGTTGCTAGCTCTACTCTTTCAGAATGGACTAGCATCTTCAGTCGACTTCACATATTAACCCAAATATTATTAATTTTGGTCTGAGAGCTAGAAGGGTAGCTTTTTAAAAATAAATTACCCTGGCTTTAAAAGTAGAGCTAGAGCTTGGATTGGCATGCTCTTCCCAGGGCTCTACAGACCCCACAGTGTCTGCTCTGCATGGATGCTTTTTCACGCCATCTCTTACAGGGTGAAGTGAGGAGGGGAGGTGGCAGTGAAAGGGGAAGGAGATGTCACAACAGAATTTGCTCACCTTGTAAAGCAAATAAGGAGGAAGAGAAGGTCTTGCACATGGTTTCCTTGTGCAGCTTGTGTGGTCCCGGTCAAACATTAACTCATTGCTTGTAGCTGATTTCATCACAGGGATGAAGTCCAAAGGTTCCTGCAGGAGAGAGGATTGACATTCCTGATGGACTTCTGGTCTTTCTGAGAAGGGGCAGGAATAGTGAAGGAGGGGACATATCCTTCTCTTTGAAAGCTGCCAGAGCATAGGGCTGGGTGTGGAATGCTCTGGGGAGTTTCAGGCCGTGGGTTTAGGCCCATGAGCTCCACCACAGCTCTGTGCTACAATCTTTAGTCATCAAATCCAGATTCAAGGAGCTGCAGAACCTCCTTAGCTGGTGCACTGGAATAAACAAATAGAACAAGATTGTTGCCTGCTCCTACATCCATAGGTGTGAGAATCCTTATACCATGGGCAAAATCCTGCCCTTCTAGCCTCTCAGTCCACCTGGGACATGCCTCCCTTAGTTAGAATTCAAGGCCCTCACCTTGGACCCCTCTGGCAGAGGTCCATGTGGCAGCCATACAATAAGCAGCTGCCTCCCGCAAGCCTCCCAGGAGCTCTGTATCCAAGGGTGCCTCAAAGCCACAGCAAGCTGCCCTGGGAACTTGTGGCAGGGGTCAGCACCATTAAAAATCTAGGAATTTGTGGCTTTCCAAAACCACAAGATTTAACTGGGAATCCAAACCCTCAGAGCCTGATGCAGACATCTAGAGTACTTCCAGAGGCCCTCCTGGTTGATTTCAGGGAACAGTATCACATTTTCTTAGTTTCAGAAGGCTTTAACTAGCAGAAAAGCACTTTTAAGACAACAATCACTCTTTCAAAGCTTTTTCTACCCATGATCCAGTACCCACCAGAAGGCAAATTAAAAAGTACGAGTAAGATTTTTTTAGTGTTTATTGAGAGTTGCCTTTATACAGGAGGGACTGGTGCTCTGATGCAGTCACAAGTGAACCCAAATAAACCCCGCTCAAGTGTCAACAAGCAATTCAACTCAATGGATTTAAATTATAATGTCATTACACATCAATAATAAATTAAGACTACTGCCCAGTAGTTGCAGATAATTTTTTAAAAAATCCTTATCAAAAGTAAAAAAAAAACCGAACCAAATATGCAAACACA
Organism: Chamaea fasciata; assembly: GCF_029207755.1. Lineage (NCBI taxonomy): Eukaryota > Metazoa > Chordata > Aves > Passeriformes > Sylviidae > Chamaea > Chamaea fasciata. The sequence goes on along the minus strand of NW_027094093.1, from coordinate 12,954,258 downwards.
AGAACAATGAAACACATGTAACAATGTTGCAAATAAGTTAACAGAGTAGCACACACACATTACCCTATTCCAAAAACGCAGGGTGCACTGCCAGCAGTGCTAAAATTCACTGTAAGTGGTGCAGGTGAGCTGGTGCTCTGGCAGGAAGGAAAGCCCAGGCTGTCAGGGACCACATCAGCCACTGTGCTCTGCTGCTCACACCTGCTCTCCCTGGTTTTTAACTGCCTTGCCTGAACTAAAGTTGATTTGGAAGCTGCCTTTATCACGTAACACCTATGAAACACACATTTTGTTCATGAATTAACTTTTGCTTACCTGAAGTATAGCAGGGACTCAGACAAGGTAACTTGGTATCACAGGTATTAATTAAAAATCAGCCTGAAAGCACAGCTTAGTTTAAGCAAAATCAACTTGGTAGACAAGTGTATAAGCAAAATTGAAACAAATACCTTTTCCACCAAAACAATGCTGTGTATTCAAGGATTTATAACGGTTTAACATGTGGATTAGACAGGAATAAATAAATAACTGAGCGACTGACACTTGTGCACAAAGTCTAATACACTTTGGTCCTCCTGATAGCTCTCCAGACCTAGATATCTGATGCTGACAGATTGCAATTTGAATTAGTGGCCACCCCAAGGAATTTGGGTGAAATTGGCATTTTAAGGTATGACTCAAGCCATCATGGCCACACCAGGGTTTTCAAGTAAAGAAGAACTTTGCACGTTATTATCCAGGCTGTCTCCTCACTGTACTGCTAAAATGCAGGAACAGCACTGCTGCTGTCAAATGGGATTTCTGCTACTGGTGTCAAATGTGGACTTATAAAATCACAGTTAGTATGGACATGTGCCCCACGCTGACACATGCCACATACTTTAGCAAATAATGCTGAAATTTCAACGGGTTACCCTCTCTTTAAGGTAAGGCTGACCAAACCCCCACTGGGTCAGCCTTCAGGGAGCCAGGCTGCATTATAATTGAGCTTCGAGTAAACACCTTCACTCTACAGCACTGGACCCAGCTGTGCAAGTGAGCAGGGAGCTCTGTATGGGAGTTCCTGGCCACGTTGTGTGGACTGGCCAGGGATTCTGGGAGGAGCAAAATTGCATGTGACCTGACCCTGTTTTAATTCTCTGTACTTGACATTATTATACGTACACAGCTTCTGAAGGTCTTGCACAACTGCATCTCAGGCTAAGCAGCCCAGCTAGTCTCAAAAACACACATAATAAGAACCAATACCATCTCCACACTATCCTCTCTCATAATGCCCTCACAAAGCATAGACAGTAGAGAAATTTTATGGTTACCATTCCAAGTAAGATGGAGAACTGTCATGAGCAAGGGTTTTAAGCTCCAATGCCAAACACAGTGCATCGTGGCAGAGCATTTCTAAAAATTTATTCACTTCTCAAAGTTTAAGGCACCAAATGAGCAAAAGTGAGGAGTTCCCACACAGCTTGGTGTCTTCAGAGCTGGTATATGAAACCTGGAGAGCTCACTTCATGAGGACAGAACAAGCAAATTGATTTACTCAGCTGCTCCTGCAAAAGAGCAGGCACAGCACAGGAGAGTTTCAGTTTAAGTCTATGAGTTAATAAAACAGCAGATGCAATCAGGAAATCCAAAACAGGAAGAGAGATGCTAATATACAGTACTGTAAGGCACTCCTACTGGGAAGGGAAAATTGGAAGGCAAATCACAAAGGAGAGAATGACTGGACTCAACTGGTTCAAAAGCAACACAATGAGCTGTGAAGCTCCAAGTCTGGCTATAGGCTCAGTCCTGTGAGTAAGGACATGGACAGACACAGTGGAGAGAGAGGGGAGACGGGTTTGCAACTGAGTGGCAGAAAAAGAATTAGAAGATTATAACGATTATTCAATTAATTTCTTTTATACAGATAAACAGTCAGCTGCAATCCAGGCAGTGACCTTTGGGAAGCCTAGGAAACTCGGTGGCTTCTGTTGCTACAGGGAAAAAAGCAAAATTCAACTGGGCAGCTTCCTCATTTCATTGTAAACAGACATCCTCTGCTCTTTTTAAAAATCTTTCAAGACATTATCATCAATCTACTATAATACACACAGTATCCTAATAATAAGAGAAGCCTTGACAAGAGGAGCTCTAGAGACACCCTGATGATTCACTCCTAACAGGGCCATCAGAGCCTGTGCAGTACTGCAAAAAACTTAAGTTCCTCTCAAAAAAGTATCTTCCCTCCCACCTGCCAATTCCTATCGATCCCAGCAGTGAGCTCATATTGGTATGTGCCAGCCAGGATATTTTGTCACATCATGAATCCATCATTTTCCACCACGTAAGACAAACAAAAAACAAGAAAAGCAATAGGAGGATTCCTACACGAGAAATACAAATTTCTCTTTTTATATATTGATAATACAAAAAGAGCCGCATTTTGCATCCCCTAGGTAGGCCAGTCTTCCCATTAAAGGAAAGGTAGATGGTTAGGGTAAAGAGGAAAAGTGACTTGAATAAGGATCTCAATAGTGTCCTGGATTAAAATAGTATCAGACTAACAACTATAAGTACCTGTAGAGCGTGAAGCTATGGTCCACTGCAGTTAAGCATCCTATTTTTACACCGATAACAAGTTCTGTACAAAGCAAAAGCAGTAACTGGATTACAGATCAATTCCTTCTCAGTCAGCTAGGAAAGCGTCTTCTCTTTGAAGAAGACAAACAGCATATTTTATTTTTGATTCACAATGAAACGGGATCGTTCAAATTCATTTCATGCATGGGTAGGACAAGACTGAAGTACTAACACATAATTTCACCTGGGGTGGTGGGGAGGGTGCAGGCAGAGCCATGCAATCTGCAAAGCCCCCAGGAACTTTACCAGCTGATGCTCATCAGAAGTCTGCAGAGCAGAGCCACATGCAGGCTGTGGGCTGCAGAATGAGCAATGAGAACCAGCATGGAGCACTGTTAGTACAGCAGAGACAACCATGCAAGGGTACAGTGCTGTCTGAAACCCAAACCACATGCAGAACCCCAGGCTGAGGCTACTGCTTGCAGATGGCTCCTGCAAGAAAATCAGCTGAGGGCAGGATTAAGCCTTTCATTATGCCTACAAAAATTGGTGACAGAATACTTTATCTTACCCATTCATAAGGAATAATTATTTTTGGATAGGAGCTAGGCATCCCTGAGAGGACATCATCTTCCACATTACAGCCTGCTCCTACAGCCACCGTGAAGCTTATCACTTTTCCAAAGCAGAAATGAATACCTATTCATTTTAGGAACTAGCTGGTTTACAACAACACTGGATTTTAAAGCAAATAACATGATCTGTATTTTACAGTATCCTTTTACATAAAGCTCTGGGCACTGACAGAATATCGTAACATGCTCTTGTTCTATGTCTTTGGTAATGGCAGTGGTTTCAGACCCATGGCTAATTTCAGCAGTTTTGCCAACATCATACTCTATATCCTTTAAATCTCTATTAGCAAAGAAACTGTTCTGTGATACCTGTACAAACCCAGAGTAACTCCAATGCTGTCTATGTTGTTATTCCAGAATTCAATTCCAATATCTAACCACCCACATGACTGGTACTTTGGAGACAGAACATATGTCAAAGTAACTAATATTTTGCAATGTCTGAACCTCGATTCCTTGACTCTGTATGGTTTTTGACAGTGCAGTCAAGCTGCCCTCTCTAAATTGAGCTGGACATGAACCAGCACTGTGAGGTATCATAAATGCCAGAGCATGATGATATGAAAAACACCACCATTTTTTCTTTAATGACCTAACATTATGCCTACAGATAATTCAAAATAGTACCTGCCAGATGCTGACAGTTTCAGAGCTACTGGCTTTGCCACAGGAGTAATTGTAGTGACACAAGCTGACAAACATGGGAGCGTTCTGTTTATTCAGCCAGTACCAGTGCAGTTCCTGTTTGCCTGACTAATTCCACAGTACTTCCTCAGTGTTTGCATTTCTGAACACACAGGGAATTCTTGCATGGGAATGGATTTGCAAGGAACATTATACCTTTAAGGGTGATAGCCAAAAGCAACTCATTTCACGTGAGGAACAGTGAGCTGAGACAGAGACACCATTGTGTATAGGAAGTATTAATTTTAGTGACAAAGGTGCATGATTCACCAGGTTTATTAAGTAGGGGAATCCCTACAGCACTTTGCCAAGAACATGGAAAAACCCTCACTTCCTTCTAAAGAATCCTAATGAAAGAAGGACTTCTGGAAAAGAAAGGCACTGGTTGTCTAATGTATACAGATATAAACATGCTTCTATATATATAGTAGTTGCATTCAAAGTTGAGAAAGCTACTTTTTCTTTGACTGGAGGCTGGAAAAGGTAACCATTTATATTCCAGTACAAGGCAACTCATTGTAGCATTTTAACTTTTAATCTAATTATGATGTACCTTGTTCTTTTATTTAACATACTTCAGTCATTAGTGCGATGCTTCAACAATCAAAACTGCTTTCTGCCTTGAATACAACAGTCTGTAGATTACATAGGAAGCAAAAATCAGTATTCCATATTTTCACAAACCTATGTGAGAGGAGAGGAAAATACACATGCAACTGGCATTATTCTCCTGAAACCGTATTTGCTTTCTGTATATAGATGTGTGCATGTGTGTACATATATATATGAATGCTGTCACAGATTGGTAATACACATATCACTGCAGGGTGTGGAAAAGAGTTAGGAATGTGAGACGAGGGGAAGACAATCTAACTGCTCATTGGAGGTGAACTTGCCATGAATTAAACATACTGCCAGTACTGACACACACCTCTCCAGTTAAATCCATCATGTACTTCCCTTTACAAATTAATTCACTGTGTTTAATACTTCCCTATGTTCCAGGTGTGTGGAGCAGAATCATACCTCGAGGAACTCCACCGTCCACCATGGAAGTCATTACAGAGCTACAGATGCCTTGGAGCTCAAAGAGAGTGCAGGACACAAGTTGCATATGAAAAGAGCAAGCTAGTGTTTCACAAATTTGAAGGTATTTGCTAACTAAAATGGGCAAGACCACTTTCCTGACTATCAGTTTAACAGGTTCAGATTAGAAAAACATTTGAAGAAAACTTCATGAAATAAAATGAAAATCAATGTGAATACTTAAAATGCCCTCAAGTTTCAGACTGGAAGGAGGAGAACCAACATCATGTTACTACAGACAAGGACACAGCTTCCCATAAATCAAGAGTAACCAGCAGACATCTCAAAGGACTTCAGTGACAGAGCTTAACTGATATTCCCAGCCTGAAAAAAAAGAGTAGCAAGTCCCATGCTTATCTGAATATGGGGTGGTTATAAATATATAAACATAACTGAAGGAATTATTCTGCGTCTTATGTTTGTAAGCACCCCAAATAAGGTTTAAGGGGATCCTCTTCTTTCCTTGGCAAGGAGATCCTTTAAAATCTAAATGCACTGATCCTTTAAGATGGTTCTCTGAAAACATGAGGAAATGGAACCACATGTCCATATCACAAGGAGACAGTGGATTAAAAATAATTTCTGCTCTATTGGGTTCCGTGAAACTCCTCACCAGAGCCCCTGCCAAGGCTACCAGTAAATAAATAATACACATAAATAAGTAGATCATTCATCAATTATAAATTAACAACATAAAAAATAATGCAGTCATGGCAGCAAATATCTTCTGCCTTGAGATGAAGTCTTCTCCAGAGGTGGAAAAGAAAGTTGGGTACTTAATTAGCTAGACCTAAAGCATTTCTCGTAAACCACATTTTGAATGAGAGCTAACGACTGGACTTCAATGCAGTTTAGCCATTGGTATTTCAAAGCCAACAAGGCTTTATGGCCACTTTGGCAGCTCTTATTCACAGATGAAGAAGGTCAGGTAATATTTTTCAAAAAAATTTCTGCCTGTCTAAGCCGAGAATTTGCTTGAGCTGGCAGCTGGGAGAGGGATTCTCTTCAGGCTGGCCACTGCCTTAAGGACCTCATGTGTTCTGATATGACAATTCAAACATGTTGCAAGACTCTTCGAAGTTCTCGTCCATATTCAGTTGCCTCCAGAAGGATTTCTGCTTCTTCTGCAACTCTTTACGCACACACCTGGGGCATGGTACAGCCTTCACTTTGCACTCAGAGTGGAAGACAGCACCACAGCTTTCACACCTGCAAACACAAATTAGTGTCAAAATTGAGTCACAAAATAGGACCAGAGCATGCAATGGGCTTCACGTGGGCTGTGGGCAGTAGGTTTTCCTTGACACCATTCTGGGAGCTCTAAGAGCATTATGCTTCATTAGAGTGGCGTCATAAAAGACACTGGTATGGCCACACCTCTGCTGGTATTAAGCTACTCAGGAGCACTAAAATAAATTGACTTGCATTCATTTTGCAGTTGCTGAGAATCTGTCCCAGCACTTCTGCTTCACAGACAAGTTTTTAGAAGGATTAATACTTATCTTCTTAGTAACTACTATTCAGGTATGTCACTGAAAAGACATCAACTTTGTTTTATGAGAGACAAGTCTTGCTTTGTTTGTAACTGAGAAGTGACTATATTGTTTTCCAGTAAGTTATATTTCAGCTTTTGCAGAAACAGATTCTGTGATTTGCAACAGCAATGATATGACATATTTCTCACTGAAGCTCCAGTGGTCAGCTGTTCTGGAAAGAGTGAAGAACAGACCACTTCAACAGCAGAAGTTGTCATTTCAAAAGTAAAAAATGAAACAGAGGTAAGTGATATTGTCTGCCTTGTGTCCTGTGGAAGACTAGACTAGATGAACACAACTGATCTATGTTGATCAATTGATCAATACATTGAGCTATGCTTCTGGCATTCAAAGCTGTCTTACTCTGTTCTGATCTATGTTGATCAATTGATCAATACATTGAGCTATGCTTCTGGCATTCAAAGCTGTCTTACTCTGTTCTCAAATGTGACATTAAAACTCAAACAAATCAACTGGTCAGACAAATGACTGATTTACTTTTGGGGCACTGTGAGGCAATGAACTTAATGTCACAGCAGATCAAGCCCCATTTGTGGATGGATGTCGAGCAATGAAACATCTGGTGATCGTGAGTGGGCTACAACTGAACAGTTGGACACTCTCAGCCTTTCAATGCAAATAACTATCTTAGTGATGAGTTGTCACTACAGCTTTGTAACCAAAGGAAAAAGTAAAAGGAGGACTGTCAGAGGTAAAAAGTCTTAGTTTTAAGTTGGATAATCAAATAATAAAAGCAACAAAACATGAAACTTCAGAGTAATCCTGAAATACAAGCAACCGGTGTTGGTCACCCTTGGTGATTCTGCAGGACATCTTGAAATGCCTTGCACTTTTTTCCCTTTCTTGTAGCTACTGTAGTCAAATGACTATATAAGAATCCAAGTGCCCATTGTTATAACTTTAGTGGGGTTTTTTGTTGGCTTGCTTTGAACCTATTTTTCATATAAATAAGGTTCCTGTCTTCAAGACTGTTAAGAAAAATCAAAAACGTAAAGAAAGAATCCCCCAAAAAGTGAGAAGCCATAAGGCATGTGGTCTGACAATACTGAGAGAAGTCCATAAGCTAACACAACCTGTTAGCTGTATCAGCTGCATCTCACCTGTAACTTTTAAAAAAACTGTTTCTGGTCTGGCTGCACTTGAAGTTTTATGCATGGGTCCAAACATGGCCTAAATCTTAATAACTGCAGAGCTTTGAGAAGTCTGTGCAGAGATTTAAGGAGGTGCATTTCTAACTTGCATAAACTGATAAAACTCAAATATGAGTATGAAAAGGCAGGTGAACAAGGCTAAGTATAAAGCAGTATAACTACTGGCTTCCATGCTCTCTTCCAGTAAAACTTGGTTGCTGGATTTCTCAGTCCAGCTACAGTCTAAATCTGGTTTTCAATCAAGAAACCGGCTCACACAGAGGTATTTACAATTTCTGTACTCAAGAGAGTGTGTTATTGCCCTTATCCACTGAAGCACAGGCACACATGCTTACGACTCGTATGCCACTGATTTCTTTGGGATTACTGATCTGCCTTCCATTAAGTGTGCTTACGTGCTTTGCTGGGTTGGGATCTCCACGAACAGACACACTAATGGGCAAAGAAGAGACAGAAGACAGCAGTGTCTTTAAAACTTTACACCACTCTGAACTGACACTAATGGTGATTTTATCAAGCTAATTCTCCCTTGTTAGTCAGCAGTTTACAGTGCCCTGGAAGTTGCTAGAGGGTAATGATTGATGAGGAGTGTAATTCTGTGCTCTCACATTGCCACTCACTATGCTAGCCCAATATTTCTCTACAGCATGCATGGAAATGACAAAACCTATCAGAAATTGCTGCTGAAATGGATTGAACAGGATGAGAGAGAAGCCAGCACACCTGCTCTCTCAAGTCAAAGGCCATCAGCAGAGCAAACAAAGACTGATGGTTTTCAAATTAACACAAATTCATTTTTCAGAAATAAGGTCAGTGGAAAGATTAACAAACTTTTTTCCCATTGCTCAGAATAAAAACACAGAGAAAAACCTGTCTGAACTGTTAATAATTAGAGCTAGTGCAGCAGCTGAAGCTCTGCCCAGGATCCCACACTGTCAGGCACTAAGCAGAGGCAGAGCAAACAGCCAGCCCTGATCTCACAGTCACTGCACTGGCACCCACTGCTGCCACTGTTGGTCCATTCTGGTGCCCCCACCCCTGCTGCTGCTCTGAAGACCTATTTTCTGCCTTCTCTGGTGAAGGCTGAGCTCAACCAAGAGGTGCAGATGACAACAAAGCAGCAGCCTGGAGGAAGGGTGCTCTGAGTTGGAAAACAAAGCTGCCTCTAGCTCTGCACAGGAACAAGGAGAGAGGACGCCCATATCAGCCTTCACTGCATGCCTGTGTCCCCCTCACTGACCAAGAAATTCACCAGGGAGGGGGGGCAATGCTGATCTTGCTCTGCCTTCGTGCAACTGTTACTCCTTTTGAAGTGGTGGAGGAGCTGTACTACCCCAAACTACCTACACAGCTTTGCTCTTCCTCATATCAAATACAGCCAGTCTTAACCGGCCCTGGAATGCCAACTGGTTGACCATTTGACCATTTCTAACCCCACTGCAAGAGATTCTCCAGTGATACCAAAAACTCCACAACATTATATTCCTTTTTAGAATATTACAGATTGCTTCCTAGTTAATCCTGAGATCTAATTTTATCTCCCCATGTGGATTTTATAGGGTTTTTTGTTGTTTTCAAGCCTCAGTATATCAAAATGATTTTATTTCTCTGGAGAAATAAAATATATTTTGTAGCCTATTAAAGGCTCACTTAATAGCTCACTGCACTTACTTATCTTTCCCTTAACCCTTGTTGTTGTCATAGGTAATTCACAGTTCAGGTGCTATTTCTGAATCCTGACTTATTCTTTATCTAGAGGCCAAAAAGTCCCTATATCCTTTGTGAGAATGCTATTCACCACTGATAATAAGCTGATGAGCCCATAGCCATTCAGGCCTTTCATGTTTCCTTCTTTAATGAATGATATTGTGACACTGCACATTAATAGCATCTTGCTATTTTTCAAACAGTATTTGAAGATTTAGAGAACACTGCATGTTGTTTTCACACAGACTTGCAGTCTTCTAAGAAGGCAGCTGAAATAGCTTCCTCTCTATTTTGGTGTTTTCTCTTTTTTTTTTCCTCTTTCCTGACCTAACTCAATTTCTGTTGAGACTTTAGGGGGTGTTTTATGTTTTAAGGATGTTTTACTTGTATGGACTAAAAAAATGCAGAGAATTATTCAGTCCTCTAAATAATTTCTATGGCACTGAAAAGTGTAAGAGAAAGGGCAAAGCTCTCCACAGCCAGACAGGCATTATAATGCTCTTATTATTATCATTACTAGTTAAAAAAGAAAAGCCTTTCTACATTAAAAGCATATAATCATTCCTTGTATGCTGAGGAAATGCCAATGTTCGTAACTCCCATTAAGTCTGGACATTTGAAACATATCAATATTTAGTAAACTGTAAATTCCGGCATGTTCTTTTCAGGCTTCCCATCTATTTTTCCCAGGATTATAACTCAAGCAATTCTAGATGCTGCACGACCAATTGATTATGCCCATACTTCTCCCCTGTACTGCACCACCATTAAGTGCCCCTGCGCAGAATCACATGCCTGAAGTGAGGGGTACAACACAAAGAGGCCTCAAAGACCTCTCACCTGAAACAGACAAAATGAAGCAGGGATGATCAACAGGTGGTCCAGGATGTCATCTGAAAGACACGGTTTTTGTCTCATAGGAACCTTACTGGTTGACAGACTTACCAATGTGACTGGTATAAAGGTGGGACGAAGCTGCTGGAACCAACAACGTTTATTAGGATACCTTCAGTGCCATGCACATGGGCTGGCTGAACCAGATATACCACCATTCAGATACACCTCACAACAACAAGTGAGAGGTGAACTGGCTTGCCCAAGGTCAGCCAGGGCTCCTAGCAAAGCTGAGAAGGGCCAAGAGCTCTCGTCTCACTGCAGTGCCATATTCACCCACCACCCTTTATTCTGTAATTTATATATTAGCTTTCATTTTTTCATTTAGAAAACTCACTTCCTTTGTGCCAGAACTCGCACACATTTGGTCAAGTGAGTAATCCCTTGAAACGAATTTCAGCAAGGATTTGATTTACGACTGAACCCTTCACTGACTAACTCTTCAGTTTCTTCTTTCCTGCCATGAGGAGTAGAAGCAGAATTAAATGGGTTAACTCATTATGTTTTCCTTAGAAGATGCTAAACATTCACCAAGCATCCAAAACACTAAACCACCTGTAACTTGGCTATTAAAAAACCCCAAAGAGCAAACCATACTGGTTGAAGTAAGCCTTGCCTGGGGATTCCAGCATGACCACCATCCCACAGTATGCACATGTGCCTGTCTGCAAGCATTTCTGAATTGCTCAGCTGTGAATATCACAGACAGGCCCTTCAAACTCTGAGCCTTTAGCAGAACACAAAGAAAAGGAAAAAGGACTAGCCTGTGTTCACTTACAACAAAAAAAAAAGCCCCAAAGGCAATCAATGCCTGACACACACGTGCAGCAATATTATTCCAGTTGCCTAGGAACCAATGCAAGTAGCCTGCCTAGTGAGGGATGCCCACATAGTAAATGAATGGAAGAAAGTTGGCACTAATATGACATTGATTGAACATTCTAGTTAAAAACCACTGTGACATGAGGCAAGTAAAACCAACCTCTAAAGCTAATTCAGGTGCAAAAGACAATACTTGATGAAAAAGCTTTATTGTTTATTGTATACTTTATTGTTTTCTGTTTACGTATTCCAGATAATATTACTGTGCTACCCTGCACAAACAAAAATAAGACAATGTGGGCCAGAAGATTTTGATCAGTTTTGACAGATTCAGGTGAAATTAAATTACCAAGAGAACTTAACATCTACTTAGGTGCCTACATTTCCTCAAAGAAGTGCTGAGCAGATCACTTCAGGGTACTTTGAACTAGCTATCAGCATCTGATAAGCTAAGCTCTTTGAAAAATTAGGTACTAAACTACTGGCACAACTCAGGTGAGTCGGGCCTGGGGAAAGGCTTTCTAGCATAAGACAAACCAATCTAAGCAAGAGGAAAATTATGTACTTTGAACGATGCCTTTGACCTGTGCCAAGGTATTTCCTGCAAATGCTGTATACTACATATTTCACTCTCTCCACCTCGTATCCATCTTTAACATTCTCCCAAATGCTTGAAGTTGCATTTGTCCAGTGACACAGCATCCGTAACACAGTAAGCTGTAACTTTGCAAAGACTTCGGCATGCACAGCCTGAGCCTTTAGTAAGAGTTCTCACTATGTGCAAAGTACATTCACAGGTCTTATCAGGATGGTGACCAAAGATTATGGAGGCATCCAAGCTGGTTGATATAGTCAAGCCTGTTCTGTGGCATGTCTATTTTAAACTTGGGCCTTCTGGTTTGTATCTTAAAAGGTCTACATGTCTTAACTGATCAGCAGAACAAATTAACTTAGCAAAGTGAAAACAGTTTAGCCTTGATAAATGAATATGAACACAAAAGAGCAACTCTCCATGGTTCACATACATCTACAGTCACCACATAAAAGGAAAGGAATGGACTAAATTGTTCTTAACACGCAAGTAACTTTACCAGCAAAACACAACAAATTTAATTGCCTGTGAAAGTAAGCACTAGGATGATGACAGGCAAGACCAAAACTTTATTAACTGGGTAACATAAAATAATCTTAATCATAACCATGATTGCTTAATTATCTGATGGGACAGAAAACATGTTTTAACAAATTCTATTCTTATTTCAAAGGTAATTTTCTCAGTATTCCTTAAGATGTAAAAATTGTTAAAATTTGTTCTAAGTTATAAAACAAATACAGCCACTACTATAGACAACAGTACACTACACAGACTTCACTTCTGTTGTTTGCTTGTTGGGTCTTTTTTTAATTTCATGAGAAAGAAACAAAATCTTTTCCCCACATTAGTGAAGAACAAGCAAAATCAGAGCAATTGAGGGGAAGTGCCTGCTTGCTAATAGGCAATGATAGCTCTAAGAAGCCAATCTACAGCCAAGGATATTTAAAGTCATTGCACAACACCTGTAAATGTAAAGTAAGTGATATAATATGATAATTTTTTAATGTTTCCTCACTAAATTTAAGCCCAGGGCAAATTTAGTCCAAGAAATAAAAGAGGAGGTAGAGACTCAGTTCGTTTCAGTTGCCAGAACTCAAGCTAAAGCAGAGCTCTGAGAGTTTACATTAGCTGGAAATTTGGTCCATGAAATGTGCAATTAATTCAAGAGGCTTTAAATAGTTCTCATGATTTAAAGGTCTTCAAAAACAAGGTGAAATTGTGAAAATCTGAAAGCACCCTGATTAAGTATTATATAAATATGGGTAAGACAGAAAAGAGGGAAATAAGGTACAGAAGGATCAAACTGATTGGAAGAGGCATCGAAAGGATGAGACAGTTTTTAAGAAATTGTTTAACTACTGAATCACAGCTTTCATTATGATCTGTGCAGAATGGCCACCTCCCAAGAAAAGCCAGAGAAAGAATGTATCATTAGCAAGCTTATGACTTCGTGAGCCCACCCTTACATTCAAGGCAGCAAACTGTTGCGCTGTATTGTTGAGCAGGATGTAAAGAGCCTGCCAAGCACAGCCCACAGACCCGCTAATTAAGTGAACTGATTGTGTTTGTTTTGGAACCGTTTGCCAACAAAGGAATGTGTCACACTGATTAGTGAGAGAAGGGTATGTAATATATGTGTATTCAAACCCTGAGGAGTGCATAACCCAGGTATTCACTCTGTTTGCCCAAGGACTGACAAAAATGACTCTCAAGCAAATAACCAGACCAAAGAGAAACTCCAGCCCTCAAGAGGGGCCCTCTTTTTCTCTCAGCTGTATCTATCTAAAGAATATCCATCCTTCATAAATTCCTGCTGAACACTGTGCCAGAAACTGCTGAGAATATTTTGGAGAGAAACAATCTCTTCACCTCAAAGCTGATCTAAGAGACCAGGAGGATGGAAAGTTAAACAGCCAACTGAGAACCACTTTGGAATTGTAATGACCACTCTGACAGCTGTCACTCTTTTCTCCAAAGAGCAAGACAGGTCAGGGAGGTAGCAAAAAAACCCAAATGCCAGCTCAACACAGACATACATATATACATACACACAAACAAAAGCAGGCTTCAGTTTCAAACATGCAGAAAAGAGCTGAAGTCTGCAAAAGATGTCATGCACCCACTTTTGAATATTTCTAACCTAACAGTCCAGTTTGCTGGTAGAATTAATAGCTCAAAAGTGAACAAACATTCAAATGCAAAAAGAAAAACATGATCTTCAGAGTTCAGCAGCTCTTTCCGCCTCAACTCACCAGCTTCAGCTGGGGTACCTGGCAGTCCAGTATTGTGTGAAATATGAATACTATGCTGTAGACAGCAGTTCCAGAAAACCAGGATGGAGAAAAGGGAGTTGTAGTCAATTATCTCTGTACACTGTGGACTCAAAATAGTACAACTAAATCACAAATCTGAGCTATTTACTCAGAGCTCTGTATGACAATTGACAAGGAAAGCTGAACACATAATCAGAATTTTCAGGTATAATTGCAAGTCTTCACACGGATCTTTTAGCATTTGCCATTCCATTTGTCACAGGTTACTCTCTACATCTCCCTATTTCTATCTAGCCTCCTCACCTTACACTTGTCTTTGTAGTGGTCAGTACATCTACTTCAGAAACCTCTCTCATCATCAAGAGATGTAAACAAACACAAAATCTCTCCACCTGGCCTTGTCCCTCACTGCTTTGGAGCTGATGGAGCTGCACAGTAAAGCATACAAGCTCCTCTGCTGGCATAACTTGCCTCCGGAGCAAAAATGGAACTGAAATCATCTGGTTAGTTCCACATAGGCGCATGTGTAGTAATGAGATGAGAAAACTAACTAAGAAGGGAAACAGACAATGCTGGGGATAAAAACAAGGTTTAGTTATAAGGAATACAAAAGGAGTAAGCAGAATGATGAAACAAGAAAGAGAAATATCGGAGAACCTTTCATGCTGATTGCGTTTTAATTAAAACCATTAACAAGGGCCGCTGTCTTTGGCATGACATCAACCATAACTCCACATTTGTGAAACATGAACACAAGTCCTTTCTGGCTTCTAACTCACATAAACACAGGAGCGAGAGCAGCTTCTGTTGGCTTGAACTGCTGACAAATTCTATTTGATTCCAGAGGGGTTTGAACTCTGTAATCGCAAGGTATGTCTGATCTCAGCTGAAGGGCAGGGAAACAATATATACCCAATAATGTTTTTGTGGGACCAAAAATCCCCCAGACAAATCAAATTTTAAAGTAAACTTGTATTCCCAAATGTTCCTTCATATTCTCATTAATCTTTTGGGAATATTTTCAATCACCTTTTATGCAGCCTCAACAGATATTTTATGTTTTATGCCATCTTAGTCTTTCTTTTTAACTCAGCCTATCTCATCATGCACCCTGGATGCATTCTTTCTTAAAAACTGTCTATAGAACTCAGCCCCACACCTTGCTTAGCTTTTATCCACTGCTTTATCAATCCATTTTTTAGAATAAGTCTCTGGAAAAACAACGTGCAAACAACATTTGAAACTCAGATCAGAAAATCCCTTAAGAGTAGTCTATGGTTACTTGTAATTTAACATCTTTGTGCACGCCAGGGAACCAGATTCTTAACAAACCCTTTTAACAGGCTAGTCCTGATTGTTTTGATAGGTGGGTCCTTGATTTTTTCCCCTTTCAAATGAACACTTTGGAGAACAAACTACAGTGTCTGTATTTGAAACAGCAAAAAGACCCCGCTTATCTGTGGAGGAATGCTGTACTGTCAGATATACTGTCTTTCTGTTAAGGGTGGAAAAATCTATCTCCTTTATTCAAAATCCAAGACACTACTGTGTTGCCAAGTCTGCTTTGGTTTCCGGCATTTTGCTTCTAGGTTTTCCATGTGACTCCTGTCCCTAACCTGGCATCCAATACTCTACATGATCTGAAATAAAGGGGTTTTTGTTTAGTTTAGGACTCACATACACTTACACTTACTTTGTTGCCACCTGAGAATAGCAATATAATTAAAAAAAAAAATTCCGTACACAGGCACAGATGAATAAGCAGACAAAGAGCAGAGAACTAGCCATAACATTTCATGGGGACAACACTTCAGAATGGTGGTTATTGTTTTATAGTGGATGATCCCTGTACATCATGGGTCCAATGATACCAGAGAACAGAAAGATGTCTGTGATCACTCCAGAAAGATCATTTGGCTTTTCAGGACACTTTGCAAACTCAGAAGAACTCTGGATAAATCACACTGCGTAATGATACTGGGGGCTCTTCCCTTTTTGAACAGCTACTCTGAGACTTCCAGGGCTTTTGGAAGTAGCTTTTCTCATTTGTTTCCACATTTACTCATGGTGGCCTCCCTGGAGCAGTGATCTACTGCAGCTGCTCAGAAATGTGCATTAGTGGAATCCAGTCCCTAATTATTTAAATAAAAGGTCATGAGGCTGAGAATCCTCAAGACTTTAACACTCAAATCAGATGTATGACTGACATTACCACATTGGAGTACCTGCTTGTAGAAATGTCCTCAAAGGGGTAAAGGATTTCTCCATTGTTGCAAATCTCACAGATGAAACCCTTTTGGCTACAAAGGCTGCAGCTGTACACATGAGAGGTGGCAAACTTGATCACCTTTCCCAAGAAAGGAGCCAGCTTTCCTTCAATAACCTGGAATGAGAAGACAATATTGAATGAACCCCCAGAAATAACCAGAATGCCCTGAAGGACTGAGACAATATTTATTACTACAGAAATGCAGCTACATGCTCTTGGTTAAAACAATAAGAAAGTTACTTCCCAACTATTACAGCTCCATGAAAACACAAGTGATAATAGTAGTGTATGAAGCAGCAATGATCTGAACATGAAAACTAACTTACTATCTCTTTGTAAGTCTATGCATGGCAATAACAAAATATTAGTATCATTTTAAGTACAATAATGCATTCATACAATAAGGCACAAAGAAGTAAACAGGACACAAGTTTAAGGCTTCCACATTATCTCTGACAGCTATGAATACTGCCTTACAATTTTTCCTTCTTAGTTTTTATGCGCATATTGAAGTTTTGATTTTGTTTCTTTTCCTTCAAAGTACAAAGTACAAAGCTTTTTGCATGTATTTTGTGAACAGAGTCCTGGCTTTAGTCCTTTAGTAGAACTGTGTTTCCCACTGAAAACCATTCAAATATAATGTTCTGCTCCTTGCCAAAATGAATAACTTCTTAGGTAAAGTCTTAAAGAGAAACTTGGGGGTTTTTTTCCCTTTCGTGTCCAGCTCTCAAATCAAGAAGTCCCAGAGAATCCAGCTAGACTATTAGAAGTGATTAGCACTCCTCATGTTGGTGTGGAAAAAACCACCAAGCCTTAAACTGCTAATCACAACACTCATCTAAATTTGTGACTTGGAGACAATGCCTCAATAAGGGGTGCTATTCAGGCAAAATACTTTCCATTCAGATCAAACTTCTAGAGACTTTAAGGAATTCTGCTGCTGTAGGGAATAATGAAGATGGAATAAGGCCCTAAGTGTATATTCTTCTCTCCTGGGCTTCCTGTGGTCTGAATGGCAGCTTGCCAGATTAGTGATAGAAATGTGTCATGGGATTTGATAGCAACCTTCTGTAAAAAGGAAAAAGAATGCAGTAATTGCTGACTGAAGACTTGCACAGGGCTGTGCCCTGGAACCCAAAAGTGGGGAGTTTTACACGTAAATTTGAATGTCAGAGTCAGTTCGGGCACCCCTTCCCTAAATATGGTAACGCACCACTTGTAATTTGGGTTTAGTGTAAACAAATCTAGAGAAAGCAGAGATATCAAGGAAAAGAAGAACAACAGAGAGTCTGGAACCAAATGCCAGGTAGTAAGGAAATTGTGTTCCAGGGTAACTTTCTGCCCACTAGCCAAGAAAGCCACTACTAACAAGTACACCTGGAAAAGGAGGTGCATGGGGCGTGCTGGTGTTGGTGGCAAGGAATGGCACAGGCTGAAATGTGCCCCTTCTTTGCCTTCAGCTCCAGCCTGCTAACGACACCTGCAACAACAGGAAGCAGCAATGTTATTACTACTACTGCAGATAGGACATCTGCTCATGTCAGAGGAAAAATGACAATGACGTTCCTATTGCATCCTGGTATAGGAAGATCCCCTTCAACCACAATATAAACAATGCAGAGAAGCTGCTGCATGAAATACAAAAATGAAGCCAAAGTTCAAGGTAGTGTTACTGCTAACCTTCTAACAGATGGTCAGAAGCTAATTTAGCTCCCCTAGGCTGAGGTTTGTTTTTCATTTTGAAGGAAGAAATATTTTGCTTGCAGACTCCACAGTTACGGAGGGGGTCTGAAAGCCAAACAAGCCGGGAGTAGGGGAAAGACACAGAAGTTGACAATATTCAATAAACAGAAAGAAATAAAGAGTGAAGCCACCCAGCTAGTGAAAAGGCTGCAATTCCCTCCAAAAACCCACTCAGGCACTAATAGACGAAATACAAATACAAAGATAATAAATAAACCACAATGCATACAAATTTTCCAGAGAATTTTCATTCTATAGCAGTCACCTCAGGCCACAAGTGCTCAGCTTAAAATGCCAGGCTAAAGACACACTGCAAACAAACTCTCTAAATCTGAACTAAATGTCACTGTCAGCAAAGATGTAAAAGTAAAATCTCTGATTTGAAGTAACATTTTTTCGAATAAGAGAATTATCATAATCTGTTACCTTTCTAAGCACTGGGGGTGAATTTAAAACTACAAGGAACAAAAGTTTTCCTGTGGTGAAGAGCTCACAACCTAAGCAGGACACATCGAGTGGGCAGCTGCCCTGAGGAGATGGTGTTATATGTCCCTCTTTATTTATTTTTTTGTATGGCTTGCTGCAGCAGTGTAGTGGGTGGGCTTGTTACTCTGGCCACTGCAGACATACAAGGAAGATGGTATCTTCAAAGAGCCATGCATGCCAATTTTGCAATGTGAATTACAGGCCATTTTACTGTATTATAGAAGGAAGACAAAGTGCAGCATCAAATCGATGTTATCACTGGTTTTAGCATCTGTAAATTTTGTGTTATTTTGTTTCATCAGAGACCTCAAGGCTGTGCAAGGATGATTTTTCCTTGCAGCTTTCTCTCATTCTTGTTTGTGGCTAATAAGACTAAAATCCTCATCTCCATCTATGCTAGGAAAGCAGAAAGGAAGATTTCTACTTGCTGTCCCAAGTCTACTTGCTGTCTACGCACTGTTTCGTGGTAACAGTTTCACAAGTTAGTGTTTTATGACTTGGGAAAAGGAGCACAGAACATGTCATCAAAGGTTTTAGAACTTCTCCTGTGACTGCCAGAGGTCCAGAGTCAGTCAGTTTAGACATCTCAGAACCATGATGGAAGATCTCAGGCTCTTCTCCCAGTTGCTGCTAAAATATGATTTTGAGTTTCAAGGAAACACACGTGATTAAAGAATAGAAGTATGACAGTCAAATGTAATGCATTATCCAGATATCATGGAAATTAGGGGAGGAAAAGAAAGACCTCAAGAGGCTGTGTTGGCAGAGCCACTAATATTTATATCTCTCTTTACAGCAGTATCTGTTCCTAAGGCCTTTCAGTGACGAAGACTTCACAGCCCCCCATGCAGTCTAATCCAGCACACTGCTTCTCACTGCACTGCTTCTAATCCACACACTGTTCTCACTGCTGGAGTCACTCCTAAGCTTTGACCTGAACCTTTCCTAAGAACATTTCAGTTTACAAAATAAGTTTACAAAACAGAGAAACTGTGAAATCATGCACTACTAGCTGCAGGAAAGTACATCACATTTCAGAAGTGTGGCAATTTAGCACAAAACTAAGTTAAGAGTATGCCAAAGGAACAGAAACCAAAATGTTCACCCTTGACTTATCTCTTTAACATAGGGGATGTCTCAGCATACACCTGGCAAAAAATAATTAAAAATACATGCCCATCTCTTAAAAAGAAAAAAGTATCTAGCTTAAATTAAAATTTTGCTGAGTTTAGATTCCCTTCTACTTAGAGCACTCATAAAGAGCAAGGTCTGTTTCTAATCCAAACTCTTTGTAGAGCAAGCAATTGTTTAATTGGTCAAAACTACAGGTGAGAGGTGATTAATGATGGCATCCCAGTCAGCAATTGACAGAGGGTACAATGCAGCTTTTTTTCCTTAACTGGTCAAGCAATCCATCCCAACATCATTTTGGACACAGGGCCACGCTTATCACTGCCGTACCTGGAATTCATTGGGGTACACTACTTGGTGACAACAGAAGGAAAACAGTTGTGTCCAGAGGTCCAAATCAAGTTGTGTCTTTGAATAGTCCCAGTGTTCAGAACAGAATCACTGTTCATCTTTCTGGATCAGGAAAAACATTTCTCTAAGCTTCCACAAGACAAAGCCATGGCTTTGCACACAGCAGCTCCTGTGTGTGTCACATTATGAACGGTATAAAAATACACACCCACATGTACATACATAAAAGCCAGGCCCTGCCCTCAAAGCACTCACAATTTAAACCAGCAAAGCAAACACTGCTTTTTACAGTAACTGCCACATATTTCCCACCTGAAATGGGACAAGCTGTGTTTTGGAGGAGCCTCCCATACAGGTTCCCTGCCCACACTGCAGAGCATCCGTCAGGTCAGAGTTTGGCTGCAGCTGCCAGGGCTGCCAGGAAGAGAAGAAAAACCAGGAAATCTAGCAGGAGAAGATACCTGCCCCACTGCCCACCCTCCTGCACCCAGCTTGAGAAAGCTCAAGCTGTACTGAAGAGCAAAAGGGGAAGGCAGAGACTTGTCTGCAGCAATGGGAGAAACAGAAGGGGTACAAGTATCTGAGCATGTGCCGAAAGGGTGGTGACACAATTATTTTAGATCGTTTCTGAAGAGGCTTCTCATACACGTCGATGTTATGAACAAAGGTAAATCAAACTTTCTTGGTATATCTTTGTGTTCAGTGGGGGAGCAGCATAATTCTGAAGAAACAATCGCTCAGAATAAATGAGGTGAGGGGAAAATACAGGGACTACCAAACACCAGCAGACAAGCCAATGTTGGCAAAGGCTGTGAGAGTTGTGCAGTGGGAAGACAGGACACATGCACTGGGTTATGTGTTTCCTGACTCACCAGGAAGACAGAAGATAAAAGGCAGCAGTGGCTATGGTACAAGTTGAAGTCCCTTTGGACACATCACATTAATATGATTATGAGAGCAATGTGTGATCAGTCAAAGTTTAATTATTTGTCAGGAGGGCTGCTCGACCCCAGAGGTTTCCTGATCCTTCTATTCAAAGACTGGAAGTTACTCATAGTTCCCCTGCTCTATCAAGGTGATGTTTTCACAAACAAACAGGCAGCCAGCTGTCCCCAGAGAACAGGAACTGCAACGGCCATAGACCAGAGCATCCACCAAGCCAGAGAAATCCCCCCCACTATGTGCACAACAGGGCTCTTGTTCACAGACAACTTTCAGAAGAAGCAGGTGCTGCCCAAGGGCCTGAGACCAGTGTCCCTGTGTCTGACCTTCACAAGGCATTTCTGAGCCCACAACACTGCCCTGCACTGGAGGAGAGGCAGTCCCCTCATCTCTGCCACATGCTGAGTTCCAGCCCTGTCCTGACTCCATTGCTCATCCCGGCTCCCTGGGATGAGCACAGTGCTGGCAGAAGTCCACCTCTGAAGACTCCACTGCCCAGACCCTGCTGTGCCTCTGTGCAGCACAAACCTCCAGCCCCCACTACACACAGCAGAGAAGTCAAGTCACTTCATCTTCCCTGTTCAGTCAACAAAAACTTGTATGAGAACCTACTTACCAGCATGAAGGAGGGTTGCACAAACCAGTCCCATGGGAGAGCAATGTAGTGAATATGGTGTTGCAATATATGCTTTCATATTAAAAACCAAACTAGAAAAGTGGCCAAGGGAACAGTGGCAGAACTTCTCAAGTCTGTAGAGAGTTTTAGCCCAGAAAGATGGTAACCTAAACTCATGACTCTTAATAACTTTCTGTTTGGGAAACAGAGCAAGACCAAAACCTAGTCATGAAAAAAACCTATTACAGAATTAGAGTTTGTTCCAGTTCCTGACAGTTGTTCAAATTACAAAAGACATTAATAGAAGCCTCAGCCTGGGACTAACTGAAAAGCAATCAAATATTGATTAGACAAGGCAAGCAAGGAAGACCGCTCCTAACTCCTAACTGTGTCATTTCCATAGATGTAATATCCCAGCAAACTTAGCAGGAACTAGGGGAGCGACGTGTAGAAACAGAAGGACAAATGAGTTAGCTGTAATCCACTAGTGCTTCAAGTAACACCTGCAATAGCCTTCCACCCACCTATTAGATCAGGGCCACAGAAATACCCAAACTTTGCATCATGGCCACATAAATCAGCACCCAAGTCCATCAGATATGATGAACTTCCTGGACAGGAAAGAAAAAACAGCAGAGTTTTCAGACATTTCTGAGGGCAGTGAGTGTTTGGTTTGAGGGTAGGGCTCCTGTCAGCAATGCTAGATAAGAAGTAAAAGGTACTGAGTAAGACCTCCATCCCTGCAGGAGTCTGTTGTGAACTGGAGTGAAAGTCATCAAAACTCCTACCCTGTCTGTGCATTTTTACCAACTTCTAAAAGTGCAGTAGATGTTTACATAGCATGGAGATCATAAATACCTTTGATCACCTACATTAGGACTGTCAGAACAGACAGTAAAGGGAATACAGCTTGCTGAGCTTTCAGATACACTGTTCTGCTCAATGTGAGAACTGCCGAGTTTAAGAAGTCTAGAGTCTCAAGAGTGTCACGGTATATTACAACCACATAAAGTGTTCCTGGATTAAAATAATTTTTAAATTAAATTTGCTACTCTGAGTAATTCCTACCGTATGATAATAAAAGCAGAATCTGACACAGTCTAAACAATAAAAATCCTTCATTAAGATCCAAGACAATGGAGAATCAACAGATGAAGGATATTTTAACAGAAGCTATCCAGAATCTAAGAGCAGGATAGACTACACACATCTTTGGGTAGATTCTGCCAGCTCTGGCACAAGGGGCAATCAACCAGAGGCATCATGTAACAGTGTGTCTGTAAACACTGTCACTTCACTGTGGCTAAGTGATCAGGGAATAAACACTGAGATGGGAACTCGTGAAATGTCTCCAGCATTTCTGAATCCTCAGACTGTCAGATTGAGACCTGCAACTTCCTCAGGTATCAGAAGCACTGGAGGAAACTCTGGTTATCATCCTCATAAAGGAGAATCTGCTGCTACTGCTCTGCCGAAGAGCCTGACCAACAGGGTTAAGTATTCCAGGTAAAGTGGTAAAAATACTGTAAAACTCAGGTTCTGTACTCCTGCCACTGTGAGATAAGCTAAATTTGCCAAATGGCTTTGTGACCCCACCCTCGTAAATCAGCTTGTTAATCATTATCATCATATAGGCGATAAAGTTGTTTCATGAGCCAACACTGAAGCAGTAACATTAATTACTAATGCAGGGGCTGGTGTATTTCTCTGCAGACAACTTTTATTAGAAGACACTCTCTTCAAAGGCACGGGTTTGCTTCATAACCTTCTTTGGGAGCACTGAGCAATCTGCTCCTCTTATTCCTCCAGCCTGATCTACATGTCAGACACAAGTGGTGCCTGGAGGGTATGGGTTAAATGATATGAAATCCCTAAAACACCTTGAACTACAGGTTCAAATCTAAACTGGATTGTCCTGGCCTCTCCTCCTGACAGAACAAAATTTATGATTATTTCTCAAGGCCAGATGCATGCTTGGTTCTATCTGAGAGACAGACATAGACAGAAATTGCCAGGAGGCACTGACGCAATGCAGAAGAGACATGAAAGGCCAAGAGTCACTTAGAAAACAGAAGGGGTG
The DNA here is from genome assembly GCF_029207755.1 of Chamaea fasciata. Classification (NCBI taxonomy): domain Eukaryota; kingdom Metazoa; phylum Chordata; class Aves; order Passeriformes; family Sylviidae; genus Chamaea; species Chamaea fasciata. The sequence continues at coordinate 12,930,675 of NW_027094093.1, read as the reverse complement.
GTGGACATGAAACTCATTCATGATCCCCAATTATGTAAATTGAAGAGATAGAAAGTACTTTAATTCACAGGAATAATGTCACAGGCATGTCTGGCAGAAGGAAGCTACCTGAAGGAGCAGTCAACAATTGTGCCCAGCTTTCCATCATCTACAGAAAAGGTTTCTGCCCCCATTGGTTGTTTCCTTCCTAACTCTCCAGAAACAGCTAGTCTGAACAAATTCCTAACAAATTCAGAGGTAAGCTCCAGCTTTGCCTAGACTTTAAAGCACCACAGAGAATATGCTTCCTGGCCTGAATGAAAAAGCAGGTAAAATATCCTGAACAGACTGTCTTCAATTTACCACTTGGATGCTCACTACCCTCCAAATCCCACCAGTGGAAGCTTTGTGGAAGATGACTAAACATTCAATAATCTTTCTTCACCTCCAGGACAGATGAGAAATATGCTTTTAACGGAACTACCAATGATACAAGAAAACAGATCAAGAAAAATCACCTTTAGACACATCCAGTTTGTTCCTCACCCTCCTCACAACCAAAATGACTGTGTGACTTGCTTAAAAACTTCTCACCAGAGAGATACCACAACAGTCCTGTGCTCAGAACAACTGGAAGGTTATTCCTAATGCCTGCCTCGGATCTCTTTTGCTGCAGTCAGCTATCTTTACACTCTACCTCCTATCCTTACATTGCAACCTTTATTTCAGAAACCATTTTCTGACAAATTCTCTTGTCTGTCACAGGTAATCTTTGTCACAAGCCAGGACAAGCAAAAGTAGACTGGGGTGCAGGAACAAGACAATGGTGCCTTTACCTATTGATTTACTGCATTCATTAAATATGGAAGCTGGGCATTAAAGCTGAAATGGTAAATGCAGTCTCTGCCCCATGAAGACTTCAGTGGGGTTAGAACTTCTGTGATAAAAACAGTGACTTGGAAACACACGTGCTACAATATACTTAGCTAAGGATAATGCAAGTTGCAGAGAAAATAAAGGGAAAACATTCCCTAGCTGGGAAGTTCCCAGTAATTTATATCTAGGGAACAGACAATGCTTGTGGATTGCTAATTTCCTTGAGGATTTTTTCTCTTCCGTTGGCTAGATTCTTAACACCACAAATTCTTGTTATGATTTCAATGCACAATTAATCTTTAGTTCAGAGGAAAGGGAAATGGAGGGAGGAAGGATGATCATGAGGTAAAAATCACAGAGAGGCAGATATCAGATCTTAGGCCCCATCTTTTGTGCAATATACTTAAGTCAACTGGCCTTCTTTGCTCCATTTTGACTCCCAGTCATCTCTTTCAGATTGCCATCGAGTTTATTTAAGTTACAGGTTAAATTAAGGGAATAATGATCTCTTACTATTGGTGTGCATGCACACTAGAATCAGCCACTGTGCAAGGCTATAAAACAAATTAAAAAAGAACACAGCAGTAACTTTAGAAGAGCCCCATCTTTGGTTGTGACAGGCATGCTATGGGCCATAATCCCGGCTCCCAACAGCAAGAGCGATACCACTCCACCCTCTCTCTCCTCTTTACACCCCCCACAGGTCCCTTGCTGTCCCCAAAAGCCTGTTCAGCCTGTGGTACAGGTGACAGCAGGGCTGGCAGGAGCAGGGGAGGCCTGGGACTCTGTTCACCCACTGCTGACACCAGCGAACATTGTGCCACGCTAACTCATCACCCACACAGGGCAGAGAGCAACCCAAAAGGAAACCTTGCAATAAACACTGCAAAGAACAAAAAGAACCCCACAAACCAACTGCCAAATAAATCAAACTAAAGCAGAGCAAACTAAATGAGTGAGATTTGAATAAACAGAAATCAGAAGTCCCCTCTGACTTGTTTGCATCAGGCAGTCTGCACTGATGGCAGAGCCATTTGCTGTTCACAGTCCTTCCGGAGTACGCTCCCGAATACGTTTCACCTTAATTTGGTATTAAACAGATACTCCACAAATTTGCCCCTAACTAAAACAGGCACTGGGAAGAGGAAGAAATACAAGGTCAAGAGCAAACACTGCTAATCTCTGACAAGCACACATAGGCAGGGGGCAAGGTGAAGATGGAGTTTTACATTGGCTGGGGGAGAGGAAAAACAAACTGGTGACAGCTCAAGTCAATTTATAGCAGGAGACAGAGAGGATGACAAGGTTCCTCCAAGCCCTCCCCCACTCTTCTCACTGAAAGGAAGAAATGCCAGAAATTTCAGCAGGTCTCTGGATGCAAGCTGACACAAGTAAAGAGGAGATGGAATTGTCTCAGTATAAACAACATGCTTGGAAATCACCTGTGCCAGCTCCCCCACCAGCTCTGCAACAAGACTCACACTCACTGTGTTTCATCTTTCCTCCTTTCTCCTTCCCTCAAGGGCAGCTACAGATTCCAGGCAGCTACATGTCAATTTTGTCACACCCCAAGTTCTCCTGATCATGTTGCAGGGATGAATTATAGGTTGTTTTAAGAAAAAGGTATTCAAGCAAAGGTTAAAGGCTGTTTTAATCAAACAAGGTTGAAAGAGTACCAGGAATTTGGCTGGTAGAAAACAGAAAGCACTTTACTTAGCTTAAAACCATACATGACTCTAAATACAGAAGCAAATATGCATTCAGGCAGAGAGTATATATATGCTTTCTTTTTAAGATTAAGCAGGCAATTGCATGCAGAGCTATTAACTGACTCTACATGCCCACTGAGCAAGATGATATTTCATGAGTGATAGCACAAAATTAAAAACTTTCCTGCCTTGCACAGGACTGGATCTGGGCATTTTCAGGAGAGTCCTCTGAAGGATTTTAGAACAAGAAAGCAACATACCAAGAAAATGGCTAGGGCTACTCTGAAAAAAAACCTCTGTGAGTACAAAGTATATTTAAAAGAAAAATCTAAAAAAAAAAAATGTTCTTCTCTCATCCAAGCAGGCAGCCCTGAGACAGTATTTTATTTCTTGGGAAATCTGGTTCCTTGGGATGTTAGTCCTGAAGGAATACACAGCTGGCTCTCCCAAATCATCATTTTACGTGAAGTAGAGCAATGAGTTCAGAGGCCAATCTTTCACACTGCTAATCCGCATCTCCAGTACGGGACTTTTCATTCTGCACAGCAGAAAATAACAGAAGAAGCCTGTTTAGCACAAGGCAGCAGAAAAGGGGTAACTTGCATTACTGCTCCTGCTTCTATGGGCTGAAAAAAAAATTAAAATATCTCAGGAGATCTCAACTCAAAAACTCCTGTGAATCACTGCCACCACTGCTGAGTCATTTTAAACAGAGTTTCATTTTAAAAAGCTACACATGCCCCAAGTGGCCTAGATTACATATTCACAGGGAAAAGGACTATAAGTATTTAATAGACCCTGCTAAAAATTCTGGTTTCATGTAGCACTGGAACCAGTCCTGCTATTAAAAAATATCTACTAACAATCTTGCTAGATCTCTAGATTTTGCCTGCAATACCTAATTCAGATGAACTTGTCATCCTGACAGTCACCTGCCAAAATGCTCCTAACCAGCTCTTCATCCCCGAGCCCGGCAGGTTCTGCCATGCTCTCTGCCTGACCATGAGCCACTCTGAATGACAGCAACTCCCTTCCCCAGCAGAGCTGAGGTAAAAAGGAAACACCAGTAAGATCACTGTCATTAGCACTAATTGTAGCCAGAGCTGTCAGCACTTTGGGGAATTACACACCCACCGGGAATATCAGCTAACCAGAAGCTTCCTGTTCTGCTGAAAGGCAGCTCAGTGCTGGCAAACTCCAGGGAGTGACAGAAATAAATGATGTGCCAGGTGCTTTAGGATGACCGTGCTTGAGCAGGGAGGTTGAACCAGATGACACACTGTGGTGCTTCCAACCTCACCTATTCTGTGATTCTGTGATAAAGGAGCCACAGCCACAGGAAAGTAGACAAGCTGTTTAACTTGCTGCTTTGCAATCAGATCTTTCAGTATTTCTGAGGATGTATATTGTATTTTTTTCCCCATCCTAGGACTATTTTCATATTCCTCTGCTAAAATACTTACTTTAGAAATATAGAGACTTTAGAATGCTGTCAATCAGGCACAGGTCATAAAGGATGTCATGAAGACAGCTATTAACATTATGCCATTGTGGTCCAAGATGTATCTTAACATAATTTGTGTAGAGAACTATCTGGTATTATTACACTGGCAGTGACACACTGCAGGGCTTGCACCTCTGTCCCACAGGCTGCGTCAGCCCTTGCTTGGGAGGCTGGGGATGTGAATCAATGTTTTCCCACCAGTGCCGAACTCTGAACTGCGGCAGCTATGGCACAGATGATGTGCCTGGCATTTTGCTGCCCTTGTTGAGCACAGTCAACTCCCACAGAGAACTGTGACAGACAAATCTTCAATCATCTCAAACAGCCAGGCCTGCCCAAAACCTAATTCTCCTTCTCATTTTCCACCTCCTGCCCTTCAAGCAGAAAAAGGGCTTGAAAGGGCTTGTCTATAATTAAAAGAATCTTGCTGGTACAGCTACATGGGTAAACCTCTTTGGTAAATAGAAGTTTAAGATGATACAGCTCATATGGAATCACTGAATGACACAAATTACAGCAGCAGACTTTCTCATTGATGTAACTGACTTTGCACTCATGATTTCACAGGCTCAGCTACACACACTAAGAACAGGAAGGCGTTTGTCATGTACCCAATCCAGTAATACTTCTAAAACTAGAGCAAGCCCAAAGTACGTTAGCCAAACCCCATTTTTTTGCAGTCAATACAGCCACATGCACAGTCTCTGTGTGGGTTAGATGCTACATCCCATCCTTTTACTGCATGAATAAAAAGGAACTGCTGGGCAGGGACACCACCACTGATGCTCCTGGAATTCATCAGGCTCTATGTTACAAATCTATACTAAGCATCTATCAGCAATTGCATGAGGACTGATTTATCAGAAAAGAAGTTTTACTTCTGAAAAGAACAGCAAGTAAAAGGCAAAAGAAGCCCACATCTTGCGTTCTTTGCTATTGGTGGGATTGATGAAACAACTTGTCTAAACCAACTAAAGTTTTGCACATATATGAATAGTACAATGAGCACCTCATACCTCCTCCTTCACTGCTGTCTAGGAGGTGCAATGAAAGTGGGTTAAAAGCCTGGAGGAGTGAAGGAGATCTAATGATTACTTTGCTCTTCTAAGACTTTCTAATCCTAATCTAACAATGTATCAGGCTCAAATTAGGTAGAACTTTGTTTCATTGAAGTTCATTTTTATTCCCCACACTCTTGTTAGGGAGGCTTATATGCAGAAAAGCTTGACCACAAACATTAAGATTTCCCAGTGAGGAAAGCTCCTCTGAGACCAACAATCCAGCAAGCCCAAAATGCTCCCAGAAGCTGTAATCAGTGCTGTATATAATCAGTGTTACAAATGCCAGAGGAAGATGAAATCATTGATCTGTCTGTCAGTAGGGGAGACATCTTCCTAATCCCTTCAGTACAGTGTGTCTAGTCTGAAATCTTATAATCCCTTTATTTTATGTACTGTAACTGTGGATATTCTCATTATGGATACTTAATCCTCTCAAAGATGATACATTTATGGCCTCACTGACACTATTGTGGCATTAAACTCCTCATACTCACTGTGTTCTGCAAAGAAGCATTTCCATTAAGGATTTTTATGCATCCCTAATACTCACTGTATGATCTGTGCCATATTATTGTGGGAACAGGGCTTTCCTGTTCATCCTTTCTCTGCACTATTCTTCACATTATTTGTTGCTTCATCTACAGGTAGTCAGGAGAGTTGATCTGAAGTCAATAATGTTTTAACTAAATTTCAACAGATTAGTTTATCTACAATGTTAAACTGGATAAATTATACTACATTAAATCCCTGTATGGACATACACATTCAGAATGAAAATGGCCTTAACACAATTTATGTCACTTTGCTTCCAAAGTAAATGGAGATAAACCAAACGAAAACCACTTATATTTTGAGTAACAGTATTTACATAGTGATTCAAAGTAATTAAACTCATCTTTTTAAATTCCCATATTTTGTCACTTCATTATTTTTCCCTGAGTGTTCCTGTATAAACAAGTCTTCAAATTATCCTCTTTCTCAATCTCCCATCTTGCTCACAATTTCCATCCTTGACATCCAGAAATTTTTGCCCTTATCTGGATCCTTTTCATTTTACTGCATCTTTTGGGCTTAGTATAACCAGGATGAAATAACTGCTGAGATTAAGAGAGTTTCTACAGTAAGGACCATCACACAATGGGTAAGGCCGAAAGGGCCCGTAGTGGGTTATCTGCCCCAACCTCCCTGCTCATGCAGGGTTGTCCCAGAGCATGTGGCACAGAACTGTGTCCAGGCAGCTCCTGAGTATCTACGGAGAGGGAAAACTTCACAACCTCTGGGCAACTGGTTCCCATGCATGGTCACTGCACAGTAAAGCTCTTCCTCATGTTCAGGTGGAACTCCCTGTGCAACACAGCACAATAATCTTTGGACATTTGTGTATCTTTAACATAAAAAAAAGGCAAGACATTAGTTAACTCTCCATGGATGAACCGTCTGAATTTGGAAATCACCACAATAGCCCCTTCTAGTCTTTTACTTCAAAAGCTCCTATTAAACACGTTATGTAGTACAAGTAGCAAGAACTACTTTTCATAAGAAATACAAGACTTCTGTCTGAGTCAACTTTAGTCCAAACCAACATTTAACAGTGTAAAAACTGTCAGTTTTAATAAAAGCTGCCCCATAATCACATCTGTAAAATCTGAATGGATAGTTTTTAACTCCTGTTGCATGAACTTTGTCCATACATGCACAAAAGCACTGAAATGCCCATCGGTAATCTCAGCAGAGAACAGAGCTCACACCTCCAGCAGGTTTAGGATGAAGCTACCCTGGACTGTAACAGCACATCATGGTCTGTAAGACTAAGCCATTTTTCCAGTGTACTACGACTGCTAAAACCAGCAAATTCAGGAGTGAATACTTGCTTCCTAACAAGCAGAGATCTCCCTCTTGAAAGCTTTAATTGACTGGAATAACCCTGGATAAACTGCCTAACAGAGATGCAGAGGGTTATGGGTGATGCAGGGCAGATGACAGGAGGTTGCAAAGACAAGCAAGTGCAGCCAATGAGGCAGAATAGGCAAGCTGTGGTGTTTGTGCCTGTTAAATCACACTTGGTGTTTCTGCCTATTCAATCTGAACACACCCAATCAGTTATCTTGTCTGCTGACACCTCCAATGACACCAGGATTCTAAGAAGATATAACTCACAGGAATGCCCACAGACAGACTTCTGTAAACTTTACTGTAATCCCTGGGGCCTTGTGTCTGCAGCAAAACCTTCTGGAGTCCATGTATGCATTTGTGTGCACATACAAATTGCTGCCTCTTTGGTTACTCACGTCTGCACTACAAGCACTTGTTAATGGCCCAAGTACTATGAAAAACCACTGCCTCACCAGGACTTGGGAAATTTCCAGAATTAAGGTGACTTTGTTCCAATTTTTTTTTTTACTCTGCTTTTAACTTCACAGTAAAGTCTTTCCCACTAGAGCCCTATCCAAATAAATCCAAGTGACAACCATCCCCAGACTACCAGATAACCCAAGTATATACTCTGCTGGATTCATAATATCTAGACCCTGTTAAGCTTGGAAAGAGATTGGATTTTATTTTACAATAATTATTACAAGCTGCTTCATCTACTGGCAAACAGGCATTTCAACCTTTTAGCAACTAAGAACAGACCCTCAAACCCCATTTTTGAAACTCGGCTGCTTGGTAGGAAACAGCCATGTTTTCTAGGATCTTTAAAGGGAACTTGGCCAGGAAACAAATCAGAATTGAGTTGGGACTAACCAGGGTAAAGGTTTCTTATATCTGCAGATTACCCCTCTCTGCTTTTCTAATTCACTCACCATGCCTTATCTTTCCATTAATCTTTAATAAACCTTTTAGTTAATTCCCCAAATACATGCAATCTACATGACAGCAGGATACAGTGCAAAAGCAGCCCATGGATATGAGGAAATAGGCAGCAGAGGAATCAAAAGGAGGAAAAACTTCCAGGATTAAAACTACCAAACTGCAGGTCAGTGGAAAATTATGAGCAGCTGGGAGAAAGCAGCAATAAGTGGCAAAGCATACAGGAGGGAGGGGCTGTTAAGGGTATTAGTATTTATCTGACCACTGGATTCATTCTCTCAATGGGGCCCTCTTCTCTTTTCCACTCTGGATCCACTTTGACAAAAACAGGCAGTCCAGTTTCAAACTTGGAGCCTCTGAAATGTGGAAAACCCTCTCCATGTTGACAACAAGGATATAGCTAGATTAAAAGGTAAATGTAATTTAACCCACCCCAGCAGAAATGGTAATCAAATTATATTGCCTCTAAATATGATGAGTTTGGGACTGGGGCCCTCAGGGGAAGAGAAGGTGTCTTGCAAACACAAACACAAAGAAACATGTTAAAGAAAAGTGCTAAATCAATGCATGATTTATGACTTCTACCCTCCTTCTCTCCCCCAGGGTGCTTGATAAGCTGCTGATTGCTTCTAAAATATCTACTACCAATGTTAGGAACTGATTAAGCAGCTTACAAAGCACTGGGGGCTAATAGACAGGCCCACCAGGGAGACTGCAGCTCTGGAGTTAAGTAGCTCGCTTTTTCATGGCTTGATTATTAAAGATGAGATAGCAGAACATGCTGAAAAGATGTGGAAACAGTTTCAGACCACAGGCAACCGGCCTTTATATTTTATATATGGAATCATTTCTACCCTGTGATTTCACCAGCCAACAAAAGCCACGTTTCCTGTTGTTCTGTAGTCTCCAGCTCTGAGGGGCATCTGAACTACCTCAACTTAATATGTCAATTGAACATCCAGAACTGACTATGCTACCCTTATCCTGCCAAAAAGGCACTATTAGAGAAGGGAAACACAGGTGAAAGCAGCTTAAATTACTGTGTTTCACACACCACTGGCAACAGCATTAGTGTGAACACAGAGACGCCCAGGTCAGCCAGCACACCTCACCTCATTGCTTCCTCCACTGTGCATCTGAGCATTGCAGCACATTCATCTTAGATTCCCTATCCTCCCTTTTCAGCTCTTCTTTCCCAATTCTTCTTGTTTAATCTGCTATATAATAAAACTCTGCTGTTCAGCTAAATGTACTTCAAGGTTCTTGCTTAGTTGAATCAATATCAACACAAAGACAGATTTTGCTGGCACATTACCTCTTCCATGGTCACATCTGCCACGGTAACACTGCATGGCTCAGCTTTGTGTAGTGGGCTGGCTGAGGTTTGGGGAGAAGCGGGGGTGGAGGTTAGGTTCCCCCCTACTCCCTCCTTGTGGCAATGCTCAGCAAACTTGGTAAATAATCATGTTGCACATGGGACTTAACAAACTTCAAAATTCCTGAACAACTGCTCTTTCAAGCAAGGAAATAAATAGCACTTGTCACCTGTAGACTGAGACATTAATGAGAATTTACTGAGCAGATGAAAAACGTCTCATAGCAAAGTTCTCTTTGCAGACTACAGTTTTCTTTCACAGTCTCTTTCCATCCGTTTGAACAGTGATGCTCTAGGCTTTCATCCCTGACTGATGCCACTGTTAACCCATTTTTATCCTAAACTACAAACCACAAGCACAACTTGGAAGTGCAGGTGTTTATGCTATGAATAGCTAGAAGGGAAATGTACAGTTAGCTGTGAAGGTGAGAACAGGCTCCACACAGGTAGAATTAACCAAAGACACTCACCTGCTGAAGGTCTGCCAGAGAATAAAGATGGATTTGCTGAAGAAGATACTCTCTGGGAAAGATCCTGAAAAGAGAAAAATGGATATGGGTCACACCTTTTTGACTGGGAAACTGGAAAGTTTCCTCTCCCCACCAAATAATGGCAGGACAGTGATGTCAGAGAGAAAGAAACTAGAATTCTATCACCCTCTTAGCACCAGCTATTTTTACAGCTTTCTGCATGGGCACAACAGTCCCACAATAAGAATAATTTCTGTGCCAGTGTCATTATCTAATTGTCAGGTCATATACTGAGACATTAAGAGCCATTGAAAGCTCCTTCTGACCACACACAATGTTTCTTTAAACAATTAATGCAGCAATAAAAACAAAAAATGCATACTACACATTAGAAGTATTTCTTACGGTCTGAGACAAGATTCCCGGTCTGCTACAAAGCTGCAACACTTAGTTTCAGACGTGATTTATGGTTTCGTAACTGATACAACCATATTGGGAAAAAGGCCACGCAGATACTGTTGTTCCAACATAAAGCTGACTGGTATCAATTCCGCTTTCCATACAGCAATATATGTTTTGGTATAGACTCTATAATGACCTACTTAAGAAAGCAGTATTTACCTTACATAAGCCAAGGTTTCAGGCAAGACCATTGCTTATGTACTGACAGACAAAATAAGTAAAGCTAAATTACAGGAAACTGAACAGAGAAGAGATGCCTTAGTTAGACTGATTGGCAGTAATATGAAAAAGTGGGTGAATATAACATCACAGAGGAAAAAAAAAGGACACTGGAACATTAAGTGGATATTAACTAAGAAAGCTTTTTTATGATGGCAGGAACAGAAAAAGTACATCTATCTTTGTGTGCATGCACAGAGAAACAACAATCTGACCAGCTTTACTTTCTATCCACACAGAACAAATATACCCCCACACTCAGGTCTCCTGGGGAGGGAAGTACACTCTTGCACATTACTCTTGCAAAAAAAGCAACCAAGGATCTTAAGAAGTGTAACTATTTCCCACTATACGTTTTCTTTCAGAGTAGACATTGTAAATCCTGTTCCTAAATCTCAATCACATTGTTTTAAGGCAATACAGAAACAAAACTCTATATTATTAAATGGATGAACAAAGCTCTGGCAAAGACTGGCTTGTAATGGTAGAGCTGAATGGCAGTGAACAGAGAGACCACTGCACATGTTCCAAAACACCCCAAAGATAGTGAAAGGCCGATATGAACTTACATAATATCATGATATGAGACTATTGAGAAAGCACACAGTAGCTCAAAGAAGAGATTCTAGAAGCTGCAACAACAAAACCAGCTAAACCACAGAACAAGAGAACAAGACTACCAAGTGCAATCTTTCCACAGAACACCGATTCTAAGAAATAATGAAAATGCCTCTGGTTCTGGTATTCCATCAATTGTCTTAAACAACAGCCTTACACTGATAGTTTTCAAAGCTGAGTGTACTGAAGGGACTAGGACTTCTCAGTGCTGCTAACGTGGACAGTACAAATAATTTGTAATTCCTTTTGTGCTTTTGAAAAAAAAATTAAGATTTATTGGGGTCGGAGAAGAGTTTTACAAGCAAGACACTGACAACTGCATACCACCTATCTTACGGCACTCTTCTGGAGCTGGATTGTGTCACTGCTCCTTCTCACTCACCAAGCATATCCACTCTACCCACCCAATTCTCAGCTGCAATCTCACTAGGGCATTGCCATTTTTCCCTTTCAGCTCTGTAGGCTATACTGTGGCTCCTTTTTCAGGGGACTGTGTTGCAGTGGCTCTGCTGCATCACACCTTCATAATACATTTGGCACAATATCAAAGACCACTGGAAAACAGTAAAAATCCAGACATCAGACAACATATGACACTGGAATTGCTCATTTGCACATAGCAGACTTATTAAAAGTAATCAACTCTGAACAGCATTTTGAAGCATTAGTATTTTTCAGCTCAAGATAGAATTTCTTTCATTAAAATTTACCCATCATTCTCCCCTGATCACACAGGCAGGCACTACACAGCTTTGCCAGAAACTGTTTTGTTTGCTGATGCCCTCACAGCACTGCTAAGGAAAACAATTAGCTAATGAAACATTTCCTTTTTCAGGAAATAGCCTGAATAGCCCATAATGTAAAAACTGTAAATGACTAGTATTGATGACTAACATCACATTCCTCTGCCTTCAAGGATGGCATTTTATTTCCTTATTTCCTGCAAGTTCTAACTCCTACTAAAAAGTGTGCAGGTGAAAAGTAAACTCATGATCGAATTCCTTTGTCAGGCGAGTCTCAGCCAGTACAGGCCCTGGTGACAAATCTCACCCCTGTACCTGTCCCCTTCTTTAAAACATGCTAATTTGCAGCAATAGCTCTGCAGAGCTGGTATCCAACGCACCTCCTCCCTTCCAAATCTATTTCCAGGGAAATAAAGTAGGCACTGCCTTCCCAATGTTATGCAAAACATGTATATGTGTGTGTGTGAATATATATATATATACATTCACACAGACATATACATGTTTTGCATGAGTATATATATATATATATTTATATATATATATATATATATATACACACATATATACTCAGCACTCAAGGGAGGGGAGTGATTATTTCCACTGCTACAGAAACTGAAATATAACATTGCTACTGAAACTGAAACAGGCATAAAAAACCCCTCAGTAAGTAAGGCTGGTCCAGCTTCAGATTCGCCGTCCTTCTATTGAGTTGAAAAATTAAAATTGGTTCTCTGTGGTTGGCCAAAACTCACAAACGCAACAGCATTTACAGAAGTCATGAAGCAACCAGGCCAGTCCCTGCACAATTCCCAATAAATGCAGAGGTGCAAAACACTCCTTCAACATTTGCTCACACTACCGAAGGTGGAAACCGTACAGCCCCATGGCTGTGAAACCCTGAAATTGTCTAAAAGGAGGCAGCTCAGCCCCTATTCATATAAATGAAGTGCTTTCACCACACCTGCAGCAAGCTGAGCTTCAAAAACAGGTCTTGCTGTGCTGCATGTCTGCAATTTAGTTTTCCTCCAGAAAATTTCTATTAGTTCCATTTGGAAAGAAAAACCCAAAGCTCAAGAGTTACCTGAATGTAAGTGGTGAAGCCACCTCCCAAAAACGCGTCTGTTCATTGCCAGTTTTTGTCAGCCTCTAGTGGCTGAGGAACAAGACTATAACAGGCACCAAAATACCAAACCCAAACACATTTTCAAAAAAAAAACTCATCATAAAATGCAAGCAAATTAGTTGGGGCAGGAAATCCATACAGACCAAGTACTCCAGTGAGCAAGAAAATGACTGAAAGCCGGTTTCCAACAGTCTGCTTGCCTGCACAGGTTCTCTGAGCCTAATGAGGTCATGGCTTATATAAAGTCCTTTTCAGTAGGAGGCACACAGGACTAATTCAGAGACTCTTGCTTGCCAACACGGATGCCTCCTCTCATGTAAGTAGTAAGAAAGTAGTCTCTATACTATCTCTGTCCCTCTGTCATCTACAACTGAAATTGTTCAAAGGAAATCAAAGTCAGTAGAGAAGAGCAGGTGAGATGGGGCTCACACAAACATCACACCATGGCATTAGCATCTAGACAAAGTACTACAAGGCATCCAGATCAACCTAAAATCACACTCATCTCCAAAAATCTCACAGAGACCCAGAGCAGGCTAAGATAATGACACTTAGGAACACTTTACTAGAAAATAGGTATTTATTTCTGCACGAGGTTGCATCTGGAGCTTTGAGCACGCGTGGATTAACACAAGGCCTTGATACAAAAAGACCAAAACGTGCCTGAATTTTACTTTTCCCTTAATATAAAGATCCTTTATAAACACCAAATGGGAAATCTCTGATTAGTCATTTGAAAGCAAAATAAAAGATGTCAGTTTTGTAAATCTTTTGATTGATGTGCTACAACTAACTAGATTTTTTTTTAAGTTGGTCAATTAAAAGCATTCAATAAACAGTGGCCTTTCAGTCAAATCTTAACACAGAAAAGAAACTGAAGTGAACTAGACAGAGGTCAAACACAAGATGTTAAGACTCATCACAATAAAAATTCAAACCTCTGCAGCTTCAGAATGTGACCTGTGACCCTTGAGAGGCAAATGGTATCAAGTGCACTAAAGCCCCACTAAAAGCACCTCCTAAGCTTTCACAGTTTGGAAACTCCCAGACCAGTTTGACCATTGATGAGTCACAGGGCTGCTGTGCTGTAAATCCTGGCTACCAGTCAGAGTTTAGCCTGAACAAACTGAACAAACCAAGTTCAATGCTAACCAGCTTCTTGCTTTGCCAGTTGCTGTGAACAATGAAATCCAAAGTCCTGTTGGTTAAAGGTCTCTAAATTGCTTTATTGTTATGTCCTAGATAAAAACACAGTCAATGCAAGCAGAAAAGAAACACACCATCCAAGACTTTTGATCCAACTAAAAGAAGTGAGCATTCTCAGTTTCTGATTATTTTTCTTTTTTGCTTGATACTTTGTAATCTGAAGGATAACTTTCACACAAGACAGAAATTTCATCTGTTCCTTCTCGGATGATCTTATCAGGTAAGTATTTGAACAAACAAAGGTTATCTCTTAGTGTCCTCCTGCAAACAGAACCACGGATAAGAGTTTGCTTTTTGCATTTGGATAAAGTGTGTAGTCATGGTGCTTTTTTAGCACTAAGTAATTGCTCTGCATTTAAAGCCTGTTTATCACCAGCATAGGTAATTTTTTTTCAATGGGTTAAATACCCTGACAGCTCTGCTAAAGCTACAACCAATTAATCTGCCTATGCCTGACACTATAACCAAAGTACAAACGTGATAAGCGGAGGAACTCTTCTTTTTACAGTGCAATCAAAAGAAATCAAGTTAGCTAGCAGGTGGGCACAACCAAGCCTCCTTTATACCATAAAGACTCTTAAAACCTAGGATGTGAGGGGGGAAGGGTGGGGAAGCTGGCACCACGGTTTCATGAGCCAGCCAGGAGTGTCTGGTTTGACCAGGTTGAGAAGTGTTTGACTGAGCTGTGACTCACAGGGGACGCAGATGACCCGGTCCAGCGCAGCGCTGCATTCAGCCTCCTCCCCACCCCTCTGCAGGAAGCTGCTACACCCACAGCTGGCACAGCACCAGGGTGCCAAGTCTGCTTCCTCATCCAGCACAGTTCATACCCTGGCACTGCAACTCACACCTTCGGAGCTACTGCACTACGCTGCATACTAAAGCAGCAGAAGGACAGCACATGCTGATTACTGCTCTTCCCCAGGTTTTTTGGCCCTGAACAAGAGGCAAGAGCCCTCTCTGGTCTTGTCCCTGCAGCCATGCACGAGCATCAGCTGCAGCCACGTGTGCAGCAGATGGGCAGGACCTATGATCTCACAGAGAGCAGCTCCAATTTTTCAGAGTTACTATTCAGTCCGAAAAGTAGAGAGGGGTATCAGTGACTTGCCAGTTATCCCTAATATACACAGCAAGGTAAATAACATTTCTTGCTGAGTTTTCTCTTGTAATTCGTTTGATATGGACATTGTCAATTTAAGGAAAAGAATGGCATCAGAGGTGAGGGGAAAAGGTAGGATTTTTTCCAGTGTTGCTAATTCTCATCATTTTCTTCAGGCTTTTGATTTTGTATTTTCTTGGAAATCTTAGCTCCTGGAATTTTGCTGGGAGAGAAGAACCCAAACTTTCCAGCCAACAAAAGTTGTTCAGAAAAGTAGGGGCTTGGGAAAATTAGGGATTTTGAAGACAAAAGGTAAAAATAAATGAATTAATTTAAACCAAACCAAAACACTACTTGTTCATTTAATTCTTGTGGCATTATAGAAGATTAATTTCTTTTTTTTTAATTCTATGAGTTTATGCAAAAAAGCATTTGTGAATCATTTCACATTCATGAGATATAAACACTTCTGGTCATGTTCTGGGAACAGTCACTCCCACATATCTTCAGCCCACACTAAGTGCTAGATTTACTAGCAAGCATGTCCAGGTAAGGTATTATTTCACATTGTTATGAAATTCCCCATGAGAATCCCTATGTTGAAACAGTTACTCTTATCACCTATCAGCAATCCTGAACCAGTTTGTAAACTTCTTACTAAAATGCAGCACACCAACTCTCTCTCCTTTGTGGTTCCTTGAGCAAGGTTACGGTAACATTGTGAAAGACAGAGAAATTACTACAGATTTAACTCATGAATCAAGTACCACTGTTACTTAAAGCAGAACAGAGAATCCGAGACAGTTTCATTTTGAAATCAAAATAGTTTAGATCCCCCAGTTAACTTGAAATTAGGAATAAGAAAATGGTCTTTGCTTTTGTCAGGCACTCTTGAACCTGTTGCACTTTGCTGCTGGAAGTTCTGATATAAAAACGCAGGGATAAAAATGGCACAAGTAATATTTAACATGGTGTCCACATCTAACAGGAACTTTTTTTAAAATCATTGTTTTGTTGAAAGCAACCTGGTCTCAAAAGGTGAATGGATTGTGAAAGAGGTGTAGTATTATTCATCTCTTTGACAAGGAGATACAGGTGTGCCCCCTAGACCAAAAAAACGCTAATGTGAACTGAAAGACCAACCTGTCTTCTGGAAAACTTATCATGGAAAGTTCTGGCAGGTTCCTCAGCTGGATGCTTACCATGGTAGAGCATTAGCTTGGGCTTTTGACCTTCCCTTGACATGAACAGACAGCA
This sequence comes from Chamaea fasciata, assembly GCF_029207755.1. Classification (NCBI taxonomy): domain Eukaryota; kingdom Metazoa; phylum Chordata; class Aves; order Passeriformes; family Sylviidae; genus Chamaea; species Chamaea fasciata. The sequence goes on along the minus strand of NW_027094093.1, from coordinate 12,914,160 downwards.
GCACTGCCTCCACCCGGGCTGCTCTGGCACACATCTCAATGTTTCAGCTGTTGGTTACCTCTAGATGAAATGAAAGCTCAAATTACACCTTAACACCATCCCCTCAGTTTTAGCCAAACACTTTTTAAGATGCTAATTTGCAAAGATCCTCCATGCATGGTTACTTCTTCCAAAAGAGAGAAGAGTTGAAGCAAAGAGGTGAAGGTAGTCCATTCGTATGAGTTCCCTCAACAGGCAACTTCAGTTCAGCTACTGCAATGACTACAGGCATGCAGGATGTAAATAAAACAACAAATGGCTTGGGCACACTTCTCTGCATTTATTTTCTCACCTTTCCTCGCTCTGGGTTGTTGTTTGGTCTTAACACTGGTTCCTCTCATGATATGTAGAGATATGTATAACTCTTTGAATGAGTCATACATATCTCACCCTGTCACCCTCTTTCCAAGCACCGATGCAACAAATTTTCTTCTTCTGTCGGTCCTGCCATTATCTAAGAGCCCCAAACCCACATCCTTCTGTTTCTTCCCTGCTCAAACTTTTTTTTTTTGCAGTTTACTGCTTTCAGAACCTGTATCTTTGTTCTCCTGCTTTGGAATTTTCCACTCCCCAAATGGCCTAAACATTGCAAAGAAAATGGAGAGTCTCCTTTGACAGTCTGGAGATGACTTAATGACCTTCTGTTGTCCTTGGTCTGAAAGATGACATAGCCCCAGCTTCACATACATGAGGTATTTGGAGGTATAGTGATTGCATTAGATCAATCAGGATTCCTGCGATGTGTTTAGACAGGTTCTCCAATTGCCACACAAATATTTTGAAAGTAATCTATTCCTGTGTCAGAAGTGATATGTCTAAGGCCTCACTGTAGGAAGTGACAGGACTCTATTGTTCAGCATAACCGAATTTGGGCTTGTTTCACCTTGTGCTGACAGACCAACAGGCTCAGCCAGGACCACACGTCTGCAGCAGTGGAGGGGTACCTTTAACCTCCTGCTGCTATACAGGAAACCAAACTAGAGCCTGCTAGGTGATATATCTAGCCCTGGAGTTTTGCTGAGGTAAAACTGATGTACTGCTGCTCTAGAGCTGACAGACAAATGGTATCAGACAGAGATCAGTAACAAGAGGGAAGTTTTTCCACACAGTTTCTCACTACCATTCAGATTTACTTACAGAACAAGGGCACTACAACAAGCATTACTGCATAGGGAAATGTGCTGCAAAACATTTAATTTATGTCACTGACATCTGTCTAAAGTATCTGGGCTAGCAGCACCTGAATTGCAAGTTCAGATGTACAGCTGAGAGAACAGAGAGCCGGGAGGGCTCCCCAGATGGAGCTCCAAGGTTGGCCTAGGCTACCCTACCCTACAGCAGATATGCAGGCATCTGAACACCACCCCAAAAATCATTCTGACAGTTCCCTGACCTGAAGAATCTTCAATCATGACAACAAAAAAGCAAATCCAGAACAGAACTTGCACCATTCAGCCCGGTTTCATAGAATACCCTCATTATTTAATCGACTCAGAGATTCTCTTTCTTTCCCAGCCATCAATTTTATTGACTCCATCTGGGTTTGTCTGGGCCATGCATTCACCATGTGCAGGTGGTGGTGGGATCTGTACAGCACCACTTACACTAATTCTGTGTTGGCCCTAGGTTTCAGACCTGTATGCCTCTGCCTGAACAGCATTCACATGAGCAAGGCAACAAAAGCAAGCGAGAACTTGTTCAGTAAAGACATTTGAGGCAAATGATGTGTTGCAATACTGAGGTGACAGTTACAGCTAACTAGGCATAACAACATCCCTTGTAAAACTGGGAGCTCAGCAACAGGCTGGGAATCTCATCTGGCTAATATCAGAGGAACACTGCTGATACGTGCCGGTGGAGGGCCTTATTTCACCTCCCAGCCAAGTCCATGTTCCTTATTTTTTTCCCCTGCAAATATAAAAGCGTAGAATCCAGTGGAGCAATAGTGAGAATAAATCACTATAACTGACAAAGACCATTTTTATTGTGAGCCTTTTAGCTACTTTAAGGATTTCTTCTGTCTTTTCCTTCCTTCCTTTTTTTCTTCCTTTCTTTCTACTTTGTCACTTGTGTCTTCAAGGTTCACAATGTGGTTTCATGCCTGAGTTCCCTGCTAGATACAGGTTTCAAAGTTCTCAGAGTACCTATCTAGGAACACCAAACGTTATAAATAACATTTCCAAATTTAAACTGACTGGATCCCGAGCTAACCTGGTTTATAGCCATCTGGGATTCTTCAGAAAATGTGACTGTAAGCATTGTAAACAGTTTTGTCTTCACAGAGGACACCGAGAGTTTCCAACTTCATTGCCATCTTCATTTTGTGATCTGGGTTGAAGAGCCAGGTATAGATTTAAAGTAGATGATAATGCAAATAGTATTAATAAAAGAAACCTCAGAGTGATCTGCTTTTCCCTAATAAGGCAGGCTCTATCAGTGTTCCAGAGGCAGCAAGGTGCCAATACAATTAATCAGTCTGTTTTTAGTTCTCTGTAGACAGCAATATTAACAGTTTGTTTCAGTCTGTTTATATGGGTCTGACAGGTCTTCAAGATGCTGTGTTCACTCTCTTGTGATTAATAGTTATTCACATACTAAGGTGAAGACCAAGCAGAAAAAGAATGTTTTTAGAGCAGGACAGATAACTGGATTCTCTCTTCACCTTTCACTTTTAATTAGGAAACAGTACTAAATTTAGGAATGCTGTCTCACCATACTGTTTAAACTCCTCCTTTTCTTGCAACTTTCCCCTGTGATGAGCCAAAGGAAAATTTAAATCACGTATTTTCTTTGTTTACTTTGCAGCTGTAATTTATAAAGTCATCACATCGGTAGTGAACATCTGCACACTGGGATACTAGATGAAGGCAGCAAAGCCATTGGGAGCATTTTGAGCAAGGAATAAAACCTCACAGGTAAATAACATCCTTCTCATCTCTGCACACCTCTTAGGGGACATCTAAGGGAACAACTGAGCAGCAAAGTCACCTCAGTGGAGATGTTACAAAGCAAGAAGGAGCTGGACTCTAATGTGTGTATTGTACATTCCTTCAGTGGCTTTTACACTTGTATCAAGGCCTATCGAACTGGAGACGCTTCCCTAGTATAAAACCAAACCCTTCTGAGGCTGAGATCCTTCTCTCCATCACACAGCTTTAATTGGAAATGGTATGAAGAAACTCTTAAAAAAGAAAAAGGAGCATTAGTAGCACAGTAGCCCAGTTTCTCCTGGGTGTTTAATTTTGACGCGGGGATGTTTTCTCCTGCCTCTCTGCCCCAAGAAAAGAGCATGCTCACATTTCTGTGCTAATTTTTGTCCGTTCTCTCTTCTATCTCCTTAGCAATTGCCATCTCTCCATTTTGGAGGCAGATTTTGGGTTGTTCCTCTTTTGTCCTGGTTTCTTCATTAACTCAATTTCCTGAGATTTCTTCCTTACTTGAAACTCCTCCTGGCTTTCCCTCATCCCTTTTTTTACGTCTAGTCAATTGATAGCTATGCTAAGCCTCCTTTGAACTCCCTTCTTTCACTCTCTTACCCAAGTCCGATGAGTTCCTTGCCTCTTCCCGTCTATTTTAATAAGAGAATTACTTTTTTCAATACTAACCAGAAAGTATCTTTTCCTTTCTGCTACTTTTTCTGAACAACCTTCAAAAAATCTTATTTTCCTTTTAGTCTTATTGCAGAGGGTGGCATAGAAAACCAGTTCTGCAAGAAAATACCATCCTATGGAATAAAAGAAAACCATTGTAAATTTTAAAACGCTGTAAGCTGCCCTAGCAAATAACAGGGATTGAGTAGTAACACACAAACACATATTAATCCACAGTACATCTGACACGAGAACTCAGCAATGCTCTCCATAAAGCTGTTGCTGTATCCTTCTCCCACTTGTTCTGGGTAGTTCATCAAAGCAACGACACAGGTTATGTACCAAACAGCAGACCAGCTCTCTTTACCTCGGATAAAGACACCAGTGCAGCCTCCTCTCTCTTCCAAAGAATTCAGGTCCCTAGAACACCATGTTCAAAATACAGCCACTGATGTCTCCTGCTTCCTTCCCTTTGGCATCTCATAATTTCAAAGCATTGGCTTTCCTACTTGTAGTCTAGTCTTAAAAACTTGGGTATACAAATGCTTACAGCTGAATCAGGTCAGCTGCATGTGCCCAGAGTCACCCACCACACAGTACGGCATGGGCAGAGACATCTCCCCATCTCTTTTGGAGATCCACACCAAAAACTGCTTGACCTTCTTAAGATCGCAACTGTGGCTTGACAGTTTTAAGAAAATTGTTCATTTTTAGCATGTTAGAAAAATGCAGCAGCAGCTGAATGGACTGAGAGGCAGCACTACTAAAATGAAGTTCACGTTTTATAAAATTCTTGTTTTCACCACAGCAAACTCAATATGAAACACCTTCTGCTGTGTTGTGACCATGTATTTACCAATAAACAAAACTTCCAGGGCAGCCACGTCATGGCTATTGGATGAGCAAGAGACCAGCATAAATCATATGCTGGGTCACATGCCAGGGGACTACATCTGACCTCTGGGACTACATATGACCTCTACGCCTTTGGCTGAGGTCATATCACAGAGGAGAGCAGAGGTGCTGGAAAGGTGATTGACTCTGGCCCCCCTCATGCTTTGCCACACTGTGAGGTGTTTCAAAGGTCCCAGCACTGGCTACCTCACTGTGATGCCATGGCAGGGGTGCATGAGGTAGCAGATCTGCCTCAAAATACAGCCAGAAAGCCTGAGGAGGCTCATCACAACGTGATACCCCGGGGCTAACAGCTGTCAAGAACAACTTCAGATATTCAGACTCTATAAAACCATTTTCTTTTGCAGAGGATAACCCAGCTTCCCAGGGAAGTCAGATACATGCACATCTTTCTAAATGGGTAATGTCTTCAGAACCAGAGTGTGAGGAAAAAAAAAAACAAGTAGCAAGAGAGGCAGCATGCCAAGGAAGCTCTATCCTTGTGCTGTAGGTTGGCTGTGGTTCTTACCTTCTACGCAGATCTTCAGCCACTGCTGCTCTGCAGCTGAACAAGTAGGCTCGCAGGGATTTTAGCTGCTGTCTCAGGCGGACAACAGTAGCCAGAGGTTCAGCATGATTGTACAACATGGGATTTTCCTGCTGGATATCAATTAATGGCTCCTCATAAATATATTCCAGGAACTCTTTGGCTTGCTTTGACACCTAAAAAATAAAGCAGTTTAGTTAGGCTTTTCCCCCAGCTCTTTTTAAGTAGATCTCACCCTCAGTAATCTGTCAGCTATTCTATGCATCTGAAAACATACTGTGACCAATTACAAATGGAGACAGAGTTGAGAGAGATCCTCTCCCTGCTTATAGCCAAGTCAAACTTCATCAAGCCCTTCAAAATTTCATGTATGAGTAAGCTACTTACCCAAAGGACAGTGATATCTGCAGTCACATAAGCTTTTGCTGCAGAGTAATATACCTTACTAGATTATTTGTAAATCTAAAATTCGAATAATCAGTTTCTTTCCTGTTAATAATCTTCTGTTTGTCCACTGCTTTCTTTTTGGCAAAAAGCAAGCTGTTGTGCTTTCTAAAATATAGATAAATAAAGCTGAATCTTATTGGTATTACTCCCACAGTTCCATCTGCAAGAAGTTTTTCATGCATTTTTCATGATAGTGGCCTGTTTTATCTCTACCTGCAAAAAGTTTCTGTAATCTCAAAAAACGAATGGGACTCTTGTTCCATTAGAAAAGATACTCCTGCTCCTTAAGTAAAAAGGCCAAAATCCCTCTCATTCCTGATTTCTGTATTTTATCACAGCTGGAAAAGAGAAGATGGGATTACATGAAATGAGCTGCAAATCACCTGAAACTCTGCTACAGAAATATTACTGGTTCCACAATTCAATTAGTCCTCCAGGACCTCTAAGTCAATGTTTGCACTGAGACAAGGGAGGGATGAGTTAGGCTAACAAAAGCAGAAAGGGCACACATGCTACAGCCTCTTGAGATTTAGGAAGTTAGTTCCCTTCTGGTGCTGTAGGTAAGAACAATACACATCCTAATAAATAGCACCAATTCCTTACCATCCATAGCCCCATATCAGGTCTGCTTATACTACCACGTGCTAGCAAGTTTAGTCCTTGGTAAAAGCAACCAAAAAAAGAACTTTTAAATATTCCTAACTTCTAGGCATGAGAGGACTTTTTGAGCCTCCACACCTTGGAACTTTTCAACTTTGAAGAAACTTGCATTTCACAGAGCAAGACTATCATTTTCCTGATGGCAGGCTCTGGCTACCTTTTAATAATCTCCCCATCTGACAAATTTTCTTCAAGAGACTTGCTCTTCCTCTAATAGGGCATTTACTGGCTATCTTTTTCCTTTACAAATAGCACATAATAATAATATTTGCAGACAAAAAACATCAAACAGCCTCTCCTTACAGTGGCTGCTAGGTCTGAAGCTCTAGCATGGTCTGGATTCCTTATGAGTTTGTTATTCTTTCAGCATATACTGCCTGAGATGGCAAAACAACACTGTTACTTTGTTTGCTGGTTTAATGCTTTAAGGCATGTAACCAGTGCCCCTATCTAGCAACCAGCCACCGAAGCAGCAGCAAATAGCAGATTATAAAAGTTTTAGAAAAGCTCTCGTGTGGCAAGTGAACAACTATAGAATTTTCTCATTATGTTACTTTCATCTGACTGGTTCAATCAAGTGCTACAGTAATGTCCTTCTAGTGTCCTCAAAATGCTCATGCTAAGAGACAGAACATACTGGGCCTCACAAACACTGCATTTGGGGAGCCAGTTTCCTATAGGCATTTCCACAATTTAGCATCCATCAGTAAGCACTGCTAATCCTTAGTCCCTGGTGGTCATGAAACAGGTACTCCTCAAGGGCCCAATAACTGCAAGGATTAGAGCTAAAAGAGAGTTTGCTGTGTGCTACCTCTCCCTGTCCCTTGAACAGCCAGATAAGCAATGATGAAAAAGATGCCACCGAGAAGGAGGAGCATGACTGCTCCTGTGGAGGAACACCTCAGATCTGGCCAAGGGAACTGTGATGAAGACATGTCCTGTCAAGAGAGAGTGGTTCATTTTGTCAAGAGGGACCAAGAAGACAGTATCAGCAGTCAATGCCTGCAACCTTTGGGCTGTTGTGTTTCTACCAGCAATTCAGTACACTTGCTAGCACTCCAACCTGCAGGGAGATTACCTTGTATTTGGAAGTGTCCCAGTTATGAACCAGCCGTGCAGGGATAAGGAAGTTGTCATCCACGTGGCAGGTGCTGCAGTAGTACCATCCACTGTAGCTGCACACCTTGGCCTTCCCATTGGACAAACCTATGGAGCGCTGACAGCCTAGAGAAAAGAGAAGAGCAAAAGTCTGGGTCTGTACACCAAGCCAGAGATATGCATTCAGGATGGAGTCAGAAAAGTATTTCTCCATTTGAGAACCTTTTAATATTTTCTTTATTTTACCCAAAAGACATTTCTCATTCCATAAAAAAATTGAGAAATAAATACCAGTACTCTTGGACTGAAAAAGCACACACTAATTTGATCATCTGTGACAATTAGTTCAGACAGCAGTCAAAAGATACTTAGCACTTCTCAAGAAACAAAGACAGAAGACTTGCTTGTGAGACAGTGGGCATTTAAAAGCCATGGCCATCTGAAAACCATGGCCTGAAGCTTAGATAGGCCACATTCTTCTGTATGCTTGCTCCAGAGAGTTCCCATTTTCCCCAGAAAAGAACGGGCCAGCATTGCCTGCCTGCAGGAGTGCAAGCCAGCTCCCGCTGACAGCCAGAAGGGATGCTGACTTGGCAGGTAAGACTCAGCCACAGAATTAGCACAGCCAAGGCAAGCCACAGTCAGATCATGAATAATAACTGAGCAGCAGTCACACTGAGAATGAGTAGTTCTTGACTAGCAGCACTGACACAGCTCAGTTTCCAGCAGGGTTTTTTTTTTTTTTCCTTACAATTGCAGTACTCTGTGTCTTACAAGGTCTGAGGTCTGCCTGACACTTTTTTCACAGCTAGATCCCTTGCTTCTTCCCATGCTCTCTTGTGTGGAGCCCCTGAGGTAAAACAATGTATTCAGAAACTGCTGCTTTAGTTGGAAAGAACTAATGCAGACATCTCCTTCACCTGACCACCTGTTTTCACAAAACATAAAAACTCAATGTACTTGACACTTCTGTCTTTCAAGAGTGACTAAAATGAGCCAAAAGTTCATATAATATTAGAGTGGATGGCTGAAGACAGACAGTACAGTCACACTAAACAACCTGCTCAGGAAGTGGGGCTAAAAATGTTTGGGTAAGATACATCAAGATGTCTGTGGCTGTTAACAACACCTCTAGACACAGCACACATGACAGTATTTCTGCTTGTCCTTCAAATGCCAGTATCCCCATATAACATTTAGAGTTTCAGCCAGAGCACCAGAGCTGTACCCTGGCATGTGCTGTATGCTCAGATGGTCTCTGCTGCAGCTGGTTAGAAATCCTGAGCAACAGTATCCTTGTACATCACTTTTACTGCAAAAGCATTGGTGAAACAGAGTTTTTCAGGTACAAGTCCACTGACCGATTGCTTTTGTCAATATAATTAATTTCATCTAGTGTAATTATGTGACTTTTCCAGCTGAAAGCATCTTTTCTCCTCAGTAGAAGTTACACTGATTTGAGGAAAGATTGCAGGTCAGCTACTCTAGGCATAAATTGAGCTCCTCCTTCCCCACATCAAATGATGCCACCATGTCCCTCTCTGCTCTAATAAATATCATTAGAACAACCTAACCAACACAATTAGCTCACTTCCTCCTCTTTCACACTCCAGAGCCATCTGGCCACTGATTCTCTGCAATACACTACACAACCAAGTGAATCAGTATGGGACATATCCTGTTTCCATCTCCCTCTTCCCCTGCCCATTTTTTTAAAGAAAGGATATGCAGTTTCTTGGAAAAAGTAAATATATAAACAGGTCAGTTGATAAAAAAAAATGTTCAAGTCTTCTCCTTTACCCTTCATAAGATCAGCACATAAGTATTAATGAAGTTTTAGTGATAAAGCCGTGTCTGAATGCACACAGTCTCCCAACTCAATGTCACTGAAACCTTATAAACATTCCTCACTAGCCAACACTTACTTGTCTGGGGATGAGGATGGGACAGGACATACTGATTTCACCTAACTAGCACCATGCATCCCCTGCCACTCCACTGGCTGCTACCTTGTCTTAATGCCCTACCTCCTGTCTGTTAGACTGAATGGTAAGAATAAGCTAAAGTCCAATCTGAACTGCCACAATTCTAAATTAAATCATTTGCAGTTGAGAATTCACCACTTTAAGGCCTAATTTCTTGCAGCCTCCTAAAGCCAGAAATTCATTCCAGTCTGTGGAGGGAGTTTTCTCAGGAGAGGAGTGACAAAGCACAGAAATGCTGGGGGGCTTCTCTTCTCTTCTCTTCTCTTCTCTTCTCTTCTCTTCTCTTCTCTTCTCTTCTCTTCTCTTCTCTTCTCTTCTCTTCTCTTCTCTTCTCTTCTCTTCTCTTCTCTTCTCTTCTCTTCTCTTCTCTTCTCTTCTCTTCTCTTCTCTTCTCTTCTCTTCTCTTCTCTTCTCTTCTCTTCTCTTCTCTTCTCTTCTCTTCTCTTCTCTTCTCTTCTCTTCTCTTCTCTTCTCTTCTCTTCTCTTCTCTTCTCTTCTCTTCTCTTCTCTTCTCTTCTCTTCTCTGTCCAGCCCATGAGAACAGAAGTTCTCTGGGGTGAGGAGAGTCTCAGCAAGCAATGTGGGATGCCCTTCATCTTCAGGAAGGGTGGTTTTATGAAGAGGAGAAAGTGGAAGAAATTTGTACTCAAACAGCATGCGCTGCTTTCTCCCTTGTTACAACCCTTTCCTGAGCCCACATTTGTTTCCTTGTTCCTCTTCACAACTAGTATTTTTCATTCCTCTTCATATCCTCAAGAAAATATGTTCTGCAAAGCTACACGACAGTTGTGTAGTTGGGGTTTGTCAGATGATAATGTGGCGCTGGCATCCACCTTACATTTTCCCCTACTTTACAAGCTATGCTGTTTGAAAATCACCATCTTTTCCATTCCTCTCTGTTGTGATTCATAATGATGGCTATTTCTACAACCCTTTCAAATCAAGTTATCAAAGCACTGATTTTCTTTGATGTTATGCAGTTCAAAGTGGTGCAGCGTGACAAATATATTTCTGTGGCATAGACCACTTATGCTACTTTGTTTTTTTAAGATGGAAAAAAATAGATCAAGAATGAGAGAGAAAGAAGAGGAAGAAGGACTGGCCATTGGCTTAATGACCTTGGAAATCCTGCACCTGGGCATACAGGTACATCAACTTGCCATGATGTGTACCAGAAGCAAAGCTAGTACTGATTCCTGGCTTGAAACTCTTGAGCAGCTCTCCCAGCAGGACAATCAGATGTAGCTGACCACCTCTAAGATTGATAACACAATTCAACAAAGAGTTTAGGGTTTGGGAAGGGACCATGTTTGCAGAGAAAACACTTAATTGCCCACAAAACTAGAGAAAGCACCTTGCACAGGATGGGAGAAAAAAGCAGCACAACTATTACCAAACCTCTCTCACCTATTCCTAACACTCACACAGAATATTATCTATATAACACCTGTACAAAGGTCTGGCAAGCCTGGAGCCTAATGCAAAGAGAACACCACAGTATTTGCTGGCATCTAAAATCATCCCTCCCCCAAGAATGCTACAGAGCAAGCTACAGAGGGAAGAAGTGTAGCTGTAAGGTATACTGTTAGCAAAGAGAGGGAAGGAATCATCCCAAACCTTTCATCACAGAAAATACAATAAAACAACCTTGGAATCAAGGAAAGAAAATAGGGGTTAGAAAAAAATAGCAGTAAGGAAGTGCTGTCGGGCACAGATTTCTGTGAGCATTTCTGTGAGCAGAGCGGGAGTATCAAGAGGCTCATGCCCAAGTGCCAAGACTTCAGGAAGAAAGTAGAACAGAAGGTGAGGCTAAAAAGTTGTAACAAAAGTCTCCCCTTAACTTAAGGTGGTGGTCTAGTATGGAGGAGGAATCCAAGATATCTGAACACAATTCCTCTCCTCTGAAGCATGGAAAACACCACTTTCAGGTAGCTGCATACTCTTGTGGTCAAGGAAGACACATACATCTATCCTTTTTATCCAGACAGCTCTCTCTTTATCTTTTGGCAATAAAAGACTGGAGGAGCTCCACAGTGAAACAGAGAAAGTGAAAGACCAAATTAGAATCAAGTACACAACTGTTTTCCTTATTCAATAAAGTTCCTTGCTCGGTACAGGAAAAAGCAAGTCCCTTGTGATTGTGTGCCATAATTAAATCTGTGACAGATTAGCTTAGAAGCTAATTCATTTAGAAACAACATACAATACAAAGAAAAGAAAATGATCCACGGACTTCAAAAGGCTTTCAGCTTGATAAAGGCATAAAGCAGACTAAGCAGAAGGAGCACCACAACAAATTTTCAGTGTTAGATCAGACATTTAACATTGCTCCAGCAGCTCAGCACAAACAGAAATAAGGTGAGAATTTAGTTGCTTACCTTTATTTCTGTGCATCTATTCCAATTCACTCCACCATGGGAAAACCCATATTCACAAGGAAGATACACTAACAATCTAACTCAGTTCTCTCTTATGCCTAACCAGGTTTGCATTACACTTTGTCCTTTTCCCACCATTACTTTCCAGAGCAATTTTATTTTAAATAAATAATTAAAAACGTATAAACCTCCAAGCAAAGTCTGACACACTACTCCTCTTGCCTACGTTTTCCGTGAGCTTCTTATAAACTTTAAAAAAAGACAACAAAGCCTTAACACATGAAAGTAGAAAAAAAAAATCTATGTTGAAACCATGTTGGTTTTACCCTATCAAGTTATAATTACCTAAGCAACACATAAAACTCATATCATGTCAGCAATGTACACATCCCACTTTAACTATAAACTAGAACAGCTTCTCCAGAAATAAGGAAGGGTTCACACATCCCCAGCTGACTCTGAAGAATGGCCCAGCTGTTCCAAGTCAATGGAAACCTTGACTATCAGCTACAGCTCAGGACTAAGTGCTAAAATAACAGATCTTCCATCTTTCTTAGCACCATTTCAGGGTACAATGCATAGGCCAGTCTTTCCTGTCTTATACATTCCAGCTCAGCTGAATTCCAGCTTAGCTGTGTAGGATTGCTGGCTCTGGGCTGGGGAGACTGGACGCTCCAGACAGTGACCCATCCCACCCTACTGGAGATGTCTCACAGGCACCCAGCTACAGAGCAGCTCTCCAAGGCACGTGAGATGAATTACTCCCTAGGCACCCAGTCTTTCTTCCAATCAGCAAAGATTGGATTGGTGTAGACATCCAATATTTAGATGGCTGGGGGTAGGCGAAGTGAATAAAACCCTTCATATCAGTCATGCTGAACGCACAGAGCTGTGACTTTCTCTGCAAAGATCAACAATCAAGAAAAAAAACCTTGATGTTGGAAACAAGTCAGGTGATAGCACATATGGGTGCATACACATTTTGCAGGCCTGCATGGTACATGCCCTTTGTAGAAGACAGAAGACAGGCATGCTGCAGCTTACACAGCTAAATTCTGCCTTCCCAGTAAAACTAATAGTAGTTAAGGCTTCAAATATAATACCAAAACTTAAAAGTCATGTAAGCTTGCTCTTCACATGAGTAAGTCAAGAGTAACATTTCATCACTAAATGAGAATTAAAAATCTTAGCTGTGTCAAATGACAAGCAACAAAACTATACATTTGGAAACTAGATTTTATGTGCCTGGATTTCCCCCCACTTGAGTGTCCTCAGAAGATAGGTTCTTTTACCTTTAGTGTCATATTCTAAGAGGTGGCAAAGTTATATTCTTCCCAGAGAATATGATCTGAGGAAATTACAAACAGCTTTGAAGACATGCTTTACACATAAGCTGTTGTTTGTGATCCTTGTAACACATGGCCAGTCTGCATTCTCCTACTGCACATTTTCAAATCCTTTCCCTGTGTTCACAGGACAGCAGTGCTGAGGAATAACACCCTACACCTCAAACTAATCTGGTGTTCTTTTCCCCATGCCCTTATAGGATTATTCTCAGCAGCATTGGGTGCTCTGCTGAGACTCTGAAGTGCTCCTGACAGAAGGAAATGGGATCCACCACGGAATGACTTATTGGTAGGATTCAGTAATTCACCAGCTCTTTGGTCAGGAATGGGAACTGAACACACTCTCTGGGCCAGCTCTTGAAGCCTGCCTGCCAGCTAGAAGTAAGGAGATAATGTAAGCATAATAAATAATGGCATTCCTATTCTACAGTCAATTACATTCATGCTTGGTTTCACATACTGAGAAGGTAGACCAGAGAACAGAGCAAAGAGCAAGCCAGCTATTTGTGTATCAGAACAAACACTGGTGCCAGCACCCTCAGCCAGGTCATTTAGCAAAATGAGTCTCTAACCCAGTTTTCATTTCTGCTCTGTAGTTAGTTTGAAGACCACTTACCCCTGCACTGCTCACTCCTTGACTGACACTGAAGGCTACCTGGTTTGCCAAGTTTCATTTATTTGGTACAGCATTAGCATATCTAGAAATAACCAGCTCTTTCTGTTTGAATACACACAACTGGTTTTGTATCTCCTTTTAACAGAAGGAACAACTGTGCAGTAACTGTGGTTACAAATTTTAACCAATGCTATTTGGCTGAATTTCTTCTTGGTCACACATCACTACCACAGCACTGCCTTGGGCATATGAACTATCCAGATTTACACAGTACAGGTACATATCAGAGACTACAGATGTTGCAGAAGGCCAGACTGAGAACCTAAACCCTTCCTACCAGTTGGCCTCTGGTTTGTTCTGTAATTCCTTTTACATTGCCCAATTTAATCCACATATAATAGTTTTGCAATAATACACTGCTTTGGCATGCAACAGAAGAGGGAGAGCCTTGCCAAGGCACACACAAATGCCCTAGTTTTGCAGCAGTGGACCCTAAAGCAGCCATATTCTTTGAGTGTTTGTCCCTCAAGGCTGTACATCTGCAAGGACACTCTGATGCCAAACAAATGCATAGTGCATCACTTCACAGGAATTTTTTCCAGAGCAGCATTAGGAAGGGCTCCCTGTGATGCTGGCTTCTCTGAGATTTACACATCCTTGCTACCTCTTCTCCTCTGTCAAATTTTGTTAGAACACTCAGGTAGATCCAAATTCTATGGGGCAAGGGTAAAACCAAGCAAACAGCATTGGAACACAAGCTTTGCTTTCTTAAAAAACTAAATTAACAACCACGGCCCAAACCAACTCAGGAATCTGGTATAAACTGCAACTGCAGAAAAAGTGTTATGCAGATGCCTGTGCCTTTCGGTGACAACAAGGCCTTTAGTAGCAAAAGCTGGTTTGACTGATTTAAAAGATGCTAGCCCAACAAATAAAACTCTCTCTTGCACACAATTCATGAAGAACCTCTGGGTTCTCCAGAGAAGAACTGTGGGGGTGGTATATAAGTGTTGGTGGTTTCAGATCTGAAAAACACTTCCTTTTGTCCAAACGTATCCTTTTTGCCATCTCAACAAAGGTGAGACTTGGACATTCAGCCTCCCTGGTTTGGGCATCCTCTTCTTTGAACTCTATGCCAAAAGATCCCTCAAGACTAGTTTCATACAACAAATGGAGACCAAAAAGGTTCCCAGACAACCAAGAGTTCTTTGGGGGCAGTGGAACTCATACCTAGCACCCACAAGCCAGGAAGAAACAAGACATAGCCAAGAACAAACAGCCTATGCTTACAGCGGAGACACATTCACACCCAGCAGAACTGAGCTCACAACAGCATTATAAATTAGCACAAGAACATACTGAAAATCTGCAGAGTTGTCGACAGGGGCAGGTTAGAGCAATGGGGGCACCTATCCCCATACAGGCAGAAAAGGCTCCTTTCAAGGCTGCCAGGAGGAATACGTACATTCATCAGCCAAGACAGTTGTATCAGCAGTTCCTCTTGGAGGGCTGAGACAAAGAAGTCACTCAAACACCAGTCAATTGCGAAGTGGACATGAGGGCACAGAATAGGCAGTGAACTGATCAAGCACTTACCTAAACTGCACTTCCAGGCAGCAGGAGGCCAAGTCCAAACCAAATCCCATGAAGGCAAAAATCTCACCCTGTGAAGGTGCCAGCCAAATCCCAGGAGGGTGAAGGACTCAACTTCTACCAGACAAAGCTGATAGCTTTCACTGTCACTTCCTCTAGTCATGCCATCCTAGAACTGCACTGAAGAACTCATCAACAAAGATTAAACGGCCTCTGTGATCATAACTGATCACTGATAAACAGGTTTAATCAAGCCAAGCATGTGGTATCTTCTGATCTTTTTCCAAAACGAGCTGTCATATGGCAAAGCCCTGTGGCCCAGCAAGTTTGTGTTTTGAAGCATGTAGGTCCACTGCAAATAAAGTTCTCCCTGCTACACAAATTCCTTTTTTCCACCCTTACTTGGAAACATTCCCCCCACTCCTCCCAACAAGTCAGTGACCTTATTTAAACATGGTGTATTTTCCAAATACTAACTTAGACCATGTTTTTTTCTGCTCAGCTGGTTTAGAAATCCCACTGCTAGCAGTGGAAGTTTTAAATGAATAGAAATAGGGCCTGAAAGTCACATACAAGACTAAAAGACTAAAGCCTAAAGTGAAGATACCTAAACAATAAAGCCTTTACAGTGCAAAACATTCCTAGGGGATTTTACAGAGTCTCAAATACAGGGAAGGTAAAAAGCTGCTGAAGCCTTGGAAGAAAGAGATCAACTGAAATGAAACCAAGCACAAAACAAATACAGCACTTAGAAAAAGCACAATCCTAAAAGCCCTGGACAGGTGAGAACAATGGTTACTCAGAACTGAAATGTGACAAGAGTGCTGAAAACCTTCCAAAGGACCTTATGGTATTTCATTATTGTGCTGCATTTTCTAGAGTTTATCCTCTAGCATTTCTATTTCAGTGACACGCTACAAATAAGTGTTGGGTGTAATGACAGTTCACTAAGTATTGCTAAATTCAAAAATGCTTCTCAACTATCTGTATTTGTGAAGTTTCAACTGTAAGGCTTTTTGATGATGCCTTGGGAAGTTGAACAAAATTGACATCACACATGACTATTTTGTTTTGTTTTTAAAATCACACTTACTGGCTTGCAAGCTATTAGGAAACTGTTTTCATTGGGGGGGGGAATTTTATTTTTACTGCAGAAAAGACTGATTCCAGACCAAGGGGCTGACATAGAGCAGAGGTAGCAGACCCGCACATGTTGCACTGGGTTGCCCCCATGGTACACACATGATCACAGCACTAGGTGCAGAATGATTCCTTGAAAGACAACAGCTCTCCACCTGCTGCTTCATTTGACAGGGCTGCAAGATAAGGAAATAGCACATTTACTAACCTTGGCTTCTCTGCACCCAGTGTTCAGCTCAGCCAGCCAAGTCATTCAAGCCCTAATAGCAGTATTTATCACTTTGGCAAGTGAGGAGACATGGAGCAAGCAGGGAGGAAAAGACAGAAGGCACCCCAGAAGAGGAGCAAGGAAAGCCACACAGACAAATGAAAGGGTGCAGAGCACATTTTCCAGAACACTGAAATTCCCACATCCATTAGGACTTGCTGTCTAAGCAACAGAAGTTCCTGGCAGACACAACTGACTTCTCTGGAAAAAATGTCTTTTTTAATAAAGGCAGGGGGAAAAGAAAACAAAAGGTGAACCAGAAGAGAGCCATCAAAAGAACAGGAGCTATGCAAAAACAGGAGGCAAGGACAAAGGCCATTTGTCTTCCCCATCTATGGAAAAGCGATGCCACATGACAGAGAAATAAGGATACTGAAGGGCACCTGGGGATATTTGCTCCTTACAGACCTCCAGGAGAACTCCACCAGGAAAAATGCCTACCTTTCCCTAGAAGCCTCTGTCTAAGCCAAAAATATAAATAATGGCCACAAAATTAAAAGGGTTTATAAACTCCTTGCCCTTCCACAGCTAATCAGTGGCCTGTTCGTTCAGTTTTTTCAAATTACAACAAATAATGCCCTGCCCTCTGCAGTCAAACAGAGTTAGAAATGTGGAGAAAAGCTTTTGTATCTGCTGGTCAAGCAAAAGACAACTTTTTCCAAACTGCCCTTCTGACTCCAGGGTATCAACAGTTTGTCCTCCCTGCCCCATGACTACATCTGACACCACTGCCCTGGCTTATATCGCGAGTTGAAAAATGCCAGTCAGACTCCAAGATAAACCTGTCAATAAGGAGGCACAGACACTCACATTCTTCCCTACCTGCTTGTGAGTATCAGCTGTTTGTCTGGGACCAATTCCTTGAAAAGCTTTTACTGACGGAGAAAAGGAAAGGGGTATGCAGAGAGCATTTCAAACAGGGAAAAAAACCCAACAAAACCGGAGAGGGGAACCCCACAAAGACTGCAAAGAGAAAATAAATTTTAAAAAGCCTGTCCCCATCAGGTCCTCCCAGCAACCTTCTTTATCAGAGGTTCATTGTCAATCAATTAGCCAAGGCAGCAGGGGTCTGTAGGAAGGGGGGTAGCTCGAGAGACAATGGTCTGCCCCGTTGTATTACTATTTAATCGCTTTTCCTAAATAAATAAAGCAGCCCTGAGGTGCTGTCATGTCAAGGGAATTTATAACAAAAAACCCATCATTTTTCATTGGTCATTACTTTTCCTTCCCTCCCACCCCCGCAGGACTAGAGAGGGTTATTACTGTAGCCGTAAGTTCCATCTTTGTGTTGCTTGCCTTTGATTCCCACTCGGACCTTGCCGCTTTCTGGCACTAATTTGTCAGGCTGAACAAAGGAGGGATTTGTACCTCCTGTAAGGTCTCAATTAGGAAAGGCTTCTGCTGTATTATGTGCCATTGGGACAGGACACAAAGACGGTAATTACAGGAATTTGCACTAAATGGCTGAAGAATTCACAGCAAAACTTTTCTTCCTCCCCCCTCCTCCTCATCTTTCCCCAAGCTCACCCCTCCCAGCAGCCCTGGGGAAAACCGCTCTCAATGCCTGCAAGCTGTAATTACCAACAGCAGGCCCCGCAGGTTAAACAGCAGCCCATGCCCGGAACGGCACAACTGCCCGCAGGGAGCAAGGAACAAGGAGAGAGGCTCAGCCTGCCCGTGTGCCTCCTCAGCACAAACTTTTCTGAGCCTAACAAGTTTCCCCAGTTTCTCCCAGTTATAACTAAAATTATTTATTTCTTTGCACCATGGTAACAGCTCCAAGTTCCAGCCGGCTCTAAGGGTCTCAGGAGTGGAGAAGGACCCGCTCCTACAGAAAGTGCTGTGAATCCCCATCCTCGGGGACAGAGAATGCCAGTGACCCAGCTTCCCACAGACCCTCCGCAACTCAAGAGGAGTTTCTCTGCACAAGAACATTTGTTCAGTTCGGCAGACTAAAAGGAGACCACAGGAGTATTGGGAATGCCTCAGGTGTATCAGGAAAAGACATCACGCAACCCTGCTCAGAGAACCTTATTTTTGCAGGGAATACATGAGTAAGTGGAGATTAATCATTCCATGTTTGGGAAAGGGAATCCACCCTTTCCCAGAGAAAAGTCTGCTCCCATACTACATAAAGCAAGATTATAACCTGTTTCACATTGGAGACATGTATTTTGTTGCCATCCCAGGGCCTGATCCTATTTGAGAAGAGGTCATTGAAAATATTCACTTGAAACTCTCCTGAACCTCAGTCAAAGAGGATGAAGCAAAATATAAAACAAATTACACTAAATCATAAAAATGTGGCCAAGAACAGAGCTGAATTCAGGCAGAGGCCCAAATACTGTGAACAAATCATTAACTGCAATGATGCCAACCTTCATGATGCTCCAGCGGCCAGGGGGGTGCCATGCATTGTGCAGAGATGAGCAGGAACATGACCTGCAGGTGACTAGCAGAGATGGACAAACCCAACTGCACCCACGGTCAATTTTGAGGGCAGTCCAGTACTTCGAGGGCCCAGGTGACCCCTGGAAGGGATTCAGGCCAGTCAGCAGGTCCTGGGCCCACACAGATACTCCCCAGAGTCATGTGTAGTTCCAGAGCAACATGAGAAGCACACTGCAAAGCAAGATGGGGAGGAGCCAGGACCATTACAGCTTCCATAATACAAGAGAAAAACTCTCCAAAAGAGCTGCTTCTGCCTGAGCTGACAATTTCTGAGTGTAACTAAAGCAAGTCAGAGACTATAGTTTAGGCATAAGGTGCCAAAATTTGCTCCACAGTGCCCTTGCCAAAGTAAAATGACAATGAACCGCATTCACACAGGTCCTCTCTATTTTCATTTCATTCCCAAACTGGATAAAAACATGATCTTGCCTATAGGACTAGAGTCAGACAACAAATGAATTCAAACCCCTTTGATTCTGGACAACCTTTACAGCGTCCTGAATCAAGAAAACAGCTCAGCCACCCTGCAGGGCAGCCCTGGCCCATGTAGTGCTGTATGTGCAGGATCTAATCTTTCAAAACTGCTCATCAAAAGCAGATGAACCTCTGAATATCCCATAGGTTTTTCTCCACATTCGACAGAGAGAAAGGCTAACTACAGCCACAGCAAGAGGCAGGGAACAGCTGTGCTGCTAAAACACACACATGCTCTTTCAAGTGATTTTTTTTTCCTGTAGAGGGGATGTAGGTGCAGATGCTGCAACCTGGCTGCTCACCTGCACATCTGAAGCTCTGAACTGTGAGCCCTCTCTCCAGAGACAGTGTGGTCAGGATGCTCAGGAAGCTGGTGGTCACAGACTGGCGCTTGGTCTTTCTAAGATCATTTCCAAAGGGCCGATCTGCAGGTTTGTTCCTAAGTGTGACCTGTGGGTTTTGAGTTAAACTTCGAGTAGCATTGGCTGCTGCTTTCAGTACCTCCATCCACTCCTGGGCCCTCTGACGGGTCTCTGCGCGCAGGCGCAGCACATCTTGGGGAAAAATGACCTGAAAGCAAGAGTCACAGCCATCCTGAGTGTCTGTCTGGACTGACAGGCACACATCGACATTGTAGCTCAGCAGGGGATCTTCATCAAGCCTACCAGGTTGGAAAGCCAAGAGGTAAGACCTGTTCAAGACAAAAGTAAATGCCTTCCAGTTATTCTGGACAGTTAACCTGTAAAGAGTCCCTGATTTCAGAATATTTTGGTACTCTTTAGTGTTTTCAGTCAAATTCACGGATGGGAAGAGTTCCATAGGCTTCTCTGATAATCCATTAGTTTGAGAAAGGTCACTGTTACTTTCAGGCTTTGGCACATTCTCCAGTTTCTCCTGCTGTCTTGTAAAGGCAGGCACAGAAGCACGCACCGCTTCCCAAAGTTTCTGTCCCCAGTCCAGAGTCTCCCACGAGGACTCTGCCTTCAGCTGTAGCTGTGAGCTGTCTGACAGGACAGTGTCCACCACCTTGGTTTCAATGCCACCTGTAACAGTGACCCTTTGAAAACGCATGAGTGGATACACGGTGGGAAGAGTCTGGTTGCCACTGCTGTCCAAGCAATACAGGTACAGTTTGTACTGGGAGAGCTCAGCGTAGCAGCTTTGCCAGTAGCTGTCATTGTCTCTTCTCACTTCCAAGTATCCCTTCTTCAGAAGATTTGGGAACACTGTCTTGTGTTCTGGAGGAAAAAAATTAGAGTATTACAATTTTTTTTTTAATTGTCTCAAATTACTACATGATTCTGGCTTCCACATCTCTCCTACCCATACACAGCATATCTGAGGATAGGATCACAGAGAGAATCTTCATCTGACAGGTTATAATTATCAAACATAAGCACTGACTCTACATTTGAGCCACTGAGAATACAGCACTTTTTTACCCAGAAGTACCAAAACACCTTACAAAAAGGGAACAAAGAAACAGAGGGACAGAGAAACAAAGCAATTTTCCTGAGATATCCAGGACAGTGGCAGAGCAACAAAACACTAGAGGTCTCCCAGAACCTAGTCCAGAAGTGGACAGTGCTATCAAGCAATCTACTGCCAGCTAAAATAGATTTTGACAGTGAGAAACACGTACAAATTAAAATACCTTGCCCTCTCTTCCCAGGCTCAACTTCGTGTTTTCACACACACCACCTCTGCCTCCCCCATCTTAAGCAGCTCAGAGGGAAAGGGAATAGTAGTATCTGGTCAGCTCCTCTCTGCTGCTCCTTCCGTCTCACACCTTTCCCCTGCTCCAGCATGATCCTCTCTAGGGGCTGCAGTCCTTCAGGTGAAACCTACCCCTGCAGGAGCTCTCCATGGCCACAGTTCCTTCAGGAAATATCCACATTCTCCAGCGTGGGGTCCCACATGGGCCTGCAGGGAGATCCTGCTCCACCACGTTCTCCCCAGGGGCTGGAGCACATTCTCATCTCCTGACCCTCAGCTGCTCTTGACACAGCTGGCAGTGCCGTGCCCTTCCTGAGATGCGCTCTGCCCAAGAGGCCCCACCTGTAGCTGATGGGCAGAGCTGTGTCCTGTGGAGGGGCTGCTGGAACCGGCTGGAACAGCCCTGCTGCCAGCACTGGGTACAGCACCTGGCACCTGGACTGACCCAGCAAATGCATAACTGTGCCCAACACAGCAGTCTCTTACCACATTTCAGCAGGACCTGGGATCAGAACATTCTGTGCAGCTCTGTTTACTCCAGAGTTTTGCTGATTTATGAGAATCAGGCTCAGGAGTAGCTGACACAACCAAAAATGAAAAGTAAGAGGCTGCCCAGAGGGATTCAAACATGTACACCTGAGCATCTCAGCACTTCAGGTCTGCTTTGGAGCAGACCATTTCACAAACTCCAGCCCAAGGCAAAGTCGAGGGGAATTTTCTTCATCCACAGAAAACCAGCCATACACAAGTCACTCCAAGCACTAAACCGATGTAATTTAAAAAGAAATTATCTAAAGCATTTCCGAGTTTTAAAAGAAGGCTTCCATACAGAATTTGTTCCAACCTGATTTGCACCACTTCAGCCACCACAGGCAAGATTCATATTTTCACCTAGGGCTAGGCATGTGGCTCTAGGCAATTTTTGTTGGTCCCTGTATAAATTCAGAGGCATTCACTGTTACACTGTAATATCAACTGTAGCACTTGGCACCCCAAAATAACCCAGGCCTGAGGAACAAACTCTTACTCCCATCTTTCTACTTCACCCTTCCAGTAAGGGTACCTGTGCTGGGTCTTGATTTACGAACAGTGACAGAATTAGCAGACACAAGCAAAGGTTTCTGCCTTTGATTGTCTATCTCCCTTGGAGTCTGCTATTCCTGGCACAAGAGCAAGGTAGCCACCTAGAAACAGCTCCTCAATCACTGCCCAGCATAATTAGGTCACAACAAAATCAGCATCAATTGACCTTAACACAAGCATTACAGACCACAGCAATCTGAGAGCTGGTCTACTCCAGATTTCTACCCTGGGGCTGACTGCCTTTGAAACAGGGATAGCTGGAGGCATGAAACATTTTCAGCATTTCAAGCTTAACCAGCTACATTCATGTTAACAGGCCACACTCTAACAAGCTTTAGACATCATCTCTGACTGTACTGAGGATGTTTGCAACCCAGAGCTAAGAAAACAGAAACATCTAGACTGGATGAAGCTTGGAAACAAAACCAGACCTGTACAGAAACTACATCCCCATCTGAACTGGGCTTCCCAGCTAATATGGCCAAGATTGTTGGCCAAACAGCTCTCACCACTGCTGGCTAAGGGGTGAGTCTGTCTGTCCTTCCAGAGCACAAGGAGTCAGGGACTCGAGTATTCGAGGAACTTCATTACTGTCCTGGGGCTTCTGATACCAGCTGGGGCAACCTTGGGCTGTAACCTTCATTCTAAGAAGATGCTCCCGCCTTTGGCTGGAAGTATTCCTCTAGCTAATTCTCAGTTTCTTCTCTGGGCAGGAGAAAGAAGCAGAATAGCAGCAGTGTAAAAGCTTTTACCGGCTCTTCAGCAAAGACCAACTTTTAAGGATTTATAAGGATTAAGTAGACAAGCTCCAGTTAAATTTAATGAACATACATGAAAATTAATTGTTTGATAAACTTAATGTTGGTATGGAGATCTCACAGGGGTTAAAAGTAGGGGGAGTATGCTGCCTTGCAGCCCCCCTAACAAAAAGGAGGCACTTAGGTTTCACTTTGACAGCTCAGCTTCCCCATTCACCCCCATACTCAGAATGGAGCCTGCTTTTAACACCATGTTCAAAGCACTCCATCTACAGAGGTTTCCTGCAGATACGGCTAAAACCATAACAACAATTTAAGAAATTGCTATTTTGACACTAGGCCTAAAAAGGTCAGTATAACTATACCTTGCATATTAATAAACTACTCAAGAGTATTTCAGCTAAATATGAACACTGAAAGCCTAATCTAAAACCCAAAATGGTAGAGAAAAAGCACACTTTGACAGTCCAAATGGATAGATGTGCACACACATGAACATACTAAAAGAGAACCAATTTTGTTCACCGTACATCTCTGGCCCTGACATTCATTAGTATTTCTGCACTAACTCAAAAGCCATTAATTTCTCTGAAACCCACACTAATCCCTTTGTAGTGCAGATAATGGACAGCCATTCTAGAGTCATCTTCCCTTTCTATTAATCCAATCAGGGAGGCAGCGCTTCTGCAGCTCCAACTGCAATCTCTCTCGCTTCCATCAAGTACAGATGACTGTTCAAGCTTCTCCATAATAACACAACTCATAACCTTCCCCCAGCCACCCCTCCTTCATCCGCACACAGGTTTGTTTGTCTTTTGTTGAGTTAGAGAAAGGCTATCTCTCCCTGTCTTTCACAGAGGCAGCCCCCTCTCCCTCCTTCACCCCACTCCTTCCCTTCAAGCTCTGTGAAATTGGCTCCGATGGCTCTCGCTCAAACTGGGACAGAACCAGCAGCCACCTTGATTAACATTCAAATGCCTCATATTGTTTAGGTCAGGGCAATAGCTGCTGGCAGAGACAGGTTGAATCCATATGCTGCACATACACACACATCTTACAGCTCTGCTCCTTTATCTCCTCCACAGGCACTGTGCCAGATAATACCTTTTTACTCAGAGAGCAAATGGTACCATCTCTATCCACCTTCCAAACAGAAACTGCATCTCTTTCCCTCCTTACGGAGAATGGCAGAGTAAATTGAAGAAGAGTAAAAAAAAAAAAAAAAAAAACAAAAAAGGAAATAATCACAGTAAATGGCCCACATCTGAGCCATTTGGAGTTATAATTTCAAGGGAAGAGGTGGAAGAAGGCAGTGGAAAACAAAGAGAGACTCAGCAGCTGGGGACAGAATAATATCTTCCGCAGCACCTCTCCTCTCCCTTGGGAACTGCCCACTCATCCCAGCTGGAATCCTGCACACAGCACTGAAACCAGGACAGGCTAGCACCCACATGCCACTCACCACACTTGGGGTAGCTGGGGCAACCCACACCCCTGGAGAAAGAGACCAAATGTTGTATCAGCATGTCCAGACCATACACTCCCCGGAACAACTGACTGTACTTGCACCTCAGCTGGCATGGCAGGAAAGCTTACTCTGCTTTCCAGCACTGAAGCATTTCTGACAACAGTCATTCCAAGTAACTTGGAAAAGAGCAGAAGCAGAGATGCCTAGTTTGTGAGGAGTTTGCATCTTGAGGGGGCACTCCTCTCTGAATTCTCTAATGCTTAGCAAGTGATGAGTGTAAGTTACAAGGTTTTTGTCAGAAGTTTTCCTCTGGGATTTTTACAAAACTGAGCATTTTTACAAAACACGTTTGGGACTTAAAATGCTCTCAAATTGGGTTGGGCTAGTCACCTTCTTGGCAGGATTTGCTAGATCAGGGCCAAACTGGGCCTCAGATCCACAATGTCCACTCTCATCTTACTTAAAAATACAGTCTTTTCTTCACACCTGTTTTCCCACTTGGGTCTGCAGATACGTATCTTTCAGTTTGTCAGTGTGCAGGTGCTCAACAACAGTGACAGCTCTAGAGTTCCCCAAGCTCACAGGCAGAGCAGGCAAACAAAACAGCTACCTAGAGAAAGTACTGTAGCACCCACGCTGTCAGGAGTGGCAGTGTTTGAATGATAACATCCACATGACCATCAAGCCGTGCTGTGTTTAAAACACTGTGTTTTAAAAATCCAAGCCAAGCTTCACTGTATATTACAGAAGCAGTATTCTGTCTTTGTTTGCCAGGCCACATGCCCAGAAGTACAAGAGCCTGCCTTGATTTTGCTTACAACTTCTGTCTTTGATAGCTCTGCTTCCTGCTTGTGCCCCATAGCACAAACAGGGTTTATTTCTAGCACATGAGTTCTTTCACCAGCAGGCTTAAGATCCTGCCCCAGAAGGCATGGCTTCTTTTCAGGTCCTTTTCTTTCTCAGTACATGGAAAGGATTCAGAGTCATTTTATTTGTGTTATGGTTTAGTGGTAGAATTGGCAGTGCTGGGTTAACAGCTGGAGTAGATAATCTTAAAGGTTTTTTCCAACCTAAATGATTGTATGATTCTATAAAAGAGCAAGCAGCAAGAATAGATAAGCCCCCAGTAATGGGTGTACTACGATGGTAAGGAAAAAAAAAAGTGAAGAGTTCATCTATGCAGTAACTGGGACAGCTTTGGAGGACTGGGAGACCTCTGCAGGCTCCAGAGGGAAGTCCTTCACGGCAGTGAGGACTGACAGTTGCTGAAGGTCCTCACAGCATTCAATTTGGATTAAAACCCTGAAAAGGGAAGTCTTCAAAGGATGCAACCACTATGACCCCTTCAACAACTGCAGCCGGTTTTCTCCAATCCCCAAATACATTCTTGAATCTTTTCTGGAGAGTAATTAGTAGCCACAGATACATGTCTGTAAAACCTACTTTCTTGCTTTTGCACTTCTCTTTTCAGCTCAGCTCACAGTAGCAGCAAACTTTTTGTGAGGCTCTCTCATAAACATAGAGGAAAGAAATAGTATGGCTACCTTGTAAAACCTGCACAGCAGCTGAACAGAACAGGTGAAGGAAACAGGTTAAAAAAGCATATCTTCAGAGCACAGAAGCTCTCCTTCCTCAAAGAGGGTACTCCTGCCTTCCAACATTACACACAGAAAGGCTCTTGGAGGGCACACAGCAGGCACTGAAAACCTCAAGAAGTGGGTCCATGGGAATCTCACATCACAGAATCACAGACTAAGCTTAAAACAGTATCAGGGACATGTATGGATTTTCAATGGCTACATTTTAATGGAGTTTCTGTGGGCATATGAAGTTGTTACACATCAAGTCAAACCCAAGAGATGCCCAGGATACAGTTGACAAAATTGCAGAGCTCTGTCTCCAGACTTGTGAGTCCATTTCTGTTCTGTATCCTTTCCACAGAAAATATACAGAACAGAGACCCCACTCTACAAGAAGCAATGTATCTCCCTAAACAAAAATAACAGCAGGTATACTTGCCTTTGTCAACCAAGAACACCATTCTTCAGGATACAGCAACTACGTCACAAAGAACACAATAACCTACATGTTTGTAGGTTCATATTGACAATTTGAGTGCTTTCCTTTCTATTAATTGTTTATGGACTGAAGAGTCAGCATTATTTAAAGCAAGAGAGCAGAGATCTCGGGCCTTACAGCAAAGCTCTGTACGCCCTCTTTTTAATGACCACTCTTTCACTTTATGAAAACTGCATTTGGATTTGCCATTCTCCCAATAGCTTTGGCATACAAAGCTTTTTTTGAGTTTGGAAAAATCATTTAAGGAAATGATCAGAAATACAGAGCAAATAAATTATTTTTTCCTGAGTCAAACAGAATAAGATAGAAGCAAAAAAGTAAAACAAGCTTAATTTTTTAAAACCATAAAAAGGATAGAAATCAAGGTAAGTTTAAACAATGATCCTTAGGCAGGCAAACACACAGAGCTACATCAAAGACAAAAGAACCATACTGATTTCTCCTCTTTTAAGAGTTAACTCACAGTAGGGTTTTGAGTAGGTTGTGTTTTTTTAACATTCAGCTCCTCTTTCAAATATTAAAACCAAATAACAAACTTCTCATATAAACATAATCCAAAGCACCAGCACAAACCTGTGTTTCCTTGGATGTCCTCTCCCTTGGTTAATGCCAGGTAGGAAAGCAGAGCACAGTTGTTGTCCTGACCAGGTGCAGGTGGCTGCTGCAGGGAAGTGCCCGTGAAGACCACTCTCCAGTTTACATGGCTGATATCAGAGCGTGACCTGTTGTGACCTGGTTTGAACATGGAGGCTTCCTCATTCTGCACCAGGATGTCATTCACTGACCGAGGCCTATCTCTCCGCCGCTGGCAGATCTTGAAGATATTAAAAGCCGTGGTCTCCCCTTCCCCTGCCCAAGCAAGGCTGTCAGCAGCTGTTCCCCTCTGCACCATGCGTTGGTCTTTGGCAGAGAACGCTGTCTGAGCTTTGGTTTCCAAGAGGCCATTTTTGCAGTGATCCCAGATGAGGCTATTTTTGGCCAAGGAGGCGACGTTCCTCAGGTTCCTGCTCTCTGTTATCTGATCAAATACCTCACGCCCAACAAGTTCAGGGACCTCCTGTACACCATACACCTCAGAGGGCTGCACAATCTTTTCAAGCTTAGTATCAAAACTATTGAAAAAGTCTTCAGTCACTTCCAAGGCAGGGCTAATGTCATCCACTTCAAGAGCCTCCATATCCTGTGCTGCTGTGGGCTCAAGGCGTTGCGATGTGTCAAGAAGATACCACATCAATACGGAGCTGAAGACCTGCTTCACATCTGTCCTTGGCACACCATTAACTTAGATGTGGTGGGCAAACACAGTCACCAACCCCGATCCATAGCGGTAGGAAGTAACCAGCTCAATTTGTCTTCAGAGGGAAGATCTAACACCCACTGACCAAGTGGGCTATGGTCCCTGTATGAAACAAGCTCATAGTGATGAAGAGTACCTGTAAAGAAAAGCGAAACATCACATCAATAAGAGTCTATTCCCAGGTAAATACGTTAATCACATCACTCCTTCCACAGTCATAATCCCCTGCATTTAACTTTCTCCTTCAATTGGCACCAATACTATTGTGTATGAAGAAACCCTTTGTGGTTTCTGTTGCTCACTCTGTATGAATTCTGTGCATAATCACTTTTTGAACTGAAAGCTGCAGAGAGCAGAATGGGGCACCAGATGGTGGGAAACCAAAGCGATACCATTTTTTAACCAAGCTTTAGAAAGCTACATTGAGAGGTACCCACCTGAGGAATGTTTCATAGTTTCCCTTAGGGCTCTAAGAAAAAGTTTATAAACTACAGGGTCATAAAATAGGCCACCAGACTCAAATAGCTTGCCTTTTTGTCCAAAATTACTTGAACTCTCAATTTTATGGAGACCAACACTAGTTTTACAGTGGCTACTTTGCCTACTGTCTGCATGAACAGAAGTGTGACATTTGCCAAATAAATCAATGCTACGAGGCTGCTGCACAGCTCTGCGCACAGTTAGATTCTTTCTAGAATACTACTGTGAACCTAAGTGAAACCATGAAGCAACCTAAGCCCCAGAGACAAAGCATTCTACCACCACAACAAAATATACCACATCCTGCACTGTCACAAATCTGCAGATCTTTCCTTCCAAACTGCTGGCTAACTGGGTAGAACATAAAACCAGCAAGGAGCTTTAAAGCTACAACTGCTGAGAGCTGTATTGACCACCTGAGCTTACACCTGTGAGGAGGAAGGAAGGGGAGTTTCTATTCCCTATGGTGCAGTAGTGGGGTGTCCCATTGCTGGCTCCTGCCACACCAAGTCTGCTGCTGTCTAACTTCTCGGTCTTGAAGCTCCACCCACAGTGCTGCCGTGCTAAAGAGAAATGCATGGTAGGTATGTTTAAATTGGGGTAACCTGTCAAATGTCTGTGAGTTCTTGGGACCTGGAGACTGGGCATTTGTACTGGCAGGAGAACAGCCCTCAAGTCTCCTAAGACAAATCACAGTATTTAGAGCCTGTACATGCAGAATAGCTTAAAGTCAGAGTTTTGAACACATCAGCTCAAGTCCTAGAAGCAGGAAAGCTGCATTAGCTCAGAGCTCTGCCCAGATTAATACACTCTTAACAAAACTAATTAGCTGGGCTGGGCCGATAATTAGCAGCTTATTAGCTTGTAAATGCTGCTGAAGTGCTACCAGGACCCACGAAGATTTACACTTAGCAGGAAAAAACATCTATTAAACAGCATCAAAACCAGATAGTTCTTCTATTGAAGGTGGTGGGGTTTTTTTTTAAATCCAGAACAGTCTATTAGCCTAACTTCTATTAGAAAAGCTGCTTAAATAGGCACCTTTTACTACAGCAAGCCAGAGGGAGAGACGAATGTGGCCAGCAATCCCCCAAGAAGGGGGCACAGAATTCTGTAGCACAAAACAATTTCCACCACAATCCCCCAGTGGCTTCCTCACACACCTGGCTCCAGTTGTAGCCAGCCACGACACAGCTGTGCTCAAAAGCAGCAGCTCACCCTCCCTCCTAGTAGATCTGCAGTTCAGACTGTGATGTCCACAAAGATATTCCAACTAAATAACTTTCAAAAGCAATAACTAATCACATACACGACTCTGGAGCATCAAGCCTTTACACTGAGATCTTTCTCCCCTTAACTCCTTGCAAGGATTCACTTTGCTAGTCTCATAGTGAACCAGAATAGGATCCGCTTCAATTCTGTAAACACAGAGTAAGACACTGAAGACAGAGAGAAAACCACAACCAGAGGGGTGAACAAAACAGACCTGGAGTTGTTTCAAATCAGAAGTTTGGGAGCAGACCCTTCGCAAAGCTGTGCAACTGTGTCAGTTGGCAGCAGTGGGACATCAAGTCATCCTGGGCACATGTGCATTGTCAGCTTAACGCAGCATGGAGTTTATTCTTGAAGCTCATTCCTGCCAGCAGCCCCAGAACAGTGTTCTGCTCCCTGGTACCACCAAGCTTGGGAGCTCAAGGAACAGCCTAAGGGACATAATATGGTGCAACCTGTCCACTCATTCTGCATCATTCTGTAGTATGTTTTTAAAGCAAGAATGGTATTTAGAAGTTGCAAATGGCAAGAGACATTCACTTGAACAAAACCAGCACCAGCATAACCACAGGCCTGCAGTGAAGGTTACAGCCTGGTCCATTCAAAGATGCTGCCTCATGGGGATTGGCAGAGAATGCGGCATTGCACTCCCTCATGCAACTGGAGCAGCAATCCCTTCAGAAGGGCTTGTGACAAGCCACTGCAGCATTCCAGTGATAGCAGATACAATCTTGGTCTGTTCTTTATTTTAAATCACTAGGAAAGGTGGAAAGCAAGGGATAAAAATTGACACTTACGTTTAACAAGTTCATTTTTAAATGCCAGAGGCTTCAAGCAGCTGAATGTTTCTCTGGATCCTGTGAGACTGGAGCTATCCAGTGCCACCCAGCCAAGTGTGGTGATGCCAAACTACAAACTGACCTCACATCCAGTAGGATGTTGAATCACATGGTCATGAGGAGATGACAGGCCCCAGTATCACATGGATCACAAACTGCAGCATTCAGACCTTCCCAACTAGTCTGTTTGCCCTGCTCAATAAAGCTGTGAAAGATGACATCAGTGGTGGCAGGCTCATCCTTTCCCACACCACCAAAGGAGTCGTGCCAGTAATTCCCACCAGCACTGGGATCCTGCAATTACATATCCTCCATAAATGCAATTAGGCACTTTCTAATAGTGGCACTCAACAAAAATTTAATTCAGATGTCTGCATGGATTTGGTGCCAGATGAAAGCAAACTCTGACATGGCAGTAAACAGTTTCATCAGAATCTCCTCCAGGAGGGAAAGCAGTGAAAATCACTTGTCTCATGAGAAGGGTAAAAAAAGGCAAACAATGGGATAAGTTAAACTCCTTTTAAGTTACTGTAAAATGTATTGCTTTATGACTGTTTCTTGAAACACCTTAAATTTTCCAAGACATTCAGTCTAAGCCAGTGAATATGAGAGGAAGAACCATCAGCCCAAACGATTACAGACTGATGAAGCTATGGGCAACTGTAAGCTTGGATTTGTGCTCATCCAGGCACAATCCTGGGAACTAGTCTTAGTGAAAAAAGGATGAAGAAACATGCTGCACTGTACTCAGCAAAAACTGCTGGACACAGGGACTGCAGCAGCTGAAAAACATTTTTCCATACATCTGCCCAGCATGAACATGCAGCAGTCAGACAATTAATGTGCACTTACAACATGAGTAGTCTTTACTATCACAAGTTTATAGTGACCCCATCACTCACATGGCTGAGGTAAACAAGCAAGGATTACTGGTCATACCATATGAGACACTGAATTCCAGCTTAATAAAGATTACCTCCCTTGGAGAAGCCACATGGATTTAACCTGGATGACAGCACAGTCTGACACCAGAGAAAAATGAATGACAAAACACCAAGGAACATACACTGGAAAAAATCACTTAACTTTCTGATAACGTTTTCTCTATCCTCGTGGGTCATGGAAAATATCCAAGCATTGCATGAAAAAGTTAAAAAAAGCACAGAAAATGCTGTGAAGCAGAGGGGAAAAACAGAATAGGAGACCTCACAGAACTTGATAAGCAATTGTTTTGGTTTTGGTGCTCGGAGGACTTCCTAGCTCTATTCCAGATAATAGAGATGCTTAACACAAGTGATACACAACAGATACACAGAGACTTCCCCTTTCCTCTGGTATTTGGAGAGAGAATTAGAAAGGAACTATCAATGATGCTTATGAGGAAATGCATAAATTACAGGAGCTCTCAGTCAGTAAAAGGTAGCAAAAGACAGGTAATATTACAAGTCCCTCAAGTCTCATTGATTCTTAATGACTCGGGCTCAAATTCCTGGCAAAGATTTGGGTTTCTGAGAATTTTATCTCAAGAGCCCAAGAGGAATTTTACAAGCTACCTGTACACAGAGAGCAGGGGTGCCTCAGGCACTGAGGAGCTTGCCCTATCCCCTTCTCAACACACTGGAACCTTCTGTGGGAACCAGCTCTGCTTATCTCACACTGCATTACAACTGTGGGCTGAAACTCCAAGGCCAAGAAAGAAAACAGTGAGAGATTCTTTCAGTTGGGTAACAATTCGGTAGCAGAGCAAATTCAAGCAGCCTAGGGACTTTTATTTCTGTTATGCTGTAGGCCTGGACCACTACAGTCCAGTTTATGAGCTATGTGTTGTTCAGACAAACCTGGTCTGAACAACAGGTCATCTGAAGAAGAGGTGGATGCACCGTCTCATTGAATACAATCCACTGGGGCTGGGACAACTAAGGACCTACTGAGCTTTTCTACCTGTCAGTCTGAGCAACTTCAGACTGTGAACTGAATGTCTTGCAGTGGTGCCTCAAACAAGCACAACTTACAAGTTTTGCTGCTACAAGGATTTCTGACCTGCTCTGCAGGTCACATCAGGCAAGTATTGCCCTGAATCTAAACACGACACACTTAGGTCAGTAACAGTCCTTGAAAACCTGGCTCTGCTGTGCAGAATCCCTGGAAAAAGCTAGGAAGCTGATGACTTAGGTGCGACCTAATAGTTGAGAAGTTGAGTTGTATTTATCAGGTAGGCACACCCGAGGGGACAGAAGAGAGAACAAGGATGCACAGATAGCTGTCACACACACAACGCTTTTACCACTGCCTGTGCAGATCTGCACATCACTGGGACACAGTGCTTGCATAAGGAGCAAGAGTCCTGGTTCATGACTCTTCCCCTCCGAGGGGTTATGAACGCCAGGCAAGGCAGTGAGCAGCTCTCTGAGCAGCAACTGAAGGCTGCACTCCAGCTTGCCTGTCACACTCATCTTAGAGAGGAAACTGATAAGGGGGAATTTCACAAGGAACAACTTGAGAGAGTGAGTATCAGCTGGGATACTGTCCCTGTGCAAACTATCACATTGTCCTGGATCCCATGGCACACGGCAAGCCTTTTCCCAAGTGATTCCAAAACCCTAGATGACCTACTGCTGTGTATATCAAGTGAGACAGAGCACAAAAGCTTGTTAGATTCACCATTTCAATGGCAGGAGGGAATTTACAGTGCCTCACAAAGAAGAGGAAACTACAAGAAACTTTTCAGATACAGGGAACCACAGTTTCAAAAGGTTGCCATATGACAGTCAATGACTGATCCAACATCACCTGGGCAATTGTCTTTAGATCTCATTTTTAAAGACCCTCTCCAAAGGCCTCTTTCCTCAACAGACAACAGAGAAATTAATTGCTTACATTTTTCACACTATCCCAACTTTAAAGTGTCTCACAAAAATATCTTTTGACTGATATTCCTGCACAAACCCAGTGGCAATAATCAAGAAAAACTCACAAAAACTGGAGAAAGAGACTTCCTGGTCAGGTATGCTTGGCTATGGGGTCAAGAGAGGGTAGCTCAATGTACGCATAACCATTTCCATGTTGCAAACACACCTGTTTGCCAGTCTTATTGCCCTTAAGGATGAAATTAACTGCCAACATTTATCAATGAAGAAGAGCTCCCACATCCTGTCTGCTAGACCCAGGGAGAGGCAAACAGCAGGTACAGCTGCAATTAACTTGGGGCCTAATTACAGTCAAGTTAAAAGACAGTGGTGATCTCTTCTACTCTACAGAAAACAAGACAAAAGTAAACATGAAAAGATGAACTGAAGAAACAAATTAAACCAGGTAGGAAGAATGCCACATTCTGTGAGGGGAAGCAGACCTTTAGCAAGGACACGTACATCTGTGAAGCACAGATTTTCCCCAGCTGCTGAGCTCACCCAGTGCCTCCAACAAGGAAGCTCCCCAGGCATCCTCCCCGTGTCGAGAACTAACACATCACAAGCTCCAGAACTGCTCATCCAGTGATGAGCACACAGCAATGCACAGTAAACAGCACTTACAGTATACATTAATTTTAACTGTCATTTGGAAACAGTGATTAAAACACAAGAAACACTAAGCTGCAAAGAGCACAACAGCCTGCACTAGAACAAAGTGGGGCCGGAGGCTGAGGAGCACCCAGGAGTGGAGGATGACAGACCACCAGAAGGATTTCTTTTCCAGAAACTGACTGCTGGACAGCTCTCCCAAGATCTTTACCGCTGACTGGTTTGCCTTGCAGCCATCTGACACACATCCCTCCTGGCTGGGGAGCACCACCAAGTAATGAAGGGCTGTGTCACTTCCTGGGGATGAGTAACCATTTAAAATCACAGCAGCTGGACTGGGAAGAAGGACTTTAACAAGGAAAGGAACAAAAAGCCAAGTAGACTGACCACAGGGAAGCAGCTGGTGGTGACATACAGCCCAGGCTGCAGGCAGCCAAACCCACCAGCACATCGGCACTTTCCTAGGTCACATCATACTGAAACCCAGACCTCCCCTCTGCATGCTGCCTGGTGGCTGCCTGACCTTGCAAAATCCACGGGGACAAAAAGAACAAAGCAGTGCAGTGATTTAGCCCAGGACATGGATCTGTGGACTTAAACACACCTGTAGCCTCAAAAAACAACCCAAGGGAGTGAATGATTTCTGTGCTTACATTCCAGTTTTGCCTGAAGTTGTATAACTTGGATTTTACATGCTGTCCTTGTCCACAAGAACACTGCCTGTTCTGCCAGGCACACAGACACCACAAAACAGTCTGTCATCTGCCTGTCACCTGTGAATTCAGCACAGAGTACAGAAATTGTCAGGGAACAGGGTATCCAAGAGGGGTGATACAAACTCCTCCAGTACAAGAGAAAACATGATTGAACTAGACAAGCCGGAAACAACAAACAATGTGACTCAGTCTAATACTTCTAATTGTATCTGCCTCTGTGGAGCAGCTTGGCTCCTGCTAGGATGTGGAGGAATTTTGTGTAAGTCAGGTGAAATGAAACTCCTCTTAAAAAAAAATAATAATATTTCTACTTAATGCAAACTGAAATTTTATAAGTATCTCCTCACTCCACATCTTCTAGGACTAGGTTGAAGAGGAAAGACGGTCCTTAAATGCTTGACCTTTTTTTTTCTTAAAGTTCAGAAATTAAGAAATTTTCGAATTGCCCTTGTTGAGCTCGAAACAGAAGTAAAAAGCACAGCTGGGAATAACAGCTTGCATTGCCTCAGAGGCCTAAAAGAAGATAAGAAACACACCATCTCCCACAAGAACACAGGAGACCATTTCTTCCTCGAGACCCCAGCACAGCTGTAAGAAAACACACTTGACATCCAAATCTGTACTGTACAGTTTTCTGAGTAGCCCTGATCTGCAGCTGGAGCTAACTCCTCTCTCCAGCTGTGGTACCCAAAGAAATAGTTGGGACAGTACAAGCCATTCTACAGTGAGACCTGGATTTCCCATAACTGTTAGAGGTTGCATGCTGACACTGAAGGAAATACAGTGCTTAATCACCATCTCATTTCAGACCTCAAACTAAGCTCTTCTCTTGTTTTTCAAACAGCCAGGACCACAGTGCTTTGTCACATAAATTGGCAGAAGGAAAAGAAGCAATGATCCAAATAATGCTTAAGTTCAGCGACCTACCACAGCAACCCAAAGGCTCAGATCCTGGCAGCCCTGACACAACAGCTGATCCTGCAGGATGGTTGTAATCACAGGCATCACTACAGAGTTCTGTGACTACCCAGCACAAGTGCTTGCTCTTTTCCAAACTGAACTGCATCCTCATTACAGAAAACCTTAGCAGAAGCCCTGTAGAAATCTCAAGGCATCTGATGATATTGAAATGCTAACAGTAACCTGACTTCAGTCTGCTAAGGTCCTGCAGGAACAATGTATCTAGCTACTATAGACTGGTAAGAACTTTCATTCCAACGTAAAGTGCTCTGTTTCACGTTTTAGATTTCTGATTTAAGTCCCAAATTTAATTCATTACTTTTGAATAAATAAGACATAAAAGTGGCAAGATGAAAATTACTGTTGCTTCAAGTGTATGGGCATTGGAACAACTAAGATTCAGATGCTTTCTTACACTGTGACTTTTTCAAGTCAGTAGGGTATGCAGTGCTGAAAGTGAGATTTGTCTGTAAAGCTTTGCAGGATGAGGGCCATTTGTGCATATTTGCAGAACAGATCAGGAGCGCGTCATGATGCTCTACACAAACGTACACTCGAGTTTCTTTCCTTACCTCACCTCGCACTGCCAGTGACCCCAACATTTCTGCTGACACTCCAGCTAGCACACATTCATTCCCATAGAACACACTCTCTTGTCAGGCCTATTTAATTCCAGAAGGTATAATTCTACTGGCTGTGTCTGAGTGCCTGCTCCTTAAAAGAGGCAATTTTACTGCAAAGTAAGAAGACCACGGCATTATGTCACACTCTGGGCTATTAAAACAGAGAGGGATGCCAGCACCCTGTGCCTACACATACTGGAGGTCTGACTCGAGGAGCACCCGAATTCCTGCTGAGACCGTGAGCCGGGTGGGGGAAACGAAAGCACGGGGCCTTTTTATGCAGAGGGGAACATGTCCTTCCAGACGTGCACATGACTACAGGCGTGTTTGTGCTATAAATGCAAACGCGGCCGCGCCCGGGCCCTCGCCCACAGCCCCATACGCTCGGGCGGGCAGGCAGCGCGGCGAAGGCTGCGGGAAGCCCGGCCCGGCCGCCCGCCCCGGAGAGGCCGGGGAGCCTCGCAGCCCCCTCCGGCCCCGCCCCGCCCGCGGACCGAAGGGAGGATTTATTTACCTGCGCCCGGGCCGCGCCGTGCCCGTGCTCCGGGAGGGGCCCGCGCTGGCCCTGCCCGGCGCCGAGCGGCCCCTCCTGCCGCCGCGTCCTGCCGCAAAGCCGTCCCGGCCGCCGCGGGAAACGGCTCCGCCGCACCAAGGTTCCTGCCGCCGCCAGCGCCGCGCCCGCGGAGCCGCCGCGGCCCCCGGCCCTGCGCCAGCCCGCGGAGCGGCGGCCGCCGCCCGTCCCGACAACCCGCCAGTCTC
Source organism: Chamaea fasciata (assembly GCF_029207755.1). NCBI lineage: Eukaryota > Metazoa > Chordata > Aves > Passeriformes > Sylviidae > Chamaea > Chamaea fasciata. The sequence continues at coordinate 12,877,066 of NW_027094093.1, read as the reverse complement.
ACTTTCCTTAAAAATACAGCGGTAGAAAAACCGCAGGTTTTCCTGTATAAACATCAAGGGGAAAGTTGCACCTTTCCAAGTTTAAAGCAGCCGAGATTCTCAGGGAGCTGGCGTTTGACTTCAGGAGAGACGGGAAACGCAAAATCCTAACGGGATTTTAACAGTCCCAAGTGCGAGCTCGCTTACCTAGGCGCGAAGGCTGCAGGGAGCAGCGTGGTGCATGAATCCATATCGCCACAGGGCAGCAAAACGATCTCTAGCAGAACCTGTTACCCAAGGAAAACAAAGAGTTACAAGACAATTACAAACGGCTTGTTTGAGGTAGCATGGCAACCCACCCATCAATACTGGTCCTGTAAAAATAACCTCACAGCAACAAATAGCCACACCTGGATTAGGGATGCACCTGAATTTTGACGTCTCGTGTACACAGACCACCTCTCACTAGCAGCATGCACAGGTCTCCGCTTACGGGCGCGGTGGTGTCTCACTGCCTGTGCCACAGGGGAGTCGGTGGTGCTGTGCTGAGCAGAGAGGTCAGGTTAGTGCTGAAGTGGAACCACAAGATGTGGTCCTGAATTAAATCCATAAAGTGGATTCACAATCCACAGCAAAAGGCAGGTCAGCTTCCACCAGTAGTTTTTCATCTCCTCACACATCAACCATTTAGTGTATAGTGCAAAATTCAACTGGCACAATTAACAAAGTAGTAGTTGTGTATGGGTTATCTCACTTCAGTGACAGAAAGGATAAATGAGTGCCTTTGGCACACAAAATACCAGTTAAACTGCTGAAAATGAATTAATCTCGGCCTTCAAAAATAACATATTACTAGACCACCATGCATTCCAAGTCCTGCTCCCAAAGATAAATGGCTTCTTCACTGGGTAACAGTCAAAGATTCATCTTTTCTATTCCAATTCAGATGTATCCACCTAGATCCCACAAATGACAAGGCAGTATCATTACCTGCCATATTATTTATCACCATCCAGCCTTTTCTCAAATGGCACTTAGACATTTATCTCTTGAGCTCCTCAGAAGGAAAGAGACTGTCTGGGACTCTGGTGTCTGACTGTTTCAGAACTTTGTCTCTCTTCCAGTTACAAACTAAAAAGTTTCTTTTCAGGCCCAACCAAATCATGCACAGGGCATGCTGGTCCATTATCTGTGAGGGACACAGTTATCAGGGGAGAAAAGCAGGTAGTGTGCACTGCAAAAACATCTATCTCTTCTTTGCTTCTAAGGTCTTTGGTTCTAAGCACCTTTGGTCTGTGTGCCAATGGAGAGAGAAAAAAAACCCAAAAAACCCACAATTATCAACATTATCTTTCAAAGCTGCAGAAAACCACTCTCACTTCTGAAGAAATAGGAACCTTTGAAATATTTTTTGTTGTTATTACTATGTATATCTTTCAGAATGCAAGCTTCAGATTTTGCAATTTTCATTGTTTAAGCATATCATTGTCCCCCAACACGAAATCACAAGCTGTTTCCAGTAAGATACACTGGTTAAAGACATAGGGGTGGCTATCTATCAGAACCTTCCACACAGCTTGACTTCCAGCTTTGTCCTCGTTGCTCACCAACCATCAGCACATGGCCCAACACTGACCTGTGTGTGGAGCCATATGGTGGTTTCCTTGTATGAGTAAAAAAAATGTGCATTATTTGTCCATATGACAAAGACATAAGGAACGCATCTTCTCATCTTCCTGCTACTTGGAATGTGTGAAATGTATTTTTTCCTTAGTTTCAACACTATATTGAAAGAGGGAAAATTGTCTCTCTTTAGTAATACCAGAAAATTAACTTAGCTGCTTTCCTTGTGGGACAGTTTACAGGACCAAGTGCTCCTTAGATCTGAACATCTTCCATGAGTACTCCAGAATCATCTGTCAAAGACCAGATCATTGCACCATGTGTTCCTAAGTTTGGTTCCTGTTGACAAGCATCCAAACCTCCTTCTCAAACTGGGAAACTCTCAACAACCCTCTGGGGACATCCTTTGCTGGCATAAGGTGGAAAGAGCAATGCCCGTTTGTTGTGGCCATCGACCGACTTGACAGCTCCTACCAGCTGAGCATGAGACCCACCAGTCTTCCACTGCCTCTGAAAAAGTGGCCCTTTTTTCACACGTTTTAATTACTGACTCCCTACATAGAAGCTATTTCCTCACAGAAAGGCCATTAACTGGAGCGTTCAGCACAAGATGAAGCCTTTCTGATAATTGTTGCTTGAGTTCATGTTTGTGAAAATAAATATCATCAGATGATTAAATTAAACACCACAGCCAGCCCGGCTATACACTATTTTCACTTATCATGCAAAAGGGGAGATCAAAGAGAAAGACTCAGGTAGAATTATCCCAACTCTTCCAAGTTTGGCTGATAGCTACCCATTGAACACACTAATTAGCTTCCTGCTTGGGGTGTGCGGCACTAAATTAACCCTCCCAAAATTGGGAAGTATAGCCATTTTCATGCTCTGAAATCAACTGCCTGCAGAAGGACGAGAGTCTCATCTCTTCTGTGTAGTAAAGCAGCAGCTCTGCCTGAGTCTGATTTTGGGGGCTGTTAGGCCTCCGTCCTCTGAAGAATTTTGTGTGGGTGCAAGGAGAGATGTGCCCGGGGACCATGAGGAAAGGCTGGAGACACCCTAGTCCTGCGGGGTTTCTGCCTCCCAACTCTCCCCCTCCCTTCCGCAGGGTGAGCAGCCATGCCCGTCTCTGCGCTCCTGCAGCTCTCACAAGCCCCCTGGCACGGGGGCTGCTTAAATAGGGAGATGGTTTCCGAGATGGAGTTTCGCCCAGCACTTGCCTGCTTTGCTTCCTTGGGCCCTGGAGAGCAGGAGAGGAAAGGGAAGCAGTGGGCGGCGTACTCTGTTCCCACTGCGAACCCGCTGTCCTCCCGTGAGCACACACACCCACACAACCAGAAAGCTCTGCTATTCTTCTGCTAATGGGATTGGCACCGCTTAAAGCAGTCTGCGAGGGTATTGTCTGCAACCACAGCAAGAGAAACATTATTCAAAGGCTATTCAGGCCCCAAAAGAAGCGGCAGAGCAGAGTAATTATCGAAGACTCTCCATTAACGAGGGCATCTTTGCTCTTTGTCTGTGTTGGTTTAATAAGGGCCACTAATGGGGCCGGGGGAGGGGCGCACTAATGCTTCTAAACAAACCTCCTTCCCTTTCCCCACCCCCGCACTGTGAGGAGAGCTGCCTTTATGGGCGCTGACAGCCGGGCTGGGAGTTACCATATTGCAGAGTGACCTTCAGGAAAACTTAGTGGGAACCCAGCCGCACTCAGCCCCATCCCCACCGAGCCGCTTGGAGCATCGTTTGGGTAGCTGTTCTCTTTTTAGCCTTTCCATATTTCCCGATGCTTGCCAGACCCTTTTGTACACCCCCTGCCCGACCTCTCTCATGTCATCTTGTGACCCTTCATGGCTGGACACGACGGCACTGAGTGGCAGTAATGAGGAACGACAGTGCAGATTAAGTTCTCGCAGCAAAACCTGGGGCTGCTGTCCATTATCCAGCAGCTGTGACTGGGAGATGCTGCGGCGAAGGCACGACTGTAGCAGCCTCCCCTTCCCACACTGCCAGAGAAGGCAGGCTGGGATTTAGCATGGGCCAATGTCCCCTACCTTCTAGCTGTGGGCAGTTCTCTGATGGTGAAGAGATGGACTGAAGCAAAAGCACGCATGAACCTCTATCACAACATTCTTCAGAGCCACTTTCAGAGGCATGCTGCTAAAATTCTTCTGAGGGCTCCCAAACTTCCCCCATCTTCAACCAGCTGTAAGGGGCCAGTTTTTGCAGAAATTTACAATATTACAGAGTCAGATGCATGCTGGTCACTAAAACAGTGAAATGGGACCAAGAAATCACAGGAGGTCTCTGCAAAAGACAGCACTGGAAGAGTGAACTGTAATGGTACACACAGATAAAGAAACTGAACGATACAGCCTTTCCCAAGATGTTGTGGATAGAAGGTTGAGAACTGCCAGACTAATTTTAACCAGTGAGGAATCTGAAGAACAATAACAGGAAATTATTCTCCCATGTGAAGGTCTTTCACTGAAGCCAAGCTATGGACACTGTGCTACCCTATCTCACCTTCAACCAGATGGTTGTACTGTACAACCAGTCCATGCACTACAGACACAAAGCAGTGCCTTTGTGCCTGCACATGTGCAGGGCAGCAGTCTTAGGAACCTCACTGCTGAGCCTCTTTTGTTCTGATAAATTATTTTATTCAGCCAAGGTATGGAATGACAAAATTCTCTGCACAGGCACCCACCCAGTCCTCTCCACTTAGGCAAATATCCTGGTGCTAAAGGTTTATCACAAGCAGAGGAAGAAAGATATGTGGAGACAGACTCCTCACTTAAACCACATGACTCCAGACTGAAGAAAGAGCCTCCACAAAGGATTTTACCCTTGTTTCCTCAGGGCGTGGTAGTTTTGAGATGTTCATGATTTTGGCCTTTTCAACATCTCTTCTAACAAAAGAAACTTTTCGGAGGTGCTCCTCTGAACACTGTCTCTATAGGATCAAAACATCTCAGAACAATCTTGCAAGTCAAAGAAAGAGCAATCATCCTTTATACACAGAGAGCTAGGCCTCAGTGAAATTAAATAATACCTGAGGTCATTCTCGCCAGGCAGAGCTAGGAAGTCAATACACTTCTTTCTCCAGAGTCTTATTGCAGTGTATCAAGTATCAAGGTATTCCTTCACCCTCTTTTGAATCACACTTCAGGATCATACTCCTGATACAGAAAATCCATCCTGCTTTCAGCATTTCATTCTTCATGTTCATCAGTTTCTGTTTATATTGGGTTTTTTTTCTTCTTAAAAGAATAATCATTAAACATGCACAAAGCAATGATTACTAGTAGCACAGGACCTGGCCTCTGGCATGGATTTTGCTTTATAAGTGTCTTTAAAAGTCCTCCTTGTCTGCCACTAGCAGATAATACTGCCAGCTTTGTTGCAAATGAAGACAATATTTGAGCAAAAACAAAGCAGTGACTCAGAAGGAAGAACTGAAATCTCATTGATAACCAAAGCAAGGGGAAAATAACAGAAAGGTGAAAAAAAAAAAAAAAAGCTGGTTTATGGCTTAGGAGATATGGATACCACAAAACAAGTAGATGCAACATATAAAGGAGGGGTGGTCAAGGCAGAGATTTGTCACGAGAAGGGGAAGTCTTGAGACCCTGCATGAAGGAAGACTCAGCAGCTTGTGCATGGCAGGCTGAAATGAGATGGTCCTTTAGAAAGGAGGAGAGCTCACAATATCTTTATCTCCCAGTGACAGAGATATAGGATGGGCAATGAGAGACTGGTGGATCTGTTCTTGGAACTTCAGCCAGACTAGCACAGCTGAAGGTAAGGCCTCAGGTACAAAGAGGTGGAAACTCAGCAAGTAAGGTCTTGGAAGCAAAGCTTCAGTCTAAGAGCCACCATCTTGTCTGCACATCTCTGTCCGATTTATTCTCCTCCAGGTCTAGTTCCTGCAGTGAGCAGGGAATGACTACATCAGATCTCATCAAGCCAGTTCTATTTAGACTTGCTCATTAACACCTATAGTTTAGTACAGAAATATTCTCTCACCACCCTCCCCCTTTATTTACTTTTACTATTAATTCTATTAGCATTTGAAGCTAACAGACAATGAATGTAAGTGGATTCCTCCAAGTGGTTTTACTTCACTCTATTGCTGTTATCCTGTAACAGTTTAAATAAACTATTTAACTGGGATCTGATCTGAATCCTACTAAATGAAAAAGCCTTCATTCGCTGTGCAGTTTTGGATTGTGCCTCAAATTGTGTTTGATCTCATTTAATATAGACTTAAGCCATTTATTCAATTGCACCTGTGTTTTGAAACCCAGGGGAAACTGGACTGGAGTAAGGAGGAGTAAAGTATGCATTTCCAGAAAATCCTTTGTATATATTTGCAAGGAGAAGACATATTACATGGGACAGGAAACAGCTATTAATCCCTGCAAGTGCCATCCTGGTTTAGTTCAGTGCAACTTCCCTGCTTTGTCTTTGTATCCTTAGAACTCTTCTTTCTCTACTAAACAGGTCTTGTTCTGCCAGCTTAGCAAAATCCTGTCCATCTAATGCCCTCCACTGGTGTTTCCTGCACCTCCTTTTTATTCCTGCAGGCCATTCTCCTGGATAACAGGAGTGGTACAGAGAAGCACTCACTCACTCAGCAGCCTGGTAGATCAAGGGTCCACTAGAATGGAGGGGACAGTAGAGACTGTGTGTCATTTTTGTCTGTCCAAGCAGCCCCATTTGGAAAGGTTTACAGGCAGGAATGCCAGATTAGGGTGGTGACTTTCTTCCTTTACTTCTCTGGTATGCCATGGGCTTCCTGTGTGAGTTTAAGCAAGCTGCTCTAGTCTCCACATCTCCATTTCCCTGTCCAGAAAGGGGAATGCTGCTGCAAGGGTACATTTGAGAACACTTAAACTCTACACTGATAGGGACTGAGAAATCAAGCTTTCATAAACTCCTGTCCTGACCAGGAGTGACCAGTATCCCTGCACCATGTTTAACCTCCCTATCTTATGGGGGTATAGGCAGCCTTAAGGGATGCAGCTGAATGTTCAGTACTCTCATTTCCTGACATGTTTTCTGCTCTGCTCTACCTGCCTATGAACTCTCCCTGCCTACCTTTGCTCCAAGCCCATCTCTCTCCTTGTCCTGGCCCCATCCAGTATCTTGGCCTTTTGTGGCCCATTTTGGTGCAGTCCATGGTTTCTCCAGCTTCCCAGTCATAGGCACTGACCATACTCTGCTGTCAGGACATTGCTCACTTGCCCTGTGAGGTCTCAAATACAGCAGAAGAGAGGAGTATCTGTCTCCATGGGAGACAGCTCAGTGCAGATTCCCCTATCCAGCACCAATCCTGCCAGCTTTGGGGCCAGCACCTCAGTGCTGTGCAAACACATCACTCACCTACCCGTGGGGCCCTGTGAGCAGCCATCCTGCACCCAGAGCCTGGACCAGTCCCACTGCATAGCAGCACAACCACGTGGAGCCTCCAGCCAATTCAGGGGTGTCTCACAAGACACTCTTTGCATTCAATGTGGATTACAGCCTACATGAGGTCCTTGCTGGGATGGAAATGCTGTGGGAAGGAAATACTGAAGCTGGAGTGATATGAGTGAACAGATGTTACACAGCAATAACTTCCACCCCAATTCCCCTGGAAAGGTTTGGATAGAGAGCCCTGACCCAGATCCCATCTAGAAGTCGTCTGAAATGACAAAGCTTTTGCAAACATACTCTGTTGACTCTACCTTAAAAAAAAGTCTACAACAACTGACCGCATTTAATTGTTGCTGCTAGCAAGTTGCTTTTATTTTCTCCTATGAAGTTACAGCCAGACCTTCAGTGTCTGCTGCTGTACTTCTCTACAGTGACTCTTCATCTTAATGCTAATTTAATTAGCATGTAGCAGAGCAGGGAACTCGATGTTTTAGCCTTTCAGGTGCAGCTGCAGTTCTATGGAAGTTAGAGCAGCCTCAGGGCTCTTTTTCTCTCTGGTATAAGGACCAGAGCTCTCAAAACCATAAATGTGGCCCACAGGTATAATTTCCCCACAGCTACAACTGCAATACAAAGACTATCCTGAGACTTAAAATCCCCTTTACTCCATCTATCCATCATGGTACTCACATTCAAAGTACATTCAAGAATACGGTCAGCCTCAATATTATGTATTATAATAGTCTCAGCCTTTTTCTTTTTAGCTTTTAAAGCTGGGGCACAAATAAAAAGAAGGGGAAAAGGCTGATAGAATCAACAGGGAATCCAAGGAAATAAAAATGATGTGTTGGTGTCACCTCTTACGTGACAAAAGAACATAAGTTTGCCTTGGACAGAGGAGTCTCTACAGTGTCACCTATAAGAGAGTAACAGTTTCTAGTACTTTCTGCATCCTGTAAGGGATCAAGCAATCAAGCTTTAGACAACTGTGTCACAAGATACCAAGGTGAAAAGCTTAGGCACTGTATCTGAGTACCCTGATGAGGGCTGAAGTATCTTCTATTCCACAAATCAGACTGAGCTGCAAATCAAACCTGTAGTACTTATGCATAGGTAGGTATCTATGAAGTCAATGCCATTGTAATGCCTTCTCATCTTCGGCCCTTTGCAAGAGCTCCCTTGTCTGGCTTCCTTAGCAGGACAGCATGTTTCTGGCAGTAATGTGCCACTGAAATACTGTGACTGGCATGCGAGTGATTGAGTCACAGCTCATATCCACCTGTCTATATGGACCTTCCTGTTCGATTTATTACATCTTCCCCACCATGGCTACTCTGCCGGAGCACGTGGCCGGGCATCACTGCCCTCTCCCGGGCAGAGCTGCCCCGGCACGAACACCAAGCCCGGCTTGGCAAAGCTCTGCACAGCGAGGAAGTTTGCTTTGCCTTCGGCACTGGGGCAGTACGATTGTCCATTTGCTGTTGCCCCGACACTTCAAGTAACCTCACCGAGGACTAAAGTGACAGCTGAACTTCTGAAGGAGTAAGAATTTGTTGAAATATAACTAAACAGATTAGAGGTGGTGCTCAATAGGATTAGAGGTCCACATGTCAAGAACTCTAAATATTGAAATGGATGTCAGGTAAATTAAAATTTGTTCTGATTATGGAAAGTTATTTTAGCTAATATATTTAAGCTAGGCCAGTTCAAGCGTAGCTGCATTTCAGCCTCCAAAGACCCTAAATTCTGGGTGCTAATGTGCTGTCAACTGCACTATTACAGTGACAGATCCCTAGTGAAGAACAACGAGGAGATGGCAAAAGTCAGACAATATGCTTCACGATGTTACCTTGTGTTTTCAAGTCTTCTCCTGGAGAATTTTGGCTTTGGAGAATCCTGGCTTTGGGGAATTTTGCTTGGACTACTACTTTGTGTATATATGCACACACACACACACACACACACACAGAGCAACACGAGTGTTCCCGGTGTTACAGTTTCCGTGTATTCCTAGGGATACGAGAGATAACTTATTTCCTCAGAGAAAGCTGGGCAGATAAATCCAGTCACAACAGGAAGGTGCTCAAATACAGAAGAAATTGCAGCTACAGCATTTCATGATCTGCGTGTCTCTGAAAGCCATGTGTAATTTCCTAAGCAGATGCATTCAGCCCCTCTAATTTTGCCAGTGATGGAAAAAGGTGCATTACAGTCATCAACAGCACTTTACTTTTCCATCTGTGTTTCCTCAAGAATTGTGCAAGGTATCATGATTCATTCTGTCTGCTCAAGCCGTGAGCTCCCTCTAGCATCAAAAAAGATTAATGCAGTTGGTACCTTTGTCATCCTAAAGGAACAGAGAGCAAATATAAGGAAATTTCAGTAAGATGAAGTCTGAAGTCTTTTCTTTTTTGCCAAAAAAAACCAACACCAACCAACCAATCAACAACAAAACAAAACAAACAAAACCCAACAACAACAACAAAAAACTCCAAAATCCTTTAAGCCAGTTATGTGCACATAGCTAACACTGTCACCCTAAGAATGATGAGGCAAACACACTCACAGGACAGGAAAAGACAGCATCTTAGTTTACATCCTAATCCGCGAAATACAGGTACAGATTGTACAAGTCCACTCTGGTTATCATCTTTCACAGAAGACCAATATAAACTGGCAAGATAATGATTCTGGCCTTAAAGATGTGCCCAATGTTTAGATGAGCATTGTCACCAGAAAAGAAATAAAGAGAGAAAACAGAATGAACTTGGATAATAAGCGGGTGAAATAATCCTTTAGAGCACCTGAGACCACAATATTCAAGTTGGGCATTTAGAGATTTTCTAGTCTTTCCTTCCATTTTACAGCATTTGGGAGCAAAACAGGATTGTTTCAGTGGTGTTAGAGCTCCTCTTCCCCAGGGTACCCAACGGTGTTACTTGAGTAAATTATGTGAGTGAGAAAGGCATCTATGGGCTATGGTTTAAATCTTCCAGAGTGTGTTGGCAAGTTTCCTTTCCCAGACCCAGGGAAAGACGACAACACATAGCCAACATCTTTTCTGGTGGTATTTGGGAGTGGTTTTAGAGGTGACAAGCACAAACATGCTAAAGCCTGTATGTCTCTGCTCCCCTGACCACAGTATTTCTGTTGTGCCTGGGGCCCAGGAAGCCTCTCTCTTTGGCACAGCAATTCTCTCAAAACACAGAGAGAGCAAAGAATGTCAGAGTGAGGCAAAATTTCTGACAAGACAGGAAAGGTCAAATGAATTTGCTGCTACACACAGTTGCTGGCCAAAACTGCAAGCCAAACTAGTAGACAGAAGCAACACCCACCTTTACACCAGTGCTCAGTAGTTTAGAGAGCTCTTTCTCCTACGTTCAGAAGAAAGCCACAACTCTGTAGTCCAGGCAGGCATTGCAGATTTCACTTGTTTGTGACCTTCCCAGTGACCCTGCACTAGTGTCTGCTGTCCTGTCTTTGACATCCAAGTCTTGTCTCTCATATACATCACATGTCCATCAGAGCTACCAATATTCCAGAAAGATCAAGCACCTAATTAAACTCCCTATGTGGCTTCAGTTTTGAAGAGGCTGTTAATGTAAGAAGAATCTGTCTCTGTGTTAAATCCAAACTGGTCCAGTCTTGCTGGGTGGATCACAGACTTCATTCCATGTTGCAAGTTGCAGAATAAGTAGCACGGGAAGTCCAGGAACCTCTCCTTCTCCCTTCATGCAGTCTGAGATGCTTTAACTTCATGCACTGATGTTGTGGCCAGAGAGTCCCAGTGAACCACACACAAAACAGATCTATTGTGGCTTTCCTTAGGAAAAGAACAGCACTGTGCTGAGCAGGGACACTGCGCCCTCTGCTACACGCCCCTACTCCCAGGGTAGGGGCAAAAGACACAAAGGGTGAAGTGCAGGGAAATCAGCTGATGTGGAAAACCAGGTCAGGACAGGCTGAGATAACCACGTATCTATCACTGCTGATGCTCCAGAAGTGGTGCCTATTAAAGTTGGTAATTGGTTACTGCTCATTTACGTTTAGAACTTTGGCACAGCCTCTCCCTTCATTCACTGCTACTTTTTCTGATGTCTTACATGCACCACCTCCTGTCTACGATTGCATGGGCCACCCCACTGCAATCCCTCTCTTTCCACCTGTTTGCAGAACAAAGCAATGCCTGGATACTGGCTGACAGAAGCTGGAAATGAATTCTTGATGTTAGCTGAAGAAAGCAGAGTCACTAATGATTCACAAACCATCCAGACCCTTCCCAAGAGTTTGACTTTACAATTCACTGAAGACTGTCATTGATTACAGCTGCTAGTGATTTTATTACCTTTCTTAAATTTCAATACCTAACTAGAATAAACCCTCTAATTCTTCTATAATGCCAGCTTGAAAACAGCTTAAAGACTGCATTCTCTAATCAAAGGTAAAAAAATCAAATTTCTGAGTGAGCAATTTTAATGCAGACTTCAGTGACTGCTCAGCACAGAAGCAGAAATACATGATAAAAGCCATGCTAAATGTTTACAATTGTTTTAACACACAAGTAAACCACCTAACACTTCAGAAAATAAGAATTTTCTAATCACTGTCTTTGTCAAACTGCTGTATATTCTGTAAACAGTTTCTAAGGTTCTTGCCTTATTGAGCTGGCCCACGAAAACAAGTTCTTTGCTTTCCATAGGATGACTGAAAGCAGCTTTCTTCCAAGTTGTTCGTAGCAATTACTATTAACAAATTATTACATAGTTACACGTGTGTGTGCACTGCATGAGGCTGCATATACACACAAAAATCCCAGGGGTTTTGCAGCCTCCAGAAGTATAGTTACTTCCTAAATTTGCCATCTCTTGATGTGTTCAGAGCACCTGCTGCAGAAAGAACTGGCAACATTTACAAGAACTGTACTAATGTTTGTTGTCTGAGCAGGGTCCATTCAGCCAACATCCATCTCTTCTCATAAGCTGCTGGCCTAACTGGCATCATCCTTCCCAAAGTCAAGAACTAGGGAATGGATAGCCTGGGATAGGACATACTCCTTCCAAGCAGTCTGAAGGAGGACTGGGAAAGTATCCTCTCACTTCCAATGCCACAGAAGTAGCTGGATGACTCAGTGGAGTTCAACCAGATGTCACCACCAAGCTCCCACCTCTGCTTTCTCCTGCAGTGCTGCTCATTAATTCCCCCAGAAATCCTTTGATCTAACGTGGTAACACCAGGAGAAAAACAGGGCTCACATCTCTCTTCTATCTCATTCCTTCTTCTCTTGTCTCCTGGATATAGAGATGGTGGCTGTGTCCCTTGCCCACACTCAATAACTCTGCAGCCATTGTTTTCCAAACAGCAGAACCCTCAGCCTATCTCTTCTGCTTGATCCTGTAGATGACAAAAAATTTACAGCAGGGCACAGACCTTCAAAGGAAAGAGTGGGCTCTAAATTATTATTGTCAGTTATCTACTGCCACTCAAAACAAACAGAAGTCTGAAAAAAGCCAGCAGCAGTAGTTTTGGATGCCCCATTCTATGCTAATTCTCTGCTGTGTGACACTGCTTGTCCCTGCATAAATGATAATGTTATAAATATGTATTAGAATGTCAAGATGTGCATTAGCAATGACAACCAGCCATCAAAAAAAAATCAGAAAATGCCTGTTTTCCTCATACCATATATTAAAACATCAGTTCACGTAAATATAGAGAGAAAATTAAAAAAAAACAACTAATTAAGAATTACAAGAGTATTTTTGTCCCAGTGCTTTAAGGCATTACGAGCACTCCTTTCTGCCACAAATTAATTAGACTATTACCTATTATGCTACATAGCAATAGTCATGTAAATATAATTTCCCCACTGTCTCCCTTCTAATGGAAAACAGGAATTACAGATTTGAACAGAGATTCATTTTTTTCACCTTCTACTTTTAAAAAAACGGAGCTTCAATTTTTGACTGCATCATTGTTTTTAGACTGCTTTCTCAAGCAACCCATTAAACTGGGATGTGGTAAAATGACACTAAAATTAACTTTAACTTAGTATGTGGCCTAAGTAGAGACTTCTTTTCTGGCTTAGGGTGAACAGGAACAAATTTGTTTGTGTGCTGCTGAAAGGTTTTTGGAGGTTTGGGATAGCTCGTGCTGAGGTCCACAATGCCAGCTTGGCTCATGCTCCAGGATTTCAGAACACGTTCTATGGGCTTCTTAAAAGCAAGTGTTTGTTTTGGTGCATATTTTCTTTGTGATACAGACTTTGCTAGATCTTTCTTCAGTATTTTCCACCACTTCTCTTTCAGAAATTTCTGACACAGCTCATTGTCACCTAGAAGACAGTTGAAGTACTTGGTTGTGAAACCGCACCTCTCAAGTAGCCAAAAGTTAACCACTCATTCTAAAACGGTGAGAAGGAATTGGAGTAAGTGCTGGTCAAGTAGTCAATAACCTAGTTCAGTTCTTACTCTGTGGGGAAGGATGGTAAACTCTGGCTGACCTGTGCAAAAGAATTTCTGCTTCAGGCATCAGCCTTGGTGAATGCTATGCTCCAACAATGGCAACATCAAAAAATTGTTCCCCTGGTTCTTAAAAATCTCAGTACTCACCATATTCTGCCAGTTTTGCCATCTCAGCAGCCTTAAATAATTCCATCTCCAGAAGACTATGTTTTATCTAGACAGCCAACTCAACAAACCTTCCTGTAAATCACCTCAGTAATGGGAAAGAAAATTTTTTCTAAGTTAGTAAACAATGCTACTTCAACATAGTGGAGACAGCATGCCACTGGAATGTACTGATAAAAATTCCCTGGAGAAATCCAGTGACAGCAACTAGAAGTCTGAAAAAAGCATCCAAATAGCTCTGTTACCAATCTGTAATATTATTAGCACTACCTGATCCTGAATCCTAGGAAACTCTCCAAATAAACTTAACATACTATCCTTCGTTACCAGACACTGCTAGATAGAGAGAAAAAAACAACCCAACAATTTTTCACTCCTCAAGACACTCATTTGTGTAAAAATTTTAAGCAAGCCAGCTCTTGTCTCTGTTTCTGGGTTTAAATGAAACATTTATCATGGATTCTCATCTTTTTATCATCTCACTGGTATGTCAGCAGCAAGACACTGAATAATGAGCACAGAGTATTCCAGGCATCTCAGAGCAGGCAGCATCACTGCCTCACACCACGCTATCCTTGGCTGTGATGACAGTCAAACTTCTCCAGAAACCTTGTTGATCTTTGTAACATTATGCCCAAAAAGCAGTGTCCCTCTGAGTGCAAAGGTAGCTCCAATGTCTCTTCTTTCTGGAAATCCTGGCCATTCAAAATTAAACACAAACCTGGTTTCCCCTACTTGAAACCATTTTAACTACAGTCAGGAACCTACAGTTCATTTCAAAATAGTAATTTCATTGCTAAAATCTCCTGACAACTCTCAAAGAAATGAGAATTCATCAGTTCCAAAACACAGACAAAAGGAATGAATACAGCATGTGAAGTCTCTCTCAAATGTCTTCTGATAATTATCAGGAATATTCAGCTTTTACTGTTCATTAGAAAATATATGAAATATCACATATGGCCATGAAGTACTTGTGTCTTATGCTCTAAGTAATAACTATTAACTTACTTTAACTTACTCTGCATAGGAGATCAGATAGAACAGACCCTACAATGGATACACAAAGGAACACCAAGAAAAAGCCTGACAAAGCAAACAGAAACCAAAACCACCACAGACTGGTATTTTACAAAGTGCTTTATTTCCCAGCTCTTTCTGCAATGGCTCATAAACATTATTTTTGTTTGCAAGATCAGAAAAAACATCAGTGTACCACCAAAAGTATTAGCCTGTAGTTAATCTCTGAAAGATCTTACCTTACTAATGTTAATTATGCTGGCTGACTTTATGGTACATTTTGTTAGCATCTGTCCCCAGTGAAACTTTTCCATTTTTGCAATTATTAGCTAATCTCACTAGCGATCTCACATTTTGCAAAGGAGTTCAGAAGCCTGAAATAAGAGGAATGGAGACACTTTTGTTCATAGATTAAACTAGATGAATAAAAACATTTCACTATGAAAACATCCATCTTTTTACAATTGCAACTGATGAACCCTAGGTCACAGCTCCTGAGGATGCTAAATTTGGTTCCAGTGTAGACTGCCTTTTTTTTTTAAAGATGTCAAATTCACTTTGCCTGATCCAAGGAACAAACCACAAGCTTAAGGAATACTTCAACACAAAAAAATTTTTGGTAGCTATGGAACACGGATAATCATGGACTTTTCCAGAGCAGCTGGTGGCTAAATGCGAAATGAAAGATTCTTTTCCCTTTTATAAAACTTCAAGAGAAAAGAGAATTGCCATATGTATTATTTCTATGGCCCTGACATAGCCAGAAAAGCTTACAGCAAATAAACAATAAGACAATAATCAATAGTGAGTGTTATCATTGGAAGAAAATACCTGAAGTTACAATGACCATGCAATTCTTTCTGAAGCTCATCTAATTCGTTATCCAAGAAGTCCTTTTCATCCAATTGTTCATAAACTGTTTTATGGACAACTAACAATTCATCATGTTCCCTTTAACAAAGACACTTCCCTTTATAGTGAAATGTGAAGAGAGAGGACAAAAAAAAATTAATTTAGCTAATGTTAGGAAGCTATCCATCTATTTTATATTCCAGTGCCCCCATTATAAACCAATCAGTGTGTCATGTCACCTAGTACCTTGTCTAGATACCCTTGGTGTCCACTACCAGGTATTTTCCAAAGATGGTGTAAGAACATACATATAAAGCTTACCCTCTAAAGGAAGTTCCTTTCTTATTCAGGAAAATAATCTCTGAAAAGCACAAGAATATAAATCTCATTCCCAAACTCTGCTTATTTCTTTTCCCAAAGTTAACAGCACTTTCACCAAAGATGCCACTTACCACAAACTCTGCCCCATTCTGAAGCACAGCTAGACATAACACTGGGAAGATGCCACATCCTTAATACCTGTAAGAACAGCTTTACCAAAGTAGATAAAGTAGAACTTACTGCTGCAGCATCCTCTCCTCAGAATGACTTTACCATGCTCAAACCTGTAAAAATATGGCTGAAACTCTTTTCCAGCTGAAATGTAATGAATTGGACATGTTCCTGAGTTAATTCTCCACCTGAGATCTACCCTAGTGAAGAAGTGAAAGGTGAATACACTGAACTTGAAAGACCTAACCAGAACACATTCAGAAATGCAATTCCTGATTCAGACAAGAAACACTATTAAGATTTGATTACTTAAAAAATTAAAGGCAATAGTGACTTGCAGTGATCAAACAGGAATCAGGATTTTCCACTGTGACTTGCATCCAGATGTAAATTTCAATATTTGAATCAATATGAGGAAAGCTTATTTTAATTTATTGCCAATTAAAATAGATTAAATCACTGAGAAACAAAAGCAAATTAAAACAGCACATTGCCTTCCTGTCGCCTTCTTCCCTCAGACTGAACTTCACACTTTGAACCCCCAACTTCTCTGTCTCCCCTTGTTGAAGGCAGCACAGGGCGAAGTGGAACATGGGTGTTGCAGTCAATCTGTAACAGCTTCTTTCTGTTGCTCCATCGTGGGTCTTCTCCATAGGCTGCAGTCCTTCAGCAGAAGCCTGCTCTGGCATGGCTCCTGTCCATGGACGGCAGTTCCTTCAGAAAAATCTGCACCTGCTCTAGCATGTGATCCTCTGTGGCCTACAGGGAAAACACCTGCTCCAGCACCTGAAGCAAATCCTCCCCCTCCTTCTTCTCTGACCTGGGTGCTCAGAGGACTGTTTCACCTTCTTCCTCATTCCTCTCTGCCCTTTCTCACAGACACCTCCACAGCTTCACTGATGTGCTCAGCTGTGTCCCATGGTGGGTCCATTGGAATAGAGATAGAGGAGAATTGGAATAGGATAGAGAAGTTTTTAAGTGAGAAGTTTGTTTCTCTGATGCTCTGGGTATGAGAAAAAGGCAATAGGAGAAAGGCAGAAAAGTGGAAAATGAGAACATGTTAAAACAATTTCCCCACTCCCAAAAAGCAATGAGTACAGCGGTAGGAGACAACAAAAAATACAGTCAGTGAGAGATCATTTTGTGGCTTGTATTATGCACAAAGTTAGACATGCACTAGCACCTGACATGAAAAACCTCTACACCCACCAAATTATTGTGAGGATATTGATTTTAAACTGGTAAAGCTCTCTTTCCACAGATCATCTGTTCTCAGTAGAAGTAAGGTCAAGAAGGTTCCCGCTTCCTCCATCTCCTTCCATGTACAGAACACCTCAGATGTGATAACAGCTTTGTCAACAGCCAAAAACACGGAGTTATCAGACCAGTTTGCATTCAGAAGATAACCAGTGCACTGAAGATAAAAGCAAAATAAATAATTACAATTACAGTTTTTATCAGATGTGAGCTCAGAGCATAAATAGTAACAAAATCAACAATTAAAAAGTAGTATAGTAAAAAAACATTTACCATCTGAAGTGAGCCATTTCAGCCATAAGAAATTGCAATCTTCAGCTGTAACTTTGAGAGCTTTCTATCTCCGGCAAGCAGCTTTTTGAAAACTTCCTCCTCTGTTCTCTGCTTTGGTCTCTTGACAGTTATCTGGAGTACTCTTAGAGGTAAGTGATCCTGAGAAAACAGCCAATACATAGTGAACTAAGAGATAAAAGTGGAAGACAAGGGGGAAACACCTGCACACTTCAGAGAACTGAAGTGTCCTCTGTAAGAAACAAAATTTCCAAGTCTCTCTCACATTTAATTTTAGCTTTAAAAGAAACAGCTATGAAAAAAGTTAAATTTTATAACTTAACAGTGACCTGACAAAAAACCCCTGAACTTAGATCTAGAATAGACTTTTAGTCCCAACTTATGACTAATTTGCAGAAGCACTGTTGAACTGTACAACGGCAGTGGGGAGAAATTGAGTTTTGTTTTCTTTTCACTGCTGACCAGTGTTTGTCAAGGAACATATTTAAGAAAAAAAAATGTTTAAGGGCAATGCTATGTGAAGAGCAAGAATGCCTACTTTTACCATGATATTCTTCAGTTGCTTATTCCTTCTACCTAGCTCCTATTCCTAAATGAAGTACACTTGAGGCTGACTGTTCTAGGTGCTCCCAACTCTCTGAACGTTTTCCACCAAGTTTTCATACACTGAGATTTTATCTTCCCTTAAGTGGAAAGCAGAATTCCATGAGGCATCCTTCAAGAGATTAATATGAGCAGCTTTGCATCAGGCAGAAACACAAATGCAGCTGTTCTTGGGAGCTGGAAGGGTTTTCTTCTGCTCAACAAGCACTGCAGAACACAGGGGCGTAGCCTCAAATTTGTCCCTAGCTCAGATTAAGATCAAATTCACAACAGAAGGAGACTCTCATTTCATGAGAATTGACCATTTTTGACACCACTGATTTCACTAAACCAATGCAAATTCCATGCACAAAGAAAATCCACCACATCTAGAACTGATGTGACAGATGTTAACGAACAACCTGTGGTTTGCAGATATGGTAAATGACATGATGTCAAGTGACCAGGTAGATCATGAAAATGAAAAAGTGCCCTCATGTGACAGGATAGGTCTTAACTATGGATTCTGGTGTTATATGCAAGACACTGAACATAGCACAGATGGAAGATCACCTACAGAGGAAGAAAAGTGCCAAACCTTTCAGGCTCTGAGCATGGTGGTTTTGAGCAGTAGTTTGGAATGCTTCATGTTCTGGATAAAAAGAAAAAAAATGAAAAGGCTTTGGTTATTTTAGGTTATTAAAGGGTTATAAACATGCAACATTATTAAGTTCGAGCTTACTCTGTAAAAAGTATTTATCTGAAAGGACTCTGGATAAAAGCTCTCTGCTGTTTCTTTACAAAACAAGCTTTCATTTACTTTAATAAAATGCACAGAGACAATAAAAAGATCAGGAGGTCATCACTGGCCTACAGTTTCAGTAGGACATGCAAAGATGGCAATGTATGAATGAATATTCATTAAAATTGTGGGATGCACTCATAAAAACACTGAGATCTGTCCAAACACCAGGCATCTTGTCAAGCAGACCAGAGAGAGTTAGCAATAATACTAATATTCTGAAAAGGAAGATTTACTTTTATTCTCTATTGGGAAATCCTCTTCCTCCCACCAAAGAAAGTGCATTACACAGAAGTCATGTCCTCAAACTTTAACCTCCTCTGTTTCATTCCTGCAGATCCTCTCATGACATCTTACACACCTTCATCCTCTGCATGTCCCTTGAAGGTTTGTAGAACTTCTTGAGTGGGCAAGCAGAAAGAACAGCCATGTCACCACACAAAGACAACCACTGTTTCTGAAGGGCGCTTTCAGGACTAGCACAGAGAAAGTCTTTAGATGTTAGTCTGGCACAAGGACACTGGGACTGAACTTCTCCCTCCCTCACTGATCTGCCAACACACACCTCTCTGTTTCTGGGTCTCCTACTGCCATTTGATTACCACACCTAATTATGTTTCAAAGAGTATCTACAGCCTGCTCTCCAAAGACCAGAAGTATTCCTACTATCTTTCCTGGAGCCACTGAACTGTCAACATTTGACCAAGGGAGAGAGTTGAAATTTTTACAGTACTTTAGTGGAAGTTTATGCTGTATTGACACTGTCTTGCTATTGAAAACCAAGTACATTAGACAAATGTCCAAATGGCAGATCCAATAGTATGTAAGCTTTTGCTCTCTAGTTCCTTCCTAGTGAGGACTCAGAAATTAACTCTTATGAAAGAACTATATTACAAACAGATTTTCATGATGAGCCTTATCAATCCCTATTAGAAAAAAGATCAGGAAGAGTGAGAAATTTAATTTACTTAGAACAGCATGCTCTTGTTTAAACAGGCAGAATGTCATTAACAGAAGCCAGTACATGCCAAATGACCAACTGAGCCGTGCTGCAGAGAGTGAAGGATGGTTGTAGTAAAAACATGAATTCCAATTATCCACATTAAAAGATCTGATTACATGTGCCCTAAAATATCTGCATCATTTAACCACAGATAAGTGTAATTAAAATGGCATTAAAGAACTATGTGCAAGCAACTAAAGTCATGTCTCCATTTTATATTGAGGTACATACATCTAAATATGTGTGCCTATGTATTTTAAAACTATTACGTATCCAAAGGTAAATTGCATAAGGGCCTATCATATACATGCTTTTTGCAAGGTTCCTTCTATTTATCAGAGGCTAACAGGCTGCTGATGAAAATTACTCCCAGAGCTCCTATTTTCCTGTCCAGAGAAGACTCCTCAGGACACGGAAACTCAGTACTTGTTCTTGTAAAGCTTTCCAGGCTTTTAAAACCCCTTCTGTACAAGAGCAGGATGGACAAACATGTACTAGTAGTTTGTATGATACAGCAGTACTATTTATGATCAATCCTTTGAAGACACTTCAGAAAACACTTCAAATCCCTCCAGAAAGTAGACATGTCATTTATCATGTGCATCAGAAATGGAATGGGATAGTAAGATGTAAGAGCTTATATTGGGGAAAAAGCATGCACATACACTCCTGTTATTTGGTCTCCCCCCCAATCATACCTTAGCTGCTGTTGTTGGCTAGACCAGCTGGATAGCTTCTGACCTAAAAAATCAACACCACCTGTTTTACACAAGGCTTTTTTCATTCATTAATGAGGTGCATTGTTGCTGGGAGAAGATAATTGTTACTGATGGGATAGGCTCTGAAGTCTATTCCCACAAAAGCTTTGTTCAGAAAGGCAAGGCGGATCAAAGACGATTTTTTCATCGGAGACCCATAAAGAGCAGTAACTTTTCCCAGCACCACCCTCAGCTATATCACACTTTCTATTCCTAATGGAACAGATTCTTCCTACCTAAACATCTGAGGACATATCTGCCTGAACAGGCTTAAGGGAGAAAATTGCACTTTTGCCAACAGAAAGACAACTTAACAGGCAGCTACTATCCACAGCCAGAATCAGAATTCAAGTGGTATGAGAGAGGCCAGCTTAACAGCTGGCAGATAAAACATCCTTTCCTCCTTGTTTTATCAAATTTTTTCAGTTGCTATCAATTTCAATGAATGGTCTGTGAAATGGGGCTCCTTCATATTCATCCCAGTATTGATGATAAACCCCTAAGCAAGCAAGTAAAAAAACTTAATGACATTTAAAGGAACATATGTACTTATGATCGTGGGGAAGGAGGGAGAAAAACTGATGGGGCAAAGCTCACCAGTATTTACCTGTGCAGTGAACTCAGCAGCTTCTTCAACAGTCCAACAGTGAAACACTGAGAATTGGAGGGCCTGAGGGCATGAGCTATCTGTGGAAGCCTTAGTAAGTGTGAAGAAAGAGACATTTGGGCAGACACTGAGCTGCAGTCAGTGGGATGAGGAAAGCAGCAGGTGAATGCAGTCGGGAAGAAAAGGTTTGTTTTCCTCGGTAAGAGGTAAAGAAAAAGAGTCTACAGCCCTGGGCTGAAGCTCCAAGAGGAGTTTCTTCTTCATACTGGAAGGTAAAAATGGGCACCTCAGACTATGGAGAGTCATTTATCTGCCCCTGGTGCTCACCAAAACTCAAGCAGCTTTTCTGTTTTAAAGAGCAGGACAGGCTTCTCTTTACTTCCATACCTTTAAATTCCTACCATGAACTCACACTATCCACTACTGGCATAGAGAGGACTGTGGACAGACTCAGGAACTGCACTGAACCCCCCAAGCACAGCCCCCATCAGCCCTCCCAGCAGGATCCTTGCTTTTCAGCAACTTCTTCCATCTGGTCTCCTTAGAGCTGTCCTATTTGTTCTCCATCATCTCTAAAATCCACTGCCCTGAAAGAGCTCTTGCATTTCTCCCCATGAGCCCCCACAGCCACAAAATAGACCATTACTTTGAAAGAACAAGTAGTTTACATTTGAATAGGAATATTATACATTAATTACTATAGAAAAAAAAAATATATATATATTCACATACATATACAGACATTTGAGCCTCTAAATTTTGTAGAAATTGCAATAGTTTTGTACCATAAAAAGCACCCATTACCAGTAGTGGTTTCCATTCAAGAGGCCTCCAGCCTTGAAGGACAGCTATGGATGGGTACTTTTTTACACCTTCTCTACATTTTACCAAAAGGTTATTTTTGCATGCACATACAGAAGAACATCTCTTCTTGTAAAGCAACCAATCACTCTTACAGACAACCAACAACAAGGATAACTGGAGAATCAGTTGTTCATTTACAGTACTGTTGAAGGTCAGGAATTTTAGGTTTGCAAAGTAAGTGCTTGCACACAACAACCACAAGAAAACAAAGTAAACATCAGAAAAACATCTACAATTCCAACACAAAGTAATAACCAACTACTTTGCATTAAGCTACATAGATTACTCTGAAAAATCGGCCTCAAGTATTCTATTTAAACAACTTTAACCATTGAAAGTGGTAGCATTTACTTCTGATTTTTTTCAGATACATAACAGTCTTCTCCATAAAATTTAGGTGGATGTTAGTGAACAAAGGCATTAAATCAAATATAGAGACTGCAAATGGGGGATGAGTTCATGTTCCTCCTTTAGCAACATGCACAAAACAAATGTGAAACACACACTTTGAAAGATTACATTAAATTAAAAAAAAAAAACAAAAAAAACACAGTAATAAAAAGAAATATGTATTTGGAAGACAAAGAACTGAAATTCTGTGAAAATGAAGAAAACTGAAGAAAAAAGCATGAGTATTGGCTGAAGAATCATGTAAAATAAATTTTTCCATAAACAGAATTGCAAGTCTAATCCCCAGCGTTTAAAAACAACTAATCATTTATTGCTTTTTAAAATTCTTCCAACTTTTTCTTCTATTGTTTTCAGAGTACTATGCAAATCAGGATAGAATACAAAATTAATTTCAGAGCCTTCAATTCAAGATGGACTAAAGGAGTGTTTCCTCCAGCTGTGAGCACTAGGTCAAAACCAGAAACACCGTCAGAAATACTGTGCAGCACAGGATGAGACAGTAGCTCATGGTGGAAAGAACAGTGTTAAAACCAGAACTGTTATTGAGGGAACTAAGCAAGAACTGATGGAAATGTGACTTGTCTTTCCTTAAGCTTTAACTCCAACCACAAATGTATTGTCTGCTTTGAAGAGAACTAGAACTGAAATAACCTTTTGCTGATTATCTTTAGCTGTAATTTATTCTTTTGAAAAGAAGGACTCTCAACAATGAGGAAAAATTCTCAAAAAAAGAGAAATATAGGGAAAGAGGATATAGTTTGGAATGCATTAGTTTAAACTTTAAGAAAAACTGATGGTGATGGATTATTGAATACAGCAGCATGGAAGGACGTACCAATTCTGGTATGCAATTTTTGAGTGGGAAAAGAGAAGGGGACTGCTGGCTGAGTGCTCCAGAACTAAAACTGCAGCAGAGAACAACCATTTGGGAGATATTTTGACAATCAGCAAAACAACCTACCAAAAAACCAACCAACAAACAAAACAAAATAAAAAAACCCAACAAAATTAAAAAAACCCCACACGTGAGTCTTGGGGGATTTTTCCTAGCCAGGAAAGCACACCATAAAGCAAGTCAGTGTAGACATTAAATATGAGAGGTGCCGAAAAACCTGGAGATCTTTAAATGCACTTGCATGATAAAATACTGGCTCTTATTTAATAAGAGCATGATCCTGTTGGAAAATTCTAATGGGAGCTAACCCATAAACATTACCTTTAAACAAATAGTGCTTACAATGTTAGTTAACCTCAGAGAAGTTAATATATATTAAGACTAAGATGTAGCATCTAACAGATTTTGCACATAAAGGCATTTGGAACAGAAGTTCAATGTAAGGCTTTAGAAAGTTTTAGCTTTAAATACTCAAAAGAAAATGAAAAAATAATTTTAAATGGCCACTGTTTAGAAGATGTTTGTGAATGCTTGAATGTAAGGTAAAGGAACACTTTAAAAATGTTAATATTTTGGTTCATTTAATATTCCCAACACTTTCTTCTCTACATAAATGAACTAATTATTTTCCTGGGGTTCTTTGTTTGTTTTCAAGTCTGAAAAAGAGTAAAGTCTTCACACTGAATTCTTCCACGGCATGCAGGAAAAACCTTATTTTATGATCAAGCTCTCAACTACTTAGTTCCTACCTACTTAGCAGGAACTAATAACAGAAAGGCTCCTATTGCTATATACAAACTACTCTAAATGTTGCTCTAGGAATTCAACATCTGAAGCAAACAATGCAATGCTTGATATCTATGTTGGCATCAGTTTCATTTCATTTACAGCTTTAAACTGATTCCAAGCTATTTGTAGGTGTGATTTTTTTTTCTTAAGGAAATGTCTGCCACACATTACACAGCTCAGTGCTTGTCACTTACTACGGCTTTAACTCAAATATTATTAAACAGTAATTCAACATTCTATTTTCTAAATATTCCTGGTAATTCATTTAATTGCATGGACCACATAAGTCTTAGAACATGTCACTTTGAAAAAGATGAGTTTGTTTTCTGAACATTGAGGTGACAGCACACTTGTACATATTGCTTTGATTACTTCTGTTGTTTTCTTGGTCTTCTCTTTGTTAGGAAGCCCTACATCACAAACAGCAGCAGGCTAAATCACATTTGTCTGAGCTGACAGCTGTAAGTGTACAAAGCAAGAGGTAGATAAGCTGAAATGGCAGCATCAATAATTTTCCATGAGAAAGACTCCTGCATTTAGTTGTTATGACCAACTGCAAACACAACAGCACTGCAAAGGAAGGCTGCATGCAACAATGAACCCCAGTAAAAAGGCAGAACTTAAGTTCAAAGATGTCAAAGTCAAAAACATTCACCATTACAATTCACACACTTTTCTTCAGCACACAACTTTACGTTCACCTGGCAACCTCACCTTCCTCCTCTCCTTGATCTTCACACCAGGAACATTATAATCAGGTCAAAGTTGCATTTTCTTAAGCATCCAAGTCCTTTATCACTTTGAAGTTTAGCATCCTGGACCTTCCTTTTGTCACAAAACCACTGCCATACTGATCGCTTTGCTGTTGGATTCTGTGATCTTGGAGCTGACAGATTCTATGGTCTCTGTAGTGCAATAAGAGTCAAGAGTCTCAAGGGGAAAATGCAAGCCCAGCATTGTGATCCACATTCTAAAGCTAAGGAATTAAACTGTGGAAGACCTTCAGAAACAATGAACAAAATGGCCCATTTGGATAGAATCCAAATTGCTCAAAACTTGAAACAGAAGTGAGAGGTGGTATTCCACAGGGCAACTGTATGACATGGAGCTGGCAGTGAGCCACATCAGTCAAACCAAAACAGCTTTCTGTCAGAACTACTCTAAAATATGCTCAGTCTGAATGTCGTAATACAATTCAAAAAGAATGGCAGTACTTTGAGAGCACCTGCCTTTCCTTCCAAGACATTTAGAGTTCTCCAATTTGAAAAATCCTTCCAGGCTTCACAGGTGAAGGTGAAGAACTATGGTGAGGAACTGTGGCAGTCTCTGATTTTATCTGTCTCCATAGACAATGCTTTTTCTCTTGGTTCTTGTTTAAATTGGCTCACACAGGTAACAACACCCTCTGTATTTTCTTCATCTTAAAAACAAAACAAAAATCAAACATTGAAGTTCAAACTCCATTGATAATGCTTCAGCCCCAATAATTGTGCATTTCAAAGAAAAATATTTTAGGAACTCTAGCTAATAGTTAAGGCATATATGAAGGTTACTGCTTTTTAGCTTGACAGCCAATTATGTCATCTACTGTGCTCTAAAACATTTCAAGTTGATATGAACTTAACTGCAGCAAAGCTCCTCTCGAGTAACAATATTTAAACAAATTTATTAAAAAAATAAAATGTTTGAAGATATAAAATCACTTTCACATAAAATGTTTTTCCTCTTTCCCATGGAAAAATAAAAAAACTAATTAGAATTGCCTGAAAGAAGTCTGTCTTGGAGTTCTCCATTATCAACGCATTTGTCTCCTTTCTTCAAGACACACAGAATAAAATCCACTGTATTTTCTATATTACATATTACTGAGAAAACCACAACTTACTAAGTGCTGGCTGGCTGTCCACAATCCGTACTGGAATAGTCCGTACATCTCCCAAGAGAATCTGATGCACTCCTCCTTCCAGGCTTCTGGAGTCATCCACCCCTTCAGTTGGTACCAGCTGGCCCATGGCAACCAGATCTGAGCCAGGCAGAGTCCCAAAAGCAGGTGCAGCAGCACTGTCCTGTGTTAGGCCAGTACCTGCTCGTAGATTGTGCCCCTGACTCAGGGCTAGAGAATGGCTGCTTATTGCACTCCCCAGGGAATCCAGGAGACTTGCAGGGCTGGGAGGAGAATGGTTATTTACAGCTAGCAGGGCTGTTGATCCGTTTGTCGAGGTAAATGTTGACTGCAGCTGTAATCCCTGTGAAAGAGAAGGCAGAAGTACCAACATAGCAGTATTTACAGCAGGAGGAGTTTGCATTTAACAGCATGTATTGTCTAGATAGCTTCTGACTTCCTACTCATTAACTCTTCTGAACACTGAATCCCAGCAACTCTAGGCTCAAAATGTACTTGCAAACAATTAGGAAAGTGGAATCCAGCAGCATTTAGAAGACTGCTTTTGACCACAAAGCTCTAATTTTGAATTGATATTCAGTTTCAGATCAATCCCCACTATGCCCATTAGCACAAGAGGTGGGCACTACAAGCTAAGCACACTGCTTTAAATAAAACGATGTGAGGTGGAGCCAGGCTGTCCTCAGAAAGAGAGGAAACAGCAAGTAGAACAGAATCTTACTCCAGACTGTATTTCTAGAGAAAAGATCATGCATTTCATTGGGGTTCAGGAAACATGAAGGCAGATTTTCAACGTAGTTAAGGAAGAGTATAAGAGAGCCAGCTTTGAAGGGTGATGAGCTTTAGAAGAAGCTCTTTTAGCATGACATTCTTATCCCTCCCTCTTCAGCCTTTCAACTTGCAAGTTTCAGAATTCTAAGATATTTTCTTAAGAGGCTGGAGAAGATTTAAAAGGAATAAACAAGACTGTCTTATCTCCCTGCAGTTTTGCAGCATTTTCATTATGAAATGACTGGACCATGTGGAAAATGAATAGGTACTTGGTTTGAGGTAGAAATCCACTGCCGTCATCCTCTCGGTTTTGCCTTCACAAGAGACCCTAACTTCAAAGTGTCAAAAGATGGTAGTGGGATCCTCTGCACCACAGCTACATGCTAAAGGTGACGTGCAAGAACAACCACAGAGCTGACAGCTACTTCAAAGTCTGTGTTACCCAGCTACGTTTGGGATCAGCTGAGAGGGAACTTGCTGTTCTCAGCTCACCTTCAGCAGTTCCAGCACAGCGTGTTTGATGTTCTGTAAATGACTTAACTGTACCTGAAGTTGTGCAAATATCTTGGGCTGAAGTGAAGAGAGTGAAGACAACAGCTGAGCTGTTTCTGGCGTCAAGGACTCCCCACTTTGGTTGGATTCTGCTTTGGTGATGACTGACTCCACTCCTGAGCTGCCTACAGTGCCAAAGGGAGGAAGCAGACAGTTATGTCAAATCTTTCTGTTTCATAAAAGCCTCCTCTGTGAACCAAACAAACTCCCTTCAATCTCAATACAGATATAGGGAAGACATATACGTACATACATACATATATGCTGTTCTCTTTGCAGAACTTGGAGGCTAAAGAAAGAAGACTGGGTATGAAAAAAAGACAATACTGCAGGAAGTTTGTATGTATCTGTAGAGAGCAAAACCAAGAGGCACCAATTAATCTGTTCCTGACAGAAAAGTAATTGCACTCTACATTGTGCTTTGACTTTGCAGTTATAGCATAAAAGCTGAAACATTTCTAGCAAAGCAGCAAATAATTTGACAGTATCTATACCTCAGTAAGGGCTTTAAACACACAGGCATCAAAAGAAAGGGTTGTCTTTCAAAATAAAAATCTACACAGAAAATTTTCTATGTCTCACCACTCCCTTCCCATTTTTGTGAAATTAGCATAACTTCTATGCAATATCATCCAAAGTCCATTTATCTGCAGCTCTTTCAGCCTATAGATTATATCCTATCCTCAAAATTCTTATTTAATGCAAGAATGATGGACTTAATTTCCAGAAGTTTTGTGAAAACTGAGATTTGTTTATAACAATTTCTGCAAGTAAACTTCTCATGAGATCATTGCATTTCCTGTTTGAGCCACCCAGAACATTTTGGTTAAGCTCTATGCAAACACAAGCAGACATTGCTCAGCTTCTTATTTCTCAGTTTCACTGTTATAGAGGTAAAAGAAGTACTTGCTCTGTGAATGCAGATTAGTCTGGTGAATGCAAAAAAATTGAGAATGGTGAATTGTAAAACATTTTCTATCAGAAAATCACAGGAAAAGTTTCCAGCAATCTGAGTAGACGTAGATTTTTCAACATACATAATGATCTGCAGACTCTTTTAACTATCGTAACTGACCAGAAGATACATACAAATCTATAAATCTTCTTGAACACAAGTACTTCAAATGTTTAGACTCTTTTGAATAATTTACAGAGATCCCATATGCATATGTGAATATTCAGATGCAGGAAGAGACAGTAGTTCCCTCCCTGGGCTGTATTCTATGACAACACCCCTGGGAAAAAAAGGTAATAGTTCAACTCCTCCTCTACTCACTACAAAGAAAGTTGTATCACATGGAGATACAGAGTTCTGCACAAACAAGTTCTGTTGCTGCCTGATTTCTTAAATGTACAGTTGTCTCCATTTGGCACAAGTAGAAAAAAAAAAAAATGTATACAAAGAGTAGTCTGAAAAGTCAATGCTGTTTTCCCTTGCTACCACTTCACAAATATGAATGAATGCTCATTTTTAGGAAGTCAGGCTTCTTTTTTTGTAATACAACTACAAACGTGTTGAAGTGTGTACAAACACATACCCACACATATAAGGAGAGACGAGACATGCTGCAATTAGAGTTTCTCTTTATATTCACTGAGCTGGTTCACATGTGCAAAAAACTAAACAAATCCAATACTTCTGCTTCCTGTAAAATTCAGTCTGTCACTGCATGGATGTTTACACATTTGATAGGCTATTTTGTCTCAGAAAATTATCTGTGTAAAACAAAGAAAGCAAGAATTGGTCTCTTTCTGAGTGTTCTCCAGCACTCAGTTCATATAAAAGTCATCCCTGCTGAGCTCTACCACAGATGTTGAAGGCACAAATATCCTGTGTCTCCCCATAAAAACACAGTAAGGCAATATGAACACAGGCATGCAAGCTTAAGAGCAGAAAGTCTGCTCACACTGCAAATTTCTTTTTTTCCTAAAAAACAATTATCCCTAAAAAAAGAGGGACACTGTTCTAGCTGAGTCTAAAAATTAACCTCTTGTTCTCTCACAGCTGTAAACACTGGAATTCTTCCATAAAAGCATCAAGCATACATAATGCTACTCAGTTCAAATTAATCCATTGCAGCAACAGCCAAAATGAGTTTAAAAATCCCAAACAAAACAGAGCCCAACCTTTGCCCTTTTTTAACAGTAAATGCACTGGTGTACATGGAACTGCTTCACATAAATCAAGTTCACCAAGTCACTGAGGAGAACTCATGCAGTGAGCCAAATCTCTGGGGGTTTCTATTTCCTGCTACAACAAATAAGAAATTGGCCCACGTCACTCCCTGACCTAAGGGGAAAGGGACACAAACACCTCAGAACTTCTTCAGGCAAGAACCACAGGATAACTGTTGACACCAGTAAATCCTGAACATGACAACTGTGGCAGTGCCCCTTTGGCCCCTGTAGACTTTTCTATCAGCTCTCTAGAACAAAATGTACCCACCACCATGTTTCAGTTAAATGTGGAAACCAGCTGGCTCTGCTACTGAGATTAAAAACATCTGCAAAGTCTGCCACATGATCTGAACATGTGCAAACAATTAGGCTCTTCCACCTCACTTCAATCTTACCCCTGCTAAAAGCCAGGGATAGTTCTGATGAGTTTCACATCAAACTTATTAAACAGAGGATGGGGAAAGCATCTACAAACATAAGGAAAAGCTCTTTTGGTGTCACAGTAGACAAAATATTCTTGAAACAAGGGCAGAATAATCTAATTTTAAATTTATTACCAGCCACCATAATCCAACAGAACATCTTAGTCTATGTGTAATTCTAACTATGTGGGTAGCAAGTAGATCTAGTTACAAACACTTGTATTTTGTCTTAGTATGTTTTGAAGTTGAAGTAACAGTAGCAGGAACCCACTTTCAACCAAGGAAAAACAGCATAACATCTTCAAAAAAACCAGTCCTTCGACCAAGAATGCATAAAAGTAAGTTTATATAAAAATCTACCATATCTACACTCCAGTTTTGCAACAGACTGGGAAGAAGTTTAACACTTTATGACTCATCAATCACTGGGAAGAGATGATACTTGGATGCCACATTAATAAAGAAGTCACATCACAAAGAACTGAAGAAACATATCTCTCAGCCCTGCTGGCACTTCAAACCCATATTTTTATTTCTGTTCTAAGTATCAAGAAAAAATGGAAAAGATTGTTCTCCATTTCAACAACAGAAATACAATGCTTGCTCTTCAGTGCCTGAGCCTAGCAATGGAACTCGTCAGGCCAATGACTTCTGAGAAGCAGGAGTCTCAGTGTGCATTGAAGTGCCTTTCAGCAAGACATTTAAACATATGTGAAGCACAAACCACCTGGAAACTCAAGTACCCTGCTGGATCATGAGTATTGTGTCCCCTGACAGATGTATCTGTCCAGTAGTAACTTAATACTCTCTAAACAGGTATTATTAGCACCTTCATCCAAGGTAAAATGTTCTTTCCAGGACACCATCCCATTAAAATTTCTGTTTGCTTGAAGATGCTAAATAGCAGCCAAATTATAATTTTAATACTTCTGTCAACAACATCGTGACTATGCATATTTTTTCCATACATGCAGTCAAATAGAAAAAAAAAAGTAAACCAAAATAGTTATAGCAAAATAATCCTTCTTAAATTCACCTGAGTGACAGGACATGACAGCAACCTCCCTGGAAAGAAACTGAACTTCTGTGACATAGCTAATAAAACACATTTGGAGACAGACAGGCTATACATGCAGTCCTACCATCTGAAGGTGGTGAGGCGAATGCAACAGTCACTGTTTCTGTGAGGACATTCCCACTGTCTGTGGTCCACTGCAGCTGAAAGGAAAAAGAACTCAGTTCTCAGAAACGGTGCAGGCTTGTCTACAGGAACACAGACTCAATACAGGACTGATAAGAAACCAGTGTCTAAAACTACATTTTCTCACGTTTTTATAATTATGTATTTTAGGACCCCCTGATTCACAAAAAAAAGTACTGTAAAAGACTTTTAAACATGCACTGTGTATCAGGAAGGTTATCTGCTTTATGTGCTCATGAAAGTTTAATGACTTTAAAATAGAAAATAGTCAAATCATTTGGCTAACTAACAAGCATACTCAACTCACCTGGGCTACACCAGTGTAGGGAGAGGGAAAAGACTGATGACACAGCATGATTTAACAGTACTGTTTGTCAAAGCTGATTTTAATTCAGCCATTTCTTAGCAGTTAGTCCCATAACTGGGAAAACCAGGATCACGCTGTACCCATTATTACTCTATACATGGAAGAAAATTAAGGAACAAGATTTAAGAGTTACTGAGCATTTGGAAGATTCAACTCCAAGCTCACTGCACTTACAATAAAGTGCATTCATTACTATTTACACATTCAAAATGTTTAATAAGTCTGAGTTTAGACTGCACCTGACATACACTTCATCCCCATTTTTTCAGCTACTGAAAAGTAATAGTAACTTCTTCAAAACACAGACAGTAACAAAGTCATGAATAAAATTTTAGGCCACATGTCAATTTTTCTACATCAATGGCTTCCAGTTCATGCAGTCATCAAGAAGTGCTAATACTGTGTAATTTGTCAACCAACTAACAGCAATCTAATGCTGACAAGGTAAATACCAAATAAGGTCAGAAGGTTTTATTCACATTTAATCCAATCTTGCTCAGCCAAAGGTTCCACTGAAAATATTGCTGCTGGAAATATAAAGTCACAGAGAATTTTGGAAGAAATACAACTAAGTGGTAAAAATTAGGATTTCCAGTATTGAACTCCAAAATCAAAAAGATACACAAAGGCCAACATACCGTTGCTGGGATACTTTCTGAATTATACACCATCTCTCCATTCCTTAGGGACTTCTGCACTTCATGAATGTGGTTCTTGATGTCATTCACAGTGGGGAAGAAGGACAGGTTATGTCTTTCTGGCACTTCATCAGGCGTGAACAATTCCCTTTCCACATACTTTCTGTCATATGTTAAAGGATATTTATTACCATACTTAAATATATTCCACTATTTCCCACTGTTAAGAGACACTGCTACCTTCTCCCTCCCCTTGTTGCAATGACAAGACAAAAGCAAGCTAGCTGATCTTCTGAGACAGTTCTTTGTGCATCTGCTACAGAGTTTGGAATTTAAAACCTCCATTTATTCAAGTAACTTTAAAGAGTACAGCAGCTCTTAGTAGCTACCTACAATGATATGAAAAGGTATCAAAAGCTGAGAAAAACAGACTCATGACATCTGGGAATTAGATTCAGTAATGCACCAGTACTGCCCTTTGGCTGCAAACCAAATTAATCAAATACAAAAGTAGATATAGCACTGTAGACTGAGACACAGCAGACAGTTCTGTACCTTAGCTGCTTCCTCACTGCATAGACCTGCTCTATTCCCTGAGACACCAGCTCTCGGATCTTGTCTGCCACTTGAGGATGAAGTCGAGAAGGCAGAGTATTGTTCTCATCTCTGATGACTTCCTCCTCCTCCTCAGGAGCAGACATGGAAAGATGGGATGGTGAAGGAGGGAGGCAGGAAGTTTCCATTTCATGATACTGGTGGGCTTGCTGAGTAGGTAACTGTACATACCACCTAGCAAGAAGGAGAGAGTTTATATACACAATTCTCAAACAAAGGCAAAAAATTAGTGTCTTGGGGGAACAGTCTGAGAACTACCAAGAACCTAGTCAGTGTGACAAGGTTTTACAGCCCCTGAGCAAGATGTCTTTCAGAACTCAGGGCCCTCTCACACCTTTCAATGCAAGACAAACTAGATCAAACCCAGAACAAGAGACTGTTTCTACTGATACCTGGCATGGAAACACCTGCTGAAGTTCCATAGCTTAGTGCTTAACATGTTTACCAAATTAATACTTCAGTGCCACAGAAGTCTTACTGACATTGTGGATTTTTTTACTATTAATAAGTGACTAAGATTAAAAAAAAAAAAAAAAAAAAAGTAAAATACTGCTCTTTTCCGCTTCATTTGTGAAAATAAAGAAAAAAGTGGAAGTTTCACCTGAGGACACCACCAGCATCTATCAAGTTCTTCTTCAGCATGTTGAATGCTTTCTCCTGCTCCATTCTTATGATTTTCTTGTCAATTTTAGGGTCAGTA
This sequence comes from Chamaea fasciata, assembly GCF_029207755.1. Lineage (NCBI taxonomy): Eukaryota > Metazoa > Chordata > Aves > Passeriformes > Sylviidae > Chamaea > Chamaea fasciata. Next base: position 12,843,453 of record NW_027094093.1, on the reverse strand, counting down.
GGAACCCTGTATTCTGGAAACTTTTGAACCTTTTTAATATAGATCCTTCCAAGGAGGAATAAAAAAAATTCTCCATCAGTATACTTCGTCCTTGGGAAGGGAAAGGCAAAAATCCCACTTATTTCATATCAGGCAATATAGAAAAAGCTCAAGCAGAGTGATGTAGAGTGTGAGGAGTCTCTAAAAGAACTGTAAAATTCTTAAGGATACATTAATAGATTTGGATGCACACTTCTGTTCTGAGCTGGAAGCCGCTCAGCCAGAGTGATTTTAGTCCTTTGCAAAAGCCCTTGTCCCTCAGTATAGTAAAAGCACAACACCAATTGTGAACAGGCTGCAGTTCACCCAGCTGTGCAGAATACAGCACATACAGACCTAGCTGGAACTGTTCATCAAACACACCCTTAGCTCAGTAAAAACTGAACAAGCACCCAGGAGAATGCTCAAGGGTGAGGAAAAACCCATTAGTGTTGAAGAAGGAGAAAAATCCCCAGTGAATAGGAAGAACTGTAACTCCTTCAGCACACAGGACATGCGCTAAACTAGGATGTCTGATATCAGTGCAATTAAAAGCCTGAAGAAGAAATAACAAATATGTTGAGTTTTAGGAGCAGAAATAGTCACTAAAGTACACCACAATAATTTGTGAATGCTCAGGTAGATAATGAATCCCACTTGTATTTCACAGAGTGAGGTACTGCTACTTTGCATTCAGGGAACCTATCAAATTTCAGCCTTATTCAGTCAAACAGGACAGCATTTCTTCCTTACCCTGAATGAGTATCAACCTCAACTTATCAAGGAGATAAATCTAAAAGCTACAGTATCAGCTACTACCCCAAACCAGTGCTCTGTCATGGCTCATAGAAAATGCTTTCTTAGGATGTTCAGTCACTCTTACAGCTTTACAGATAATTCTTACCTTGCTGGACAAGTGGCTTTGTACAGCTGGCCAGAGATGCTTTCCTGCTCACCAGCTTTTTTGGGCTGAAATCCTTTCCTCCTTGGCCCATATTGGCACTCCATTACAATGGCTCTGCTTCCTGGAAACAGAAAGTAATGCATTCTGTTCAAGCAATCACTGAACTCATTACGGTAAAATACTAACTACAGGAAACAAGAGTTCTGAAGCAGTTATTTCTGTTTGTCATCAGACTCTTCAGAAGGCAGGACCCTCAGGTACAGCAAGCAAATACCATGCAAATGCTTCTCTCACAGTATGTAAGAACACAGAGCACTTTAAACCGTTTCTCAAACATTACACCTCACAGCACTCCTCACCATATGTGAAGGCAAAATATTGGATTTTGCCCTGCTGAGCACCAATACTTTACAAGATGAGAAGTCTTTCAAACTACCAAAGGAGCACAGTATTGGTAATAAACATAAAAAGCAGAACCCCCAAAACAACAGAGAAAATCTGCTGACATCAAAGGTGTGATGGCTTTGGTTGGGATAGAGTTAACGTTCTTCACAGTAGTCTGTGTGAGGCTGTGGTTTGGATTTGTGCTGGAAACAGTGCTGATAACACAGGGATGTTTAGTTACTGCAGAGAAGGGCTTACACAGAGTCAAGGTCTTTTCTGCCTCTCTCCCCACCAATGAGGAGGCTGAGGGACACAAGAAACTGGGAGAGGACACAGCTGGGACAGCTGACCCAAAATGACCAAAGTCATATTCCATGTCATATGGCACCATGTGCAGCATACAGAGCTGAGGGAAGCAGAAGGAAGCGGGGGAGGGGGGACATTCAAAGTTAGAGTGTTTGCCTTACCAAGTAACTGTTACAAATGTTGGCGTCCTGCTGTCCTGGGGATGGAAGCTGTGACTGAATTCCTTACTTCGCTTGTGTGTGTGGATTTCCCTTTACCTTTTAAACAGTCCCTATCTCAGCCCATGAGTTTTCTCATGGGCTTTTACCTTCCTGATTCTCTCCCCTATCCCACTGGGGGAGTAAGTGAGCAGCTCTGTGGTCATTTCCAGCTGGGGTCAAACCACCACACAAGGCCAGCAGCCATTTCCAGCCTCCTGGCCTAAACCAACACTTCAGACCATGCTGTCCCATAAAAGCTCAGCCTTGCAGTTAAGAAATCTTAACTGCTAAATAACAGAGCTTCAGCACAGCACACCCACACAAAACCAGACGGGCTTAAACAAATGCTGCTTTGCTCTAAATTCGAAGTAAGTGACTTCTTCCAGTCAGACCTCTAACAAAAGGGATCAACAAGCAAAGCATTAAAATGGTCAAGAAAGGAATATCTTGCAAATTTCTTCCACATCATGTTTAGTTATCTTTTATTTATAGTTTGTGTACTCTAGTATGCAGGCAAGGAGCTGCCTATGCCACAACTGACATACCCAGAAACTTTTGAAGTATTAAAACAGCAACATAATGTGTTTCCATAAGATACCAAACGATCTAGATGAAACTAAAGATGTCTCATATATGTTGGGGAAAAAAAAGGGTAAGTTGCTTTGATTTTATTCTCAGTTTTCTTTTCTCTCACAGTTTATGGCTGAAGCTTTAAAACTGGTGCTAACATTTTCCTTTTTCAGTAACTTTAAGGGAAAAAAAGAAGAAAAACCCCAAACAACATATATTCCTGTCACTCATTTTCTCTATGTAGCAAGTAAAGCCTGTTCATTTTATATTCAAATTAAACTCTTGGTAATTTCACAAGCTAAATATATAATTACCAAGCTGTGAAGTCTGCATGTACATTTCAAGAAGAACCCCAAATGCCAAAAGTCTCTCTGCTGAGGTCTGTTGATGTTTTTCTTGCTTGTTTGTTTGGAGTTTTGAATTTATTTACTTGTTATGTCAATGTTTGCAATTTAAATAGTTTATTGACTCCTGTGGAACTAACTCTTCTGAAGATCTTTAAGTTAGGCAAGAATAATTGAACAAGCTCTTACCCTTATGAGAACTTTGACGTCCTAATAGAGCAGATGTGACCTCCACCTACAGACCTCATCACAAGAACCCCCATCAAATGGTACCTAGCTAATCTCTAAAGGACAAAAGGAAATAATCACAGCAAAACATAAAAAAGGAAACAAGCTCCTTCAGACTCTCACAGCAGTCTGCAAGCTGCTCCTTTATTTCCATGTTTGTGTCTTGACCTTACCAAAAACTAAGGAACAACATAAATATTCCTCTTTATGGCCAGCTGGGAGCTGACGTTGGAATTTTGAAAGCAGTTATTAAAATAAAAGTTAGTTACCTGCATTGACAAAGGGGATTCCATCATATGGGACATACTGAGATTTCCACATCAACCGTGTGGCGGGTTTGGCTGGGCTGGGAGACTGGCGCGTCCCCCACACACTCTGTGTCTGCTGCTTGTGTAGCGTGAGAACGCTCTCTAACTCTGTCTCGCTCACACAATAGCCACGGTACGAGTCCCCGATTCTCTGCGTGGAAAGGACGGGAAATAATAGGATTATTCACCCATCTGACTGCTCAACATTACACAGGAAAACAACAGCAGTCAGGGACTCCGGCAGGTGAGAACATAGGCCCAGATTTTTGGCATTCCATGTTTTTTGTCCCCACAGTAGTATCCTCATAAAGAGACTTATCATAGGATCTAACAGAAGAGCAGTCCCCACTAAGGTCAGGAGTTTGTCAGCCATCCAAGACCCCAAGAACAGCAATAACCCCTGAAAAGTTTACAGTCACTGTTAACCTTAATCAGCCAACTCTGATTTCCAAAGGACAGCTTCACTTTTGTGATTTACCCCCAACACACACTTCAGTTGCAGTCAATGACTAGACAGATTAGTATGAGATTAAGTTTTTCACTTGACTGCCACAGAGAATCTCTGAACCACTAATAATTGTCTCTGCACTTACTGCAACACACACCCTGCACTGAGCTGGAGCAGAATGCACCTGCCCATACCACCAGTAACTGTCTCAGCTACTTAATGCACTAACTTTGAACTGAATGTCTCACACAGCATTCCTTCCAACCTTCGAGGCACTCTTGATTCTCAGCATTACACAGAAACACACTATACCAGATTTACCATGTGCAAACTGATGATGGTTTCAATGAACTCTGCTAATGTCTGGGCAACTCCATAAAAACTGCATCTAACTTGACTCAGAGGAGTTTTCTAGCTACTCAGTGCCACCACAGCTGGTTCAGTGCTGGTCTGCAAAGGCCAGCCAGCAAGCAACAAAATTACTGTGACAGAGAACTTTTCATCCAAACTCAGAATGCAATGCTTGCTTCTGTTCATTTGCAGCTCAGGGTCAGGCTGGCCAACCAGCTGTAACAGCCAGAGTAGCTGCCAGTGTGGCAGCTCAGTCTTGAAGTGTATATCTGTGGGACAAACACATGGTGAATGAGTACTAAGGTGTGATAGATATGTTTTGCCACATTCAATGACAGAACAGCCAGATGTTTAAGTGATACTGACAGAAAAAGAGCAACAGTGTCTCTCCAAGATTATCACACAGATACCTTAGTGACAACTGCTTAAAACCTGCCTCACACTCATCTAAGCAAAACGGAATGTCTGTGGTTAGCAAGACCTAAAGTCAACAATGAACCAAAGATCTTGTGAACCAACTGGGCCAGCACAGTGCTGTTGCTAGTGCAAGGCCAGTTACAGAGGGTTGTGTGTGCACTGGGTGTGAGTCACTGAGACATGAGCTGTTCACACCTCAGAGCTCACTGCTCTGCAGGCACTGCTGCAGCAGCTAACCGAGTCTGCACAGGCTGCACTCACACGGCTGTGGGGAGGAGGATGAGAAGAAAACCATACAGCATGTACGATCCCTGATTTCTACAGGCTTCACAAGTAGGAAAGAAATGGACAAATGAGACTACCTTCTTCAGACAAATAAAGTAACTTAATTTTGTATAGTTACTTAATGCAGTTTTCAATTACATTTTATTTCGGTAGGCTGATACATGCAGGAAATGCATTTTGATCAGACCACTGAAAACTAAATATAAGGTATTGAAAGGAACTGTTTTTAAATTAACTCTGTAACAATGTAATTACCTTGAAGTAATCACATACTCTCCAGCCCTTTAACGCCAAGGTTCAAGCCAAAAAATTGAGCAATTCCTTTTTTCTCCCCTGGCCTTGCCTCAGCAAAGTACATAAAAGCTTACCCTAAAGTACGCACACCAAGACTGCAGTTTTCCTTGAGGGAACTCACGGCAGCAGGGTACCAGAGGCGCTTTGCAGTCCAGACACAGCAAGTGTAAGCTGAACATTTCAAGGCAGTCAGCTTTTACTGCTGTGTTTGCCACAGTACTAACTGCCAAAGGAGTCACTGCCCTTTGGGGTGCAGTGGCCTCACCCGCTGACACCTTGTGTGAGTCACAGAGACCACAACACTATTTTGTTTCAATTCTGGCAGACAATTGAAAGAGTGGAGTTGTGAGCTGCCATATTTACCACCATCTTCCCAAACGGAATCTCCAAATTTCAGTAGGACCCTTCAATTCTGTTACTAGTAACAAAACATTTTAACACCTGAAAGATAAATGACACCTCAGAACCCCAGTGTCTCTAGTCTGTGCCCAGAAAAAGGCACAATACACCCCAGCATTCTCTGGTGGATCAGGGAGGATTAATACATACAGACAACAGTTCTGCTGAACAGCAGAGGGAGATGTTTGTGTCCTCAGAACATATTCAAATAGACATTATTTCTATTACCTTTTCTTTAAAAATAAGAACTTTTCTATAAATGCCGCTGTGTATTTTTAAAAATACAGGTGAAATTTCTTGTAATAGAGAGACAAAGCAGATCGTAAGTTCTCAGATTATACCAATAATAAATCATTTAGATAAGCCACATGGATGTTAAGACAGGAAAGAATGTACCACGGAGTGCAAAAAACACAGTGAACTTCATGAACTAACAGCCAACTGAATTAAGCAACTTATTTGATAAAAATGGTATCTTCAGCATGGAAGAAGTCATGCTATTAATATTCTGAATTCTTAACATTTATGTGGATGTAAGAGTGGACAGTACCATTTGTATTAAATAAATGGTGTAACACAAAAGGAATAGATTAATATGTTTATTAAAAATTGTATCTAAGCAGATACAGAAAGAAATTCAATTTCTAGGTCCCTCAAACTGCAACTTCTAGTTATCAGTGGTCAAGTCAATAGGCAAACAAAACAAAAAGAAAAAAAAAGAAGTGGTAGAGATATCTGAAGATTAGGCAGCTAGAGAGTATGAGCTTTCCTTTTAAAAGGTATTAAGAGAAAGTAAAATAAACATCTATCAGAAAGAGTCTGGCAGCAGGAGGAAGAGGCAGTTGATCTCTCAAGAAACTTCCCATCTCCCCTCCCTTCCTGTTAAGGGACTTACAATGCATCCTACCTGCTGATAGCATCGTAGTTATCAGGACAGTTCTGCAAACATCTAATAACATGTAAAAAAGGAAGAGTTCTGTTTAGGTCAAAAACCATCACAGAACATAAAGAAAGAAAGAGAACATAAAGAGAAAACAAGCACAAGTAACTTAACTTGCTGTGACAAAAAAAGGAATCAGCAAGAATATCTAAAATAGGACTCTTCAGTGAAATATTGATATTAGGGTGTGTTAAGTCTCAGGCTTGACACTGGCCAATCACATGGATTTTGATTTCTATGTGATAAAACAAACCACATGAACAGTTATAGAAGTCAGCAAAGTTTGCACTGTTGTTCAACAGCAAACCCTAACACGGCACACAATGGCTCTTCCCAGCAATTCAAGGAAGCAGGTTTTGAGCAGCACATCTTTTACTTCAGGAGCTGTTGATGGTCAGTTGTTCTATAGTTCTCAAAATACAAAGGGATTTCACAGCATTTTATGTGTTTAATGTTGCTAGCAGTACTAGTGCTATACACCAGGAAACTTGAACATTTCAGAGCTAGATGATAAAACACTGTCAGAATTCTTTGTGGCCCACCTCACAGCTCCTGAGATGGCGCGCCCATGCAGGTGTATTTAGTGGCAATGGCTGAAGAGGGATGGGAAAAGAATCTTCCACTACCCTAAAAAAAAAAAAAAATAGAATCTATACAGACACTCAGAAAAGCAACAACTTAGTCTAAACTACAAGTAAGATCAAATCAGTGTATTATGTATAACCCTAGAGCATATGATCAAACAATGGATATTGTATCAACATGCCTTAAAAATCCGTGGTTCATTTTCTTCATATTCTATTTGTTAAAATAATTTACAGTGAATAAAAGTATTTTAAAACCCACTGGTTTCTACATTCAAGTCCTCCAAACATTTAGTACACTGTGGGTTCATAACCTCTGTTCCATAGCAATTTTGTGATAACCACTGCAAAAAAAAAACAAGAAAAAAGGCAGTGCTAACAGTGGATCAAAGTGATTGTTCATCCCTTTTACCCCTGACCCACCTGGTGGTTGTTTTTTTCGATATAGTTAGAGATGCCTGTGGATGCAGAATGTAACTGCTTGCACTGTCTGCTATAGAAGCCACCACCACAGTCTGCAGGTTCCCATCACCACACTTCTCTTCCAAAATATCTTCACAAAAAAAAAAAAAAAAAGCAGCTTCTTGGTTAATAACTGAATGTTTAACGAGGAAAAACAAGCTATGATTAAACTTTGTGTGTTGTTAAAGGAAGCGTTTTGACATAGGAAAGAAGTTTTATAGATTATAAAGCAGTCCAATAGCTGTGAATCAGTGCTCAAACTCCTGGCACACATATGAAGGTACACTTGACAAGGCTGCTTATATTTAAGGACTTTGGTAATTGTGCTACTGCTTATGAATCCCTCCACAACTAGGCAAATAATCAGAACAACTTGCAAATTACTTTGCTTCCAGGAATCCATATAGGATTGCACAAGTATTTTTTTCAGCTGCAAGTCACATACTGGTTGCTTTTAAAACAAGAAATAAATGAGGTAATGATACTGCTTTGTACTTAAAAAAGAACACTTAAACAAGAAAAACAGGCCTCTTGTAATTGAATCTGACATGCTGTTAGAACAAATGTTTTAGCCTTTCTTGGTAATAGGGAGCAATCCACAAGCCAAAAATTGCTCTTAGATTGAAGCCTGTGTATACAGTTAAACAAAAACATAATGGAAAACTGTGAAAGCAGACATTCAATATTTCGGTCTGAACATAAACACACGAGGTCTCTTTAGATGAGAGATTTTTGCCCTTCAGTTATGAAAGCTTCTTTCCCTCACCCAGAGAGAGTGGTAAGCTATTGACATAGTACAGAAATGGATCCACACAAAGCTCCATAAGAAGATTCATAAGTGTGCACTGGGATTAACACCACACTGGCTCAAAGCACTGGCTCCTCCTACAGAGATGTGCCCTTTAGACACTACAGGCTACTTTGAAGTCTGCACCATTCCACACATTACCACCACGTGCAGACAAGTGTAACTCAGGAGCTGACAGGCCATTCTCCTTTCTCTTTCACCTCCACAGTAAACTGCTGACAATCTCCACAACTGTCTTTTAAAGACCAAATCACTACAAAGTCTTTTACACAGTAAGTCTCTAGAAAAAAACAAACAAACAAAAAAACCAAACCCCACAAATGACACCTGGAGCACTGCTGTAGAACATGTATTCAAATACTGTGACACCAAGCCCCAAGTTAAATGAAAAATGGAAATGCAAAACTACTATTTAGTATTTCAAGTTAATGCTCACGAAGAGTAGCAGCAATTATTTTGTAACTAAAGGCTCCCAGTTGGCTTTAAAGTAATGTAAGACTCTGCTGTAACCAAACCTGGTTTTACCCCTGCAAGAGCTGCAGAGGGAGGGAAGGTTGAGCATTAGGGTAGGAACAAGTTTTTCAATGCCAGGTCAGGAAACCATATTGCAACCCTAAGCGAAAAGGGCTAGATCATGACTTGAATTGTGAATCTTTCTTCTACCCACCCAACACCAGGACTCTGTTCTTACTCTGAGCTATCATTTCACAGGAACACTTAAAACAGTGCTCAAATCTTGAGAATTTTATAGAGAGAATGAAAAAACAGTTTAAAAAACATTTGAGAGTTTAACAAAATGTGACAACCTCATTCTCAGTCTCACTCTGTGAGTGCAAACTAGTACACAGCATTTTGCCATCCAGCAAGGATTGCAGATAAATAATCAATGCATTCAGATTTCAGTATGTTCATTTTCTAGAGAAAACCTTAAAATTTGTGCTTCTAGTTGTGTATCTTAGCACATGCTTAAAATGTGACAACTAACACATTCCAATGAATGGAAAGTTACATCTCATTTTCCTTGACTGGGAACCAAATTTCTAGGTAAGTGATTCATTCCTGGCCTCACAGAAGATGCATCATCACCAGTGATCTCTGGAACAGAAGATTTAATGTTCTTCTGGCCTGTCTGCACTACGGGAATGAACTACTTCATACACAATGAAGTAAACAAGTACTGAAAATTTGAGGCCAATAGTACAGCTGATGGCACAAATATCCTTATTAAAGGTAAATAAGGCAAGAAACAACACTGTGCTTGATATGTCAATCTACCCATCACATATCCTTCAGAAAATGGGACATAATAGCTTTCATAAGGTTCTTGCCCAACAGAAAATGTGGTGTGTGAGGTGCCAGACTCACAATCAGAAAGCAAGATTTAGTGTGTATTCTGTCTTATAACTGACTAAGGAAAGGAGACAAGGTGCTTAAAAAAGACCATGGAGGATGAGCTTAGCCACAGGAGCCCAAACCCTCGAGTCCCACAGGTTAAACTCACCCTGCGGGCTGGTCACATCCAGAAGGTGACCTGGAGGAATAATCACTTGGGTCACTCCTGGCTGGGCAGAAGGAATGACATGCAGCACTTGTCCATTTTCTGACTGGCTGGCAACAATCATCTGTAAGGCAGTCACACAGAAGCATGAATGGCTCTAGTTTATATTGTGATCATGCAGCACAACCGGGTTTGATTATTACCAGAACAGGAAATCTTTTGCTTAGAGTTAGGGCTTGTATATTTACTTGACACAGTAAGAAAACTGTCTCTTTATTGTCAATTTCTTAAAATTACTTTCCCCTTTTAAAATTGGCCTTTAATTAAGGAAAGAAAAAACTGCACTACTTTACCTGACTATACAATGAATGACACATTTATTTGAAACTGACAACTCTATTGTTAAAGCTATCAAATACCTGAAAGCCATTCACAGTTGGATTTGCTGTAACTCCATTCACAGACTAGCAGAACTAATAGTAACAAAAAAATTGTGACCTTCACTTCTAAGAAACTGACCTCTATGGGCAGCATGTCATGCAAAAGCAGAGAGAAGAAAAGCTCCAGGGCTTAAAAAAACAACACAAATTAAATCACCTGGGATTCTGAAAGACTTGAACAACTCACTCCTTGTGGTATATGTACCCATAATTACAAAGGACTCTGTGTGAGAGTTACCTTTTTTACAAAATAGATATTACAAATCACAAAGCAACATTTTAAGAAAATTAATTGAGGGCTGGGGGAAAGGTGAGACATTATGACTTAGCTTCCTGCTAATGTTCTGATTCCCTCCAAAAAACACAGAGAGATTTATCCAGGGAATACAGAGAAAGCAGCAGCAGCGGAAATACAAGATCTTATCACACTACAGCATCCAGGCTCGATACTGACAAAAGACATCAGTTGTTTAATAAAATTGGTAGTGGTTGCAGACAGGATTTGCCTACCTGAAGAAGGGCAACTGGAACACGAACTGTACCACTGAAAAGTTCCACCTTGTTGCTAGAGATAAAGTCTGAATCAGGCTGTTGCTACAACAAACCACCACGTAAGAGAGTTCTTCCAAGAGCTCCCTCATCTGTGAACACAGCCCCAGCCCTGTGTGCAGACACACTCACCATGGGTGCACTGGGCCCTCCCAGGGGCTGCAGCTCACACAGGGGCTGCCTGGGCTGCTCTGCCAGGAGGAACTCCTCTGCAGAGTGGGAGCGCGATGCTGGAGGACTGCCCGGGACGGGGACTGTGATGGACAGGGCTGGGGGACAGTCGCTTTGGCCAAACAGTGGGTCCCTGGAATCCATGCACGTTAGTCGCTTTCACAGAAGGAAAACAGTAAAATGTACTTTGAGTAGCAACTTCTACGAAGAAAAAAAAAAAGAATATTTAAAACCAGTGTAGTGTGTGCTATACTGTATACTCAGAGGAGCTCTTGTCCTTCTGGATCAAGAGGCTAACAACAGCAGCTCTACTTTTGTTTTCTATTTCTATGCTGAAAAGTACTCACTTTCCAGCTTCCTAGAATGAAGTCTCTCTACCAAGGCGAAAGACAAATCCCTTTTGCTCAAAATCTGCTCCCCAAAACCACTTATCACTTTAAAACATCTCAAGTCTGCCCAGAAACTGAGAAGACTTATACCAAAAAAAAAAAAAACCCCTGTAAAATATTCACCAGCTTGATTTGACTTCAGAAGAAATCCTGCATACTATTCCACCTGGCCTTTCCATACATGCATTTAGCTATGAAGAAAAAATCTCCACACACTTTAAAAATTCTTTACCACAGAAGAAACATGAGCAACACAACTTCTGATTCAAGGCCCAGAATTCTACAGCACAAGGCCAAGAATGAGATTTTCAAAATCTTTAAAAACTTGAGCGTATCTTTATCAAGTTTGCAGAACTGAAGTCTTAGAGTACATCCCATTTTCATTAAATCTAAGTGCACAGGCACAAATACTTGTCTTGTTGAAACTATGACAACACAAACATTAAGCATGTAAAAATAATGGAAAAATAGGCAGTCCTTGTGTACAATAACATGTCAAGCTGTCATTTGACCAATGCAGGAAGGACAGCAATTTGTTGTATCTCTTGCAGCAACTGCACAAACAATTTTGATATTTTTGTGACAAAAATTAATACAAATCAAAAAATGAGGAAAAATGTTTCTAAATTTTATATATGTCAGATTTGATCAAAATAACCTCACAAAAAATTCTGGAGGTATACATCTTCTGTGCTGAAACTGTCTATTTTGAACCACACCAGAAAAGCAGCAACAAAAAAATGGCACCTGTTGTGTTAAAGACACTGTGCAGAGACCATAAGCACACAAGAAAACCACCACCTGAATGACATTTTATGTTGGAAGAACATTCTGCAGAAGAGCATTCATGCACAGAAATCTCCCCAGATAAAAAGACCTGGCAGTATCTGGTAAAAAATACATTAAAGACTCCTCTCCCTCAATATATACACAGGTGTCCTGTGTCCCTGGACTCTTTATTTGTCACATTTGGTCACTAAGCAATGCCACCTCATTTTCACCTGTTCTGAACCTCTCTTACTCCAACGCACATCACATTCTTTTTTTAAAAGGGTTAACAAAATAAAACATGCATTTCTTCGGCACTGTAGCAGGACATAATTAATGAAGGTTGTCATTACACATAACATCTGGATATTCATCAGTTCAAAACTGAATGGCACAGGAATCCAGGGGAAGGACATACATTCTTAAAAGACACGATGTATTACTCTAAAGGCAAGAAAAAACCCCTGCATTGATGAAATAGCATATTTTAAACTCAGAGTGGATGTAAAGGAAGCATCTGCAAGGACAGAGCGTTCATACCTCACCTGAAAAACCTGATCATTTGTTTCTGACTCTTCTGTACCATTACAGCTGCCTATGAACAAATCGTTAGATCCTTCCATAGCAATATCATGGTCAGCTCCACTTTCTTCCATTAGAAGGTGACCTGAAAAGGTTATAAAAGTTCATTTTAGCCTTCTGCCAGGAGACTGCTGCAGGCGTTGTCTTTAAATCTCGCAAATTTAGTGTTATGAGTTTTAATGCTGTTGCAAGATAACAGCAAAGTTCTCAAGAAATCCTTGCCACCTTGTCACTTTATTACTCATTCCAGAAAAATGTCAGTGTGTTGCTCCAGGAGTACAGCTTAGCCTTTTATATGAGACAACTTGATTTGTCATTGCATACACAGATGCAAAACACACATACACCCTCCCACCATCTTCATCTGAATATGTCCAAGAGCACCAAACTAACAACCACACACATCTAGAGAACACTTGATATTTAAGCACACGCCAGCAGTGCTTTATAAATACATTAGTCACCTTCTTCCATAACCACCAGAGAGAATTTGCATTATGCAACTCTGTCATGCAGGCATCTTGAACTAAATCAATTTATTTTAAAGGCTTATAAGACAGCACATAAATGAAATAAAATTACTGTTGTTAGTCTACAGTGGTATGTTTTGGGCAGAAAAAACCACCAGATATGTAAAACAGAATTTGGCATTAATCACATGGTGAAAGACAAAATGACAGGGCTCCCAGCGCTTCAGAGATATACCTCCTATCCCAAAGAAAGCTTCAAGATACTCAGCTGCCCATTATAAACCTTCAAACAGACAGATAATAATGGAGAGTGAATTGCCACATCCACAGGGTAACGCTCTCAGGCACACAGCACACCCTTTACAGCAGCGACCAATGCCAAACATCCGAACCAACGGGACAAAATGACAATTAACTTGGCCCCTACCTAACAAGAGTATATAAGACTACACACATAACATACCCAACTGAATAGAAGAAAACTCCTGCAGTTTGGGGTGAAGGAGGGGGAAGGGTGCCCACGATTTTTCCCTTCAGTATTTATTTTAAAGACAGGCTGCATTATATTAGCACATGACTCCTACCAGCTGTATCTTCTTCACCACACCATGCAAGCAAATTCCTCAGGATGGACCTTCTTGGCTGTGTTATTTCAACTGTTTACAGTTTTTGTAAGGAGACTGTAACAGGCCAGAGAGTAACTTCAAAAGAATTGTACAACTCTTAAAGCACAGACTTATTCTGCTTTGCAAAGGTATAAAGGACACAGGCAAAGTAAATCCACATCTCCTTGGCTTTTGAAGCTGAATAAAGCATCCTGCTGATACAAACAACATTGAGAAGTTAAGCTGCTCATATGCTCAATATATTAATACTTTAATCTAAAGCAGATTTATTTTTCCATTCAATTTTCAAGTGATGACACTCCAGACCAAGTTCCAAATGAAGTTACCTCATGTTTACCAAATATTTTTGAGCTTTGGATCTGAGAACAATTATGTTTCAGTTACAACGTCTGAAGCATCTTAGCAGCAAATGAAAAACAAAACCCAGAAAACCAGGTTTCATAATCACTCAACCATTTCCTCTCAGTTCAAAGACGTAAAGAAGACATGGCAGTTTGCGAAAGCAGCACATTTAGTTCTTTGAGATAAACTGAGTTTGTTCCAGAGATACTGATGACACCGACTCTGAGCATGCTGGAACCCAACCACAGAACACGAGGACAGACAGCTCCATGGGGACAGACCAATGACCCAGGCAGCCCAATATCCTGTATCTAACAACAGTTAATAACAAAGATTATTATTTTTTGTCTTAAAGAAATACCCTTCTACAGAGGTGTACAAGCACATACACAGTTAATAGACCTTATAGTCATATAAATATTACTGACCAACTCCCCAAACAGAAGAGTTAAATCCTGTATATTTAGGTACACCTAGGGATATTTTGTCATGAACGTGTAAATAACACATAAGGATCTCTTCATAAACATTAAGTGAGCACCACAAAAATTCCCACTGTAACACCACTGTATCACACATTCAACAGTCAGCTGAAGGAGAAATGTGGAAGTTTAATGTCAGTGTACAGTGGGAACAAGAGCTGCATCCTCAAAGCACACAGGCAGTTCTCTATGCCTCAGCTTTAGCCTTAATACAACTCCACCCCCACCACTTTATAGGCTGCTTCCCCAGGTCCAGCACTCCAGGGCCATTTCCAACACATGGGTTAGTGTATTTTAATGCCACAGGTCTATTTCCTTCACCCTGCTTCCATTTGGGAAGCACTTTTCTCAAATAAAGGGAAATCTTTGGCCATTGTTGTCCTTGGTTCACCTCTACAAAGCAAGCAGCGACAGGAACTGCTGGCACAGGCAAACACGATAACCATCATGAGCACTGTATGCAGGGTGTTGGTTATACTTAATAGAAAATACCTACAGTTGAATGCTTCACCATCAATCTCCTTTGGGTTTTCTGCAAAATGTTCTAGAGGTTTTATAAGAAGACTTCAGATAACTGCACGGCTAACAGCAATCGAAATACACTGTCTGAAAAAGCTCCCTCTGAGGGCATTTCTCCACAACCATTCACAGTCGCACAAATTCTCAAGGGCATGAATTACAGTAAAACGTATCAGGGAGGAAATTAGGGCATAGTGATACTCCCCAGTAAAGGAATTACAATTAGCTTTGTCAACTTGTACCAGGTTTGAAATCTAGCATTATCTCTGTCGTGGAAGAGGAGGCAGATGCTGTTAAGACCACAGAGAATATCTGGAGACTCACATTTAAAAGGTTTCTCAAGCCAGTTTTTTGTAGACAACACCAATAACCGCAAAATACACCTGTGTCAATTTCGCAGACAAACAACGTTAGGTCTTTGAAGTATGCTTAAGAAATAGATGAGATCTCAGAGTTTCACGAAACAGCAAACACTCAACGCCCGCCCGCTCCAACAAGCGGAGTCACCAACACCCGAGCCACCACTCAGGGAAACGCCAGCCGCTCCCCAGAAGACACGAGGAACTGTCAAGAAGGTGGGGGAAAAAAATTCTGCACAACACAAGCACACAGCATGTTCTCACACAAGCGCAGCCTTCTCCCAAAACACTAAACACACTTACAGCATCTTTTTAAGTCCACCGCGCGTTGGGCTTATTACTTCTAGTAGGCAGTTTATTGTGGGTGTGTCGCTTGACACGCAGAGAAGCACAACCCGAGTGACTCCAAGCACAGACCACCGCTCCAGCGGCCCCGGGCGGCAGACGGGGCACAGCCCGGCAGCGCGGGCGGCCGCGCTCCGGAGCGGCCACAGGAGCCGCTCCCGCACCTGCCAGGGGCCCCGGAACGCGCCCCCCGCGCCCCAGCCCTGAGGAGCGCGGAGGGCGCCTCAGCCCGCGCCCGCCGCGACCCTCGGCACCACAGCCCCGCGGCGGGGGCGGCGGAAGGCGGCGGCCCGAGGGGAGATGCCGGAGGCGCGTTACTCCACCTGGGCTCCGCTCCCGCAGCCGCGCCGCCATGCGCGCCTCCGCTCCGCGCACGCGCGCCCGCCCTCAGCGCGGAGCGGGGCGGGGGCGCGCGGGGGGCGCCGGGAAGGCGGCGGCGCGCGGCCTCTCGGGAGCGCGGCGGGCGCGCGGCACGCGGGCGGCGCGCGGTCCCGCGGGGGGCTCGGCCGGGGCGCGCCGCGACACGTGGTCCGTGCCGGTGTCGGCGACAGCAGCGATGGCGCAGCTCACGGCGCGGTTCCGCACCGAGAACCGCAGGTGAGCCGCTTCCCCTCCCGGGCCGCGGGTGGGTTCGGGAGCGGGTGACGCAGAGGCGGTAACGGAGAGCTGTGCCCGCAGGTTCGCCGTGGAGGATGTGCCCTTCTCGGTGCCCGCGACCTCCGAGACCACCGACCTCAGCCAGCTCATCAACAAGCTGCTGGCGGCGGCGCACGGTAAGTCCCGCGGCGGGGGCGGCGCCGCGGAGCCCGGCGTCCCTCGTGTCCCCAGGCCGGGCCCGGCCCCGCGCGGGCTGTCACCGCCCGGCGGTACCCGCAGGCCCGCGGCGGGGACGGCGACAGCCCCAGCCGGTCCTGCCCCGCTGCTTTGGCCCGGCTGCCTGCAGCGAGGCACTCCTGGAACTTGATCCGGAACGCTGCGGGTACCGGGGCTGCTGGCCATTCCCAGGAGAAATGGACCAAAGGCTGGAATACTGCGTGTGCCCGGCGCCACAGGCCAGGCTGCCGCAGCAGATGGGCATGGAAGTGTTGCCCAAAACCTGGCACAAAAATTAAAGAAACCAGAGGTTTGGTTTTTATAACAGCCTTTAAGAAAACCTCAGCTGTTCTGTCAGCGCTGAAATGGGCCCACTGACTTGAAAGCTTATCTAAGGAAAGACACTTGTCCAATGTTGTTGGAAAATCCCATTTTACCCATGACATTGCAAACAATATTGAACAGAAAACTAGTGCACCGTGCAGTGCTTCTGCCAAAATGCAAAGCCTTTGTCATTTATGCCATTACAAAGGGAGAAATATGAACCAAAAGTTCTTAGGATTTTCCTACTGCTGCCACAGATACAGGGCTCTAGCTGGTGGTAACAAGTGGCAAGATCCATACAGAACAGTCAGGAAGCACCACTAGGATTTGATTACCTATAGCTACAGAGAAAATACAATAAGAGACAAACAACACTTTGAATCCCAACAGCAAATTTTCCTTCCTCTTAAATAATCCTGTGGAAGTAATGGGCTGCCCACTTAAAACTGGGCGAAGAAACTAATTGGTAGGCGGTTTTGTTCTTGTTACCATTTGTTTTGGGGGTTTGGTTTGGTTTTGTGGGGTTGTTTATGTTTGGGTCTTTTTTAAACTCTTCTTGGCTCCATTTTCCCGAGCCTGTCACAAAACGATGCCTTTCTTGATGGTATTAAATAAATAGTGACACCTGAACATTGATTTTTCCCAATTTGTTTCAGAGGATCACAAGTATGTGGAATTTGACTTCCTTATCAATGGCCAGTTCTTGCGATTGCCACTGGTCACACACATGGAAATGGAAAATATTTCTACAGTAAGTCATACTCAATGTCTCCCCTTCTTGGACAGCAGAACAGACTTAGCCAGTTTACTTCAATCTGATTTAGATATTACACTGTCAGCTAGGTAGATTTCCTGCCCCAGTTTCATTTCTTTTCTGACTTCCCAGGAGAATTCCGTATATCTTAAAATCTGTTATGAACTGCAGTGATTAGAGACTACAGACAGAGCAGTGCAAGGAATGTAATCCAATCTGTTGTGTGTGTACAGTTCAGAGGGGAAATTCTTCTCTTACTCAGTTCATCATTAATGCATTTTTGTCTCTTATGGTAGGGGATAATGGGGATGTTTAATATTACTTCTAGAAAATGTTGCAAAGTGTTTTAGGCACTGGTTTTCTATTAGTAAATATAGAAGAAGAGGAATGTAAGGAGTGAAATCACTTGCTTTTGCTTCCTGCTTGCTATTAATAGTAATTTGATAAAAATACGGAAAACAATGTAATTCACACTTTTTTTCCTCAATACTTTAGTTCTACTGTTGTGGTGACAGACTTGGATACCAAGACCTTTGCTAAATGAATTTGTTTGTTTGTGCCACTCTACAGTTAAATTTTACTGTTAGTGATTAAAAAAACCCAAAACTATGCTGTATCAGTAAAGAAATATTTTGTCTGTGAGCTCAGGAAGAAGTGGTGGAAATAGAGTATGTGGAGAAATACATGGCCCCTCAGCCAGAAGAATGCATCTTCCATGATGACTGGATCAGTTCTGTTCAAGCCACTGAAGA